>NC_136061.1:574725125-576132798 GCF_964261635.1 Lissotriton helveticus
GGGCTTAGCATCCCCTCGCACTTCTCACGTCTCCTCGTCCTGTTGACGCTGTAGACTTGAGGGAGATGGCAAGGCTCGGCTTTTCCCCTCTGCCGGTCATGACTAAACGCAGGATGGGCAGTGCCTTCTGAATCTATGCTGTAGGCCTATCTTTGCTACAGTTATCGCTCTGGGAACTGGACATTGGACACCAGTAGCGGGACTGGTCAGTTTAGCCCGGCCATATATGTCCTTTTTCAACAATGTATTATCGGCCCACATTGAAGGAAATTCATTGTTCCTCCCCCATTTTTCCAAACCCCCCCCCCCCATGCCTACTCTAGGTCCCTGACTCTACTGTGCAGGTCCCACAGGAGCAGACTGCGGGGCACCTTAGGGATACACTTAGGGTAAGCGCTTCTAAGTCCAATCTTCTATTGTTTTTATTGTTGTTGACTCTTCTGAGTCTGTGTAAATAATTAGTGTGTGTTTTTTCAACGTTTAGGGAAATCTGCCTAGTTTTGAAAGGAAAATCATGATGACAATCCTTCCTATATGTTTTCCCCTCCTCTAGGTAGCACCAATTGAGGCAGGACCATTTGGCCTGCTCAACACAGACCTACAAAATTAAGGTTGTATATAAATCTTTATTCACTGTGTAGTACGTTAACACCAAGGTCCTGAGGAATTGCTAGATTAGCATGAAACATGTCGACCTAAACAGAGGGTTGCAGATACTTACGCCACCAACTTTCTTAGCGTCTATCTCCCCTCCCACTGTTTTAACCAAGGAAGTCAGCCACGTTAATAAAAATCCTTGTGGACTAACTTACCTTTTTTAAATCACCACCACTCATCCACGACTACACTTATTTTCTGCCCTCTCACACGCATGCACCATATGGCTGGAACAAAAGATCTCCGCTAAAGAGCCCCTTCGCGGGTGCCCGTCAGACATTGCAGCGCCAGTCTGACGAGGAGCAGGACCCATATGATGAAGCATGACACCTAGCTTGCTGGGTGTGTGAGGGTTCTAGTTCCCAAGAGGGAATTTTCCCTCTTCCTCTTTTCTTTCTTTCCTTTCCCTATACTCAGCGCCGGGACACCCCTCCGGGGGTAGCTGTGCGCTTTATAAGCTACATAAAATAAAATAAATAAATAAAAATACTCACACACTTCTCTTTTCTATTCCTACTGGGGAACTTTGTGCTATATTTTGCTACTAAGATCATTTAAATTGCCAAACATTCCAAAGTCCTTGATCGATGGGAAGATGTGACTATAGTTTGCAATGAAAGCATGATAACATTAGGAGAGAGGCGATCATAGAAGAGGTTTTTGGTGGGTAACAGCTTGGATAATAACACTAGGGTTGTGTGCTCCTTGAGGCGAAACAGGGAACGAGACTCGTATACCGCTGCTAAGGAGGGAGGTTCTTTGAAGGCACACACAAATTACTTTTTGTAGGGTCTCCTATGAATTTAGTAATATCTAAGCAGATATTAAGTCTGATATCATGCCTTTAATATGAGTCCTTTTATTTGGCTGGCATCTTGTCCCACATTCGTCACATCATGTGTAACTAGAAGGCCTCCTGCGTTCGGTGCCCCTTAAGTGACTGTAATACGAGGTTAAATGGGCCAACATATCTTACAGAGTAGATGCTGCCGTTTTCTTCTTCTTCTTTGCGGCTGAGAGCTCGAACATTTCTGTGCCAAAGAGAGGGCTCACCAGCCGTCAGCTCCTATTGTGTGCACTGCGTTGAAAAGCCATTTACAGTGGGAAAAGGTGTTAAGTGACTTATCTGAGCCCAAATTCACAGACAGCAGTGTTGTCACTAGACTAGACGGACGTTTACCCGAATCAGCCCGTGACTCAACCCCGCGCGCTCCTTGAAAGACCCCGTGTAACGTTTCTAAAAAGTTCCATTTGCTTATCTGCGCTTCCCCCGGGGTTTACAAGAGCACTCTATATGCAGATTCGGCAAGGATGCAATCTGTTTTACAAGCGTGAACACGACAGCTAATTGAGTGCCTCGCTCACTGCGACCCGGCGCACCCCCGGACGGAAGCCGAGAGCGCGCGACCACACTGCACCGGTTTGTGCAGCTCCTGCACGGCGCGTGGTTCTCCGCTCACACTTTGGGAGAGAGGGGTGGGGGAGAGTGAGCAGACCCAAAAACCATTGAAGTGTGAAAAAGGCCGCTTTAATGGAACAGATGCACATTTACAAATACACCAACTCGGCAACCGCCTCACAATCTAAACCACAACCAATGATTTGTTCGTTTTTATTTCCAAACCCCAAACCCCGCCCCCACCCCACACCCTCCATCACACCCGCCCCCACCCGTACATGCCCACACACATAAAACCATACAAACCCCAAATAACATTATAACATCACCTTATCAAATACCAAATATCACCTCCCCGATTATAAACCAACTGATCATATCCCCCGACCCCTAATCTCCGAACACCACCTCAATCAGTATGAAACATTCCCCAACAAGGTCCTACTTTACAACCAACGGGTCCAAACCTGGCCCAAAACTGACAATAACATAGCAAACCGCCACGCATCTGTCCCAAGCGACAAAAGCACAAAGCCAAAAACCCCATGCCCACCTGTCCCAAACAGCAGCCAAACAAAATGTAATAAACAGAAAAAACCCCAACTAGGGAGGGAGGGAGGGCAAATATCTAGGCTCCAACCGGCCACCAGGTCACCAAAGCCCAAAATGGTGCCCGGACTGCGGAGCCACGCCCCTTTGAAGGCCACGCACAAAACAACTAAAAACCAGCCCAAAAGGAGCCCAGGTGGAATCTGCTAGAAGGTAAACCCCCACCCTGATCTCCCAAACCGCCCGGGGGAGGAGACCTCCCAGGGGTCGGCTGCCCTCCCCCAAGCCCCCCTTGGGAGAGAGGGGTGGGGGAGAGTGAGCAGACCCAAAAACCATTGAAGTGTGAAAAAGGCCGCTTTAATGGAACAGATGCACATTTACAAATACACCAACTCGGCAACCGCCTCACAATCTAAACCACAACCAATGATTTGTTCGTTTTTATTTCCAAACCCCAAACCCCGCCCCCACCCCACACCCTCCATCACACCCGCCCCCACCCGTACATGCCCACACACATAAAACCATACAAACCCCAAATAACATTATAACATCACCTTATCAAATACCAAATATCACCTCCCCGATTATAAACCAACTGATCATATCCCCCGACCCCTAATCTCCGAACACCACCTCAATCAGTATGAAACATTCCCCAACAAGGTCCTACTTTACAACCAACGGGTCCAAACCTGGCCCAAAACTGACAATAACATAGCAAACCGCCAACCAGAAAGCCGTGGGGGGAAAGCCCGATTAGGAGAGAAACCCCCACCTTTCTGCCCCCCCCCTCATCAACCAAAACAGGGGGGGGGGGGGGCGGGGGGAGGGGAACTCCCGAAAAGAGAGAGCAAGCCAATACCTGAAAGGACCAAACACCCATTATTCACCGACAAAATGTTGCACGGTCAGACAGCGAGACAAAACCTCCCGCAACTCCAGCAGATAGAGATCCATACCCATGTGGGACAAATGTACTCCGTCACCCCTGAAAAATTCCACCGCATCGTATTTGATGTCACCATGAACAATACGACCGAAACCTAAGTCCCTGCAGAACCTGGAAACCTCTAAATTCACCTTCCTCCGAGATTTGTCCACCGCCTTTGGCTTCACCGCATTCCTCCAAACCCTCCGTGGCACCAATTCTGTCCACAACACGTGGCACCCCGACCACTGCTTGTGCAATAAAGCCAGATCTTTTTTGATCGCCCGAAGCAGAACAACCCCTTTTACAGAACCCAAATCATTTTCACCTAAGTGAATCACCAACACATCCGGGCAAACCCCTCTGACTAACCAAGAATTAAGTGCAGGAATCATTTCTTTCCATAACATGCCCCCTTTTCCTTTCCAAACCACATTGAATAAACGATCATTAAAACCCAAGGAGGAACCAAAATAACTTTGACGAGCTTGAACTTGAGCCCTTGTCACGAAGGAATGGCCCACGATCCATACTGTGAGGAAAGCAGCCCGAGGACCAGCCACAGAACCTGAAATAGAAAACAGAATCAGACAGGGTAAACAAAAGAAGACGCCTGCGCACTAGCAGATTCGTTCCTAACATAGCGCCGAAAGCAATTAGAAGTCCAGCGCCCCAAGCCCATGATCTCTTCCCTCGACCAACCCCTGTGGAAAGCCTCCGTGGCCGCCCCAATTCGAAAAGAATGAGTACCATACAACGACCCATCTAAGCCAAGATGTCGCAGCGCTTTTCGCAGCACCATGCGCAATTGATAAGTAGAAACACAGGAGCCGTTGAGGTGTCGAAAAACCTGGAGTTCCGCCGCCCCCCCCAACATGTTTCTCCAGCAGTGAGCCCAACGCAGAGGGCACGTTTCCGGTGGGGATACAGCGTCCAACCAAACCCCTTTTCCCATACTTCTCTGATCAGTTTTAGAATGAGAGAGCCAAACATGGACTCCCCTGATCGACAGCTGAACATCTCCCCACAGAAGGCCAGGAGAGGACTTGGTGCCCAGCAATTCAGACACACGAAAAGCGCCAAAGAACATCCACACCATCAAAGTAGCGAACAAACAAGCTTCCACTCTATCAGAACAAACAACCGGAAGCACAGAAATCACTTGAAACAACTTTTGCCACGACAAAGGGGATCGCAAAGAACGCACAGAACCCCTCTCCCTAGACCATCCTTCCAACATCCTCCTACCCAACTCCCCCGCCGACGGAGAGTATCCCCACAAAAGCTTACCCACAAAGGAAATACCAGCCAGTTTGCCAGAAATAGTAATTCTAGATAAATTCCTGTCCATCATACATAAAATAAACTGAACCACATCTTCAGATCGCTGCCAATCCAGCTCCTTCCAACACGCTCCCGACTCCAAAAATTCCGCCCAGGCCAACTCGTATGCTGTTCTCGTGGAGGGAGCCAAAGAACCTAAAACCAATTGAAAGACCCGGTGTTGCCTACCGTCCACAGGTGGTCCGGCATGGGAGTCGGCTCCTCGTCTGCCTCCAAAGCAAGCCCACGGAATCTCTCCCACTGTGAACGAGACAAAGCATCCGCAATGTCATTGTCCACGCCAGGAACATGCAGGGCCCGAAAACAGATATCATATTTCAGACAACCCAACACAAACACTCTCAAGAGCTTCAAAACCTGGGGATCCCTGGCTGACTGTTTGTTAAGTACTTGCACCACAGCCATATTGTCGATGCGGAAAAGAACCTTCTTGTGGGCCAAATCCGTACCCCACAAAGTAACCGCCACAACGACAGGGAAGAGTTCCAGAAAGGCAATACTTCTGCCACCAGACTTCCATTGTTCTGGCCACTGTCGGGCACACCACCTTCCCTGCCAGTAAAGACCAAAACCTTCACTTCCGGCAGCATCCGAGAAAATCTGTACATCCCAGCACCAATCCACCTCCCGACACAAAGGCACACCGTTGAAGGAATGTAAAAAGAAGACCCACATACGTAAGTCCTCCTTAACCCCTGCCGACAGCCTCACCCGATGATGTGGAAGGGAATGACCAGACAAAGCTCTGCCTAACCTCCTACAGAAAGTCCTCCCCGCCCTGACCACCCTGCAGGCAAAGTTAAGGTGTCCCAGCAAAACTTGTATCTCTCTCACAAACACTTTCTCTTTCCTCAACATAACTCCAACCAGATCCAGCATTTTCTGTTTTTTGTCCAATGGAAGACGAGCTTGCATCAAGTGCGAGTCAAGCTCGATCCCCAAAAAAGACATGGTCGCGCAAGGACCCATGGTCTTTTCCGGAGCCAATGGAACACCCAAATGACTCATCAATGATTGAAACGATGTGAAAGCAGCTTGGCAGATCAGTGAATTGGCAGTACCCACAAAGAAGAAGTCGTCCAAATAATGTGTGACCAGGTCATGTCCGCTCTGTTTAGTAAACCACCATTGCAGAAACGTACTAAAAGTTTCAAACAACGCGCAGGACATAGAACAACCCATTGGCAGAGCTTTATCCACGTACCATTTTCCTAGAAAATGGATGCCCAGAAGACCCCAATCTTCAGGATGGACTGGAAGCAAACGAAATGCGGATTTGATATCGCATTTTGCCATCAGAGCGTCAGGTCCTGCCGTGACAACCAACTGCATAGCTACATCAACAGAAGAATAAGACACCGATGCAGCTTCATTGTCAATGAAATCATTTACAGACTCACCCTCAGGCCATGATAGATGATGAATGAGCCGGAACTGACCAGGCTCCTTCTTAGGGACCACACCAATAGGGGATACAATCAGATTCACCAAAGGCCAGTCATCAAAGGGACCCGCCATCCTACCCTCACTCACTTCCTTATCCAGTTTCGACTGTACAATAGCAGGGTGTTCGGCTGCTGACTTCAAGTTCTTAGACCAACGTCTCAAACGAGGTCCCTCGTAACCCAACCTGAACCCAAACTGGAAACCCGCTAACAAAACCGACCGCCGCTCAGCAGAATCGTAATCCCGCAAAGCGGCAGCCAAACGATCAACCTTAACCGGAGTATGAGCCTTTGGGCCCAGAGCCGGATGAAGACTTCCCTCCCCTGGGAGCTGGAGGTTGCTGTGGTGGCACGAAAGACCCTGAATTCTGGTGGGAAACCTGAGAACCCCCGGAAGACCTAGGACCCCAGCAACGGGATAACGGATGATTCTTTCTACCACATTGTGAACATTCGTGACGGAACTTACAGAACTCTCTATTACACGTCCCTCTGTTAAAGTCCCAACATGTGCCTGTAGACGACTGGGTGTACGAGGTGGCTCCCACCCCTCCCCGGGTGGGACGGGGCTGAAAGGGACGATAGACCAAAGGAAGACCACTGGCCGTAAACACCGTTCTACCAGTGGCGGAGGAACCCATGGTGTGCTGCCACAGGTCAGTGTCCAACTCACCCCATTTCGCCTCAGGATCCCACGCCATACGCGCCCTAAATTCCTCATCGTATTGAGCCCAAGCATAATCATTCCTGGTAAGTTGAGCTTTACGTATCACATCCATGTACTTGAACAATGAAACGCAGCGCTCAGGGAATTTTTCACAGTAGACGCTGGCATAAATCAAAAAGGCCGCCGTCCAATTTTCAATAGTAAGAGGTACCTTAGGGCGCTTAGCCAATTCGAACTCCTCCTCCTTAGAACCCTCTTTTGCACGAACCTCTCTGTGCAACAATTTTAACAGCTCTACATACTCACCATTCCATATCCGTTCCTTCGTACTGAGCATTAAATGAGCCCCCAAAGGCTTTGTCACACCCATATACGGTAACTTTTTGATTTTCAATTCCTTGCTGTGTAATACAGTTTTAGTAGTGCCCAAACCAACAGTGGACGTGCCACCATCCACTTTATCACTTGTACTAACTTCATCCACGTTTGTACCCACACCCTGGTCTCTGACCACACGTCCTTTGTATAGTTTACCATCTTTCTCACTAGATATTAAATCCACACCAACACCAACAGAAACCATATTTGGCCGGACAGAATGAACCGCAGTCTCACCTGGACGTAATAGAGGCGGCTGACCGGCTTCCGTCCTCCACTCTGTCTGTGCACCGCCATCCGCCCTTCGAGGAGCCCTCACCGATGGGCCGAGCACTCGTGGCATCGACGATTCCGCACGACTCCGTCCCACCTGTGCCTGTAACATACTGTGAAAAACGTTAGCATGACCCACCCCAGACGCCATTTCCCGAACTTCGCCCTCTTCAGGGCTGTCCTCATCATAGTCTAAAATCAATGATTCGTCTAACTGAGAAGGGGCATTGACAATCAACGAAGCCTGTCCTGACTCCACCGTTGTAGACCGACCATGGGCCTTACCAGCCCTCACGTTTGACCTCGGCGGGGAGGCCGACTGAACCCGTCTATACCCTCCTCCGCCAGTACCACTTACAACCTGTTGATTCCTTGTAAAGGTTAAAACATCATTACGACCAACGCGTGGCCCAAGAGAGGTCGTGCATGACCCGCTCCCAAGGAAAACGCTGGTGTCCACCGACGAGGCTGGGAAGGTCGCGCTAGACCTGCAGGCACCGCCCATGTCGAAATCACTCGTTGGGGCCATCGAGGTCGTACTGAACCTGCTTGCGACGGCCGCGGCGGGATCCCTCGATGGTATGGGACGTGCCGCGCCAGGCTCCACCCGCCCTTCTCCTCGGCGTACTTGGGCTGCTTGCCGCCCTGCCAAGTCTGCTGCTTCAGTTCGAACTCCCACCTGTAATGAAAAAGGCCGGACTGGTGTGCCGGGTCCCTCACTAAAACCAACTCTAGTAGCAGAAGACAAACCACCTACTCGAACCCCACTACCCCTGCCAGTCGCATCCAAAATCCTAGAACCACCTGCTCCCTTCCTTTTCAAAGCATCACATAGACGCGGAGACGGCGGGCAAACCTCCTCATCCGAACTCACCTCCAACATAGTTTGAATAATCTGCGACGCCGGCCCCTGAGCAGAAAAATCCTGAACCCTCGCACCCCCAAGAGAACCCCGAGATGCAGCCCCCGAAACCACACCCAAACCAGGAAGCTGAAAATCCCCGGAAAACCCACAGAAAGAACCCCCCTCAGCAAGACCCTGCTGAACCAAACCAACACCACTGTCCACAACCTCCGACGGGCGAAAACTCCTCGCAGGGATACCAGTACCATACAGTTCCCCCCCAAGGGGAGGCCCCTCAGACCGACCAACTCCTTCTACCAAACCCAACTGTGCCCATTCCCCCTCCCCTAACGAACCACTACAGACCGACACCGCCTCTCCCCTGGTAGACACCGTTGGGGAAAACAATAAAGGACTACTCATATCCCTCCCCGGCGACCGCACCAGCCCGCCAGAACTCTCAGCCATAACCACACCAGGCCCTGACGCCAAAGGCCGAACCATAGGTCCGCACACAGAAACACCGTCCACCGTAATGGGAACCTGAACCACTTGCTGCCGAATAACACTCCGAGGCGCGACCACCTCTCGAACCTCCTGAACCTGACCCCTCCGTAACGGCTGCTGCGCCACAGAAACCACCCTCAAAATGGCCTCCACTCCCCCTGACCCGGAGACGTCAGAGCCCGCCCCCGCTGAGGCCGAAGCCGAACGCCGTGTGCAGCCGCGCTGTCTGTTAGCACGGCGGCCTCGCAAAACGGGAGCAGAGGCCGCCCTCTCATGCCTACCAACATTTGAAACTCCCCCCGTTACTGAAGGAAAATCACCCTCCCCCGCCACTTCCACCAGAGAGGTATCCAAAAAGGCAGACGGGTCGGAAGACCCAGAATCACTCCCCCGGCGGGACCTCGCACCCGCCCGCCGAGTCCTGGAGCGACCCCTTTCACTTACCCCATCCTGCCTCCGGCGTTTCGGGGAGATACACGCTGCTACCACAGCCGACACCCTCGCCGAAGCCTCCCGCTGAGGCCGCGGAGGCTCGGCCCGACCCTGATCACCAATAACCAGGTCCAAACGACCCGCCTCGCTAAGCAGGCGGATAGCCTCCAAAACTCGATAATCCTCACCAGCCATATTAAGCTAAATCAGCAAAGCTATATAGGAAGTTAAGAAATACCAAAACCAAATATCTAGGCTCCAACCGGCCACCAGGTCACCAAAGCCCAAAATGGTGCCCGGACTGCGGAGCCACGCCCCTTTGAAGGCCACGCACAAAACAACTAAAAACCAGCCCAAAAGGAGCCCAGGTGGAATCTGCTAGAAGGTAAACCCCCACCCTGATCTCCCAAACCGCCCGGGGGAGGAGACCTCCCAGGGGTCGGCTGCCCTCCCCCAAGCCCCCCTTTTGACCCGGACTGACCCTGTGTCTTTCGTAGGTGCATTGCGCTCTAGTCCTCCAGATCTGTTCCTATTGGCCCACTCTCCCAGGGCAATGGTATATCTGAGAGGCAGGCGATGTTCTGAAATGTATACAAACACTTGTACATCGCTTCCGACCCAGTAATGGGGCGCGGAAGTGCATTATCAAACGGGTTGGACAGTACATCACGGGGTGGGGGCGGGGTCACAGAGCGTTATATGTTGTGATGCTAAGTGCGAAGAGTGTTAGTGTCGTGGGTGGGTGGGTGGCCAGAGAGACGCTTCCATCTTCTCTGGGGGTGCAGTGCCCAGCACCCCGGGGAAGGAGCTGTGGGAGACAGTGCACTGCTTATAATAGTTATCAACTGGCAGCTATAATGTACCCTTTAGGTCCCATGCGACTTTTGTGGATTCTGTTGTGCTTTCTGTTCGAGTTGCGTGTGCTGCCTGCAGCAGTTCAACGTGATTGTGTAATACAAACAACCTGAAGAAATTGGTCTTAATCAATCTTTTTCAAAGATCCTTTTATGACGGATTTTTCACCTAGAATGCTTTTCATCTGTCTGAAGAAAACAGCTTTCTTGGAGAAAATCATTTATTAAAAGTTTGTTTAAGCCTCCCACCCCATACCCAGCCAGGGACGCTGGAGCGAGGGGAGCGGCAGGTGCAGCAGCCCCAGACCTGGAGGCAGATCAAAAAGAGAATGGAAACAATGAATCTTTCAATCAGCTTTCTTTTCACACAGCATTGGCTGTTTGCTCAAATGCCATGAAAGGTCAATGGAAATCAATGAGAGTCAAGAGAACAACTTAACAAACCACTGCACATTTGCTTGTCAAATATATTTAGGTCCACATTATGTGACTTTAAACAGATGGCATTTGATAACAAACCTGTGACCCTCTTGTGATCAGGTCCTATGGAGGATGAATGAATGAGGCACAGAAAAAGCATAAAAGTAAAAATAGCCCCTTTTAAAAGTTTACAAATATTAACACACGAGGCTCATTTGAGCCTTTTAATTGTGGAAGTTGGTGACAGGCAAGTTTTGAAGCAGGTTAGAAAACAAACATTTATTTTACCCTTGTATGCATGCATCCTAAAACCACTATGATTTAGTAATGCCCTCTTCTGAATAATAACGTATTTTCTGAAGCAAAAAGTGACACAATGTGTACATATATTTAAAAATATTACATCATAATGCACCATTGAACCATATTTTTGCAAACAGAAGTCTAAAGAGTGCATCTCAACCTCCTTCATACCTCATACAAATCCACACTCTCCACTTAGTTTTATGATTATTTTGTGCACTCGCTTGTTCAGAAACGAGAGGATTTTTTTAGAACCCGTATAATTTTAATGACTGATGCCTCTGACCAGCAAATTGTTCCAGCACCACTGCATAACCTCATTCTCTTTTTGTTCTATGCCTTCCTCCACTTGTGAAAGGGGGGGGGGTAATACCCCTAACATGGCCTTTCTTGCGCTCTTTTGTTTTTGGATGTTTGCTCCCCATCTTCTTTAAGCCTTTCCTTCACCCTTAAACACCTACAGCCTGATTCATCAAGCTAAATTGCACTCGCAAAGGGCAAGATTCTCAGAATCTTGCCTTTTGCGAGTGCAATTTTTGCATTTGGGATTCATCATCCCAAATGCAAAAATCGCTATTTAAGAATTCGCATATTTGCGAGGAATTGGATTTAAGGAATCTCTAATAGAGATTCCTTAAATGCAATTCATCAACCAATTAGAAATAGCGAAATCGCAATATTTGGTCTCAATTTACCACCAAGTCTGACTTGGTGGTAAATTGCGAAAATAGTGTAAAAAGCACTTTAGTGCATTTTTTTCTTTTGCATGTTACACACACACATGTCCTTTGGACATGTGTGTGCGCAACACCTGTTCAAATGTGCAATTAAGGGGTGCTACAGGGTGTCCTTTGGACACCCCTGGCACCCTTAAAATCGCTATCTTATTTGCGAGTAGCAAATTGCTACTCGCAAATAAGGGATACTCCCCATTCATTCCTATGGGCCTTTTGGCCCATAGGAATGAATGGGGAGTTATTCCTTATTTGCGAGTAGCAATTTGCTACTCGCAAATAAGGAATGTGTAGGAATCGCTATTTATTTAGCAATTCCTACATGAATACCGTTTTGCGAGTCCTCAATAGCGAATCGCTATGATTCGCTATTAGGGGCTCGCAAAACGGCCCCTTGATGAATCAGGCTGTATATCCTCTCATCCTTTCTCTCTCCTCTGCCCCAGGGGAAAGTGTGGCCTCTTTTTCTTTTTTTATAATATTTTTTCTCCTTGATTTGTACCCAGCCTCTTCTTCCCTACTTACATTTGCTTCTGTCACCCAATCCTTTGGTTTCCCTAAGTCATGTACCTATATTACCTTTCTTTCAAATTGGGGTAAAAGTAGAGAACGGACTACAGAAACGTTGTTTTCTTTATTTCAGCTTACGTTTGTATATATTTATTCCCTTGTGTATTTTTTTCCTGTTTTTTTTTAAAGAAAGTATAAGTGTATATGTGTATTCAATCCGGGGTCTTGTTTATCTTTCAATGAAATAAATATATAGCAATTTCAGTAATCTCTGCCTCAGTCTTCTAACCATGGCATATTCTTTGGGAAGCCTACGGAGACAAGATCACGTCCCATATTTACACTGATGCCTGCGCTCTAAATAGAAACGTTGCCCTTACAGATGAACCTTATGCCATTAAGTCTAGTGTTCATGAGTACAAAAATGAGAATGGCGTGAGGATGGCATTCTTTGCACCGCACTCTATCGAAGGCCATCGTGCTGCTTGCCAGTATTGTCCACTGTCATGAGTGAATAGCGAAGAACACTAACCCTTTCGGACTGCCCCACACTGGTTTGTTCCAACATGAAATATTGCTGAATTAGCCTGAGTGCTTGGATAGATTCACACTGGACTAGAGGACCCCAGTCTGAGAGTTTACACCAGAGTATCTGACTGGAAATAACACTGTGAAGAGAACGACCAGAGAGTGTGGGCTCTTCATGGCCTGAAATAGAAAGAAGGTTCCTAGGTGCTGAGCGAGCCCCTGAGACGGTTCAGTTCTGCTTCACAAAAGCAATTGGATTGGTCCATTCATTTGTGGAAGACCTGCCTGAAGGACCTGGTGAGTATCTGCACATTTTATTGAATAATTAAGTGAGGTCGGTCCATAGCAGGATGAGTGCATAAGGTGCAGCGAACGATAGCTCAGTGAGTTAAACACTCGCCATAGACACTGGGTGAACACTGCAGATCTCAAGGTCAAATGGTAAGGCCAACTAACCTATACATCCAGCTGAGGTTGATAAATTGAGTACTGTTCAATTGTGTAATAGCAGCCGCGGTTATGTACAGCTTTTAGAACTGGTAAATACAATAATATGAAGACTTATGTCCAAAACAAGTTATGAATATTTTTTAATGTAGTGACAACTGTGAATACATAATTCAATGGATAAAGTGTTCAGAGAAGTAACTTATGTGTATTTGTTTATTTTATTTGAGCCGGAAGAGAAATCAATAAAGTGAAGACACCATGACTATGAATTATTTCATTTTACATTATTCAATCATTCTCTGACATGAAGTTCACACTACATTATAGATTGACTCGGCAGCCTACGATGTTCAATCAGGTAGGACCAGGTCACTACTGCTATACAATTAAATGCCTTCTGAATATGAAGAAAAGAGATGAGAAAACATGCGTTTCCACTCTGCCAGTGCTCTGTGGGATTTTTAAATGGGACCATCATGTCGTCAATTGTTAAACTTTTCTTGTACATCACCCATCTCTTGCCTATATCTTGTGGGTAAAACATTGGTGATTTAGGCAGAAATCAGTAGTGTCGACCTATGGTCCAAAAGGGTGGATCTATGGCAGATTTTCAGGATAACAACTATGTAAACAATTAGCTTTTATGTACGTTTATATACGGTGGATATTCTGAAAATGTAACCTGAATGAGTCCCTTGTCGACCAAAGTTGGACACCCGTACAGACTCCTCCACTTGCTGTCCCATCGCCCTGAGTGAGGCTTAAACTTTCAGTTTTCAAAAGAAAGCGCTGCAGCCCTGCGGCTAAAATTAGTATCTTAAATTTGCTCTTCAATGCTCACAAGGGCCCTTTTGCATTGTTTTGTTTCTTTGTAAGGTTTAGATAGCAAAACACTTCTTGGCTTCACTTTAAAATGTGCACATTAGCAGACTTGCAAAACATAGAAAAGTCTAGGGATAGAAATGCAAACATTTTTTAGCCGTATTTCCAGAAGTTACAATTTCTTGACAAACTTGCATGGTTTTAGAACTATAACAAACAACGGGCCATATTATCAAGAAAGGGCGATACATTATCGCCGCTTTTATCGGCAGGAAACTGCGCTAAAGCGGCGATAATGGGCTTGATAATATGCCCTTGTGAATTCCCATAGAAACCCAGGTTCTGGTGTTAACCTGGGCTTCTATGGGAATTCACAAGGGCATGTTATCAAGCCCATTATCGCCGCTTTAGCGGCAGTTTTATGCCAATAAAAGCGGCGATAATGTATCGCCCTTTCTTGATAATATGGCCCAGCATCCCTGTACCCCTTGTGCCTTATAGACCCCCACACTGTGTTGAAGCTGTGTTTTAATATTCTCTAGTAAGTACAATAATGCTATTAATATTTATTTACAGAGTTTTGAAAAGTGCTATTAGACTACTTCCAGGTACTTCAACGTGTTGAAATAGACGAATGGGGCATAGTGGATGCAGGACACATTCAGAGATATTTGGATATAAAATGGATGTGCACAATAATGTAGACCGCAGTTTGTTTTTACGGGTGCATCAATCGACTATTGAGAAGTTACCAGAAGGTTTACTTGGTAAAGAAGGATCCATCACAGTTTACAGGGGGGTTGTGAGAAGATTCAGGTAGAATGGTGAATGGCCTGCAAAGGCAGCATGGGGTTAGATTCTGTGTCTTCATTCCCACGGTCTGCCCTCGCTATCGCCTTCAGGCATAATAGATCTATGTTCACTTGCCTTGACACTGATGTGGTAAAACACATCATACATGTGGCTTTATCTCATAATGCAAGCACACAGTAATATGTACAGATGCTGCGTCTCTGCACACATTACATGGTACTTTAAATATGTGCTAATATGTATACTCAAAAGTAGATGCATTGCATGCCAATAATTGCTTAATAAAGCATTTGACTTGCCATTTAATACCAAAACATATGTTTGGGCAACTATGCTAATTTTAAATGAAATTAGGACATAACAAACATAAATGAATAATTAATAAGAGTGAAGTTTTCCTTGTATGTGTCTTGGTTTATTTCGAACCTACTTTCATCTTTTTGTTGTATGTTCAACGCGCTTCTGAAACATTTGAAAGTACTTGTAACGTTTCGTTTTGTGATAAATATTTTATTTGTATCTGGGTTACAAAACGTTGTCACGCTGTAGTCTCCCTTCACATTCCCTTTGCAGTCAGTGAAAGGAAAATAAAACAGAGCTCCCTGCTAAAATAATTAGCAGCAGTTTATCGGAAGGTGTTTCCTGATATTTTAGTCTGATTTTAAACTCACAGGAAGAGCTGCTAAAAGACAAAAAAGCCTCTTTAAGGGGTATTCTATAGGAATTTTTCCAGGTTCTGTAGGAGTGCTGTAGCAATTCTTGCACCCCTACTGCCAGCTCCCCAGTGTGACGCACAGGGCACCGATAGATGAGGGCTGTGCGTGTTAAACTGCTGCGCTCACATGTACCTAGGAGTACAGGGGCCGATGCTTACACACGAGATCACCCACTGCTGTCTTTTGTGGGAGCTCCACTTGGAAGTGTAGTGTATAGGAACACTTCCTGATTCTCCTCCCTCAATCACACCTGTTACAAGGGCAAGGCAGAGATGACCAACCGGAGCAGAATCAAAGGCCACCCTATGTACATACAGCTCACCCCACCCGCAGCCCCTGGCTTATTGCTAGGTCATTTCATAAAAATAAAAGTATTTTTACCAGGCACCCTTTACCAACAGTGAAGTCAGGATAGTAGGGTCATTTGGTAGGGTCAGAGAGAGCCTAGATGTATGTTTATTGCCAGAGGAGCCCTACTAGGCACATAAAAGAGGCACTGAGAGTCCCTTAGATCTCACATACTTTTCAACACACCAGATTTGAAGGAACTTTCTTTCTCTCATCCACTGAGGTATCAAGAAACATTTTATGGCACCCCACAAAGTATCTGTGCCTCTTTTTATGGCCAGCATTAGAACTAATACTTTAACATATATGCAGGGTATGGCATGGGTCTGCTCACTGCTCCGGATTGGGCGGCATTCTTAGGTGCATCAACTCCGATGATGAAGGGTGCACCTAGCAGGGGTGAGCGGTGAGATCCTTTTTGAGGGATCTCTCCCTCAGTCAATATAACTTCTGTCATTGCGGGGATCTTTGACCAATGTGTCATCGCAGAGGATTGAAGCAAGCAGATAAACTCTGTCTCTAGGAACACACGATCCTGAAAAGTTGTAATGCCTACCAGTCCTTTTTGCAGTCTATGCATTCATTAGAGAGATGGAGCTGAGTTATTCGCTATAAAAGCCTCTCATTCCCTCTATTTTGTTTGTGCTGGGTGGATTGCTTGTCTATTTCTGCTTCCTGCTCCGGATTCAATTGATTTTCTCCCTATTGCAATATTGTCCCACCCACGGTGCATTTAGGATTCACCACGTATTTCAGTTGGTTGATGGGATCTATGCTGACATCAGCGGACTATTTTTCTTTGTCTATGTGTCTGTCGCATTTGAGCTTTTGCTCCTGATGGAAGGACTCGAATGGAGTACAGTAAGTACCTGTTCCTTCCTCTCTCTCCACCTCGCTTTTTCCCAAGCCTGTTCTGCATCCTACCCACTCTTATCAGCACTGCAGCCATGCTAACTGGACTGCTCTCAGAGCTGGGCTGCCCTGCTCAGCACCTGGGAACAGCCTACAACGCCCTGCTTGGAACGGTGACTGTATTTCCAAAAGCAACTCAATACAGCCATTTATCTGCTAAAAACCCCTCCTGTGATCAAGAAAAAGACATCTGGGAGACACCTTTAAATTCTTTGGGCCTCATTTATGAGAAGTGACGCTTCGCTGCGTGAAAGCAGCGATGCGTCACTTCTCAGTGCGCACTCCTTGCGTCATGATTGATGCGTCATATTTACAATATGACGCATCCTGTCGCAAGGAGTTACAGATACGTCAGTATTTCTGAGCTATCTGTAGGCGCAAAAGTGACGCATTGCTGGAGTGTGTCACAAAAGTGACGCAACTACAGCAATGTGTACTTTCACATGGGCAAGTCCCATGTTGATAGTGCCTGCGTCAGTATTATGCCTGCCATGGCGTAAGATTTTGACGCATTAGCGGCCATGAAATGGCGCAGTGAAATCTTATAGATTTCACTGCGTCACTTCCATGACCTTTTCTTGCGTCAAAACGCCCCCCCTTGCATACATTATACCTGGCGCAGGTATAATATGGCGCAGGGGTTTACAAAGTGACACATCTACCTAGATGCGTCACTTTGTAAATATGGCGCAACAAGGCACTTTTTTTACGCCACTTGGGCACCAGCGGCAGAAAAGTGATGCACAGCCTCATAAATGAGGCCCTTTCAGTCAATTTATAGTACAACATACCATAATATCGATACTATGCACAGCAGGAAATGAGCAACTCTGATTGGTCAGGGCTGATCACATGATTGATGATTATTTGTCATGTTGCCTAGTTTGTGTGCTGCCCATGCATGTCTGAGGTATTTGCGGCCAGTATAAAAATGTAAGATGGGCCCACTAGGTTTGCCATCTTTTGAAGAGAAAAATCCCGGCCATTTGTTGTTGTTTTAAGTGTCTTCAAAGCCCGTAATGTGGTACTAAATTCGACTTTAAACAAACTCGTATGTATTTATTTGAATCATGACTTTCCTAACTTTGTTTGCTGTAATTATTACCAATGGACCATTAACAAGCTCTAAATCACATTTAAAAGTGCTTTCCTTTAATATTTGCTTTTGAAGTAAGTACAGATAAGGGCTTAACCTACCGGCTTTTGGTGATTTTGCTTATTTTTGTATCAGCCATTACATTAAATACCAGCTGTGCTGGGAAACCTGGGCAGGTGGCAACCTTAGGGCTCCTGTGTAAGAGTCTGCCGTCCTCAAGAGGTCTATCGAATGTTGGCTGATATGAGTAAACAGGACAGGCTTGCTTCAAACGCTATCAATAGAATTTGCAGCATAAGCGCGGGCCCTACAAATGCACAGGTCCTGGGTAATAATGCCCTCTCTGACCTCCACTTTTAACAGCACTGGTGCTGTCTAAGCACTATCACACCAGTTGGTAGGAGGGAAGGTCCATCGCGTCCTAGGCGAGAACACAACAGAGACGTGCCTGCAAGCAAACATGGATGCCCTGTATAAAATCTTATTAGACATATGAGATGAAGAGTGGAGAGGGCTGTCAGTGATGTGTGGTAAGCAGTAGCGGCTCGTGTCCTGTCAGAGTGGCATGGCAAGGGGGGGAGGTGAGGAGGGAGGGGAGCACAAACTAAGGAGACACAATGGAGACAAAAAAAACGTACTATCGTCACTAGCACAGGCTCTCAGAATCCCCTGCAGCCAACCCTGTTGCTGCTTTCATGATGCTGAAAGCAGCATCAGGATTGGCCTGAGCACCGAGTATTTGCGCTCCCAGTGATACTGCGAGTCTGTGCTTGCTCTTTCCAATTCAGCTATGCAGCTGGGGTTGGAGAGAGCTTCACTGCGCACAGTGCCCTGCTCACCACTCCCCCTCCATGATGGCCTCACCCCCAAACCCCGCTAGTGTAAGAAAAATAAAACAATAATAAACACTTTTTTAATTGTTTTATTTTTAAAGTTTTAAGGCTGATAAGGAGGGGGGGACACTCCTTCGCCATAGCGTAGGAGGCGCCGCTGGTGGTAAGACAAACATTAACTCACAGCACATGTGAATTGAGAGGCGCGAGTCAAAGCTCTGTTTGGCTCTCACACCTCACATCCTGGGTGTTCAGTAAAGTCTCCCTTCCTGCGGCAGGGGTGTGTTGAGATGCCGGTGAAGCCCGCCTGCGGCAGGGGTGTGTTAGGATGCCCGTGGAGCACGCCTGCGGTAGCGGTGTGTTGGGATGCCCGTGGAGCGCGCCTGCGGCAGGGGTGTATTAGGATGTCCGTGGAGCGCACCTGCGGCAGGGGTGTGTTGAGATGCAGGTGGAGCGCACCTGTGGCAGGGGTGTGTTAGGATACCCGTGGAGCGCGCATGCAGCAGGGGTGTGTTGGGATGGCGGTGGAGCGCGCCTGCGGCAGTGGTGTGTTGGGATGGCGGTGGAGCGCGCCTGTGGCAGGGATGTGTTGGGATGCCAGTTGAGCGCGCCTGCGGCAGGGGTGTGTTACGATGCCCGTGGAGCGCGCCTGCGGATGGGGTTTATTAGGATGCCTGTGGAGCGCGCCTTCAGCAGGGGTGTGTTGGGAAGGCGGTGGAGCGCGCCTGTGGCAGGGGTGTGTTGGGATGCCCGTGGAGCGTGCCTGCAGCAGGGGTGTGTTGTGATGGCAGTGGAGCGCGCCTGCGGCAGGGGTCATACTTACATTGTTCAACTTGAGCTTGCTTTTGTCTTGCTTCTGCAGGTGTCCGGACAGGTGGTAGAGCACTGCCCTGCTCCTCCGGCGATTAGCGTTGAATCCCTGAGGCCTGGTGTCCGTGTAGATTTCAAGATCATCGGCTGTTGAATAAAAAATGACCAAGAGTCATTCCCAATCAGAGTTTGTAAGCACCAGTGACACCCAAAACTCTTTAGGAAAAAGCAACTTTGTGTTTGTAGCCTCTCTGCTCATGTACAAGCTTGGCTGACGATGCATTGTCCTTGTTTCATATTCTTAAGAGCTACAATAGAAAATATACCTTCCTCGTTATCACCCACCCGACACATCATACCACTAACCGCCTCTCAGCTCCGACTTTTATGTGCTAGATGTCTATGTGTGGAGTTCTTCCTCGAACAAGTACATTTCCCAGCTTCTGATCTCAGAGTTCAAATATTTACACCTCCGAACACAGGTACAGAATGCACTTTTATCACTGTGTGCTGGTGAGGAGTTGGTGGCATGCAGTGATATGTGTCTTTAAACTTCACTGGACGTTAGGGGGTGAGTGAGTCTGAGATTTCCCAACTAGCAACATGGTGGACCCAACTGAAGAGTAGCGACGGGCTGAGGTCACTGAACGGCCATAATGGACAAGCTAAGGGGCAATAGTTTTCAGTTATTCAGTAAAGCAAGGACATTCTTAGTAGCAATAATATAATCTTGAGCCACAACACAACTTAGCATAGAACTCAAAGTGTCAACTATGCAAAACACAGCTGCACATTTTTAACTGGCAGTCACATAGCGAATCCAGAAGTATTTATAAATGATCCGATTTGATTCCCTTTTGTCTTACTGGGCTGAATAAATCAGACGTGTACTAACTTGGCATGGCGTGAGTGCGGAGAAGACCGAGATATGCTAGATCTTGGAGTACAAACCAGTTCTGTGAAGTTTCATTTTAATGACTGGGAGATAAACATTGAGTGTTTAAGGTTACATCGTACACCCAGGTCACTGCATCACAAAAGGACAAAAAGTTTAAATTAAAAAGAACACTTTAAAAGGGGGGATTCTCTTTTTTTTTTTTAATTGTCTCTTGTTTATGCAACTGATTCCAATGCCAGGGCCGCCTTTAGCACTAGTGGCGCCTAATGTGACAATCTTTTTTGGCTTCTCTTCAACCACAATGATCTCCTTCTCCGTAGATTTCCTCACTACAACCATCCAAAATTGCCCTTCAAATCTCCATAGCCCATCGAAAATGCATTTAAATTGTTTTATAGCACTATTCATACCAGTGTACGGTGACAGAGCACTTTACATTACCTGTAAACTATGTAGAGACTATGAATCATACTTGTGAAAATCAGTCTGTAGGAAATGTTACATAAGACAATGAGGATTACAAGATGTAGGAATCACGTCATTCATAGGAGTAGGCTGTATATTTTAAGAGAGATTGGTCTTAAGAAAAACAAATTTAGGATTTAAAACATACTGAAGGGATTGGTTATACTAATGAGACTGTAATTCTATCCACACCAACCCTTTTTAGCAACATTAGGATAATGAAAGACTGGGGAAAAAGCATAACGTTCTAACTTATACCATGCATTTTGAATGCAGCTCTTTGATGACAGTTCATAGGTCACTGTGCTATATTACTTTGATTGTAATTTATGAACAGCAAGTAACACAAGGATCTCTGTGACAAAAACAGAAACCCACTGAGCTTCCCACATAAATACATTTCTGTGATCTGATGTGCAAGTTAAACACATGGGCGTCCGCAGGGGGGGTAAGGAGGGGCACTTGCCCCCCCTGGAGCGCCCCTCCTTGCCCCCCCTGCAGGCACCCATCCCACTATGCATTGCACATGGTGCTCCAGCCACTCTTCCTCTCCAGCTCGCACTCTCTGTTCTAGTCTGAAGCTCCTCTACGTCCCAGGGCTCATTAGGACAAGACGCAGAGGCTGTGCCCCATTTTCCTGCACCGTCCCTTTGGCACTCTCTTCTAGGTGAACTCCTCTGCATCTCATCGCACGTCACATCTAGACAACACCTGGAGACTCTGCTCTTTTCTAGATCCTTCTGAGTACCCTCTGCCCCCACCTCCATCTTATAATTTAGTCAGAAGCGCCAGGAGACCTCGGACTTTATAGCGCGCTCTGACACAATAACAAGATTGAGGCAAAGTATTTTCAAATAATTATTGGATTATAGTGATGGACTGCCTAGAACAGTTGCTGTTAAGTGAATTACTAAGCAGAAAGAATAGTCACATTTGAATAAAAGAGTATATATATATATATTTTTTTTTCCAAAACCTTTATTGCACTCTTTTTATTACACAGCGTAACGCCTACAACCCTGCGGGCCGGCCGCTAACACGTGCTCAGTAGACATGACATAGCTTTGTATGGTATTCCATAAAGCAACATTTCCTACAATCGTCC
This sequence comes from Lissotriton helveticus, assembly GCF_964261635.1. Lineage (NCBI taxonomy): Eukaryota > Metazoa > Chordata > Amphibia > Caudata > Salamandridae > Lissotriton > Lissotriton helveticus. The sequence continues at coordinate 574,747,169 of NC_136061.1, forward strand.
AGCAAAGCATACTGCAAAGTAAAAGTGCATTTGTGATAGCATTGTCAACATTCGAAATGGTTTCGATAGTATTTTATCTTTTTTGAAAAACAACAAACTCTAGAAACTAGAACATTAGGAATGATAGTACGGTCAGACGTGGGTTAAACCAGCATGAATCATAGGTGCCTCTCTGGGGAGGCCCATTCCCAGCCCATGCCCCAGCGTTTCAGTGCCCCCGCCCACTTTATGCACACATCCACCCTCGTCCCATTGTCAGCAGTCCAAAAGAAGAAGTCGCTTAGCGGCCTCGGTCGACCCCCTGCTCAACCATGTCGTCCAGACTTACCCCTCCTCCCCCTCCTCGTCTGATTCCTCTTGCTCATCCTCCACTAAGGGGTCACAAATATCCCCCCTGTACCCATTCCACTGCAACCACACTTTGTTCCATTTCTCGGGGCAGGCTCGGCTGGAGTACACCGCCCTCTCGGTCACCATCACTGTATCCATATGTAGACACCATTGGGATTTGGACGGGAGGTCCGCCACGCTCCACCGCTGCGCTATGTCTCTTTTTGCCACCATCAGCCCCACCGTGACCCAGAGTTGTTCATACCTAGAAAGGTCAGTAGGTTCCCAAATGTTAAGTAGGCACCTCCGCGGGTCGGGCAGCAGGGACTGGTTTAGTGTCTGTGAAATCGTACGGAGTACCTGCTTCCAATAGTCCTGTATCCTGGGACACTCCCACATGGTATGAAAAAACGTGCCCTCCTCCCCACATCCACGAAGGCAATACGGATGGGGTGCCCGGTGTATGCGGTGTAGCATGGTCCTCGTGTAATAAACTCTGTGTATGATCTTAAACTGCACTAAACGCATGCGCCGAGATGCCCACTTCCCTAGGGGACCCAAGTGCTTCAAACCATTCATGTTCGTCCATGTCACCTACGTCCCCCTCCCACTTCTCCTTTAATTGGAGTGTCGGATCCGGGGAATTATTAATCAATTTGCGGTACGTGAGGGACGTCGCCTTCTCCAACATGTATTCAGTAAGGAGGCGGTCTTCCAAGGGCGAGGATTCAGGCAGAGGTGAGTCGGGGGGTAGGGCCGCAAGCAGTGCGTGCTGTATTTGAATGTACCTATAAAGCTCCCTGTCACTCAAACCATACAGTTCTTTTAGCCGGACAAAGGGTATCACAGCAGTCCTCTCCCACAAATCACCCACTGTGGAAATACCTATCGTATCCCAGTGCGCAAAACCCTTAGTATTCCTCATATTACCCAGGGCCCGCGAATCCCACAGCGGAGTCATCCCAGTGATCCTCCTCTTCCAGCCCAGTGCCGTCGTCGCCGTGTGCCACAACTGAACAGTCAATTTAGTGGGGCCCACCAAGGCCCGTACCCTGCGATGGTCATATAACGGACCCAGCAAAGTGTCTGTGCCCAGTTGAGCCCTATCTGACTGGAAGGCCGGTTCGGTTTGTGGGGCGTGAATCCAGTAGTTTATTGACTTTAAGTGTGCTGCCCAGTAATATAGCTTAAGGTTTGGCAGCGCAATACCCCCGTTATACCAATCTCTGTGTAGCTTAGATTGCGCCACGCGCGCAGGGAGATTCCCCCATAGAAGGTTTGAAACTAGAGCAGCCACTCTCTGAAAAAACCGCGGTACCACGGGATAGGGTGTATTCTCGAGGACGTATAGAAAGCGCGGTAGCGCCATCATCTTATAAAGCGCCGCCCTGCCCAAGAGCGTCAGTGGCAAGCCAGACCAGAACATGACATCCCGTTTCAGCCTGTCTAGGTGAGGTTTCAAATTTTTATCAAAAAACTCGGTCTGGTCTTTGGTGACATGAATACCCAGGTACTTAAATGAAGAGCCCGCCAGCTTCAGTGGGCACGTGTCGGCCAGATTCGGGGCCGGACCTTGCAAAACGTACAGTTCTGATTTAGTCCAGTTCAACGCGTAGCCAGAAACTCTGCCATACGTATCGCAAATGTGTAGCAAAGCCGGCACCCCACCCTCAGGGTCCGTTAGATAAAGCAGCATATCGTCCGCGTACAACGACAGACGGTCTTCCCAACCCCCCCTCCACGTTATACCCCTGAGGAGGGGTGAAGTCCTCAAAAGAGTCGCAAGAGGCTCCAGAGAGATCGCAAACAGCAGGGGCGACAAAGGGCACCCCTGCCGCGTGCCCCTCCCCAAAGGGAAAGTGCGCGAAATGTGGCCATTAGCCACCACATGCGCCACCGGGTCAGTGTACAGCAGTCTGACCCATGCTATAAAACGAGGTCCAAATCCCAAGCGGTGCAGTGTTTCAAAAAGGTACTCCCACTCCACCAAGTCAAAAGCCATCTTGGCGTCCAACGCCAAAATTACTGCTGGCGTGCCGATGGTGTCTGCCCTAGCCAGTACCCCGTGTAGCCGCCTCAGATTCAACAATGTGTTTCTGTGTGGCATGAACCCGGACTGGTCCGGGTGTATAATCGATGACAGATGGGGCAGGACCCTTTGCGCTAGGAGTTTAGCCAATATCTTCACTTCGGCATTTAGCAAGGAAATGGGCCGATACGAGGAACACTCCTCCGGCGGTTTGCCTGGCTTGGGGATGGTCACGATGGTTGCTGCCCGCTGGTCCGGCGGGAGGCACCCTTTCTCCAAACAATCCTTATACATCCCTAACAGGTGCACACTAAGGGTCTCGGGCATCGCTTGGTACCATTCAACGGGTATGCCGTTCGGGCCCATTGCCTTACCCGGGTTTAGAGCTTTAATCGCCAACTGGATTTCGTCGGCAGTAATGTCCGCCTCCAACTCACTGGAGGCCTCCGGCGACAGCATCTGGACTTCGATTGGGGCCAAGAGGGCCCTGGCCTTCTCCGCTGTGATCGCATACTCCGGGGTGTACACTTGCTCAAAATGGGCTGCCAGTATCTCCGTGATACGCCGTGGATCAGTATGTGTGTCCCCTCTCTCATCTTTCAGACGTTGGATCCCCCTAGAATTACCCTCCCGCTTATCAAGCCACGCCAACATTTTCCCTGCTTTGTCACCCACCTCATAAATTCTGTTTCGAGTATCGGCTATGTGTCCTTTCACCAATTGGCGCAAGTGAGCAGTATACAGCTGTTGTTGGAGGGTGAGTGTGTGAAGGCCGGAGGGGGAGGGGTGTCGCTCATGAGCTTCAGTGTGTGCCTGCAGTGCCACCTCTAGATCCGCCAGTTCCCGGGACAGCTGCCTTCTATGCCCTGTGATGGAATTAATGGCTTGCCCTCGTAGGACCGTTTTATAGGCTTCCCAGAGAGTCGCCGGGGAGCGCACCAAACGCACATTTTCAATGAAATATTGCTTCGTCGTGTTTTTAAGAGCCTTACGAACCTGCGGGACCTTGAAGTAGGCAGCACTAATGGGGTAGATGCGTTTGCGCGCACTGGCCTGCGAAGAAAGTGTCAGTGTGAGCGGTGAGTGGTCCGAAATCCCGCGAGGGAGAATTACCATAGCATCAACATGTCGGAGGCCCTCCCCCAGCGACAGAAAGTAGTCAATGCGTGAAAGGCTGCCATGTACTGCAGAGTGGAAAGTGTACTGCTGCGCGCTAGGGTGCAAGTGTCTCCAGATGTCAGTCAAGCCCATAGCAGCTGCGAAGCGCTGGAGGTAGGAGCCCCCCCCCCCGTGGAGCCGGCGCAGGGTGTTTGTCCAGTTGTGTGTCCATTACCGCATTAAAGTCGCCCCCCAGAATGGTATCACCCTCGGGGAGAGTCAAGAGGAATTCTCCCAGCCTTGGGAGGTGGACCGAGTGTAATGCAGGTGGGATATACACGGACACCACATTAAAGAGCTTTCCCTCCCACTGTCCATGTAAGGCTGCAAAGCACCCCTGGTCATCCGTCTTAGTCGATAAAGGCAGGAATCGTGAGTTCTTTTGTACCAGTATGCCGGACCCCCTGGAGCCAGACGAAAACTCGGAGTGAACCCACATTTTATAACCTCGTCTGTCTAAGGCTTTCGCAGTTCCCCCTACCAAGTGGGTCTCTTGCAATAGGGCCACAGTAGGCCGCTGGCGTTTGATTGCAGTTAAAACCAACCCCCGCTTAACCTTATCCCCCAGGCCCCTCACATTCCAGGACATTAAACGCAAGGGAGGGCAGTGCGAGTCAGTGGACCCTACATCCACTGTCGGGCCAGAGTTATCAGCCATTGGTGGTAAGTGGGTGCATGATGTACCGGCTGAAAAGCAGAGCTAAGCAATCGGCCGTGCCATTGCACAGCCAGAAACAAAGGGGCATCACGGGGGCCTAGTATCACTGTCCTTCCCCATCAACATGCACTGGCACACACATGATTTAAAACAGCAACCCCGACCGTTTGCATACATTCCTAACAAAAACATGAACAGTTCAAAACAAACCCCGCTCCCTGCCCCCCTGCCTAACGGACTTCGAACTGCCCGCCACCCTAACTGAGCAGAGTGCTGTACCCATCCCTCAACCAGAGTACTTGCGTGTAGGGGGGAGAGTGTCTCCCCGGGTAGGCGGCCTCCCTGGAAGCTGTCGGGGCGGCCATGCCAGAGTCTATGTGCAGCATTGTAAGCAGATAGTAAGCAATGGGAACTAGCGAACCTCAGCAATGCAGAGTTCGGGGTAGGAGTCACTCGTCCCCACCTCCCCCCTCAAATCCGTGGGAAGGAGATCGTTCCGCTCCCTCCATTCGACCAGACGTTTGGGAGCCCGTTCTGCTGCCACCTCTGCGGTCTTGATCCGGCCTGTGCGTCCTGCGTTGTCGCCCAACAGCGTGCCAGCCCTCCAGCCAGTCCCGGGCCGATTCAGGGGTATCGAAAAACCAGACTTTTTTGTCCGCAACCACTCGAAGCTTAGCCGGGAATAGCATGGAATACGGCAGTTCCTTTTCCCTCAGAGTCTTTTTCACTTCCAGGAACGTCCTCCTCCTTCTGGACACTTCCGCCGTGTAGTCCGGGAAGAAGGCGATCTTCGAGTTCTGGATTTGGATGGCTGGCGCCACTCTCGCAGCCTGCAGAATGGCGTCACGATCGCGGAAATTGAACAGTCTGGCCAATATCGGTCTCGGCGCGCCCCCCGACTTGGGCTTTCCTCCCGGAACACGGTGAGACCTTTCGACCGAGAAGAAGTTCGAGAGCCCCTTGGGTTGCAGCCGAGTCTTGACCAAGTCCTCCACGTAGAGGTCTAGCGCCCCCTTGTCCTCCGATTCTGGCACACCTATGATGCGGACATTGTTGCGCCTGGAACGACCTTCCTGGTCATCCAGTTTGTCCCTGAGCAGCTTGTTATCAGACTGCAGCCGTTCCATCGCCGTTTGCAGTTCGGACACATCTTCGACCAGTGATTTGGTAACCACTTCGTCCTGCTTGACCCTCTCATTCATTTTTTGGAGATCCGCCCTTATTAAGGTGACTTCAGTTGCCGTGGCACCCACTGTTGCCTGCACCTGGGCCAACGCCGCTAGTACATCATCAAGCGTGGCCTTCTTCGCCCCATCGGTCTCCGTCACCCTACCAGCATTTTTGCGTTGTTCCTGGGGCGATGACTGCTTGTCATATGCAAACTTGTCCAGCTTGGCTTGAGTTAAGGTGTTTTTAGGGCCCCTGTGTGACATGGCGCAGGCTGTGGTGAAACTGCCAAAAAGGGTGTAGTCGGGCGCGATGAAAAGTCGGGTCGTCCCCACTCACTTCGGTGATAGGTCGCGGCAATGCGTGCAGGCAAGCACTCCGCGAGGGTAGAGGACGTCTTCTGCAAGCCCGTGTCAGGAGGAGGGGGGGGGGATTTCCGCCCCTACAGACGCTGTGTCTCGGCCGACCGCCGAATCTGTGTCAACTCCGCACCCCGGTAGTGAGCCTGACGGGGTCCGGTGGGGAACCGGGCGGTCACCCCAAAGTATCTCCAACAACAGGTTATGCCCCCGTGGTAAGCCCCGCGGATCTCCGCACTGCAGTGCCCCCGCAGCGCGACGGTGTCCGGGCCCCCGCCCTCAGCAAGGTTCAGCCAACAAGTGCCACTCGGCGCCCCAGGGAAGCGGTCCGCACGCTGTATGCAACTCACAGTCTGCGTGCACTGTGTATGGAATATGGTCGTCGCTCAGTGCAGGCGTGCCTCCCGGGCGCCGCGGGAGAACGGCGGCACCGAGCCCAGGGCGTGCGGCTTCCTCCACTTCTCCGAGCGGATCACGCCGGTCAGTAGATGCGCCGGGGCCACTCTCGCCCAAGCGCACAGGCAGTCATGGCACCGGAGGGGTTTTGAGGATGTTCGGAGCAGTGCACTCGGTTCACCGGCACTTCCGGTATCTTCTGCTCCGATATCCGGCCGCTTCCGGCCGGTCACAGGCGTTCCGTGGCTCCGCGGCTTCACCGCGGCAGGCGGGCCCAGCTCCTCTTCAGCGCTGCACGGGGATTCCGCACTGAAAAAAGCCGCCGCCGCTCCCAAAATTGTCCGGCAAAGACAGCCGCACGGACTCCGGGTCAGGTCCGCCCCACTCAGCTAGTGAGGGAAGGATTTTTATCGTCGGATTGATGCGGGAAGCCGCTTCTTCCCGGGAGCCTCCCTAAGCAGCGGCCGCCATCATCGGCTGCTAGCCACGCCCCCCAAAAGAGTATATTTTAACGTAGGCACCGCTCTGTCATAAAATGGTGGACATCAATGGATGATTTTTGATTTATTAAGTTGCATTTATCAAGACAGATAACACAAACAGAAAACAAATGGAAATGAAGTGTTAGACATAAGTCAGTACAGAGGGGGATATGCAGATGGGCTAGGACGCGTGGATGCTAAGAGGAGAGGGGCTGAGTCCATGTGTAGTCACCACTGTAGTCCAGAGCAGGGAGGAGGTGCAACGAGCAGTCATATGTAAGATGTATCCATGAGTAGAAATGATCATACAGCCCCTCCGAGTCTTACTCATTGAGGGTTATAGCAACTCGTTCTGGGCACTTGCCCGCATTGCCGCAACATTACAGATTTCTCATGCAAATCAAAGATGTGTTCTTTAAAAATAATTTTTTGGTCCCATAACATTTTATTCCACCCAACGGTATAGATAGCCAAACAGCGGAAAGTTTACATCCATGTGACTGATAGGCAGGGCCACTGGAATTATGCAATTGGGCGGCAATTGTTGTATAATTGTATATTTTCTGCATTTGTTGCATAATCCAACATATGCCGCATAATCTGCAGTTTAACAAAAATATTGTTTCTAACTCAAATGGTTCAAAAGTTAGTAAAAACACAGCGACACATGTTGCCGGGCAGTGGAAGGTCCTTTGCAAAGGTTGACTGATCAACTCTCTGTAGCTTGTTGCTATATTTGCGTGTTTAACTAGTACTAATGAGGTGCAACTAATGCACAAACAGTGTTAACAAGTTTAAAAATTACAAAATTAAGTTATACTATCACAAAATGTGCCACATAATTAGCTTTTTCTTGACGCATAATTCACTCAACCCTGCCGCTTTATTTGACCTTCCCTGCCTCATAATTACAGTGCCTCATATTCTACTCTCAGCATGAAGTGTGATTGGTGGAGTAAGGCTGGGACTGCCTTACCCGTGTGCTCTAAACTAAGATGCTGTTGCTGCGCTTGTGTGGTGAATGTGGACTCAGGGAGTTCAGACCTCTGTGAGAACCGAAGATAGACAAAGGAGCATATGTATCAAGCCCTTTTCTCGTTCGCAAACGGGCCGATTCTCAGATTTTCAGGGCATTGCAAATTAGAAAATCGCAAATTTTGCGTTTTTCTATTTTGCAATTGCATTTAAGGAATCTCAAATTGCGATTCCATAAATGCAATGTATGAAACACAGAAAAAGTGCAATTTGGCCTTAAGAAATCGCAAATTACCACCAACTTCAAGTTGGTGGTAATTTGCGATTTCTTTGTACACATACATATTTCAGGGGTGCTACAGGGTGTCCTTTTGACACCCTGGCACCCTTGAAATTGCATTCTCAATCTGCGCTTCTCTAATTGCGAATCGCAAATTGAGAATGTCTTCCCATTCATTCCTATGGGCCTCCTAGCCCATAGAAATGAATAAGAAGGTATTCCTTAATTGCGAATTGCGATTTGCAATTCACAATTAAGGAATATTACGGAATCACAATTATTATTGCGATTCCTACATACATAGCATTTTGTGATTCCTTATTAGCAATTCGCTAAAAATTGCTATTAAGGAATCGCCAAAGGGCTTGTTCATACATATGCCCTAAAGTGAGGAAAGCATCTGGCTGCCGACAGCAGAGACCCTTTTTGCAGCTACCTCTCACCACTGGCAGACCCAAAACTAGGGCAGTGCCTCATACACACTTAAGGGTCTCCCAACCTGTGCACTAGAGTCTGAGCCCGCGCTGTCGTCAAAATGAGATGGTCAGAGAGAGAAAATAGTATAACTCAGGGAGTCAAGCAATGACACAGAAATGAGTATGAGAACATAACACAAACTCAGCGTAGCAGGTGCTCCTGAGTAGACTGGGGAAGATATTTCGTAGCATCCTACCAAAAAGATGTCTGCATTCCTCACCTGCACTAAGTTACTATCTGGTGACGTCAGAAACAAGGAGTTAGTGGGGCAGCGAAGACCAAGCAGTTCGAACTTCCACTCGGACCTAATTTTAGAATTACATACGTGCTCCAAGACTGTTTGAGCTTGATAAAGCTAACCAGGTTAAGTAACACCAGTACAAGGGGTAAATGTAATTTGTGAGGTATAGAGTAAAAATGGTTGTAGAAACATCTGTTTCATTTTTATGTATCATCCCCTTCCCTAATTACCAAAAATACAGTACAAAAGGTCGAGAATCCATAATTAGGGACTTTGTAACGCGACACAAAGGCCATCCTTTCATCCTTTTTCAACTTTGGGTTAAATCTCTTTTTCTGTCCATCTGTTCACAATTGTTCTTAATCACAGTGAAGCATTGTAAATGGCTATAGCACATGTTTTTATTTTTGTATACATTTGACACATGCAGACAACTAAATAGCCAGTAAGTGCTTAGAAGAATGTAGGGTCTAGTGCCCACATGCATCAAGCTTTTTTGCATTCGCAAACGGTGCGAATTGCAAAATTCGGCCGTTTGCAAATGCAAAAACCTTTTTTGAGATGCATCATTTAATTGCGATAGCATTTAAGAAATCGCAAATTATGCGATTTCTTAAATGCTATGCATGATTTTTTTTAAATTGCGAATTCGCAATTAGGAAGGGGAAAATTACCATGAAGTAAACCTTCATGGTAATTTGAGAAAAGTTTCTAAAATGCACAAAAGTGCATTTTTGAAACTTATATTTTACACACACACATGCCCTTGGGACATGTGTGTGAGTAAAATGTACTTACGTGACATTTCAGGGGTGCAGGGGGTGTCCTTTGGACCCCCCTGCACCCTTGCAATTGCATTCTCATTTTGCGATTCCTTAATTGCGAATTCGCAAAATGAGAATGCCTTCACATTGATTCCTATGGGCCTATAGGCCCATAAGAATCAATGTAATGCGATTCCTTAATTGCGATTCGCAATTAAGGAATCGCAAATAAAGAAAATTAAATCGCAAAACTTTTCCGATTTCTTGATGCATAGGAATTTGCGATTCCTAAATTGCGATTCCTTAATTTTCGCAATTTAGGAATCGCAAATTCCTACAATGATGCATGTGGGGGTAAATGTAGTGGTTGTGAGATTTGCATAATTGAGGACCCCTATTCCCAGATCCTTCGCATACATAGACCTTCTAGGCAGGGGGCGCCACAAGTTGTAACTAACACCCCAAACCTCAGGACAGTAAGATTTCCAGGATAGCACAGGTACTGGTCCAGTACCCGAAGTAAACAGCAGCACAATGGACAACTTATTAAAACTACTTTGGTGCCCTGAGGATTGGGAAATGTTGTGCCTTGATCCCTGTTAGAAGCCTCTGGTGAGCTAGTCGGTTTGTAGCTCTTAATATTCAACCTGTGCCTTCACCACTTGAAATGCCCTGGTTGGGAAATATGCGCTCCTCAGGGGCTTCCTTGCTTCCACTGGCCCCTCTGCTGCCTTCTGCTTGTCGAATCCAACATTAAGTTAACCTAGAAGCGCAGCAGGTGCTTTAAGTACCCCAGGTCTCTGAGGGCACCAATCAGATGTTCCAAGGTCAGTGTCATGCAGAAAAAACATTTCCCAGTATAGCTGGAAACCGAGGAACCAGCTAATCACAACATGTTAAAAGGCTGTTGCATACTGGAGCACTGGTGGTTGCCGGTTCGAGGAGGGGCTAGCTTTGCAGGAAGAGGGTGTGGGTGCACACAGTCCATATCATCCATGTGGAAGGAAACCACCCTTTTTCTCTGGGAGAAACTTACGAGGACAATAGCTGCATAACCTAAAACACAGATTTTTAAAAAATATTTTTCATTTTGTCCAACAAAACATTAGTCTACACAAGACAGTGATGTACATGGGGCGGTCAGAGTAGCAATCAATAAGGAATTATTTTGCGCTGGAGTGACTGGTGACATAGTAAGTATCAATAGGGCACAGTACAAGAGGACCAGTATAGTGTCTGTCAGTCACTGCCTTAGTTTGCTGCTCATCTTTTTATTGACTCTTAGGTGTGCATTGATGGGAGATTTAAATATTTATAGTGTTCTGGCGAGTGGTGCTTGCATCAGGAATTGCCTTTTGTTAAAGGTGTAAGTTGGACTTCCAGGTTTCGGCGGCAGTCGTCTGTCTCTGTCCTTTGTTGTTTTCATGACACCGCTGGTTTCTCCGGTGGCTGCTGTTTGTTCGCGATGGGTCAGGTTCTTGGCTCTAGTGAAAGCCGCCCTTCGGCTGCTTTGTTGTGCTAAGAAGTGTGCGTTTCTTCATTTTACAACTCCAGGCTCCCCGTGGAGCGTCTGCCTCTTGCTTTGGTGTTGTTTTTGTCCTCAGGCTGCTCCCTGCCCCTTCTCACCTCTCTGAGAGCCAGTGCTCCCTTTGACCCTCTAACTCCCACTCACCCCCTCCCCGCCTCTTCTCCTGGTTCACACCGTGGTGCTTTCACACTTAACGTTACCTCCAGCTCACATTTTCAGACAGGGCCCTGGGCTCCCTATTACCGACATGAGGAGGAAGAAGAGAGAGGGGGGGACAGAGGAAGACTTGGTGGGGTCGGGGAGACATATGCGGTGGGGGGTGAGAGTGAACAAAGAGGGGGGCAGAGAAAGACAGAGAGAAGCAGTGGGGAAAGAGAGACAGAGAAGTAGGGAGGGAGGAAGATGAGAGAGCAAGTGGAGGGGTGGTGGGGGGGGGGTCTGGGTGTGGGAGAGCAGCTTCAGAGAAGTGAGACCTGTGTCCTAACTCCGCCAGTGAAGACAGTGGGTCCAAAGGAGAAAGAACCAGGCCAGACAAAGTAGTTCCAGGCAGTGTGCCCGGAGGCAGGCTCGGTGGGTCCGGAAGAGAGACAGGGCAGGCAGAACAGCTCCAGAGAAGGGCGAGCAGAACCGGACCAGTGCGAGAAGATCCAGACCAGCAGATCCTTCTGAGCAGGGAGACAGCGCAATACACAATCAGAATGTAGTGTTCAGCTTTTAGGGTGCCAGGGGGTAAATTTAGGGTTCAGGGTGTGTGGGGGTTTTAGGGGGCCAAGGAGTAATTTTAAGGTTCAGTGTGGGTTAGGGATTGGGGTGCCAGGGGGATAATTTTAGGGTTCAGGGTGGGTATGGGTTTTGGGGTACCAGGAGGGTAATTTTAGGGTTCAGGGCGGATACGGTTTTGGGGTGCAAGGGGGAAATTTTAGGGTTCAGGGTGGGTATGGGTTTTGGGGTGCCAGGGGGACAATTTTAGGGATCTGGGTGGGTATGGGTTATGGGTTTTGGGGTGCCAGGGCGGTAATTTTAGGGTTCAGGGTGGGTATGGGTTTTGGGGTCCCAGGGGGACAATTTTAGGGGTCAGGGTGGGTATGGGTTATGGGTGCCAGGGGGGTAATTTTAGGGTTCAGGGCGGGTATGTGTTTTGGGGGGGAAGGGGTAATTTTAGGGTTCAGGGTGGGTATGTTTTTTTTGTTGATAGGGGGTAATTTTACGGTTCAGGGTTGGTTAGAGATTGGGGTGCCAGGGGGATAATTTTAGGGATCAGGGTGGGTATGGGTTTTGGGGTACCAGGGGGGTAATTTTAGGGTTCAGGGCGGGTATGGGTTTTGGGGTGCAAGGGGGACATTTTAGGGTTCAGGACAGGTATGGGTTTTGGGGTGCCAGGGGGACAATATTAGGGGTCAGGCCAGGTATGGGTTATGGGTTTTGGGGTGCCAGGGAGGTAATTTTAGGGTTCAGGGTGGGTATGGGTTTTGGGGTCCCAGGGGGACAATTTTAGGGGTCAGGGCGGGTATTTGTTATGGGTGCCAGGGGGGTAATTTTAATGGTTCAGGGCGGGTATGGGTTTTGGGGGGGGGGGGCAGAGGTAATTTTAGGGTTCAGGGTGGGTATGGGTTTTGGGGTGCTAGGGGGTAATTTTAGGGTTCAGGGTGTGTACGGGTTTTGGGGTGTAAGGGGGGAAATTTTAGAGTTCAGGGTGGGTATGTGTTTTGGGGTGCCAGGGGGACAATTTTAGGGGTCAGGCGGGGTATGGGTTATGGGTTTTGGGGTGCCAGGAGGGTAATTTTAGGGTTCAGGGCGGGTATAGGTTTTGGGGGGCAGAGGTTATTTTAGGGTTCAGGGTGGGTATGGGTTTTGGGGTGCTAGGGGGTAATTTTAGGGTTCAGGGTGGGTACGGGTTTTGGGGTGTAAGGGGGGGGAATTTTAGAGTTCAGGGTGGGTATGTGTTTTGGGGTGCCAGGGGGACAATTTTAGGGGTCAGGCGGGGTATGGGTTATGGGTTTTTGGGTGCCAGGAGGGTAATTTTAGGGTTCAGGGTGGGTATGGGTTTTGGGGTTCCAGGGGGACAATTTTAGGGGTCAGGGCGGGTATGGGTTATGGGTGCCAGGGGGTAATTTTAGGGTTCAGGGCGGGTATGAGTTTTGGGGGGCAGGGGTAATTTTAGGGTTCAGGGTAGGTATGGGTTTTGGGATGCTAGGGGGTAATTTTAGCGTTCAGGGAGGGTATGGGTTTTGGGGTGCCAGGGGTGTCATTTTAGGGTTCAGGACAGGTGTGAGTTTTGGGGAGGCAGGAGCAATTTTAGGGTTCAGGGTGGGTATGGGATTTGGGGTGCTAGGGGGAAATTTTAGGGACCAGGGCCGGTATGGATTTTGGGGTGCCATAAAAAAAAAGAGATGGCTATCGTGTATGATATCATATGCAGCCTGCTTCCTGCACCCCATGGCTCCTCCTGCTCCCCAGTGTTTCTTGTGCCCCACCTGGCACACATCATGTCGGAGGATGGTGATGATGTTAACATTTTCCCCCTCCCTGAAAAAATTTCTGCGGACGCCCATGGTTACACGTTCTTTGCAGAAGGTGCTACCCTCTGCACTACAGTCACAGCTGACACTCGACAAAACTCTGATCTCTCTCCAGCAGGAACATAACATTTAATCACAAGGGTTATATTGACATTTTTATTGGTGCTTGAATCCTGCCAGAAAACAAAAGGAACTCTGCTGCAGCAGACTTATTTAAATAAAGATATTTTCTAACACAGGCAGTGCCCCCGAACTCAGTGCCAGGAGCTCACTGCCCTAGAAGCCAGCCCTGTCCGATGCCCAGCTGTTGGTCGCCCAAAGCGGCATGTGCAAGTTTTAAACTTCAAATGCAGCTCGTGCCCATAATCATATAAGAATTCAGTTTTTATTGTCTGACTTTCTTAACAGTGTTGATGATTACTGACAGCCACTTTAAAGCACAGGGAAATACATACATATATAAAACTCCTACATCAGAGTTACTGAACAAGTTGAGTACATATACATGGCAGGTGCACATGCAGCCTGTGGTAGACAAATTGTAAAAAAATACAGCCCTGAAGAGCAACAGTCTCACCCACCTGCCTGGTCCCCCTGCCTTCTCAGGAGCCAGAACAGCGCTCTCAGAACGCACAAGTAGAATTCCAATTGTAGGAATAAAGAGGTTAGACAGTGGAGCCCTATAGACCTCAGCACCTGACTTACTATCCCTATCTTGTACAGCCGCGGCTGGCAGTGGGAGTACCTGCAGGGCGGTGATGTGGGGAGGGGGAGAGGCAGGGTGGGGGGTAGTAATGTATGGATTACGGAGCTTCCCAGGTAAGTAAACATTTAAATAAATAAAACAAATTTTGTTGAGTGCACTGCATCCCCAAATGCGATGCAGTGCGCGTAACGATTTTTTTTTTATAGAATCCTTGTCCACAAGTATTCTTGCAAATTCTTCTTTTATTTTAATGAAGTTTAAATATTATCAAAATGATCAAAACACAGCCGACGCGTTTCGTCCTTTTCAAAAGGACTTCTTCAGGGCGCAATAGATCTGTACACTTGTTAGCGTTTTTATTGGTCCAAAAAGCAAGAAGAGTAATCGAGGTATGATATTCTTCCGTCATTAACAGTATTATGCTTGAGATTTAAGCAGCGCCTGATCTATGAAATGAATTTGTACTTGTAAAGCGCACTGATACCCCAACCGGGGTTTCCTGGCGCTGTAACGCATACCACTGTGGAACCCTTCCTGGCTTTTCCCTGTGAAGTGTCCACTCTTGGGCACCCCCAAGGTGCAGCTAGGCATCCCAGCGCTGTTGGGGCCGTTGTGGAGATTAAGCAAGCTATTGCCCAGAGTTGCAGAGTGGGACCCATGATTAGAATAGGCACTGAGGCGAGAATTATCAGGTCCGAGGAAATTGAGCCCAAGACTTGCCGAGGCGGGAATTGAACCCTGGTCCCGGGCCAGACCTCTGCATCAGGGTCTGCCACTCTAACCATTGAGCCACACTTCTCCACAAATATATATATCCATCTATAATGGAGGGCAGGTGTATGTATAATCACTCCAAGGTGAAGAAATCCATAGTCCCAAGTAAGGGAAAGGATACCAAAAAATGATTGCAGCGTTGCAACAATCGGCCAGAATCAGTCGGTGTGTTCCTCTCTCATCAGTGGAATGGGGACGGGTGAATTCCAATTGTAGGTAAAATCATTGGCATGCAGAGACAGCGTATGCTACGATGCTGCTCAAGCACTGGGCCCTGAATGTGATGCCAGACCCTGACAAAGGCGTGAAGAGATGAGACTTACTTAGGTCACTGAGGGGTCACCCCAGCACCAGCAGCACAATGGAGTGAGTGACAAGCAGAGAGATTCCCATTGCTCTGGCGCGATTGGGCCAATTTAGTTCGGATGTGTGCTTTGAGCTCAGAGCCAGACCTGTGCACCCATGCACTCCCTCCCCCTGGGCCCAGTAATCTTGATCAAATAAACACATGATTACCGGCAGCCGAACCGATCATGCAGCCCCATAACCGACAGAGCAATTATATGGGGGTGTCTCATCCCATTCACCCCCCCTGAAGCTACGCCCCAGTGCACTGGTGCCCAGTAGAATACATACTGCTGCTGATCTAACCCTTAGAACGTGCAAGCTTCCACAGCGGTGTGTCATGACATGCTGTTTATATGCAGCTGGACATGTGATTTACACAATGTGTGTATGTGCACTGTAATGCAATAACACCTTGCATTGCAGCCTGCTGTGCCTAGAACCATGATGAAGTGCACTTAGGAGCATGGATTCATTTTCATTCATTCATAAAAGAATTCTGGCCCTCGATGTCCCCTCGCTTAATTCATAGTATTTGTAAGATACTGAAATGGAACTTAAAGAGCAAGCCATTCATTGAATATCAGGCATGACCACTTTTTAGGGGTCGCAGCTGCGACCACTGGCTTGCCCCTTGCGACCCCTGACATTGCCTTTACGATCCCTGAATTCAGAGATGGCAAAATGAGTGCCAGAAGCTGAGGGGTAGCTCGTCCTATTGGATGTCGATTGGGGCTCCACTTTTCTTGTTTTCTGTCAGTTTTCTATTACACTAATAGGCGACTTACTAATGATTCTGAGTGACGGCTCGTGTGCTGCGGTGCCACAGACCCTGAACGTGTTCATCAGCATCTAATATGACAGTTCAATGTAGCCGCGGTCCGTGCAGGTTACAGCAATGGGGCCGCGTGAGGGGGGATTTCGAGGGACGATGCAGAGGGAAAATGAATAATTTTTTCACATTTCCCTCTGCATCGTCCCTTGAAATCCCCCCTCACGCGCCACACCGCTGTTACCTGCACGGACCGCTGGCTGGTTCAATTGAATAATGACTTGAAATACCCCAGGTTAAAATACAAGCCCAGGGGACTTTGTGTGCGTCTGGGCCAGGCTTAAAAACAGAAATTCAGTCGGAAAAATGCCCTATCAGCGGGTGGAAAATCATTGTTTGTTTTTTCCATCAGGATGAAGCGCCACGGGGAGTCTCTAAGTCCCAAAGAATACAACATACCTCGGATCGATGTATTGCCTGTACCTGACCTTTGCCCTCGCCGACCAGGCCAGCCCTACACGTTTGTTTCTTAATGGATTAATCCACGTTTTTCTCTCCCCATTTAAGTGTCTCATTGCCTTTTGAAGGCCTGAGAGCGGCGGAGAGGAGGTGGTCGTGTGAGCAATGGGATTAGCTGTGCTTTCCACAACGTGCTTCAATGAATGAACATCGCTCCCCCCTCACGTTCCCTCCCCATCCCCCGTCAGCATTAGCATAACTGTTCAAAACTGTACAAACACACGCTGCATAATTGAGTGATGTGCCTGCCTTCGCTTAGGCAGAACGAGCCCACGGGTCTGGAAATGCCTCCGAAATTAGAAGCTATAATTAAATTATGAATCCTACCAAGGCCTGTTGAGGGAAATGTCGCGGCAGGAGCACGTGCTGTCTAGCAGGCATGCGCGAGCCTGAAAGGCAGCAGCTCCGCGCGCACGGGGCTCCAGGACTTCTCTTGCACCGTGCATCCTGCGGCTCCCGCAGTCCAAGGCCCACTATGGGGACACGCGCGCCTGGAGGCCACAGAGCAACCCAGCCAATCCTGCTGCAGTTTTCTCGCCACTGACCAGCATATCCTCAACCAGGGTGCCCAAGACTCCCATTCCTTATCTAAAAACTCTTGCAGCGTTTCATTGCAATCCTCCCGCAAAAAGTGGTACTTAACATCTAACGGTTGCCAGGTGGATCAAACATCTGTCAAACAGATGTACATGCAAATAATAAGGTTGACTGGCCTGAAACTTGGTGGGATCACTCGGCCTTTCATTCTCCAGAGATGGATGCCATTGAAATATGAAGTTATTCAGCAGTCACGCCTGCTATGGACAGCGCCAGGGAGCATAGGGCTGCGTAAAACCACTTACATATCAGTTGTCAGAATGTTATATGGCATAAAGTCACACTGGATGAGTGACCCCTGGATGTGTGTAGGGGGTCATTAATGTCAGTTTTGGGTGTGGGAGAGATGGCTGTGGCTAGACGGAGATTGCAGGGTTTTTCAGTAAGGGTTATGTGTGGTGCTCCAGAATCTACAAAGCAGGTCTCCTGGGAGAAGAGAGAGGGAGTAAAACAGAAGGGAAACATCCTTTACAACGCAACTTTTACCACGCAGTGCTATTACAACACAGGTTTTACAACGAAAACCATTACAACGCATTGCGCTGGGGGGCGCTCTAGGATAGGGAATAGGTTTAATTTACTATCCAACACCTTCCCTAGTGTCCACGGGGACTGGAGTTGGAATAGTAAATTAAACTATTCACTATCCAGCACCCCAAAGCGCAATGCGTTGTAATGGTATGCGTTGTAAAAACTGCGTTGTAACAGCATGCGTGGTAAAAGCATGTGTTGTAACGTCATACATCCAAAACAGAAGTATGAAGAGTCTGCCATCCTGAATGATGGAGAAGAACTGCCCCGCCGTGCAAAGGAGGGCAGAGACACACTTTTCATTATTCACTTGCACTGCAAGGAAGGCCCCTGTGTCTCATTATCATGTATCAAGGCATGCTCACAGTATTACTTGTCTACATCTTCTGAGCTGGACACCCATCAGCTTTCGCAGAAAGCAAAGTAAAGGGAGCGCAGCCATCTCACTGTCTTGGCTGGTTTGGAGATTCCCCTGACGTTAGCTGGAATAAATGCAAACCCAGAGAGACAATGCTGTCTTTTCCAAAATCGTGGCTAGATTCAAAGTGGCAGAAGGCAACAAAGCCACGTAACATCAGCCTTTAGAGATTAATGTATCTGACAAAAGGCCACCTAATTGCTGCACGCAAGGGAATGAGAGATGGGCTGACAGTTCACAAGCCCTCCTGCTAAAACACTGCCGAACATCCATCCACAGTGCATTCGGCCGATGGGTTAATGCATGCCTGTAGCCAGACATGTCAGGTCTATGCACACAATGAAAATGGATAATTACAGGTGAGTTCCAGGCCTAAAACAAGGAAGGGGCACACATTCCTTCCAGCACGTACAGCAGATATGTTTATGCACCTACTGGACACTTATGTATTGATATAATTGACCATTAAAATGGAGAGAACAAATATTAAACAAGAGGAAGCATTTTATGCAACACTCTAAGATCAAGAAAAAAGTAAAAATGTCAAACCAGACTGACCCTGGCAGGATGTTAGCTTGGTTGTTCTCAACCCATTGATCTAAGTAGTAGTGCTTACAACATGTATAGGGCTGATATCCTCAAGCGTCTACATTGACGGAAACTTGCATTGAGAAACCAAGGCATGAGAATTAGGGTACTACTTGCTAAAGCCTAGAAGGTCTCGAGTAAACTGGCTACTCTACATTTCAGTAACCTAAGATAAATTAAAGAAAACATAAACAGCAACTAATAACACTGAATCAGATTTATAATTTAGTAAACAAGTGGGCTGATTTACTGAAATTCAGCAGTGAGCGTCAGTGTTTTTAGCCTGTTTAAATTTTTTGTTTTAACCAGTGCATATAGTTCTCTAAATTGAAAAGAGCGAATGAGTGGTTGACATGTAAAATGTATTCAAAAAGTTTAAGACACTAAGAGCATCATTACGATGCTGGTAGGCCAGCCACAGACAGGTCGTCGGTGGCAGTCCCACCGACAGACAGCCCTTCGGGCCGACCGCCGCATTACGATGCAGATGGTCGGACCCTTGACTGTCGGGGCGTTGGTCAGAATTGCGATCCTGAATGGAGGGGGGGCCTGCTCAGGAACCGCCATCAGGATTACAAAGTCCCTTTCCGACTGCCTGTTCATGGCCATGAAAAGGTAGCTGGAAAAGTACTTTGGGACACCAAGCAGCGTCCCCGTCCACCGCTGGCCCCATTCATGCACCGTGTGCCATGTAGGCCTGGTCGGTGAACTGCACTCCATTTGCAGAGTTTTTCCGCACTCTGCGCTGCACAAGGAGTTCCAAAAAACTCCACTCTGCTGAGCTTTTTTACTAGATCTTGCTCACCAATGTTAAACAAGGTGGAGTTTTTGGTCACTTAGCGGAGTTCCAGGTAGTGGAACTCCACCCAGGGCTAGTGCCAGGCACCACATGGTGCCTGGAACACAGTGCATGAATGTGCACAAAGTACTCAATAATACTGTGGCTTGTGCCGCAGCCTTTTTCCAGGGCCGCAGCACAAGCGGCAGTGTTATTGAGCACTTTGAGCATTGTAATTGGGTGGTGGGACCCTTGACGTCTTGTTCAGCAGTCCCTTGCCCATGGTGATGGCGGTCAGACGCTCGTCTGACTACCATCGTAATGTGCCCCTAAGTGTCAGCATCACTCTAGGCCTGCTGGTAGGAGAAGAATGAGATCATCTAAATTAAGTTTTACTACTATTTAAGTTAAGGAGTATTGGCATTATAACGATTACTGTTAAAATGTTCCAAAGCAGAGGTACTTGGACTGAGAGTCAGCCGGCTTCTTTCGAACTCCAGTGTGTTTGCGTGATCGGAAGAAAAGAGTCAGATGAGCGTTGCGTGCACCCAGGAATGTCACACTGTAGTTTCTTAGCGAGCTATTCAGGAACCTTACCATAGATGTATTGTTAGGTTATAGAAAGGTATTAAAAGTAATATCAAGGGCTGTGGCAGGCCAAGCTAAGGATGTAAGTGAGACTGAGACCTAGGTATTCTTCTAATCTACAGTTCAGATGCCATATGGCCGAGGTAGGAGGAGTTGGCAAACCTGTATCTGTTATTTTATGCAATGAAGTTTTGCATATATTTATTTATTTTATTTAGTGTCTCTTATATAGCGCGCAGCTACCCTAACGGGGTGTCCCGGCGCTCCAGAGAGTGAGATGACTCTTTCTCCATGAGTATTAGCAGAAAAGGTATGTTTTTAATGCCTTACGAAAAGGGAGTTCTTCCTGGATTGAGCGAATAGCCTGCGGAAGTTTATTCCAGTGGGATGCGGCACATGTTTGGAAGGTTTTTCCTCCTGATCTTATCTTTTTAAATCTCGAGGTAGTGAGGAAGTTTTTAGAACTAGATCGCAGGGGTCTGATGTTTTTGTAGTGGCGCAAACAGGAAGCGAGATAAGCAGAGCCCTCCCCCTTGATTGACCTGTGAGCCAGTGTAAGGGCTTTGAATTCCGCCCTTTTCTGTATCGGTAACCAGTGAAGCGAGCGACGATGTGGGGAGATATGTTCTCTGAGGGAAATCCCACATACTAGTCGGACTGCCGCGTTCTGTACTGTTTGAAGCCGATGGCAGAGGCCTGCGGCAAGTCCGATATGCAGTCCGTTAGCATAGTCCAAGTGAGATGTAATCAATGCTTGGACAATGGTTTTCCTAGTATTACTAGGTAGGAAATTAATAATTTTTTTGACCATCCTTATTTTTGAAAAACAGGCGGCAGAGACCGTTTGAACTTGGGTGTGTAAGGAAACAGTGGAATCCCACCTGACTCAAAGGTTTTTTACGGATTCTTTAGGGGTGGGGGCATGCTTAAGTCGTGTGGCCACCACAGTTTGGAGTCCAGGGGAGATGATTGGTGGAAAAAAAGGACCTCTGTCTTTCCAGCATTAAGTCGGAGACAGTTGTTATCCATCCAACATGCGACTTTGCGCAAACAGTCTATTAATGGGACAAATGTAGACTAAGAGATACTGTCATAAGAAAAAAGTAGTTGGATGTCATCCGCGTATGAGGTGGCTTTGATTCCAGATTGAGCAATCAGCTCGGCCAAGGGGGAAAAATAACCGTTAAAAAGAAGGGGGCTCAAGGAGGAGCCCTGAGGGACTCCCCACTTGAGTGATCGGCTTTATGAGGTAAAAGGGGGAGTGAAAACCGCCTGTGTACGGTTGGACAAAAAAGAGGACACCCATTTCAGGGCCTGGCCTTGGATGCCTTTGGAATGGAGACGGTCGAGGAGAACAGGATGAGAGACGGTGTCGAAAGCTGCCGATAAATCCAGCAGCACCAACACCGCCCTCGATCCTGCGTCAAGTTTCCGTCGAACAGCGTCGGCCATCTCAATCAATGCCGATTCCGTGCTGTAGCCTCTTCTAAAGCCATGTTGTGAGTTGTGGAATGACCCGTGAGTTTCCAAGAAGTTTGCCAGCTGCTGTTGTACTAATTTTTCAAGAACCTTGGCTGGAGCTGATAACAGGGAATGGGCCTGTAATTGGCTGGCTCGTTCGGGTCAGCATTTGCCTTTTTCAGGATGGGGACAATACGGGCGTGTTTCCACGAGTCTGGGAAAATGCCCGTACTTAATGAATCATTCCAGATGCTATTCAGAACTGGATTGAGAGTTGGGGCCAGAGCTTTATATAGTTTGGCCGGCCAGGGGTCAGTTGGCGAGCCAGATCTACATTTTGATAGTTCTACCAGAGAACGATCAAGGGAGATCGCTTCAAAATCTGAAAAGATCTGGGAAGGTTCTGGGCAGGGTTTTGGGAGAGCTGTAGAGTTATCAATGAGGTCGGTGCTATTTTTGCAGGGAAAGGAATCGTAAATAATGGCAATTTTTTCCTCAAAGAATTCTGAGAGACGGTTGCAGAGGGATTGTGATGCCGGGGACTGTCGTTTGAGGGCCAAGGGGTCAGTAAAGGATCTCACAGTATTAAAGATTTCTCTCGTGGAACCTTGGGCTCTGTTAATTTTTTCCTCTAAGTAAAATCTTTTATGATCAATGATCTTTTTCCTATAATTTTTAAGGGCTAGTTTGTATCGCAGTTTGCTATCTGGGGAATATGATAATCTCCAACGTCTCTCCAGGAGTTTACATGCAGACTTACACTTTCGGAGTTCATCTGAATACCAGGGTGAGGAGGGAGCAGAACGAAATGTTTTAATAGGCCTAATGGGAGCAATTGAATCTATAGCAGAGGAGACCCAGCAGTTAAAATTGTTCAACCTGGAGTCTAAATCGATGGCCTCCCTAGGGGTAGTTGAGGCCAATTGTTCTCCTAGCCTATCTGAAGAGATCTTGATCCAATTAAGACCGAGAGTTTTGGCTAATACTCGAGGTCTTTCTTGATGGGATAAAGAGATAGAAAAAGGAATAAAGAAGTGGTCAGACCAAATCACTGGGTAAGGATCACCAGTAGTAAGGTCTGCAAGGTTAGAGCATATGAGATCAAGAGTATGACCCGCCTTATGAGTGGGACGGGAGATTAGAAGATTTAAACCACCATCTGAGAGTGTAGTAAGAAAATTAGTACTCGTGGGGTCGGAGACGTCCTCCACATGGAGATTAAAATCTCCGAGTAGAGTGAAGTTGGCCTGGAGGACGTAATCCAAGAAGTCCGGAAGGAAGGAGACCTTGGATTTAGGAGGGCGATATACTAATAAACCTGTAAGAGTAGTGCTTGCTCCAAGATGGATGCAAAAAGGGAGAGCTTCAATGGATTCTATTTGAATATAGGGAATAGAGCAGATGGTCCATAAAGATCTATAAACAATGGCGATGCCTCCGCCATGATTGGAGCTTTGTCTGTTAGCACAGAGAATGTGATAATCAGGGGGAATGGCAAGGGACAAAGCGGGATTAGTTTCATCCCCTAACCATGTCTCTGTTAAAAAGAGGATGTCCCATTTGTTATCTGATAGGGATTGAGCTATATCCAACGAATGTTTAACCAGAGAGCGGCAATTAATGAGGCCCGCTTTGATGGTAATGTTTTTACTAGAGGTTGGCGACCTTTTAGAGTTAATTTGGAGAGGGCAGTGAGTCATAGAGGTGCTTTCTGCCTGGTTGGGTTTACAGGGCATGCACGGGAAGGTGCGGGTAGTAAGATCAGAGGGGATAGAATGTAGGAAATCACAATGCTGGTGCCTTAAGTTAGGTAGAGTTCTCTTATCATACCTAAATGTAGGATGTATGACAGGGTCGGCACGGTGATTGGCCTCGGCCACGTCCTGGTCGTGGACGGGCGCAGACGGGCAGGACTCTGGCACGACTCCGGCGCAGGTCTGGCGCATCTGCTGTGCACGTCCACTGCGCGGAGACATGCCCTTCCCTTTTTATACTATCAGCTAGGGTGCGTGTTGATGCTTCCCCAAGCAAAGTTGGCCGCTGTAGAATTCAAGCCACCCGGGACACCGCTGTCTCAGCCCTGAGTCGGCTGGTGCTGGTCCGGGTCACTAAGGGGCATGAAAGTAAGTTGGAGGATGCCGCGTTTCGTAGTCAAGCAGTGGGCCAGATGGAACATAGCACATCTGTTATTGTAAATAGTCCCTTGGCACTGACAATCCCACATGCATACCAGATTCTTTATATAGGTGGCAGTGTGGTCACTGATCTCACCCAGGTTCTCATTTTTTTCCAGTTGTTGCACCATGCCTTCTCAAGCCTTGCTGCTAGAATTGAGAATAAATATTCTTTACTTGTTTTAGATTTTGTCCACAGAAAGCTTTTAGCTCTCTGTAGTCAAAAGACCTGTTGTGGACCATACCAAACATTTACAGCGGTTTGGAGCCAATCCACTGCTAACCATTAGTTGGTTGTCTTGCCCCTCTCATTTGCTTCCTTATTATTCTGTGGCTTTCCTTTCTGTTCTTGTGTTTGTCCCTCCCTCTGAGCACAGTTCCTTAACTATCTGTTGAGTGGATGACTTGTATCCTTCCACTGCTCACTTTCAGACAACTGCCCTCTCCTTGACTCACCCCAACTCGTCCATTGACCACCATCCTTGCATGGTTGTTATTTGCTTTCTATAAATTATTTTCTTTCTGCACTCCATTGGTGATCCACCCACATCCTGTAACTTCACCCCACATTCGCTTATCTCCTAAGGGGTGTTCCGTTGTTGCAAAACAATAAGGGAAGTGCAGAGGTGTTGATAGAATCACCCTCCAAACTGATATACATAAACAAAAAGATTCTATCAATGTGTGGACATATATTTTATTTGTTGGTTTTACAGTGATGAAAATATAGTGAAAATACTCTCTCTTAGGGTGGTAAAGATGAGAGCGCTATGTGCTTTTTAAAATACCCCTCACACACTAAAAAAATCCAGTAGTGTCATGCTTCATCATTGGGGTCTTCCCGTCCCTCTACGGGGCGGGGCGTGCTACGACCTGACCGACTACGCGGGAGCACTGAAGTGGTGACAGGACTATGTGATGGTGCAAGGTGGGTGGTGTCAGTGAAAGTGTAGGGACCTAACAATGTGTGTGAGTACAAAAATTAAAAATCCTCTGGCTAGTAGAAAAAAACAATTTATTCACTTCTCTAGCTGGGGACGTTAAGAAGGGGGTTTTGGGGTTGAGCCGATCGCTACAACCTGGTCTACATGTTTCGTAGGCAGTCCCCTACTGCCTACTCATCAGGACCTTCTACTGGTCCCTACTAAAAAAAGCTCAGTTGCTAAGTGTTGTCAGCCTGTCTTCCTAAAAACTAACAGTAAAAATCCACTGTTAGTTTATGCTTCAGGGCATGAGCTGGCCCCAGGGAAGCAAAAATTATCAAAAATAGTGACCTAAATGTGGTCTCTGTAAAGAAAAATAGGGAAAAAAAAAGGGAAACACAGATATTTACATTTGTAGCTGTGGATTTTGCGCTTTCATTATTGTTTGCGCCACAATTTCACTCATCATATCCATTCACCCATTACACAAAGAATAAACTTTAGACTTTATGGACAGAGTGATGGTTCAATCTGCCATCCCCTGGCTGTCCGTAAGTAATGCCGAACAGTGGAGGAAAAACACACAGATGTTCATAGTAGTAACTGTGGTTTGTCACTGCGCTTTCATAGTTGTCTGCGCCACAATTCCTCTTGTCAAATTTCATTTGCCCATTGCCTAAAGCCCTAATGCAAGACTTTATGGACAGAGTGATGGTTCAATCTGCCATCCCCTGCCTATCCGAGAAAATCCCCGAACTTTGTCGTGCCCTTTGTAATTAGGGCTGTTTCAATCTCCACACACACACACTCTCGCGACTCAATACATACGGCGACATCTCACAGGGTTAAAAAAGAGGAGCCCGATCTCTCATACTAGTCTTAAGGTTTAGTCATTGATTCAATAAAAAGCCCCCACAAATCGGGACGCACCCCTACATTTGAATGGTTAACCATACATACTGTTGTGGCAAGCGCGTGGTGCCCCATGAGCTGACAATCGGTAGGAATTCACCGCGGCGCTCTGCAAGAAAGAGAGCCACGCCCTTAGCGTTTTTGAACACACTGTGCGAGGAGTAAAAAACATGACTCAAAACCCACTTGTTTTGAGACCTTGGGTGAAAGTCTGTAACTTACATTGTCCGCATAGTCCCTAAGTCTTACTTCTACCCGTGTTGCCGCTCTGCTGAATGCTCGCGTGTGGGGAGCGGTAAATCATTTAAGCTTCACTGCGCGCTGCTGACGGGTCTACCAAAACACTAGCGCGCTAACTCAAAATGGCCGCCCGTAATGGGACGCGGGAGGGCATATTTGCGGAAGTCTTCCTTCTATTTTCATTGGTACTCGGATTTTGCCTGCACAATGCAAATCTTTATGCAATATAGATAGGTTGGATCGCTATTAACAAATTATGACAGTGGAGATTTTACAACAATTAAATAGTGTAAAGGCCATAATAGTATGAACAGGTCGATTGTAGAGGACCTAGATTGAGAGGTATGTGCGCTTAGCCAAAATGCGGGAGACATGTATAATGGGTGGATAGACTTCGGCTTTGAATATTTACGCAGGTTTTTGCCCAGAGTTGGAGAAAGACATGATCGGGTATACAGGTTAAACAGCGAAATTCGCTGTGGGATATGCTATGGAAGACATAGTTATTATGTGGTTAGAGACTTGACCCCTGTGCAAAGGTTGGGCACAGTAGTCATACCACAATTGCGCTGTGTTCCAAAGGGGTTGGTCTCCGCATGTCAGTAGTGTTGGTAACTTTATGGGACCTTTGTTATTAAATTGGCCACGGATAGGGGTGGTGCCTCAGAGAGTGGGGGTTCCTTAGGGGTACGGGGGTTCTATAACTGACCCCACGGAATTTCATCGTTCAACCCATTTTTGTTGGACTGGACACGAAAAACCCATCTCTGTTCCTTTTCAAGGAGATGTCTTTCGTTGTCGATCTGTTCAATTACAGTCCACAGTATGTCTTCAGGTTTGTGACCACTTTCCAGAAAATGGTTTGTTAATTTGGTGCTGGACTTTTTGCACTTGATTGTGCTTTTGTGTTCACCTATTCTTAACTTCACCGCCCTGCTCGTCATGCCAATGTATTCGAGTTTGCAGGGACATGTGATGAGATACACAACATTGGAACTATTACAGTTACTGAATGTTCTTTGTTCCCATGTTGTTCCGTTATTGAAGGTCAATTTCTTGCTTTTCCTGGTCAAACAGCATACCTTGCATCCGCCACAAGGGTAGTGCCCTTGTACAAAGTTTGGATTGCCAATGTTGTTCACCCTGTTGGCCTTGGGTCTGGTATGTACCAATATGTCCCTGACACTCTGTGCTCTTTTGTGCGAGAACATAGGTTTTGGAATTTCCAGGCCCCCACTATTGAGGATCTTCCAGTTCTTGTTAATAATTTTGCTCACCTGGTCAGAGTTGGTGTTGTACGTGGTCACACATATTGGTCTCTGCTCTTCCACTTTTTTGACTTTGTCTTCCAGGAGGCTTTCTCTGCAATTGTTCCTTGCTCTCTTGTAGGCTTGATCAATGATCCTAGGGGGGTAGTTCCTCATTTTCAACTTTTTCCGCAGGTCTTCTGACTGAGTTTTGAAATTGGCAACTTCCGTACAGTTCCTACGAAGTCGCAAGAACTGGCCGTAGGGGAGGTTATCCCTCAAGTGTCTCGGATGAAAGCTCTGATACATCAAGAGACAGTTTTTGGAAGTACTCTTAAAATGGGTTGTTGTCATCAATCTGCCATTTTTGGGGAAGATGTTCAGACCCAGGAATACCAGATTGGTTTTTGTTGTGACGCTGGTGAATTTGAGGAATTCATCCTGATAGTTGAGCCATGTCAGGAACTGTTGGGCGCTCTTATCATCACCATCCCAGATGATAAGGATGTCGTCAATATACCTCTTCCAGGTCAGGATTTTTTGCCGGAATGGGTTACTGATGTTTAGTATCTTTGTTGCCTCCAGGTGGTGAACATAGAGACCAGCTATGCTTGGAGCAAATGTGCTTCCCATGCTGGTCCCATGCTTTTGGAGGTACAGAGTGCCGTTGTACTCAAAGAAATTCTCCTTGAGGGCCAGGGCACAGCATTCCATCACCACGTTTCGTGGTGTTTGGTACTCCCAGTCATCTGCGAAGAGGACATCCTCAATTATCGCCAGTGTTTCGTTGTGAGGCAAGCTCGTATATAAGCTTTCTCTGTCCATAAAATCTTGCATTAGGGCTTTAGGCAATGGGCAAATGAAATTTGACAAGAGGAATTGTGGCGCAGACAACTATGAAAGCGCAGTGACAAACCACAGTTACTACTATGAACATCTGTGTGTTTTTCCTCCACTGTTCGGCATTACTTACGGACAGCCAGGGGATGGCAGATTGAACCATCACTCTGTCCATAAAGTCTAAAGTTTATTCTTTGTGTAATGGGTGAATGGATATGATGAGTGAAATTGTGGCGCAAACAATAATGAAAGCGCAAAATCCACAGCTACAAATGTAAATATCTGTGTTTCCCTTTTTTTTTTCCCCTATTTTTCTTTACAGAGACCACATTTAGGTCACTATTTTTGATAATTTTTGCTTCCCTGGGGCCAGCTCATGCCCTGAAGCATAAACTAACAGTGGATTTTTACTGTTAGTTTTTAGGAAGACAGGCTGACAACACTTAGCAACTGAGCTTTTTTTAGTAGGGACCAGTAGAAGGTCCTGATGAGTAGGCAGTAGGGGACTGCCTACGAAACATGTAGACCAGGTTGTAGCGATCGGCTCAACCCCAAAACCCCCTTCTTAACGTCCCCAGCTAGAGAAGTGAATACATTGTTTTTTTCTACTAGCCAGAGGATTTTTAATTTTTGTACTCACACACATTGTTAGGTCCCTACACTTTCACTGACACCACCCACCTTGCACCATCACATAGTCCTGTCACCACTTCAGTGCTCCCGCGTAGTCGGTCAGGTCGTAGCACGCCCCGCCCCGTAGAGGGACGGGAAGACCCCAATGATGAAGCATGACACTACTGGATTTTTTTAGTGTGTGAGGGGTATTTTAAAAAGCACATAGCGCTCTCATCTTTACCACCCTAAGAGAGAGTATTTTCACTATATTTTCATCACTGTAAAACCAACAAATAAAATATATGTCCACACATTGATAGAATCTTTTTGTTTATGTGTTCCGTTGTTGCTCTACTAACCCTCCTTTAGCAGCTATTGAATACAAAATATATGTTCATGTTTTTTGTATGGCCAGGCACCCCAAAATGATGGCAACAGCCGCGTAGAATCTACGGACCCACATACATGGTGATGCATGTGAATATATAGATCATCAAGCTGGGCCATCATAGCGTCATGATGCATAAACGTGCATATGTCATGATGTACGCCAAGATTCAAGGCATCAATCCTGACACTCTACAGGGGATTTGGGGTTTTACCTTCAGCTAGAAAACTTTGAAAAACTGTGAGACGACTGCATTTTTTTAGTCCATTTTCACCATAAATTGGGTAACAAGCCATCAGTATTAATGAAATTCAAAAGATCTGGAATTCACATTTCACATAGCCTATTTGTTTGTAAATTGTACTTAGCACCCTTTTCACTTCTACAAATTATTTTCTCACTGCACTCCGTTGAAAACTATGGGACAACTGTGCATTTTTAGACCATTTTCACTACCAATTGGTTACCAAGCCATAGGATGCTCAACTATCATTGTCTCAACTTGGACAGATTCTGATCTAATGCATATCAATAACCATCACATAAAACTAATGTCTATGACATGCAATGTATTTCTACCATCATTTTGTGTGATGTAGGCACAATCGTATAATGGATGCCCAGGTTAAAACTAAGAGGAAACATCCTGCCATGTGTGGGTACCATTGTGGCACATGCTACATATATAAACAATATGAAAACCCCACCATTTGTACCATGGGAACAATTGTATCAGAGGTGGGTACGAAAGTGTCATTTTTGTCCACAACAGGCCAAGATTTACCACTATTAAATCAGGGAAGAATTAAGCCGAGTTGGGCACCTTTGTGCAAGAGACCCTGTAATGTGCCACAAATACGACCATTATTCCATGCCTAGCTTTATACCACAGTTGGCACAATTATGACATAGCTGCCCTCCAATTCTCAAAGAGGATCCACCGTTATGCCATGGTTTGCACTCTGCCAGGGGGGTGTGCCATTGCAGCACATGCCCTCAAGGCCCCCAATATGCCAAGAATGACCACACAAATACCACACTCACCATGACATTAGGGGTGGGCATCAAAGTCTAATGCTTCCTAACAATACAGCACAAGCTACCACTATTACGTCAGGGGAAGCATATGTCAGTGGAATGTACCATCATGTAATGGATGCTAATATTATTCCAGGAATTGCCACTATTACGTCAGGGATAAACCTCATCAAGTCAGAGATTATACCAGACCAGCTGAGGCTGGCCTCTGGTTCGAGAGGCTATAGGTCAGTGGTAGAAGATACTTTTAAGTGGAGACACACACACACACACACACACACACACACACGCACACGCACACGCACACGCACACGCACACGCACACACACACACACACACACACACACACACACACACACACACACACACACACGCACACACACACACACACACACACACACTCCCATATGGTGCACAGCAAGTGTAGCAACCAAGTCTGGCTTCCTCAAAAGTTGTCCCCAAACACAATTTTAAAACAGTTGGGGGAAAATAACATTTCTAATGCTTTTTCCACATATATTGACAAACACAAATATAACAATAATAATATAGCACAATTCTCAAGTTTATTATTGACAGGTATGCAAAATATTGGAAACTCTGTATAAAGCAATGGTAAAGATGCAACCATACCAATGTGTGCACATCTTTCTTAACTAACTTCGCACACCTACCAAACTTTCCAGATGGCTTTAGCATAAGTGCACCAAGCCATTCGAAATGAAAAGCACTATCGCCAACACACCCTAACATTTGAATCTGTACAGTGCACCTGCTCACACGAACATTTGGGCACTGTGCTGGCCTTGCAGGAGGAAAGCTTCAACAGCTTCAAGTTCAAATTAAGTTAAAGTCAAGTGCACCCCTTCACTTCCAAGACTTCTCATCTACATCAAGAGCAAGCATGCTAAGTCCGATAGGCCTGTCCACAGGAAGTCTCAGATTTCAGTAGTCTGAGAGTGACCAGGTATATTTTGCTTCTTCCAAATCATATCCAATCATGCTCACACTTCTAACACTAACATATCACTATAGAGGAAATTTAAGGTATTGGATGTCTTCTGGATTGGACTGTCTAGATGTACGTGATGTATACTGACGTAGGTCTAGAACAGGCATAGCACGTGGAGGCCTAGGCTTTAAAGCGGCATCAATTATACATCATGTGCATGCATGTTTCGACATCTGAGCCTACACATTAGTGCAGAGGAAATTTAAAACGTGGAAATCAAAGATTTCATCTGGACCGTTCAATTCCTAACTGATGGATTCAGTAAACACTATTTGCACACGAGGTGAACCAGAGTTGGTCTAGACATGACTCCTTTGACATAATGTGCAGGCATGAGCTGAATGTAGCAGTCCGCCATAGATAAAATCTCAGTGCATGGATCGTGCAGGACACCCTGGTAGTCTTTGCACAAAGTTAGTTTTGGTCTCAGTACGTTAATGACCTTCAGTGTCAATCTCCTATGTGCAACTGACCCATAACAGAACATTTCTATGCTTTCCGTCTACATCTCTGGTATGTCACAGGTGCCATTTTGCTAAAGGTCCAAAAAGCCTAGACTGCAACTTCACACTCAAATTTGAGATTCCTTTTGGACTGCGAGGTAAGACACTGCCTAGCCAACAATAAATTCCAGAAAAAAGTGTCTGCAATCTGAGACCATTTGTACAGTTCTTAAACGGATCCAATGCAAGGACATAACCTCACCTTTGGGATACAAACTATAAACAGCTTCTTTAATTGCATCAAATGATTTATAAGAACTTTTATTGCTCTGGGGGAGTTTCACAAAGTTTAACAACATTAAAGAACTCTCCTGGGTGCTCTGCTCTAAATGTGAGGAGAACAGGCTGTTTTCCACATTATTAATGCACCAATCCTGCGTTCTGAGATCTTACACCTACGATGCGACTAGTTTTGTCACAGAACACTCCTGCACTACAAAAGCACTACAAAAAGACAAACAGTGTTTACAGATGCACTCTGATTAGGACCATTTAGACAAATCACTGAATGCTGAAATCGTGGTTCAGACAAGATACAAAATTTAGTAAATCTTACTGCTGTGTCCTTCCACGTTGAGTTTAATCCTAATTACTTATCCACTATTTACGAAACGAATTTGACGTTTTAAATGTTATACATTTTCAGAGGTGACTATCTGCCAAACTGGTGTTCTTCGTAGAGTCCCATAGAGTACAGAAATATCACAGGGATGAACTTCTGATGGCAGGTAGCACAGGTAGATTGATGTCAGCAATGCTACATCTGTCTCCTTTTCGTGCACGCTCCTCCTGTACCTATGGGCAGGGTACCAATTTCAAACATGATAATGTGACTAAAACCACTGCACTTTTTGTGGCACTGCAGGTCGTCGTTCTCTGTAAGTCCCCCCCCCCCCCCCCCCGAACTACACGCCTCTGATCTCATCTGAAGCACAGGCAGGAAGAGTGGACATAGCCAAAGTACAACAACCAAGAGATGGGGACACCCATCTAGGAAAGGTATCACCTGGCAGCACAGTTACAATGGCCCATGAGATGGTTTAGGAACAGAGGGGACATGGAGAAACTTGTCTTTGAAACAGAACTATCTGCAATCCTAATATATAAGAGCAGAACTGCCCGTTATTGCTATGGCGTAGAAATCCCCAGACCTGGTACAGACAGCCAGATATGACTGGCAGAGCGGTATCAAACCCATGGGCACTACACCAGCATGCACTCCGGTGACTCCACTATGGAGCCTACCATACTTCTGGACAGAAGCAGAATGTGTGATGACAGGTCACCTATATGAGAGTGGGGCTTAACACTCATTCAACATGTTTTCTATTCAAATTCACAATTCATGACATATAGTGGTTTCGTGAGAGCAGCACATAGGACAAGGGGAATGGAGACAAGTGAAACCCTGACATCCAACCCAATGCAACTCATGCTGATGCATCAAGAGGATAAAAGGGAGGCATTTCTGCTCTACGGACTATTGGTTAACCTGTTCCACACAAACAACACAAAACGTGTGGGGTGATGGCATTCGGAAATAGGAAGGGAGCTAAATAATGCAAAATGGACAAAAGCAGAAGAAAACACCATACAAACTATATCGAGGAATCCCAGATTTAAATTAAACATAGTTTAATTTCTTACACTTGTCCTACCTATCCCCAAGGCTCAAACGTAGAAGGTACAAAGAGGCAGAAGATGCCTACCCAAATGCAGGGCCCTCAATGCAGTTTCTACCACATGGTATGTTAATGCTGCATTATCAGGCAATTCTGGGATAAAATAGTGTTCATAGTGTCAGAGGTAACTAAGAAACCAATGAAATAGATCGAAGAAATATAGACGCGCCTGCCAATTTGTTCACCTAGAATACATCCTGCCCAAGAGGAGGATAGCCATGGCGTAGAAAGCATAACCAGCACCTCCCATGTCTCTATGGCTAAAGATCTGGGTAACGGCGAGGAATGGCGCACTCACCAGGCTGCAACAACAGAGAGTGGGGGTGCTGGAATGCAGCACATGGGACATGATTTTTGTAGCCCTACTCCAGAAAACGGACGAGGGGTCACTGTGAGAGCTCACAGTCACCCACCTGTGTAACGCACGGTGAGTCGTCAGGGCGCATTATTTTTCGTTAATGGACCTAAACCTTCTGGTGTTCATTTGAATTCCATGAGAGTCATTGGCGAGGTAGGGCGGGAGTGGTGTTTGGTGGTGTAGCTGCAGACTCATGTTTACAAGGCCACAAACTTTACTAAGACTACTGGTTGGTTGGTCCACGGGGGTAGGCAACATGTGTGGGGTACTGCCTTGCATCAGTGACTTGCAAGCCTGACCATGAGACCAAATTCAACAAATTCCAAATG
Source organism: Lissotriton helveticus (assembly GCF_964261635.1). Taxonomy (NCBI): domain Eukaryota; kingdom Metazoa; phylum Chordata; class Amphibia; order Caudata; family Salamandridae; genus Lissotriton; species Lissotriton helveticus. Next base: position 574,780,870 of record NC_136061.1, read on the forward strand.
TTAGTTTGCTTTAATCTGTTGTGTTACACATTTTATTTCCGACCTCGAATGGTGATTATGTATAACAGCAACTGAAGCAATCATGCTCTTTGTACTGCAATTCTTTTGTAAAAATCAATAAAAAACGATAAAAAGAAAAATCACACCCAGGATCCATAGTTACCAACCAGAACACATAACATAGCTACTCCCAATCCTAAATAACTTTATCTATTCTAGGGTGGCCCCCTTCCACCATAAAGCATTCAAAGTTAAGGGAGTGCACACATGCCCCCTCTTTGAGTAATTAAACCCCACTGGAGTGCACATATCCAATATAAAGCATATAAAGATCATCCTGTCAATGCTTTCACACGTGCGCTTCTGCGGGTTCTGGAATGCTTCAAATTCCCCTACAGGTGTGGAAGGGCGAGATTTTGATCGATACCTTAGCACTATTGATCCAAACCTCGATCTGGTCGACTGAACCTTTGTTGCCTGTCTTTAAGGTACAAGGTACATCTATTTCCAAGTTAGTTCACCCCAATAAAGGACTCTGCTCCCAAAGATCACAAACAACTTCTAGCTTTCAAAAGTTTATTGTAAGGAAATGATAAGCTGCAAATACAGGCATCTCAGAATAAGATTCACGAGATACACAGGTCCAATTACATACATGTGCTCTCGGAAAGCCCTCAGACGAGCAACGGAAATCACTAACACAAGTTCTAAGAATAGTAAAGCTATCAGCATTGACGCATATCTCTCCTTCATTTAAGTTGGAGGAAAACGCACAGGTTAGGCTGTCCCTGCCCTGCTCTAGATGGTATCCCTACTTAACCAAGTTCCAACCTAACGAAGGTGTCAGCAGTGAATGACCCCCAAGGGAAGTCACTCACTCTAAGTCTCTTGGTGAAAACCTATAGTTCTCCAGTCATGACCCCTCTCTGCCTACCCATCCGCTCTCTAAAGGGTCCTCAGGTATCTGCTCTAACTCCACCCAAGGGTGCTGTCCCTAATACAAAACAGTCAACAACATTTGAGACGCCCCTTTCGAGACGCCCCTCACGTGGTGTAGCTTCTGGCTTTTTCCATGATGCTTTGTATTGGGCCTCATACGTTAGAGTTGACCTTGCTTCTCAGACTCTTCTCCGGCCCGCTGATACCCCTCAAACATTCCGGAACCCTCCTCCATGTCTGGGCCGTCTACTGAACAGACCTCTATTCATTCATTTATAATTGGATCCCCCCTTTTCCTTTGCAGATAGATATCTGCAGCCAAGAACCCAACTCTCATAGACTTCCAAAAAGGCTTGCAACATTTCTCAGCCCAGACATGTACGTGTAAATCAACGTTAAAACATTTCAGGCCTACAATATTTCTCATAATGATTATAGCATTCAACTTCTTCATTAATTAAAGCATGTTAATACTCTTATTCTATTATTCAGTAAACATTTTTATAAATCGTGGCCCATTAATGCAATGACCAAAACATTAATACAATCTTTGTCGTGAAACGAAACACCTTCCCTTTTAGCTCTGGCCCTGAGGCCTACCACATTCTGCGTTTAACCACCTACCATCTTACATTTTAACAGCTACACGACATGGATTCAGGAATAATCACATCTAATAAATCATATAGTGTCACACATTTCTGTATTAGTTCCACTTCTACTTAAATCTCTATATTAGCTATACATTTTGAATATAATTGCAGATACTATTAGCACTCATGGCATTTCTCCTCATGATTTGTGCTTACTACAGGTAAGTGTGATGCACTCATACATTTAGATCAGTTTGCGCTCTCTCAGTTCCCCCCTTTGATGACCTCTCGGGGTCATCACCAACATTTAAACTGCAGTTATTGGTAGCACAACTTGCCTCTGCGCTTCCAGAGCCCTCAGACTCCTGTACTGATTATCTTGTATGGCAGCCAATCTCTGCAGCTGCTCTCTTTGGGCCCTTTCTGACCTTCTTGCTCTGTACCATTTGAATACCCTCACCAATCCCCACAATATGATCCCACAGATCAATATTATGATGACAGGTTTTAGAATATACCACACAAAGCTTTTGCCTAAGGTGGAAAACCACCCACCAACTGCACTCATTCCGTGGCCCACCTTTTCCCAGACATTTTCTCTACTCAAGTCTTCGATCTCCTTGTGAATATCAGTTATGTTCCTAATAACCTTCTCAAGGGGTTTTGAATTGTCTGGAATGTAAGTGCAACATTCCTGGACCTTCAAAGCCTTACAGACTCCGCCCTCTTTTGCTAGTAGGACATCTAATGCAAGACGGTTCTGAAGAACCATAGCCCTTATCGATTGCATCTCTCCTTCTACCAGCATTAAGGACTGAGCAGTGCTGGCAGACAACCTGTCGACAACTGTTGCCAGTCGTCTAATTTTAACATCATTAAGGATTACTCCCAAAAGAGGGAACATAGCTCCAAAGACATCTCCAACCATTTCTGCATCACCTATATCTCTCCTTCCCCTCGAAGATGTCTTGCCCTCAATGATCACTAAGTCTTGTGCATGATATATTTTGGGGAAGACAATTGCTAAGTAACATGATCCATACCAGTTGTCAGGTAGTCTCACGTAGGCATTTCTTCCACATACAAAATACACATTTGGAATCACTTGCATTCCCTTCAGGAAATCTTTAGTATAGTACTCTATGTTGAAAGCATGCTCACAGTCGACTTCTCCAACGTATACATTTTCATAATACGTTTTGGCTCGGTGAAGACATAGCTTTCCTCTCTGCGTTTTATCTAAAGCTATTGGACCACTACTACCCTTTCTCTTGTGTGCCTTTTCTTCCTCGGTCCAGTCTGTTTTCCATTGTCCTGATTTTTTCAAAATCTTTTGTCTCCTGTAACGATCATCCACCTGCCCTATGAACTTCTTCTCGACTTCTGACACCTTGCATGTCAGGTTATTTCTACGGGCATGTGAAGTGTCTAAGGTAATCCAAGGAATGAAGAACTTGGCCAATCTGTCTTCACTCTTCCAGTAATCCCATTTGTTCATCTGCTTATAATTTGGGACTTCTGGCAACACTGAATCATAATTGGAGAAATAGTATTCAAAACTATCTCTCTCATAAAATATACTAAGCAATAAGCTACATGTAATGCCATATGTCAGCGGGAGGTGATGATATCGAATTCCTTCATCTACAGATGCCGGCAACTGCATGCAGACGTAACAATTCTTAACCTCCATGGCATCCACGTATTCATATAAGAGTTTAGCATAAGCATTTGACCTAAAGTCTCCTTGGGACTCATCTACGTGTAACCTGCGGGCTTCTGCAGCTAATAACGCTTTCTCTTGAGTGTTTTCCCCTTTTTCACCAGCAACAGTGGGTGTAAGCGTTTTTACAGAATTCACATCAGTTACCTTTGCCTCTTCCTCATGTCCCTTTACATAAGAAATTGTTACCACTAAAGCTATTAATATTATCACTCCTACTATTAGTGTACCTATTATACATTTAGCTCTGCGGTTCGGGGTGCCGGCCTCCATTTCGTCAGACAATATGGCTCTCTCTTATCTTAGCCAAAAGTTCTTTTCCTCTCGTTCCTTTACAGTCTCTTTTTAATCCTTTTGTCCTTAGAATCCACACAACTGGAGGCTGACAACCTTCTTCGCAAAAGTCCTTTAACAGTTCAACAAGACAACCCTAGCCCTTCTCCATCAACTCAAGGGAAGTTCCCTACTATTCTCTGCTTCCTGGGCGCTAGGTAATCTTCTTTTTCTGCTTGCTTTATTTACAAAGTCCCTAACAGTCTACTATCAGATTTGTTGTTGCAGCTTCAATAGCATAATTCAATATTTCCAAACGAAGATTGTGCTCTTCATGTGCTGTTATCGTTGTACCAAAGTCGGGGAATTGCAATTCTGAAAGAAACATGTGTTTTAACTTGCTGAGGCGGGGAGGTCTGGGGAGCATGAATGTTAGTGACCCTTCTTGTTCGACACCGGGTACCAACAGTCGTATTTCCACGGTGATAATGGGCTCAGAACTGGACACCACCACCGCTCGGATCCTCCCTGTCTCCGGTTTCACAGACATTTGTCGCCAGATATGTCCACTCAGGTGTGGAGTATCTTCTGTTTGGCACACGCACTCTTCTTGACCTTCTTCGGTCCGGTGCTTCAGCGCCCTGAGCACCTTCTTCCGGGTCTGAGTCTTCTGATATCGGAGGAAGGGTTACTTCTGGAGTTGACCTCAGGCTAGAGCTCCTTCTTTGCGGCCAATTTGCTTCTCCACGTGCCCTTCTACTCCTTCTCCTTCTTGTCTGTTCTCTCTCTCTCTCAGACCTGTCGGGGTCTGACTCGTACTCCCAGCTACTTTCTCCTTCTGTAGCGTCTTCTGTTTCGCTGTTGTACTGACCGTCCTCAGCTTGGTCAGACTCTTCCCCTGCTTCCGCTGGCACCTCTACAGCTTGGCTAGCCCCCTCTATGGCTTCTCGGTCCTCTGCTGGACGTCTATCCGAGAGAGGAGCTGTTTCTTCCAGAGGTGCTGGAACCCTTCGCGTATGTGACGCGTGGATCCAATTGGGCAGGCCTCCCACCTTCACAGCTGTGTTCGTGATCAGGATGATCTGGAAGGGCCCACGCCAACGAACATCCAGACAGCTTCTTCTCACGTGTTTTTTCACCAGGACCCAGTCCCCAGGATACAGGTCATGGCACGGGCCCTGGCACGCTGGAACCTCGGCAGCCTGCACCTGAAGGGACACAGAACGAATGGCGTCAGACAGCCCCTTACAATAGTCCAGGATCATATCATCTGTGATATTTAACAGTGCAGCAGTTGGGATAGATGGCAGCCTCATTGCTCTCCCCATTAACACCTCATGTGGTGACAACCCTGTTCTTCTGTCTGGGGTACTACGAAGGCTCATGAGGACCAATGGCAGGGCGTCAGGCCAACTCAGGGTCGTTGAGGAGCACACTTTCGCTATCCTGGCCTTGATCGTGCCATTGATCTGTTCCACAATCCCTGAGGCTTCTGGTCGATAACTGCAATGCAATTTTTGATCAATATTTAGCGCTACACAAATCATCTTCACAAGCTCGCTGTTAAAATGCGTTCCCCTATCTGATTCCAAAAAGGCCGGCACCCCGAAGCGCGGAATGAGTTCTCTAAGCAGTATCTTGGCCACTGTGAGGGTGTCGCACCTACGTGTAGGGTATGCCTCAACCCATCTGGAGAACACACAAACAACCACCAGGACATAGCGGAGGCGGTTGCATCTTGGCATTTCAATGAAATCTATCTGCATTCTGTTGAATGGACCTCCAGACCTTCCTATGTGACTCAGTGTAACTGGTGTTCTTTTTCCTACGTTCAGCTGCTGACAGGTCACACAACGCTGGCACACTGCTTCTGCTGCTATTCTAAACTTAGGATTGTACCAAGTCTGTCTAAACACTCTCAGCATAGCATCTCTCCCTAAGTGTACGGGACCATGTATGAGTCTAGCCATTGGACTCACCATCTCATTGGGCAACACTGCTCTGCCGTCTGCTGAGACCCAAAAATGGGACTCACCCATTACACATCCTGCCTTTTCCCATGTTTCTTTTTCAGAATCAGGAGCATTTTCTTGCATGTTTGACAGTTCATCCCAAGTATCAACAGTTTCCAATATCATGGCTAATTCAGTTCTTACATTTATTCCGCCCACTTCCACCTCTGTGAAAGAGTACCCTTGCTCCGCGCAATACCGCGCAACTTCATCTGCATATCTATTGCCTTTTGAAACAAAGTCCTCATTTCTGGTATGTGCGGTGCACTTTACAACTGCGATACCTGCTGGGCATTGCAACGCCTCTAACAACAGGCGCACAAACTCTCCATTGCGAATGGGAGAGCCTGAAGAGGTCATGAACCCTCTTTGAGACCATAACTGCCCGTAATCATGAACTACCCCATAGCCATATTGGCTGTCGGTGTATATGGTGACTCGAATTTGATTGCTTGCTAAGCAAGCACGTGTCAGGGCAATAATCTCGGCTACCTGAGCGGAGTGTACTCCTTCCAGGCACCCAGCTTCCACAACTCCAGCAATTGTACAAACAGCGTAAGCTGCTCTCAACTGCCCAACTTCGTCTCTTACACATGAGCCATCGACAAAGAAAATTTCGTCTGGGTCGGTCAGTGGCTCATCTACGATGTCGGGTCTGGGTTTGGTGCATAGTTCAGTCACATCGAGGCAGTCATGGTCTGTACATTCATCATCATCCTCGATATCATTTGGAAGTGGCATCAAGGTGGCAGGGTTCAAAACAGAGCATCTTTTGAGGGTCACATTCTCTGCAGCAAGAATAACTTGCTCATATCGCGTGAGCCTGCTGTTGGTCAGATGCTGTGTTTTGGTCCTGGTCATCAATAGTTCAACAGAATGGGGCACGCACACCTCTAACGGGTGCCCCATGACGATATTTTCACATCTTTCAATGCTGACACCCGTTGCAGCAACGGATTTGAGACATCCGGGCAACGCTGCGGCTACTGGGTCTAAAGTAGCCGAGAAATAAGCAACTGGTCTACGGGCATTCCCATGGATTTGGACCAACACAGACAACGCACAACCCTCTCTCTCACAACAGTAAAGAAAAAATTGTTTATTGTAATCAGGCATTCCCAATGCCGGAGCACGACACAGGTCCTCTCGCAGCTGTAAGAATGCCATCAAACAGTCTTTGTCCCATGGTACCGGATCGCTCACCTCCTTGTGCGTCAGTTTTTGCAAGGGTTTTGCTTTCAGTGAAAAGTTCGCGATCCACTGTCGGCAATAGCCCACCATCCCTAGAAACATCCTGACCTCTCTCTGTGTCTTAGGCGCATTCATTTTCATGATCGCCTCTATCCTGTCTGGTGACACCTTTCGTTTGCCTTTCTCTATTCTGTGTCCCAAGTACTGCACTTCTGTCAGGCAGTACTGCAATTTTCCCGGGGACACCTTGTGCCCATTGGCAGCTAGGTGATTTAACAAAGCAATGGAGTCCTCCCTGCAAGCTTCTTCTGTTTCTGACGCCACGAGGAGGTCGTCTATGTACTGGACCAGAACTGACTTCTGGGGCAGCACTAGACTTTCAAGATTTTTCTTCAAAAGCTGGTTAAAGATCGATGGACTCTCTGTATACCCCTGAGGGATACGACACCATGTTAGGACGCGATTTTCCAGCTTAAATGCGAAAAGAAAATGGCTTTCTTCGTCCAGAGGGATCGAAAAGAAAGCCTGACAAAGATCGATCACTGTGAACCACTCTGCTTGAAATGGAATCTGAAACAGTATCACTGATGGATTCGGTACCACTGGACAACACGAAACGACTATGTTATTAATCTTTCGAAGGTCCTGCACTATCCGAAATTTCCCATTTGGTTTCTGCAGACCCATAATCGGGGAGTTGCATGGACTACCCACGATTTCTTTCAGTATTCCCTGTTTAATCATGGACTCGATCACGGGTTTTATGCCTGCAATCGTTTCTGGAGTCAATTTATATTGGGGTGTTCTTGGGAACTCAGCATGCGGTTTCACTACAATTTTCACTGGGTCCACCCCTTTGACCAAACCTATCTCTTCCCCAGTGAAATCCCATACTTCTGGTGCCACTGTCTCTCTCAAGTCCCAGGGGAGCTCATCTACTGTCAAAGTAGGATACAGCTCCACGCATATTCTTGAGTTTGCAACCTTGAAATCTGCGTCATCATCATTGGTCAATACCTCCACTCCCTGAGGTGTACAGTATATTGTACAATTCAATTTACACAACAGGTCTCTCCCTAGCAGACACACAGGGCTTGAATCGCAAACCACAAATTGGTGCTCATCGCTGTACTTCCCTATTTTCACCTGCACCGGTTCTGTCAATTGGCTGGTTATTCTCCTATTTGCGACCCCTACCACTTGTATGGTCTCTCCAGACATGGGCAGGTCTGGAACTGCAGCTGATCTGATCGTGGACCTAGTGGCTCCTGTGTCCACCAGAAATGTCGTAGGGCACCCTGCTACTTCTGCTTCGACATAGGGTCCCCTCTGGTCCACCTCTAAGGCTGCCCCGAGGGTGCAGTCTTCTCTTTCCACTCTCTGTCCGGTTAATGGGTCCACATAATAGCACTCTTCACCTTCCACAAACAGGGGCATTTGTCTATAGGTCTTACCCACAGTCCCTACTCGAGGAGGCTGCGGGAACTGGGCTCGGGGAGGAGCCCCCCCCCCCTTTGAGCACCTTTCCTTGGTATGGCGTCACCCCTTTTGTAGGTGCGCTCTGGACCTCTTCCTCCTCTATCTCTTGTTCTCCTATCTCTACATTGTAGGGACACTCGCGTTTCCAATGCCCCACCTCGTTACACTGGTGGCACCTAGTCGTTTTCTTCAAGGCAGCTATGTCTGTTCTGGGTCTAAAGGTAGAACTCTCCTCATTGCCCTTGTTCTGACTGTACTGCTTCTTTCCTCCTGTACCTGTTCCTTGCTGCTGTTGCTGCGGTCCCCCCTTTCCTGCTGCCTGCATCTGTACCACCATCAACTTTTCTTTTAGTTTCTTAGCCTTGGAGTCTATCTCATCACAGCAGTACCTGGCATATCTCAGTATTTCATCTAGGGGTTTACTTTGCCAACAAATCGAGTGTTGCTGAATCATTAAACTAATATCCGGTCTCAGTCCCAGGACGAACTTGGACACAAATTGCCCTATGTCCTTTGGATCCATTACATCCAAGCCGCTATACTGTTTAAACGCCTTCAGCAATCTCTCGTAATATTCGTGCACTGTCTCTTTGGGTTCCTGTCTGGTTCGGTCTATTCTGACCCAATCTATGTCTTGCATTGGCACTTTCTCTTTCAGCCAAGTCATCACTCTCTCGAATTTTGCCATCACAATCTCGGACGGCCCATTAGTCTTAGCATCTCTCTCTGGCTCCGTTGTGGGCCACTCAGCGCTAACCTTGCATGCTGTCCACAGATCTCCTGGTACTACAATGTCAAACAGCGTGTTCAGATCTATCCATAGGACCTTTGAGATTTTTACAAACCTCTCGACTTGCTTGTACCACTCCACGGGGTTTTCCCGCAATTTGGGGAAGGAGGTGGTAAAAGCAGCTAAATCTCCCCTACTCCAAGGGACATGCACATAGTTCCCATTTGCGACTTCCCGCAAAGGGTATGCCTCTATTCCCTGCAGTCCTGGTGTCATACCAAGCGTGCTTCTCCTGCCGGTCCCTTTCTTGGACCACCTCTCTTCCCACTTATCTAGTGCCCTCCATGTCCTTATTCCAGCAATCAGTTCCCTTATGTGCGTTTTCAGCCCAATCGTTCTCCTCTCATCTAGGTCTCGATCTGTGTAATGTAGCCTGTGGTTACCCTGTAATGCTTTGGTTCTTGACAGATCCACCATATATTTGCCTGCTAGTTCGACTAACTTCTCATGGACTGCTCTCGCCTTTCGAGTGATGTCCTTTGCCATATACAGTATTTCATCCTGTTCATACATTTCCATTCTTTCTAAAGGCAGGGTACCATCTACCATGTCATCCAGGTCTGACCTTAAGCTGGTGACATCAAGTCTCTTGGCTTTTATCTCAGCTCGCAATATGTCTTTCGAAGGGGGCTCACTGGTCTCCCTACCATCCCAACTTCGAGCTCTGCGTTTGGGCTCGGGAGAGTTAATGGGTGCCCTCCCTTGCTCCCATCTCTCCAGGTCCCATGCTCGGCCATCCGATCTTGGAAGGTGATGGAACACGGGCCTGTTACCCCTACTCTTGCTCTGCCCACTCTCTTCTTCTTCTCTCCTCTCACCGTACACCTCTCTGTTATTTTCCCTCTGGTCGCTACTCTCTCTTTGCCTAGTATCGCTCAGTATCCGATACGATCCTTCCTGGTTCCCCATATTCCCTGGGCTGCGCTCATTTCCGTCATCACAGGGTCTATGGTGCGACCTCTCACAACTCCCATTCAGTTCTCTGGTGCCGGGCACACAGTGTGGACACTTAAAGCTGTTTCTGTACTCTTGTGCTCTCCTCTCCCCTTCACTGAGTATTGGGCGCGCCACCCCTCCACTCCCGGGGCCCCCGTTTTCCAGGTCTGTTCTATCTCCACTCCGGGCCCAATGGGTGACTCCCCTACTATCTCTCTCTCTACAGTCCCACTCCGGGCTACTCTCCCCAGCCCCGCAGTGAGTCCGAGCTCGGCTGTCCTGACTTTCCCTTTCAGCTTCTGCAGCTATGATGTTCTTTTGAGCCTTCACTGCCTCATCCCACTGCTTCATGTACTCATTTAGCTCTTGAAAGGATTTTCGTCCAGATCCCCTCAGATCCACTGGCCATCTAGGGCCCCCGGGATCTCCTCCTGGGTCCCCTACTGGGTGTACCGGAGTGCTCCATTCTCTTGGTATCGGCATCTGACTTGGGGAATTAATCGTATCGCTCCTCCTTGCCGTCTCTGCTCTTTCTCTGTCCTTCCGTACCCGTTCTTCCCCTCTTGCTCTTTCTTGGTCATATATCGATATTATAGGACCTATGGTAACAGGTACCTGTAGTGCATCTGGTAATGTGTAGGATGTGGCGCTTTCCGTTTCCGGCGCTCTTTGTACCACAAACCTACCGACTACCTGCTGCACCTGACTAGGCTGGGACAGCTCTTTCTTTGGCTCAGGATCCCACTCTGAACTGGGAAGCGGTCTATGCTCTCCTGCATTGCCCCCCTTTTCTCCTTCTGTATGCTCGACCTCTCCCCCTGCTCTATTATACGGGGGTGGCCTATCTGTCAATAATCTGTTTATCAGGCTGTCCTCTGTTTCGCTCTCATCATCTTCTTCTAGGGGGCTTTTATTTACGGGCACCTCTAACACTGGGTACAGTTTATTTACTTCCATGTTATGCACTCTCCATCTTTTAGCATCCGCATCCCACCTGGCATCCTGCACTGCCCTTACCGAGCGTTTCACCCTTTCTTGTCGTCTGTTCATATTCTTTTCATGCGCTGCCCTAATCCATGCATCAAGGGCTTCAAACTGGGTCGGTCTAGGCAAGGGTCTTATTGAGGTCATGACTGATTTTAATCGATGTAACACCTCTAATCTGAACGTCCCGTACTTCGGGAACGTCAGTTCCTCATTTCCTTCCGTAATCTTACTCCACTCTGATATCCAGAGGATCGTATGCAACCCAACATTTACTGCCATGTATCGAGCTGGCGTACCCTCCGGCGGGGCTTCTTCCCCTTCATACGATCCCCGCTTCTCTTTTCTAAACACCGCTTTCAACCATTTAAAACACTTCATAATTATGCGCACAATATCCAGCCTCGCTACTCTGTTTACTTCCTGATGACAATCCACCAATCCTGTCGCGGCTTTGCTAACTTGGCCTATCGCAGCGCGGTCTTTCTCCGGTCGGCCAATCACGTCGCGACCCTGTCTGACGTCTTTGCTAGCTGGCCTATCACAGCGCGGTCTTTCTCCGGTCGGCCAACCACGTCGCGACACTTTCTGACGTCACTTTTCTCCGCTTCGCAGCAGCACCCCTCCTTTCTCAACTCGTCTCCCGGTTATGCATGCGTCCCATTCATACACCGAAAAATGACTACTTCCGACCAAGCGGTCACTTCTCTCGACTGTACGTCCACAGTCTATCTGTAATTGTCAACACAACTGACGAAATGTCTATCGTCTCTCTGATAGGTTGCTTACACACACAGTAACTTCCGACCAGCGTCCGTTACTCACGCACTCACTCTTACGGTCCCCCTATCTCGGTCTTTCGGGTGATCAATGGTACCTCATGACCCCCTTCACACTAGTTGACAATTACTCTGGGTGTCCGATACACCCGAACCACTTAAGCTCTCCTTGAACTTAAGATTTCCACCGGTTGCGCGCGCTCACAACCTGTTCCACAGTCACTCTACAGACATTCAACTCCGCCAGACATTACAACATAGATACAATACAAAACACCGCAATCTAACACGCATAACCCTTTATACTCACTCTCGACCGATACTGCTGCTTTTTCTGTCTCACGTCATCCGGATCTTCTTCGGCGGGCTGTTCTTCCGATCATCGATTTCTAGGGGCCTTGGGGTAAGCTAACCTGGCCTAGGTTACCGTCCTCAAGAAGGCAACCATCCTCTGCTACCAACTGGAAGGGCGAGATTTTGATCGATACCTTAGCACTATTGATCCAAACCTCGATCTGGTCGACTGAACCTTTGTTGCCTGTCTTTAAGGTACAAGGTACATCTATTTCCAAGTTAGTTCACCCCAATAAAGGACTCTGCTCCCAAAGATCACAAACAACTTCTAGCTTTCAAAAGTTTATTGTAAGGAAATGATAAGCTGCAAATACAGGCATCTCAGAATAAGATTCACGAGATACACAGGTCCAATTACATACATGTGCTCTCGGAAAGCCCTCAGACGAGCAACGGAAATCACTAACACAAGTTCTAAGAATAGTAAAGCTATCAGCATTGACGCATATCTCTCCTTCATTTAAGTTGGAGGAAAACGCACAGGTTAGGCTGTCCCTGCCCTGCTCTAGATGGTATCCCTACTTAACCAAGTTCCAACCTAACGAAGGTGTCAGCAGTGAATGACCCCCAAGGGAAGTCACTCACTCTAAGTCTCTTGGTGAAAACCTATAGTTCTCCAGTCATGACCCCTCTCTGCCTACCCATCCGCTCTCTAAAGGGTCCTCAGGTATCTGCTCTAACTCCACCCAAGGGTGCTGTCCCTAATACAAAACAGTCAACAACATTTGAGACGCCCCTTTCGAGACGCCCCTCACGTGGTGTAGCTTCTGGCTTTTTCCATGATGCTTTGTATTGGGCCTCATACGTTAGAGTTGACCTTGCTTCTCAGACTCTTCTCCGGCCCGCTGATACCCCTCAAACATTCCGGAACCCTCCTCCATGTCTGGGCCGTCTACTGAACAGACCTCTATTCATTCATTTATAATTGGATCCCCCCTTTTCCTTTGCAGATAGATATCTGCAGCCAAGAACCCAACTCTCATAGACTTCCAAAAAGGCTTGCAACATTTCTCAGCCCAGACATGTACGTGTAAATCAACGTTAAAACATTTCAGGCCTACAATATTTCTCATAATGATTATAGCATTCAACTTCTTCATTAATTAAAGCATGTTAATACTCTTATTCTATTATTCAGTAAACATTTTTATAAATCGTGGCCCATTAATGCAATGACCAAAACATTAATACAATCTTTGTCGTGAAACGAAACACCTTCCCTTTTAGCTCTGGCCCTGAGGCCTACCACATTCTGCGTTTAACCACCTACCATCTTACATTTTAACAGCTACACGACATGGATTCAGGAATAATCACATCTAATAAATCATATAGTGTCACACATTTCTGTATTAGTTCCACTTCTACTTAAATCTCTATATTAGCTATACATTTTGAATATAATTGCAGATACTATTAGCACTCATGGCATTTCTCCTCATGATTTGTGCTTACTACAGGTAAGTGTGATGCACTCATACATTTAGATCAGTTTGCGCTCTCTCAGTTGTATACAAAGGGGTGATGGATGGAATGCTTGAATTAATCGTACCACTGATAATTTCTTTTGCCTCATCCCACTCCATCACTATTTTTCACACCTTGCCACCCAGTTTGACCCCAGCCATATGCAAATCTGTCTCGACCTTGCTCCAATAGAAACAGTCCAGCCCGAGCTGCCTGGCCAAGTTCTCCCTGACGAGAAAACAAGCAACCTAGGAACGGTTTCACCCTCATTACGGCTCATCAGTCAGGTATAGCTTGATCCCAGTGGCACAGTGTGTACGGGACCCACCTTTGGGCATTTAAATCCCACTACTGGAAATTTAATCCACATCCTCACATAATTTTGCCACCTGTCACAAAAGCCAAACTATCGCCAGTTTAAAGATGTCAGATTGGTAAACTGATCAATTTATACCTCAACAGTAAAAGTGAAGATGCAAAGTCAATTCTGCATTATGCTTCTACCAAGATTACCTCCTCATGGAGGGGGAAAGATGTTACTTTAGCAGCCAGCAGAGGAATCCCCGAACATGAGCGTAAGAAGTGTGGGGGATTTATTTCCCCCAGATTTTGAAGTGCGGGGGACACGGGGGACAGGAGTGTGGGGATGAGGCGCTTTCCTCCACCATTCAAACAGCCATTAGCAAGTGAAAGCTCTACCTATCAAGGCAGTGTTCTAGACATGCTGACCTCCCACTGCCCAGAGAGCACCTTCAAAGCGACCTGTTACAGCTTCTTGCAGCCTGCACAGGTGAGAACAAAGGGAGAGGAGGAGGAATGCATTTGCTGTCTGCATCCTCTCCAAGCTACTGAGAAGGACCGGGGTTTTTCATGCACCACCCTCTGGCTGGATGGTTAAGGATCATCTAGCGCCCAGCCCCTTCTCAGCACTTCCCTATCTGCAACTTGAATTTGAGCCTGCAGGGCAACGAGGAAGCTGCAGCTCTGGTAGTGCTTGTCCCCAGAAGAAGGCATGAGCCGGACCAACAGGTGAGGTGATGACTGGAGCTTTATGAATAACTCAAGCTTTACTTTATTAAGAAGGAGCCCTGCAATATGGAGCGAAGGACATCAGGCCGATTGTTTTAGGAAACCTGGCATCAACCCTCTGAAATGCAATAACCAAAGCACCCATCTCTGACAAGATGGGACAGCTAGATAAGCGCTCACTGCTAACATCTGTAGTGGACCTGAAGGAAACTGTTAGTTACCATGTCAGCACAGACAACTCAGCTGTTATTTTTTTCAGTTTTCTTTCTTGCGTTGTTTTGGGGGGATGTTTAACACCCCCAAACCCCACCTTTTTATTTACATTCCTTACCCCCTTTACCTCTTTCCTCCCCTGAACCTTAAAAACCCCTTACTTCCTTTTACTTCTACTCACTCTCGAAGCCTAAAACCCCTTTCCCCCTTTATTTCTACCTACACCAGAACCCTAAATAAACTTCACCGCTCCCCACCATTGAAGCCTAAAACCCCCTTACCTTCCTTTACTCCTAGTGGCCAGAACCTTAAAAATGTGTAATCTCTCTTCACATCTATTTACGCCTTGACTCTCTTTATCTCTTCTGACCCCTGATCCCTAAAACCCCCTTGGCACCCTTACTTCTTCCCTCCCCAAACCTTAAAAATCCCTTACTTCCCTTTACCTCTACCGACCCTTAACCATAAAATGCCCTTACCTCCTTTTACTGCTACCTCCCACTAAACCCTAACATCCCCTTACCTACCTTTAACCATACCTGGCCCTAAATCCCCAAAAAACCCTTACCACTCTTTATCCCTACCCTCTCCTGAACCCTAAAACTCCCTTGGCACCATTTACCGCTACTCACCTGTGAGCCCTAAAAGCCCTCACCTCTACCAACCTCAGAACCCTAGAAACCTCTTACCTCCCTTTACCTCTACCCACCCCTAAACCCTAGAAACTCCTTACCTCTACCTACCCCTAAAATGTAGAAACCCCTTACCTCCCTTTCTCTCTACCTGCCCCAGAACCCTAAATATCCCTGGCCTCCCTTTACTCTACACACCCCTGAACCCTAAACTCCTCTAGGCACCCTTTACCTCTTTCCTCACCTGAACCCTGAAACCCTCTACCTCATTTTACAACAACCCACCTCTGAACCCTAAAAACCCCTTACCCTCTACCCACCTCGAAGCCTAAAAACCCCTTACCGTCCTCTAGCTCTACCCACTGCTAAAGCCTAAAATCACTTTAACGTCCTTTATCTCTACCCATCCCTGAACCCTAAAAATCTTTTACCTCCCTTTACCTCTAGAAGCCCTGAAACATACAAATCCTTACCTCCCTTATCCTTTACCCACCCCTGAAGCCTAAAAACAGCTTACCTCTCTGTACCTCTTCCTGCCCTTGAATTCTATTTTTTTTTAAAAACGTTACCTTTCTTTACCACTACCTGCCTCTAATTTCTAAAACCCCTTGTCAAAAATTGGGTTATTATTTGAGGGGGTAAGTATCCACCTCACGTAATAATCACAGTTCTTTTCAAGGGTAAACCAATAAAGTCACTAATTGAACCTGAGGCAAACCTCTGGTAGCTATTGCACAGAGCAGATGGACTTAACTTAGAGGCAACATGCAAAGTACTTATGCAGTACTAAAACAGTTATAAAGTTGAAATGCAAAACAATAAAATTCCCCAATGAATTAGCAATATAGAATAAAATGTAACCCCTTGCGCGCTGGCCAAATTTTCGCGCTATGCGGACGAAATGAAGAGTGGGCGGGGTTCAGATGGCTCACGACGGTCCTCCGCACACGCCCACCATGATGTGTGATGGCCGGAGGCCGTCCGCAGCACGCAAGGGGTTAATAAATAAAATTACACCAACATGACAGGAATCCAATATTCGGGAACTGGAGATATGAATTTTAAATTTTTAAGTAAAAATAGCACCAAGTAACTCAAAGTGCCAATGGTAGTCAACAGACACGGTAGCGAATGACCTAGGCTCAATTTGATGCTGACCGCGAAGGAGCGCAAGTCAACTGCACCAACCAGGTTTGTCCTGTCAAAGATTTTATCTTCTGGCTTTAGTCTTTCAAGTCCCAATACACCCTAAGAGTACACTTCTAAATCCCCCCCAGGATAGACTTACAGACTTATATTAAAGACTCACAAATGGCAGGCAGAGACCAGTCCAAGTCGAGGCGCCACTAATCAGCTGGGCAGTTGAAGGAAAGGCCTCTTGGAGCTTGCTGTATCCCTGTAGCTTGAACACGAGGTCAGCCTTATGACCCCTG
This sequence comes from Lissotriton helveticus, assembly GCF_964261635.1. NCBI lineage: Eukaryota > Metazoa > Chordata > Amphibia > Caudata > Salamandridae > Lissotriton > Lissotriton helveticus. The sequence continues at coordinate 574,797,697 of NC_136061.1, forward strand.
GAGTCCACTTCTTTGTCTTGGAGCAAGTGGGACAAGGTTCAGTTCTTTGGGGCTTTTCTCGTGCCTCAGATAACAGGTTCAACCCTCTTCTGATCTTCCACAGGTCAAGAAGTGTTCTGAAGAGGGTTGCTGGAGAATTCACATTTATGCCGGGCTCGAGCTCGTGGGTAAGAATGATCCCAGGTGATACCATAACCAATGGGGTAAGGTTCCCAGGGCTCTTTTCAGGGCTACCCACTTTGGGCGTTCTCAAAATGGCTGAAGTCTTCGGCCTCACTAAACTTGGGCTCTGAGGTCAGGGGGTGTGTGTAGTAAATGTACTATGGTAATCCCAGTGTCCTTTCACATCTAGCGCCAAATTCCAGTTTTAGGCAGTTTGTGTACCCCATCAAACACTGAGACAGAAGTCTGGTAAAATCAAATCTGAGCTTTCAGCAACCAGACAGTAGATACACACAACAGGCCTCGTTTATGAGAAATGACGCATCGCTGCGTGAAAGCAGCGATGCGTCACTTCTCAGTGCGCACTCCTTGCGACATACCTGATGTGTCATATTTAATGTATGACGCATCATGTCGCAAGGAGTTACAGATACTCAGTTTCTGACGTATCTGTAAGTGCAAAAGTGACGCATTACTGGAGTGTGTCACAAAAGTGCACTGCGTCCATTTACATGGGGCAAGTGAAAGGGCCTGCGCCAGTTTTATGCCTGCTGTGAGGCAGGTGCAAGATTTTGAGGCAACGGCGTCCTAGAAGTGACGCAGTGAAATCTCATTGATTTCACTGCGTCACTTCTACGAGGCTTTTTGCGGGGGAACGCCAACCCCCTGCATACATTATACCTGACACAGGAATAATGTAGCACAGGGGTTTACAAAGTGTCGCATCTGCGTAGATGTGTCGCTTTGTAAATAGGGCGCAACAGGAGGCATGTTTTACGCCACCGATGCGTCATAAAAGTGATGCATCGGAAGCGCAAAACTGATGCAAGGCCTCATAAATGAGGCCCAACATGTTTTAGCATTCTGTTTCCCTTCTTTGAAGTGCACACCAAGGGCCAGATGTAGGAAGCCTAATACCGGTCGGTAACGGCCGAAATGACCGAATTTCGGCCGTTACCAACCAGTATTAGGCATTTGAGATGTAGGGGCCTAATTTAAGGATTCAGTAATTTACCGAATCGGTAATTTAAGGAATCAGTAAATTACCGAATTCTTAAATACCGAATCAGTAAATTACCGAATCCTTAATGTAGTAAGCACTCAAGTGAGTGCTTTTCACTTGAAAGGATTCGTTATTTATAACGAAAACCGTTAAAAAAGCAATTTTGTGCTTTTTTAACAGTGAGGGCATGTATGGGGGTCACATGTGCACCCATGCACTATTCAGTGGTGCAACAGGGTGTCAATGTGACAACCTGCCACCCTTGCAGGTCTTGCCCCTCTTACCGATTTGGTATTGAATGATTCGGTATTCCCCGTTCATTCCTATGGGCCTCCAAGCCCATAGGAATGAATGGGGAATACCGAATCGGTAAATACCGAATCGGTATTTACCGAATTTTACTGATTCTGTAAAAATTACCGAATGAATACCTACATACCATTTACCCATTCTAAAATACCGAATCGGTAAAATTCGGTATTTTAAAAAATCGGTAAATGGTATTTATCTACATCTGGCCCCAAATGTTAAACCCCAGCAGACCTTTCATGCAGGGTGTGACAAACAAGCATCATTTAACACTCTAATGTCAAAGAGGATTCTCACAGCCCCACCACTGTGGTCTCACTGAACCACTTCTGAGGAGCTCTCTGGAGCCTGGCTGACTAGAAGGACAAAAAAAAAGTCAGGCCGAATTGTGAGCTACATCTGCCTTTGACAGTGGAAGGCCCTTTGAAGTGCACCTAGGGACTGGGCACAGCCCCCAGGCAATACTGTCAAGGAGAGGACAACACCCCAATACACTCAAGCCTCATTGTTCCTGTCCTAGAAGCTTTTTACTCCTTGCCACAGGAGAGTCTCCAAGCTGCCAGGTGACTGTTGAATACTTACAGAAAGGCCCGTGGAGGCTTTAGGCAGGCAAAATGTAATTTTTCAACACTACCTTTCCCATACTAGTTAGACAAAATTCAACTTTACCATTAAATTGGATTTTGTTTAACTACCAAAAAGAGTCATTAAAATATTTCTGTAGCAATTACCATCTGAAATTAGCATTGTAAGATGTTATAATGTAATCCTGCGCTTCCCTATGGAAGCAACCAGCCTTGCTACAATGAAAATAGCTTTTCTGCTTTGTTGGACATATGAAATACTAAACTTCTACATGTTCTACGTTTAAATGCCATGCACCATACCCTATGGGCAATAAGGCTACCTTAGGGGTGACTTATTAAAATGTAAAAGGAAGGCATGTTAAAAGGGGTTAGTTTAACAGGTCGAATTGGCAGTTTAAAAACAGCACAAACAGGTTTCAGTGGCAAGCCTGGAAGCATGCTTTGCTTTGCACTGCAGTGGTTAGCACAATGAGTGCTGCAGCCCACTGGTAAAAATTTTAACTTTTACTATGTGCACCATATATTAGGGATTTATAGGTAAGGCAAATATGCCAATCAGGAGTGTACCAATTTTATCATGTTGAAAGAATGAGCACATACATTTTACCCGTGGATATCAGGGGTAAAGTGCATAGAGTTATACAGCCAGTAAAAATAGAATTTATCAAAAAGGGCAAAAACAAAATTGGGGAGACCCTGCAAAAAGGGCAAATTTCATACGCCCCACCTTTTTTTACCTCTACCTGCCCATTGAAACCTGAATTAACCTTACCACCATTTACCCCTATCCACCACTGAACACTAAACCCCCTTTAAAATGCTACAATCTGGTACCCTTACCCTAGTCTGAATGCTAAAAACACCTTTTCTGGTCTTACTATCCTCTTTCTTAACGCATACCCGAAACCCTAAAACCCCTTTAAAACCCTTAACACCCAGTACCCTTAGAAATAGAAGCACGTTTTTTCACATTAAATCTAATTACTTTGAGAAATGTAGATAACTTGTAAATGACAATAAAACATACTTGTGATGACATCTATGCCTTTGTATTTCACTTCCAAAGTATATGATTGTAAACATTTATCAGAAGCTGCGGCTCACAGACCATGGGCAATTTGAATAGGGTCAATCGATAGTCCCCAAGGCGATCCCTGCCCCCCCCCCCCACCAGAAATTTAGGGGCATATTACCAAGATGAAGTGATATTTATCGCTTAACACGGTTAGCGGCAATATTATTATCGCCGAGCTCTGACGATTTTTATCGCAGATAAACCTTGCTATTATCAAGGTTTATCTCAAAAGCGATAAAAATCGGCCGTAATACATGAATATCGCTGAAAAGTCAGCGATATTCATGCATTACCGAGCTAATGCTCTTAGCCATGTTATCCACCCACCATTGGATAACATGGCTAAGAACTGCTCTGGGCAGGCGTTAGCTTTTGGAGATATTCGCGCTTAGCGCGAATATTTCCAAAAGTACGCCTTTGTAGGTAATAGGAGATCGCGATGTTAGCGACTGTTTACAGTCGCAACAGTCGCTAACATCTTGGCACGCCCACTTTGCATGTCATTAGCAATAAATATCGCTGACATGCAAAGTGGGCCCCAAGATGATCGCTATCTCCTACTAGCTGTCGCTAACTGGTGTTAGCGACAGCTAGGTAATAGGGCGATAAAATTATCGCCGATTTAGCGGGAAAAATTCCCGCTAAAGCGGCGATAAGGCCCTTGGTAATATGCCCCTCAGTGTCTGCTACATTCGCTGCTGTTTGGCTGCGCAAGCAGGATCTGGGAAAGGGCGCATTCATTTGTCAGAGACATCGCGCCCTTCATGTATCATCTTAATAAAAATAAAAATAAAAAAAACCTCAGAGGGCGCTGCTAAGTACACAAGATAAACGAGAAGCTCCATCTGCTGCCAGGACCAGTGATAAATAACGTGGCCTGGTTTTGTGGCGGCTTTAGGAACATTTCTCCCAGCTGCTTATATGTTCAGTTAAATTCATTCAGAAAATGAGCAGCTGGATACAAACGGTTGGAGTATTGAAACTTTCACGCCCTTGTTTCGTTTACTGGGATCTTGAAAAGTAATATTTATTTCATTGGCATGGCTTTCAAAAACATTTTTATTTTCTTCGTTGTAACGCCATTTATATCCCAGAGACCCATAAGTAAACAGTAGGTTGATTCGGTTTCGTTATGTAAAATCAGAACACCCCCAAAAGTTAATAAATTAAGTGTATATTCAATGTTTAAACACACATGTAAAATAATCTGTTTAAAGTTTGTGCAGGCCCTTTAAAGCGACTGTGGATGTATCCCGCTCCTTCGGTGGGTCACTGCGCTGGTTCCCACATAAACCATACAATAAGCGTCGAGGCTCCCAGCGCTGCTTGGCACGTGAGGCTCGTCCTAGCCAGGACCCTGGCAGGGCTTTCATGAATGCGGAGGGCGCGAGGGGGGGGGGGGGGGGGGGGGGTCAGAGCGTCAAGAAGAAGCGACAGCTGCGCCCGCACGTGGCATGGCTCCCTCCCCGCGGGTCGCTGACCCTTCTTCCTGCCCACGCTAATGCAATGGGCCTTAACTGCATTTCCGCATTTGTATCCGATCTATTTCAGGCAGCAATTCATAAAGGCTTCTTAAGCCCCTCGGTGCTATTCCAGGGACAGGATTTGGTACTCTGCTGATGCCCGCAGCCCAGCATCCCAGACTAATTCCTCCCTCCCCACCCCGTGGCCGCACCGCAGCAGGCCGTGCGTGCCAGGCCGTCTCATTCAAAGGCGCTGACTGGCACAGCTGGTCGAGGTGCCAAATGCCCACCGCTGAAGCAGAGGTTTCCGCATTCCAATCTACACACCAAGGCTTACCGCGTGGCTGTGGGCAGTGCCCAGGAGACGACCCTGACAGCAGGGAGTGATATGAAAGAGGACTCAGTGGAGATTGTGTGACATGTACTCAGTGTGACAGCGAGCCAGAAATCAGGTGGAACAAGAGGGCAAAGCTTCACAAAAAAGTAGTGGAACTACGGCTTGCGGGGTCGAGTGGAACATCAGAGGGTGCTGGGGGGACAAAGGCGGTTCATCAAAACAGTTCACTTCAAAGATGACTGCCAAGGCCCTGGGATTCAAGGGGCTGGGATCCCTAAATTGGCCGATAGCCTCCCTGGCACATGTCCTGTCTGCTTCCTCCCTCTGGGGACTGAATGCGGATAGCTAGGGTGACCAGAATTTTAAAGTAAAAAACCCTGACATTTCACAAAAATAAAAGAAGGACTACAATTTTACTTCAAGCGATGAGAGCGCTCCTCAGCAGAGAATTACCGAACAGGCCGTAAGAACATACATAAAATGCAAGTTTTAAGCCCACTAGATTGCCTGTTAATTAAATTGCTTTCTTGAAACAACTTTTAACTATCCCTGCTTTGTAAAACATAAAAAGCACCTCCCACCGTTTTCAGTCGACGCTCTCCAAAAACGGGGACATGAGGTAAATTTCTTGAAATTTTCTGGGACAGCTGGTTAAAACAAGCATTTGCAATGCAATAGGTCTCGCATTTTAGAACCTTTGACCTATTGGTATTGTAAATGTCAATTACTTTTATTATTGCAGATGCACATAAATAAATAGCATTGTCATCTACAATATGAATAGGTAAACATCTCTCAATTGAGAGACCTATTGCATTGCAAATGATTGTTAGATGTGGGCAGGGTCGTGCTAAAGTCCGATTGCTCCACCTACCAACATGAAAGAGCTATTGCTGCAGATTCCAGATCCAACCTGGCCAGAATCGCAAGATGAGGGATCTAGAGTGAGAAGTATCTATATGAAAATTGTGTCCCAGTTACACTCTGAGGTACATTTGTATTTCTAGTGAGACATCTTTTTGAAAGACAAAGTAAATTATTATGAGTCCATCTTGTAAAATACGTTGTAAAGTCCACCAGGCTAGTCATCCACAGGTGGTCTGCTAAATACTAAGAGGAGAAGTCTGAAACCTCTCTCTAGTCCAGGTGTTTCCAAACCTTTCTGTAACCAGAGCTACTTATTTTCAATGAAAAATTTCTAGAGCTTCTAATAATGTTGGCCTTATATTAGAAACCACATCATACAAGATTATAGTAGCGGCCACGGTATTCAACATTACCGGCAGTGACCACCTAGTGCATCCGGCAGGGTTGCCAGCAGTAACTTTAAAAAGTCTTTGTCAATTTGAAATCCTTTTACATAGGTAGTACATAACAGCTGTAGCTGAAATGATTATTGCACCAAGGTAATAGTATTAGTAATTAGTCTCCCCAACGCCACATGATTTATCACTTGGCTTCAAAAGTAATTTGGAAATTCAACCATTTTTCTCTAATCATCATCTTAGGAGCTCTTAAAATACATAACTTTTTATCTTGAATAAACACTTTTTGATTTGGCATAAACATATTAAATCAGCTAAACTTCTAAGTTTGTAAAGTGGGCTGCACACAGGAAAGCTACTCAATGGGAGGTGGAGAGCTACTCGTTGGAGAAGCCTGCTCTAGTCTTTGATACACTGTGAGTTTGTGCAAGCATGGTGGTATGTATAAATGGTGCTCTGCTTTAACGCAATATAAATGGGACGGCGAAATGTGTTGGGGAGAAGTTAATAACTGCACATCTTTTAAAACGAACGGCTAACTGTTGAACAGGAATGATTTCTGTAACATTAATAGCAGGGTGTGGTTCACCATATGTAAGATCAATAAAGGTGGTGATAATGCAGTTTGTCCAATTCGCACTCCCACTGGAAAATGTTATCTGATCAAGTAACACAAGACTATATCTTAGACAGGAGATCACAAAACTTCAATGTTAAATTTTATAAATAAATACAAGCACAGTTAAGTGGTTAATTAATAACATTTTTAAAAGGACAACCCCCATTCCTTCTTTTAAAACAACCATGCAAAGGCATGTGCACCATGTGCTTTGCTTACGAAGCGTGCTGTGACAAAAAGGTGCTCTTTATAATTAATTCAGCTATAAGTAGTTAAGAAAGTCACCATTCCGTAGCGTTTGACTCGAAGGTGTACCCAGCAGCGTCTCTCAAATTATGAAGTCTATTTCACTGCACTAGCAGTGGGCCGGAGCCGCCGGAGAGCACGAGAATGCACTAATAGCGGGCGACAACGGGCGCCGATACGGGCAGGAGAGAAGGGAGGAAGCCGCCAAGAGTGCACGTATGGACTGTGGCGTTGCACTGGGCGTGCGCCTACATGTTTGTAGAGTGTGGATGTGGAACAGTTTGAGTTGTGGTGGATCTGGAACCGCATCTTGTGGCATATGCCGAATGTTGAATAAGAACCATACCCTGTGGTAAATAACTGTTCTAGTACACACAGTTAATGGTCGTTGCATAATGCAGATGGGGAGGAGGTGCCGCACACGCAAACTCCCGCCGGGTAAACGCGACATTTAAAAAATATGGAGAAGTGTTGAATTTGCCACCCAAACGAACTCCCGTGGGCTGAACGCCACATTTAGAAAATATGGGCAGAAAGCGAGGGGTGAAAAGCAACAATTAAAATCAGATGGGGTGGAGGTGCTGATAAAAGTCTGCTACGGTCTGAAAGTAACAATAAAAACAAGACGGAGGGAAGAGAGGGGAGGGGGGAGGAGAAATGCGACACGGCGGGAAGGGGCAGGCAGGATGACTCAGGGGAGGGGGCGGAGCGGGGCAGAGCGGCATGTGGGTGTGAAGAAGCCGGGCCTTTGAAGTGAAGCTAAGCTTCACTTCAAAGGTGTCGGAGGAATGCGGGCGGCTGTGCACGCGCTTTTAAGCTCAATGCACATGCGCATTGAGCTTAAAAGTCACGGGCACTGCAAGGAATCGCCACGATTCCTTGCAAGTTAGATAAAGAGTCGATGAGCCCCTATAGTCTCGCTTGCCGCCTACATGTTTGTAGAGTGTGGATGTGGAACAGTTTGAGTTGTGGTGGATCTGGAACCGCATCTTGTGGCATATGCCGAATGTTGAATAAGAACCATACCCTGTGGTAAATAACTGTTCTAGTACACACAGTTAATGGTCGTTGCATAATGCAGATGGGGAGGAGGTGCCGCACACGCAAACTCCCGCCGGGTAAACGCGACATTTAAAAAATATGGAGAAGTGTTGAATTTGCCACCCAAACGAACTCCCGTGGGCTGAACGCCACATTTAGAAAATATGGGCAGAAAGCGAGGGGTGAAAAGCAACAATTAAAATCAGATGGGGTGGAGGTGCTGATAAAAGTCTGCTACGGTCTGAAAGTAACAATAAAAACAAGACGGAGGGAAGAGAGGGGAGGGGGGAGGAGAAATGCGACACGGCGGGAAGGGGCAGGCAGGATGACTCAGGGGAGGGGGCGGAGCGGGGCAGAGCGGCATGTGGGTGTGAAGAAGCCGGGCCTTTGAAGTGAAGCTAAGCTTCACTTCAAAGGTGTCGGAGGAATGCGGGCGGCTGTGCACGCGCTTTTAAGCTCAATGCACATGCGCATTGAGCTTAAAAGTCACGGGCACTGCAAGGAATCGCCACGATTCCTTGCAAGTTAGATAAAGAGTCGATGAGCCCCTATAGTCTCGCTTGCTCGATGCGCATGCGCATCGACAGGCGAGACCTAAACAGGGACCGTCGTGGCAAAACGGGGACACCTGGTCACCCTACGGATAGCATGGGAAAGGGAAGCCACCTGGAGCCAGCACAGCCAGTGTTGGATGCTAAGGGGAAAAGTCACAAAGAGGCCGCACTGTGACTGGGGCCCCTTTTGAAAGTGCCAAGTCTGTCCAGGGTGTCACTGTACAACAGGGGTGCTACGGATCCCTCTTGCCTTCTTTATGCAGCAAATCCAGGCATGGTAGGGCAGCTGGCCAGCGCATACGCTAGGGCATCATCTGGCAAACCACCAATGGTGGCGAAGGTCAAAGACTTGAATAATGTAAACCCATGGTCATTCAAAGAGACAATCTTATCCGGTTGCACTAGGATTAGAAGGACTATGAGAAGAAAGAGAGGTGCAGCACCAGAAGGGAAAGAAACATCAAGACTTGCGTAATAGTGAAGACATTTTAGCAGAACTCTGTAGCTTTTTTTTCTCTGAGTTCAACATTTTGTGACCCAAAGGCTGTGTTAAGGGGAGGAATGGCCAAAGCTTCTGGCTTAAAATGCAGACATGCCCCAGACTGGAGTGGGACCATGAGGGCGTAGTGGGGTCCATGCGCATAAGGCTGGCTGTCAGGGAGGGCTTACATAACTAGCATTGGCAAAGCTAATAGGTCTTTCCTATGCAAGAGCTATTGACATTGCCAAAGTGTTTTAGCCATGCTGTACAACAGTGTGGCTGCTGTTTAACATGGCTAAAAGTTAGTGGTGTTGAGTGGAGTGGCGTGGTGTTGAGTTGAGTGTCGTAGAGTGGAGAGGCAAAGAGTGGAGTGTCGTGGAGTAGAGTGTCATGGAATAGAGTGGAGGGCAGTGTGGAGTACACACAACGTGGTAGTGCACTGCTATTACAGACAAAAAAAATCCATTAAAATTACCATTATATTTGCACAGACATACAGTTTTACTGATAGAAGTATCCAGAGCACAATGACAATGTGTGAAAATGGCATCACATAGAATAAGGATTGGTTTTGATCGTAATCAAATATTTGTTTCCACTACACCTCCGTGTTACAAAAAATGTGCTTCATTTGGGCTTTCGTAATTCTGACCTGAAATATTTGCAAAATTCGTTTACAAACATTTATATTTTGCTGTGTGCTAGAAAAAATATTTTCTTTTCAAGTACCCAACAAGATTGTCATATAAACCATCTCACTTTGAAGTCAGATAAAGAAAAGTAAACACCAAGCTCTTTCAGAAGACAGAGCCTGATATTTGACCTTTGACTTTGAATGCACAGCGAATGTGACAAGATAAGAACACAATTTAAAGGCATGTTACCAGAAAGTGAAGCCTCGTAGAAGAATACAAGGAGCAATGGTCAACAAGGTTTGCTCCAGGGGAGCAACAAAGACATGCTGGACAACCTAAAACAAATAAAGACAGCAAATAGAAACCCAGAAAATGTGAGTTGCAAATGCCAAGCAACGGATGAAATGACTTTCAGGGGAGCTTACAGAATGTTGCCAAGATGGTTTAAGCAAACCAGGCAGCTCTGCTGTCTGGTAGGCTTCGAACTAAAAATGATCAGGACTTTCTGCAACCCAGCTTTAAAGAGAAACATTAAAAACTCTTAACCGCGGAACCACAGGAACATTTTGAAAGTAAGGAAAAGGAGAAAGCAATGGGGTCCTTTCTGCATGTTCAGCCACATGTGCAGCACATGTGGAGGAGGCCACCCAAACAATTAGTTTGGGAGGATAGTAAAGACCCCCCTAAGAAATTGTAAAGAAAGCACCTGCCCATTCTTGCGACCAGGGACGGGGCAGCAGACAGCAATTGCCCAGAAGGTGCTTAAGCAAGGTCAGGCTGCATGAATGGAGAACCATGTGGACAGCGGCAATCACCAAAACCCATCTTAAAAGTAGTTGTAAAAGGGTTGTTGAATGATTACTACTTGGCAAATGAGTCGCAATGATTCATGGCAGGATTTGTAGAAGTTTCATAATAGCTCCCTCTGGGTGGTCCCTCCAAAAAGTAACAGTATAATTTAACTTGGTTCACCAATTCCAATCCAATCCAATCCAAAAATTCTTTATTTCGGCCATATAGACCATAAAAGATACAATAAAAACATTCCAGATTACAAAACATTCCCTTGTTCAGAACACATACATAAAAATTACATCACCAATTGTCCTATCCCACAGGTGATTCAGGCAATGGTGGTATTAGCCAGGAGCAGAGCTCAGTGGCCTACACATACTTGCACAATGCAGAAGACATTGTAAAGGCGGCTGGCAAAGGTTTGCTGATGGACAAGGTAGATTTTGAGTTGACGTTCTGCGTGTCATCTGTGCACCCCAATAATTTCAACTTACTGGACTTGCAGTTCCAAAGAAACGTCTATTATGACAAATTCATGCTAATGGGATGCTCAATATCTTGTTCAGACTTTGAAATGTTCAGTACATTCATGGAATGGGTTCTGAACAAACCACATCTGGGTGGAGGGCTAACTGCACTACCTGGATGACTTAGTCTTCGTTGACACTCTGTGCAGTAGATAGAACAATCCGCGGCTTAAAGCTTTCAGAGCTAGAAGAGACCCGCTAACCCACTACAAGATGGTAAATCCCACAATCCAGCTGACCTTACTAGGTGTAGAGTTGGACTCTGAACAAGAGATATGCAGACTGCCACAAGAGAAGCTAGAGGACTTGAGAGGCACAGTGGACAGAATGGCCAGCAGGACCAAGGCAACGCTACAGGGAGGCCAAGAGGTGCTAGGCAAGCCTCAGCTTCTCCAGACATATAATTTCAGCGGGCACGGTATTTGCAAAACTCACTGCGGAATCCACAAGAAATAAGGATTACAACAGGGGTGTGACATGAACTACAGATATGCAACATGCTTCTAGCATAGTTCAACAACACACTTATTTGGAGGTAGCTTTGGGTCTCATCAAACCAGGTGCAGTTGAACACAGAGACAGCAGGCAAACGATTCATAACAATCTTATGATCAGCACGGTGTGCAAGAAGATGGCTTGAGAGCTGGTGAGCTGGTGAGCTGGTGGGCGTGAGGACTCAATAAGAATATCACTCTGTTGGAATTGTTCCTTAAAGTGCTGTTGCTCTAGCTATAGGACAAATTTATTTATTGAAGTAATTTCTACAAGATGAGCAGATAATCTACCAGGATTTTATGTGGACAGTACCAACACAGATCACAAGAGACATAACCAAACGACCATGTGATGCTAAGACTATTTATCTAGTAAAAGATTTCGAATCCCTTGGCCTACAAATTCTCAGTGGGAGATATCAGCAAGACTCAGTATACAACATACTCTAACTCCATTTTAGATTACACATTAGTAACCCTATCACTCTTGCATCAACTGCCATCATACTGAATACTGAAGACAAACAAAAGTGATAATGGTCAACAGGTAATAAACATTTGTGTCCAAAACCATTTCCATCAAAATGCTCCATTTATTCCTGAAGAACAAACAACAATCAATTATAGGAAGGTGATATGGTCAGAACGGGAAACAGCCTTTACAACGAAACTTTTACAACGAACTACCATTACAATGCAACTTTTACAACGCAAACTATTACAACGCATTGCTCTGGGGGGCGCTCTAGGATAGGGAATAGGTTAATTTACTATCCAATAACCTTCCCTACTATCCACGGGGACTGGAGTTGGAATAGTAAATTAAACTATTCACTATCCAGCGCCTAAAAACATTATGCGTTGTAATGGTATGCGTGGTAAAAACCGCGTTGTAAAGGTAGGCGTTGTAAAAGTATGCGTTGTAACGTCATACATCCGGTCAGAACACATACAATTAAGAATAAAATGTACAGCTTAAACTACAGCAAACAAAAATCTCAGTAAAGATTTATTAAACCCAATAGTGAAGTGGTCATATTCCAGGGAAAAAATAAGTAACAATCATCAAATTACCAGTAACGTAAAGCCAACTTGTAACATTTCTAACACAAATGAACAAACGAAAATTAAAATATCGACATACTGTTGTGTAAGCAGAATTGAGCGCAATTGGCTGAGGAGAATAAATTAAGAGATTTCCAGAAAATCCAGAGTATCACAGAATTTATAATACCATAAACAAGAGCTACAGAAAGACAGTGTAGGAAGAAAAATCAAGGGCAAAAAATAATTTTTGGTTGACAGTTCTACGTCTCTCTAAGAAAAAAAACTCAAGAGACTTCTGGCAATAAATGAATGGTTTAAATTGAGCATCATCCTGAGTAACAAGCTCAGAACTAAATGAAGAATCTTGGGAAAAATTAGCGACAGAACACCTTAAACTCCCTGTAAAACCAATTATACTGCATTCTTATGAGGAAAGGATACAACATGCTCACAAAATCAAACATTGCGCCCAGTTTCAGAGGATCAAATCTACAACGTAGTACAAAGTAGTAGGAAGGATGGGTCGACCGGACCAAATGGGCTACCAAAAGCTCTCTTTAAATCTAATGTAGTATTTTGGACAAGTAAATTATCCTCAGTATACAACTGCGCTCCACAGCAACAGACGGTTCCTGACTTGATATTCAACCAGAAGGGTGGTGATAGAAAAACCTTGAGATCAAGTGGTCCCAAGGCCTGGACTACCCCAACCCAGCTCTCAGACCGCACTCCGGTCTGGCAGACCTTCTCTGAGCCTACGCCATAATCATCCGCCTATTAATTATGATTGGAAATTAATGGATCGCTAGACAACATTTCAAACCTAGGTAAGGCGATTAGAACAAAGCCAGCAGGAGTTTAGCATGTGAAGCAAGTGGCAATTAATTGTGTCTCCTTTTGGACTGCTCAGAGAATAGTTACACACTCCCCCTAGATATGCGGGCGGAGATGTGGCCTAACAAACGATAATTTTTTTTTAGAATATTCGAATGGTGGAGGCATTTCCAAGTTATGCCCTGATGTTCCAGGAACATATTAAGTTATCTCATACTGTGTATTCAACTTAAAAACTGTTTTGTTCTGTCGACAATGGCTCTCCAAAGGACATTTCAATAAAAATCAGCATGCCATGACTTCAGTTTCAGGTAGATATATTATTGATGCAAATGTTGAACAAAGAGATAACCTTTACAGGTTTTCTTTCCTTTAGAGCAGAACTACGTAAATTGGGGTTTCTATTTCTGGTCGCTGCTTATACATTTTTAATTCTCGTCATTTCATTTCATTCAAAATACAAGGATCTCAAGGCCATTGCGCTCTTGAATTAAAGCAAGCAGATCTTTATTTAAAGCAGGCTAAAATAATTTTCAGAAACTTAGGGCCAGGATGGGGTTTAAGACTGACATGCACTTTCCTGCTAAATTATAATACAACAGAACATGTGGTTGACAAACGGGGCCACAAAAATGATAATGAAAATGAAAATATCTAACAAAGTGTCTTTTTTAACATTTTGATTTACCTATAGAATGGGGAATTGCTTGCAGGCATGATTTTTCTGGGTGGAATTCTAGACAGAATGTCTTTTTCTGTTAAGGTTAACACACACATTTACCACCTGGTATGAGAAGATGGTAAATATGTGCAAGGAGGCCTGTCTGGGCGTGGTGGGACTGAAGTGGGTGAAAAAGAGGAGAGCAGAGCTGGAGACCAGGGACCGGCCCCACTGTAGCCCCTTCCCAATGCGATTTTTCTGCCTTCATTTTCTAGACAGACAAGTTGGGTCTGGTGTTTAGATGCGAGTTGTAACGTGGGTTATTGTTAGAGGTCAGTATGCACTTAGCACCAGTAATATGTCCACTAGCACAGTATATCCTACAGTAATGGTCTCAATAAATTAGACCCTTGCTCAACCCTTGGTAGCTGTAACCGAGCAATCAGGCCTAACTTAGGAGACAGGTAGAAGACGCATTTAAATACACCAATACATGAAATAAGTAAGACACAACACACAATATAAATCCCACAACAATTTATAAAAATTGTAAATATTTTTTATGAACATATAGACACCACAACAGCAATAATCCAATGCAGGGAATTGTATATATGAATTTTTAAAGAATGACCACTTTATAGTGCTTAAAGCTTATAGTACCACTCTGGCACGTCTGGTTGTGCTTGACAAAGACAAAGTTTCAAGCTGACCGTGAAGGAGCCCTCACCGGATGCACTAAGCAGAAGTCCCTGGTCAAAATGTTACTTTCATACTTAAAATCTTTACTGGAGCTTTTTCCCAAACGTTCTCCAAACTTCAGGAGGTGTTTCCTGAAGGTTTCCTTGTGGGTTCAAAATGTCCAAAGCACAAATCCAAGGGTCTGGAATCTCCTGGATGGTCCTTGGAAGGTTGGGACCACCATTGGTAAGTGCACCTGGCCAAATCCATAAAAGTCCACTGGCTGCACACCAGGCTAGGGAATCTTGGTGGAGATGATGCAGGTGGGCTCTGTTAACCTGTAGCTGCAGGGAGTCCACTCCTTAATCCTTTCTAGAAGCGAGGCAAAGTCCCCAGGGCTGTAGTGTCAGAATGCGCAGCCAGTCAGATTGTAGGGCCTGTGGGTGCAAATTCAGATGATTCCAGCAGGCCAGTCCTTCTTTTCCTTGTAGGTTCAGGCAGCAGGACTGATTGGCTTTGCACCTCTCACATATTTATTCAGTGTTCTCTGGGGTCAAGCAGCAGAGCACTCTTGTCCAATGAGGAGCAAGGCAACACCCCAGAGCATGACAACTTTTTCCAAAGTGTGGCATATCATTGTCCCAGAAACACGATGGATGAAATCTCAGCAGAGGAGCAACAACTAGCTACACCAACCTCCAGTATGGCTCATTTCCATAGCTCTCCTCCCTCTAACATCTGTAGATTATTTCCTTAAGCCTACCATCTGGCTGGGTTAGAGGGGATGGGGGTAGGCAGACCTGGCATACCCTGCCTGTCCTGTTCCTCCTTTGAAGCCTCATGCTTTACAACCCCCACCCCACACACTGGCATTACTGTGTGGCAGAGCCCTCTCCAGGACATAGCCTCTCCCCTGGTGAGCCACTTGTCACTTCATCAAAGTAGCCTGTCTTATCTTGTTAACTCTGACCAATCAGGGAAGACTGCAGAAAGGCTGAATGTTGGCTTACAGTCAAAAAGACCTATAACTTCTTTTCTGTACAATTTATTTTGCAGTCAGCAATGTCATGTCACTCTTCTAAGTCTTTGAATGATATGTATTCAATTCCTAGCAATATTTATGCATCCATAAACCATTGAAATGTTATCCTATGTAGCTAGTCATCTACAATGGGGAAAATTAAATGTGCCATTTCTCCATCACCAGGGCATGCAACACTTCTTTTATAAAGGCCCTGCTTAAAGCTACACAACCCCACCCCTGAGACACCTAGAGGAGACGTGGGGGGACCTGAATGTGTACAAATAATGTAGATTATTACTTTTTAAGTGCCCCTACCACCAAAGTCGAGTTTGCAGTGAATTTACATTAAAAAACAGTGATGCAATGCAGGATTGCTTTTAAAATGACACGAGGCGCTCAGCAGTGCACACATGCAAGTGCAAAAAGGCTGCTGGCCTCTAAACTTCCATGCCCTATTATATAATAGGGTCTTATAGGTAGCTTTAATCCACCCATTCTATTATCTACTAGGGACTTTTAGGGTAGGGCATGGCAATTATAGGTGTAACCTAACACATAGTGTCCCCTAATGCATGTGTGTGTTTTCAACACAGCACTGGTCCTGTGCCTGACTAGAAGAGCCCAACACACAACGAGAGTCAGCTACCACCAGTTGCAGTCAGCAAACAAATGGAGGTGCGCATGGTAAATAGGATGACTTTGCAACAATGCCCAAAAAATCAAGGTGCAGGAACACCAGACAACTTATGATTGTGTGGAGCAGAATTCCAAATGGGAATTCAGCCCTGCACAACTCATAATAAACAAAGAACCAATCTCTTTGATTTAAGCTGCAACTAGCTCTCCTGTGGGGCATATATGTTAGAACTTACATATAAATGTGAATACACTTGATAATTGAGGAGCGTGCTGCAATCTTTTTTAAACTCTAAAAAGTGAGTATTACACCGAGGCAGCACGTGGTTCTCTTCACAGAGCAGAGCCTAATTACTGTCACTAAATTGTAAGCAAACCTCGGTTCTTCCAACATGCAATCTATAATGCAATAATATAAAGAAATGGCACAATCCCACCCACACTGATTAACAAAGTATGGAGGACAATCAGTTAAATCAGTTCTCTTGGAGTATCTCCTTTAAGTACTGTATATCACAGTGTGAGAATGGCAAAACTAACATTTTGGAAAGAGAGCCTGTCTTCTCGTTGTCCTGTCCAGGAGGGGTGAGGAGCCCTACCCCACCCTGGAAGGGACCAAGATGATACTAGAATACTGCATGCCCACCCCTGTGCCCACCCTGGGTGGTTCCTGTGCCCGACCCGGATGGCTCCTGTCCCCCCTGTGATGGATTCAGTCCCCCGTGATAGCTCCTGCCCCCACATGTGGTGGCTCCTGCCCCCCTCTGTGATGGCTCTTGTCCCCCCATGTGGTGGAACCTGTCCCCTCCCCGTTATAGCTCCTTCGCCCCTTGATGGCTTCTGTTCCCACATGTGGTGGCTTCTGTCCCCCCCCGTCCCCCCCTGCCTGTGATGGATCCTGTCTCCGCCCTGGGTGGCTCCTGTCCCAGTCTTGGGATGGCTCCTGCAGCGAGGGAGAAGTTCTTGATGGGCCTCTTCTGTCTGCAACCCTGCATACAAATGCTCAGCTCAAAATGAAAATGAAATGGTGGGCAAGTGAGTAAGTGAAGGGATGGGTGGATGGATTAATGAAAGGGTAAATGGATGAATGAAAGATTGAATAGATGTGTAATGAGAGAGGATGGATGGATGGATGAGTGAGTGGAAGGATGGATGAGAGAAATAGCTGAATGTATGGGAGGAAGGGTAGCTGGACGGGTAAAAGGGTGGATGGATGAGTGAAAGGGTGGATGATGAGCGAGTGAGTGTGGGTGGATGGATGAGTGAAATGATGAATGGATTGATTAATTGATGGGTGCAAGGGTGAATGGATGGACGAATGAGTGAAAGGGTGGATGTAAGGACGGATGAGTGAGTGAAAGGGAGGGTAGATGGACAAAAGGATGAATAGATGAGTGAAGGAGTGAAAGGATAGATGAATGAGAGAAAGGATGGATAAGTGATAGGGTCAATTGATGGATTCATGAGTAGATGAGTAGATGGATGGGTGGGTGGGTGGATGGATGGATGGAAGGAAGGATGGCTAAGTGAAAGGGTCGATGGAGAGAGAAAGGAAGGATGGATGGATGACTGAAAGGGTGAATGGATGGAAGGTAGAGTGACTTGGTGGATGGTTGTGTAAGTGAAAGGATGGCTGGATGGGTGAAAGGGCAAATGGCTGGATGGATGCGTGAATGGATGGATGGGTAGAAGAGTGGATGGATGAGTGAACAGATGGATAGGGTTAACGGGTGGATGGATGGATAATGGATGGATGAGTGAAGGGGTGAATGGAGGGATGGATGAGCGAAACAATAAATGGAAGGATACATGATGGATTTTTTTGCAAATGGTTGAATATGTTTGGATATGGATGGGCTTAGTTATATACTACTGCCCTACCTCCTCTAATGTGTCTGTAAAACTTACCTTTTGTCCTGAATTTTGATCTCCTGTTCTAATTTGTGTCCTGAATTTTGACCCTTTGTCCTGAATTTTTACACTCACCGTCCTGAATTTGCACCAATGCCAGTTGGTTACTATAGGCGTGTAGAATCTCCATGCCACACACTGGTTTAATATTGCTGACGTATAATAAAGTATCCAGACAGAGTGACCGTCGCGTAATAGGTGAGACTTAAAAATGGCTTATGAGCTTTCTGATACTGATTAACGCGTCACGTGCACGTAACACATTTATGCAGATTTATGGCCAATTTCCCAGACCAAGCAGGTGACCGATAGTACATTTTTCTCATATTATCTGAATCAGGCTGTACTCGAAATAAAACCCACTTGCTGGCGGCCTCGGCTGCACTTGAGTAGAGAGTTCGCAAGGCTATCGAGCCCCGAGATTGAACCTGAAGTGCGGCCGCGATCTCATTTCCTGTATCGTTTCAGTGCACGGCAGAACAACTTGATCAAACACTGACGCAGGCAGTACATCTGCACTGGAGAGACAAGGCAAACACAGCGCGCGCGCCACTTTCCTGGAACCTGAGCTCGCCGCCCGGAGATTGGCTGGCCCATATTTCTTGTTTAACCGGTCTATGGAGGAGGCTGGAATAACCTGCCAGAGGCCACTGAAGCGACTAAACGCTGCAGTAAAGACAACAGAGAAGGACTGGGGCAGACCTTCCCACCCCTGCACTCACAGAATGTTCGCTTTTCTGTACCCACTTCTTTAAATCTTTGGAGGGGCGTTTTGCATAAGCTTTCTACTGGTGCATATACAGTGCAAAACCATGTTGCCCTTGATTGCCGCTTGCGCAATGTGGAATTCAGCAGACAAATTTTGCACCATCTGTATTACAGAATTTTTTTTCCAACTAGGCGAAAATAATTAATACATATTTATAATAAATGTGGTTGCTTATAAATAGTTTTTATAGTTTTTGCTGTTTATTTAACAAGAACTGGCAAAGCCAACAAGTCTCGCCTATAGGAGATCTATTTCCTGCGCTAACGCCTTTTAGCTATGTTGTACAGCAGCGTGGCTGTCGTTCTGCATGACTAAAAGTTAGTGGCATGGTGTAAAGTGGATTGGCATTGAGTAGAGTGGTGCAAAGTAGTACAGTTGTGGGTGTAAGTAATTAAAGCGTCAATTTAGACAGCAGACAGAATGAAAGGAATTCAAATAAGAATAGTACTGAAACAGTTATAACATGAAAAAAATAGTGTAGAGAAAGAACACGTGCTAGGTCCAGGCTCCAGAGAGGGTCTAACACAAGAGATGAAGGGAAGCCGAAGGGGGCTAAACAATTGAAACATTGCAAATGAGAGTGACAACAAAGACAACTAACAGTATGCTGTGGACGAGTTGCAAGACCACTGAATTGAAAACAATATGTGTAATAGGTGAGACTTAAAAATTAACAAATTGGCTTTATGTCAAACATATTTCCTCTTCCATGTTTAACAATTGGAAAATATGTATGTTATCCATTTCTTGCTATTTTAACACAGCAGAAATTAAGTAGAATCAGTTTGCACCTTGTTTGAACTGGTTCACTTTTTTCTTAATATTGTATTATACACATAGCAAAAATGGTGCAAATGAATACGTCCTGCTTTTTTTTTGCAACAATAGAAAATTCCTGTAATGTAGTCCCTGGGGATAAAAGGTGGTATGGGGAGCGGGGGAGGAGCGCTACAATTTTATCTATCCCTATAAACGGTTATGGGGCTTATTCTCAACATGAAGAGTAGTCAAACTACTAACATGAATGTGGGCTTAGGAGTAACTTAAGCCAGTTGGTTGCTAAACATGCAGTTATTGATTTATACCACAAATTTAAATGTGGCATTTCTTTGTTAAATGAAGAAGCACCACCAGCTTTCTGCCAGGTCACAAAACATAAAAAAAAAAAAAAATAGAACTATGAATTAAGTAAACATTTCTTCATAGAAAGCTGCCTTGTATGCTCACAGGCAGGTAAAACAAAGCTCAACTGTTAACAACTTTACTAGGTAAACTTCAAGTTAAGGCAAGTAATGATGTGATGTTGATACGTCTCAAGTGATCACATGACAGGAAACTCCTTTGCTTGAAAAATTGAGGAGATGGCCCAAAGAGTAACATGCTTGGATTCAGGCCATGAAGTAGGTGAAGATGCGGTCTTTTGAGGAAGTAAGTATGAAGAAAACCTTGGAAACATATCACCGCACACAAGACACTGCTCTGATGCTCATCTCTTTCTGCTTTTCTTAAGAGTGTGACTACAAGGAAGGATTCTCCCAAACACCATATGTAGCCTAAAACAGCCTTACACCATGAAGATGATTTTAACCACGACAAAGAAATTTGCAAATATTGCATGTTGTTTAGTATTAGTTTTAAATGGGTTTTAAAAACACACAAGACTTGAAATAGAGTGAGAGAAAACTCACAAGTACATGCAGAACATCACAATAAGCATGGGAGAACAAACATGGAACATAGTAATGTAAATGAATCTTGATCACTGATTTTCTGTTTATATTTCAGTATAGATTATTGTTTACCACATAACTGTAAGAATAAATAGAATAAATTATAATAAAAAGGTGCAATAGGTAACCTTGAGATATAGGTATAATTAGTACTGGTCCTGAAGAAAGCTGACTGACCTAGAGGGCACTTGAAGGGCTGAAACATGTCGACCACAGATGTAGGGGGTCAATATAATCTCAGAACATTTCCTTGTTTTTAAACCTTGCCAAAGGACCAACACACAAAAAATTGAATGGGGTCCGGCAGGTAATTACATTTTTTATTTCCTAGTGATCTATAGTAAGTGCTCCGCTTACAACCACGTTGAGCCCACCCTTGCACACTAGGTGTTTGGGACGTGGGTCTGATGATAAAGCAAGCCACAGGTGGTTCCTGCGGGTGAGGACCCTACAGTATATCCTACATAATGTATGGATCACACTGATTCATCGGGGTGTGGATCCCACACTGAGTATAGATATACATTGGGCCACATAACAAACATCTGGACAGTACCCTAGTCCACATAGCAAGGGTAACCCTTGCTTAAGGATTCACCCTACTATTTTTCTAAAAATTAACAACAGGTTCTGCAGCCATGTGCTTGCACAAGTCCCTCTGGTGTGGACATCATATGTGGCAATGACTATGTGGTATATGTACTCCAATGTCCATGTGGATCTCAATACGTGGGGAGTACCATCTGCCTTGTCAAGAAGAGGGTACTGGAACCCTACAGAGCCGTTAAGAACAGGGATATAAACTACCCAGTAGGCCTCAATGAGAATGAAGAACTACATGTTCACATCGACTGATGAGACATAGGATGAGCCAATTTGTATATTCTGCCCTCCCATGGGATGTTTTTCTTTGGATATACAGTCATATGGTCTCCCACTGCTTACAGTTAGAAATTGCTTCCTGTTCCTGTTTTCTATGTTGTCTCCTATTTAGACAGTGTCTGGAGGACCTCTCTTTGACAAACTATTCAAAAAGCACGATAGGATTTCAAGCAGTCATGAGACAGTATCTGTTATTTGTACACATGTTGCGGGTATAGCTGATGTACTCAACTTAGAGGAGTTGAGCTCATATGCCATTTGTTGTTTGTTTTCTGTTTATATTATTTCTTTGTTGTTTCATAGCAGGCATTTATATGTATTTCAAAACCATTGGGACATATATTACTTTGTTTTTTTTATAACCAGAATGCTTAGAGATGATAATTTAGCCACTCTGCTGTAACATTTAACATACTAATAAGAGAACAGCTAAATTGGTAAAATTATTCCATTACTGAAAAGTCCAGTAAGAGGTTTAAGAGCTTATATTTTCTTTTGTATTCAGCCATTTGTCTTGCACTTATGGAATAACTTTTTTTTAAATTCTAAAATGCTCTGAGATGTATTTACCCCCTTTCATGTGCATCTGGTTAAGAACTAGAAGATTTTGGTAAGAAAGTATTATTACCATTATGACATTGTAATTTTCCTTGTATCAATACATGCAAAATAGTCAATCCATTCGATCATGAGAATTATCTTGTAATGTTTGTTAAAGCCTGATTAGACGATATTACATTTTTTCCTTTTTTTAAAGTTTTATTTTAATACAGCACCATAATAAACATACATTTATTACTCAAGGATTAATTTAACAGTCATAGTATAATACAGATTCATGAAAGCTGGTTAAATAGGGAGAACTAAAGAACATAACAAAAGAGAGGGGCTCCAAACAAACAAACGATCCAATTCATCTTAAAGACAAGAGAGCACAAATTCATAATTTTTTCAAATGCAGTTGCCCTTTTACTTAAAATACAAAACAATGGACAATCGCCTATCTAAATTAAATCAGGATCTGCTATTATTCACATCCTCCTTCCATCTATAAATAGGCACCCATATGCGCCTGCCAAGCTTTTTCCCTCTCTTGCCCTTTCTCTCGTAGATCCCTTTCTCTAACTTATATGTAGCTAGCAGTTTGGCGAGGCACTGCTGAAATGTTGGGGCTGATTGATCCAGCCAGGCTGAGGCAATGCAGATACGTAAAACCGCCATGGCAAGAAACAGAAAGTAGTCAAATGAGTTCTGCTTCCCCCTGGTTTGGATCCCCAGGAGCAATAAAGCAGGATCAAGAAAAACTTTTAAATTCTGTGTTTTTTCCATAAATTTCTCAACTGCACTTATCAAATTTTGCAGACGGGGCAGGTCGAGAACATATGTATTAAATTAGCATCCGAGCTATCACAGCCGGATCATCTAGTTCCTTCATGTCCCCCCAATTGTGCTATCCTAGCTGGCGTGTGATACAGTGAAAAAAGTGCTGTAAAATGCTAAGCTTGAAGCCCCGCTGAGCCCAAGACAGTCTGGCCCAGCTCCAAAGAATCAAAAAAACGACCCCCAATTGTGCTATCCTAGCTGGCGTGTGATACAGTGAAAAAAGTGCTGTAAAATGCTGAGCTTGAAGCCCAGCTGAGCCCAAGACAGTCTGGCCCAGCTCAAAAGAATCAAAAAAACTATCTTTGTCTATACCAAGCTCGTCGGCCCACTTCTTCTCATGCTTATTCAAATAATCCTGCTTGAGTAGTTGCAAATCTGAATAGATTCTCTTAATAGTACAGTTCTCTCCCGTTTTTAAAACATCTATGATTATAACTTTCTGAAAACCACTCTGCCCGCCCTTCACCCCTCTTAAAATACTCCGAAACTGAAGGTATTAAAAAAAATTACTTGTACTAATACCATAGTCATGTTGGATATCATTAAACGCCCGAATCCCCTTTGGGCCTATTAGATCTCCTAACTGCCGGAGCCCCCTGCTCTCCCATTCCAACATTATTGCATTGGAAACAAGCATTGAAAATGCAATATGTAAATGTAAATGTAAATGTATTTCGATTTATATAGCGCACTAATCACCCAGGGGTCTCAAGGCGCTTGCTTAGGGAACCCGTCCTGGTATTCCCCTGTGAGATACCCCGGCAGGGTATTCACAAGGTGAAAGCCAGGCATCCCGCCGCGAGGGGCCGTAGTAGAGATTAAGCAAGCTATTGCCCAGAGTCGCAGAGTGTGATCCCGTGAGTCGAGTAGGCACCGGAGCGAGAATTGTCGAGTCCGTGGAATTTTTGAGCCCGAGACCCGCCGAGGCGGGGAATCGAACCCTGGTCCACGGCTGATCTCAGCTTCCGGGTCTGCCGCCTCTAACCACTGAGCCACGCTTCTCCACATAGGTCTCGCAATAGAAGAGTTTTACATTTTTCGTTTTGCAAATGGATGAGTGGCGTTGCGTGGATGAGTGGCGTTGCGTGGATGAGTGGCGTTGCGTGGATGAGTGGCGTTACGTGGGTGAGTGGCGTTGCGTGTGTGAGTGGCATTGCGTGTGTGAGTGGCGTTGCGTGTGTGAGTGGCGTTGCGTGGGTGAGTGGCGTTGCGTGGGTGAGTGGCGTTGCGTGGGTGAGTGGCGTTGCGTGGCTGAGTGGCGTTGCGTGGCTGAGTGGCGTTGCGTGGCTGAGTGGCGTTGCGTGGGTGAGTGGCGTTGCATGGGTGAGTGGCGTTGCGTGGGTGAGTGGCGTTGCGTGGGTGAGTGGCGTTGCGTGGGTGAGTGGCGTTGCATGGGTGAGTGGCGTTGCGTGGGTGAGTGGCGTTGTGTGTGTGAGTGGCGTTGCGTGGTTGAGTGGCGTTGCGTTGTTGAGTGGCGTTGCGTGGTTGAGTGGCGTTGCGTTGTTGAGTGGCGTTGCGTTGTTGAGTGGCGTTGCGTGGTTGAGTGCTGTTGCGTTGTTGAGTGGCGTTGCGTGGTTGAGTGGTGTTGCGTGGTTGAGTGGCGTTGTGTGTGTGAGTGGCGTTGCGTGGTTGAGTGGCGTTGCGTTGTTGAGTGGCGTTGCGTTGTTGAGTGGCGTTGCGTGGTTGATTGGCGTTGCGTGGTTGAGTGGCGTTGCATGTGTGAGTGGCGTTGCATGTGTGAGTGGCGTTGCATGTGTGAGTGGCGTTGCATGTGTGAGTGGCGTTGCATGTGTGAGTGGCGTTGCATGTGTGAGTGGCGTTGCATGTGTGAGTGGCGTTGCATGTGTGAGTGGCGTTGCATGTGTGAGTGGCCTTGCATGTGTGTGTGGCGTTGCATGTGTGTGTGGCATTGCATGTGTGTGTGGCGTTGCATGTGTGTGTGGCGTTGCGTGTGTGAGTGGCGTTGCGTGTGTGAGTGGCGTTGCGTGTGTGAGTGGCGTTGCGTGTGTGAGTGGCGTTGCGTGTGTGAGTGGCGTTGCGTGTGTGAGTGGCCCGAAACGTGAAGCTTGAAGTGACTACCGAAACGCTGAGCCCTGCTGACGTGGTCGCGGCTCCTCCTGAACTCCTCCTGACCGAGCCCTGCTGACGCTGTCGCGTCTCGAGGAATTGTCTAGTCCGGCTGGACTAGAGACGCTACCATCTCGAGAGAGTCTTCTTCCCCTTTTGAAGTCATGCAAATTGAATACACTTTCTTCCCATAAAGAAGTCCACAAGCGGACGATCGGGAGGAGAGGGCCTAGAAGACCAGCAGAATTCTGTGAAGCGCTATATTTCAGTTAGGCGGGAATACAAAGAAAGTGATGTTGTTAATCTTGCTCTTCATGATCATTACGTATCCAAGGATGTTAGTGTACTTTAATTACCCCCTGTTACGGGATAAAATGCTGACATGTTAAGAGCTGTGTGCACTGTCCATTATTAAATGAATTTATGTTTGTTGGCGTCCTCCTCTTCGAATTATTTATGCACCTTGATGGATAATAAACGAGGGGGACATGAATAGATCAAACGTTCAAAATCGATTCCCCTCACTCTGCATGTGAGTGGTCTAATCTTCTGTCATCCGAGGTCTATGTACATCAATGCTGTAAAAACGACACTCAGGAATGTCAACTCGTGCCCTAGCCACCGCCTCACCTCTGTTTGGAAACCGGTGTATTTTACAGCGCATCACAAAACAGAAAATGACTGGTACTTTTCGTTTAAACGTGCAGTGCTTCTGCATCTTTGTAGTGCACAGTTTATTTGCCTGCAGTGGTCACTATTCTAAAAAAAAAAAAAAGGGTTTCGTTTATTGGGGTTTCAGCAACCGAGCGGTGAAATTTAGCATTTTGGAAAAAAAATTCACTCGAAATTTTTTTTTTTTTCAACAAATACGAAAGGAAAATCTCCCTGGCAACATTTGCACGCGGAAAGATGCTAATAATTATAAATAATTGTGGAGGCAGCTGGGAAATTAATAAGCACATAAATTGCGTTGTAGATGGCGAGCCCTCGTTCCACATGCTCGGTTGGTGCCCAGACAGTGGATGTCAGGAATGTATGGCTGCCGAGCCTGCCTCCGGGCGAGAGTGCTAGTTTCATTCAAGACGGAGGGAAGGCAAGGCAGAGAAGGGGAGGGGGGAGGAGAAATGCGACACGGCGGGCATGGGAGGGGGCCGAGCGGTAGGAAATGTAGCATTTTGGAAATCATTTTCACTCGAAAAACATTTTTTTTTTCAACAAATACGAAGGGAAAATCTCCCTGGCAACATTTGCACGCGGAAAGATGCTAATAATTATAAAGAATTGTGGAGGCAGCTGCGAAAATAATAAGCACATAAATTGAGTTTTAGATGGCGAGCCCTCGCTCCACATGCTCGGTTGGTGCCCAGACAGTGGATGTCAGGAATGTATGGCTGCCGAGCCTGCCTCCGGGCGAGAGTGCTAGTTTCATTCAAGACGGAGGGAAGGCAAGGCAGAGAAGGGGAGGGGGGAGGAGAAAGGCGACACGGCGGGCATGGGAGGGGGCCGAGCGGTAGGAAATGTAGCATTTTGGAAATCATTTTCACTCGAAAAACATTTTTTTTTTCAACAAATACGAAGGGAAAATCTCCCTGGCAACATTTGCACGCGGAAAGATGCTAATAATTATAAAGAATTGTGGAGGCAGCTGCGAAAATAATAAGCACATAAATTGAGTTTTAGATGGCGAGCCCTCGCTCCACATGCTCGGTTGGTGCCCAGACAGTGGATGTCAGGAATGTATGGCTGCCGAGCCTGCCTCCGGGCGAGAGTGCTAGTTTCATTCAAGACGGAGGGAAGGCAAGGCAGAGAAGGGGAGGGGGGAGGAGAAATGCGACACGGCGGGCATGGGAGGGGGCCGAGCGGTAGGAAATGTAGCATTTTGGAAATCATTTTCACTCGAAAAACATTTTTTTTTTCAACAAATACGAAGGGAAAATCTCCCTGGCAACATTTGCACGCGGAAAGATGCTAATAATTATAAAGAATTGTGGAGGCAGCTGCGAAAATAATAAGCACATAAATTGAGTTTTAGATGGCGAGCCCTCGCTCCACATGCTCGGTTGGTGCCCAGACAGTGGATGTCAGGAATGTATGGCTGCCGAGCCTGCCTCCGGGCGAGAGTGCTAGTTTCATTCAAGACGGAGGGAAGGCAAGGCAGAGAAGGGGAGGGGGGAGGAGAAAGGCGACACGGCGGGCATGGGAGGGGGCCGAGCGGTAGGAAATGTAGCATTTTGGAAATCATTTTCACTCGAAAAACATTTTTTTTTTCAACAAATACGAAGGGAAAATCTCCCTGGCAACATTTGCACGCGGAAAGATGCTAATAATTATAAAGAATTGTGGAGGCAGCTGCGAAAATAATAAGCACATAAATTGAGTTTTAGATGGCGAGCCCTCGCTCCACATGCTCGGTTGGTGCCCAGACAGTGGATGTCAGGAATGTATGGCTGCCGAGCCTGCCTCCGGGCGAGAGTGCTAGTTTCATTCAAGACGGAGGGAAGGCAAGGCAGAGAAGGGGAGGGGGGAGGAGAAATGCGACACGGCGGGCATGGGAGGGGGCCGAGCGGTAGGAAATGTAGCATTTTGGAAATCATTTTCACTCGAAAAACATTTTTTTTTTCAACAAATACGAAGGGAAAATCTCCCTGGCAACATTTGCACGCGGAAAGATGCTAATAATTATAAAGAATTGTGGAGGCAGCTGCGAAAATAATAAGCACATAAATTGAGTTTTAGATGGCGAGCCCTCGCTCCACATGCTCGGTTGGTGCCCAGACAGTGGATGTCAGGAATGTATGGTGTTAGTTTCATTCAAGACGGAGGGAAGGCAAGGCAGAGAAGGGGAGGGGGGAGGAGAAATGCACACGGCGGGCAGGGGAGGGGGCAGAGCGGGGAGAGCGGCATGTGGGTGTGAAGAAGCCGGGCCTTTGAAGTGAAGCTAAGCTTCACTTCAAAAGGTGTCGGAGGAATGCGGGAGAGAGGAACAGATGGCGATTGCGGCTGTGCACGCGCTTTTAAGCTCAATGCACATGCGCATTGAGCTTAAAAGTCACGGGCACTGCAAGGAATCGCCACGATTCCTTGCTTCTTAGTTAAAAGTTGTTTAAGCCGCAATAGGCTCGCAAGCTCGATGCGCATGCGCATCGACAGGCGAGACCTAAAAATGCCAGGGAGCAAGGGATTTCGATATAGCTGGGTATAGAATTTAATTCTACAAAGGCCAGATTTTTCTTAAAATGCAGCCCAGATCTTATATGCAGCCACCAATGCACCTTCTCCTAGCAGTAATTTATATATATCTGGTGACCCTGTATTGCTCCAGGAATCACCTGCACTCCCGCCGAATAACCCACGCATGTATTGAAAAGCCGCAGCCCAGTAATACATCTTAAAATCTCGAACTTCCCAGCCTCCTCTTTCCCTTCGCAATGACATATACAATAGCGCCCTCCTTGTTTTTCCATGAACCCATATAAACCTATTTACCATATGTTCAAGCATCATAAACCAATGCCTCTCAAACTCTAATGGTATAGCCCCAAAGTGATAAAGTACTTTAGGGAGGAAGACCATCTTCCTCACATTACAGCGGCCCACCGCTGCCATATGGAGATTATGCAATCTATCAAAATCTTTTTTAGCCTTCCCTATTATTGGTTTAATGTTCCTTTCTACTAGTTTCCCTAGTTCGGGAATAATATCAATGCCCAAATAGACAGCTGAGTCAATCACCCGTGAATCATCCAGAACGGCCTTCTGATTTTTAACTATCTGGGTCTTCAATCTATTTAGTGCGTACCCGGAGCCTCTCCATCTATTGCAACTATGGTATCTTGAGGATTAGGAGTAACCACAGTGATATAATCCGCGTGGGTCAATATTTTTGTTTCCAACCCATGAAATCGCATGGGGCTAATGCTTTTACTAGCCCCCAGTTTCCTGAGCAGGGGGTCAATATACAAAGCGAAAAGGAGAGACGAGCAAGGGAAGCCCTGCCTTGTGCCTCAGTTAATTGTCACAGGTGCCAGGAACCCCACATTCAAAATTATATTTTTTCTATATCTATGGCATTACTCAACCTTTTGTTGTTTTAAAAGGTGATTGGGCACTGTGTTTGTGTAACTGGCCATGACGAAGGCTGAGTGAAACGGGTTGCTGAAAAAAATACTGACATCAAAACTTTGGAGTGCGAGCGTTACTGGAGCTTATGGATTCACCCCAGTATTTTTCTAAACATAAATATATTTACACACACATATATATATATATATAATATATATATATATATATATATATATATATATATATATATATATATATATATATATATATATAATAATATATATAATATATATATGTGTGTGGGTGTGTATAAATATATACATATATATATACATACACATATACATATATATATATATATTCAAGAATCCTGAGAAGTCTAGCGTACACGCCTTACTCGCGCATTGTTCACCAGCAAAGCAGGACACGGACCCAAATTCCTTCTTTAAGTTGTTTTAATCGCCCAAAGTCAAAGACGCGTTTCGCGGCTCCCGCCGCTTGTTCACTCGACAATGAATGACCAATGGAAGGCATTTTTAAAGTGAAAAGTGCACATTTCAAAACCCTCCCGTGACATACACCTCAATGGAAATAGACAACATACTTTGGTTAGTCGTGTCGCCAACATTTGCATATTATGTCATTTATAGATTATTGCATGTTTGTGCAAATACGCTAAAGTACAAATACATGACGAAGTCAAACATAATGTCAAAATAAATATCGGTAAAATACCATCTATGACATTAAAAATAAGCAAGATATGAAACCTCATCCTTGTGCCAAAAAATAGCGTCTTCTGGTACAAAAAAGGGGAGGTAAGTTTTCCTTTATCTCTGGGAAAAATACATTGTCGTGTCCCTGAGGTATTTTGTATATATATATCCGCAGCGAAATCCCAAAGCGCGACCATTCCAACAACGGCGCAACACCAGGATACAGACTCCGTAAGCAATGATGCAGGTAAGTGCTGTTTATTCAAACATCAGAGGTCCATATACACACACACACACACATATTACCACCACTGGGTAGTTATGGTTAGGATTGCTTTTACCTACCAAATTCCATTTTTGGGTTGCTACTAACTTTGGCGCCATTTGACCAATCTTCACGCAACAAAAAAAAAAGAAGCAAAGTCACTTCATCCCCTTCCTGGAAAGTTTTGGGGTGATCCAACAAGCAGGGTGGGGAACAAAAGGGGGTTCCAAAAGCAAATTTCCCCATGCATTTTTCATAGACTTCTTTAGCCAGGGCTGCAGCAAAAACTGCTGAACAGAATTACACCAAATCTGGTAGGAAGCTAAATCGTAGTTCACAGACTTTTTTTGTGATTTGGTGTAAATCCATTCAGTAGTGTTTGTGAAATCTGTTAAAAAATATCTGTAGGGGCGTGGCCAAGATGGCGGCGGAGTAAGACGTGCTTCGCTGTCCCTCCGGCGCCGGGACTTCCATAGCCTTGTTTAGCACTTGCCCCGGTCTCCTAAACGGCTTTCTGGGCGACCCCGGATCCACTGGGGGTCGTGGCCGGCGATTGGCACCGAGCGCAGGGAAGAACTGATTGGAATTGCCGTCGGGCCCAGAGCGGCCGAGCGGAGAGGCCGACCGACGCTGCTGAGCGGGCGTGGGGTGCTCCTGCCGCGCTGTGGGGGCTGCGGGCAGCGGCGGACCCTGAGGTGAGCTGCTCGGGTCGCCGGACGGGGAGGGGCCACGTCGGCAGCACCAGGCGCAGTGGAGAACGCCGACACTGGTGCGGAGGCGGGGCCTTGAAGATGACGCGACGGCGCCTCCCGACCCGGCCTGTGAAGTTCGCAAGGCCGGGGATTGCGGCCTAGCTGTGGTCGGAGGACCTGCCCGATGGTGATCGCGCTGGCGGCACTAGCTGGGGCGGAACGGCGGACTCCGACCTGGGCCTGACTGACGAGCCTAGGAGGTGTGGCAGAAGCGCGGCCTGTGGTGGGGGAAGCCTAGGCACCCGGTCTCGCGCTCTGCCCGGGCCGGTGCCCCCAGGAATCGCACGACAGGGGAGCCGCGGATGGTCATGGGACGGGCCCCCTGCATCACCGGCGTGTATATAGCCCTGCCTGAATTGGGACCCTACTAGGTGCGTTGAGGTGGTGCACCCGGAGACACAGACCCGGATCCCCCTGTGCACGTGGAGGGCTGCCGGAACCGATAAAGAGCCCGACGGGGCACACAGAGGCGGTCCAGCTGGAGACGGGAGGGGCCTCCAAGGGTCTCACCGGCTGAGCGGCGGGGACTCCATCGCCTTCTGGGGGCAAGCCTTGACCCCCGCCAGCGGGGAAGGGAGACGGAACTGAGTGCCGAGGCGCTATGCAGTGGGGGACAGATCGCTGTCTAGCTGCGGGCTCAGCGGGAGGAGCGGGTGAGGCACCCTGATTGGATCCCGGTCCCTGTGGTACTTGACCTGCGCTGCTAGCATCGGGTGGGATAGGGGCTTGTTGGTGCGACCCATCTGTGTACTGGTGCCACGGGGGTGGTGCCGACCTACGGCGACCGGATCTTCCTTGCCCAACACAGGTCCATTGAGCCACCGGGGGCCGCTGGTGCAGCGTCCCCGCTTTTGACTAGCTACAGGGGCCCGACGGAGCTCCGCTCCCCCACACGGTGCTTTCCTGCCTTCCCCCCGGACGGAGGGGTGCAGCAGTGATGGCCTCGTCGCAGCGCAAGGGGAAGCCCGGTAAGGAGGGTCCGTCCAAAAGCTCCCAGCCACCGGCCTCACCTGGCCCTAGTGCCTCGCCCGGGAGAAACGATGATGAGGCCCCGGCCACCAAAGCTTTCATGACAGAACTCTTCACCTCGATAAAGGAGGATATCTCTGAACTCCGCGCCCAACTTGCGTCGGATCTCCGCGAGGTGCGGAGAGACGTCGACGGTATCGGAGAGCGTGTGGCCACACTGGAAGATCATGACCTTAGCATGGCCAACGATGTCCATCAATTGCAGCAGGACGTTCTCCGCCTTATGGAACAGAACATAGACCTACAGGCCCACGCGGAGGATCTAGAGAATCGCTCCCGCAGGAACAACATCTGCATACGTGTGGTGCCGTGGGATGGCGAAGCAGGGGACCTCCGAGGCTATGTGCAGGCGCTCTTTCTACAAATACTGGACGAAGAGGACCTGCAAGAAATCAGGATGGATAGGGTCCACAGGGTTGGGTTGCCCAGGCGTAATGGTGGTCCTCCCCCTGACATACTTGTGTGTGTGCATGACTTCCAGCTCAAGGAGCAAATCCTTAGAAAGGCGCGAGACATTCCTTCCCTGCAGTTCCGTGAACACCGTCCTCAACTCATTCAAGACCTGGCTGCCACGACACTCCAGAAGAGGCGCGAATTCCGGCCGGTGACAGCCTACTTGCGAGAGCACAACATCTCCTACTCGTGGGGCCATCCCTTTCGCATAGTTTTTCGTTGGCAAAATAGGCTGGCACAGATTCGGTCTCTCCGGGAGGCAAAGGAGCTTCTGGGTATTGGCGACGAGACTCCTGCACCTGACCCTCGCAGCCCGTCGCCGCGGAGGAGGCGTCGTTCCTCATCATGGCACAGAGTGGGCTCGGAGGCGAGTCGCAGACGACCTGATCGCATGACTAGCCTACAGGAGAGAGGAAACGCGGTGGCATCCGTGGCTTCTGTGACGCTGATGTCCTCTCAGCAGAGCTCCGGGGCGGCCTGATCTTCGGGCAGCTGGCATTTGGTGCCGGAGGGACACGTGTAATCAGGTACCGGGGGTATGTTTGTACTTTCTGCGAAGACACCCCGGTCTTCGGCCTTGGGAGATCCTTTGTTGAGCTCCCAACCCTGCCCCCTGGGAAGTTACTCTCAGGGTTTGTTTATTACGGGACTGTATTACTTTGTTCTTTGGGTTCTTGGTATGTTGGGGGAGTGGCCGGGGGGGGGGGTTGGGGGGAGGGTTTGTTGGGGCGGGAGTTGGGGTGGGTTGTGCGGTGATGGTGACAGCTGGATGTTTGCTGAAGGTGCTACCAGTTTGGAGGTTATGACTTGCTGGCTCTTGAACACGTTCTTCTCTGCATATTGTGCTCCATGGGGTGGTTCTCTGATAGAGTCCTCCCCATACTTGATCGGGGGCCGGAGGGGTTGGATGCATGGGGCTGGGAGCGGGGACGGATGGCGGGTGGGGGAAGGGTCTGACCTGGTGTGCCCTAGAGGGGCCTGTTGCGAAAGGGGGAGATTGGACATGTGAGGTATGGGAGGGGTGGAGATGTGTTGCCTTAGCGGCTGTGAAGCAGTGGGGTTTGCAGTTTCCTTATGCCTCTTAGCATTGGCACGTGGAACGTGAAAGGTCTCAACTCCCCACTGAAACGCCAAAAGTTATGGAAATATTTATTGGACCATCATCTAGATGTGGTGGGTCTCCTGGAGGCCCACCTAGCGCGTAAGGATGAACTCCGGCTCCGACACAGGCAATTCCCCCTCGTCTATAGATCTTCTGCCTCTACTAAGCACAGGGGGGTGGCTCTTCTTTTCCGGGCGTCCCTCCAATTCCAGCCTTTGGGAGTGAGTTGTGACAAAGAGGGCAGATGGTTGATGGTCAAAGGGTTGCTATATGGCCGTTTGTGTACATTTGTGGTGGTGTATGTACCCAATGCCCAACAGAATAACTTTCTTCAGGGTGTATTGGATAGGATGGGAAGCTTTGTGGAGGGTCATCTGTTTGCCATGGGTGATTTTAATATGGTGTGGGACACAACCTTAGACAGCTCCCGTGCCCAGAGGACGGACTCTGGCGTCTTCTCCACTGCAACGAAGGAAAGGGTGGAGGAACTGGGGCTGATAGATGGCTGGCGCACTGTGCATGCTCAGGCCAGAGACTATACATTCTTCTCCCACGTGCACCACACCTACTCCCGCATAGATCATATTTTTTTAAGCCAGGCGCTCAGGGGAGATGTCCGCGATTCTAGGATCTTTCCACTCTCTGTCTCAGATCATAGCCTCTTGGTACTCTTGCTACAGTGGTCGGTGAGGGGAGATGGCTTTCGGAAATGGTACTTCCCGGCGGCACTAGTTCAAGATGATACCTCCTCTAGGGAACTCAGGAAGGCTATCAGAGAATTCCTGAATCTCAATCCGACCTCGGATACGTCGGTGTTCAACACATGGGACGCCTGTAAAGCTTCTTTGAGGGGCAGTTGCATAGCCCTCAATGCGGCTCTTAATCGTTTGAGGAGGGAGGAGCGGGAGAAATTGGAGGCAGAGCTCGTGGACCTGGAGCAGGCGCACAAGCTGAACCCTTCTCGAACGACACTCCGACCGCTGACGGCTGTCAGGGGGAAGTTGAAGGCCCACTACAACAATCGTGCACTCTCCTGAGACTGCGACGAGTATCGTACTCGCAGGCGAACAAGGTGGGACGACATTTGGCCCGTCAGCTTCGTGAAAAGAGGGAGAGAGAATATATAGGGGGGATTCAGGACTCCGGGGGCTCCGTACGACATCGGGATGAAGATAAGGCGGACATCTTTGGCCGATTTTATGCGGCACTCTATAAGGGTGATCCCCTAGATCAGAGTGCGCAGGACGCATTTCTATCTGGCCTCCCCATCCCGCAGGTCTCTAAAGAACGAAACGAACGGCTGACGGCCCCCTTCTCCAGGGAGGAGGTACTGGAGGCGATTAAGGCCCTGAAGCCTAATAAGGCTCCCGGCCCGGATGGCTATACTGCTTATTTCTACCAATCGTTTGCGTCTGAACTGGCTGACTGTTTGGTCTCCCTCTTCAATGAAATGGCGACCACTGGGAAGACCTCTGGTACTATGGCCGAGGCCGTGATCACCGTGATCCCCAAACAGGGGAAGGACCCCTCCAGATGCGCGTCATACCGCCCGATAGCCCTCTTGAATGTGGACGCTAAATTATACTCCTCTATCATTGCCCGCCGGTTACAGGATCTGATGCCGGCCATTATACATCCGGACCAG
This sequence comes from Lissotriton helveticus, assembly GCF_964261635.1. Lineage (NCBI taxonomy): Eukaryota > Metazoa > Chordata > Amphibia > Caudata > Salamandridae > Lissotriton > Lissotriton helveticus. Next base: position 574,832,939 of record NC_136061.1, read on the forward strand.
TCCGGATTCATTAAGGGGCGGCAAACGCATGACAACTTGCGGCGGGTGGTGCACCTGATAGAGAAGGCCACCAGATTCCGCATTCCGGCGGTACTAGTAGGGCTGGATGCAGAGAAGGCGTTCAACCGCGTCGACTGGGGCTTCCTGTTTCGCACTCTGACCGCCTTTGGTTTTTCGCGCCAGTTCCTCACGATGATCCGCGCTAACTATAATAGCCCTACTTCGCGGGTGCTGATTAACGGACACCGATCTGCTTGCTTCCCTCACTCTCGGGGTACGAGTCAGGGATGCCCCCTCTCCCCCCTCCTCTTTGCCTTGAGTATCGAACCCCTGGCCCTTGCGATACGAGAGGAGGAACAGATCAAGGGCCTTCCTTTTACGGGGGAACAGCACAAAATATCCCTTTTTGCGGATGATGTGCTATTGTCATTGGGAGACCCGGCTCATTCCCTGCCGCGTGTCCGCGAGGTGCTCTCCCGCTTTGAGGCAGTGGCTGGGTTCAAGGTCAACTTTGACAAGTCATACATACTGAACCTAACTCTCCCTCCGGCGGAAGTGGAGCAAGTGAGCTTGCTCTCGGCCTTACCGTGGGCCCATACCTCCTTATTATATCTGGGGGTACACCTGACACCTACTATTGGGTCCTTATTTGCGGCCAACTTTACACCTATGCTGGCTGCGGTGCGGAATGACTTGGACCGGTGGAAACCGAAATTTCTTTCATGGCTTGGCAGGATACATGCCCTTAAGATGGTCCTCCTGCCTAAGTTTATTTATCTTTTCCAGGCCCTTACTATCCCTCTAGACATGGACTTTTTTCGCCGCTTACGGACTTTGATGCTGAAATATGTCTGGCAGGGTGGCCGGGCTCGTATCCCCTTCACAACGCTGCGATGACCGAGAAAGGAGGGTGGAGTGGGATTCCCTGACATGCTCCTATACTATAAGGCTGCGCAGCTGCGGGTGGTTGTGGAATGGTCCCAGCAGCTCTCAGAGAAACACTGGCTGCATATGGATAGGAGCGTGGCTGGGAGGTCGATTTGGGACTTGATCTGGAAGCCCAGAGTGGACCGGCCAAACAATGCTTACATTAGCACCCCCACCAGCACGTCACTGGCGACGATCGATGGACCACGTTTCCGTCTCCCTTCACCCCCATTCACTTCAACCCGGCCTTTCCACCGGCTTTGCAGGAGGGACCCTTTAGACTGTGGCGGGAGGGAGGCTGTAGGGCACTTACACACTTGTTTCACGGGGCTGCTCCACTCACATTTCACAACTGCATGCGTGATTATGGGGTTCCGGTTACCGAGCGCTTTCGCCATGCCCAGCTTCTCCACTGGGCTACGTCGGCGGGGATTGCTGAGGCCGCTACCCAACCACTCTCCCCCTTCGAGTCCTTTCTTCTTCGCACTTCCACAATGCGGGGGACGATCTCCTTCCTGTACGGGCTGCTTCTGGCCACTGCGGTCTCCCCGCGCCCCCGCTATATGGAACAGTGGGAGGTCCTTTTGGGTCGTGACGTCTCTGATGACGAATGGAAACACCTCTGGAGTGACATCGTGACGCACAATCACTCGGTGAACCTTAGGGAAGCCCACTTGAAGACCATGCACGATTGGTATCTTTACCCGTCCAAGCTTCACCGTATATTCCCAGCTTCCTCGGATAGATGCTGGAGGGGTTGTGGCTTATTGGGGGACTTCCACCACATCTGGTGGGATTGTCCGGTCATTCGCCCCTTCTGGGCTGAAATTCTTTCCCACATCAAGGATATCTTGGGATATCCGGTCTCGGATTCTATAGCTCATGTCCTGTTGGGTCTCCGAGATCCGATATTGGAGCATCAGACTAAAGCGGATAAACGCATCCTGTGGCTTTGCTTAGGGGCAGCTAAGCTTACATTGGCGGCGGCATGGAAGAAACCTCATGCCCCAGCTACCTCGTTGTGGCATGCGAGACTCTGGAGCTTATTGAGCATGGAGGAAATGGCGGACATCTTCATGGGCAATTTAAAAAACTTTCTGTTTCGTTGGGGTCCACTGGTCCGCTTCTTGTCACGTGGCCTGCCATCTGCGGTGTGCCCGCCTACGCTTCGTGCACTCCACCTGTACCAAGTTTAATCGGATTGCACGCCTCTGAAACTCAGTATGGAGCGAGAATGTCTGTGTTGTCACCACTGGGTGGGGTGGGGATGGGAGGGGAACAGTTGGGTTAGGGGTTAGTTAACTGTTGCGACGCTACTCAGCTTTTGGGGATACAGGGCTTCTGTATTATTTACTGCACCCTTCTTCTACCGGCCTCGGGCTGTTTGGATTTGAGCCTGGGAATTCCCAAGCATGCACTGGACTTGTATCTGGACTTGGTTATCATGCTTGCTTCTCATTTGGACATTCCACACTTATATCCTCGAGTGCTTATTGAAGCTTCCCCTGTGAGGGTTTTTTTTTGGTGGAATTGTCACCTGTATGATTTTCTTTATTCTTTCCTCTTCCTCTTCCCTTTCCCCTTTCTGAAAAATCTTGAACAAAAATATATTTTACAAAAAATATCTGTATACCCGGACGGCTGGGTCCGTGAGAGTCCAGCAAGAGTGCACATTCAACAATGGAGCCCTGTGATCAGTTGAGACCCGTTTTTCATGCAAGGCTTCTTGCAGACGCAGGAGCAAGAGACTCCCTGCGGGAGCGGGCACTCTGATTGGCCCAACTGTTGGAGGTTCACAAATATAATGGCAGCCATCACTCTTTTCTGTGAAAATGTTCAGGTGTTGCTAGAATGAAATAAAAAAGCTATGTGAGGGGCAGTGGAAATACATATTGTCCCCCTAGTTATTGAGAGGAGGTCTGCAAGTCATAAGTACTGTGAAAGAAAAAAAATTAAATTATTTTTAAAAAAACCTTGCCACCTTGCGTGACACTCACAGGTTTGCGAAAAGTAGAAAGGAGTAAGTGATCTTCAGATACACTTTACTGGGAGAAAGGCATCTTGTCCCCCTAGCTATTGAGAGGAGGTCTGTAATGCATAAGTACTGTGCTGAATTAAAAAAAAAATTATTTTCCTTTAAAAGTTGCGATCACGCTGGGGTCTGGCGGGATCGTGAAAAGTACAAAGGAGTAGGAGATCTCTGAATACACTCTACTATGCACACCTGCCACTGTAGGAAGCAGTCTTACTGGAGATGGTAGTTGTTTATCAGAGCTTACCATTCTATGGCAGGACCGGAGGCTCGGATTATGCTTTTCTTTCTCCGCCATTTATTAACAATACAAAATCACAGCAGCCCAAGAAAAGCTCTTATAGGAACAAAATTATCTTTTTCCAAGAGAACTTGAGAAAAGACACCAAGTATCATAAAATTAGCGCAAACGTCTCTGAAACAAACTACAAGTCCCAGTAATCCAACTTGTAAGGACCCGAGGATAGTCCCTTCACAGTGTCCATTATCCCTAGATAGGAAGTCCCCTCTCTCTGTCCTTCCTCTTTCTTCGCTGCTCATGCAGCCAGTTAAGTGTTTCTCTTTTCCTCCTGGGGTGGTGTAGTGTTTCTGCCTCAGGTTGGGGGTTTATTGTGTATATTTTGGGGTCTGTGGCGCGCTGTTACAGCTTTTGCCTTTCAGAGCCCCGAGTGCGTAGCGGGAGCAGTTTTCCGCTTCTTTCGCGACTTTTATTTCCATTTCGTTAAGCGGCGTGTATTGGCCGCTAGAGGGCACTGCAGCGTCTCGTTGGTCTTTAGCGCGGTTTTCTCCTCAGAGGAGCCGCGCTGATGAAACCAACGAACGCGGAGCCTTGCCCTCGTGTCCCCTCACATACGCCCGGTGCTGTCTGGGTCTGTAGCCCTTACTTTAGTGATCTTGTGTCACAATTGAACGCCCTTCTAAGGGTCTGTATTGCGGTTCTACCGCGTTTATTCCGGTTTTGCCCGTTTTCAGCATCCCATAGCTCCTGGTGTGGTAGCGCGCTGTGGGGGGGCAGACCTGGTCCCTTGTGGTGGGTCGGCGCGCTGTGTGGGGTCTGGGTGCGCCCTAATTGCTGTCAGTCCCTGACGCCCAAAATCTGTGCAGTCCTTTGGCCTGTCTAAATTCCTGTTGACCTCCACTCCGTTGGGGCAGTGTTGTGGACCCATTGGGTGTCTCTAGCTCACGATAACTGTGGGGTTGACTTTCAGGGTGGCTTTAGTCATGGAGGATGAATATTATGAGGAGTCTCATTCATACCTTAATGATGATGAGTTCTATCAAGCAGTTGATAGTTCCATTTACCGGTGTGTGACTGAGGTGGTTGGCCCTATGGAGGACCGCATTGTGGAGGAGTGCGCCAAGTTGGCTCGCGCTGACCTCCCAGGCCCTTCAGGGGGGGGTCCCCCAGCCCTGAAGAAACCTTGCAGGGAAGGGTCTTCGGAGGGTGGCCAAGGGGTGGATAAGCGCGCCTTCGAGCGTTTTCGTGACGCTTTCCTGGCTAAGGCGACCGCGCCCCCCGTGGAGCAGCCCTCTGCCCCTGACCCGGTGGCTCCTTCTGAGGTTGCCCCTTCCTCTCCTGACAGGGATTCCCGGATTCGGATGAGGAAGGTGAGTCTGAGCGGTCCTGGCGACCTTCGGGCTTGGTTGCTGAGTTGCCTCGGGATAGCTCGGGCATGCTGGACCCGGATGAGATAATTCATCCGCGGTCAGCTGCTTGGACTCCGGGCGACAAGGTGGCCAAGTTTGTTGCGAGCCGGCTGCGCAAGCCACTAGAAAAAGAGGCCAGGGGATGTTTACGGGGAGAATGCCCTAGACCATCTTTAGAAGGCAAAGTGGCCATGACGCCAGATCTTGATGCCATGATGGCGACCTTTTTGGCTAGGTTCGTGAAGGACCCGCGCAAGGGCATTGACGGTTCTTGGCGGTCTTGTCAAGATAAGTTGCTGGACGCAGTGGGTCCGATCACCAAAATCCTGGATATGGCGGAGGACGCTAAGGTCTCGGGTGCAACTATTTCCCCTGAGGTGCTGTCAAATTGGGCACAGAGGGTGATTATTTTCTTGGGTAGCCCAAACTGCGCCCTACCAACGGAACGCCGAAGGTCCTTTTTAATTAGCTTGACCCGAAGCTAGGGGACTTAGCCTCTTCGGAGGCAGGTGCTGTTGCCCAAGGGGGTCTCTTTGGGGAGCCCTTTATTGAGGCGAGGGCAGTATAATACATCTGCCAACTATACCAACTTCTATCCCACAAGAGGACAGCGCTTTGGAGGTCGCGGCTACAGGAAAAATGCTGGAAACAACCCCGCTACCGGTGAGTGTGCTCCCTGCGGAACATGTTCGCATTGGCGACCGTTTAGCGGCCTTTTGGGAGGAATGGGCACATCTTACTGCGGATGCGTGGGTGTTACAAACCGTCCACGGATTCCATATCGAATTCTACGATAAGCCTTTTCAGGTGCGTGCCCCACCTCCGATGGTGTTCTCAGAGTCCGATGCATTGTTGATAGACGAAGAGGTCACGGAACTGCTTCGCAAAGGGGCCATTCGTCGTTCAACACGTCATCCCTCGGGGTTCATCAGCAACCTATTTCTTGTGGACAAGCCCGGCAGAGGCCGTCGTCCAGTTATGAATCTCAGGGAGTTCAACGGGTGGCTGGTGTATCGCCACTTCAAGATGGAAGGGATCCATCTTTTGCGCGATATCCTTCTTTCACGGGATTGGTTGGTGCGGTTGGATTTAAAGGACGCTTATCTGGTAGTCCCCATTCATCCCCCGCACCACCGTTTCCTGCAGTTTGTCTGGAAAGGACAGGTGTTCGAGTTCGTGGCCCTTCCTTTCGGACTGTCTTCAGCTCCCTGGTGCTTCACGAAAGTGTTGCATCCGGTGGTGGAGTTTTTGCACGGCCAAGGCATTCTACTCATCGTCTACTTGGACGACATTTTGCTTTTGGACCAATGCCCTCAGAAGTTGCGGGTGCAGTTGCAACTGGCAGTGTCTCTTCTGCAGAGGCTGGGGTTCATTATCAACGAGGCCAAGTCGCTTCTCGTTCCCTCTCAAAAGATAGAGTTCTTAGGTTTCATCATCGATTCTGTCGAGGATCCGGCATGTGTTGCGACAGACGGTGGGGAGGTCCCATACGTCCTTGAGGCAGATCGCCAGAGTGGTTGGCTTTCTGTCGTCGTCCATTCAGGCTATTTTCCCAGGGCCCCTTCATTACAGGGCCCTCCAGCGCCTCAAAGCCTTTCACTTGCGCAGGGGTTTGTCCTACGATCAGGTGGTTCTTCTCTCAGTCAGAAGAGGTGAAGGAGGAGATGACGTGGTGGCTTTCACACATGGAGGCCTGGAATGGTCGGGCGATTTTTGGTTCAGTCCCAGATCTGGTTATCGAATCCGATGCCAGCAGGACCGGTTGGGGCGCGCGCTGCGGAGATTTTTCTCCTGGTCGCCGGAGAGCAGAAGTTGCACATCAACTGTCTGGAACTTTTGGCGGGGTCCTTTGCCGTACGTTGCTGGACCAAGGATTCAGTGCAGTCGTGCGTCCTGCTGAAGATGGACAATGTCTCAGCCGTGCGTTATGTCAATCATCTGGGAGGTCCTCGGTCTCGTGCGCTAGCAGACCTAGCGAAGGAGTTTTGGACCTATTGCCTGGACAACCATGTGTCAGTGCAGGCGGAGTACTTGCCGGGCCAGTCCAACCAAGTGTCGGACTGGCACTCCAGATATCTTTGGGATTTCAGTCAGTGGAAGCTGGATGTTCAGGTTTTTCAATGGCTGAACGGTCTTTGGGGTCCTTTTTCGATAGACCTCTTTGCATCTCGGTTGGACCATCAACTTCCGAGATTCTTCAGTTGGAGACCGGATCCGGCGGCGGAAGCCACGGACGCGTTTCTTCAGGACTGGAGCCGGGAGTCTCCTTATGCGTTTCCTCCCTTCTCCATGGTGACACGGGCGGCGGCACAACTTCGCCGCCAAGGGGGAGAGCTGGTCCTAGTGACGCCGCTCTGGAGGTATCAAGTGTGGTTTCCAGTTCTTCTGGAACTTTCTTGGGATTCTCCAATCCTACTCCCCCAGTTTCCTCATCTGCTTCTCAGCCCGGATCAAGAACCTCATCACCTCCTCGCGCAGGGTTCTCTCCACCTCATGGTATGGAGGCTTTTAGGGGACGCTGGTCGCTCCCAGGGCTTTCGCGACCGGCTGAAGGACTTTTGTCTAAAGCCTGGGCTCCCAGTACGTCAAAGCGCTACAAATCCGCTTGGGCTAAGTGGGTACGTTGGTGTCTTCGACGAGGCCTGGATCCCTTGGTCGCAGGAGTGGTTCCCATTCTAAATTGTCTAGCTGAATTAGCTACGGGGGGTTTGGCATATCGCACGATTAATGCCATGCGTTCAGCGATTTCCGCTGCGCATCTGCCGGTGGACGGTTCCCCTGTGGGTGAACATCCTTTTGTTTGCAGGCTTTTACGGGGAATCCGGTTGTCCTTACCGCCGGAGCCTCGTTACTCCGTCCTCTGGGACGTGAATGTGGTGTTGAACCTGTTTCTGTCCTTGCAGTCTAATAGATACTTGTCTTTAAAGGAACTGTCAGCCAAGTTGGCCATGCTTTTATGTTTGGTTTCCTGCTGTAGAGTGTCAGATGTTCGGGCGCTGGATGTGTCCGCACGGGTGTTTTCGCCTGATGGCGTCACCTTTACGATTGGCCGCCGCACGAAATCTGGCTCCAGGACGATTACGTATCCTGCTTTTATAGATGTTCCGAAGTTGTGTGTAGTGCACTGCTTGAAAGCGTATGAACACCTCACTTGGGATCTCTGCCCTCCGAGCGAGAGTTGTTGATTGCCTTACGAAAACCACACCATGCAGTCTCTTCCCCCACCATAGCCAGGTGGGTGCGCTGGGTCATGCAAGAAGCAGGCATAGATACTAAACGTTTCGGAGCTCATTCTGCCAGAGGGGCCATGGACTCTAAGGTTTTTGCAGTGGATGCACGGTTGGAAGACTTGATGCGGGCAGCGGATTGGTCTTCAGAGTCCACTTTCAAGAAGTTTTACTTCAAACCAGTGGTGGATGTTGCCCGTTTGGTGGTGAGTAAGCTTTAAACTAGCATAATCTGAGCCTCCGGTCCAGCCATAGAATCGAAATTTGCCTAGCTAGTGTAACGGTAAGTTTCAATTCTATTAAGGACACGGAGGCGAGGATTATCCCACCCAGATCGTCCACATGTGACGTCCCACCCGTATTTCAGTAGGTACGTAGGTTTTCCAGTTTTCTGTACTGTTGGATTCATGCTTGAGTTTGCCTCTGCTTCTGTTTGCTGTCACGCATCTTGTTGTACAACGCTGACGCAGTGGTGTTTTTTCCGCTAGGAAATGACGGTGCCAAGCAGGACCAGTGAAGATGAAGCGTAATCCGCGAAGAAAGAGGAAGGACAGAGAGAGGGGACTTCCTATCTAGGGATAATGGACACTGTGAAGGGACTATCCTCGGGTCCTTACAAGTTGGATTACTGGGACTTGTAGTTTGTTTCAGAGACGTTTGCGCTAATTTTATGATACTTGGTGTTTTTTCTCAAGTTCTCTTGGAAAAAGATAATTTTGTTCCTATAAGAGCTTTTCTTGGGCTGCTGTGATTTTGTATTGTTAATAAATGGCGCAGAAAGAAAAGCATAATCCTCGCCTCCGTGTACTTAATAGAATTGAAACTTACCGTTACACTAGCTAGGCAAATTTCAATTCACCCCCATTACCATGGGAAAAGATATGAGTGGAGAGGGCACTCTCTCCCCACACCTTACTACATGTTCCAGTTACCTTGTCAAGAGGTGTCAGCAGCAACGGCAGTATCTCCCTACACCCTACTACGCATACGGTCACCTTAGGGAGGGGTCTCAGTAGAGAGGCCAGTCTCTCCCCACATTCAACTACACACACTTGTCGTATAGGGGAGCGTTCTCAGTGGAGGGGCAGTCCCTCTCCAAAGTCTGCTACACATATGTTTTGCCTGTGGAGAGGCCAATTCATCCCTACAACCTACTATCAATGTCCGCCACCGTTCAGAGAGGTATCAGTGGAGTTTCCACTCCCTGTGCACATCCTACTGTGCATGCCAATCCCCATGGAGAGAGGTCTCAGCAAGAGGTTAGTCCCTCCCCATATTCAACTATGAAAACCCGTCATCCAAGACAGAGTTCTCAACAGAGGGGCCAGTTCTCCCCACACCCTACAATGCATACCTGTCACCCTAGAGAGAGGTCTCAGCAGGAGAGGTCCGTCTCTCTTCACAATCTACTATGCACACTTGTCGTATAGGGGAGAGTTATCGGTGACAAGGGGAGTCCTTCCCTAAGTCTACTACACACACCTGTTGCCTGGAGGAGAGGTTCCAGAGAAGAGGCCACTCCCTCAGCAAATTCCACTACGCACATACGGACCCACGAGGAGAGGTCTCAGCAAGAAATTCTGGAGTGTGAGCCATACTGGATTCAGCTTTGCAAACACTCCATCTAAGCAGAGGGGCCAGTCCTTCCCCACACCTTACCAGGGCCGGACTGAGAACCAAAATCTGCCCTGGCAAAGTGCTCGGTCAGCCCCCCCACCCCCGGGGTGGTTGAGGGTGCGACCGCACTTGTTGCCAGGGCCGGTTTTCGGCCGATTTTGTTACTGGGCTGCAAAAACGGCCCTGTAACAAAAACGCCCCCCACGGGCCCAAAACCGGCCCCCACCCTTGCGGCGCACCGGGGGATTGCCCGGTGCCCGCAACGGCCAGTCCGGGCCTGCACCTTACTATGTATACCGATCACCCTAGGGAGAGGTTTCAGCAGACAGGCCAGTCTCTCTGCATATTTTACTATGCACACTTGTCATACAGGGGAGAGGTCTCAGTGGAGAGCCCAGTCCCTCCCTAAGTCTACTATGTACACCTGTCACCTGGGGGAGAGCTGAAAGTAGAGGCCCCTCCCTCCGTACACCCTACTATGCATACCTGTCACTCTGCAGAGCAGTTTCAATGAGAAGTCAGTTCCTCCTCACATTCAACTATGCACATCCATCACCTATAAAAGAGTTCTCAGCAGAGGCCACTCTCTCCCCACACACTACTATGTACATCCATCACCAGGGGTAGAGCTATCAGCAGAGAGGCCAGTCTCTCCCCACAGCCTAATACACACACCCATATCCTGGGGAAGGTTCATTAGAAGTCTCTCCCATACTCTACTGTGAATGCTTGTCACCCTGTGGAGACATATCAGTGGAAAGGATTGTTTGTTCTGAGTCCCACTATGTACATTACTTGTCATGGAGAGAGGTGTGAGTGGAGAGGACAGTGTCTATTCACACCCTACAATGCCCACCTGCTATCCTGGGGGAGATGTGAACATAGAGTTGGCTGACTGGGGGGGGGTTGAAAGCGAAGCATGGTCATAAGCCGTGGGTTCCAGGACCCTAGGAAGATACACGATTGAAAGATTTTTGCTCCCTTATCAAGGTTCCTAATACTCAGGATGTTTAAGGATTTATACTGACAAGGAAGTGACTTATGCAGATCTGACATAAAGGTTTATGCGAATTGGACTCTTTGGACTTAATCAGTCAAGCGATTTAATACGCATTTCGGCAAGAACTTTCTAGACCTCCGTCCCATACGTTGTAAATCATATTAATTGGACCTACTTAAGATATAACGACTGCCCTGACTACTTTATTGACTACTTTGAATGTTTATTTATTGACGGTCTAATTACATTTTAGCCCTGAAGAAGTCTCCTCATTGTGACGAAATACGTGTTGGCTGTTTCTATGTGGAATATATGCTAAGTAACAATAAATTGTGCTGATTCCTGCCCTTCATTTGAACCTACTTTATTTGGACTCCTTTCTGAGTGGTTGGGTACTAAGTTTTCATAAGGCAGGCCCTATAGCCATACCCCCACTGAGCACAGTCAAAGACTGTGCATAGCGTGGTTTGGCTTTACCTTTGGCAACAAAATATTACTTTGTGTTACAAAAAACTAGAAATTTACAGACAAATGCACAGGTTAAAGTAATGTTATAGTTAGGTGTGATAAAAAAGATGTTTTTGTTTAAAAAAATACCGTAAAAATTCACTGAAATGACAAAAGTTAAAGTTGCGTTATAGTTAAGTGAGGTAAAAATATCTGTTTTTTTTAATTAAAAAAAAACTGTAAAATCCACTGAAAAACCCAAAGGTTAAAGTAACGTTATATGTGAAAAGTTATGAGTGTGTCCTCCAACAATTTCTTAGGTTCTTCCCAAAGTTCTCAAGGCGATGTGGGTATGGAGTATACTAATGAAATACAAATTAATTCATGCAGGAATGTAATTCTGGTTCTGTGTCTTTAATATTGTTCCAGAATAACATTATTTTAGCCAACACGAGTTTGCCCCAAGAAAGGCCTGGAAGTCTAGGATGTTTTCAAGACTAGATAAAAAAAAAACCATAGAACCATATTTTGATATAAGTATATTTTTGCTACATGTTTCAAAGATAGATGAATGTGGTTTCCAGAAATAAGATTACCTCATGACTTCGTGAGTCAAAATCTATTCCGTCGTGAAAAAATAGTGTCTAAATATAAGGTCATAGAGGAAGATAGGGAAATAAAATACAAGTATTTGGATTTTTTTTTCATACAAAAGATGAAATTATTTGTGACCTAACATTATTACTGGTGTGCAACTCATAGTCAATTAGCACTGGCAGTAATTATAACCATCATAAGACAGCATTTTCCCTGTGATCTCCACAAGTAAATTGAATAACCAACATAAGGTATCTGTAGTCAAAACGTTCTGTAATGTAGCTTCCTGGAAAAGAAAAAGGGATTGACCAGAAGTAAGGCCACAGTAATAAGGGACTTATTGTAGAGGTCAAGTGTAGTTAAATTGCTTTACATCCTATCTAGTTTCTAGGTTGATCCTACGCTTTGATATCATGCGCCTATGGGAGTGCGTGCCTCAAAGCTATACTCATTGGGTAAAAACGTTGCTCCAGTGAAATACATGCATGCCATATGTTGAGAGTTCGTAGGGATCGGAATGGTGATTAGGAGCTCAAGTGGTCTCTACATAGGTTGAACGATAGCAGTACTAGTGCTCCATATAACTTGATAAATGGTTCTGTGCTCAAAAGTGAGTCATATATAAGATCTTTGGGCTGATCTGGTGCCCATGAGCATATATAGTGCATGCAACATTGCAGGATCATATGCATATTGGGAGTTATATCTCAAAATCAAAGAACTGGGAAAGCGCAGTTTTTAGATATGATAAATCCTGTGGTGTATAAGGACTCCGTGCATATTATAAAGCAGCAGAAAGCTCTGGTGCCCACGTCATTTGATAAACTGTGCAACCTGAAATAATCGTCTCATCTGTATATATAATTAAGTGCCCGAAGTGAATGTTTTCTGAGAGCACACCAATTTAGGTGTGTTGCATCCTATTATGTGTGGATATGGCATGTATCTTGCGTTCAGTTAGGTTGAATGAATCACCCTTGCTCCATCAAGCATTCTAAGATCACCAGTAGAGGTAAAGTAAATAAACTAGTCAAATTTGGTGCCATCGCTGTTAACGCATAACCACCAGATGCCACATAACAGAGGCGTGTATCCCTTTGTTACGGATGTATGACATTACAACGCATGCTTTTACATCGCATGCCTTTACAACGCAAGTATTACAACGCAGTCCATTACAACCCATAGTGCTTTGGGGTGCTGGATAGTGAATAGTTTAATTTACTATTCCAACTCCAGTCCCCGTGGACACTAGGGAAGGTTATTGGATAGTAAATTAACCTATTCCCTATCCTAGAGCGCCCCACAGAGCAATGCGTTGTAATAGTTTGCGTTGTAATGGTTGCGTTGTAAAGGCTCTGCGATGTAAACGTTGCGTTGTAAAGGTTGTTTACCCTTTGTTACATAAACAAAATGCTAACTTAATAGGTCGAATGAAATACCTTTGCTCCAACAAGCGTTCAAAGGATCAAAATCAACTCCCGTAAGAGATAAAGTAAAATAAACTAGAAAAAGTAAGTGTCAGTGCTGTAATTGCATAACATCCAGATGCCACATAATAGAGGTGTGTATCCCTTTCACACAACAAGCAAAACGCGAACCTAATTAAGGTTCGAGGCTCAGCTTACTGATAAACGTAAATGGTCTCCAATCAGTCTCTACGGTTCCATTCACGAGCAAGCTGGTGTCCCATATGAGCACCATTTTATTGTAGCTTAAACCAATTGTCTTTCGTCAGTTGTTGATTCGGGGAGGTACAACTGCGGTTGTCCGCGGTGGTCGGCATCTTGGACGAGAAACCGTGCCCATGCCTATAAGAGTGTATTGCAACATCTATGCTTGGTGAACCCTGTGGGGCAAAATGATATCAGAATATATGGTATTAGTCATGTATCTGTATGACTAAATACATGAAAGATTATGTGATTATAAGTACGAGGATTATTCTGCCTTCGATATTGCGACCACCGCGGACAACCACTTTGTGCACAGTATATATACATATACATTAGGAAATTGGGTTGCTGGTTGAGAGGGTGAAACCCTACTCAAACAGCAACGGTGATTGTCAGGGTGAAATACAAGCAAACCCCAAATTGACCTGTGCTCAACCCTCTGGTAGCTGGGCAAAAAAGCAGTTAGGCACCTAAAAGCCCAAAGCGTCACCTGTGGTTATCTGGCAGTGCTAGACCGGGTGAAAGTCATAAGTTCATGCCGACCAAGATGAAACACAAGCCGGATACAGGGACCAAGTTAGTCCCACTAAAAGAGCGGCCTTCAAACCCAGGAGGAGCCTGGGTGTTGCAGACGGTTGTTACTGCAATGTGAAGATCCTGTCAGGCTTCGCAGATGGGCATTGCAACGGATCAACATTGGCTGTCACCATGGGTCACAGGTTGGATGAGCTGCTCATCAGGATTGTTGGGAGACATGCACACTCACGCGCCTCGTATGTGTACATAGCTGCTATTGCTGCTTGTGGTGCTTGGGGTGTGTAATGGGGGCACCAGCAGATGTGTGAGTCTAACAGAGGTCCAACTTAATCGAGGTCCTCAATGCCCAATGCAGAAAAAGGGGGAGCAACAAACAAGCCATAATAGCCTCTACTAGTTGTAAACCATTTGGAGCATTCGCAAAAGACATTGTATATGTTATGATATGATGTTATAATATTTTTTTGTTCATTTTATCATTTATCACTTCATTACTCCACCACCCCTGTCCACCTTTTTAATGGATCACATTATGATCATTTAAGTGGATTGGTGTGGATTTGAGGCAGGTGTGTGTGCTGACACCGCTCTATAGTTGGGTGAATATTACATCATTAACAACTGCCAATCTATCATAGATAAGTGCAATCAATCGCTACTACAACTGTAACAACTGGAGGTAATTGAAGGCAGAGTAGGATACATTTGGGAAACATTGGTTACATCCTGGTGTTTACACCGCAATACCTTTACAACACGGGTATTACAATGAAAGACGTTACAATGAACTGCAGTAGATGGCGCTCTAACCTAAGGAATAGTATGATGTACTATTCCAACACCTTCCCTACTGCATGTAGACTGGAGTAAGAATAGTAAATCCTACTATTCCTAAGTCCAGCACCCTCCAACCCAAGTCGTTGTAACGACTTGCGTTGTAATGCCTGCATTGTAAAGGTACCACGGTGTAAACACTGCGATGTAACATCATATATTCAATACATTTCAACTAAGGAAGCTTAAGTCGACAAAGGATGTGCACAAGAAGTTCTTTGCTTTTAAAAGTGCACTCAATTAGGCCCGAAGTTAAACCTGGTAAGAAAATACAGGGTATTTTCCCCCACAGAAGTACTGCAAAACTTCACTAATTACAAGATCCTCCACCAAGCTTGCCAAGGATAAGCTAACAGCCTCCAAGAAGGGTATAAAAAAGAAGTATAAAGTGAAAAAATGAGTGACAGACTAAGGGTGGGGCAAAGCCCCCCTCTCAGGAAGGGGAGTAGGTTCCTCAGTTAGTCCTTCAGATCTAGAAACTAAATTTCACCAATGTCAGTAGAAAGAGCCGTTAGCAGTCAATGATTGGAACAATACGGAGGGAAACATGAAAAACACAAGTGCGCGATCTCAATTATATTGTGGAACAAATGGAGGCTCAAAGGAAAGTAGGTTGAACTACCTAACAGGCCAGTGTGGACGATAATTAGGAATTTCAAAATACAAATCCTCTGCTCGTTGGGCAACAAGGAAAACCACCAATGCCCCTATCAACAGAAATTAAAATAACCATGGATTCAGCAACTGGGATACCTTGGCAAGAAATAGAGGGCCATGATATTAATAAAAACATTGGATCTGATGAACTGGGATGACAATATTGCCAGAAATAGCCAGCCTCTCAACCTCCCCAAAACATGTGGGTTAGTGAGCAAGTCTCCTAGTAATCCAATTGACACGGACAACTCTCTTGTAAAACTAGAAGAACAATACATTGAGGATGAGGAGATCCTACAGCAATGGATCAGTTTGATCAAACTCATTCACCTCTGAAGATAACTATCCGACAAGAGCCAGTGATTAAAAGTGGGCACCATGGAAAGAATACCATAGGTAATGACTGTACTGAAGACCATCAACATTTTCCAGTCACGCAAAACCCTAGGAAGTCCACGAAAAAACAGAACAGTATGATCTAAAGACTCGGATCAATAATGGCCATGATTCTGGCAAGAATGGACTGGGAAGGGGGGATGCGATGGACAAAGCTCTAAGAACTATTGGCCACGCTGTCATAATGCATTGGGATAAATTAGAGATGCAAAAAATCGTTTTACAATCATTAGCAACGTATGTAAGAAATATTGACACCAGGTTAGACAATTTAAATGCTCTGATTATCAAAGCACAACAGTCTACTGACAAATCCACGCACTCATGTTATTGTTCGCATTTGTTAGGAGAAATATATCTTGGAATAATGTCACAATTGATACAAGAATGTAAACCCATAGCCTCCAAACCTAGCCAACGAGAAAACTTTGATAATCAGACCGGACACGGGAGGGAGGCACCTCGTGTTGGCCCAACGGAACAACCTACCAAAACAGTGAGTATTCAAAACCTTCCCCACAATGAGGATGAGATAAATCCCCCAGATGAAGGTGCTTCAAGCATAACCAATGTGGACACAACTAAGAAACTCTCAAGAAAAAAAAATACGTTGCCGCATAAAAGCTGCACAGAAAGTGTACCCTCTATTCCAAGAGAAAGCCAATGACCAAAGGTCAAACAAAAGACAAAGTAATGCTCGGTGTAAAATTGATTCTAGTAAGAAACAGCTACAAGATGGTCAAGGAATGGCACTATCCAACGAGCCTCACAAACAAAAAGAGTTATGGATACCGGGAAAAATATATCAACACACAGACAAGGATGCAAGTCTTCCAAAAAAGATGATAGTTGTATATTCCCAGACAGACTAGCTGGGAACAAATGTCTGACAACACACATCTGTCTACGGAGTTGGAGGGAACCTCATGTTCTCAGCATCTGCAAAACATACTAATAGTGGTGCCAATCTGATCCCCTTAGACAGCAGGGAACAGCAATTAAGAGACCACTTGACATGAAATATTAAAAACAACACTCTTGAGCCCAGTTTATCAAAGACGGCCGAAAACAATAATAGGACCCAGTGGTGGCTCGCACAGGTAATGCTGTGGGGCGGTTAGGCAGGATGGGAGCAGGGCAGGGTAGTGGAGTCCAACCTATATGGCGCCAAAGATTAAAGCAAATAAATAAATAAATCAATAAAACCATGTACCTTGCGCTCGCCACTTCGCTGAGTCGGCAAAGCGGCGAGCGCAAGGTAAGTGGTTTTATTTATTTATTTACTTTCACCTTTGCCGTCGTATGTCGGACCCCACTAGACCCCCCCCCCCCACACCTCACCGCCCCACAGCTTTACCTCCGTGAATTATCACTCATAGGACCCCAGTAAGGGTCACTTATCTTTCTTCATTAAACTTAAGTCACGGCACTGGCCACTTTGTCCCCAGAGACGGGCAAGACTTGATTAAAAGAGTCAATATATCACCACTATGGTCTCAATTGATCGTATGGCACTGGCCAATCCAGTAGGAACAGAGGAATTTAGGTGTCATGAGGCCGCAAGTATTCCAGAAGTAGGCTGGGGAGGGACAGTAAAATCTTGTGAGACCTCTGCTCTTGTACTCAATAAATGATTTTCAAAATGGGGAGAACCATGTGGCAACCCTAATATTGAACCCAGATTATATTGCCAGTGGGTGCGAAGATATCTTGAATAAAAGCAAAATATTTAGAATTGTAACTGCCCTTCCATTATTAGACATGATTGAATCTAAATACCTTGAATCCATTGTCTTCATACCCAGGACACAGTATTATTCAAGGGAGGTAACCAAAAAGCAGTTTCAACTAACGGAGATAGCAAGGCGAGTTGAGGGACAGTCCGCAGTACTGGCACAATGGAAAATTGCAACCAATAAATTTATAAAGATAAAATATTCATGGATTTTAGCTAAGAGGCTCGATACGAAGCCGCAGAGGGAGTCTGTACTATGTTGCCCAAAATGCCCAGAAAGTTGAAGGACAGGAACAGAGTTGATACAGATCAAGAACGACCAACTTGATAACGTAAGGATCTGTACGTTAATAAACAGCAACGTGAATGGCGACAAATTAACATGGGTGAAATTAAATAGTCTTATAGCCAATGGCAATGCTGTATAGAAAGTTAGCTAAAATAATAGATTTGCCCGCAAGAGACGTGGCAATTAGCTGAAACAATGTCGCATGATTATTTGAAATGTTATTCTCCAACTGAACCTTCCGTAAAAGGGGGACATCCATCTGGTGGTGTATCAATACTATACACAAATCCCTGATGCTTGTATAACCGAACTGGTGAGTGGTCTTGGTGCCTACATATTTGTAATATTAGAACCCACTAACAAAAAAAATCTGATGAAAGTGACATCAATTATAGTTGGAAGCATTTATATAAATCCAAAACAACCAAAAAATGAAAACAGCTGCAGGACTTTTAAAAGGCATCAAAGTAATAAAACACCAGTATCAAGAAGCCATGTGAGTGATAGCGGGGGAGAGTAACATATCCCTTCTACAAACATCAGAGCCTCTAATATGGAAGCAGGAAGAACCCAATGCATGGCATATTCCCAATATCTGTTTAGGGAGAGCCATGAAGGACATTGCAGGAAAAAAAAAGTTCGCTACTATTCTTAATCAGCATGACTATAGAACTTTAAATGGTAGAAATGTTTCAGGTAAACTTCCTGATTGCGTACATCTCACAAACAAGTTTGTCAATAATTGATTATATGTGGGTTTCCAATCAGAACTAAAAACCAGGTGAGCACGTTTCAGCGATCATGTAATGTTGATTTGTGCTCTCTACATGATTACAACGAGGTTACCCCAAGTTAAAACAATTGATGACCAGGAGGGAGTATGTGGCCTTCGCAGAATAAAACGGTCTACTGTGACATTTGTACAAAGGATAGAGGAACTGAAGAAATTCCTCCGAGCAGAGTCAACCGATCAGGCATCAACGCCACAGCAATGGTAAAATTTTGTTGTGCATTTACTAAATCAATTTTTGCAAAACTTGTGTACGCATAATCCAGAAAAGAGGCAACTTTCTAATTCTTCACCGGCACTAAGAGCTCTTAAGCATAAATTGAATAACCTTCTGAGAAGGAGTTGTAACAATAGAAACTACTGCTCATTAATTCTCGACACGATAAAGGCTTTAGGTCTAAGCTATCAGAAATCTGCTGACAAATTGAGGAAAAATAGTAGACTGAACTCTACAAAGCCTCGAAATTTAAACACTCAAATACGTTTTGGCGGCTGGTGCAGAAACGGTCAAATGAAAATGTGCAGAACTTGCCACCTAACATCCCTGCAGCAAAGTGGGTGGACTACCTAACAAATCTATATGCCACATCTGATGAAGGAATGGTTGAGGAAATTTCTACAGTCAGCGGTGCCAATCTCATTTCGGAAGCCCTACAGAAAGGGCAACAGCTATAATATAAACAGAATAAGCGTATTAAGCATATTAATTGCTTCACTTTGTTTGGGCTGTGCTCCTGGGACCAATGGTCTTCCAGCCAGTAAGTTTAAAACAGCAAAAGAAGAATGGACAACCCTACTAAGCCCATTATATAAGCACTGCATTATGATAAATGACGTCCCAGACAGCAGGAGAGGTACTCTATTAACCCCAATACATAATGAAAGGCCCAACAAATCAGCCAGCCAACTTTAGATTGTTTACACTTCTTGATGTGAATGGTAAGTACTTCAATAAAGCTTGGAATGTGAATACTGAAGAATGGGTCACATCCAGAGCCTTAATTCTGATCACGCAATCAGGGTTTAGATGTTTGAACGGCACCAAGGACAATTTGATTACGCTTTCCACTTTGATTAAGGCCTCAATAAAAAAAGATGCTTCACCACTCTATGCAGCATTTATCGATTACACAACTGCATTTGACAGAGTTGACAGAGCTAGGCTCTTGCAGAAGCTTCATAATGGGGGTATACCTGCAATCCTGCTAAGAGCTATAATTAGTTTTTATGTAAAACCCTGGGTGAAAGTTAAAGTCTCTGCCAATACAGTAATGCCAAAAAAGATCTGGACAAACCAAGGGTTGAAGAAGGGGTGTGCTCTGGAACACCTGCTATTTAATCATTATCTGGCAGATATAAATAGCTCCCTAACCAAAGTGAGAGCATATCAGCCTAAGCTTGCAGGTAACCATCTCCAGTGTTTACAGTATGCTGACGACACAATTATATTTGACCACATGGCTGTTAGCTTGCAACAATCCTTGGATGCTCTGACCACTTATTGTAATAAAAATAAGATTTCAATCAATTCCTCCAAATTTAAAATAATGATTTGCAGAAACAAAATTATCAACCAAGCCAGATTCCACACGGATCCAGTGAAATTAGAGCAAGTATCAAGCCTGGAGTATCTGGGAGTCCATTTTAATTATTAGTGCAGCTCGCATCAAGCACAGCTTTCAGTATTGAAAGGAATAATGACATTCTTGAATATAACTTTTCAAAAATTGTTTAAAAAAAGGAGAGGATCAGATCTTACAGCAATTTGCTGTATCGTTGTTGCTAAGCATATGCTAACCCTCTCATGCGGCAAGCTGATATTTAAGGATCCTCTAGCTACTTGGTTGGATAAAGCTCAATGTTGATGCTACAGACAATCGTTTCAGCTTCCTGACGCCACTCCATCCTCTCAAATTCAACTTGAATTTAGCCTATGCAAGCAATTAATCATGGCAAAATCATGGATTCCAGGCTGCCCCAACTGGATAATTAAAGGAAAGTATGCAGGACAGAAAGTTCCAATGGGAGTCCTACGTGAAAAACTCAATCCATTTCTTTGATTCCAAGGAAATCAGGGACCTAAATCTGTCCCCGAAACTTTGTGGCAAAATTCTCGTAAAAAAAATAAAAATAAATTCTTTCAAGGAAAGTCAGAACGACTTGGAACTGAAGGACCATTCATATGTGTGTACATCTGTTAGAAATGGGGTCTCTAGTTGGCAGTGGTTTGTACCCGGTCCAAATAGGGATTCTCGCTATCGTCAGTTTAAGTAAGATCAACGCTAAGAATAACCTGTGCTCACCCCCTTCTTAGCTTGGCAAGAGCAGGCAGGCTTATCCCCAGAGTCAATGTATAAAGTATTTGTACACGCACACACAGTAACACAGCTAAAACACCACAAAAGTACTCCACACCAGTTTAGAAAAATTGACAATATTTATTTGAGTAAACAGGACCAAAACAACAAAAATCCAACATACACAAATCAAGTTATAAAATTTTCAATATTAAGTAAAGTTCCACTTCTTAGGAAAGCAATAGCTCTGACTGGTGCTATCAGGTCATGCTTGACTAGGACAAATCCAAAATTCAGTCCTACCACAAGGGTATGCAGGCCGGACACAGGAGTTGAGCAGACCCCAACACAGTACCTTGGGTATGTCAACACTCAACAATGCTGCAAGATGCAGGGGATGTGAAGCGTAGCTAAAGCAGATGATACGTCAGTTCCCTTATGCTGTCCATGGTCATTGGCATGTTGGCGGTAGGGGATAGTTCATTGGGCCAAAGAGGTGAGGCGTCACTGCAGCAAGTGAGGTGTTTGTTCCTGGAAGCGGTGCAGGGTTGTTGAGCCATTAACACCCGGGGACGATGCGAGGCGCAGGGGAGGTGATGCATCGGTTGCAGGTGCGATACCTCAGTTCTTTACTGCTCTGCAGTATCAATAATGAAGTTGTCAGTCAGGCCACAAGGCCTCGGTTTCACTGCGTTGATGTCCAACCACTGGGCGATAGCTGCAGCATTGTAGCAGTATGTCACGGATGTCAGTGGCACGGTGCTCTAGACACCCACAGTGGCAGTTCTTTGGAGGTGCTGCGGCATCGTCAGACCCTGCGTTGTAAGTCACGGTTGCTGTGTTGAGCGGGGACCATGGCTTCGGTACAGGCAGGTGAACGGCGTCAGAAATGCAGAAATGTACCAGTTCCAAAGTTCCTAGCATTGGTTTCTTCTTGTAGTACGGAAACTCACTTCCAAGAACCCAGGAACTGGAATTGGTACCACTTTGCAAGCAGGGCTCTCAGCAGATAAGCCCAGGTACTACAGGTGAAGCCTGAAACTTTCCAACAGGAGGCAAGCTCAACTCAAGCCCTCGGAGAAACTTTAGAAAGCAGGATGCAGACAGCAAAGTCCAGTCCTCTCACTCCCAGTTCAGAAGCAGCAGGCCAATACAGCAAAACAAACAACAAAGTGGCAGTCCCTCCTGGCAGTAAAACAGCTCTTCTTCCTGGCAGAATGTCCTCAGTCAGAAGTGTTCCGATTATATGGTGTCAGAGGTCGAGTACTTATACCCCTTTTAGCCTTTGAAGTAGGGAGACTTCAAAGAAAGGTCTTTGTATTGCACAGACCCTGCCTTCCTTGCCCTGGCTCCAGAAAACCCTACAGGGGATATGCAGCTCTTTTTGTGGGGACAGGCACAGCACTATTCAAGAGAAAGTGTCAACTCCTCCCACCACTCTAGCTCATGAAGACCCATCAGCCTGGTGATGGACCATCAGGATATGTATGGTACACCTCAGCTCTCCTTGTGTGCGACTTTCTAGTGTGAATTCACAAAGCCCAACTGTCATCCAACCCAGACTTGTAGTCTAGGGACAGGCAGAGGCACAGGCAGGTTAAGTATGAAAATGCTAACTTTCTAAACGTGGTATTTTCTGACCTGCTATTTAAAAACCAACTTCAGTTGAAGATGTCTTTTAAAATCCAGAGACACCAAACTCCAATTTTCTCTCTGCTCCCAATTGGAAGATACACTTGTAAGATGTTAAAAGGCAGATCCTATGCTAACCTATGAGATAAGCTTTGCTGTAGTGAATAACGAATTTAGCAGTTTTTCACTACCAGGATATGTAAAACACCAAAGTACATGTCCTACCTTTTTTAATACACTGCACCTTGCCAATGGGGCTAAGTAGGGCCTCTTGTAGGGGTGCCTTATATGTGATAAAATGGAAGGTTTGGTCTATAAAAACATGTACTTTGCAAAGTCAAAAATGACAGTTTAAAACTGCGCACACAGACTACCCAGTGGCAGGCCTGAGATAGGTTTGATGGGCTACTTATGTGGGTGGCACATTCAGTGCTCAGGCCCACTAGTAGCATTTGATTCTCTCCCACCAGTTCAGGGTTAGTATCCTGAGCCTGCCAGAAAGCCAGGACTTTCAGGGGCGTACACCTCCCCCCCCCCTCTCCAAGGGGAACAAATTTTGCATGTATTGGGCAAAAGTATGCCTGGCACAGGTCTCTCGACCCCTGGCCATGTGATAGAGCCTGGAGTCCTCCCTGCCAGAAGTGGCATCACCAGGGTCAGTCCTGGGGTGCTCTGGTCTCAGAGCTGGCAACCCGTGGCCCACTGTTCCTCCCACTGGGGACTGTCTCCCCCGCTTACTCCTCCATCTGGACTTCTGCACCCTCCTCTTCGGAGTGGTACTGCCAGCCACCAGAACTGGTAGGATGCGTGTGGCAGCTGCCTCCCCAAGTTCTTCTGACACTATTGGGCCCCACTCAGTGGCTGGTCTCCTAGTACAGACTAAACTCCCCTCCTTGTGCTCCCTCTTGGAACAATCCAGGCTCTGGAACTGGGTGCTGGGTTCCCTGGGACTCTGCCCACCCCCACCTCTCTTTAGAAGAGACAAGGGACCCTCTATTCATCTCACTCTACTGGGACCTGTCTGGGCTACTGCGAACCTCCCCCGCCCCCATTTGGGAGGCACCCTAAGCCACCCCCTTTAGTATTACTCCCCAATGCCTTTCTAGACCCTGTGATACTCACCGAGAGGTCCGCAACCTGTTTAAGTTCTCTGGGATCAGAGTACTTATACTTCACCAGGTGTTGGCGTAGCTCTAGAAAATAGTGGCCGAACAAAAGCTCTCCTGCAATCAAACTGTACAGACCCTCAAGCGTGTCCACTATACAACACTTCCCCCAACCATCCAGTGCCTTGAAAAAGTACCATTCTCCCAAGACTGGTGAAAAAGTATCTGACTGCTCATTAAACGCAACACACACTCTTCTGGGGTAACTCCATACTTCCTTACCAGTACTTCCTTCATGGGGTACACCTTTCCCTGTCACTCCCTTCTAGGGCCAGTAGACTGTCCCTCCCACCACCTGGAATAGGACTCCCCATACCAAGTCCCCAAACCTCCTCAGGAACTCTGTGCATCTCTGGAGCTACCTTATGTGACTGGACCCACTGGTGTATGTCTCCCCCCCTTGAAGTTAGGCACCACATCTCTGGGTAAGTGAAAATTTTCTTCAGTGCTAGACATGATACTTTCGCTGCCACCCCTGGATTCTACTTGCTTTGCTTTTAAGTCCAGTTCCTTTGGACTCAGTTCCTGAGCACACAAGATCTTTCCTTCTTCCATGGGTCTCTCAGTTCAGTCCTCCTCTCTTCCTCTAGGGCTTTGTCAGCCTCAGCTCTTCTCTCCTCTGCAGCCAGTTAAGCCAGCTACAGCTGCAGGTCCCTCTCAGGCTGTCTTCCTTAAACTCCTCAGGGAACAGGATGTGTGAGGAGACACTGCTCCTAGCAGTAGATCCAGTAAGGGAATCCCTCTCTATGGGCTCCACTTTCTCCTCTGGAGCCTCTGCAAAATCATTTTTCTCCTCCTCTACTTCCTTCTTAGGGCCACTGCCCTCTTGGGGCTCTAGTTTGGGATCCTCCATGAGGTTCCAAGGCTTTGCATCCTTCAGACTTCTAGAGGGGTCCTCTCCCACAAAAACCTCACCAGAGTAATCAGTTAGTGCTGCTAGCCAGAAGAAACGGCGGGAGGGCCTGGGAGATGCTCACACAGCTTAGGTAAGTTAGCAAAAGACAAGGCAAGACAAGGAGGAGAGAATACAGAACAGATGAGGATGATGAGGGCCATCAAGTATACAGTGTTGTGTGTGAACAGTGGGAAAATGAGCATGGAAAAAGAGAACTTCGGAGCAGCTGAGAGTGAATGGGTGGGAAATTGCACACAGGGGACAAGGGGTGATGAAGAGTTGAGAGGGTGGGGTGAGGGCGTGAGAGGCAAGGAGGAGACACTTGAGTGTGGAGAATATAAGATTATGGTATGCAAATAGGATCAGGAGAGGAGACCTGTAAAGGGAAGCTAATGGACGGGGAAGAAGTATAGAGCATTAGAATGAGGGTGTTGCTCTTGTATGGCATGTAAGTAGGAGACATGAAGAGGGGGTGGAATGGAGTATGGAAAGAGGGCATGTGAGAGGAGATCATTGGCCAGGAAAGAGGTTGAGTAGAGGCAGAGGTGGCCTGGGACTGATAGTACCCCCTCGCACCCATTGTTGATGTGTTGGAAACATGGGAGGAGTGGGTGGAAGGTGAGGCGGATAAGCGAAACAAAGAAATACAGCCAAAATGAGGACACAGGAATCTGTGTTTAATAAATTTTTGTTTGCCGCCAGTTCAGGGAGACTGGTTCTGGCAGCTCCTGTGTCCCTTTGAAGGTCGTGCCCTGAGCGTGGGCACGGCTTACCCATGCTACAGACCAGAGGCGCAACTAGAGCCAAATTTAGGAGGGGCGGGGGCTAATACAAATTTCGGCGGGGGCTAATTCTTTCAGCAATAAGCAGAGTGGTGATGCAGGGGCTGTAAGAAGGGGTGAAAAAACAACAACGCCTTGTTAACAAGTAAATGGTATTTTAAAGAACGGTGAAGTACCCGGGTGCGGCTGCAATAAGACAGACGTCAGGCTCGGTACTTGGACCTTATTTTGGATCCCTATAGACACCGCAGCAGTACGAGCTGATGTTGCAGTGATCCTACTCGGAGGATCATCGTCCTCCATGTAGAGCGCACTTTTTAGGAAATGGACACACAGCTTGACGCTTCTTGGTAAACACAGACTTTTTAGGACCAGTCCACATAAACACCTTTTTACGAAACTACGCCATATCAAGCACCAGGAACTTTGCTTTAGCTCTATGGCCAATTATAGATTGGACCCTCTTGTACCAAACCCAAGGAACTCTTGTATCTCGTGATTGCCCTGTATTGAGGATACTCTGCTGTACTCTATGTGACAAGCACTATTTGAGAAACAATTTAGGAAGTGGCTTTCCTGAAGAAGGCAGTTCTCTGCGTAGAATGAGAAATAATTGCCACACCTCTCATTGGTGCATCTCCCGCTAGGATATATAAATAGTGCAATCATGTCATTATAACTGGAACATTGTTTTGTTGTCTGTTTACAATCATTGCATATCACAGAACATTTAAAATAAGCCTAACATGAATGTGATTTGTATGTATGGATACATGGATGAATGTGGTATGTATGTAGACTGAAAAGTTGTTTTCGCTGTTATAAATATCAAAATATTGCATAATCATTGAAGAAAGTATTTAAATAAAACATATATTTATAGTTTTCTAAAATTTAGTGATGGTCTCTTCCCTTGAATATAATATCATTATGTATTTTTAAAAATGTACTGAAGTTGCCCTAGGAACTTTACAGTATGAGACGGACACCAGACCAGCTCAAAAACTGTGTGTGTGTGTGCCCGGGAAGCTGTCTCAGCCCGGGCTGACACACACGAGGGGGAGAGGTTGGGGGGTCGGGCGGGGGCCTGAAGCCTGTTGAGCTCTATGAGCGTTGCACACCTGCTACGGACCGGCCCTGGGTAAGTGTGAAAAGGCAGGCGTATACACTTGCATAAACATCCTATAACAAAAAGCACAGTGCATGCATTTCGCACCTCCCGTTCCACATAATTATCCAGTCACCAAACCCCTGAATCGTGATATAAGCGGTAAACTCAAAGACAGGGCCGGGGCAGCCCTACACACAAGTCAGGATAGAACATGAGCTAAACATCAGGGAACACGGAACAAACAAGAGGTGCAGGGTACAACACAACAGATGACGGGTGAATAACAAAAGAAAACAGAAAAGGGAAAAAGCCAACTCGAACAGGAAAGCCTTGTTTTCCCTACACACAAATTTGGGCCTTGTTTTTATTTTAAATCGAGCATTTGAGACCTTTTGTATTGACTTTAGTATATACTTTTGTATATATACTTTGGTATATACTTAGTATATACTTATCTGTGTATGTACTTTGTGGGTTCTGGAGATCAGTCCTAGGACTTGTCTGCTTCTGCTTAGGGACTGGTTTTTTTC
Organism: Lissotriton helveticus; assembly: GCF_964261635.1. Taxonomy (NCBI): domain Eukaryota; kingdom Metazoa; phylum Chordata; class Amphibia; order Caudata; family Salamandridae; genus Lissotriton; species Lissotriton helveticus. The sequence continues at coordinate 574,859,760 of NC_136061.1, forward strand.
TGTTCAACTGCCTCTATTAAACTGTCTTGATAGAAAACGACCAGCAGACGTCGATACCACAATCACTTTAGCATTCTCTAGATTCCAATCCATAGAAATTGTCGTCCACGAGCACCTGTAGACAATAATATTTATTTCAAATCTTGTATTTTCAGTGGTATGACCACTGAAGGCCCTGATTTTATATTAAAAACAGAGCTTTGGACTACACCATTTCCCGCTGAAAGGCAATATTTCTCTCCATGTGTTCCCATACCTGGCGTGTCACGCAGTTTGGTGCTTACCTCCATGTTAAAGAACGGTAGATGTTTCAGCACCCAGGCTAATGTGCTGCATAGCTAAATACATATAAGGTCCCAAAGGTGAGCCGGATAACATTGCAAATGCTGGTTTGTCCCTGGCGTCGGATCATCTCGGTTTACCTGGCCGGAAGCGAGTGATGGCAGTCACGTGACTGGGCGCTGGGTGGGAGGCTGCCATTGCCGCCGAGTTGATCAAAAGGCGAGTGGACTGGAGACATCTTAATGTGACTGAAATGGAAGCTCGTAGTGACCTGTGCCGGGGATATCGATTCAAGCTCAGCAGAGAAAGAAGCACAATGTCTGTCTTTTGTACTTAAAGCTCTCCACACAGCTGCCTGGTAATTGCGAGCAGCGCTGCATCAGGTGAAAGGCGCTAGAAGGGTCTCTCTCCTGACGGCTTGGGTGGGTTCCTGAAAGTGGCTCAGAAGAGAGCGGGCTGCTAATTGAAAAGGTGGATTGTAAAGTGCAAAGACAGTGGAAGACACCCCAGAGCTCTACAGAGGAGGGGAGGTGTTACATTGCTGAGTGGGAACACAAAGGAACCAAATGTCATTGCATCTTTTAGAAATGATATGATCCCGGGCACACTGCTATACCTCCATCCGCCTCAATTCCCTCGTATGTCAAACCTGGAAGCCCTTGGAAACAAGTGAACTCGCAGAGCATTATAGTAAAATAAATATTGAAAGTAGCTGCTGGCTATGTACCGTATAAGATATACACAGACCAGAAACATACCGGCGCGCTTACTTGTGCTGAGTACAATATATGTGCTCATGCAGACATAGCAAAACACATATAGACAGACGCATATGCACACAAGCTAACACAAATGTACGAACACAGACAAAAAGAAATACAGGCATCCATTCACACAACTCTACTTTATATGTTGCCATTTTATATAACTCATACCAAGCACGGACGAGCAGCAGAGGGATCTAAAGAGAACATTTTTATTGTAGTAGGAAGATATTGAATAAGAAGCGTTGTATGTAGAACAGTATGGTTTTTGGGATCCTTTTGAGACTATACTACCACAACAGGATATGATGGGGATTGGGACAGTAGGGTGTGTTGGCATTCTCTATCTATACATATAAACATATTACAATACAATTCGAGAGAGGTAACACAGTTGGACCCGGATTTCCAAGCATTTAGTCAATTCCCAATTCCAGAATTTGAAACAGAGGGCCTTATGTAGAGTGTAGTGGATGGGACACTCCATCACAAACCCGACTGATATAATTAATTAAAATGTAATGCCGATTAGTTTATTTAATTTTGAATTAAATGTTTAATTGAATAATAATTATTATGTAATTAAGTTCCAGTTGCCGCCTATTGGCACCTTAGATCTGGCCACGGGAAGCAGTATCCTAGCTATGTTATTAAATCTCTTTTATTTATTGTGTAGTGGAACATATACTGATCTTATGACTATCATTTGATCCTGTATAGAAGCCTAAATGAAGAGATAGGACCTGATTTAGAGTTTGGACACCAGAGTACAGTCAGTCAAATTTAGAGATGCCCTCCAGTCCAGCAGTCATCTCTGTACATTGAAGGGAATCCTTGTCACAGCGGTTCTTTCAATGCTTATAAGGCTGGGGGACAGCTGCCCTTTTTAACAGTTATCCACCAAACTTTTAACTTTTTTTTGTTTTGAAAAAAAACCCACTCAAAGTGAGAGATTGTTTTTGATAAACATGAAAAATTAATGACTCCCACACCGTGGGATTTTTTTTCCATGGTGTGAGGGTCTTTGTTGTTTTCCCGGCCCTCATCACCAGGTTTTTACTGGTGGTGACAGACATGAAAAAAACCATACATTAGACTGTTCACTCTAAATAGGGTGGGCAGTGTTGTGTCCTTCATCCGATGTCCCCTTTTACAATGAGCCACTGGAGGAAGTATTCCATTGAAGGAGTCAATCGGGTCTCCATCAATGGAATATTTCAGGTCCGTCTGTCTCTAAATTAGATGTGCAGACAAGTCTTTTGGCAGGCAGGATACTCTGCCACAATAGTGATTATCATGTCTGGCAAATTCTAGATCAGGCCAGCAGTGTCCATCTCGGTCTCTCTAGGTCTGGCAAACTCTAAATAGAATTTCTTGCATGATTACAGTGGTATATACCTTTACAATGAGGGTGGTTTAAAGTTCTCCCTTATTTCCTAGGATTTGTTTAGATGCATTTTATTCCTGGCCCACCCAGTATATCTTGTGTGTCTTATTTTTCAGTTCAGAGAGATGCGTAACTTGAACGAGGGCTATTTTGGGCAAATGGGTGTTAAAGCAGGGCAAGATCTTTTTCCTTTTAATATGATGGGTTTAGCCATTTACAATAAGTAGAATAATGTATAAGTTCTGTGGTTTATACTTTCCATAGTTTCTAACCAAGTTAGTCTGTAAAGTTAAGTAAAGTGATCTGCCAATGTTCTACTTCTTGGCGCCAATAAAGGAGAAATAGCGCGATTACAACGCGTGCAGAATTCTGCGGCAAGAGCCTTGGTTGGTCTTCCCCGCAGATCCTCGGCCAGAGCCACCATTCGCAAGCTGCACTGGCTACCCATCGAATCAAGAATTCAGTTCAAAACCCTCATTATGACATTCAAAATACTTAAACTCGGATCCCCTGAACTACTGCGTCCTCTCCTCACACCGTACGTGCCGCAACGCAACCTGCGATCATCTGGCCAGCACCTACTGAACGTACCCCGCATAAAGCTCTGCCGCACTGGTGGCCGCTCCTTTAGGGTCCTGGGACCCAAGCTCTGGAACGCTCTGCCATTGAACATCCGTTCTTTGGAAAACTTATCTACTTTTCGGAAGGCAATCAAGACCCACCTCTTCTCCTCTCCCTAGGCCTTCCGCCTTCCCCTCCCTCTATTTCTCAGTGTAGTGTCTGTGGTTCTTCAGCGCTGGGACGCCTCTTGGCTGGGGCAGCTGTTGCGCTCTACCAAACTCATAACATAACATAACATAAAGTAAGTGGATGTGTAGCTAGGAAGTGAAGGGTGAGATGAAATAATTTTTCTATGTAAAGCCATCTGCTTGAAGCATTAGGTATTTCACAAATTGACCTAGATTGGGCGGGGCCATATTATTTAACTCCACTGATATATGCAAGCCCTCAACCAGAGATGTTCTTCAGCAGGAGGTTATGTCAAGGTTATCCAAATGTTTGTGTAGAAAGGATCTCAAACTCCATATGGATAAGCTTTTAGTCACCAGAGATGAGTGTATGCCCTCCAGGAGGCCATCACTAGAAGTTATTTAACCCTGCTCTAAAATGGGGTGGCAATCTGTATGAGACATTTTGCGGTTACCCACTGGCAACATGTATTAAAGTTGTTGGTGTAGTTGATGTGGCTGGATGTAGTAGTATCTTCATAACATTGTGTTCATTTCTACATATGATCTATATTCAAATTAATTAAACTCAATTATAAGGACAAATCAATGGTCCCAAAGTTGAAAATTAAATCAAAAATGTAATTTCTTTTAAGTCATATATACATTTAAAAAAATGTAAGAACATTTTAAGAAAGAGAACAAAACAAAAACGGGTGTATATGAAAGTATTGAATTTATCGCAGGAAATAAGGCACAAATACATACAAATATGAAAACAGGCCCACAGGAATATCTGTATTACATCAATATATAACACTGTAGGTACTGCTGACACCTTTCCTTTTTATCAAAAATTGCAAATTAATTATTGGTAGGAAAAGGCGATGGTCGACGTTTCGGTCTCTTATGTATCCATCTGCGAGACCATCTTCAGGACTGTGTTGTTTATATTTGTAATGCCCTAATGTAACATGAAACAAGAATATTTACAGTTACCTAGTTGTCTAAATTCTAAATATACATATAAAACACCCGTGTTATATATTGATGTAATACAGATATTCCTGTGGGCCTGTTTTCATATTTGTATGTATGTGTGCCTTATTTCTTGCGATAAATTCAATACTTTCACATACACCCGTTTTTGTTTTGTTCTTTCTTAAAATTTTCTTACATTTTTTTAAATGTATATATGACTTAAAAGAAATTTACTTTTTGATGATTTAATTTTCAACTTTGGGACCATTGATTTGTCCTTATAATTGAGTTTAATTAATTCGAATATAGATCAGAAACAAATTCCCTTGAAGGCACCTTTTACTTGTTCACTTACGTTTGCCCAAGCCTTCAAGGGTAGATTGGGTTGCTCACTCATACAAACATTTCTACATATAGCTTTTTTTTATCTGTGTTAGTAAATAGTAATGCCACAAGTAGCAATCAATGAGGGGAAGGGGACTTTGAGAAGCATTGTGGTTTCATCCCAACAGCATTCAAACTAAGGTCTAAGTGCTTGCAGATGCCCTATCATTACCCCTTAAGTTAAACAATTCACACTATTATTAATAATTTGCAACAACATATTGATATATAGTGCCTTATCTGGAGGATGTTCTTTTATATGATGCATTACAATGATTTCAGTGATACTCTTGACTTGTCCCTTGCACTGTTGGAATTATGAAGAGCATACATCAGTCACCAAGTCCTCAGCCATATATTTGCAGAGAATGCAACTAAATACAGGAATGGAGGTTCGATGGCACAGAACACTGCAAATGATTTTCAGAGGCGCTAAGCACTGACCCACAAGAGGCACTCACGCCTTGGAGTGACCACCTACACTATGAAGCTACTTGCACTGCTTAGGACCGGTTGTGCACACAGGACCACTGTTTATGGTACACCTGAAATTGAGTATAAGCCCAATGGATTCTTAGCACTTTTGCATGTTCTGTAGAAGTGCCATCAAGTCAAATGAATGCACCCCACAAATCAAGAAATTCTGACTGACTTCCAATTAATATAGAAAGAATTTCGAGTGCCCTATATGGCAATGTAGTACAGCCATCAATTTAAAATGGTGCTCACAACAGACATTCAATCTTGCTGCACCAAGCAAGGAAGATTCCTGAATTGATATTTTACATTTTCAGATATGGCACGATGAGAATTTACATTTTCAGATATGGCACTAAGATTCCTGGCTGTCTTTGCTTGTAGCGGGCATTTACGTATTAAAGCAGGACAAAAGCAAGAGCTGAAGGTCTACCTTGCCATCAATGCCTAGAATCTCGGTTCTGTCAATTTTCAATCTATGCCATCAAGTCCCTGATCTCCAGCCCTCTACCAAACATTCCGAACTGCGAAGTCCAGAGGATACTGAAACAATTAGGAATCTATGGATGTGATGACTATGCATATAAAAGTGGAGATCCTGGCCAATTGCTGGATGTAAGAGCTGAATAGACTGTGAACGAGGGGAGCCTTGAGAAATGCCACTTGTCAATGAGAAATGCCAATGGCATACGGATGGCGCAGAAGGTGCTATGACACAGGTATATTGTTGTTAAAATATTGAAATCATAAATTTAGCGTCCTAAATATTGCTTACAAAAATGTTGCCCAATTGGAATTAAAAATAGAAACTCGACACCGAATAGCCAATATTTTTGTAAAAATTAGGACACAATATTGAAAGTAGATGGTATTTCTGTAGACGATATTCAGAAATACTACCAGGGCCGGACTGGCTATAGCGGGCATTGGGTATTTCCCTAGGGAGCTGGAAGGGTGGGTGCCAGTTTGGGGCTATTTTTGTAACGTTGGCAGAGTGCCGCAAAATCGCCTCCCTGCAACAAAAGCAGCAGTGCTGAGGGCCGGTTTAATTAAGCAGCAGTGCTTCACACTAGCATCCTCGCCCACCTCAACCCCACCCTCCACCAGGGGCCGGTGCAATAGAATTGCCAGGGCTGATTTGTGTTCTCAGTCCGGCCTTGAATACTACCCAGTAGAATAAGCTGCCAAACAAAGGTCCCTCAGTAGCCTGCGCTTGTCTCACAGTGCAGTAGAGGCCTTAGCCAGGCTCAGGAAGTTTAAAAATTGCAGAGAGAAAAGCATCCAGATAAGAGCATTAAAATAGGAAAAGCGCCAGTAGACCATATGAGGAGCTTGTGAAAAGTGGGGGACGGCGTGGGGATCTTAGAGCATGTGCGCAGTATTCTGGTGAGATGACCATGAGGCACACCTACTGACAATGTGGAGGGCTTTGAGGCACATGCACAGTATAAGGGTGAGATGACCACGAGGTGCACTGACAAACTGCACTATATTATGGTGCAATGAACACAAGGCACGCTTCCAGACAGTATGGAGAGCTTGGCTGCATGCACTATATTATGTTGCAATGAACACGAGGCACGCTTGCAGACAGTATGGAGAGCTTGGGTGCATGCACTATTTTATGGTGCAATGGAACACAAGGCACGCTTGCAGAGAGTATGGAGAGCTTGGGTGCATGCACTATATTATGGTGCAGTGAACACGGGGTCACTGGAGACAACTCTTCTGGGCCTTTACACAGCTGTAGTGCAGGAAAAGCACAATATTTTTACCCAACGAGGTAGCACTTACTGCTTTTTGCTCATTTGCTGCTCTGATCGGTCTCTGACCCTTTATAAACGAGAGGCATGTGAACTCGCACAGAAGCCCGGCCCCAGCCCACACACACTAGGCTATGCAAACTCTTTCCGCCCTTTCCCCCACTGTGATAGACAGCTCACTCGAGGGACCTCGGCGCCTATGGGCGCGGTGGCAAAGTTACAGACACATGGGGTCACTGGAGACAACTCTTCTGGGCCTTTACACAGCTGTAGTGTAGGAAAAGCACGATACATTTACCCAATGAGGTAGCACTTACTGATTAGCCAGTAGAAAGTACTCAAGTTAAGTATGGTGCAAATCGCAAAAAAATCCACAATTTCGTGGGAAAATCCGTGAATTCACTGTTTTTTTGCGAATTCACAGACCGCTGATTCTCAAAATTCGCCCATACTTACACAAGGCACGCTTGCAGACAGTATGGAGAGCTTGGGTGAATGCACTATATTATGGTGCAATGAACACAAGGCACGCTTGCAGACAGCATGGAGAGCTTGGCTGCATGCGCTATATCATGGTGCAATGAACACAAGGCACGCTTGCAGACAGCATGGAGACGTTGGCTGCATACACTATATCATGGTGCAATGAACACAAGGCACGCTTGCAGACAGCATGGAGATCTTGGCTGTGTCCATTATATCATGGTGCAATGAACACAAGGCACGCTTGCAGACTGCATGGAGAGCTTGGCTGCATGTACTATATCATGGTGCAATGGAACACAAGGCACGCTTGCAGACAGCTTGGAGAGCTTGGGTGCATGTACTATATCATGGTGCAATGAACACAAGGCACGCTTGCAGAGAGCATGGAGAGCTTGGGTGCATGCACTATATTATGGTGCAATGAACGCAAGGCATGCTTGCAGACAGTATCGAGAGCTTGGGTGCATGCACTATATTATGGAGCAATAAACCCAAGGCACGCTTGCAGACAGTATGGAGAGCTTGGGTGCATGCACTATATTATGGTGCAATGAACACAAGGCACACTTGCAGAGAGTATGGAGAGCTTGGCTGCATGCACTATATTATGGTGCAATGAACACAAGGCATGCTTGCAGACAGCATGGAGAGCTTGGCTGCAAGAACTATATCATGGTGCAATGAACAGAAGGCACGCTTGCAGACTGCATGGAGAGCTTGGGTGCATCCAGTATATCATGGTGCAATCAACACAAGGCACGCTTGCAGACAGCATGGAGAGCTTGGGTGGATGCACTATATTATGTTGCAATGAACACATGGCACGCTTGCAGACAGCATGGAGAGTTTGGGTCATATGCAGAGTATAGGGGTGATATAACCCTGAGGGACCCATGCAGACAGCCTGGAGAGCCTGGGGAACAAGCACAGAGTTAGGGTGAGATCATGACGAGGCACGCTTGCAGACCGTGTGTGGAGAACTTGGGTGCATGCACTATATAATATGGTGCACTGAATCTGGAGGGGGGAGGGAAGGGGAGGAAGAGAGGGTTTCCTTATTGTTATTGTTTGTCGTGATATGTGTGATCTCGAGCCGGGACGGACTGTTGAGATCTTGATCTCCTACCATGAGGATGAAGAGCATAGCTCCCCTGAGACCTCTGACTTGACCAACACATTCTGTTAACATTTTGTATACGGACCACACATGGCGAGAATCTGCACCAGATATTGCACGACCATCAGGGATATTTATTGATATTTGTTATCGGGAACAAGATGTATGCTCTAAATTTACATAGTATTGCTGCTGTGTACCTGAATATTGGTGAATAAAAATCTGTTTACATAAAAAAATATATATATGGTGCAATGAACTCGAGACATGCTTACAGACAGCTCGTGGAGAGCCGGGGGCACTCGATTAAAGTCAGGAGAAAGCGTTGCAGATTGAGAGGCAGAAAGGATAGCCTGGGGCAAATAAGGGAGACAGAATGATGAGTCAGAGGCACATTAGGAGACAGTGGGGATAACGTGGGTACATGTAAAATATGTCGGAGAGGGCGAGGCAAGTACAGTGCCAGATTGTCAGTCGCCCTGGGAGGCAGGAGGGCCTGGTGAGACTGTCTCTTCAAACCTCATGATGTGGACTTTGTTGGTCCGCTCATCCCGCCCCCTGTCCATCTTTCATCTTTATTGGAAGATCAGTGCTTGGTAACTCCTATCTCATGTACCCGTTTAAGCTCTTGTAAATATGCACTTCTATCTTAAACGTGGCAAATGTGTTCCCTACAGCTCATTGTTTCTTATGGTGTAATGAATAGTTCTTCCTGTGCTCGCTTGTAATATGGGTATACTCAGTTACTGAGGTGCCCTCAGTCTGCCTTCCAAGGGTTTTGAAACACAAGCCCCTGGGACGACGCTACTCACAATATGCACTATATTATAAGTATACTGCTTTACTTGATATATTCGTTCCCTTTCAGGCCTTATAGCATAGGGACATCACTAGCTGATGTACATGAAAAAGCAAATACGTCTGTATAAATCGACACTGCGCAAACCTGGTGGTCCTCAGAGAGCTGCTGGCCGAGCACAGGGAGTCAATACTACCCGAACTACCAGAGTCCCCGCCAACAACCCCGCTCTTGTTCCCATGCATTTCCTGGCCGAGCACCTGGAGTCAGCGCACTGTGTACATTTCGAGATCCAGCAGGGGGTCAACTGGAGTGGAGCACTGCTGGGGGTGTACACGGGGTCCGAGGCGTGCACTACTAACCAACAAAATTAGGTTAGTCCGGTGTGCACCCTAAACACAAGCCTGCACAGCTTGTGGGGCGCTGAAAACCGTACCGAAAACTGAATTTACACGAAGGAGGAGGGAGCTAGATTACCAATGCACTGAAAAGGATAAAGAATTTCCGTTTTGTAAACACTTTTAGGAAGAGAAAAAAGCACGGCTTGTTGTCTCCGTTCCTCCTATTGGACGTGCCTAAGAGCCCAGCTTGCTGTGTAAGTGAAATACCAACAACAGCCGACTTTTCAGTGATGCGGGTTACCGTCTCCTCGCTCAGCAGTCAGCGGGGCCGGCTTTTGTGCTTGTCTGCCCATCTTTATGACTTATTGATTATAAGATGTTTTTATTCCGCAGCTCGTGGGACCCTCGCCGACGCTTGAGATGCAGAAGCTCGGCTGGGCTTGTGAGCTGCTCTGCTGGTGTTTGCAGCCGGTGAACTCAACCTATCCCGCTGTGTCTACTCAGAGACCAGCCAGTCTATAGAGGCAACAGAGATTCCACACATTAGCTTTAGTTTAGGCACAGGCATGGATGCTAGCTTCGAGCTTCCTTGCTAGCTTAGAAATAAAATTACCTGAAAGACACGAGTTTGTAGAAATAAAATTACCTGAAAGACACGAGTTTGTAGAAATAAAATTACCTGAAAGACACGAGCTTGTAGAGTTTGTAGAAATAAAATTACCTGAAAGACACGAGTTTGTAGAAATAAAATTACCTGAAAGACACGAGTTTGTAGAGTTTGTAGAAATAAAATTACCTGAAAAACACGAGTTTGAATTCAAGCAAAACTGGCTCAGTCCTCCTTCCTTCTGAGGCCAGTGAAATGAGTGCCATTAAACTGGGTAGCAGTATCTCCTGTTATTTACAGTGCATGGACCTTACTATATAAACACTATATAAAAAGATGTTATAATGATGTGTTTGAATCTGCCCCAGTCCCTATATCCCTTCAGAAACGTTGGCCTGTATTGTACTCTATGGTGTCTGGTGTCCTGGCATCTTCTCACAATAGGTCTCCTGAGCACCAGTTACGCCTGCCCTCTCGGCCTACTAGCCTGCCTCTATCACAGGCAAACGGAGACTCTTGTGCGAACCACTGTCCCGCTGGTCTTGTTTGACTGAGACGGTATACTTAATTTTCATTGATTTTAAATCTTCAGTTACCATTCCTACTGAAGATCTTAAAGAAACCAATAATCAATCGTCTATTTCAACGCTTCATAATCTCCTTGGCGACTGCCACTCAGGCAGAACCAATCCCAAACCTGCTCTCAAAGCAATGCAAAGGATTTCTGACTCCGTTGGATTAGATACGGCTGCCCAGCTTGACATGTCAGACACACTTAAACCCAGTTTCCACCCCATTCAGTTGTGGATCCTACAAAAACCAATGGGTTTGGCATGGTAGGAAAAGTTCTGACTTTTTTACAATACCATCTTCAAGGCTGATGTTGGGCGTGAAACAGGGCCCTCTCTCAATCCTGCGATACGAGATTCCCCTGGACTCTGCCTTGTAACCCATGAGCTTGAACACCTTGTAAGGCCCCCTCACGGTGCCGCGGTGGATTTTAAGGCCTATCAGTTCTCTGTAAGCAAGCTGCACTCTTCCCTTACGACTGTCTAGGAGACACTGGATGGGCAACAACTAGCCAACCACCTAAAAGCAACCTAAAAATATATGTCTCCAAACCACCTTAAAGCAACCTAAAAATATATGTCTCCAAACTACTTCCACCGGAATGACACACACACACATGCTGTTTGTTATTGTATCCAAAGCCAATCTATGCAGGTTCAATGTCCTCTTCCCCAAATGCTGCAATTCCCTAAACAACAGAAAACTCTGTCAAATGTGCACATCAGAAAACCCTGCAGTTCTTGATTCAGTAATTTAAGATTGATGAGTATGCGAACAGCTCCATCCACAATACCCTCAAAATCCACTTATGCCCTCATTCTCTCCCATCTTGGTTACTACAAACTGTTCTTCATGAACTTCAGGGAATTTGATCTCCAGCTGACAGTTTGATTTCCGAATTGGTAAACCAGGAGCTAAGCACACTTACACGCCCACTGGTTCCACTGTGCATCCATCTTATGTTGAACATCAGTAATAAGCAGGTGCCTTTTTTATCCAGAAAACCATATAAAATTACCAGCATATTTAACCAATCAATGAATCACATTCTGTAAAACTTTCCTTAATTCTGGTACCATTGTGATGCTGATTATAATGATCAAAGGCACAGATCACTCAAAGGTGGTCTATAAAGTTGTTGCCCTCCTCCCGCGGTACGCTTTGCCAACAGAACAAAAAGGGATTTTAATTACTGTTTCCTTCAGGAATTTAGGAAGATTCATAAATGCCATATTTGCGTAATGGCATTCAGCCAACCTATCAGCGTCTGTTACACACAGAATTCCATGCAGAATACCGCAACCTTATACACAACACACAAAACCAACGTGGGTACGACCAATCACAGCCATGTGAGTAAATGTAAATATGATCTTGTATCCATCCAAAATACTGTACAGTGACACCTGCCTAGTAATAGATCTTTGTAAATTGTGAATACGTAGTGATTAGTTAGTGCTAGTTTCTGGTCTGCTTAATTTATGGGAGAATGGTGATATAATCTGAGAGTAAGCATCTGTTGAAAACAGAGACTTGTACAACCCCAAATTTCCACTGGCGCCTTGAATTTATGTTGGTTTCTTTGATAAAAAGGCTTCTTGGGGTTCTTTAGTACACACATGATCAGGCAGAATATGTGTTTTTGTGCTGCTAATTCCAGCTTCCAAGACCTTCTGTTGTAGAAGCATCTACCAGTCACAATACTGAGGTCAGGGAGAACATTCAAGGCCACGCCTTTGCTATTCTGTGCATAACTGAGGAATATTCCATTCGTTGAGTTTAATGTAAATCCCTTAATGTTCTTACACTTTTTGGAAATCCATATTTTCAAACTGCAGTTTATAACTGAGATCTGCAGAAGCTCAACCCTGCTGATAACTGCATCATAGCAGCCTATGGCAGCACTTGGCACTCTACGCTTCACAGGTGTATTTAAGAGAACATACATTACAGTGGCCATTTCACATCTTCTTCTACTCCCAATGTCTTTCAAAGAGTATGGTAGAAAGTGAAAACAACCCCACTTAATTCCCTCCTCCTACCTGTGGGCTTGGTGCTTTCCGGAAACTGCTTGTTCTTGGTGTCTGAAATATCCTTGTGCGAAGCCAAAAACAGAACAACTTCTCCCTTCTCGTTCTTTATCGGGACAATGTCCAGAAGACACCAGAAGGAGGCGCCTGTGGGAGACGGAGGATGACAGGTGTCAAACAAGCAGACCACACGTGTGAGCAATGTTTGGAATCAACTGCTACTGAGTCACAGGTAAAGTTTCAATTCCACTTTGATAGAACATAGTACATTTTCCATTTACCAAAACTGCTGATCTTGACCAAAAAAAAACATTTACACAATGACAGGTTTGACATTCCAATGCTATGTTTTAAGAGGTGAATACTATACATTCTAAACATATGCAGGAGATACAAGAAAGCTGATTTGCCATGGATTTGAGTTGCTATGTATGTGCCAAAAATAAAGGAGCATTGGCAAAGCCAATAGGTCTCCCCTACACAACAGCTATTGGTTTTGCCAACGTGTTTAGCCATGTTGCATACCAGAGTGGCTGCGGTAAAGCATGGCTAAAAGTTAGTGGCTCAGAGGAGAGTGGGTTAGAGTGGAGAGGGGCAGAGTGGAGCGGCAAAGAGTGGAGTAGAGAGGCAAAGAGTGGAGTAGAGTGTAATAGAGTGGAATGGAGTGTCATGGAGTAGAGTGGAGGGGTGTAGAGTGGAATAAAGTGCCACAGAGTGGAGTGTGATGGAGTGGCATAGAGCGGAGTAGAGCTGTGGAGTGGAGTGGTGTAGAAAGGAGTGACGAAGAGTTACCTAGAGTGAAGGGATGTAGAGTGCAGTGGCGTATAGTGAATAGAGTGGAGTAGAGTGTTGCAGAGTAGAGTGGAGTAGAGTGTCATACAGTGAAATAAATAGTGGTGTAGGATGGTGTAAAGTCGAGTGTCATAGAGTGGAGGCCCATAGAGTTCCACAAAACTGTAAATGGCCCCTTTAAACTCAGCATGCAAACTCATATCACTTTACGTTTTATTGGCCTATCACCTACCAAGTGCTCTAGTAGGGGGACTGAGGGCCTGTTATTTCTGTAGATTATGGAAGATTGCCAACCATCTGCTACATATATAACTATGTGGCTTGTGTACATATGCTTGATCACACTTCCAGAAGTGGTGTGTTGCCTCACTTTGACATCAAACAGTGACTGAGCAGTCCTTTCGATCAATTGTGTTACATTTCATACAAGATTACGCCAGCCCCATTTGGTGGGCGATCAGGCTAATTGCTGGCTAAAGCTTGGTCATCAATAGCGTTTACTGAAGGTTGACTTAAAACCACACAGGGTTTTACTGAATGACACTTGAATTCCGGTAAAAACAAGCACATCAATTATCTCCGTTGTAAAAATGTGCTCAAATCGTGGATCCTCCCTAACTATTCTGTAGAAAATTATTATCACATTTATTTACAGTGTTTAACAACATTTTGTCACAATTAATATTTAAATTCTAAAGGAAATTAACTCTTGTGATTTGAAATAAGAAAAACACCCAAGCATTCCGCAAATAATACCTTACCAACCATTTACCACCTTCCAAGCCATAGTACAATCCCTTAAACTTTCTTATACTGACCACAACTTCCCCATATTTACCTACTGGTAAATGCCTCCTCGAATCCATAAACCAGATTGCCGCATGCCTTGAAAAAGGAAATTAAACACTTGCCTACATATAACCTCCCTCCAGTGCCCACCCCTCCAAGTATCCTTACTTTACGTACTGCATTGAAACCCGAGAAGCTGATAAAAAAAGCTAAATAAATTCTGGAAAAATTCAAACAAGCTTGTAGGGAGTGATGTAGCTCATGTTAAAAATGCTGCTGAGCTTGTAAATAGATGTGATTTCTGTGCGGTAAACCAGTTGTACTTTCCTAACATGGAACATGGATCATCATTCATAATTTGAGTAAAGAGTAGAAAATAGAGTCAATTATATTGACTTCGGAAATGTACAAGGCAGGAGAGCTCACAAAACATGTAGAAAATCCATGTTACAGACCAATTTTGGTATAAAAAGATCATAACAATAAGTAAAATTGAGGAGCCGTAGGATCTCAAAATATGCTCCCATTCTTCTAAAACTGGTATAAAGCAATGAAAATAACAGATACGTAGCAGCGAAGGCAGATTCTACAAAACATTTTTTCTTTAAAATCCTTCGTCACAATCATTGCATTTATTTGAAGAAGCAGTGTGTATCCAAATACATCAGGCAGTCTAGAGTTGGAAGGATTTTTCAAAGTAAGAGTGGTCCATTCCCAAAGCCACACCGTCTCACCTGGTGATTACATGAATTACAGAAAGATGTGCCTCTGGCAACCCACTCACTACATAACAGCTCCCTCCTGCCCTCCAAAAGGGTGGGGCACAAGCACAGTACTTGTATTAGGCCCTCTTTTTGCTGTTTACAGAGCTGACACTTAGCCTGTTCCGCGCTCTTTTCCAGGTTGGATAATAAGGTGGGCTCGGGATTACCCCCATCCTTAGTTTCATAAACCGTACATTTGACCAGTCATTGAAAAGTTTCTTTAAGAAGGACTGTGGTTTCAGATGTTTATAGGTGTGAACGTCATCCAGCCATGTTTATGCAGAGAGAGGCAGGCCTTGTCCTTTATTAGTGAAAACTGTTTTGTGCTTATTTTTGCCACCATTTTGAATTCCCGATGGCTGATGGTTAAGTCCCAAACTAAACAGGCCAGACGTGCTTCAAAAGCTATAATTAAGATTTCCAGAACAGTCTCTGAAATTCACGAAGTCTGGTGAATAATGCCCCCCTGTCCCCGACCGTGATGGCCAGGAGTAAGAAGCAGGCAGACAGAAGCAGGACAGCACAAGGACTAAGCAGATACAGGTGCCCGGAATAATGACAACAGGAGCAAAGGACCTACTGATTATAGAATTAAACCAGCAGGACAGCACGGCTGCGTTTATGCGGGGGACCACGATCCAAATGACAGTGATTGGATGAATCTATATATTGAACTCCTGAAATGGTGGGCATTATCAGAAAAGTACTACTGTACACTGCTGGTCATCTTTGGTCCGGAAGGCCCAGTAGCTATCTTGAGGTGGGCTGAAGCAGAAAGGAGGTGCCATCTCTGATGTGCATGTAATTTGCACCATATGGTTAAGGTCCTTGCGGATCACAGGTGTTCTCTGCGCTTATTTTGACGATGTCTACATTTAAAAATATACTAAAGCAAGGTGTCTGCTTGTTATATAGAAATTTGCAGGACGTGCAATTTCCTTCTATTTTAATATAAAAAACAATCTATGAATTCTAATAGGGAAAATTTAGATACCGATTTATCAGATAGAGGTCACTTTATGGTGCCCCAATCTTCCTGGATTGAATATGGCTTTGTTTAAGTGGAACTTTAATTAAAACTGTGGTTATAGAGGCAACAGAGCAATTTAAAATATAGCTAATTAAATCTGTTGTTACCTCTCGGTTAAATACATCAGAGCTAGTTAGGAGTACAGTAGGTCTAGGATAAAGATATGAATATATTAACTCGTTCGTGTCTTTGTTTTAGTCCATATGTGTTCAAATATTCAATAATTGTTGAAACTTAATTCCGCTTTATATTTGTCTACTTTTAACTTTACCTCTGTCAACAAAACTTGACAGCTTGGCTTTCCTAGCAGGACTGAGCTAGCTCCTTCCCTCAGTAATTTGCCTTCTATAGCGCCACGGTGCACTTTATAGGATAGCAGTCGTACTTCATAAAAATCCAAATAAATACATTTCAATACTCATGCTAACGTTGTACTTTCCAATTTTGGAGAATGCAGTGATATATGTCGGTCTGTATGCCTTGAACGTGCTGTACGTTTCTGAATATCAGCCTGCAAATGCTCAACACAGAACAATCCTAAGGCCAGGGTTGCCTAAACACATCAAAATGAAGATGAGAAAATGCTTGAGTAACCCCCTGTCCATCTGTGATACCAAGAATATGGAACACCCTGTTCATACTCGACCCCCGGAGGCTGTAGGAGAGACCTAAAGGCTCAAAACACAATCTACTCACTTTATCCTGCTGCCCTATACCTCACCCAGATGCATACACCGTTATATAGTGTGCCAATAGAACTGCACTGCTCCATTAATACATTACAATGTACTGTATGCGATGTGACATAATGCAATGCTCTCCTGAAGCAAGGATCAGACAAAACAAATATCATAAACACAAAGGGCTTAATTAAAGGTTTGGCAGTCCATAAGACCGTCAAACTCGCAATGGTGGTGCGGTGGCGGTTGGGGACTGCCACATCAATGGTCCGACCACCGTATTACAACTACGGCGGTCGGACCGCCATAGGACTGCCACAACCGCCAAGGATCCATGATCACTGGTGGTGATGCAGTGGTCTGAGGGTCGCAATATGCTTGCAGTGCAGCTGTGGCACCCCCAAGCATATTACGAGTTTCCTCACTGCCACAGATTTCATGGCTCTGTGCCTGCCAAAAAACCTGTGGCGGTGAGGAAACTAAGGGGGGCAAACAGGGCCCCATGTTCCCTAATGGACTGAGGATTCATGCAGGGAGGCGCATAGTGTGCCCCCCTGTATGCATGCACCCCGTTTCCTGCACGGCATGGACTACACAGTCCAAGCCATGTAGGAATGGGCTTTGATGTTCCCATTGCAGGGCCTTTTTAAAAGGCGCAGCTGTGGGAATGCCAAAGGACCGCCCGCCAGACCACGAGAAAACGTATGATGTGCCGTGTGGCCGGCAGTGAGGTCTGGCGGTGTCGGAGTGGGGCGATGCCGTGCCGCCCCGCTCTCACACTGTGAAACTCATAATCAGGCCCTAAAAGTAAAACGCTCCCTGGGTGCCACGCATCTACCTTTCAAAATCCATACAATCCGTGCATCTACCTTTCAAAAGGTGGTAAGTAATAATCCATCATCTACATCTTTACAAATAGCCTGTCTCACTTTAGAAAGGTAGTATAATTCATTGCTACTTACTTTTTCCTCTGCGTAGCCGGCAGCTTTTTTGCAGTAGTCCTTTTAATTAATTGCTCTCTCTTGCTTTATCTGCTGCCAGATTTCTCTCTGCTTCGCCTATTTCAATTGTATTGTCCCACCTGGCAAACAACTTTTTCTGATCAGTTGTGAGACGTCTTTGCTCATTGTTCATACTCCATGACACCAGACAAGAACTTTGCAGCTTTTAGCTGGTCAATCATGAAGTTAGAATATCTGCAGCTCGACCTGTGTTCATCCAGAGAGAATGCCACTATTGGCCCTGAATTGTGCCATTCTCACTCCATTGGCATTGGACTAGGTCCAAATTGGTATAGTTCTATGTTAAACCAGGGGAGACATCCCTTTTCTACGACGGTTCAGCAGTTTTCATTACATAAATGAACATCTAGCATTAGCAACCGACTCACAGAAGCAAACAGCCCATAATTCAAAGCTGTGCCATGATTGTCCGAGAGTGTTGTTTAGACACACACAAACAAAATGTCGGAAAGAGTCTCCACCAGTCACAGGCTCTGGATAGGTGGGTGACATTTACATAGGAAAATCTCTATGCAAATGTGGATCTCTCTAAAAAAAAAAAAAGGGCATTACAGTGCCTGTACTGCAATGACAAACAACGTCCATATTTACTATCACAAACAAAGGGAGTGGAAAAAAACAAACAAACAAATCTATATATATATATATATATATATATATATATATATATATATATATATATATACATAATATATATATATATATATATATATATATATATTCCAAAAAACATCTTCCCTGTAGAAGAAATCAGCCGCACACCAGGCAACAGAGCTTGCATTCTTTATTCCAACCGGCGGTAGTCCTGACATGTTTCGTTCACACTTGAACTTTCTCAAAGGTACGCCGTGACTTCTGATTCTTGTGAGACCATACATATATCTCAAATCAAAACACTTTCAGAGTCGGAGTGCTGCATAAATTATGCTAAAAAGAAGCAGACAACTCTGGGCAGTTCCCAAGTTTAGGTGGAGAGCGGCTCCTGTATAAAGCACACCAGCAACACTCTGAATCTGCTCACCTAAAATGTCTGATTTCTAGCAAAGTTTTTAAGCATAGGATTAGCACAGTGCTATCCACACCGAGCTACAAAGAACAAAGGGGCAGATTTACATGCCCCATGCACCACATTTGCGTCATTTTTAACATGAGAAAAAATTCGCAAATGTGGCGCATGGGCCTTGAAAATCTGCCCAAAGTCTTTTGCATTGCCATTTCTACAGCAAAATCTTTAAGCACAGGATTAGCACAGTGCTGTCCAAACCAGACTCCAGGCACAGATATACAGCTCTGAATTGGCAAAATACCATCTAAGACAACCTGGAATAAATAAGAACAACCCCTAACATGTGTTTTGCCATCATTATAGCTCTTCAGAGAGGTTTAGCTTTGTCCAGACACAAAGGAGCACCCAGTATGTATCAAAACAAAGGCTAAAAGGCTTTTGCCATTTTACATCTCTGCTTGGATGGCACTGTGCTAATCCTATGCTTGAAGAGTTATAATAGGACAAACATAATGTAAATGGTCATATTCTCAAGGAACCCTGCAATGGAGAAACCAATAGGACGCCCCTGGGGATTGGTAGTCGCTGTGTTTGTAAGACTCCTTGTACTGGGTATTATACTGATACATAATATCTATATCCTTGGCCCATTTTGAGCGAGTGAATGGATTGGGCTCACCCATCCCAATTGGGAACACAAAAGAGATAATATGCCCACTTGGGCTTGATTGGTCAATCTCCTTCAGTATCCCAAATTTGAAGTTGGTATATTAGTTATTTAGAACTTTGTTGGGTCCTTTTCCCATTTTATTCACTGGGTGTATATAATTGGTACTTTGTTTCATAAATTATGTATATTGAGGGACGATAAGTATAACATGTTTTACATCAGTAAGAATATAGGTAAGGTTTACCATAATGTCCATCACATGGGGATTGCGATTGTATGAATTTAAGAATTTTACCACTTTTTAAATATATTTTTTCGATATATATGAATGCAATAAATTAGTGAACCTTTTCTTTTATGTCCATGATCACATTTATATATATTTTCTATGGCTGGTGGAGCTCACTCCTCAAAGGCTTGTAGAGTCGAAATGCCTTGGTAACGTTTGTGTCCACTGACAAAAGTACACTGACTGCATGCAATCTTTCCATGTGTTAAGTAATTGTAATATTTAATTTTTGGGACATTAACAGTATTTTTTATGTTAAGTTCATGCTACTGTGGTAATACACTGCAATTTGAACCTTTCACTGTAGTAATTCATGTGTAAATGTGTTTTTTATTAGTACAGCTGCACTAAATAATGTGTAATTGGGACACACACACACGCACGCATACACACACACACACACACATATATTTATATATATATATATATATATATATATATATATACATATATATATATATATTTATATATAGATATGTTAAGCACTATCTAGACAAGCGCCAGTTACGTTTTGTACAGCATAATACCATGATTCTCGATTTTGTGAAGTTTTGCTTACATAACAACATATTCCTATTTGGAGAACAGCTTTACAGTCAAAGCTCTGGCACGGCGATGGGCACCTGTTTCGCTCCCAGCTACGCAAACTTGTTCGTTGGCTGGTGGGAGGAGCAGGTGCCCAGGAGCTGGAAGATGGGTCAGCAGCATGGCAGGGTGGTACATTGGTACCGCTACATTGATGATCTTTTCATCGTGTGGCAGGGTACGACTGGCACCGCAGAAAAGTACATTGAGTATCTGAATAACAACTGTTACAATCTGCGTCTCTCGGGGACAATTAGTCGGGTGGCAGTCGACTACTTGGACCTGAGGGTGTATATTGATCAGGGCCAGGTACACACCTCATTATACAGAAAGGAGACAGCAGGGAACTCAATCCTGTTTGCCAAAAGCAGTCATCCACCCAAACTCATTAGGAGCATCCCCTATGGGGAACTCCTTACACTCCGTAGACAGGATCGGGAGTTTGAGAGGGCAGCCCTTGGGTGCCTGGCACGCTTCCAACTTAGAGGATATGATGATGCATTACTGCAGAACACACTTAGGTGAGTCAGGAGAATTCTCAGGGCAGAATTGCTCAAAAAGAAAGAGAAAGAACAGCCGACGAGCACTACTACTACAGATAAGGGTAAATTCAGGATGATCACACCCTACTCTTCGGGAGCTAACCACCTCAAGGCTATGATGCGTAAGAACTGGCACATCCTGCGCACAGACAGTACATTGAGGGAGGATCTGCCCCCATATCCTCTGGTGACCTTCAGTAAAAGTAGATCATTAGGGGATATGTTGGTACGAAGCCATTTTGAAAAACCCACTATTAAGTCTAATACACTTAAGGAAATGAGTGGGTTTTACCCGTGTGGCCGCTGTAAAGCCTGCGCAGCCAGTAAGAGAGTTCTCCATTATGAAAATCAAGATACAGTAAGATCCATGAAAATTCAGAAATTTTTGACTTGTAGTACTGTTTATGCAGTGTATTGTTTGGTGTGCCTGTGTGGCCTTCGCTACATTGGGAGCACCATCAATCAGCTGAAAATTAGGGTGCTAGAACATCTTCTGGCTATTGATAAGGTATATCCTTCCTACCCAGTAGCCCGGCACTTTGCAGAACACCATAATAAAGATCGCAGCAAACTGCAATATTTTGGGTTAGACTGTATACCTAGCAACGCTAGAGGTGGAGATAAGTTGAGACGACTCAGACGGCTGGAATCGAGGTACATCATCGATTTAGCCACTAAACATCCCGGGGGTCTCAACAGCGGGGAGGAAATGGCCGTCCATCTAGGGAAGTGATTTACATCAGGTGATTGGGCGCTGCGGCTGTTTAGTGCTTAGTGTTCAGAAAAAGTCTGCATAGCGAACTCGTGATAGGGGCTTGTTGGATGTTTCATAATGATTTTTTGCTACTATTATACACAGTTTACCTTTCATTAATTGTATGTACATATTGAATCATTAATTCCATTTCTTCTATTGTTCCTTTTCTTTTTTCTTTCTTTTCCTCTTTTTCTTTTCACTTTCCTTTTCTTTTATCTTATTTTATTTTTCATGCGTGGGACGGTTGCGGGGGTACATTGATTAACCCTCTTGTAGGATATGATATGATATAAGATGGTCATCTTTCGCTTGCTCCTAGGAGCATATGATGTAGAGATATTATAGTTTTTGATGACCATTTGTTTGTATAACTATGCATTAGCTTTTAATGAATGTCTCGCTGACTCATGTTTTGCTTCTGGTGGGGCAGACTGACTGTTAAAGGACTCATGCCGATCCACGGCTTGATGTTGTTATAATTTGTAATTTATCAATTTATGCCCGTACTTCTTGTATGTGTACCGATTTACGGTACTATTGTCTTGTACGGTGTGCATTTACATATATTATGTATTGGACTCTATCTGTTACAAGATGGCGTTGAGAATCGACCTTTGGGCTAGTCCTTTGCTGATGTCTTATACCACATAGGAGCTTTAAGTTGGGTCATGTGCTTAGTGTCATTGACACTGACGAAGGCTTGCGCCGAAACGCGCTTGTTTACTTTTCATTAAAGACCGCTGTGAATATCACCACCCCCCGAGTGCTGTTGTCCTTTTGGAGAAACTAGGATTTTGAGCGTCATATATATATATATATATATATATATATATATATATATATATATATATATATATATATATATATATATATATACATATATATATATATATATATATATATATATAGAGAGAGAGAGGTGGGGAGTCAGATAACAAGTAACATGGGCCTTTATTGCGATCAAGGGCTTTTGGTGACATTTGGTTTATAAACGTCGCCTGAGCCCCGAGATGGCAATATAGGGTCGTATTACATGAATTGCTTGTTAAGTATTTTTGTATTACATGATTTATCAATTGATTTCAGCACTCTTTAGAAAGAATCAGGTTATTTGAGAGTGATCCATTTAGTATTCATTGTTTGCCAGAGACTGCAGATATGTCTGTCAATGTTTTGAGAAATGTGTGCTTTTGTTGGGGATAATGTGCTGCTTTTTAAAATGTTGGTTTACACAAATGGGGTGACCCTGTGTCCCTCAGAATCTGGGTAGATGCGGTTAAATACAAAAGTGGTTCTATTGGGTGGGGGGAAAAAATATTTCTTTAAGGGAAGGCTAGATCAGCTCAATACATATTGACAAAACCTCTCTGAGAACAAGCACAATAAGAATACGGTCTTTATATTTAGTAAAAAGCAATCACGATACATAAGAATTACTTCATTCTATGATGCCACAAGTTTCAATAAATGGTAGAAACAATAAGGAAACATGTGCTGAACGTGACTGTAGGTGAACAAAGTGATCAGTGCATTAAATCCAGTGACACATATGTACAAATTATACATAGGGAAGTAGGATGGCCAGAATGTTGATTTAGTGCTCCAAGGAGACAGGTGATAAGTATGCAAGCTCCTGGAGTGTCTGGACCAGTGGTAAACGTCGACGTTTCGACCCTTGTGCGCCCCAGTTGGTGGTCGCGGCGGGTCTTTATCAAGACAATGGGCAGTATGGGGAACAGGTGGAGACATCGCAGCCTGATGGGTAGCCAAATGGTCAAACCCCGTGTTCAAGTGTTCGCGGCGTGGTACGATGCGCTTCCGATCACCATTAATACCAGCGATTTAAAATGTGTTTTATACAACAATGTGTATTCTAGTAGATCGAATTTTAAATGCAAAGCTCATTGTTTGATATCATAAACATACATTATAAAATTTGCTTTCCTTTGTGGTACATTTAAACTTTAGAGTAGCTTCAAAAGAACAAAAATAAAGTTCAAAATAGTGGAACTTTTGCTGACAGGTTTCTGCATTTACAATGCTTATCTTCCCACATAGAGTTGATCCATTTGTGGATGTTTACATCAAACCTTGACCTGCATGGGTGACTTTTTCAGGCATGCTAATTAGTGTTGCAAGAGCAGCACTGCCAGTGTAAAATCATTTTTTTACCAGTACTAATGGAAAAAGCAAATGCTGTGTTAACCTCTTCTATTTGTTTAGGAAAGCTAAATATCCTGGAAATTAAATTAACACTGTTAATTACAGTAAAAAATTCACAGTTAGAACTCTTTTCTGTGAAAAACCAGCTTTGAAACTGACTAACATTCAATTCTAGATGACTTAACCATGTAATATATATATATATATTATATATTTATTGAAAAAAACAAAACGTTAAAGTGATATCATAGTTAGGTGTTAAAATAAGATACAAAACTACTGTTTAAAAATAAAAAAACACAGAAATTTACAAGTTATAGTTTGCTGAGCCAACTATAACAGTGCCGGAGCCATGCAGTACTTACACCTTACATATTACATCACTAAGGACTTGTTAAATTATATATTTGATAAGCACTGATCCCAATCCCGCCACAGGGTGGACTAACCCAATGCAGCGCACCATGTTCACTCATCGCAACAAAGGGTTGGTCACAGAGCCTAAGCCCAACACGCCCTTGGGGCAGTCAAGCGCCCCACGGTGCACGTACACGAGCCGAAGCATGGAGGGGGTTGGCTGCAGGGTCTGTCTCTGGTCAACCCCAGTGGCCACCAAACCCTGAATACGTACTGCCTTTGGCTTTATGCAATCCCCCCTGCAGACACCCAACCTCCCACTGTGAACAACTTCCTAGACTAGGACCTGCCGTGAAGGTGCAGGGTTTGCCCAACACCCTCCGAGGAGCTAACCCCTGCTGAGCATGTCCTTCAGTCAAGCATGACCAAACAGCATTCTGTCTCTTATTTTTGGGAATCTTTCAGGGTACTATACAGCCCTGGGGGTTAAGCTTGCATGTAAGTTCCACAGGACTACCATGTTACCTGAAAGAGGCCCGCGGGGTCCTGTGGGAGTCTGTGGTACCTGCAGCCTGAATTTGTTTTTACTTTAATATCTGGTTCCTTCTTCCCCTCAAGTGACTGGGAGTCATGGTTCCATACCTGCCCCCTGATGTATTTTTTAAAAAGACTGGAGTCCAAGTCCCCAAATACTGTGATGGCAGCCGGAGCACTTTCTTCAGAGTTGTGGTCTGCTAACTGTGTTGTATTGTATTGTAATTGCATTTATATAGCGCTTACTACCCCTAACGAGGCGTAAAAGCGCTTTTTCGGCGAGTAGCACGCTACTCTGGGACCCATAGAGGAGTAGTGTTGAATTAGTATAGTGAAACATACAAGTACATTTTATGTGGTATATGCGTTAGTCAGTTATTTGGCTTTGGAATGATAGCAGAAGTATAGAGGACAAAGGTTTGTATTTATTTAGCGCTTGTTGACGCACACTATTCAGGAAGGCTATAAAGGATTAGAGGTGAATTAATATGGTTAAATATGAAGTAATTTCAGTGGAGGATATTACTGGAGTGGTCTGTTACTTGGAGTAAGAAGGATAGCGGAGGGATAAAAGGGGAAGAAAGATTTGCATTCATATAGCACTTCTTACCCCTGATGGGTGTTGAAGCGCTTTTCTGGCGAGTAGCAAGCCACTCCAGAACCCATGAAGGATTCGTGTTGAAAATTAGTATAGTATAAATATGAAGTAATTAGAGTAGTAGATATTTTATTCAGTTATTTGGGTAGTATAATAGTATAGTTGAATATGGAATTTGAGAAGTGAACATGTTAGAAAGGATAGTGGAGGGATAAAAGAGTGAAGGATTTTTTTTTAGGTCTTAGCAGTAGGAGGAGGCTTTTGGATGAGTAAAAAGGAGTTTTGGCGGGGAGGAGTCAGAGGGAAGAGTTTAGAAAGGTTTGTTTTAGAGGATCGGTATGGTAAAAAGAGGTGTCAGATGATGCAAGGAGGGGTAGAGTAGGAGAGAGTCTAGAAAGGGTTATTTTGGTGATCATAGTAGTGGTATGGGGTTTGGGACAAATGAGAGAGTGGATGTAGAGGATATATTGATCGATGTATAGGATGAGAGATAGAGTAGTGCACTGGAAAGAGTAGTAGAAAGAAGTTTGAGATGAGTCAGAAGGTTGGGCTAGAAGATATATTGAGCGAAGTATAGGCTGAGAAATTGGGTAGTGCATTGGAAATGCTAAATTAGAAGAAAGTGATAAATATATAGATCCATTAGTACATTGAAAGTATATAGATACATAAATGAAGTAAGTATATGTAGATTAAAGATATTGATAGAGGCACAGGATGAGAAATAGGGTGGTGCATTGGATATGCTTTTTCAGGAGAAAAGTAACAGACAAACAGATCCAAGTACATGGAAGGTACATAGATGCACAATGGAAGTATGTGCATGTAGACCAAAGATATTTATTATTATTGTTATTCTTTTTTTTCTCTTAAAATAATTATTTTACATGTTTATACAAAGTAATACACACAGATAGGTACATATCTATAGTGAAAACAAATGCTTATATGCAGAGGGATATGCTGTAAATTTCTATTTGCGTATGGTGCTTATGTGGGAAAGAGCCAAATCTTGAGTAGTTTTCTGAAGAGAAGGTGGTTGTTGGTGGATCTTATGTTGGGAGGTAAAGAGTTCCATAGTTTGGCTGCTTGAACAGAGAAGGATGTGCCACCCATGGTTTTTTTCTTATATGGTGGTATTTTAAGGCGAGATGCTCCTTTAGAGCGGAGGTTCCTTTGTTGAATGTGTTTGGTGATTTTATTCCTGATGAAGAGTGGCCCTATTCCATGTATTGCTTTATGGATGATACAAAGCAGCTTGAACGTGGATCTTCTGGCAACCGGTAACCAATGCAGGGCTTTCAAGGCAGGGGAGATGTGGTCTCGCGGTTTGATATGGAAGAGTAGTCTGGCAGCCGAGTTCTGAATCCGTTGTAGTCTTTTCATGGCTGTTAAAGGTGATCCGTGGTAGAGGCTATTGGCGTAATCGAGTTTGGACAGAACAAGGGAGATGGTAGCTTGGACCTTGTGTGGAAACCCAAAGGAGGGAAAATTCGGCGCAGTGTTTTTATAGTAGCAAAGCTTGATCTTGCTAGTTTTTCCACTTGGGCATTCATCGACAGCTTGGAGTCCAAGGCCATTCCGAGGTTTCTTACTTCATTCGATACTTTAGGCAGTGATCCCAGTTCATCAGGCCATGCGGCGAGCGGGTTGTAATTTTTCCAATCGCCACACGTGAGTATTTCAGTTTTTGAAGCCTTCATTTTGAGGTGGCTCCAAGCAATCCACTGATCCACGGCTCTGAGAAAGCTGAACATTAGTGATTTTCCAATGTCTTTGGGGCATTCCAGTTGAAGGAGTATTTGCGTGTCATCTGCATAGTTGTAGCACATGAGGTGAAATTTATTGATCAGTACTGGTAATGACCTCATGTAGATGTTGAAAAGCATGGGCGAGATGATAGAACCTTGAGGGACCCCTGCTTTTGTGGAGTACGGTTTGGATGAGAAAGGTGGGGTATGGATGACATTAGTTCTGTTTCGAAGGTAGGGTGTGATCAAGTCTAGAGCAGTTCCCTCTATACCGGCTTCATAAAGTCTTTGTTTCAGAGTGTCATGGTCAACCGTGTCAAAAGTAGCTGAGAGGTCCAAGAGGAGTAGCGCAGCAACCCCGTTGCGGTCAACTGTATTCTTTAGGTCATCCCAGATGGCAAGGAGGGCAGATTCAGTGCCTCTTCCCGGACAGAATCCTGTTTGGAAGTCTGAAAGTATGTCATTCTCTTCAAAGAATTGTGACATCTGGGCGAACGCTGCTCTTTATATCAGTTTGCCCAGGAAAGGTCCATTTGTAATGGGTATGTAGTTGTCAGGGTTCAGCGGGTACAAGTTTGTTTTCTTCAGTAAAGGGCGTATGTATGACTTTTTGAGTTCTTCTGGAAATATTCCAGTAGTTAAGGAATCGTTGATGATTCTTCTTACTGGAATGGCAGCAGAAGTTGTTAAAAGAATTGTTTTGAAAGTTTGTGGCGGACAGGGGTCAAAAGGGCTGCCGGCAGGTCTGCTTGCTTTGACCAGGTCCATAAATTCATCGTGTGAGATGTGTTGGAAGGAACGGAGAGGCTTGACTAGAGAATTCTTGGATTGTTGATTTGTACAAGTGTTAGTGCTCGTGCTTTGTTTTTGTTTTAAGTGCAAGTCCAACGTGTCTGCTTTGTCCGTGTAATGATATGCCAGTTTGTCTGTGAAATCTTGAGTAACAGGATGAGTTCCTTCTAGGCAATTTGGTTTGCGAAATTCATTGAGTATTTTATAGAATTCTTTATTTGCACATTTAGCGTTTTGAATTCTGTCTGAATAGTACCTTTTCTTAGCTTTTTGATAGCCGACTTGTATAATCTGTTAACTTTCTGTAGGTGAAGTTTGTCTTGTTTGGCGTTTTTTTTGAGCCAGGTACGATGTAGCTTTCTAATTTGTTGTTTTATGTCTTTTATTTCTATGTTTCTCCAAGGCACTTTTTTCTTTTGTTCTGCTGTGTGGTTTTGAGTGGTATCAGGATATCAAAAGCTTCCTGTAGCCACTCATATAGATTTTGAACAGAATTTATGGTTTCCAGATTTGTACAGGATGTTAGTTGTGTTTCCAAGTGTTACAAATTGAGTTTGTTCCACGGCCGATAGGTGGATGGATGTATGGTAGTTTTAGGTGAGTCACTTAGCGTTGTTTTATGTTGGAAAGCAAGCTAGTGGTGGTCTGACCATGTGACTGGAATTATAGTTTGAAAGGTAACTAGTTCAGTATTAGCAAAAATGAAATCTAGGATATGTCCAGCGGAGTGTGTCGGATTGTGGACAATCTGATGCAGGTTCAATGCGTCTAGGTCGTGATTATTGTTTTTGAATGGGTCATATTGGGTTTATCAAACCAAATGTTAAGGTCACCCAGAACACAAAGGTTAGAGTGTATTGTTATCAGGTCTGAAACTGTGTCTAGAAGTGTGTCTGGGAATGTTGCCTTGCTAGGTGGAGGTCTGTAAAGGAGCAGGAAGTTACAGGAAGAAGACGGTGTAGGATTGCATCCAGTGGCGGCTGGTGACATTTGAAAGTGGTGTGCGTAAAAATTCTGGATGAGTGGCTGGTGGCGAGTAAGCATAGCGAGCGCGCCTCAGTGTCATAAAGAGGGTTAGTTCAGGGGAGTTCTCCCCATGGGAATTTTATTTAAAAAAAGAGTGGGCAAACGGTGCATTCTCAAGCAAATTTGAGAAAGCAAGAAGGTTACTGGAGCATTTTTGAAAGTGTAGTTATGCAGTGGTGTCAGTTTGTGAATGTGACATGAAGTACCACATAATCCATCTTATGCTGCATAATAGGCAGATTTGAACAAAAAACGAATTTGTTTCTAGCTCAAACGGATCAAAAGAAACGAAAAACATGGCAGAATGTGTTCGTTCTTTTGAAAGGGGAAAGCCCGTCTCAAATTTTGACTTGTCATCTTTCAGCTGCTTATTACTGTATGTGGGTGGTGGTAAACTGGTACTAATAAAGTGAAAGCTTTCCCCAGGCAGTTACCATATGTAAAGACCCCGAGTTCACACACATTGCACTTCAAAAATTAAATAAAAACACTGCCTGCTTTCCTGCACTGGGCAGATAAAACCAGTGACACTAGCACCTCTCACAGGGCCATGATCCTGCTATCCACCTGCACCCCTTCACCCCCACTCTTGTGATATGTGTAAACCATATGTACACTACTCCATGATATGGCTACTGGGCCAGGCAGAGAGCGGCCCAGCCCCACGGCGGGTATGGAACACTGTGGGACAGTGGCAGCATGCCTGGCCTGTCTGCTGGTGTACATGGGTGGGTGCCATTAAACTATATCAAACCGGCTCCATTGTGCGCCTGCCAAAATGTATGCATTACCTGCGACAATAAAAGCCAGGCCACAAGCCTCGGGTAATCCTTGCAAACACCCACTTTAAACATCACACAACACAACACCACAGGAGCTGACCCCTCTCTCATCTTGTGCACAGACCCTTTGGGAAGTTTTAGCCGCGGAGTGTGTCATGATCATCACTTGAAGAATTCACCAATAAGCACACACTGCTGGGCCCAGAAAAAGCTTCATTGTTTTGCTCTGAATGGGGGTTGTTTAAAAAGTGACACCGTTGGAAAAACAATTAGCAAAGCTATCAGAATCGTGACGGTCGATATATTCCCGCAGCAACAGATCTTGTAGTACAATTAACCAAAACATGCTAGGCACACTGCGGCACTCTCCTCTGGGGGGCATTAATCAGCACAGTGGCACAGGCGCACCTTTTAAAGACCGCAAGATTAAATGACCCACAGCAAATGTCAGGGGTGCCCGAGCTATTTTACACCACAACATTGTGTTATCCCGAGTCCCGACAATCTTATTACTGAAATCTACTGGGCTTCCACGGTTGTAATTCACTGCTGGCAGGGGTCGTTGCGAAGGGTGCAGGTCCTCAGAGATTACTGTTGTCTGGTGGCCAGCCGGGGAAAAAAAAGAGACGAATGTGATTTGAAATTCAATTTGCATTTTTTACACCTATAGGGCTTAGATGAAGAGACTGTTGGTCTACGCAGTGAAACAAGTACGTGTAAAGACATTTTCCACATATTTTGCTCCTGATTCTGATGTGATCGGCATCAGGGAGACATGGGAGGGTAACGGGTCTAACTTACTTGCATAAACCGTATTCGAGCAGTAGGGCCGTTAAATAGAGTTACAATGGGTAACACTATGCCAGAGCCAACATACTACCCGAGTTGGCATTCAAGACCACTTAAGAGGGACGTATCCATTCGTTTTTGACATGGGTGTATAGGTTTTTAGTTTGCTTCACTGAAGGCATAACACTACCCAAATTGGCGTTCAAGACCATTTGAGAAGGAACGCTTAATACGGGCCGGATCCATGCGTGTTTGACATGGGCGTACAACGTGCAGATTTTCTCACCTACTATAATATGCAGTTTTAACTTTCTACTTATTATGATGTAGGTGGAACATTTTTAAGATTTCCCGCATTTCATCAGTTTAATTGAATAGGGCAAATCATGTCCCTAGACGAGCTGCAGAGAATGCCAAATGCAGTCCTCCAAAGGCTCCTACCCGTTTCTCGCAAGATAAAGGTGGGTCTCCGAATATGCCACGGTTTTTAAGATTTGAAGAGAAGACGTGTTCTTTTTCATTGTGTGCAATCTTATCGCAGGAATAATACATTATATTTTGGCTGCTTACTTATGACCTTTTTTCCATGAACCGTTTTTTATATGGACGGATCTGTCGCGGGAAAGATTATCGACCGTCGCCGGAACCAGATTATTCAAAGGCTAGAAGAGCCGCTGTGCTGCCACTGCCTGCCAGCTCTGAAGAACGATCATGCGCCGGTGCCGCCATGTTCGAAACATAAACAACTGAATGTGTTAACTGAAATATAAAAACTTAAGTTTTCTCATATTGTTGAGACCGCGGTCCGTCAGCGCCGCATCCTGGGACCTTCGACCTTGGCGCCTTCACTGGAGCGGAAACCGTTACCCCGCCCTCCGTCCTCAGCCAGTCCTGGCACTGGAGCAGCGCCAGGATTGACATAGGGCATGGTTGCTTTCTGCCCGCCTGCCCATTAGGAGAGCGAGGTTTCGCTCTTCTAATGGGCATGCGAGCAGGCACAAGTGTGCATGCGTGGGCAAGGCTGAAAAATGTGCCTCCGTCCCCACTCATGCGCACCTGTGTGCTGCTTCCTGCCCCAGACAATGCCTTATGCCTGTCAGTCAACATGACACAGGACCGCCCACCCCCTTCAGACTCTGAAGGGGGTGGGCGGTCCTGATTCATGCTGACTGACAGGCATTGTCCCTCGGCGTTTTGAACTTAAGTAAACTGAGAGTTTACTTAAGTTCAGAGCAGTACGCCGAGGGAGCTGCGGGTGCGGGCGGGGGGGCAACGCCCCAACGCCCCTAATGGATGCACCGCCACTGATTGCATCTTGTTAGAAGAGCCTCACAATTCTTTATGGAGATGTTGTAAATTTTAGTGATATGTAATGTTTGCATGAACACAACAGCTAGACCACCTCCTGTTTTGGCTATACGATTTTAGGTGATTATTTGATAGCCTAGAGGAATGGCTTCATGCAGGACTGGAGCCATATCCTCTCCCAACCAGGATTCGGTTACGAATAGTATGTCTGGTTTTGCATCGGTGAGAAGGTCGTAGATGTGATGCTTGTTTTTAGAGAGGGATCGAGCATTTATTAGTAGACAGTGTAGAGAGTGGCCTTTGGTGATAGAGGGACTTTGTTTTGTAGAAGAGTGATCAGTATTGTGTGGGTTTGTAGCAGGTGTGTTTTTAGTGCTGGTATTATCTGTATTAGATAGCAATCGTGTAGCTGTTCTGTATTGTGTTCCTCATCCAGCATGCTAAGAAGGCATTTTGATGGGTCTGGGTGTGTATGTATTGGAGATGGTGTTTGAGAGTGAGTTGGAGTGCTGTGTTGCTTTTGTGGCGTAACATTGTTGTGAAGTAGACATTGGGAAGAAAAGTTGTGAGGTGTGGCATGTTGCTTATATTTTTTACGTGTGTTTAAGGCGGAAGGTGTATGAGTCAGGGGAGGTGGTGCAGCATATGGGTCATATCGTGACGTTGTAAATTGTCCAATGGATGAGAGGCGGTTAGAACAGAGGTGCTGTATTGCTGTATCTGTGTTAGGTGTGGTGGAAGAGGGAAACTTGGCATTGGAGTTTGTTCCTTTGTGTGGTTTGAAAGGTGGGTATATGTTTGTATTTTGTGATACGTATTATGAGGAGTTGCGCTTTGAAGATCTTGTTGTGCTGGTATGTGTAATATGTTTTGCTTTTGAGGAGTAGTGAAAAGGGGTGCTGATGTATATGCTTCATGCACTTGATTTGTTTGTATAGTATTATTTGTGAGAGGAGGTTGTGATGTAGAGGGGGTGGTAATGTGTTTATGAGTAGAGTGTATGTTGTGTGTAGGAGGGAATGAAGTAGAGGTGAGAGTGTTTATCTTAGACTGGTTTGTTGAAAGAGTTACAAAGTGTACAGTGTGTGTATTGTGTGTTAGTGTTATTATGGTAGAAGGGAGAGGAGGGTGTTTGTTGGACAACTGATGGAAAGATGATTATAGGTTTGTTAGTGATAAAAGGTGGTCTGTTAGGTGTAATTACAGCAGGGAGAGTGTGCCTGAATGGGATGTAGTTATGTGTGGTGTCGATTGGTGTTGTGTTAGTGATGAGTGTATTGGTTAGTGGTATAGGATAGAGTTGTGTACAGTTTGTAGGTGATGGTGGATATGTGTGGTAGTTGGGATAGTAGGGTGTGTAGATGTGGTTTGGTTGGGTTTGTGGTGCATACTGGTCCATTAATATGTGCATAGTGTTGTGCGTGGTGTACATTTGGTGTGAGTGTGTTGCTCTGTGGGGCTGTCCAGATATGCCAAGTTTTTAACCCCTTCATGCACAGCCCTGAGCCCCTCTTTAAATCACAAAAAAACTGATTTCTGAGTAAAATTCTATCTTCTTTCATGCCAAATTTGCTGTCATTTCCCTTGAACTTTTTTCTGTATCGTATAGCAAAGATTCCTACAGGAATTAACATGGCAAAACATTGTTTTGGGACCAGCCCACACCCCCGCCCCCACAGTTTTCATGGCCCCCCCCCGCTGAACGGATGAACGTGAAATGTTCCATGAAAGAGCTGAAGTGGATGAACCTTTTTGGGATATTTTATAAAAATTTCTTAAACTGCACCAAAGTAATAAGTGACAAAGAGCACTGCTCCTATGGAAACTCTGGCCTAACTGTAAAAACTTGGTGGCAACCGCCACTGTGTAATGTATATATATATATATATATATATATATATATATTTTTTTGTTTTTTTTTTTCTACGATTGTCAGTGAGCGTGTGTGCATATTACGCGGCTCACCACCGCGAGACGAGAGCACCCGGGACGTGGCGGAGCAACGGCGGTGACCGTTCGGTGCTGGAAGTTAATTTGGCCGTTAGCCCCGAGGTAACAGAGGAATCCATCGTGACATCCGCATCGCGGAGTTTGGAATTATTGCTGTGGAGGAACCTGGTGCGGCGCCTGCCCAACCCGTGAGACCGCAGAACGCCTTGGCTCCTGTGGACGTCCGGAGACGGGTAAGCGCTGTGTGATACCGGTATCCGGAAATAGACTGTTCATTTCTTTACCTCTGTCCCGTTAGCGAACCAATTTAGCAGACCCCCCGCAACTTTTGTTGCCCCGTTTAAGGAAACGCTGTCATCAGTTACAGCGTGTAACGCAAGTGCCAAGGTCCTCCCTACCATCATGTCCTTAAATGCAGAAAGGGAGAGAGACGCAGATGAGGTGTTCAAAAGCCTGAATGCTGTAGCAACAAAAAGATCAGAGCCTTTGAGTTTGCCATCAACATCTATGAACAGCGTGCAAACACTTTTCCATCAACTAGAGAAAATGCAAGAGCGTGAGATACGCAAATGGTGGGAGGCTACATCACTCCAAAGATACGCGGACTGTAATAGAGTTCCTAGAGGCCTGCGAATCTTCACCGTCCCATCATACGAAAATCCGGACCCCCAACTATTAAAAGACTGGGCGGCGTACATAGCGAATTCCTGTAAAGGTATGCTCCTAATGTTAGTACAGTATGCATGGAGCGACCGGGACAAAGCTCTTGCTGAGATCCAAAGACTAGAAGACTTGATTGGAAAAGAAAAAGACACTAAAACCATTGAAGACCTACGTGCCAATATGCAGAAACGACTTAAAGAATATGAAATTGTCATCAAGAAAAGGAAACAAACTAAGTTCCAACGGGACGAGCAGGACTACTTGACGGGCAGAATCCTTACCTTCGCGAAAAAATTCGACGCCACGAGGAAAAGGCTCGCCCAAGGAGCAACACGGGCCAATGCCAATGTCACCTCAGAATCAGAGGTCACAACATCTGAGGATGAATCAACAAAAACGAGCGGAAGACCAACAGAAGGAGCAAATGCCAGAGAGCCTTTTTTAGACGAATTCGAGGTGTTGAAAGAAACGCGACAACGCCCCCAACCTCAGATGAGGAAAAAAACTACAAAAAAAGGAGGAAGACAAGGCGCGGGAGAAGGGGCCGCACAAGATACAACATCAGTAGTGACCCGGAGCAAGGGAAGGGGGGGGAAACGATAAAACATGAGAATACCATCATTAACCTCTCTCAGAGAAAACTCTCGATCTATGAAGAAAAAGTACTGAGAAGAGGCATGTCTTTCTGCCCGACTGCCAATTTTGACCCTGTAGAGACAAGGATTGATATTTTCAAATTCGTAAGGAAGTTGAAGTTAGATAAGATCTTTGCCAACCGTCCACCATTGGAACAAACAACTGACTTTGGCACAATCGATGGAATGACCAGTGATCTCATAGATGACGACCTACCTCTCCTTCAAACTACACACATTCTAGCAGGCAGTGAAGATATGCCAAGCTCGGGGGAGATCTTAAGGAGGGAAGACATCACACAAAAGAGAGATCCTAGTAAGTTCAAGAAAAAATCTAAATTTTTGCCACACGTGACACATGACGCGATCGACGTCTTCAATGATGCAGTACTTCAAGATTTGGACAAAATGACCTCTAAGAGGATGGAAATCACCAGAAAAAAATCCAATATATCCAGCATGGAATGGCAAGCAATAAAATCACTTAAGGAAGATAACAGCATAGAGATCAAATCCTCTGACAAAGGGGGGAACATGGTAATTTTCGATAAAGATCAATATAAAATGGAGGCTTTGAGACAACTGGAAGACAAAGAATGCTATGAGGTTATCACCAAGATTGAATTTGATAAATGCATCTTGGAATATCATGGACTCCTCAAAACATGGATGGATGAGGGTATGTTGAGCAAGAATGAACATGAATATCTACATTGTGCACACCCGATCATCCCCACTTTCTACCATCTACCAAAGGTGCACAAAAACATCAAGCACCCACCTGGGAGACCGATCGTCTCATCCATAGGAAGTCTTCTAGAAGCAACTTCAAGATTTATTGACAATTACCTATCACCCTTTGTCAAGGACCTCCCATCATTTGTCAGAGACACTCAGGACTTCCTTAGGATTATTGACAACATACAATGGGAGGATGACATGCTTCTCATTACTCTGGATGTGGCTAATTTGTATACATGCATTGACCACCAAGATGGACTTCAAGCCATTGAATGGTTCTTGAAAAAGAAAAGCATGCATTTCCATCAACACAATCGCATGCTATTAAGGATGACTGAATTTTGTCTTTTTAATAACATCTTTCTTTTTTCAGGTACAATGTATCGCCAAATCAGGGGGACCGCCATGGGTACGTGCTTCGCCCCCAGCTACGCGAATTTATTCGTGGGCTGGTGGGAGAAGCACGTGGCCTGGGGGGGGACCAACGAACATTGGCTGGACAATATTATGATTTGGACCAGATACATTGACGATCTGTTTGTGGTCTGGCGGGGAGACAGACCCTCGGCCGAGAGGTTTGTGTCAACGTTAGGCGAAAACAGTCTCAATTTGAAGTTCACCAGTGAGATCAGCGATTAAACAGTCCACTACCTGGACCTGGAGGTGTTCGCGGAGGGTGGCAGGATTCAAACCAAACTTTACCGCAAGCCGACGGCGGGCAACGCCGTCTTGCATGCCGCAAGTCACCACCCCAGATCCATGGTAAAGAACATCCCATATGGCGAGTTTTTACGCCTGAAAAGAAATTGCTCTGAACATAGCGATTTCCTTTCAGCACAAAAAGCAGCAACCGCCAGATTCATGGAACGAGGATACTCACAGAAATCACTACTAGAAGCCTCGGAAAAAGTGGATCTGATAAATAGGAAAGACCTACTGGTGAACAAAAACCTGAAAGAAACAGAAAGGACGAAACCCATAACTAGAATGATAACAACCTATAACATGAGATCCAACGAGGTGGTCCAGATTTTTAATAACAACTGGCATATTCTGAAAACAGACATTGTTCTGAAAGACAGAATATCACCTAGACCAACGATCACATATAGACGTTGTCAATCTTTGGGCGATCATCTAACTAGGAGCCATTACAGGGACCCCCCCAAACCAGTGAGATCCAAACCAATTCAGGGTTTCTACCCGTGCATGCACTGTAAGGCGTGCAAATACAGCCATAAAAAAACTAAATATGAGGGTAGACCCAATGATTCCCGACCAACCAGAACCATCAAGAAATTTCTGAATTGTAATTCAGAATTCGTGGTATATTGTCTTGTTTGCCCGTGCTCAAAGAGGTATGTTGGAAGTACGATCAATCCAGCAAAAAAACGTATCCTAGAGCACATGCGTGCCATCACTAATAAAGACAAAAATTACCCGGTGGCACGCCACTTCGAAACCCACCACAACAGTAATAGAGATCTTCTTTCCTTCTATCTAATAGATCAGTTGGAAAAACAAGAAAGAGGTGGGGATAAAATCAGAAGTTTGAGGGCAATGGAGTCGAGATACATCATCGACCTCCAGACCATGAAACCGGTGGGTTTAAATAATGATGAAGAACTTTGGGTACATCTGGAATAACTATACAGTGGGAATAACCTGTTCAGAAGTATGGGGTCACATCTGTAACAAAACCTGGACACCTATCTTCTGCCAAAACTCTCCCCTTAGTTCTGTTCTGCAGAATTAATCAGGATATTAACAGAATACATTAGGGAGGCCCATGCCCATACAGGGCTAGATATTTTAAAAGCAACTAGTAAATGCCAATTGAGGCTTATAAGAATTGCGACTTGCCTATAGTTGATACCAAAACAGAGACAGAAACGTAAACACTGAGGTGCATGTTTATAGATTGTTGATGGGCACTCGTGATATGGAAATGTTGTAAATATATGATGAATGTTTAAAACATCTACATGAATTTTTCACATTATGTGGTACCATGTAAATCAATTCGTTATTCTTTTCCTATATAAGAATACTACTTTTCCAAAATTTGCGAGTATACTGTACATGTGTAAATATATGAGATGCAAGCACTGAGATATAGAGGATTTCCTCTTCCTGTGTGCAAGTCAAGTATTCAACGATTTATTTTGTGAGAGTTTCTTTTTAACTGTTTTTGAGCACGAGCACTTTGTTTATCGCCATTACTCTCCATGTTTAATCGTGAAGAATAGTATTTTTGCACTTTACAAGATGTCTGCCATTGTCAGGATTAACTGTCGGCTTAGTCCTCTTTTGATGCTAATGGAGAGGAGGAGATATAATGGCGTGGTAACTTTAGTATGTTGACACTGAGGAAGCCGTTTCTCGGCGAAACGCGTTTGTCTTTTCCTGGGGCAGGGGGTCTGCTATTAAATTTTTGAAAACACCTACAGCTTGGAGTGCCGTCTGCTTTCTACGATTGTCAGTGAGCGTGTGTGCATATATATATATATATATATATATATATATAGAGAGAGAGAGAGAGAGAGATATACCAATAACATGATTACTGATGAGCATAGTAATAATAAACATCTGTAGTACAGTGCCAAGAACCCATAGCGTACATGTGCTTTACAAATGCAGATGTTCAGTTGTGTTTATGCTTCCTAGAAGGCAGGATATATGAATAGATGCAAATTGCCAAGACAAAATGCAAAGATTCAACAGATCCTCTTTCCTAGAACCAAATAGAATGACCCTGTCTGGTCTTTGTGATGTGAGACTCTGCATTTAAATCCCATTAAGCAGAGAAAACCCTGCTCTGCAGTCAATTACAGAGCCTCACCGCTCACCAGCGGACAAACGTGCTATCATCCCGCCATTATCGCACCCTGTGCCCTGTCACGCACCGCAGCAATTGGCAGTCATGTAACCTCCACCATTTTCTAACTAATTAGAGCATTTGAGAACTGGAAGCATCCTGGGTGCCAAACTACGTTACATAAATTCGTGGCAGTCGAAAGATAAATACTGCCCTTTTGGGAATGATTATTAAAGGCCTCTATTCTCCTCAGCATCACGTCTAGTGTATACCGTGAGGAAGGTTCGTGCATATAATGCTTAGAAACCTTTCTGTCTGTAGCAGCGCGCTTTCCATCTTCCAGCTCTTCTCCTACTGCACTAGCCCTGAGCTCACCACTCCATTCTTTACTATCTTACCGCTCTCGGAAACCCCACCTGTGTCTCTTTTTGCTTGTCCTCCTCTCATGCCTATGCGAGCTGACGTTTCCAATCAACTGCACTGAAACACAGCTGGCTATCCATTGACGTTACACGATTTGTCCTTACACTAGATTACTTCAAATGTGGTCGAGTGTTTTTTTTAGATTTCTGTAATATTTATTGTCGTGTTAATTACGTCTTTGATTTGATTCTGCCACAATGCCTTTTTTCAATGAAAACTTTTTTTCACTTCAATTAATTGAAGGAAGAAACTAGTATTGCAAAATGGTACATATTTGAATTTTAATTCTGTTCTGCTATCCTTTTCATTATTTTTTGTTTGTTTTAAATATTTCTCCTGGTTTACTTCGGTAATCTATTCAGATTGAAGTAACTTTGATTCATATTTGTATCAAAATATATAAAAATTGATTATTTTCCTTTGACAGTTTTCAAAAATCACCTGTGCGCAAAGTCTGTTTCTGCTGCCAAGGTTAGGCCTATGAAAAAGTTGAAAGTTCAAATAAAAGTTTATTGTATAGGGTATAAAACAGGTTATTATTGTATATCCTAGATGTGCTACGTGATATTAACAAGTTGTGCACCGAGTCATTCTAAAACTTGGAAGCTCATCTGATCTTGAACATGGGAAATACCTTCAAGTAGTTGATCACTGGATGTTGGCCAACCCCCTCAAGTTCAAAACGTCAAGAAACAGAAATTCTGGTATGTGGCAACTGGACGAATCATCACCCCTCTACTATTTTGCCTCAAAAGCTTCATATTCCACCACCATATGCAGCCCAAGATAGGAACTTGGGGTAATCATGGACTCTAAATGTAATCCCTAATATCATACGTAAATGAAGTTGTCAACACGGTGCTTCCAAATTTTCTCTTACCTCATGTTTTCAGAGAAGGTCCAAACTCCCATGGCGTTGGTACTCTCTCACATTCATTATGACAATGGACAATGGAATGTATCATGGAGCACCACTATATCTGACCCTTAGACAACTGTTAAACCTTCCAATCATCACCCATGTCATATTTGTTTTCTTTTCCCTGCACTGGCTCTCAGTGACAAGAAAAACACATTAAAGCAATGTGCATAGCTTACAGAGTGATCAAAGCAACAATCCCACACTACGTTAAACAATAACTCTAGCTATGGAAGGCCCAAGATGGAAACTGAATCAGACATGGCTTGAGGAGTTGCGTAGACCACTCGTTATGAATCCGGCAATTTTCCTGTCCATCCTGCTATGTGCCCGCAGAGACATCTCCGTTTAGAGATATGGGAGTGAGCTGTGCGGAGGTGAGGGCTGCGGCACACAAAACCCACTTCTTGTCCTTTTGGTGTTGCGGGCTAGACAGGGCCTAGCTTTTACCCAGCAGGATTGCAGAGACGTCAGCTGTGGACCCGATTCCCTCCACTGCAGTGATGCTGCTGCAAGCCTTGGACTCCTCTTAACAGGCATGCTGCTAAGTGCTGCGGGGGACTTCAGAGGTCAGCGGCCTGGTTGGGGCTCTGTGCCGGGCTTTTGCCCTACTGACATCTGGGCGTCAGAGGGGCTGATCTGCTGAGCACCGCCCAGGGACCAGGGCTGACTGCAAAGGAGGCACTCGCCCGTGGACAGGTTGGGAGTGGGATGGTGGAGCCGCGCCTGCAGCTCCTGAGCCTGCAGGGCTACCAAGTAGATATCTAGAGGCGCGGAGGCTGCTGCCTCAGCATGTTATGTTATGTTATGTTGTCTTGTAAAGCGCATGGCTACCCCAGCAATGGGGCGTCCCA
This sequence comes from Lissotriton helveticus, assembly GCF_964261635.1. NCBI lineage: Eukaryota > Metazoa > Chordata > Amphibia > Caudata > Salamandridae > Lissotriton > Lissotriton helveticus. The sequence continues at coordinate 574,900,508 of NC_136061.1, forward strand.
GCGCTGTAGACCACTGGGGAACCCGTCCTGGCTTTCCCTGTGAGATGATCCCTGCTGGGTATCTCCAAGGTGAAACCAGGCATCCCCGGTGTATGTGGGGGGCCGTTGTGGAGATGAGGCAAGCTGATGCCCAGAGTTGCCGAGTGTGATCCCTCGTTAGAGTAGGCACCGAAGCAAGAATTATCAAGTCCGCTGACCCTGGTCCACAACCCTGCCGCGTCGGGAATTGAACCCTGGTCCCGGGCCGTCCTCTGCTTCCGGGTCTGCCGCCTCTAACCAGTGAGCCACACCACTCCACTACATCGACCTGACCTCTGCTACACATGACGTAGGGGGCGGACATGGAGTGTCGCACCAGCAGCCCCTGAATCTGCGGGGCAACCTCGTGGCTGTCTCAAGTCGTAGGGCTGCTGCCTCTGTGCGACGGCATTGGCCTGACCTCCACCACACGTGAGGTATGGGGCAGGCACAGAATACAGCGCAAAGCGTCCATCAGCTGGGGAGATAACTTTGGTCACTCTGCCATTTCTCTGTTTGTGGGTGTTGGACCTGGCCCTTTTTGGCTAAAGTTCCTTAAAGTTTTTGCTTTCCCCCTAGACCTTTTTTCTGACATGGTCTTGCCAACTTAGATGCTTTGGCCACATTGCCACTGCTAAACAGTGTCAAAGTGCAAGTGCTCCCTGTATAAAGTGTAATGGTAATTGGTTGTCCATCATTGGTATGTTTGCCATACTAGTAGAGTCGCTAATAAAGTGCACTATGTGTGCCAGGGCTGATAATGCAAATGCTACTAGTGGGCCTGCAGCACTAATTGTGCCACTCACACAAGTAGCCTTAAAAAGGGAACTCAGGCCTGCCATTGAGTGCCTGCACGCAGTTTGTTAAACTGCCATGTTGTTCTGACAAGTGCACTCACTTGCCAGACCTCACCCTTCCCTTTCTGTGCACATCAGAGACCCCTATGGTAGGTCCAGGGCACCCCCTGGGCAGGGTGCAGTACATGTGAAAGGTAGGACATGTACTTAGGTGTGTACTATGTACTGACAGTGAAATAATCTCTATTTCGTGTTTCACTGTTGAAAGGCCATATTGCCCACAGGATAGAATGGGAAGGCTGTGTAACATGTTTTCCAGTCTATCTTCCCAAAGGCTTAAGATGGAGAGGTGAGGTTTAGTATGCCTGAACTCACAATGTAATAACACATCTTTCTATGCAGGTGGTTTTTGCATTGTGTGTTTATAAGCCACTCTTTTAAAAGTGGCTGGGTTTTTGTGCTCTAACATGTCTGTGTGTCTCTGCCTGGTTGTGGATTGTCTGTCTGGATTTGAAAGCGATAGGATCTGGGGACTGTCTTGACCCAGTGGAGGAGGTGAGACAACAACAGGCTGACCTGCAGCTGAAGTGTAGGGGGAAGAGTAGCTCCTAGAGGTGAAGAGGCCTAGGTTGCTGCTATAAAACAATTGTCCCATCTCCGGCTGAGTGATTGACTATCCTGACCTGACTAATCAAAGAAAGAAGGTGTCACTGGCAGGGCGGCACCCAGAACTGGTTTGAACAGGGGTCACTGCCCCCCTGAACATAAAGACTTCAAAGCCATTGAGGGGTATAACTATGAGAGCTGAAGCCCCTGAACTTTGGAGAATGGCTTGATCAAGATTGAACAAGACTGGAGCTACTTCGTGGTCAAGAGGAACTTTTGCCAAGGAAGAAACAACTGAAGAGACTGAAGGAAAGGACTGACCCTTGCTGTGTGTTCTGGGGCTGGCCTGCAGTTTGCTGTTTTAACCAAGGAAAGGCTAAAGGGAGTTTGCTGTGTGCTGTGTCTTGGACAACAAGTGACTATGACCGCAGAGAGTAGACTTATAGTTGCTACAGGCGGAGAGTGAGACTGCACGAGCCCTGGTGGAGGACGTCACTGCATCTAACTCTGACACTGTATGGAGGATATAGTTGAGGAGACCCCCAAGCCTGAGGACCCCTGAGTGGATAAATGAACAGTAGGTTGCAAGTTCCTGATGCTGATTTCTGCACATGGGGGGTTGTTTACCTAACCCTGACGGTGGAGTTCCAGGATGACAGACCTGCACTGGAGAGTTGATGGCTAGAACTCTGGATCATTTATGATGTGAATAGGATGGGCACCAATACGACATGTGTGGGTGCCTTTCTTCACCCCTTCTACCTTTTTTCATTCCTTTACTCCATTTTCTCGTTTTTCCCATCTCACCTTCCCTCTTCTATCTTCACCTTTTTATTAGTCACTCTGTGAATTGTATATTTGTTGTGTGAATGGGCATGTGTGGTATACAATAGAGTGTGTGGGTGTGTGCATGTATGTGCGTGTAGTGGCCAAGGCTGGGGGGTGCGAACGGGGCACGCCAGAGTGTAACTGCAAATGGCGCATCTCCTCAGCCTGCCACTGTGATCTTCTGGGGTTGACTGTGTTTTCTGTGTGTATGGGCTGTCTGGTGTAGCATATGACCCAGTGGTTGTCAGGGTGGTGGCTGGTATTGACTGCGGATTGATGGACTTCATTCACCATACAGCCACTGTTATTGCTGGATGTGTGGAGATAACAGTGTTAACTATTTTAAGTTGGGGATGGGGTGGGCTCTGTGGGGTCGATACTGATTGGGGGAGCACAAATTGTTCTCGTTGTGTTTATGGGAGGGCGGGGGTTACTTTTGTTGTCCTGGTGGTTCTTGGTGGCAGTGACAATGGCTGGGCAACAGGCAGGCGGAGCCAAGAGGGCTCATGACACAGAGTGATGTGTCAATTTAAATTTATAACATGGAATGTGCGGGGCTCAACTGCTTTGTTAAGTGTTGCAAGGTACAGACCTATCTCCACAGGCAGGGAGCACATGTGGCATTACTACAAGAGACACACTTATCAGACCCTGAACTTAGAAACTACACATAGAATTGGAGAGGGCAGATGTTATCAGCCACTTAGTCAACATATGCCCGGGATGTGGAGATCTGGGTGGCCCCACAAGTCCCGGTTCGAATACTTTGCTATACAGCAGATGTAGAGGGTAGGTATCTGGTGGTGCATGGACTATATGATGGGATGGAGATATGCTAGTTGAATGTTTATGACCCGAATGTGGATGATGGTTGATTTTATCTGGCATTGGATCTGTTACTGCTTCAGCATGTGGAAGTGCCATTAATATGGACAGGAGACTTCAACTGCGTGCTTGATGGGAACTTAGATAGGCACCCTCCAAAAGCTTCACACTAAGCTGGGGTTTCATCAATTCTTGCTCTCATGTGAGGCCAATGCAGCTGCCAGACGAACATGTGCATTTGGACGCTTTTTGTGGGACCATGCTCCGGTACTACTGAAGCAGGGAGCGTGTAGAGTTAGACCAAGATCCCTTTTGTGGCTTCTTCATCTTGAGGCCCTCAGACACACTACGTTCCGGAAGGAGCTTTGGAAGGTGGTTATCGGATATTTTAGCACCAATTGATTGTCCACCACCAGTAGGGGTATGCAGTGGGACATGAAGGTGGTGGTGCAAGGGAATACCTGTCTAGAGTTGGGGGCACAAGGAGACAGCCGGAACACCTTACTGAGGATGCACTGGCTGAGCTCCAAAATGAGGAGCAGGTGGCGGAGCCACGAGGCGCTACTGCGAGCCCAGCATTGAGTCAGGGCAATTTGAGATAGACTAGACAGCCTCATTAGATGTGACTGCTGCCAGCTGTTTCACAGGGAGGGCGATCAGTCGGGGATACTGCTGGTGTGGTTATCTAGGAAGGAACATACAACTTCGTTCATACTGACACCCAGGTGCCCTGATGGGACCAAGGCCATTAAACAAGCTAGTGTTAACTCGTTACTGTGGGATCACTTAGCAGCGATCTACAGGGAGAGCTCAGACTTCAACTTTGCGAAGATTGAAAGGTTTCTGGATGACATCCCACTCCCCCATCTTATTGCCGGCAGACGTACTCGGTGGGGCAATTAGACTTGAGGAACTATGGGAGGTGGCACAAAATATGATGCTATGCAAGTCTCAGGGGCCGGACAATCTCCCGGTGGAGTTCTCTCAGGGATTCACTGACCTCTTGCTCCCCCGCTTACTGGAGACATTGCAGGAGGCCAGGGGTCTTGGTGTCTTACTGTCCTCTATGAAGGAGACACAGACTGTTCTGCTGCCCAAAGCCAGGTAAGGATGCATCTGACCCCAGCTCCTATAGACCCTTATCAATGCTAGGGGTAGATGTCAAATTGTTGACAAGGTGCTAGCAACACGCCTGGGTAAGGTAGTGTCGCTCTTAGCCCATGAGGACAAGTGCAGGTTCATGCCAGGTAGGTGGACCCACATGAATATACGCCAACTCTCTTACATGCTGCGTTCAGTGGTGGACGCTAGGGTTCAGCCAGCAGTGGTCACCCTAGATATTGAAAAAATGCTTGACACTTTGCGATGTGACTATTTGTGGGAGGTCCTGAGGAGGATGTGTCTGGTCCAAGAATATATATCTTTAGTCCATCTATTGTATGCTCGACTGATGGCCGAGTCTGCAATGGCGGCCTGGTATCTGAAGGTTTCCATATTGAGAGGGGCACGAGACAGGGCTGCCCGCTGTCACCACTCCTTTTTGCCTTAGCAATGGATTCGCTGACTGTCAGGTTGCAGTGAGATATGGCCCACTGGGTATTGCCATAGAGGGCCTCACCCATGTAATCTCCTTATATGCAGACTATGCATGGCTATAAGTTCACCACCCGGAAGAGGCAGTGCCTGCATTCCTGTGTGTACTAGCCCCATTCAGAGCAGCCTCTGGGCTCCATATCAACCACCAGAAATCTGTTAAATTCTCGCTAGCAGCCCTCGCATGTGGGGATGCTGCAGCCCTTTCTGATATAGGGCTTTGCTGGGAGCGCGATCATTTCCCTTATTTGGGTGTACAAGTGTCTCATACACTGTACGCCCAACATGCTCTGAATATGGGAGTAGTCAACATGGGCCTGGAGGTGTCCATCCAGTTCTAGAGCTGCCTGCCCAATTCAGTCATGGGGGCGAGTAGCTTTTGCTAAGATGTTTATGCTATTGATGCCTCTATGCCCTCCAAAACTCCTTTTGCTGTATCCCGAAATCTGCCTTCGATACCTTGAATAGTCTCCTAATCTTCTTGGTGTGCGCTGGAAAGTGCAGCAGGGTGAAACTGGAGGTGCTTAAATTGGACATGGACTTGGAGGGCCTGGTGTACCTGACTTTACTCTCTAATATCTTGCGGGCCTGCTGCAGTATGCAATGTAGTGGTGAGCTGAAGATCTCAAGGTGGATAAGGCATTGTTGCCGGACTGGGGGGCAGGATTGGACCTCCCGAGGTACAACATGAGGAGCTCATTGGTCCCCTAGATTATCTGTTCATGGACCGTCAGGTCACAGGGGCCAGGGGAGAGGGCAGCCACCCTGGTGGTACATATGGCCCAATATGCTCAATTACTCTCTTTCAGATGGAACCAGGGTTTCCCTCATGTACAGACCATCAATAACCTTACTAGGTGGCATGAGGGGGTTCCACAACAGCTGGGGTCATGTCCCTCAACTGGACCTTCCTTTCTTTTAATAATGCAAAGGAGTGTTTCAAAGGGCCAGATAGCTATTTCTTACACATGAAAATATCTTGCACAACTTGCGAGATATGGACTGTGTTTCCAGATAAATCAGAGGAGACGCAAACCTTCACACAGCCTTTGGACCCGGGCTCCTATAGGGGACTAATCTCTTGCATATACATATACAAGACTGTACAAGACTCTGTACAAGACTCTGAAGTGCCGTATTGCCATAAAATGGACTCCCACTGTCCCGCCCCCCCTTCCCGGCCAAATAAGTGAAGGATAGACCTCCATGAATGGGGCTTGGCTGAAGATCACTGGCTGCGCTCGGTCCAACCTGATGAGGATGCAGAGCGTGACTAGAGATGTGCGGAACCATGATACAGGCCTGTTGGCAAATGGTGGACCAAATGAGGGGGACCTGGCCTCCTCACAGACTGTGGCTGCAGAGGTTACCGTGATGGGGTTGGAGGATGACCCCTTCTCTGGTTGAAAGAGATAGCGTGGGTTTCGTGGCAGTATGTGGGTGGAAACACTAGGGACCGTGCCGACTCCCCCCTCCCTGCACTGTAGGCCTGGAGAATTGGACAAAGGCCGGTTCCCCACATGCCCATTTATTGCCATATCTACTTAGTTGAGTTCGATGCCTCACTCAGCAGATCATGCCAATCCTAAGGGCTACCTGGTGCACATATTCACCCTCTACCCCTAGCTCAGATGGGACGATGCCCTGTCTTTGAGAGGTTGGGGCTTCACTAGCACACTTTTATTGTTCCTCACCTGCAGCCAGAGGATTCTTTTAGGTAATGTTGCCTGACTGCCTGTCGCTGACCAGTTATTATTGTGGTTTTTGTTTACTGTTAATTGTTGTTTCTGCGCATTATTACTATCTGTGGGTGTTGTCCTATGCATCAAGCACGACAATATATACCTAGCTATGACACTCGGGAGGCAAGCACATGGGCCAACAGTGACCCCACGCGATATCCTGTATGACTTACCTGATGCGTAAGGTAATCACTTTGCCACTGGACTCAAGCTAGCCTGGCTGATGAAGGGTGTTACCCAGAAACCGGTCCCAGGATGCTTGTTTCCAGTTCAGGGAAGACCTGGCTTGGCAGTTCGGGCTGGACTGTTCCCATGAGGCACAGGGTCAAGACTGATTTGCATATAGCTTGAGGTGGCAAAGTGAGCTAGAGAATCATGATGAATTCAACCCAGATCTGTGACTGGGAGTGAGTGTCTGAAAGGTTTCAGTGCTCTGTCCGTCATCTCCTTGTATTTGCTTTGTTCGCCCTAAGTTGGCAGGGAATGCCCAGACGTGGGTCCCTTGCTCACTTTGCCACTGGACTCTAGCTAGCCTGGCTGATGAAGGGTGTTACCCAGAAACCGGTCCCAGGATGCTTGTTTCCGGTTCAGGGAAGACTTGGCTTGGCAGTTCGGGCTGGACTGTTCCGATGAGGAAAAGGGTCAAGACTGATTTGTATATAGCTGGGTCTGAACTGAGGTGGCAAAGTGAGCTAAAGAATGATGATGGATTCAACCCAGATCTGTGATAGGAGTGAGTGTCCTATTCAGCCCATCCCTGACCCATCAGACTTCTGGTGCCAAGGCCTTCTCCAGCCTACTGTCACTCTCAACCCAGACAAGGAATACACAAGCCTAGCAGAGGCATGCTGAATGGTTAGGCAAGAAAATATCTACTTTCTATAAGTGGTATATTCAAACACAGAATGTAAAAAATACCCTCACTAAAAGATGTATTTTAACATTCTGAGTTCAGGCAAACTAAACTCGAATGTCTACCTTGTTCCCTGGGTCACTTAGGATTATAAGATGTTATAATCTAACTGCCCATTCTGGCCGGTGGGAACAGGTAGCCTTGCAATAGTGAAAAAACGAAATTGGCTGTAATTCACTATCAGGACATGCCACACACATCAGGGCATGTCCTACCTTTTACATATAATGTACCCTGCTCTTGGGCCTACCTTAGGGGTGACTAATATGTAGAAAAGGGAAGATTTAGGGACTGGCAAGTGGGTGTGATTGCCAAGTCGACATTGCAGTTCCAGACTGCACACAAGCTGTGCAATGGCAGACATGAGCCATATTTTACAAGCTGCTTCTGTGGGTGGCGCAATCCGTGCTTTAAGCCCACCAGCAGCATTTGAGTTACAGGCCCTGGGCACACATGGTGCACTGCACTAGGGTCTGAGAAGTAAATCAAATGACCAATCATGGAATCACTAATCCATTACATCATTTTACAATAGGGAGCACTTGCACTTTGGCGCTGGTCAGCAGTGGCAAAGTGCCCAAAGCATCTAGACCAAGAAAAACAGATGAGGCAACAGCAAAAAGTGGAAGGGAGATTCACGCCAATGGTACCAAGTCTAACAGGATTCAGTGGGAGCTTGTTACTTTTGCCGTAGAGGGCAGACAGGTGACTATGGGAGAGCACATGGTCCTATTGCTTTCCCACCCCATGCTCCTTGCCTGCCCATGAATACATGATGCCCACATGGATCCATTGACATATGGCAACTGACCAGACCTCTACTTTTCATCATTGATTTGGTTCTCAACAGAGAAGTGGCCTGACAAACCTCCCGGAGGCACAGCCGGCCTCAACATATTCAATGGGGTAAAGCACCTCTTCTTCAATAAGTCAATATTTTCTGGGCGACGTTATCATTAAACTTGTGCACCCAAAAGAAAGAGATCTCTTCATGCATTGACAGTGTAAATGCAGTTTTGCCAATTTTGGTGACAAAGCCACATTTTTCAAATTATGCCTCTTCAAACAATTGTCAGCAAATCTCTGCATTGAATGCCCACTTTACATTCCCTGCAGCCCGCCCATGCCCCATTATACCATGGCTGGTGCCACCACCTCATTACAGCGCCCTTGTTCCAGTGCCCAGCTGTCACTTTAAGATATTTGTTTGAAAATAACGAAGCCCATTCTCCGAGGAAAAATATTGAAAGAAAATAACAAAAAACGCACGGCTGATTGCGATGGGGTTTTGATTGCAGATGCCAGCGACAAGCCAGTGGAATATAGATTCAAGAGATGAGCCCCCGTACCGATGACAGATCTGAGAGGGTGGGGGAGGGGCAGGGATGGATATTCACACGTGTCTTCCTCTCAGGCCCAAAGACAGCATCGCAACGGGACTCTCTCTCGAGCGCGTTGGAACAATCAACTTTCTTTATAATCATGTTTTCCCCTTTTTTTTTAAAGTGCTCGTGGTCCTTTTCTAACAGACTTGTGTATGTTTGTTAATTGTGTCCTCTTCTATCTAGTTTAGCTGGGTCCTCCCTCGGCGGAGTAGCCGTCACATTCTTTGTTAAAGCCAGGATACATTTTTAAATGCTTCTTTGCTAAAATATCACATGAATAGCTAACGTACTTGCACTGTAGGAAGGGCACTTATCAGTGCGACGTCACTTCCTCTTGGCTTTTTATTGTGCTTTCCTTGGCACAACTCTCCCTTAAATCACATTGAGGGGTACTGGTGACACAATGCTTGAGCTGACTGCAATGAGACTGGATGCTGGCTTTACTGAAGTAAAATGCCACTTTGGGTGTTGACATTACGGCAGAAATCACACAGGGAGCAGCAGTGATACCAAAATGCGAGCTGCCCTTGTTGCATTGCCTATGTGCAGTGATATGACACTGTGAACTGTCTGTATTACATCGACTTCATAACTGGAGGTGTAATTGTGGCAATCACGCCAGACTGCGATTCAAGATGCCATTCCTGCAGTGGCATCACTGTGGGAGCGCCCCTTAATGTAGTGGCATCACACCAGAAACACTCCTAGTATCAGTTACTTCTTCTCTCCTCGAAATAGTATGCTTGCCCAGACAGCTATGCACCTGTGGCATACCTTAGACAAGAAAAGTAACAATATTGCGGGTGAAATTCAAGTGAAATATTAAAACATTACACAATATTTCTCAATAGACTTGCTGTGCTGACAAAAATGCTTCCAAAATGCGCTGAATCATTAATATGTAATGGTGTTAATTTCAACTTAAAGTTCCTGAGAAAGAGGAATGCAAAGTCAAAGTGGTCTCGTTGGGGTGCTACCGATGTTCATTGATGTGTTTTCAGCCAAACAAAGTTCTTTGTTGCCTTACAGTCCAGAAAAAAATTATAATAAATTGGCACGTCCAATGATGGTGGAATACTTTTTAAAATATATTTGTAAAATATATATAAGGAGAGGGTTGTTACGTTGAGTATTTTTAGAAATCTTTGACATAACTTTCAGTTTAACTCTATCATTTGCCTGAGATTGTACAATTGGGTTCAAGTTACAAAATACCCACTTTTACTATAACCTTTACTAAAACAAAGCAATGCACAATAAGGTAATTAGTAATAGTTTGTTAGGAGACGTCATAAGTTTATTGTTGAAGGCCTCGCAATCGACAGGCATGGATCTTTAAATAAAGAAGCTCCAAAAATTAAAATTTCAAAAGGCAGAGTTGCTGCTCGTGTGCCCACCCCCAGCCACATCGTGACTTTTACAGGCACTGGTGAGCGGTTCTTTTGTGCCCCCACGGCGGTGACTTTGAAAAAGGCACTGCAATGGGAATGCCGAACCAAGTTCATAAAGGCCTTGGACTGTGAGCGACAGAACAGACACTTTCATTAATATTCAATTTTACTTTCATAGTCATAAGCTTTCTTAAACCATGAAACAATGAAGGGAACTGACTATTTTTTGGTGAGCATTCATGTCGTGATTCTCGGAAATCAGTTCCATATCAGCAGCTGAACTGACACTGAGCAGACAGGCACTTAACGCTGTATCTTGAAGCACATGGATGGGTGCTTCCACCTTTGTTTTCTTGTGTTCCATTGTCGCTACAAATGAACATTGACTTTTTATGGGAGTTGATGCAGCTCATGTGTACACTTTGGTTTTCAATGGCGTAAGTCAGGGCAATAGAGATAATTCATTGTATTTCTCTTCACGCATAATGTTTAACGACGCACCACTGTCGATGATTAAAGGTATTGAGCAACCATTTATTTATTTTTATTTTTTTTTTTAAATCTTTTTATTGAAAGTTTTTACTGACAAAATAGATCACATTGAGAGTCAAAGGAAAAAGCAAATAAAGCAGCAACAATAATAAAAGGCGCAACACCCAGTTCATAAAAAAAAATAATCAAAACTAAAAAATAGCAGTCCAGGTTCTGAAAACATAAATCTAATCAAGCAAAGTTTCCATTCTATAATATTTTCATAGCTTCACTTATATACAATTATATCATAATCGGCTATCTCCCTCCTTCCATCGTGTAATGGGACCCCATATTAACTTACCCAACTTCCTTCCCCTTTTTCCTTTCCGTGCATAGATCTCTTTCTCCACATTATATGTTGTTATTAATTTGGCCAATCAATTATGAAAAGTGGGTGGGATAGGGTCGATCCATGCAGAGGCTATGCATAGTCTCATAACTGATAATGCTACAAATAAAAATTCCCTCCCGCTTGATAATTGTTCATCCTCCACATTTACTCCTAATAATATTGTTCCGGGAGTTAACACAATTTCAGTTCCTAAAATATTGTTTATGAAGCCTTCAATATCTTTTTTAAGTGAATATAGATGAGGGCACGTTGCAAATACATGTTTTAAATCAGCTTCCAGGCTTCCACACCTATAACACTTAATACCCACAGTACCTCCCCATTGTGCTATTTTTGCAGGGGTATAATATAAATGATACAGCGTTTTATAATGTTGCGCCTGCAATGGTGCCGAGCATAACAAAGAATATCCCTTTTCTAAAGAGATGCCAAAGCTTTCACCACTGATGTTAAGATTATCTTTCCATTTTTCATTCCATTTTTCATAATCATCCTGTTTTGATTTTATCAGTTCAGCATAAAACCTCTTGATAGTACAATCTTCCCCTAATTGAACCACTTCCATAATAGGATCGCGCCTAAAACCCAAAGCACCCCCCTTTTTATTCAACAAGAAGCTCCTAATTTGTAAGTATTTAAAAAATTGCCTGGTGTCTAACTTAAATCTAGCCTGTAATTCTGAGAATTGAAATACCCCCTGTTCCCCCATTACATCCCCTATACTTCCAATTCCCTTATTTTCCCACTCGATAAATGTGGAACCCGAGAAAATCTCTTGTGGAAGATTTGGGTTATCTAAAAGTCTGGTATATACATTATATTTCCCCAAGCCTACTCTTTTAACAAAACTTTTCCAAATTGTACATGCTGCTATAAGCGTCTTAAACTTTGTCCTTTTATAGTAACTTGCCTCTGTAAACTTCAAAAACACATTCTCCACTTCTCTTCCCAAGAGTAGTCCATAAATTGTCAGTGTTCCAAATTCGCTCCGACCTTCTGATTCTGCCCCTCCCAGCAAGCTAGTCATATTTTGAAGAGCTGCCGACAAATAATAAAGCTTTAAATCTGGTACTCCCCAGCCTCCCCTCTCTCTCGGAAGTGTCATAAATCTGAGGGTTCTTCTAGTTTTCCCCTTTGCCCAGATAAATCTATTGATTATATACTCTAATTTTTTTAATAATTTGACATCGAATAACAAAGGTATAGCTCTGAATAAATATAAAAATTTTGGGAGAACCAGCATTTTTATTATATTCGTCCGCCCCACAATTGACATGTGCAAGTTGTCCCACCTGTCCAGGTCTTTCTCCACCTTCTTAATTAAGGGGGTAGTATTCTTCTCTACTAACAAATCCACATCTGGCAAAATTATTACCCCTAAGTATATGCCTGCCTGCGTCACTTGATTATCTGTACAGATAGTATAAGAGTTTTTAATTATCTGTGTTTTAGAAGTATTTAATTTATAACCCGATATCTTTCCAAATTTCATCGCCTCAGTTTCCAGATACTCTATAGTTTCAGTAGGATCAGGAGTGATTACAGCGATATCGTCTGCATAGGCTAAGGTTTTACAGTGCCCGATGAGTGTTGTTAGAGGTCTAATCATCTCAGACGCCTCTATTCTACGGATTAGTGGGTCCATGTATATAGCAAACAAAAGCGGTGAACAGGGGCACCCCTGTCTTGTACCCCTTTTTATTCGAAATTGCCCCGTATTCCCAGCATTCACACGTAGAGTTGCTACCGGATTTAAATATAGAATCTGTATTGCTTTAAGATATCCCTGTTTAATACCTATTCTTTCTAAAGCATACCAAAGATAATCCCAGGAGACCCGATCAAATGCTTTTTCTGCATCGAGTAACATTACTGCCATCGGGTCTCCTGTGACTGATGTAACATCAAATAGAGTTATTACTTTACGTATGTGGTGAGTGGTTCCTCTTCCCGGTATAAAACCATGTTGAGCACTACTAACTATTTTGTGGATTACTCTGGCAAGTCTTGATGCTAATGCCTTGGAAAACACTTTCACGTCTGCATTCATTAGAGTGATGGGCCTATACCTGGTTCCTCCGGATTTTTCCCTTTTTTTAGCATTACTACCACCTCGGCACTCCCCCATGATTTGGGTGCTGATTTACCCAACTGTGCCAATTGCATGATCTTTATTAACTCTTCTTCCAAAATATCCCAAAACACTTTATAAAACTCTATAGGTATTTGGTCAGGGCCCGCTGCCTTACCTGAGGGAAGTTTCCATACTGCCTCCTTAATTTCCTCTGTCTGCAAGACCACCTCTAAACCATCTGTGTCATCCTCCTCCAATATATCCACCGGGATCTCTTGAAGATACTCTTTCATATCCTCTTTATCTCTCCGGGTGTCTCGCCCCGCTAGTTCGTCATCATATAGCTTCTCATAAAAAGTCCTAAATACTTCCCTTATTTCATTAGACTCTGTATACCCCCTACCTGATGTATCCCTAATTTCTCTCACTGTTCCCACCGCTTCTTGTTGCCTTGTCCGGGTAGCCAAGATTCTCCCTACTGACTCACTCAGTTCATAGCACTTCTCCCTTTTAGTAGTGTATATTTTCGCTGCTTTGCTAGCTATATCACTCTCTGCCTCGCCTTTTGCTTTCACTAGTTCTATCAAGGCATTATCCATTTGACTCCCAGTCAAAACACATTTTTCTAAATTCTCCTCTGCCTTGAGTACCTTTTCGGATAGCTCTGCATTCCTCAAGTGCATCTGTTTCCGTTCATAAGAATTATAGCTCTTCGTTTCCCCCCGTACCCCTGCTTTGAAAGTGTCCCAGACCACCCCCAATGCCGCACTATCCCTGTTAAAGAAGGAAAAATCGCTAATCCATTTATTCATATGTTCTATATATTTATCCTCTTTTAACAACCCTCTTTCGAAAGTCCAATTTGTATATTGTCTAGCATTTGTTTTTGTTACTGTTGTAAGTACTAAGGGATTATGATCGCTAAGGATCCGTGGCAGCCTTTCAATATTTGTATTCGATATGATAGTACTTGAAACAAAAAAATAATCCAATCTTGCACACGTTCGATGTGGGGCTGAGTAATATGTAAAACCTTTGTTATCCAATCTCTTTTTCCCCCATACATCTGAGAGAGCATTATTTAAAACTAAACTATGTAGTGCCTGATTAACTCTCCTTTTCCGACCTTTATATTTTCCAAAAGAGCCCAATCCTAATCCATCTGCTCCATTTATATTAAATAAAATAAATTATATATATATAATAAAAAAAATAATTTTCGGTGCCCAGGTAGCCAACTCCACATCTAAAAATTGAAAAGTTTCGGGGTCATCCTCCGTTGAACCATAAACAGTTACAAGCGTTGTCCACTCCCCATCTATATAACACTCAACCATGGCCCATCTACCCCATTTATCCTGTGCTTTCTTCCTAGTCAAGGTGTTTTTATTTCTAGCTAAAATTGCTACCCCTCTTTTTTTAACCCCTTGACTTGAATCGACTAATAAATGAAATCCTAAATGACTAAGGAAATATGCTTGTGTAGCCATAACATGTGTTTCTTGGATACATACAAAATCCACATTCATTTGTTTTAAAGCTACTGATATTTTTGATCTTTTTTGAGCATCATTTAAACCGCATACGTTCCATGTTACACACCTAACTCCCATAGCTTAACTTATCATATAACTTTTCCCACCTCCAGTCTCGTATGCACCCTAGCCATCTTGTTGTACAACATCTTATCAACTCTCTAGGAACATTATTTCTTATCTTTCTTCCTTCAGATTTTCGCCTCCCTGTCCATTCTCCCGTTTCTGCTGTTGCCCTTTCTAAAATACATCTCTCTCTTATGTGTCCTGCCGTGTCCTGTACCCCCCCTAACTCCCCCCCAGTTCCCTCTTCCCCCCCCTCCCTTCCTGGCAAATAGGTCAATCCTGACCTATGTGTGACAGCCGAGCCCCCCCTCAGGGGATTTCCCCTCAGCCACTCCCCCATGATCCATCTCTTAAAACCTTTTTACAAGGTGTAAAGAACTCGTCCCCATCTTTTTTATTTCTTTGTTATGGATGCTACTTGTCTTATGCCTTCAATCCGATCGGATTGTGTATTCCGCTCCCTATGTGTTCTCTCTTCTCGAAGATAGGTCAAATATTCCTGCGCAACTATTTCAGAAAAAAAAACTCTGAACTGACCATTAAATCCTACTTTGAGGCGAGAAGGAAACAGCAAATACACTTCACACCCTACATTTTGAAACGGTGTTATAAGTTGCCTCATACGCCATCTTCTCTCCACTGTTGTGTGGCAAAAGTCTGGGCGAGCAAAAAAAGTTATGTCTTTATATGTTCTTTTCTTCATTGGTTTAGCCTTCATAATTACTTCCTCTCTTAATAAGTAATTTCCCACATACACGAGAATAGCTCTTGCTCTTGAACCCACATTGCCTTTTTTCTGCATGAGGGGAAATCGATGCGCCCGTTGCATTTCCTTATCCCAGTCCCAGTTCTCCATCTCTGGAAAGGCACCTTTCAGCAAATCCACCACAAAGGCTCTTATGTCTCCCCCTTCTTTCCCTTCCTCCACTCCCAGCAATCTTATGTTGTTTCTCCTCTGCCGGTTTTCAAAGTCTTCCAGTTTCCAAAATATATCAGACTCTGTTTTCTCCTGCCCCTGTCTAGATTCCTGCAGCTTTACCATCTCATCTTCCATTTTGCCAGTCCTCTGTTCCACCTCCGTCAATCTACCAGTGACTTCAGTATACATTTCATTTACTTTGTGGAGAGATCTCTGTATTTTCCTATTAGCGCGCTTGGCTCTTTGACTCTCCAACCGAGCTTCCCCTTGTATTTGTTTCAGTGTAGAAAGTAGGAGATCAAATTTATCTGTATTCGACTCTGTAAAACTCTGGTGTCTGTGTTGGTCCTGAGTCTGCTCCTGTTCATTCACCTCCTGCAGACCAGCGCCACTGGTACCATCTTGGAGACTCTGAGATGTAACTGGCTTATCCCAGTCCAGTTTCTTAGCTACTTCTCTTTGTAGCGTACTCCCTGCTCTATTATTTCTCATGCGAGGTCTCCCCCTGGGCTTATAAGTTTTGTTTTTGGTTTTCGGATTTCTTTTTAAAGCTGTGTTCTGCTCCATCTCTAATCCTGGGGAGTTAATGTCTGATTCTTCGGAACCACTCGATGAAGAGCTCTCTGACTCTGCAGGAGAGGTGGAACTTATATCCGTTTCATAGTCCTCCTCTTCTTCCTTGTCATCATCGTTGCTAGGTGGCTCTGCAACAGGTAATTGACTGATGATATTTATATTTCCTTCCTGATTTGATCTCCTATATAGTAAGACATCATTAGATCTAACAGATCTACTAGATCTCGTTGGTTTGAAAGACTTCATTTTATTGTTTTCCTTAGGGATGGCACCACTGCTTGGGTTAACTGCTACAACTACTGTGCTTACTGCATCTACCGCGCTTACTGCTACATTTACTGTGTTTGCTATATTTGTCGCGTTTCCTGCGCTTACTGCGTATACTGCAGTACCAGTACCAGTGGCTTTGCTTTGCTGCACTAGTATTTCTCCTTGATGACCATTAGGTTCTCCTTCATGCTCGATTTCACATGGGGCACCTGCTTGCCTAGAGGGTGTTCCCCCCCCTCCTCTGTAAGACCCGCCTGTGTGTTTAAATATGTGTTCAAATACTCAGCATGTCCTATAATTTCAGCCAACCTTTCCCCTTGTAGATCACCTTTCTGCTCGATTACAACTTTAGTCGCTGTCATAGCGAGATGTGGTTCCTCCCCTTTTTTTCCCTTAACCAAGCAGTCTGCTCCTTTTTGTAGTTCCATACTTGTCAGTACACTAGTCTCCACATCAACTTGTACCTCAGCCCGTTGTGAAGCGTCGATCCCTTCGTTGATGTCTTCCACATCGTCGGCTCCTCCCCCACCCCTATCTTTGATCTCTCCTTCCACAGCATCAGCTCCGCCCCTGCCCCTGCCTACTAAAGAGGCTCCAGTCACACGCTCTGTAACTTCGGCTGGAGCAGGGCGCTCCGTGTTCACAGCAATCTCAGCAGTCTCCACACCTACCGCTACTCCCGACACCTCGGCCGCCCCAACGCACATTGCGGGCTCCGCCATCAGCACCGCCGCACACCGCGCCGGCTCTACTGCATCCACAGCATCGACAGCATCGACCTCCGTGGGTGCAGCCTCGGGCGCCTCGGGTGCAGTTTCTGCCTCCGTCTTTTTCCCTGGCAAGGCTGTTAGCGCCGCCATCACTGGTGACGCCCGCTCTCCACGTGGTGAGAAAGACTCAAAAATCAGAGGCTGCCGCAAGATCGCCTCTCTCAGGGACTCAGCACCAAGATCCACGGAACCCCCCCCAGGTAACTCCTTGCGCCGTTCTTCCCTCCTTTTTTCACTTGCAATGAAGCGTTCTTCCTCACGCTTCTTTGCAGCCTCTTTCCGGGCCAGAGCTCTCTGCCGTGCTTTAGCCCTCAGGTTCGTCGCAGGAATGTCGGGATCACTTAGTGGTCCAAGTTCTTCGTCTTCTCTCTCCCGAATCTCCTTCACTGCCCTCTGTACTTTCGGGGCCATGACACGCTTAACGGCTTCCCAGCTCTCAAAGAGATTAGCAAACGTCTCCTTAATTATAGATGCCGCTGACTCCCAAACGCCTCTCTGGTACCTCTTAAGCTGGACCTCTGCAGGCAGCCACACAGGAATTAACACCAGCCTGTGGAGACCCTCGAACATTTCTCTGTCAATATACCAAAGAAAAAACCGAAGATCTAATGTGGAAAAGATCAGCACACCATTACATCAGGTATCAGCATAGGAGAGTGGCTTGAGGGCTGCTACCCCCTACGGACTGCCGGCGGCCATCTTGCCTATCCGTTACACACCATGACAAGTACTGTGTAAAAACCAGAAATAAAGTTTGAAAAAAAAACAAACATCGACTTGGCACAACGATCTTTAGAATAAAATGACAATCAACTTCGTTCAGAGTCAATTTGCCTCATCTGATGTCATTGATAGGCCTTGTGGATGTGTGTCAGACATTGCTTCTGGCAGCCGCGGCCGGTAGTGGGAGTACCGGCCGGGCGGTGATGTGGGGAGGGGGAGGGGCAGGGCGGGGGGTAGTAATGTATGGATTCAGGACCTTAACAGGTAAGTGAACATGAAAATAAATAAAACAAATTTTGTTGCGCGCACTGCATCAGATTTGGTGATGCAGTGCGCGCAACAAAATTCGTTTTATTTATCTTTATGTTTACTTACCTGTTAGGGTCCTGATTCCATACATTACTACCCCCCACCGTGCCCCTCCCCCTCCCCACATCACCGCCCGGCCGGTACCCCCACTACCGGCCGCGGCTGGCTTCTGGAATGTTCTGGTGGCCATTTTGACTTCGCCCTGTGACGCACTTGCTTTTTCCTTCCCTTTACAAACTGTCTCAAAAATGTTTTCTTTTTCCCATAACCTTTACATATCTGTTCAATGGCTGGACATCTACCTTCGTGTGGAAATGAAAATCCACATCTAAAACATAACTTCTTTTTACGTGTAGACATCACTTTGTGTCCTTCAGTATTTTTCTTTGGCTTACTTTTTATACTCATGACCGATTCACTTTTGGCACCTCCGGCCTCCATACCTGCAACTTGTCTTTCAGCACGCTCCTCAGCTCTGGCAGACATCAACACTCGCTCCAAACAAAGAGTTTCTCTCAGCATTCAACGTATGAAAGAGTCTGACAAGCATCCATCAATAACTAAGTTGCATAGCTTCTTCTTCATTAAACTTACAGTGATTGATGAGTGTATCGTTTCTCTCCACAAATTCGTCAATGGTTTCACCAAGTTTTTGGCATTCTTGACTTAAAATGTATCTTTTGTAATCAACGTTTGGTACTGGATTGTACTTGGGATTCAGCGTTTCTTTAATCTGATAGTATGCAATTTCTTCTTAAATTCACAATATTTTCTTTATGGATTCTTTCCCACCAGCTACACACAAAAAGGGAGGAGGGGTGTGAGGAGAAAGTTTAAGACCTGCGAGGGTTAACTTCCCAATTTAAGACTATTCACATAATAGAACCCTCAGGTCTAAATGATAAACAGAATTTAGATAAACCAAATGTGAGAGAAAAGTGTCCAGGAATTAGCCTAGACGTCCCCTGGGGTGTCCCTTCATTATGATGAAATCCCTCACCCACCATTGGTGGCATGCTTCATCATTGGGAATTCTCCTCTTGGTGGGATGCCTAGTCGTGACAGGAGCTACAACCCCTCTCTGAGAGGGAGGAGCTCAGGGATTGTTTGTTTCTAGTTTGGGATATACTAAATTCCACAATGACGAGTAGTAGCTTGGGTTGGGTGAAAGAATCAGCGCAAAATAATGATGTGATAGTGAAAAGGTAAGTTAAAACTGGCTACCAGTTACGCATTGTACCTTTATTGACCCGTCCTGGGGCCAGGGTTAAAAAAAAGGGCACTGGCAGTGGTAAAATATACCTGCAAGTTAGTGATGAAAATGATCTACATGTTTCAGCCTATTGACCCTCCTTGGAGGTGTTGTGGCTTTTGTCAGGACCAATATGTGATGCTGCTTGCTAAAGTGGTGTATCCACAATACGATATTCAATAAAGTGGAACAAACAGTTGCTGATAATCAAGAGAGATTTTCTGAATAGCTCAAATAAATTAAGAAAATAATGAAAAGAAAGATGCAAATCCAGTGATCCTTGGATTCACTGGTAATACCTGCATACGGGTACAATTATGAATAAGGTTAAAGTGATTCATAAGGAGTTTGCATTGGGGGACATAGTTTGTCTCACTTTATACATTTATAATTAATTGGGAGCAATGTGTTTTGCTCCAAACCATAAACCAGTGTGTATTAACTCTGTGCATATATGGAAACAAAAGAGAATGTGTCTTTTCTCCATGTCTTACTCGTATGTTGCAGGAAAATAGCCTCACCTTAACCTGGCATGCAGATCAGTGAGGGGGCACAGCTTTGTAAAAATAGATAAGTGATGAATTAGTGGGATCAATCACATCCCATGTTTTCCAAATGAATCTATCAAGTATCTCTGAGATACAGTGAGACAAACTATGTCCCCGATGCAAACTCCTTATGAATCACTTTAACCTAATTCATAATTATGCCCCTATGCAGGTATTACCAGTAAATCCATTATGAGATGTACCAGAGAAGAAAAGGTTGACTGGTTTTGTATCTTTCTTTTCATTATTTTCTTATTGATTTGAGATACACAGAAAATCTTACTTGTTTATCAGCCACTGTTCATTCCACTTCATTGAATATGGTATTGTGGATACAGAACTTCAGCAAGCAGCAGCACATGTCGGTCGTAACGAAAGCCACAATACCACCAAGGAGGATTTATAGGGTGAAACATGTAGACTATTTCCGTCACTGACTTGCAGGTATATTTTAACCTCTGCCAGTACCCTGTTTTTTAAACCCTGGCCCCAGGATGAGTCAATAAAGGTACATTGCCTACCTGGTAGCCAGATTTAACATACCTTTTCCCTATCACATTATTCTTTTGCGCCGCGTCTTCTACCCAACCCAAGTTATTACTCATCATTGTGGGATTTAGTATATCCCAAACTAGAAAAAAAATATCCCTGAGCTCCTTCTTCTCAGAGAGGGAGCGATAGCCCGTGCCGGGAGTAGGCATCCCTCCACAAGGAGATTTCCCAATGATGAAGAATGCCACCTATGGTGGGTGAGGGACTTTGTCCTAATAAAGGGACACCACAGGGGACGTTTAGTCTAATTCCTGGACAGTTTTCTCTCACTTTTGGTTTTTCTAAATTCTGTTTATCATTTAGACCAGAGGGTTCTATTGTGTGAGTATTCTTTCCCACCATCACCAGCAAGAGTTTTGAGAGACTTGACAATCTTTTTGTTATCAGTCTCTGCAAGTGCATCAATTAAATCATTAAATGTCTCTATTCAAGCAGTCCATCTATCGCCAATATTTAGCTTTTTTGTGGTATCAAAGGTGGTGGTTGTTTCAGGAACATAGCAGCATTGTATACAAGTGTGGAACTTACAGATACAGCTGGTGGATCACTCTGACTTGGTTTGAGCAGCTCATCAGTGAGAGCTTGCAGCGTGTTGGTTTCTGAATCAGCTTTCATTTTAGTTGCAAATGTGACTTTCTCCGCAGCCATCTGAAAATGTTCACTTTTCTGATAGTTGCTCTCAGTTCTTTATTCTTCGAAGACCTGGGAAGTTGTTCTGAGCCCCACTCTGCAACTTTGTGAATGAACCGCTTCAAGTATGGATGGCTCCATAAGCACAATCCTGAGCACTTCTCCTTGAGCCAACCTTATAGAGTGTTGTGGTACGATGGCTCTCTTTAGTGTATTCAGTAAGTCATTTATTTACTCTCTTCTAAATGTCAGTTTGCATTTTTTGTCACCTGGTTGATCTCCACCTTACAGCACTTCTGTTTGCAGCGTTATTTTACAAGTTATGATTATCAGCAACGGGACTTCATAAACCTGGTTGAATCACCTTCAGCGTTAACAAACTGTATAATATGCAACTTTATATTGTGCGGCAGCATGGTACCTTTATGTATGGTCTGACCAACAAGTTCTAAACCTTCGACGTGTAGATTTTTTGTAATGTGTCCATTGTCTTCAACTGCTGTACAGCGGCTAGAGTTGCGCTTTGACTCCACTTTCATGAAGCGTTAAGTCCGTATTTCGACTGCAACACATGTGACCTGAATGAGCAGTTTACTTGGACCACAGCAAACTCTCAGGGAGAGCACAGTGGTTCTTCGGGTTACTTATCTGCTGTCTCGTCACCATTTGTAGCGTCCTCCCCAGCCTGAGTACCCACCAATCACTATACCACACACAGAGCTTAGTATTACACGTCCTCACATTCTAAACAAGCTTTCATGGCAATGTGCTCAGACACCTACATCACAGCTCTACACAGTTCATTAAGAGCCTAAAGGTTTCTGTTATAACACATTGCAAGACACTACACCACACTAAATCATAAATGGAATCCAGAGACCCCCACTTAAACATATTGGAAGTTTAGGAACCCGACCTAAGAAATATCTATTATTTAAACTTCAAAACAAGCTATACTACAAAAAGAAGTATACACCAAATAAATCCTCAAATATTGAAATCTTCTATTTAATTCTCAATCAAATATAGAAACAGTTTTCACTTTTGCTTCTTTATTTAGATATACTTTATTTATTTTAATGTATTATTTTAATATTATTTAGTTTGGTACAACAATCGCAGGCCCCCTGAGTAGGCATCGTGGATCCCCAGGGTTCCTCGGACTACATGTTAAGAACTCTTAGATTTTATGCATGTGAATTTCACTCTTCTCTACTTCCCCGTGTCAACCCGTCTTTCGCTCACTTTTTCTGTGCCCTGCCCTCCTCCCCACTGCCGTCTGTGGCTTTCCACACTCTGTCGCTTCTGTCAAAGTCTCTCTCCATCCATCCTCGGTTCTCCAAGTCACATCCTCCTTTCAATACTGCACGTTAAAGTCCCATCTATTTGTTCACTTTACAATGAGATCCAAATAATTATTGTTTTCTACCAATTATTTTTTGCTTTGGACATCTTATAATTTGACATCTGCGGAAACTTCTGGCCAGCAACATGTACTCTGCCCAAAAGGAGGGGTATAATTATTTCCATAATGCCTTATCTATTAATCTGTTCAATAAGCTGCATGCAGGACTCCTGCATAACTGTAGAGAGAACATTTGAAATAAATAAAAGGGAGGAGTATGTTTGTATCAACTGCATCTAAAACCTAACTTGGTTTAAGACTGCAAGTTTTCCCAGCAGTCTCAGCACCAAAATGTAGTACTACATTAAACCGATTTGTAAAGTAGTATCAAGCCATGGTTGTATCATATTCATTACATTGATTTAAAGACCTTGTGGTGAAGTTACATTCATTGTTTTGTTTAATATTATAGGGGTTGTGAGATGTAAAGGACATTTTGATGGAGCTCAAATAAATTGCTTTACAAAAGGCATATATTTCTGTCTGTGCATGCAACCTATCACACCTTTTGATGGACCCCTTCTTCAGCTGCCACTTCAAAGGACCGGCCACACATTCCTCTGTAATGGGAGTAGGAAAACCTTTGGGGCAGCAATGCGAGCATATTTGTGATTGAAAGACTCTGTATCACCTTTCCCAATTAAGAAGGGGGACCCAGAATGCTCAGTGGAACCACACAATGCAGGAAGCCTAATTAAAGTGCTGGCTCCAGGGAGGAAATTGCTTTTGAAGATCAACAGGCTGAATTTAAGGGCCAAAAGCATAGTTGCGAAGCAGTTTAGAACTCTGCACTTCTGACAGAGGGATTCACCATATTTTCTTTTTGGTGCATGGACCGTTGATATAGTTTTAATTCCATAAAGCATGCACACAAGAAATGAAGTGCATCACTTTTCTGCAAAAGTGGGAAACCTGTAAATTTATATAGGATTGGCTTAATTTCACTACGCACTTCACTCTGTCGCTTTTACTCATTTCAAAGTCAAGAAGAAAATCTACCTGGATCTGAAGAGGAAATAGGTTTCCCTGCTTGCTGTACTGATGAATTCCCATCTGGTCATCAGAGACAATTAGAGAACAATAGTTCCCCTGTGCGTGAATTTCTGCTTTTAGCATTTTGCTGGTGAAATCAGTGTGCTGCTAGCGAAAAAGGGCTATCGGGAGTCAAGGATCTATGAAAGAAGCCTAGCTGACCATGCAGAACCTTGCTCCTGGGTTTGGAGGGTGAGGGAGAAAGTCATAAGACAGAGAAAGCTATAACCAGTCTACAAGAATTCTAATGGACAAGCTGTAACTGAAAGTTTTTTGTGGGCCCGGAAGTGGAGTTGTGGGTACCTGCAACAGAAGAAAGTGGAATGGAGTTTAAGGAGTGAGCACTGTAGAGTTGAAGAAGCAATGGCAACAGAACCTGAGGAAATACTTTGGGATCCGTTAAATACGACCCATTGGAAGGTTGGTGGCAACTTGCAGAACCTCCCCCAAAAAAGCAACCTCAGTGGAGCCAACTTTTCAGTACTAATCTCTCTTAGTGTTTTTGTGTGGAGACAGAGGCAACTATGGGACAAATTCATTATCATATCTGACTGTGTAAAGATCTTTTTTGGCTACAGCTATCTATTTTTCCCCATTGAATGTACCATGCACTAATATGTTTCCATTAAAGTTCACTTGAGGGTTGGCTACAAACAGTGCCTATGTCCCATCCAATCACATGGATGTCATTTTTCACATTTATTGCATTTCCCATAAGATAACATTTTACTTTAAACATTTGTTGTTTCAACAGATTTGGTTAGAACCTTTCAAGTTCTTAATTTACTAACGTTATTGTAGTTTGGCTAATTTGTTGACATATACCGCCTAATGGAAGCACTGGTTCTTCAGCGAAGCTCTCAAGGGGAGTCAAGTATAGTTCACAGAAACCAGGTTATGTTTGTGGTTAAGATTGTTTGGACCTAGTGGAAACTGAGAAACAGGCCACACCAAGGCAGTGGCCCATTCTTCCTATGGCCTATGCTCACCCCATCTCAAACCAGGTGGGAACTTGACATGTCATTAGTCAAAAATGACCAGTCGGAGATACAGTCATCCATTGACTATATTAACATAGTTATTTTCCTATGTCACTTCCAATTTATGTAGTGTTCATCAAGTTGCGTCAGCTGAGATGTTGATGTCAGTTCATTCATCTTTTTGAAAAATCACCGTTTCACTAATATTCTCACCAGAAAAGCCTAAATTCTAAATGGGTAAACGTCTTACCTGAAAGGGCAGGTTTTTTATGCACTGAGGTCAGTTTGAGGCAACTGTCACAGTCTGTAGAACTCTACCTTAAATCCACAATGATACCAACAGGCACACATTAAAACCCCTTAAGCAAGAGTGTAAGTGGTAGTGCAGAAATATGACGTGGAAAGACATTTCTGATCCTGCACTATTAGACATGGCTTATGAATAAATGGATTACACAGAAAAGAGTTTTGCTTCAAAGTAACCATAATAAAAAACCTGAACTTTAATAATGCATAGAGCCGGCAGCTATTAGAACATTGAACTGCCTCACAAAACAGAGCAGAGTCTCCCAGAGCTGTGCGTGCCAGAAATCTACATATTTTTTCATAGCAAAGTCCTTCGTAAAAATTGATGTTCTTCTGTATAGGGCAGATTGAAAAACTTAAGTACAGAGTGAACACAGGGGTGCTGTCCTTGAACATGACTTGGGATTTAAAGTTTCACAGGACAACAACTGCACTCCATTATTGATTGATGATCGCCCTGTTTTCTCCATGTTTCTTTTCCCCTTAGGCACTAGTCTGGAAAGAAACAAAACGAATGCCAATGGCATTCTCACAAAAGAGAGAGAGGGGTCTAAGACTTTTACAATCCCACACATTCTCCCCTGTAGAACAATTATTTTTCCAACCTTTCCAGAATTTGACAATGTTCCAGGATCCTCACTGCAATAGCACGGCAACACCCACTGGAACTCTGTCAGGAGATCCAGCTCATCTTGGCCATCAAAATAGCACTTGTGTGTCTTTCTCATAGAGTTTCAAGGCCCATCTCTACTGGCCTGTCTTCCCAGAGACATGTCTGTCCGCAAACAGTGCAACCGATTAATTCCCTTATTTAGTGTATCTGTCAAACAGGTTATATTGTGAAAACGTCAAATTCTATAGCATGTACAGTATGGAGTGTCTTGATTAGGGTGGGTGATTTCTTTTTTTAACATACGGGTACTCATGCAAATTCGGGACATTTGTACTTCATTAAGGATTATGAAGTTTCCTTAACTTTGTCCGAGGTCAGTTTTGCTAACTTCGCTCAATCACAGCATCCGGATGATGAGCCAAACATTGACATCAGGCTATATGGATTTGTGTATCCCTGCTGTGCTTGAGTGGCAGGGTACACAATGGCTGCATTTCAGCTGTTCCATCTTCTTCGCATTCTCCTGGAAGTCCTACCCTGAAGACTCTGGCAGAGGGGCTGAAAAAAGAAGTGTACGGCCACCAACTAAAATGGGGAGTCACAGCCGCTCATGGCATTGCAATTGAAAAAGTTGTGTATGCAGTGCACATGCTCCATTTTCCATCTTTAGAAAATAAATAGTTACAGTCTCACAGTAAGCGAAGCAGGAAATTGTTCTGAAAAATTTACTAAGTTGTTAGCCATTAGGCTTTACAGGAAACCTGTTCTACAAAGGCAGGAATCAGCAGTTTCCAAGTCCAGACACCGAGAAGGCACAAACAGCATTGAAGTGTAACACTTGAAAGGCCTCTCTAACCAGGGTCCACCCTCTAAACATCAGCAATCAGAGGCAAGGTGAGCTAGGCATGGCAAGCCTTGCCTAGGCTGCACTGTCTCTGAAGCAACAGCACCTCTGACATATTTCTCCTTGGACAGTTGGCAGTGCAAGAGGGTGGCAGCCAGCCTTTGTCTCAGGGCCTTGCATTGTTTTCGTTCCCATGCATCACTGACAGCAGCCCAGCTGATCTTCTGCACCATGTGCAAACATTCGGACAGCTATGTATCACACCAGGGCTCCATGCACAGGGCGTAGACACTTTTCAACTTTCATACACTCCAGAGTGTTTGGAAAGTCCCTAATGACATCACCAGCATACCTGGCCGGACAACCAACATCTGACAGGCAATCTGTCCTACTGTCGTTCTCAATGCTCAGTCACTTCCTGAGATCTAGCTGTTCATGAGCACTCCATTAAGCAGCCGCTCATGTTGGGATTCACCCAGGAAACTACCCTGCAGGTGCAAATACGCCAAATATAAATCCATAACATTAAGGACCCGATTCTGATGCGGTCGGAAGCGGCTCCGAACATAGGTCGGAGCCGTTCTGACAGCATCAGAATCAGCTGTTGGGATTCCTTTCCAACCGACCCATTTTGATGTTGTCAGTCGGAAAGGAATCTGAACCGGATTTCTGAATGGCCTCCAACGGGCTCTGAGAGCCCAGCTGCCATTCGGAAATCCTCCATCAATGCCTCGGGCACCTCTTTCCAGCCATGGGATTACGATGGAAGATTCCCACTGCTTTCCTGTGCTGGCCTTTCCGACACAGAAAGGCTGTGGGAATCCAACTTTGGGGACCCCCAGTAGGGCCCCCATGGGTGCAAGGCCTCTGGATGGCGGCCTAGGGGGCACCGATGGTGCCCCCCTTTTGATCCCTTCACCCAGTGGCAGGCATCTGAACGTGTTTGCCATGGGGAGAGGGATGATCTGCACGTCTACTCTTTATGAAAGCATGCATTCCGTTCGGAATGCATGTTTCCATTGCAAAGAAGAGGATTGCGACCGAACAGAGTACAGTCGCATCCTACTTGCTGGTCTGGAACCGATGACAGGAGGTCATTTGGTTCCAGTTCCCAAACGATGTCAGACAGACTCTGGTTTGTCCGACATCGTAATTGGGCCCTCAATGTTGGTGATTTGCACTTCTTGACTGTCATTATCACTAGGCAGACAACCAAACTCACCATCACTCCCCATCCTCAAAGCTGGAGTATTTAGCATTGTTCTGAGGTGGCAGCACCACCTCAATAGCATGCCCAAAGCCCCAGGCTACATTCGAAGTCTATGAAATAAAGGTGACACAGTGCCATACGGTCTAGTCTGTTTTGGGACCCCACTTACATCCATAACCAGGAAGACCTCAACCTGTTCCCTGGAACTCCAGGTCATTTGTGGGCTGCAAAGAATATTCATTGAAACTCAGGCCCACTTGCATGGGATGCATTTACTGAGCATGTTCCCTGCAAATCTACCGGGTAACCACTTCAAGAAACGTAGGATTTTGTGCTATGGCCCTCATTAACAGACTTATCGCTGAAGGGTAAATGAATGCTGCATGCAAATACATTATTGTCACTCTTTCTCAGAGAAGACATGCCTTGAGGTGGCCAATCTTAAAATTACATAGCAATTGTTTTTGAAAGGACAATCCTGAAACAGTGGTCCACACAGACTGGCATGCAGCCCTCAAGCACATACATTTAAGCTTCAGGCCATGAGAAAGCAATAAGATGACTCTCATCCCATTCATGGGTGACTTCCATGACACCATAGAGCAGGACCCACAAGATCTATTAGATAGCAGCCTTTGCTGAACCCCTCACCAAAGGCATCTTCATGGCTAAACAATGAATGGCACAGTGCAGGTTTAAACTAAAATAAAGAACAAATGACATTTCCAGCAATTGTAAATACCTCTGCAAATACTATCCACCTGCACAAAAAAGTGAAAATTCTTAGAATCTGGCACAACAGCATGATACCACCAATCCACTAGAAATGGCCCACCAATAGGTCTTGCAATGCCTGCATGCCGTACACGAAACGGAGGCCGTTCCGTGAACGCCTGCAGCAGGGCAGTGGGCCACTCATTCATGCAGCCAAGTGAATTTCCCTCTGCTCTACATTTGCATGTCATGCAGGCGTGTCTTGATGCATTAAACTTGGCTGCTGCTATATGGGATTCTCATTATAGCCTTTTGACTTAATTAACTGTCTGTGTTTGGTGTACAGTTAGTAGTTAATTGTGTCTGTTGGTGAGACAGGAGTGTGGTGGTAACTGCCAATAAATGTACTTACTGCAACACACTGATCTTATTTAGTTAACCATCTAGACAATATCATCAGGGACTCGCAAACACTGGTTTGTTGGGAGTTGGTGGGGCTGTGGGCAGGGGATGGGATGGTTGACTGTGGTCATAGAGGCCTAACTGATTGGGTAATCTGGAAAGATTATTTCCTGAATAACCAGTGTTTTTTAAAATCGTTTTGGAGTGCAACGGAGGCAGAAATGTCAATGAGGTCTGCGGGAAAGATAGTATGACATAGTATTAAATGATGAGCTATCATCCTGACAGAATACCGTGACCAAATATAGACTATCATAATATAGTAGGTAACAGTAAAGATTTACTTTTCTTAATTCCACATCAATGTACCTTGAAGATATATATTGTAGGAGAAACTGCTGGCTTTTAGGGTGGATCGATTGTGGTTAGGTTAGATTCTCTTGTTTTACTTTTGGAAAGGAAAGAGACAATTTGGATAAGAATTAATCCAGATCTATCTTCACTGCTGACGAGGCTTTTGTGTTCCTAAATTAGTGCTTTCAGCTAGGTGTTCTCTCCTCCTGAAGCACAGTGGGGTTTTTGCTGCACTTGGGCAATGTGGCATTATTTTCTCACTCAAAACAAGACAGAAAAACTGTGAGTTTTATTAGTAGAGTGAACATAATTATTTCTCATACACAATAAAGTGGGCAGTTTACTTGACAATGGGTTTAGGGTTAAGGGACAACAAGACTCCTCAATTCATGCTCGGTCTGTAAAATGTGACGCTCAAGTCGGATGATTCCTGCAGATGAGGCACTTTAGAAACGATTAGGAGGCAACAAATGTAAAAACTATCTTGTATGGTCATCAGCAGGGCACTATAATAACAGTTGTTAATCTGTAGGAGCCTGGATATCCATGTATCTGCACATACGTTTATCATAACTGAGAAGGCAATTTGGTGCATGGACCTGATTTACAAAAGTAAACTTACACTTTTGTGTGTTTACTTGTTTTTGGGTATTCACAAACTGAGAGTTTAGTTTTACTAATTGTAATTTTACGACTGATCTATCTTTTTATAGGCGGAGTCTCTGGAGAGAGTTTTTCTTTTAATAAAACATTTAGTGCAGAAAAAGACAATTATTTTGCAAGCAAGTTGTGGGAAAACAACAGAAAAGGAAAACGGTCAGTGTGACTAAAATAAAACCTAAAGCCAAGAAAAGTCAGTTTTCTTTTTGTGAAGACTTTTGGTACCATGGCTACTTTATAAAGTATTTCATTCTATTGGTTTTCATGTAGTGTTTAGGCACTGGTTACTACCATAGAAAATGTGTTCAAAGCCAGGCGTTTGGAAGCATCCTCTTTCTGCTGAACCTGTGATGGTGATAACCCTCAAGCAAGGATGGAAATAATGTCTCTGCTCTAGTGGGGAGCTCTGAAGCCAAAAAGGGAAAGAACGATTGAAACACTTGATTGATGAAAGAGCTGGATTCAACAGTGAAATCAAATTAATCTTTCTTTAAGTATTTATGAGGCCAATATCATTACTAGTTTGATCACATCTGAAAGCTAGGAGCCTTTTTAAAGGAGATTTGGTGGCACTGTTTGTGTGTATCTCTCTTTAACTGCTGTGTATTCAAAAAGTGGGTGAGTTCAGACACTTAAAAAAACGAACACACTTATTTAGGACTATAAAATCAATATGATCCGAGACAAACGAAACCTTATTGCGCCTATTGGTCGTGGGGCCAAACGCCTCTCTCTGAGATCTCCTTCGCAAAATAAGTAGGAATCCGTTTTTAACAGCTTTTTATTTATACTTGAAACCTATCAAAGCATTTTGGTATTTCTGTAAAAACTTTGCAACAAAACCGTATGAGTTATTTTTAGAGCTAGCAGAGAAGTGGTGGAGAGAAAAGTAGTTTATCCTTGAAGCAGATCCAAACTTTAATATGACTTTGCCCACTATTTTGATACAGTGGTTATTGAAGGCTCATGTCCTGGATGAGTAGTGAGTGATCAAAGGCATCAGAAGATAACACCAGGAGCTGTGGACAAAGAGAATATGGGTATTATTTCCACAGTATCTGAAGAAGTGCAATAGTAGGGTGTCACTTAACAGGCTATTTTCATTTTGAGGAATTGGTTAGTTTTTTTATAGCACATTTTCCCGCAAAATGCCATGCCCTTAGCTAAAATGCCCAATTTCTGCCAATTGATACCTTCATGTGAAGTTTCAGTAGCCAGAAGTATCTGACAAAAAATCCAGAGTCACGACCATAAACTTGTAATGAGTAAGACGTTTTTTGCAGTTACTTCTTCAAACGTAAGATTGACGCTTGCACCTTTATGTATATTATGCTTTTCTTCAGATGTGTTTTTATGTTACGTCTTTTTATTGACTTTCAAGAGAAAACGATGATTTTCTTGATGAATATGTTGAAAACAATCCAGCAGAGTAGCAACAGCGACCAAACTTAAAATACAAGTGTTGTTTGTTTTGTCATATTCATAATTCCAACATGCAAACAGTGGTTTGCACAAGTGTCAGGAGTTGATGACGCAGTTATAAATGAGGCCAGTAATACCAAGGTGGCACGGTTATGAAAAATCTAACTGATTGGTAAACAAGTTTGTTTATATTACAATCACTCTGCATACGTGATTTGATTGGAGAGCCTATGCTCCTAACAGGTTGTTTGGAGCAGAGACCTTCCTAATGGCTATTTGCACAGCACATCCTCTCATGGCAGAGTCATTTGGATGGAATTTGCGAGATCCCTTATACCGTATTAATGCAACAATTGTGAGCACGAGTTAAAATGCTCCAGAGGCAGGCATCTTAAAAAAATTAGGTACCCCCAGAAGACCAGTTTTTACTAAAAACAAACTTGTGGAATATATTTGAAATCCACTGGAATAATATTACATTACAGAAGGGATACAGCCTGTTTTACTTGCATTTGTGATTACCTGGCCGAAAGTATAGCAGAGACTAATCTCATGGAACAATCTAGAAGCATATCTGCAAAGAATCAAGACCCAAGCCTTCTTTGACAGTTCATCTATGCCCCTGTTCATACTGCAGCTCCAAATGCACCTTATCTACTGTGGAAGTGCACAGAAATTGTGTTTCTAGTCACCTAAATAGTTGATGCCATGTTTATTCAATTGCTGGCATTCTGTTTGTCCTTGTTGTGAACAGCTTGTACTGCTTTCTCACATCTGACATAATTAGGCACTGCCAAGCTAGGATTCACCAATGAATAGCATAGCATCTGGAACCTTCGATTGCTTGTATGGTTCAAGGTCCTTTTTTGTTCTTCCCCTCAGACAGCTGTGCACCTGCTAATCTGACTTTCGATCTCTGTCACATGTGTATAGAAATCCTATAAAATTTCAAGCAAACTAGGGAGGGTTAACATTAGATGCCCACTGCTATAGAGGGGGACATGCAGTCTCTTTGTATAGCAAGATTGCAGTTGTGCTTGTCTACCTGAATAAACTTGGGCAGACCTAAGCTGGTGTGTGGAGTATTGTTGCCTTATGCCAAAACTATCACACTCCTTAATTGGAATGTATTTTCTGAAATAACCACTTATACACTTATATTTAGAGGAATACGATCATTGAGTCTCAGTTTCTGATGAGAGACTGGAAGTTGATCTCTAAATCTATATTCCCAACTTCCAGTCTCTCATCAGAAACTGAGAATTAAGGAGTATATATATATATATATATATATATATATATATATATATATATATATATATATATATATATATATATATATATATATACAGCAACCTCCGTTTCCAGCATGAGCTTCGTCCTCCGAAAAACTATCCCAGGAAGCAGACACGGACCCAAGGCAATAGGATGCTTCTTTCTTTATTTCTTTATTCTGCTGTCGCCATAACGTTTCGGCTCACCTGAGCCTTGATCACATGACAGAATGTTAAGGTGAATAGTGAGTTTTTAAAGTGCAAGTGCTGACAGCTAATTGGCTTACAGCTTAGTAAACAGTGAAGACAGACCTGACTTAACTTAAATATTGCCGTCTCACTACAGTACTGTTTTCAGTGCATTATGCTGATACATTGTATTTAAAACAGTAATGTAAAAATTAGAAATTTATATAAAAAAAAATCATCATTTAAGTCGACAATGACAAACATTATATATATAATATCCTAACAAATGCAAGAAACTTACAATGAACGTATTCATCTAAATGTAAGTGGTTATTAAATGTTTTAGCTACAGCGGCAACATTGGACTTCCAAAAAGAATAGGTTCTAAGCCGCTCCCTGCGATTTTAAAGATTTATAATGCCAAGTGCATTCCCATGACCACTTTTGGTAGCGACATTTGAGGCTATAAGAACGCGACAGAAATACAAGTGGCAGAAAATAATTTTATGCGTTACCAGCTTTCTGTCCTGCATCCACCCCAATTTTTAACGTACATGAGGAGATGGGAGTGGGTTACATCTCAGACCTGATTGCAGTTGCCCCACTTCTCCGCTGTATGAGAATTTGGGCTCAAACAACTCCAAACTTAAGTCATATATAGGGTGTGATCAAAACTGCCGTTTGGCAGTCGAAACGCGTCAGGCTGGGCACTTGCTATGGAATTATACTGCACTTGCACTTTTAAACCGCTTAAAAAATTGATTTATATAATGAAACTTCATATTATAAAGTATTAAAAAAACAGTCCAATCAATCAATCAATCAATCATTTGTAAAACGCACTACATACCCGCAAGGGTCTCAAGGTGCTGGGGGGAGGGGCGCTACTGATCGAACAGCCAGGTCTTGAGTATCCTCCTGAAGGTCAGCAGGTCTTGGGTCTGTCGTAGGCTCAGTGGGAGGGTGTTCCATGTCTTGGCGGCGAGGTGGGAGAAGGATCTCCCACCGGATGCGCAGGACGGTGGCGAGTGAGAGGTCGGCGGATGTAGAAGGAGAGCCATCTGTTGAGGTAGGTTAGGCCAGTCTTGTGGAGTACCTTGTGTGCATGGGTGAGGAGCTTGAAGGATATCCTCTTGTTGACGGGGAGCCAGTGCAGGTTTCTCAGGTGGGGGGTGATGTGGCCGTGGAGTGGTACGTCGAGGATCAGTCGTGCTGAGGTGTTTTGGATGCGCTGTATTTGTTTGATGAGCTTGGTGGGGGCTGCCACGTAGAGGGCGTTTCCGTAGTTGAGTCTGCTGCTGACGAGGGCCTGGGTGACTTTTTTGTATCTGTCGGGATCCATCTGTAGATCTTGCGGAGTATGCGGAGGGTGTTGAAGCAGGAGGATGGCATTGACTTGCTTGGTCATTGGGAACGTTGAGTCGAGGATGATTCCCAGGTTGCGTGTGTGGTCGGTGGGTGTCGGGGCTGCCCCCAGTGCCTTCGGCCACCAGGAGTCGTCCCAGGCTGAAGGGTTGGAGCCGAGGATGAGGACCTCCGTCTTGTCAGAGTTCAGCTTCAGATGGCTGGTCTTCATCCAGTCGGTGACGGCCTTCAGTCCTTCATGAAGGTTGGCTTTGGCGGTGATGGGTATCCTTGGTGAGGGAGAGGATCAGCTGAGTGTCGTTGGCGTAGGAGATTATGTTGAGGCTGTGCTGCCGGGCTACGTTGCGAGCGGGGCCATGTAAATGTTGAAAAGCGTCGGGCTGAGGGAGGATCCCTGGGGTACGCCGCAGATGATCTCGGACACTTTGGAACAGAATGGGGGAGGCGGACGCTCCGGATTCTGCCAGAGAGGAAGGAGGTGGTCCAATCAGAGCCTTGTCTCAGATCCCTGCGGCGTGGAGGCGTGCGCGTAGTGTGCGGTGGCAGACAGTGTCGAAGGCGGCAGAGAGGTCTAGGAGTATGAGTGCTGCAGTCTCGCCGTTGCCCAGCAGGGTCCTGATGTTGTCAGTGGTGGCGATGAGGGCAGTCTCGGTGCTGTGGTTGCTGCGGAACCCTGACTGGGAAAGGTCCAGGATTCTGTTTTCTTCGAGGTATCGGGTTAGCTGTCTGTTGACGGTTTTCTCGATGACCTTGGCCGGGAAGGGGAGCAGAGAGATGGGCCGGAGGTTCTTGAGGTCTCTTGGGTCTCCTTTCGGTTTTTTGAGTAGGGCATTGATATCGGCGTGTTTCCAGATCCCTGGGAAGGTCACGGTCTCGAGGGAGAGATTGATGATGTTGCGCAGGTGGGGTGCGATAGAGCTGCTTGCTCTGTTGAAGACGTGGTGCAGGAATGGGTCTGACGGAGAGCCGGAGTGGATTGTACGCATGGTGTCATCGATGGTCATGCTGGCCGAGGCTAGCAGGGGGTCGTGGTCGATGGTGTGCGGAGGGTCTGTTGTGTTGCTGTCTGTTGGGGCTGTCTGGGTGTTGAAGCTGTAGTGGATGTCTGCTATCTTGCGGTGGAAGAAGGTGGCGAGGGAGTAGCACAGGGCTTGCGATGGCGGGATGTCGGTGTTGGAGCTGGGGTTGGAGGGTTCCTTCATGATGTTGAAGAGCTCCTTGCTATTGTGTACGTTGTTGTCAAGGCAGTCTTTAAAGGAGGTCCTCTTGGCCGCCCTAATGAGGTGGTGGTGGTTGGCGTCCTTGTGTGCTGCGTGGCTGTCCGGAGTTTGTTCACTGTGCCATTTCTTCTCTAGTTTCCGGCAGGCTTGCTTGGAGGCTAGGAGTTTTTGGGTGAACCAGCTGGCCCTCTTGCTGGTGTCTCTGTGTGGGGGTTTCTTCAGCGGGGCGAGGGTGTTGGCGCAGTCCTCGATCCAGCGTCTGAGGCTGTGGGCAGCGTCGTCGGTGTTGGAGGGTTCGGTGGGTGGGCTGAGAGCGAGGTTTGCGTGTAGTTGGTCTTCGGTGATTTTGCTCCAGCAGCGGTGGGGGATCTGTTGGGTGCGGTGGTGTGTGGTGGGTTTCTGGAAGGCAAAGTGGATGCAGCGGTGGTTGGTCCAGAGGAGTTTGGTGGTGTGGCTAATGGAGACGTGCAGGCTTGAGGAGAAGACGCGGTCAAGCATGTGGCCGGCGGAGTGGGTGGGCGTTGTGACGAGTTGCTTCAGTCCGAGGTTGGCGAGGTTGTTTACACCTTCTGAATTATAATTACGACTTTAATGCTTGATTACTCATGAAAGTTCTACATTTTGTTTTGATCCACTATTTACAGTTCTTTTTCATGTGCTTAGTTATTAATTAATTTTAATCTGTAGAGAGTCATCAAAATATGGTTGTAATATTAATTTTTTTAATTATTATTTCCTGGTTGGCTCACACAACCCTCTTGCGAGATCGTACGTTTGGGATTATGTTGAGAAAAATGTCTTCCTATAATTCTGAACAAAGTTACAGATTACAGAAGTTGATTATATTAGTAGAATTGATTATGATTTGTTCCATTGACTATGGGAAGCAATAATATTTTTACAATTTTGCGAAAAGCTTGCGGGAGTCAAACACAAAATCCCCTGCATGGACTCCGAATCGGCTGTACTTACTGTTCGACTCTCACAACCCTCTTGTGAGATTGTATATTTGGGATTAAGATAAAAACTGTTGTTTCTTGTTATTCTGAACACATTAAGACATTAGAAATGTTAATTACCTTGGAAAAAATGATAATGAATTGTTCCATGAAATATATAAAGCAATAATATTTTCACAATCTGGTGAGAGGCTTGCTTTTATCTCGAGGGAGGTGCAGGAGAGGAACCAAACCCTAAAGAAGGATTGTGATTGGTTCATATGGATGTCTTTAATTAGAAGCAGAATATTCCATCTTCTTTGCCTTATTTCACTATTGTATTTTGGTGAGAGTAGATATATTTGGATTGCTCTTCTTTCCTGTATGCCTTTCTTCACAAAGGTGTCTTCATCATAATCTGATGAGCAGCCAGGGGCAGCTGCACTTGCTCAGCCATCTCAGCTTCCTTAGGAATCCATGGTGTAGTAATTCTTTGAAATGAGGCCAGGTAGCAAGAAAGTTTCTGCAACGTATGTGACCTGTTTGCAGCAAAGAACTCAGCCGGGGGGTCAGAAATAAACAATATAGCATGAGTACCACAGGAATGTGGAGACATCTGAAGTCTATGCATCTGCAATAGCTTGCATGGGCAGAGGTGTCTAGCGCTGCAGAGCTAGACAACTCTACAGGGGCTTCTGCATTATTTGCTCCAGGAGATACTGTGCCTGCGCAGGTTCAAAGTGCACAAGCTTACAATAATCCTACTTTTTTTTAATAAAGCCCTATTTTGCTGCTTATGTAGGCAGATCAGTTTTTCATCAGAAACAAGCAGGCCTGCCCAGGAGAAGCTTGTCCAAGAGCACAAGTGCCCGCCTAAGCAGTAGTATTTTCTTTTTTTACAGTTTTTTCCTTTTCTTTTTTAAGGAGATGCTGTTGATGTTTGTTTAACACTTCAGGTTGTATGTTTTTCATGCCTTTTAAAAAAACTGAAAACACCAAAAAATCTAAAATGTTTGAAAACACAAAAACATTTTATAGTTGTTGAAAACTGTTAACAAAAACGGCTCTTTTCAGAGATATCCTATAGTTTCATGCTCTATGTTGTTTGTACTAAGTTTTTTTGTTTTTCGTTTTCCAAAGCTCTTGCGAGACTCTCACGAGAGACAGGGAGGCAATCTTTCATGTGCCATCTGAGGCAAAAGTGCTTCCTGGTTTGCTCTTGAGCCTCTAGCGAGAACGTGCTCTTTATAAAGGACTTGTATTTACACTGAATAGATCCTGATGTAGTGTGTATAATTTATATACTCCAGAATACTAACAGCTTGTTTAGTTTAATGAAATGTAATCCATTATATAATTGTGGGGAAAAATACACTACTTCGATTTATGAAAAAACCCCGCACTTTATCTACATGAGGCCAACATTGGTACATAGCAGACATTCGTTCTCTTTTATTTATTTTAAGTCCATTTATTATTATCAGAAAAACTTCAATCACTACTTTTTTTTTACAATCTTACAAGACTGTAAACTTTTTTTAAAGGAAGACTTTGCACTTTCTTATATTACAGTACTAATGCATTTTAGTCCCCATTTGTGGGGTTTGGGGACAAAGTAGACTCTCAGTTGAGACCTTTTCACAGTATAACATCAGTGCACAGTAGGGTGTAAGGATCCACTGGGATCTCACTGACACCTCCCCACAGCCCAAATACAGTGAATAGCAGATTAAAGGGATAGACTGGCCTCTCCAGTGAGGCCTTCCATGAAGGTAACCAGTGTGTAGAGTATGGTGTAAAGAGACACTGACTTTCCACTCACACCTTTCTCCGGCCTCAGCGGTATGCACAGTAGGGTGCTGAAGGCATTTACCTCACATATAAGTCCTCACCATTCCATTGTAGGTATAACAAGAGCTGGCCTCCCCACAGATACCTCTCCCCAGAGAAATAACCATATATATTATGGTGTGGGAATAGATCTAACTGTCCAGTCACAGTTGTCCCCAGCATGACAGACGTGTACATTAGCGTGTAGGTAAACTCTGTCTTCTCCACTAATGCCTATTTTCAGGACAACATGGATGTGCAGAATGGTGAGGGTAAGCAGTGGCCTCTGTACAGACACCTCTGCTTACAACAACAAAGATATGCAGTGCTGCCTGGCAACAGAGTGAGCTGTCCACTAACACATCTTACCAAGGTGAGAGGTGTCTGTAGTAGGGTTTGAGAAAAAGGTATCTCCCTGCTCATACCTATTTATATGATGACAGGCATGCATAGTTGACTGTGGGGAGGAAGTGCCATGTTTGCTGACAAATCTCGCTTACATGATAAGTATTCATAGTACAATGTGGAGAGACAGACTCCTCTCCTGTGACATGTGTATTAGAGGATGGGTGTGCAAATTAGGCTGTGAAAATGAGCTTACCTCTATGGTCACAGCTCTACCAAGAATTATAGATATACAAGTAAGGTGTGAGGATGAAATTACCTCTATGCTGAGAAACCTGTGTGCAAAACAACTATAGAAACTATGAGGGGTAAACACACTGCCCTGTCAATTGGGGCATCTTCCCAAAGTAATATATGTACAAAGTAGGCTGTGGGTAGCATACTATGGAAAAGGAGTATCCTCTCTGCTCAGAACTGTGTCTCGGTTGATTGATGTGGATAGTTGAATGTGGGGACACACTCGCCTCTCTTTCAGACTTCTCCCCATGGGGACAATGAGGTGTAGTACGGTGTGCACAGGGAGAGACTTCTCCACTGAAATGACTCTCCCGAGTCATATATAGTAAGATGTGTAAAGAACTGCACTCTCCACTATCACCTGCTGATAGCAGTGCGTAGTAGAATATGAGGATGCACTGGCTTCTGTGCCAAAATCTCTCTCTTATATGAGAGATCTACATACTACACTGATCACAAGGACTGATCGCACTAGTGAGACCTCACTATTGCATGAGAAGTCACCATAGTTGGGTATTCAAATAATTGGCTTCTTCAATACAATTTCTCTCAAGCATATAAGAAGCACATGGTACCGTAGAGATATATATACATGCTGAGCACTTCTGCACCTCCTGAAGACAGAACTGCCAGTTTAAGTTGATATTACAATCCAGCAATAATATTAAATGTATAAAAACTATTAAGCAAACAAAACAGCAGTGACTTTACACTTTTTATTACAAATAACTATTTAACAACATTACAAAACTACAACAGCAGCAACTGCATTAACAAACAATGGGCCACATGTACAAACCATTATTGTTGTCACATACTGCCTGATTTGCAGAATCCGGCCATCTGCACCTGCCAACATGCTTTTTGGCATGTACAGAGCCCAAATAGTGATTCAGTAAATCGTTACCGAATTGCAATTTGGGTTTCGTGATTTGGTATTAGCAAGGGGCGTGTTTAGGGTGTCTCTTCCTAATACTGAATTGCAATAGTATGTGTCAATGTTTTGCGACCAAAATGCAGTCACAAAACATTTGAAAATTACCGCCATTTAAAACATTTTGCAAATGGGAAGGGGTCCCAATGCCTACTTTTAAAAAATGAAAATAAATCTTTACATTTATTTTTTAGAAATGCATCCCATTTTCCTTTAAGGAAAACGGGATGCATTTAAAAAAAAAAGATTGCTTTATTTAAAAGCAATCACAGACATGGTGGTCAACTGACCCCAGCAGGCCACCATCCCTGTGATGGCTGCGATTCCTAATGGGTCACAAATTGTAACCTACTACATTAATATTTATGAGGTTGGTCAATATTCAACCCATTCGCAATCATTATTGAAAACGTTTACGTTTTCTTACACTACAAATCGCTATTTCTTAATTGCTATTTGCTAAGAATCACTATTAGGAAATCGCAAATCTGAGGTTTTGTAAATGTGGCCCATAATTAACAACTATAAAACAAACAAAACAACCAACTTTACTAATACATAAAAAGAAATTCTGAAGCTCATCAGGTGCTAATGTCCCACCCCTTTTTGCTTCATTTGTCTACAGGATTTTGATGTATGTAAATATTCTTTTCCTGCCTTTTAGCCACCTTAACCTGCTAAAAGTCCTGAGTTTCCTCTTATTTCATAGCAGGCTAGGTGACAAAATAGTACAGTACAAAGTACAGTTTTTAAAAAAGAGCTTACAAAGGATAGCTCAGGCAGTGTTAGCTTGTGCTGAAGAACCGGAAAGCTCTTTAGGTCCTTCCACATCGTTTGAACCTGAATACACTCTACCTGTTCAGGAAATTACTGCTCTACAAGACAATAATCCTGTCTGAGATAACTAGGGTCTTTTTTGCTGCTTATGTAAGTAGATAAATATTTCCTCAGAGACAAGTAAACCTACACAAAACAAGCTAATCCAAAATCACAAATGGCCCCCTATGCAATACAAACATTATCACCTCTCTAATACTTTTTCTGACTTTTCACAGAGTTGTTATTTCCTGTTTTTTTCAAAACTGAACAACACTTCTTTTTCTCCTCTGTGAATTTTCTCACATGGCAGTTTTCTTGTTGACAACTTCTATTTTCTATTGTCCTTCCGCAAAAAGACAAAATAATAAAAAACGTAATATTTACACACTAGTCAATAAACCATAACAGTCATGTTTTACTATATTTTACAAAGGTTTCTACATCTTTCAGCAACAATCGAATATTTATAATTAGTGTACCACTGACTTGTTGTTCCTTTCTCCAAAAAATGTCACACTCTCACCCAGTGCACTTTTCCCCACAAATGAATTATAGCATGCCTGATTTCATAAAAAGTTTATAAAGTAACACATTCCTCTTGAGACACTTTTGCTAACACTGAGGACAGTGGAAGGTAATAAATCTGTGTGCCATTCCCCAAAGAATGGAAAGGGGGTGTATCAGGGATTTTTAACACTTCTATTGTTTCAAGGACCAAACCCTGGAATATCTCACGACCGACATAATACACCACCCCAAGGTGCCAACTTTCTGCAAACCCAGTACAGGCCACCAACCAACATCAACATGGTATCATAACATGATACAATGAGCTGAGGTTAATTTTTCCTTATTAACCAAAGTCTATAAATGCTGCAGCAGCTTCAACCCAATCAAACACAGATGTCTTGTGTCGATCAACTTATTTTCAGCAAAGCAGGACACTGGAATGGCCCCATGAGCCCTCACTTCATTGCTTCTTTTCTCAGTTCCTACATTTCTGTCTATCAGTAATAGCCACAGCAGTCAACTCTCAGGACAATATAATGCAATGAATTTGGAGGGAAGGTTGCATACTTGATACTGCTTTCCTCAATATCTACTCTTTGACCAGGGTAGTGAAGACCATGAACCCATTCCTTTAAAAAGACCTGGAACCCTTTATGTATTCTCACAGCTTTCTTCACTGAGGACTGCCCTGGAGTTTGAGAGGTCCTAATGGAAAGAGAAAAGTTCTAGCAGTTCTTCTAGTCCTGATTTATTATTGCACAAGGGCCATCCCACGAACCTTAAAAGGCTGGGTCAGTGCTGATTTCCAATATGTCTGTCTGATACTCTAGGAATGCTATGGACGTCAATGCACAGGATTGGAACACAGAGGTTTTTGATGTGTCAATCCTTTACTGGCACACCATCAGTTCCACATTAGTCAGTCTCCACCTCTAATGAAACACCTTCCTTTTTGTATGCCTAACCAGCAAAATCACTCATGCTCCAGCGTGCACCTGAAGGCTATCATCCTCTGCTCCACAGTATCTAGCTCAACATTCATTTTTATTCAAGAAGGTTATCAGAGTCTGTTCCATTTTCTTAGACTGGTTAAGTCCTCTTGTTCATTTATTGGTTGCTCAGATACAAATGATATGTGCCATTGGAAGAAATGCTCACCAGGGCAACAGCCCTGCCTACTTATAAGTAAAGTCCTGGGGCTCCACCTGTCTATCACTCTATGTCTACCCCATGAACCTCTCTAGATTTCTCGGACATAAGGCCAAAAGCACTGAGACGTATCATCCCCCTGAAACATTTGTGTGGGCTGGTACAAATCACAGCATTATTCATACTCTATAGACTAGGACCCCCCATTGGCTAAAACAGTAAAAATCCCAGAAGGTAAATATGTTTAGGTGACAAAAGATATCCAGCCTGACCATCCCCGTTTATTGAATCACTAAGTGTACCCCTCACTGTCTCTAATATGACAGCGAGTCTCTCTTTCTTGTACTTACCCAGAGCCTCAGGCTCACACTACCAGAGATCACTGCCACTGTTGTAAGAAGAGATGGCAAAGTATAGAAAAATACATCTCATTGTACGGTCCTTGGAGCTCAATGCTTGGGTGGTCTCTATGGCACCTTATCTGCAGGACTGTCTTGTACAGACAAATGAAGCTGATGGTAGCTCTTGAAGAGTTCATAGAAATGCCACCATTCCTACTCCAGCTTAGCTATGCCACGATAACCATTTTCTAACTTGTATGCAATCAGAACCATAATGCAGCCCTATATGCCACAACTTCTACCACATTGTTCGCTATCACCCTGCTAGTCCAACAAATGATTTTATCAAGAGACATCTCTGGTCTCTTTCTTCATCATACAGGGGGTATCCACTATCGAGCACAGTATTTTCCCCAGCAGCCCTACGCTGAGGGCAAACTGCTGGAGAATGACGAAAAAATGGGCACCCTTTATGTATTTGTTCCAGTACCTTTAGGCAGTGGAGTGCTCTTCTGGATTATAGCGGATAATGGTGCTTCATTTCATCACTGGTCCTAGTACTCTTAAATGTGGTGACAATGCTGGATTATGGGTGTGATCCAGACTCCCTCCAGACGGCATTCTCCCACTTAACCGATGATGGAGACTTTACTGAACCCTACAAAAGTTAATGTGATGTTTTTATTCAGATCAGCCTTAAAAAATATACATACAGACAGGGAATACTGGCTCGGTGGACAAGATCACCAAAAGAAATGCTGATTTAAAATGATGTGCAGACAGCCCTGTACATGATATAGGTGATGAAAGCTATGGACATCACCAAAACAAATGGTGTCCTCAGGGAAAGATAGTTACTCCCTACAAAGTATTATGAGCAGCATGAACCTCCAAAAAATGGCGGCCTCAATGATGGTCAGATTCCCTGGTAAATGTGTCCTTTTGGATGCGTTGTTGAATCCCCTAAATTACATCAGCCGTCAGGACTAGACCTCTAACAGAAAGGAATGGGGGCCAAGTAGGCAGGACCTTTACTGCAGTGAGAACCCCAGCAGAAGGTGTGTGGTCCCTTTTCAACAATGCAGTGATGTGATATGGTGTCTAGCATACACATCCTCTATTATACACGACAGCTTGGCTGCACATCTCTCCCACAGGCATTCAATAATGTACAAGTCTTTTCGGTTGAACATGCCTTCACTGCTTATGTGTGTCTAGAGTACTGAGACTTTTACGAAAATTGTGAAGTCCTATGATTTTCATATGATGCCGTATAGCATATGAACATGGCATGCTTGTTTCATTTGAATCATTTACCATCTCATTGTTTCTAGAGCATCAAAAGTTTTTAATACCTGGAAGCAGTAAACTTTAATCAGTTTTGATAACTGGTGAGATGGCTCAGCCTTTCATCCTTCTGATATTGAAAAAATGAGAGTTATTTAATTTAGCTAATAATAATAATTTTTCAAGTACCTAGAGACAAATATTCACACTGTGCACTACATAAAAATGGATTGTTGTATGTAGCTGATGCTTTTTGTTGGATCATATACAAAATACAAATAGCTCTAAAAGGATAGATTCAAAAGTACAATTCTGCCAAAATGAGCACAAAAGTTGTTATTGGTAAGGATTTTATTTCAGATTCTGCTTAAATACTTTCAAATGATTTTTTTTTACATGTTGGGTGTTGAGGCGGGGATGTATGATGTTACAACGCATACTTTTACATCGCATTCCTTTACAACGCGGTATTTACAACGAATACCATTACAACGCATAGTGCTTTTAGGCGCTGAATAGTGATTTATTTAATTTACTATTCCAACTCCAGTCCCCGTGGATAGTAGGGAAGATGTTGGATAGTAAATTAAATATATTCCCTATCCTAGAGCGCCCCCCAGCGCAATGCGTTGTAATGGTTTGCGTTGTAAA
This sequence comes from Lissotriton helveticus, assembly GCF_964261635.1. Classification (NCBI taxonomy): domain Eukaryota; kingdom Metazoa; phylum Chordata; class Amphibia; order Caudata; family Salamandridae; genus Lissotriton; species Lissotriton helveticus. The sequence goes on from NC_136061.1 coordinate 574,944,807, forward strand.
AGTTGCGTCGTAAAGGCACTGCGTGGTAAAAGTTGTGTTGTAAAGGTTGTACACCTTGAGGCGGATGTCATGGGGCTGAAGGGCACAATAAAACATTGTATGAGTTCTAAACCACCTAAAAGCAAAGTGTGGCTTAAAGATTGTGCTATGTTGCAAAGAACTGATGGACAACCGTACCATGGTTCGATATTACTCATCTTGCTACATGCCCAAAAAGAGTCTGGGAATGACTGTTTTCCTACAGCAAGAGCCAGATTCTGATGCCTAAAATTACAAGAAAGTTTGAACTGTACTTATACTCTGTGTAAGATTGGTGAACTGGACTGCCGAATAATTCTGCTGGCGTAGCAAGGATACTTCCAAGAGATGTGGTGTGTTTCATTACCAAAGCTGTATTGTCTGTATGTGTGTGGTGCTTCTCCGTGTCACATCTGTATGTTGCTACTGTATTAAAACAAAACAAAAATAAAAGTTTTAAAAAGAGGGGAAAAGGATACAAATTTGCCCTGGATATCTTAGTGGAAAAAAGTTAAGAAGGCTTAAACGTGAATCGCAAAAAACATCAAAAAGGGCTCAGTCTTGGAGCTTCAGCAAATAGAGGGGTAAATCAACTGTTGTCTTCATGGAGCTATTGTTTTTCAAAGTGGCTCCTGTCATCAGACAGGATCTATTCTCTTCCAAACTGTGCTGACCCCTGACGTGCTGTTTCCCTCAAAGGGGCTGTGGTCGTTGTTAGAGGTGCTCTAAATCTTCTCAGAAAGGCAATGTTGCTCTTTAGAAAGGGGCAGTTGTTTGAAGCGGGCCAAGTGTTGTTCTCAAAGTTGCTGTCGTCCTTTTGTCAAGGGTTTGTGTTCTTTCTCACATGTGTTTCTTTTTTCATGTTTCTTTATCATTTCTGTCATTTTTCCAAGGTTATTATTTTAAGGGCTTTATAGGAATCACGGTTGCATTTTATTTGCTTGCTTTATTTTCTTCATCATTAGCTTTGGGCAGATGCTATCAAAGTCAAGTGATAGCTTTTTGTATTCAGTACATTGCTGTTGGGCCTGAGAGACCGCATTTACTTGTGAAATCCAGGCACAGCCTTCGTCTCCTGACATCCTCATGAATCCATGCATGTGGCGCTCACATGCAGAATATATTCCTAAAGAAGCAAACCTCCAAAGCCCTGAACAGGTTCACTTGGGACCATCTTTACCTCAAAGTACTTCTCACTCATCAAAATCTACCACCCTTGTCTTTGACTTTAGCAGCTACAGAAATAGAATTTTAAAAACAGCATGCTCCTCCAAGACCCCCGGTTCTTTAGAATTCAAAAAAGAAACCTGCCATCAACATTGTTTGATTGCAAACACCCTAGTAGGAATTCCCATCTCAAACTAAGCTTGAGTGCATCCTGTAATCTATTGGAGCCAGTTCCCTCAGGATCTGGAGCAATTGATATGTATGCCCATCTGTTCACTGCTTGCCAATGGCAGGTGTAGGCCACGTACTGCTGATGACCTCATTAGCAACTCTGTAATGGTTTACTCAGCCTTGAGTTCCACTGGACGCTTGACCAACCATGAGATTCAGACTGGGATCTGATAAGTGTTCAGTATTTGGGGCCAATGAGGCACTAAACTCTAGATTCTGAGTACTCTATATTTTTAACTATGCTCTCTGGCTGGCCAGCAATTCAGTCTGTCAAATCTCCTAAGAAATATTTTGCAACATATGTGGATGTTTGGGTTCTTCCTTGTATGAGGCATGTCATAATGTTGAGGGCCATTTTGAAGCAATTTATTATTATTATTATTATCATATTGTATATAATATTATATTGAACAGTTGTGTTGCACTTACTATGAACTCAAGTTTCTCTTGGGACATTAGAAATAACTTTTGTTATTGCATAAGTCAGAGGCATAGAATTGAAGCCAGGGGTGGCTCCTTCATTGGAGATGAGGAGCGTCGCCTCACTTAAGTGCCCCCCAAAGCCCCAAAGATAAAAAATAAAAGGGTAATTTATTATCATTTTATTTTTCATTGTCCTGTCCTGAACTGAGCGTCTGGACGAGCGGGTCTTGCGATGGCCAGTCAGACATGTGCACTTTAAACCTCTTAAGACCTCTTAAGACAGCCAGGTTGATAGCAAGTGCAGGTCTCCATTGCACTAGGGAGTGGCGAGATAGGCCACTCCCATCATGCTGGTTAACAGCACATGAGCAGGCCAGGATTATTTGAGGGAGTTTACTGAGGCCTGCACTGCAGTCCCAGTAGAAGACGTCATGATCATGTGAGTGTTATTCTTTTTTAGTTATTGTTTTCTTTTATTTTCCTGCCTGCACTCCTCCCCCCTCCTTCAACAAATGCCTACCACCACTGGTTGGAGCATCTGAGAATTTGTACAGAGAGTCTGTGCATACCACCTTCATCCTTGTGCTTTGATGTCTCACCCACACGTACGGTCCTACTCGGCCAATCATTCAATGTTTTTATAGTAACATGGTTAGAAGAATAAACTACTATCTGTGAATGCATGCTTTTCCTTCCAGTAGCTATTTCAGCACAGGATCGGTGAAGAAACCAATCAGCTGAGACATTTAAAAAAAAAAAACATCCTTTAAGTGCCGTGGTCATTTTTGATCAGTGCTAAATTTTATTTTTGTTTGAGTAATTTTTATTAGCGCAGGTAATGCCTTGGAGATTCAGTCAGACTGCCTGGACAGTCATTCCTTCTTACACAGACATACCCTTTAGGTGCCTTCGATTGCCGACCATCCTTAGCACTACAATATGCAAGCAACAAGAAAGCCAATAATCTTTGTTACGTATAGTAAAATGTCTCTAAAGTTTCACTAACATGCTGAACAGGTACAGTGTAGCAGCAGTAGTGCAATCTTTCCTCACATACAGAACCGGTCAAGCATATTCAGGCACAGTACAGACAGCAGAAATTCAAGTTACTTTATATGCAGAATAGTTACATCACACTTGGCAGCTGTGCATGGAGCAGCAGGGCAGCCTAGTAACAGCAGGGCACAGCCACTTACACACAGAAAAAACACAGCAAGGTAATTAGTAATGGAAATGTTGTCTTCCCGAACATAGGGGTAAGGCGTTCCAGATCACTTACAAGCATAGCATGCACCAAGGCTCAACAGGACCATCAAGGATGCAACAGTACCTGCACCAGTCAAACACATGACAGGTGCAGCCCAAACAGATGCAGTTTAGCCACCTAATACAAAGACCGGATCCAGCACCATCACCAGCAGTACAAGCTTCCTTTAGGTGCGTAATAGGTATAGCATTGCCAGCAGTATTGCAAGCTTACCTTACACAAATAATGCAACACAGGCAGAGTCAGTGCTAGTTTCATCTCCCATACAACAGGCTCACCATGCCCATGGATTTAAGGAAGCATCTGTATATTTATTCTGACCCAACAAAAAGCAAAGCAAAATTCGGTTGAGCCCATATACCCCTCTAGAGCCTAGGCTATACATCAAAGTATACAAAATACAGATAGCTCTAGCAGGATAGATTCTACTAAAATTAACATATTAATTGTTATTGGTAAGGATTTTTTAATCCTTCTTGACTACTTTCAAAGGATTTTTCTAGATCTAAGGTAGCTTACCCGGTGCCATAAATTCATAATTGGGTTATTGGTAAGCTCCATTGTTATGACCTGGCTCACAATACCCAATGCCCAATTGTGGTGCCTCAGTTTTTACACCCAGCACCTACCGCACAGGTGATCAACATCCATGATGTTCCATAGACACCCAAACTGCTCTCTTTCAAGCAGATGAACCACTGTATATAGTCACTTGGATAGCACACATGAGGCCTATTCACTGCGTCAAATATGTTTTTAAGATTTTCAATATTACTGCGCTTTCATGACACTAAATAGTGTTTGCCATGCATGCATGCAACTCATTTATTGATGCTACATTTATTGCTAATGATCAAACCATGGGTCATGTCAATCCTCTGACTATTTGGTGTTAACATATTTATTTCAAGTGATTGTAGATACCTTTGCCCAGTCCTGAAGAAGCCTAGAATAAACAGGCAGAAACGAGTCAACTACACCGTAAGGAGCATGCCAAACAGGACCTTTAAAGAGTTAGAAATCAAATGAGGATGACTGCTCCAACTAACTAGAGACATTCGATACATACCTCTTCGAGCTGGTCCTTTCTCTTTTTTTTACCATGAGTAATCTACCTATTGAAGGTACAGAGCCCAGAATAATGGTAGTGACCATCAACTTCTAAATGTAATCCTTTGGCAAGGATGATTATTTTCTTGTTAAAATGTCTTTATTTTCATAAATATTATGTAGTTTTGAACTCTTTTGTTTTCATCTAAGGCAAAATAAAAAAGCTTTGCTGCATCAATGTGTGGTGTCCCAATTTGTAAAACATGATAACCAGGTATACATGTGAAAAAAAATCCTTACCAATAACAACTTTTGTGCTCAATTTGGCAGAATTGTACTTTTTAATCTATCCTTTCAGATCTATTTGTATTTTGTATATGATCCAACAAAAAGCATCAGCACAATGCACAATGTGAATATTTGACTCTAGGTACTTGAAAAAGTATTATTATTAGCTAAATTAAATAACTCTCATTTTCAAATAGCTACCGCTTGACTTTCATAGCATCTGCTCAGAGCTAATGATGAAGAAAATAAAGCAAGAAAATAAAACACAACCGTGATTCTTATAAAGCGCTTAAAATAAAAACCTTGGAAAAATGACAGAAATGATAAAGAAACATGGTGTCCCTTATTTCCATGAAAAAAGAAACACATGTGAGAAAGAACACAAACACTTAACAAAAGGACGACAGCAACTTTGAGAACAACACTTGGCCCACTTCGAACACCTTCCCATTTCTGAAGGGCAACATTGCCTTTCTAAGAAGAAATAAGAGCACCTCTAACAACAACCACTGACCCTTTGAGGGAAACAGCCCCTCAGGTGTCAGCATAGTTTGGAAGAGAATAGATCCCGTCTGATGACAAGAGCCACTTTGAAAAACAATAGCTCCATGAAGACCACAACAGCTGATTTACCCACCTATCTGCTGAAGCTCCAAGGCTGAGCCCTTTTTGATGTTTTTAGCGCTTCACGTTTAAGCCCTCTTAACTTTTTTTCCCCCAAAAAATATCCAGGCCAAATTTGTGTCCCTTTTCCCTCTTTTTAAAACTTTTACTTTTGATTTTTTTTAATACAGGAGCAACATACAGATGTGACACGGAGAAGCACTACACACATACAGACGATACAGCTTTGGTAATGAAACACACCACATCTCTTGGAAGTATCCTTGCTACACCAAACTAGATCAGCAGAATTATTCGGCAGTCCAGTTCACCAATCTTACACAGAGTATAATTACAGTTCAACCTATCTAGTAATTTTAGGCATCAGAATCTGGCTTGTGCTGTAGGAACACGGTCGTTCCCAGACAGTTTTTTGGGCACGTAGCAGGATGAGTAATATCGAACCGCGGTCTGATTGTCCATCAGCTCATTGCAATATAGCACAATCTTTAAGCCATACTTTGCTTTTAGGTGGTTTAGAACTCATACAATACATCGCCAACCAGGAGACTGCTTTAGCGCCAGTGGCGCCAGATGCAACAATCATTTTATGTGCCCTCCACCCCATGACATCCGCCTCAAATTCCCTCAAATAGCACCAGGTAAAAGTGCCCCTCATCTCTCCACAGCCCTTCTCTAACATGCATTTAATTTGTTTTAAAGCGCTGGTAAAGGCTGGCTTTACTAATCCATTCAGCTATTCACATAACATACAGATCTGTTCTTTGCAGCAGGTATATTAAACCCTCCATGCGACTTCATGGTGAGTCAAAACTGCAACTAGACAAAACTCCAATCTCTCTCTTTAGCAGGAACATTAATCACAATAGTTATGTTGACATTTTTATTGCTGGCTGAAAGCTGAACACCCAAGGAACTCGGCAGCAGGTGCTTTTAAATCTTAAGTTGTCCTAAACACAGCAACCTCCTCCCCCCGGTTAGTGCCAGGGCAGCTGCACCAGTCGCACTGCCCTACAGATGGCCCTGTCGCCACTCTCCTCTTGACCAGCAGAAATACCTTAGACACAAAAACATTTTTTTAGGTATGACCTCAGTACACCCCATGAGAGCAAGAATAGGTGATGAAGCAATAGGGCCCTGAAACATTGTGCCTACTGAGTTAAATTCTTATGCCAAAAGTCTAGCACCGATGGGCATGGCCATGACATTTCTGCAAAAGTCCACACTAGCAGCTCTGCATTTCTAACATCCTTATAAACCTGAGGAAAACTTTTCCATAGGTTGCAGAGTGTGCTATAGATGGTGAATGCATTTGAAATGGATTACGTTTTGTCTATATTTAACTGGAACACCTTTAACCTGAGCACCTGTCCTTCCAACATGAATCAGATAATGGGAAGCCAGACTAGCTATGTACAGTTAGATTTTCCCATTCCCAGATTTATTTATTTATTTATAAAGTTTAATATAGCGCGAACTTGATCCAGAGGGATATCAGAGCGCTTTATAATTTGAGGGAAAGGAAGGTAACAGTTCAGTAAATTAGTCAAATGGGAATATAAAACAGACAGTGAATACAATAGGGCTCACATAACAAGACCAGTTACACATCCTGGGGGTCAGCAAAGAATGGGCTAGTAACTGATACATAGGAGGGGAGCAAATGATTCAACAAGAGAGGAAGAAGAGAAAAGACAAAAAAAAAATAACAAGATTAGCATCCATCTCTGGGCTTCAGGGAGTATGTCCAATGCATTAGAGCAGACAATCGCGGATCCTATTAAGGTAAGAACTTATTCATGAGGAATCTTTTTATTTTCAATTTGAAAGCATCCTTGGAGGAGATTCTACGAATTTCCAGTGGAATAGAGTCCCAGATTTTCGGTGCAGAGCCAGAGAAAGCTTGTTGGCATGTTCTCTTTTTGTGAAAGATCTGAGGTTTCAGGAGGAGAAAGTTAGCACTCCTAGGCGATCTACCCCCTGCGGATCGTTCTAGCTTTTGCGCTAGATAGTTGGGGGTTTTGAAGTGGAGAGCTTTGTGAGATAGGTAGGCAATCTTTAGCTGTACTCCTGCTTCATAGGGCAGCCAGTTTAGGGATTTTAAGACTGGGGAGATGTGTGCATTTCAGGTGGTGCCTGTAACCAATCTGTGTGCCTCATTCAATGATGCCCTAAGTGCGGCCAAGGTATATTTGGGGAGGGTAAAGAGCGTAGCACCGCCATAGTCAAGCCTCGGCAAAACAAGAACTTGGACCACTTGCTTGAAGTCAGCTTGTGGTAGGAAAGGTTTGAGATTCCTGAGTACCCTGAGAAGGTGGTTAGCTCCCTTGCACACATTGCTGATATGAGTATTCATGTGCTTGTCCAGGGTGATTCCTAGAGATTTAGCTGAGTCAATAATGCGGGGGACAGTTGAAGGCATTGAACTGGTTCATCCAGAGGTCGATTTTAGGAGTGTGTTTCTGGGGAGAAATGAGGCGGAATTTTATTTTGGAGGTGTTTAGCAGGAGATAGTTCTCAGTTAAGCAGTTTTGAGTAGTCAATAGGGTGGATGTTGAGTGAAGTGATGTTATCCGGGGAGGAGATTTTCAGATAGAGTTGGGTGTCATCTGCATACATATGGAAGAGAATGTCTATTGATTTTAGTTCATTAGCTAATGGTTCCAGGAACAGGTTGAAGAGTATGGGAGATAGTGTGGACCCTTAGGGAACCCCCATGGAAACTGGTGATGGCTGGGAGAGAGAGTGGATCGTCTTCACTCTTTGGGATCTGTGCCCGAGGAAGGACGAGAACCATTGCAGCACCTGACCAAAGAGGCCCATCCTGTGCTCCAGAATGGCTAGGAGATTGTCGTGATGGACCATGTCAAAAGCAGAGGAAAGGTCAAGGAGGATAAGGAAGCAAGATTCATTTAGGTCAAGCATTATTAAAATGTCATCTATTACGTGAGTGAGAGCCGATTCAGTGCTGTGCCCACTACGAAAGTCAGATTGATGTTGATCCAGGAGATGGAAATTTTCAATATGCGCCCAAAGTTGCGACTGGATGCATTTTTCTAGGAGTTTGGCTAGTGTGGGGATGCTAGAGATAGGGTGGAAGTTGTTAAGATCAGCGCTGTCTGCGGTAGTTTTTTTAAATATAGGTGTTCATTGTGCAGCTTTTAGGCATTCTGGGATTGTGCCTTGTGAAAAAGATGCATTGACACTCTTTGTCCAGATGGAAGAGACGGCATCCTTAATTTCTTTGAAGATGGAAGGTGGTAACGGGTCGCTGAAGTGATTAGATGGGTTGATACTCCGAAGAACCTTTTTGATGTCACTTTCATTGAGGGTGGTTAAGGTGTCCCAGGATGCATTGTCCTTGATACCCCGGCTACTCGGTTCAAACTTGTCTAGTAAGGCCGGGGGGGCACAGACCCATTGGGTAACAGTAGAGCCCGCCTGGTTTCCAGATCCATATTGATGAGTCTTGATTTCTCTGTAAATAAAGCAGATCCTCTCAGTATAGATAAAGGAGATGGTCTTGCATGTGTCCCTCCTTTCAATCATTTTGGTAGGTGAAGTCAGTCGTGGGATTTGAGGGAAACTGGAATTCTCAGATCACCCATTACTAAACCCACATAGCTTTCAAGATGTTTCCCTAAGATTTTTCAGGTGTGGGTGTAAGGAGAGGGTTACATTCTACGATCATTAATGGGGAGTAAGGTACTTCAGCTCCAGCCCTTTTTGCTTTTTCCCACCAAGCTTATCTAGTCACTTCCAGAATATCTACATCATCCGTTTATACTATCAGCTCTTTACATATCACTGATGCAGTGAGTGGGGCTCAGCTATTCTACGTTATATCCTCACATACATAAGGTGGGTCTGTGCACCAAACCTGTACCTACTATAATGCACCTGTACGACTAAATAATATAGGAAAGGGCCAGGTATTAACAAATCCCGGCCCTCACCATCAGTTCTGTAAGGACTTCTCATTTATTACATAACTGCTTACCGCCCCATATTACTCTCGAAGGCACATGACTATATTGACAAAAAACTAGTTAGGTATGTGGATTGGAACATTATTAAATAGGAACAAGAATTTTGGCTGCAGTACCATCTTTATTACCGAAATATGACCAGTCATCAGCAGGTGAAGTACTATTCAGCATTCAACTTTCACACTCAGATTCTCCAAGGCTATCCCAAAATTCCATCTCAGTAACACTGGTGTATCCCTAGTCATGTGCATCCCCAGGTATCTTACCCTATCTGCCCTCTATTTAAGTGGGTATTCCCCAACAAATAAGATGGGGCTGTCTGTAAGTGGGAATAGCTCAGATTTATACCAAGTAATCAGAAAACTAAAGTAGCCGTCAAATTGAATCATATCTCTGATGAATGGAGCCATATTGGGCTTTGAACATATAATATATTACCATTAACATATAGATAAATCAAGATATTTGGCTCTGATATAGAGGCCATGATTGGAGTGAAACTCATTCAGCAAGCAAGCTATGGACTTAAAAGCCAAGGCTTAAATTAGGGGTGACAACGGGCATCCCAGCCACTGGACACCACATCTTAGTAAAGATTACTGACTTTTACCTTGGCCGTGGGGATGACATTTAGCAGGTTTATTAGATCCATAAAATATTTCCCAAAGCCCATAAGTATGAACCCTTCCCGCATGAACGGCCATTCCAATGCATCAAATGTCTTTGACTTCTAAAAGGACGTCCACCGCAGGTAAGTGTTGTTCCACCGAGTGAACAATAGTCATTAATGTTTGTAAGTTAAATGTTGTTGAACACTGGGGTATAAACCCAGATTGCTGTGGTACAATTAACAACTGCATCAGAAGTTGAATCTTCTGTGCCAGGATTTTGGCAAAGAATTTATTTTCAATATTCAAGAGCGGCCTGTACAAAGAGTATTGGTAAGGGCCACGACCCAGCTTTGGAAGTACATTGATTATTGCCTCCATCATCGACGGAGGCAGGATACATTTAGTAATAGAAGCATTATACTAATCTAACATCCGCAGCGCCAGGATAGCAGAATATTCTTTCTAAAACTCCAACGGAAGACCATTGCCTCCCAGGACTTCACAACTCGCTGTACTGATGACCACTTTCTTAACATCTTCAATTATAAGGGAAAAATTAAAGAGTTCACACATCTCACCCTCAACCTAGGCAAGAGTAACATTATTCAAATATTCTGCTATTTTGCCGGAAGCACAACTAGAACTGCAGGAATATAAATTCCCATAGTATTGCCTGGAAATGTGCAATATTTCCAGGTGGAGTGCTGTTATGAAACTATCCTCAGTAGTGAAACCCAATACACGTGAATCACAATTAAGAGCCCTAGCGATCCATGCTAACATTTTGCCTAGTCGATCTCCTTCCTCATATGATCTGGGCTGGTATGTTTGCTTAAATACACCACCATCTGTTTAGCGGTCTCCCTAAATTCCTTCAGGGTGTCTTGTCTTGCAATTAATGAGCATTATTTTTGTTTGAGTAATATGCACTTTCAAGACATCTAAGCTCCCTCTCCAGTTTTCCCAGCCATGCACAAAGCAATCTAAGACTACTTGTATCTTTAGAGATGCACATACCCTAGGTATACACTTGAAATGCTTTCCACAATGTTTCTACCTAAGGCACTGAACTCTAATTTAACGTAAAGAATTCCAAAATGCCTGACCTGATCAAGGGTCAGAAGACTGTGAGAAGGAGTGCAGTCCCTTTATTCTCCAGTATTTGACTCTCCGCGGAGGAGGGTGAATAGCTAACAAGAGTATCACTGGTGAATAATCAGAGAAAGTTTTAGGTGGAATGTTCGCCTCTCAAACCCTCTTCATTATAGATCAGGAGGCTAGTGACTTATCAATACAGAACCTGGTGTCATGTGAACACGAATAGCCTGTATTCGGCTGCTGCATGGTGCAATTTTCTCCAAGCATCTACACTATGGTACACTTGGATAAAGTGGGAAACAGCATGACTCGTTTTCGATGCTGGCCTATAAATTTCAGATGGCTTGTCATTCTGCAGCATTAGCACTATATTAAAGTTCACATCCCATAACTTTGGGTGTTGCTCAAACTCATGGCATTTGACCACGTCATCATAAAAACATTCCGGTGCCTCAATAACGGGGCATATACATTCCAAAAACAGCCAGCACTGAATCAACATACTCCACAACTATCAAGACTTGACACTATGGCTCGCCCACCCTTTTTTGTAGAGTAAAGTTTATAGTTTTCAGTATACGAGTTATGTTAGTATGTAAGGAAATATCTGCGCTGATCCCATCTGGAGGTAAAAGTAGACTTTGTTGATAAGGAAATTTGCATCTTCTGAAGCAGTGCCACGTTATATTTACAACGGTTATGATAAGCAAGAACTTGTTAGGACTTAAGGGGATTATTAATCCCACATGTGTTTCAACTAACTATTTTCAGTGTGTTATCCATTAATGATCTTGTACAGCGTGCCACGGCAATTTAATAAGTATGTTGCAATGTGTATACCAATATTATACAATTCATAGCGTGTCCTGTCAGTCATTCCATCTTGAAGACAGTCTCAAAAACCCTATAGCATCCCAGACCCTACCCCTTCCCACACCGCCCTCAACTGTTAGTGAATAACCCACCCACCCTAAGCATTACTCACTGTGGTTGCGCTCCACACATCGCGGAGCCTAAGAGTGCAGATCTTGCCGAGGGCAATTAACAGTGTCCATCACTGTAATAAAAATAACCGGGATGTCCATCGCGATCCAACAAACAGCATTTGCAGAAAGAAACGTAGCAGAATTTGGAACTAGAGTGCATTAATTACCCAGCCTGCGTGAAGTCATTATCCAATAATAATCTTGCCAAAATGAGCAGCCAATACAACTGCCTTAACCTATTAATATTTAGACATTATATACACATTATGAAGGTTAATTATAACTAGGCTGTGGGGTTTTAGGTTTAAACCTATAATAACTGATAAAACCCCACTGAAAGAAAAACAGCCCTCACCGGTGAAAACATATAAACACTGAAAAAACACCTGCACAACCACAAACTAAATGCCATTCAAAGAAAGGAAAAAGAAAGTGAAAGAGTCATTTTGCTCATACTGAAGTGGTCAATAAAATGTAACTTTGTTATACAAGCTAGCAGTAAGAAAGACTGGCTAACATTATTCTGCTTGAGTTTTGTTATTTAGGGATGCCACTAAAATATTGTTTCTTCTTCCTTTTACTGTTTTTCAGTTTTATGGCCTTTGGTCTAAAGATGCAGGGTTTTGCTTTCACGTTTTAGGTTAAGTTTAATTATTTTATAAACTGTAGGGAATCAGGAAATATCAAACTCACATTTGATATTTTGGCTGCATTATATTCTTTCACTGATTGGTAAAATGGCTAGTTTCATAAAAATCTTTCCTAATATGTGTCATTACATTTGCCCACAGAGAATGGGTAAAACCCCTTAATACATCAGACCATAGTTTCTACTAGGTCAGTATGATAGTAGGTAAATTGCCAACACCTCAGGCTTTAAACATTAAATGCAAGGTATAGTGACAAGTATATATATCACCAAGCATCTGGGATAGTGGTGAAAACGTGACACCAGACTTTTCGATAACATGGAACGCAGTGTCACTTGTTATGCTCAGCAAAAAAGGTTCTTTCCAAGTTCAACAAAGATTGGAGTGATATTGTTTGTTTTTGTAGTGATTCAGCTACGTATATAAAAACTTTGTGTGATGACCTGTCAAAATTGATACCCGAGCTGAAGTGATTCCCTGTAGGAGTTCCTTGTCACTTGTTAGATGGTATGCTGAAAGCATCTTTACAATCTTCAGAGTTAATGAGGGATGCTATTGACTTTTTAGTCCATTCTGGAGCACTGTTTTCTTATGCCCAGGAACTAAAACGCAAATATTTATCATTTCGTACTTTATGTGGCATCAAAGAAAGAGTCATCCCAACTGTGCCCCTTAGCTGACGGTTCTCAGCCCAAGGGGCTATGAATGCTGAGAGGGCCTTTTCACAGAAGTTTACATGGGAAGGAAAGCGCGAGCGCACATGACAAAAGACTCACTGAAGAAGTATTGTATGGTGTACTACAATAAGATTAATTTGCAAAAATCTCTTTGGACCTCATATACACTATACGTACACTCTCTTTATACCATGTTCTTTCAGTGCAGAAAGTAAGCAATGATAAAAGCAAAACGTTCCATAAACACTGGAAAAACACTTTTTCTGTTGTTTTTTGTGGCGTGAAAATGTGTAACCACTGATAACAACTGTTTTTTAAGATATTGAAAACACTGAAAAAACCCCACCAGAATTTACCAAAAATAGAAACTGAAAACAGGACAGCCTAATTATAACCCATTTGACTTATCTAAATTCACAAGGTCATTTGATAACGAAAACATAGTCTGTAATCAATCATTGTCCCTGAAGCCAGCCGTTGTATTCCTGTGGTCCCCTCAGATGGAGGTCGGGCTACTAGTGTCAGGCCTGTCCGTCCTTTGGATTTTAAAAATAATACAATACATTTCAGTGCCAGCTCTGGATGATTAAAAAAGTGTGTTTTTCCATTGTAGTCAATTCTCAATTTTGCCCGATGCATAACTGAAACATAGTTGTCTTCCTCAGCAGCTTCATAACCTCTAGAAATGGTCACCTGGCTCCGTGCACAGTTGTAACAACTGGATAAAATCCGATGGAGGGACCTTTGTATAGGAGATCTGGGTCAGCCCTGTTCAAGTGAAGAAACCTGGCCCTGTCCTTGTAATTCAGCACAGGTGAAATGATTGGTCGTGGATTTTGACTTAGACAGGTCTGGGCACTAAAGATCTGTGTGCTCTATCAACACAAAATAATTGCAAAAATGCCTCTATGCCCAACAGGGACTTCAATAGGTGGTCCACAAAGTTCTCGATAATATTCAGTTTCCACTACTCCCAAAATTCACCCATTATTATGACTTGAGCATCCCTCTTGGTCTTCATTTTTCTTCTTCACCATTTTGAGCTCATTCTGCAGTTTGGCCAATGTGTCCGTTGAGTGGAGTCTTCAACATCTGATATTTGTTTTTCAGCCGCATACCACGAGTGTCATGTTCATCAATTTGCTACTCAAGTTGATCCAATCTTGTGGTTAAATTATTTAATTTCCTATCAATAGTCTGTAAACTATATTATATTTCGTTATTTAATTGAGTAATATAGCTAATAATAAAAGAGGCTCTTCCGCTGACATGGACAGACCATTCCTTAGTCAGGTTTGATTTGTTAGCTCCAAAGGCCCAGTTGGGAAGTATCACAAAAACCCACTCTCTCACCTACACGGCTTGGAATAAAGTGGATAAAACCACTCTCCAAACGCATCTGGACAGAATGCGCCCTCTGTTAAAGGTTCCCCCTGATTTAGCAGTCACTAAATATACAGACTGGCTGAACAAGACCATTAAGGCCACGGTACCCACTGGGAAAACCTCAGGGAATCGGAACTCGCCTTCAGCCCCTTGGTTCACTGACGCCCTGCGAAAAGAAAAACAAAAGTGCAGAAGACTCAAAAGATGCTGGAGAGCAAATTATGACATAGTGGACAAAGAGATATATAAATCTGCTTTAACTCATTAGAAAAACCTACTGATAGCAGGAAAAAAAAGATTTTTTTTACCAAACAGATTGAGAGAGCTAAAAATACTTCAAAAGAACTATTTGGGGTAGTACAGAAGCTGTCGTCTCTACTTGAGAACAAAGGAATCAAGAGTTATCAAATTTTCTGTGATAGGATCGTAGTAGCTTTCAAAAACAAAGTTAAGGATATCTATGACGCTTTTGAAGCCACCCACTCCCACAGCCCCACTAAATCACCTTTAAACCCCGAACTGAACTGCTTCTTACAGATTTCCCCTGAGGTAGTGGAAAAGTACCTTAGAGAAATCAAATCTGGGTCCCCACTTGACCCAGTTCTGAAAGATATAGCGGAGGTGGTGAGCCCTGAGCTCACTGAAATTTTCAATATATTTATATCGGGCATTTTTCCTTTGTTATGGACAGACTCCTCCATACTTCCACTGTTAAAAAAAACAATTTAGAAATGTTGAATCCTAATTATTATCGTCCTACAGCTCGTCTGCCACTCCCAGCCAAAATAATGGAAAAAATCATGAATATACAGTTAGACCAATACATTCAAGAAAATTAATTATTCGACAACTCCCAGTTTGGTTTTCAAAATGAGCACAGCACAGAAACGGCATTAATTAAAGCCACTGAAGAGATCAGAACGGTGATGGACAGAGGGGGCTCGGCTGCCCGGGTTCTCCTCGATCTGTGTGCCGCCTTTGATACTGTGGATCACAATCATCTGCAGCAGTGGCTGGAAATGCGGGTGTCAAGGGAGCGGCATTGGTCTTGCTTTCCCCCTCTCTGAAGGAAAGGAGACAAACAGTGACGCTGGACAAGTATAAATCGGATCCATGCGGAGTACCACAGGGATCATCTCTGAGTCCTTTCCTTCTTAACGTGTACATATCTGAACTCGCCCCTTTGATCCAAGAGTTCGGTTTTAGTCTCACGTCTTACGCCGATGACACCCAGATAGTGGTGGCAGTGTACAAACATCAAGCCGCCCCCACATTACAGTTTCAGAATTGTATGAGGGAACTAAACAATTGGATGTGAAAAAACTGTCTGAAGCTTAACTCTCAGAAGAGCACGGTAGTAGTCTTCGGAAACCTGCAACCCATATGGAACAGCTCTGAATGCCAAAAATGTGGGAGTTATGATTGATAATAAACCAACATTATCTTACAAGACAAATGCCATTGTCTCAGCCTCCCACTTTTTGATAAAGAAACGTAAGACAAACTTACCTTACATCCCCACTGACTCTAGAAAGAAGGTTGTAACTACACTAATTCAGTCAAAATTGGATTACTGTAATGGGCTCTACCTGAGTATGCAGAAGCAATATCAAAAAAAGCTTCAGACAGTTCAAAATGCAGCTGCAAGACTTCTGCTGAACACACCAAAGCATGAATCAGTAGCCAAGGAAATTCGCAAACTCCACTGGCTTCCGGTGGCACAGCGAATTAAATTCAAGTCATTATGTCTAGAATACAAGGCATTAGCAATACAGGACCAATATTTCTTAGGAACCTCTTTGTCTGCTACGAACCTTCCAGACAGCTAGGTTCCACAGGTGCTAGACTTATGAAAGTTCCGAGAACACAGTCCTCACACTGGGACAGACAAAGTTTCTCGTATGGCACCGCAAAACTCTGGAACATGCTGCCAATGGAGCTCAGAAGTGCAAGCTCCCTCCCCATCTTCAGAAAGGGGCTAAAAATCTGGCTATTCCCAAACTAGATGCATCTGATGGGTTTACTGTAATCCTAGCGCCAAGCCACCTCCGGGTATTCGCACACTCTATAAATCCTACTAACATAACATAACTTCACGGTTTTGGGTCTCACCTTGCTTCTGATGCTGCTCTGGACCATGCGGTTTATCAAATTGGAGCTTTCCCTGTCTCTGTTCTGCTTTGCCCAGCTCGGTTTACATTGCCAAAGTAGGATCACCTTCAGATATATATGTTCTATAGAGTTATCTGTCTGATACCCCAAACCAGGAAAGCACAATACTGGAGAACAAAGGATATGCACCTGACCACCATGCCAACTATTGTGATAAAAACAATTCATGCAGAGTTAATAGTATATAGACTGATAGAGAAGCAACAATGAGGATTGTATGTGGAAGCAAGGACTGCTGTATGGAGATTATGTCCAGTACTTATGCTCCGCACACCAGTGAGGGTGCAAACAACACCATTTTGTCATGGGTGAATGAACTACTGTCCCAGCACCATAAACACATCAATAGGAGCACCTGACAGCAGTTCAAGGCTCTGACAGGCCACAGCCCCAAGCCACTAATCCAATTACCAACAAGTCGATCTACCTGCTGCCACCAAGTATAAAAAAAAATAGGGGAGCAATATGAAAAATTCTTCCAATAAAAACTGTGCTCTACATGAGAGGTTGAGCTTATTACACTAGACAAACATTATCTAACTCATGAGCAATACAAAGGCTACAGCATACAAGGGAAAGGATCTTAAGGAAAGATAAACACTTTACTGAAAAATAGCGGATAGTCTCTGATGAGAGCTAAGCAGTGGCGTAACGATACTTGAGGGGGCCCCCCTGCAATGTACATGGAGGGGGCCCCCCACACTCCGGACCCCAAGCTCCGCCCTGACCCTAAGTGGACTCAGACCCTCATCCATCAGCCAGACCCCAGGCCTAGCCCCGCCCTGACCCTCACTGGACTCAGATCCCTCAGCCAGACCCCAGGGCCTAGCCCCGCCCTGACCCTCACTGGACTCAGACCCTCATCCATCAGCCAGACCCCACGCCCTGCCCTGACCCTCACTGGACTCGGACCCTCATCTCTCAGCCAGGCCCCGACCCCCACCCTGACCCTCACTGGACTCAGACCCCTCATCCCTCAGACCTAGCCCCACTCTGACCCTCACTGGACTCAGACCCTCATCCCTCAGCAAGACCCCCAGCCTAGCCCACCCTGACCCTCACTGGACTCAGCGCCCTCATCCCTCAGCCAGACCCTAAGCCCCGCCCTAACCCTCACTGGACTCAGACCCTCATCCCTCAGATCCTAGGCCCCGCCCTGACCCTCACTGGACTCAGACCTCTCATCCCTCAGACCTAGCCCCACCCTGACCCTCACTGGACTCAGACCCTCATCCCTCAGACCCCAGGCCTAGCCCCACCCTGACCCTTACTGGACTTAGACCTCTCATCCCTCAGACCCCAGGCCTAGCCCCACCCTGACCCTCACTGGACTCAGACCTCTCATCCCTCAGACCCCAGGCCACGCACTGACCCTCACTGGACTCAGACCCTCATCCCTCAGACCCCAGGCCCCGCCCTGACCCTCACTAGACTCAGACCTCTCATCCCTCAGACCCCAGGCCTAGCCCCACCCTGACCCTCACTGGACTCAGACCCTCATCCCTCAGACCTCAGGCCCCGTACTGACCCTCACTGGACTCAGACCTCTCATCCCTCAGACCCCAGGCCTAGCCCCACCCTAACCCTCACTGGACTCAGTCCCTCATCCCTCAGACCCCAGGCCACGCACTGACCCTCACTGGACTCAGACCTCTCATCCCTCAGACCCCAGGCCCTGCCCTGACCCTCACTGGACTCAAACCTCTCATCCCTCAGACCCCAGGCCCCACCCTGACCCTCACCGGACTCAGACCCTCATCCCTCAGACCCCAGGCCACGCACTGACCCTCACTGGACTCAGACCTCTCATCCCTCAGACCCCAGGCCCCACCCTGACCCTCACTGGACTCAGACCTCTCATCCCTCAGACCCCAGGCCTAGTCCCACCCTGACCCTCACTGGACTCAGAGCCCTCATCCCTCAGCCAGACCCCAAGCCCCGCCCTGACCCTCACTGGACTCAAACCCTCATCCCTCAGACCCCAGGCCCCGCCCTGACCCTCACTAGACTCAGACCTCTCATCCCTCAGACCCCAGGCCTAGCCCCACCCTGACCCTCACTGGACTCAGACCCTCATCCCTCAGACCCTAGGCCCCGCCCTGACCCTCACTAGACTCAGACCTCTCATCCCTCAGACCCCAGGCCTAGCCCCACCCTGACCCTCACTGGACTCAGACACTCATCCCTCAGACCCCAGGCCCCGTACTGACCCTCACTGGACTCAGACCTCTCTTCCCTCAGACCCCAGGCCTAGCCCCACCCTAACCCTCACTGGACTCAGTCCCTCATCCCTCAGACCCCAGGCCACGCACTGACCCTCACTGGACTCAGACCTCTCATCCCTCAGACCCCAGGCCCCGCCCTGACCCTCACTGGACTCAGACCTCTCATCCCTCAGACCCCAGGCCTAGCCCCACCCTGACCCTCACTGGACTCAGACCTCTCATCCCTCAGACCCCAGGCCCCGCCCTGACCCTCACTGGACTCAGACCTCTCATCCCTCAGACCCCAGGCCTAGCCCCACCCTGACCCTCACTGGACTCAGACCCTCATCCCTCAGACCCCTGGCCCCGCACTGATCCTCACTGGACTCAGACCTCTCATCCCTCAGACCCCAGGCCTAGTCCCACCCTGACCCTCACTGGATTTAGACCTCTCATCCCTCAGACCCCAGGACTAGCCCCACCCTGACCCTCACTGGACTCAGACCTCTCATCCCTCAGACCCAGGCCTAGCCCCACCCTGACCCTTACTGGACTTAGACCTCTCATCCCTCAGACCCCAGGCCTAGCCCCGCTCTGACCCTCACTGGACTCAGACCCTCATCCCTCAGACCCCAGGCTCGCCCTGACCCTCACTGGACTCAGACGCTCATCCCTCAGACCCCAAGCCCGGCCCTGACCCTCACTGGACTCAGACCTCTCATCCCTCAGCCAGACCCCCGTCCTAGCCCCGCCCTGACCCTCACTGGACTCAGACCTCTTATCCCTCAGACCCTAGGCCTAGCCCCGCCCTGACCCTCACTGGACTCCGACCCTCATCCCTCAGACCCCAGGCCCCACCCTGACCCTCACTGGACTTAGACCTCTCATCCCTCAGACCCCAGGCCCCACCCTGACCCTCACCGGACTCAGACCCTCATCCCTCAGACCCCAGGCTCGCCCTGACCCTCCGGGACTCAGACCTCTCATCCCTCAGACCCCAGGCCTAGCCCTGTCATGACATGCTAAGAGACTGCAATTATCTGTTTAAACTATCTGTTCAAACACGAAAACAAAACAAATATCTTTTTTTTTTTTTTAAACGGCTATAGTTTGCCAAGTTCGCTTGATTTTATTTTAATGCAAACGTTTTTGTAGAAAACTTCTCACCCTTTCCCGGTATTCGGTGTAATGCACAAGGAGGGCAAGAGGAGGTGTGTAACCGGATGTACAGGGCAATATATAGGCACAGAAAGCCCAGATGGATTACCTGACATTTCAGACTGTCTTTGTTGCTCAGCTACTTGTTTCCAAACGCAGTCCATTAATTGAATTTCGAAAACCAACTTACTTGTAACATCAGTCTGAAAGTCGACAAACTTCTTCGGAGTAGGCATGAGAGAGCACAAGTTTGAAAAAAATGTATAAGTACGCCATATTTACAAGCACGTAGTTAGTTTAAACATGTTTTGCACACGAGTGTTTTATATTCAATAGCGAAATGTATAGAATGTTAAGTAGAGTAACCATAATTATAACGGTGTGAGATTAAATGTAGAAATGTTGGAGTATATGTGAAAACCTCATGGTTCTCTCATGTTGAAAGAGTCATGTCCGAATTAAATGTAACTTTGGATTCCAGTATTTTGTGTAGGCCTTAGGGCAATTCACAGCAAACCTGAACGTGCTGCTAAAATAATGTGAGATAAAGTTGACATGGTTCTTTCAAAATGTACTATTGAACTTAGGGTTAAAAGTATATGCTTTATAGATGTGTTATTTTAGAAACGTATGCTAGTTAAGAATGTTTGCTGTTTAAATCAAGTTAACGTTTTAAGAGTGCAGGAACCTGCTGCATGTAAATCAAGTAGGCCAGAACAGATAATGTCATGTAGTTTAAATCGTCATGTGCTCGTTAGAGGAGAGGTCGTGATGTGTCCAGTATGGAGCTCTGAGAGTGTTTTATGGCCTAAGATATGGTGAAGTCTGGAATTTGAGGCCCACTGCAGGACGAGCTGTATGCAGGTGCGAGGGTCCTAATCAGCTCGAATGAAAGGGACTTTGTTCAGTGGCGCCTTGCGCAGGCCTGTAGGAGTTTCCAGGAATTTCAGGGGGTATCAGCGCACTGAAGAAGCCGCCTGGGAACCAAGGTCAACTATAACGAGGGTCTTCAAGAGTACCATCATGGAGTTTACCGCGCAAAGATGTACCACGTGAGGGGCGTCCCAAGGGGCGTTTCTATTGGAAATGTGATTTGGTATTAGGGAAAGTGACCCGGGAGGAGAGCAGAGCAGATGATTTTGGGAGCCTAAGGAAGCGGATGGGTAGGCAGATAGGCTGATCAGGAGAGACCCATTATCAGAGAAGAGACAAAGAGAAGTGCGTGATCTTCTTAGGAAATCACCACGGCTGACACCTAGAGGGTAAAGATCTTGTTAAGTAGGGATGTCATTTAGTGTAGTGTAGGGACAGACTAACCTTAATTTTCTTTTCTGTAATGACTTTGAGGTTGCAACTTGTATCCATTTTGGCAAACCTGATGGTTTTCGAGCTTGTACTTATTATTCTGTTTTTCAGACTCAGATTATTCAAAAAGTTCATGTTCATAGTGATACCGATTTATCTTCTTAATCTCATTTTGAGAAGTTTGTATCTTCAGTTATCTTTGACTTTATATTAAATCTTTAAAACTTAATTTTGGTCAGTGGTCATTTAGAGTGGTGTAAGTTCTTAAATTGATTGTTTACTGCGAGATTACCTTTTACTCAAGACAGGTACCAACGATTCAGTCGACAGGAAATGGGATTTGGTAAGATAATTAGTAACCAGTAATCCCGCGTTAGCAGTTGGTAGCAGAGTGAGGATGGTTATCTTCTTGAGGAAGGTAATCTAGAGAGGTTAGTTTACCCCAAGGCCCGAGACGTCGAGAGACGAGCAGCGGAAGAATCGTGTGCCGAAAGGTGCAGACGGTGCGAGAAAAGCAGCAGTATCGGAGAGTGAGTATAAAAAGGGTCATGCGTGAACAGATTGCGGTGTTTTGTGTTGTATTTGTATTGTAATGTCTTGCGGAGTTGAATGCCTGTAGTGTGAAAGAGAGAAGGTTGTGAGCGCGCGCAACCTGGTAAGCTGGTAACCTGGTAAACGGGTGAACTGGTGAAATCTTAAGTTCAGGCCAGAGCTTAAGTGGTTTTGGGTGTATCGAACATCCAGGGTAGTTGTCGACCATAGTACGGAGGTCACGAGGTACCATTGACCGCCGTGGATCCAAGATAGGGGGAGTGTAAGAGTGAGTGTATGAGTAACGGACGCTGGTCGAAAGTTACTGCGTGTGAGTAACCTATCGGAGAAGGCGATTGTCTGGAAGTAAACGGAAAGACATTTCGCCAAGTTAGGGTGACAACTACAGAAAGACTGTGGGCGTACAGTCAAAGAAAGGTGATCGCTTGGACGGAAGTAATCATTTTTCAGAGTATGAATGGGATGCGTGCATGACCGAGGAGACGAGCTGAGAAAGGAGGGGAACTGCTGCGAAGGGGGACGGGTGACGTCGGCTAGAGCCGCGCTCTGATTGAGCGGTTGGTGTGACGTTAGCTAGAGCCGCGCTCTGGTTGGGCGGCTAGAGTGACGTCGGAGGAAAGCCGCGTACGGATAGGCCAGTTAGTGAGAACGGCGCTGAGATTGGTGGAATATCATCAGGAAGTAAACAAACGCGGAGAAAAGAGAAATCATGAAGTGTTTTAAGTGTTTGAAAGGGATTTTTAAACGTAAACGAAGTGAACATTATTACGGGGAAGAGGCTCCCCCAGAGGGTACGCCAGCTCATTATATGGCAACGAATGTGGGGCTGCATACGATATTGTGGATTGGGGCTTGGAATAAGCTTACGGAAGGAAATGAGGAAATGCAGTTCCCGAAGTATGGAACGTTTAAGTTAGAGGTGTTACATCGGCTAAAAGCAACCATGTCCTCATTGAAACCCTCACCTAGACCAACACAGTTTGAGGCTCTTAATGCATGGATTAAGGCTGCACACGACCGAAATTTGAACAGGCGTCAACAAAGGCTGACGCGATCGGTAAGGGCAGTGCGAGATTCCAAATGGGATGAGGAGGAAAAGCGTTGGAGGGTACAGACTATTGAGGTGGAGAAAATGTATCCGATGAGGGAGGTGTCAGGAGGAGGAAACCTCATGGAAGAAGACGAGGAAAGCGAGTCGGAGGACAATCTGATAAACAGATTGTTAATGGATAGACCACCTCCGAGAGTGGGATTGATAGAAGATAGAGGGCTCGCAAGGGAAGATGGGAATGAGATAGAGGGATATACACCACTCCCTATATCGGAATGGACACCTAGCAAAGGCGGAGAAACACCTCCAAACAACACTGTACAGAGTGTAGTGGGAAGGTTTGTGGTGCAGAAAACGCCAACCACAGAAAGGGTTGAGTCTGTGGGATTGCCAGACGCTCTTCAAGTGCCTGTTACCATAGGACCCATAGTTTCGATCTATAATTCTGAGAGAGATAGAGGGGAACAACAAAGGCAATTGGATAGGGAAAGGATTGAGATGGGAAGGAGGAATAATGTGACGAATGCATGGAAACAATTACCAGGTTCGGTAACGTGGAACACCCCATTAGACACAACGGTCGGTCCCAATTCAGAACAGGGAGGTCCGAGAGGACCAATGGATCTAAGGGGACCGCGGCCAAGATCTTTTTCAGAGTTAAGAGCTGATTTGAGGGAATGGGACGGGTCCATAGTATCTCCGAGTAACAGGACAAGAACGGAACCAGAGTGGGAAAGCAGGGGAAACGGGACAGTATCTCATTGTGGGGCCAGCGAGAGTAGTCAGAGCCGGGAAGGCCAAAGTCAAGAGAATAGAGGGGATGCATGTCCTACAAATCAGAGAGAACAGCCGGAACAAAATACTAAGATTGTAGAATGTGAGGAAATGTCCCGTCTCTGGGGGAACGGAGGAGATGAGGCGGTACGGGCTTTTCAGAATAGGTTTAGGTGCCTTCATCATACACTTGGGGAAGACGTTCAACATTGGAGAAAGGAGAACAGCGATAGGTCCCGCCACGCCTCGAATAATCAGGAATCACAGGGAAGTAGGGAAGAAAGAGGGAGTAATAGAACCTCTTACCCTCTATCCCGTGAAACTAGCCAGGATGGAGAGAGAGAGGCTGGGAGGCATGAAGGAGTGTTTCACCACCCACCCCGAGAAGATGGAAAGGCATGGGACTTAGAGAGATGGGAACAGGGGAGGACTCCCTATAATTCACCAATACCTAAACGTAGATCTCGGAGCTGGGATGGGAGAGATGCGGATGGAGGAGCTAAATTGAGTGTCTTGAAAGCTGAAATAAAGGCAAAAAGGCTTGATGTTACCAGTTTAAAATCAGATGTTGATGAGATAATAGATGGAACATTGCCTTTGGAAAGGATAGAATTGTATGAACAGGATGAGTTATTGTTCATGGCAAAGGATATTACTAGGAAAGCTAGAGCGTTTCATGAAAAACTGACTGATTTGGCAGACAAGTATGCCGTGGATTTGTCTAGGACAAGGGCATTGCAGAGCAACCACAGATTACAGTACGCAGACCAAGATCTAGATGAGAAGAGAACTACTGGATTAAAAACACACATAAGAAAGCTGGTAACAGGGATACGAGTGTGGAGGGAACTGGATAAATGGGAAGAAAGGTGGTCGAAAAAGGGCACAGTTAGGCGAAGTACAAATGTGATGACCCCTGAGGGAAGGGTAATGCAGATGGAGGCATTCCCTTTGCGAGAAATATCAAATGGAAATTATGTACATGTGCCCTGGAGTAGAGGAGACTTAGCCGCATTTACCAACTCATTTCCGAAGTTGCGGGACAATCCAGTCGAATGGTATAAGCAGGTAGAGAGGTTCGTTAAAATCTCGAAAGTACTGTGGATAGATTTGAACACGTTGTTTGACATCGTGGTCCCATCTGATCTATGGACCCCTTGTAAGACTAGTGTCGAATGGCCAAATGCTGAACCATTGAGGGATGCTCGAACAAATGGACCATCTGAGATTGTCATGCGAAAGTATGAAAGGGTAATAGCATGGCTGAAAGATAAGGTACCACCACAGGATATAGATTGGGTAAAAATAGACCGAACAAGGCAGGAACCCAAGGAGACAGTTCACGAGTTTTATGAAAGATTGTTGAAAACATTCAAGCAATACAGTGGACTAGATGTAATGGATCCCAAAGACATAGGGCAGTTCGTGTCAAAGTTTGTCTTGGGGTTGAGACCTGATATTTGTTTGATGATACAGCAACATTTAATCTGTTGGCAGAACAAACCACTAGATGAGATTTTACGATATGCGAGGTACTGCAGTGACGAGATAGATTCTAAAGCCAAGAATCTAAAGGAGAAATTGATGGTGGTGCAAATGCAGTCCGCTGGGAAGGGTGGCCAGCAGAAGCAGGGGATGGGACGAAAACCAAATGGTCAGAACAAAGATAATGAAGAAGGGCAGAGACCTAGGATAGACTTTGCCACTTTAAAGAAAACGACAAAGTGTCATCTGTGTCATCAGGTGGGGCATTGGCGACGCGAGTGTCCCTTTAACCCTGAAAACGGAGAGCTAGAAGTAGAAGAGCAGGTCCAAGAAGACCCAGTGCAAAAAGTGACAGTCCCAAGCAGTAAGGTGGCCAAAGGGGGGACTTCGGCTCCACGGGCCCAATTCCCACAGCCACCGAAGATAGCAGCTGGAGGAAAGGTCTTTAAACAAATGCCTCTGTTTATCGAGGAAGAAAAATGTTATTACATTGATCCATTGACAGGACAACGGGTGAGCAGTGAAGAAGACTGTACCCTCGGGGCAGTTCTAGAAGTGGATCAGAGAGGGCCATTTGTTGAGGCAGAAGTGGCAGGGTGTCCCACTACGTTCTTAGTGGACACTGGGGCTACTCGTTCGACTCTGAGATCAGCGGTAGTTCCAGACTTGCCAATGTCAGGGGAAACAATTCAAGTGGTAGGAGTCGCAAATAAAAGAATGACTAGTCCCTTGACAGAACC
The DNA here is from genome assembly GCF_964261635.1 of Lissotriton helveticus. Classification (NCBI taxonomy): domain Eukaryota; kingdom Metazoa; phylum Chordata; class Amphibia; order Caudata; family Salamandridae; genus Lissotriton; species Lissotriton helveticus. Next base: position 574,970,713 of record NC_136061.1, read on the forward strand.
AGTGTCTGTGAAAATTGGAAACCACATGAACGAACATCAGTTTGTGGTTTGTGACTCGAGTCCGGTATGTCTGTTAGGTAGGGATTTGTTATGCAAATTGAATTGCACCATATACTGCACCCCACAAGGAGTGGAGGTACAGACTACCGACGATGATGCTACCTTTAAGGTGGCCAATTCAAAATTCTGTGTAGAACTATATCCTACTCTGACTGTAGAAGATCTTCCACAAGACTTAAGAGATGCAGTGGCGTCAGAGGTGTGGGATTTCACAGGAGAAGATATAGGATTGATTAAAGGGATAGAACCGGTAAAAATTCTGGTAAAACCAAATGTTGAGTTTCCAAGAACGCCTCAATACAAATTGTCCCAGGAAACGATTGCGGGAATAAAGCCTGTGATCGAGTCAATGATACAGCAGGGAATACTGAAGGAAATCGTGGGCAGTCCTTGTAACTCCCCGATTATGGGTTTGCAGAAACCTAGCGGGAAGTTTAGGATAGTTCAGGATTTACGAAAAATTAACAACATAGTCGTTTCATGTTGTCCCGTGGTACCGAATCCATCAGTAATATTGTTTCAAATACCATGTCAAGCAGAATGGTTCACAGTGATAGATCTTTGTCAGGCTTTCTTTTCAATCCCATTGGATGAAGAGAGCAGGTACCTTTTTGCGTTTAAAATGGAAGATCGCGTTTTAACATGGTGTCGAATCCCACAAGGATTCACAGACAGTCCATCCATCTTTAATCAGTTGTTGAAAAAGAATCTTGAGAATCTAGTACTGCCACAGAACTCGGTTCTGGTACAGTACATAGATGACCTACTTGTTGCGTCAGAAACAGAGGAAGCTTGTAAAGTAGATTCAATTGCCTTACTGAATCATTTAGCTGAAAATGGACATAAGGTATCTCCGAGCAAGTTACAGTATTGTCTGACAGAAGTACAGTATCTAGGGCACAGGTTAGAAAAAGGGAAACGTAAGGTGTCCCCAGAGAGGATTGAGGCGATAATGAAAATGAATGCGCCTACAACACAGAGAGAAGTTAGAATGTTCTTAGGAATGGTGGGTTACTGCCGACAGTGGATAGTTAACTTTTCACTGAAAGCAAAGCCCTTACAGAAACTGACGCACAAGGAGGTGAGTGATCCGGTACCATGGGATGAAGAATGTCTGGTGGCGTTTTTACAGCTGAGAGACGATTTATGTCGTGCTCCGGCTCTGGGAATGCCAGATTACGAAAAGTCATTTTCACTCTATTGCTGTGAGAGAGAGGGATGTGCTTTGTCAGTCTTGGCACAGACCCACGGTAATGCCCGTAGACCAGTTGCATATTTTTCGGCTACATTAGATCCAGTAGCCGCAGCGTTGCCCGGATGTCTCAAATCCGTTGCCGCAACGGGTGTCAGCATTGAAAGGAGCGAAAGTATTGTAATGGGACATCCAGTGGTGGTGTATGTACCGCATTCAGTTGAATTGTTAATGACCAGGACGAAGACGCAGCATCTGACCAATAGCAGGCTCACGCGTTATGAGCAAGTTATACTTGCCGCAGAAAACGTGACTCTCAGGAGATGCTCTGTCTTGAATCCCGCTACTTTGATGCCATTACCTTCGGTAATAGAAGGCGAAGGATGTGAAGACCACGATTGCCTTGATGTGACTGAACTATGCACGAAACCCAGACCAGATATAGTGGATGAGCCATTGTCTGACCCCGATGAAATTTACTTTGTTGATGGCTCATGTTTAAGAGACGATACTGGTCGGTTGAGAGCAGCTTATGCTGTTTGTACCATTACTGGAGTTGTAGAAGCCGCTTGCCTGGAAGGAGTACATTCCGCACAGGTAGCAGAGATTATTGCCCTAACTCGTGCCTGCATAGCAGGAAATGGAAAGAGAGTCACCATCTACACGGACAGCCAATATGGTTTCGGTGTGGTTCATGATTTCGGGCAGTTGTGGTCTCAGAGGGGTTACATGACCTCCTCTGGTTCGCCCATTCGAAATGGAGAATTTGTGCGATTGCTGATAGAAGCATTACAAGGTCCTGTTGACATTGCAGTAGTGAAGTGTGTAGCTCATACTAAGAATACAGATTTTGTGTCACAAGGTAATAGATATGCTGATGAAGTCGCACGCTATTGTGCGGAACAAAGTTATTCTTTCTCAAAGGTGGAAATAGAAGGTGCAGAAGAAAAGACTGAATTAAGTATGATGTTAGAAACTGTAGACACTTGGGAGGATTTAAGAATAATGCAGGAGAACGCACCTGAAACAGAGAAAAAGGCATGGGAAATAGCAGGTTGTGTGCGAAGTGAAATGGATTTCTGGGTTTCAGCAGATGGGAGAGCTGTGTTACCTGAAGAATTAGCTAATCCCATGGCGAGAGAAATACATGGTCCAGTACATCTAGGAAGGGATGCTATGATGAGAGTGTTTAGGCAAACTTGGTATTGCCCGAAATTCAGAATAGCAGCAGAATCAGTATGTAAGCGATGTGTTACCTGCCAACAACTGAACGTAGGCAAACGAACACCAGTCACACTGAGTCACATTGGGAGGTCGGGGGGGCCTTTCAATAGAATGCAACTAGACTTCGTCGAGATGCCAAGAGTCAATCGCCTTCGGTATGTGTTGGTGATTGTATGCGTATTTTCCAGGTGGGTTGAAGCGTACCCTACACGTAGGTGCGATACACTCACAGTGGCTAAATTGTTGCTCAGGGAGTTGATACCGCGCTTCGGGGTGCCTGCCTCTTTGGAATCGGACAGAGGAAAACATTTTAACAGCGAAATAGTGAAGATGTTGTGCTCCACACTGAATATCGATCAAAAGCTGCATTGTAGTTATCGACCAGAAGCTTCAGGAATTGTGGAACAAGTGAATGGCACTTTGAAGAATAGATTGGCTAAAGTAGTGGCATCCACATCCTTGAGTTGGCCAGATGCTCTTCCATTGGTGCTCATGAGCATGCGCAGCACACCTGATAGGAGGACAGGTCTCTCTCCCCACGAGATCCTGATGGGGAGGGCCATGAGACTTCCTACAGTTCCAACTACTGCTCTATTGAATATTACAGATGATCTGATCTTGGATTATTGTAAAGGACTGTCTGACGCCATCCATTCTGTGTCCCTTCAGGTGCATGCGGCTGAAGTTCCAGCAGCGAGGAACCTGTGTCATGACCTGAACCCAGGGGACTGGGTCCTGGTTAAAAAGCACGTCCGGAAGAACTGCCTAGATGTTCGCTGGCGTGGGCCCTTTCAGGTAATCCTGATAACGAACACCGCGGTGAAGTGCGGGGGGCTGCCAAATTGGATTCATGCATCCCATACTCGAAGAGTTCCAGCACCTCTAGAAGGAGCAGCTCCCATCCCAGACGAAAGCCCGGAAGTGGAAGAAGAGTCGCAAGAAGGGATTGAGGCAGCTGAGGAGGTGTCGGAGGAAGTTGGGAACGCATCGGATTCAGAAGAAGAGCGAAGGCAGGACGGCAGTGAGACAGAAGACGCAACTGAAGGAGAGAGCAGAAGTGAATACGACTCAGACTCAGATCCGTATCGGAGCGACCAGGAACCAAGTGGGAGGACAAGGAATAGGAGAATAAGGCTTGGAGCTGCCACTTGGCCAACAAGGAGAAGAAGGCTAAGTTTGAGGTCGGCCCAGGAAGAAACGCTCACTCCTATATCCGAAGACTCAGATCCAGAAGAAGATATCCAGGATCAAGCCGAGGAGGGTCTTAGAAGATCAAGTAGGGTGCGAGTGCCTAGCAGAAGATACTCTACTCCCGACTGGACCTACCTCGTGGCAGATGTCTGGGAGACACAGAACAGGGAGGATCAGGGAGGTGGAACTGATCAGAACTGACCCGATCATCACAGTGCAAATAAAGTTTCTACTGCCAGGAGCGGAGACCGAAAGGTTGCTGACACTCAACATCGTTCATCCTGCTCTCCTGAGTGGAATAAGAAAGTTGATTTTAGAAACAGTTGAGTTTCCAGTTTGCTGTTCACGATATCCAATATTGGAGGGAACTCTTCTTCGTTTGGAAATGCTTGAGCGAGTAGTAGAAATGTTAGGAGCACTTATTGTTGTGGACTAATATCATATTGCGAATGGCTTTAAGGGGGTGCAGATCTGGAAAAGTGAAGAAAGTGATCTTGATTAGAACGGACCCCTTTGTAATTGTGGATATAGAACTGATAGTACCAGGATTGGAAATTGAAAAAACGCTAACTCTCAATTTCGTCCGTCCACTTGTCTTGAGCGAAATAAGGAGAATAATCCTAGAAAAAGTTGACTTTCCATGGTGTGGTACGAACTGTCCAGAACCTGAGGGAATGATACTTCGGATGGACGTTTATGAAGAAGTAGTGTCACTCCTTGAGTCATACATAACTTCAGACGAAAATAAGACTTTTGAAAAGAAATTGTAAATTGTTGCAAGATAACCTAGCGCCGAGTGGAAGAAGAAAAAAAAATGGTAGGGGTTTCCTTTTAGCGGATGGAGAAGGGCTAGGGTTGTCTATTTTACTGGACTTTGAATTGTTTTGCGGAAATAAATTGTCAAGCTTCCAAGTGTTCCAAGAAAGACATTGCAAGAGAGAAAGACTTTGTTTGAAAAGAAGAGGAAGTGAATGCTGGAAGATAGTCGAAAACTACACTGTTTGAGAACATGGAGGCTGGCAACCCGAACCGCAGGGCAAAATGTATAGCTGTTACATTTTTAGGAGTAGTGGTTTCTCTTATAATTTTAGTGGTAACTGTTTCATTCCTAGCGGGACACGAAGGGGATGGAACCACAGTTAAGGAGGATAAGGGAGTGTCAACACCGAGAACTACCATTATTAAGGAGAAGGGAAACATCAATGAGAAAGACAAAGCGTTGTTAGATGCAGAAGTAAAAAGGTTACACATGGATGAGTCACAGGGGAATTACAAGTCAAATGCTTATGCTAAGTTGCTTTATGAATATGTTGATGCCATGGAGGTAAAGGATTGCTATGTCTGTATGCAATTACCAATTTCGGTGGAGGAGGGTATCAAATACCATCATCTCCCGTTGACCTATGGGATAACGTGCAGTTTATTGTTAAGTATGTTTTATGGACGAGACGGATTTGAGTATTACTTCTCGAATTTCGACTCGACATTGCCAGAGGTTCCGAATTTCAAGCATTTGAACAAATGGGACTACTACAAAAGCGAAGACAGGTTACACAAATGGTTTATTCCATGGAGAACGTTAGATACTTCACATGCTCGAATCAACAATCTGACTTGTCAAATATCAGAAGTTGAGAAAAAGTTTATAGCTCAGGTAGATACTAGATACAGGAGGCAGAAGATATTGAAGGCATCAGGACAAGGGGAAACAGATTGGACCAAGGAGGAAAGGGCACAACAACGAAAAGGTAGTATTGGTCCAATTGCTTTGGATAAGGAGAAACGGGGGAAACTGTGCATTCACAGGAGTTACTCCTATTATGAAAACGTTTATGTAGGACAAGTAAATTGTGAACATGCCTTTCAATTGGAGTACTACTCTAAGAACTTCATGAAAGGGATGCAAGCAATACCAAATGTATATTTTGTATGTGGAAGATATGCCTATGTGAAGTTACCAGATAATTGGTACGGATCATGCTATCTGGCTGTTGTCTTTCCTAAAATATATCATGTTGAGAATTTAGACACGCCTAAGAAAGAAATATCAACTAGATGGAAGCGAGGGCTGGGTGCAGCAGAAGTAGTTGGAGATGTAATAGGTGCTGCATTCCCTTTCTTAGGATTGATAATGAATGACATTAAGATCAGGAGGTTAGCTACAGTCGTAGATAGACTGTCTGCCAGTACTGCAAGATCCTTGATGCTGATAGAGGGGGAGATGCAATCGATTAGGGCAATGGTTCTTCAGAACCGACTTGCTTTAGATGTTCTGTTAGCAAAAGAGGGAGGAGTCTGTAGGGCCTTGAAGGTACAGGAATGCTGTACTTACATTCCAGACAATTCAAAGCCTCTAGAGAAGTATATACAAAACATCACTGCCATACACTACGAAATTGAGGACCTGGCAAAGGTAAATGTGTGGGAAAAAGTAGGTCATGGAATGGGTAAAGTTGGAAGTTGGTTTGCCAACTTAGGAAAGGGTATCGTTTGGTACATATTGAAGCCCATCATCATAGTAGTGATTTGTGTAATCACTTTGTGGGGATTGGTGCGTTTGTATCAATGGTATAGAGCAAATAGGTTACAGAGAGCTATGAAGAAACAGGAAGAAGAGTTGACAGCGATGCAGGACACTCAATATAAGAGTCTGAAAGCATTAGAGAGTATGAAAAGAAGTGGTACTACCCTGTCTTCACTTTAAAGGTTCTACATTTTAGTGTCATGGTAATGATGACCCCTAAAGGTCATCAAAGGGGGGACTGAGAGAGCACAAGTTTGAAAAAAATGTATAAGTACGCCATATTTACAAGCACGTAGTTAGTTTAAACATGTTTTGCACACGAGTGTTTTATATTCAATAGCGAAATGTATAGAATGTTAAGTAGAGTAACCATAATTATAACGGTGTGAGATTAAATGTAGAAATGTTGGAGTATATGTGAAAACCTCATGGTTCTCTCATGTTGAAAGAGTCATGTCCGAATTAAATGTAACTTTGGATTCCAGTATTTTGTGTAGGCCTTAGGGCAATTCACAGCAAACCTGAACGTGCTGCTAAAATAATGTGAGATAAAGTTGACATGGTTCTTTCAAAATGTACTATTGAACTTAGGGTTAAAAGTATATGCTTTATAGATGTGTTATTTTAGAAACGTATGCTAGTTAAGAATGTTTGCTGTTTAAATCAAGTTAACGTTTTAAGAGTGCAGGAACCTGCTGCATGTAAATCAAGTAGGCCAGAACAGATAATGTCATGTAGTTTAAATCGTCATGTGCTCGTTAGAGGAGAGGTCGTGAGGTGTCCAGTATGGAGCTCTGAGAGTGTTTTATGGCCTAAGATATGGTGAAGTCTGGAATTTGAGGCCCACTGCAGGACGAGCTGTATGCAGGTGCGAGGGTCCTAATCAGCTCGAATGAAAGGGACTTTGTTCAGTGGCGCCTTGCGCAGGCCTGTAGGAGTTTCCAGGAATTTCAGGGGGTATCAGCGCACTGAAGAAGCCGCCTGGGAACCAAGGTCAACTATAACGAGGGTCTTCAAGAGTACCATCATGGAGTTTACCGCGCAAAGATGTACCACGTGAGGGGCGTCCCAAGGGGCGTTTCTATTGGAAATGTGATTTGGTATTAGGGAAAGTGACCCGGGAGGAGAGCAGAGCAGATGATTTTGGGAGCCTAAGGAAGCGGATGGGTAGGCAGATAGGCTGATCAGGAGAGACCCATTATCAGAGAAGAGACAAAGAGAAGTGCGTGATCTTCTTAGGAAATCACCACGGCTGACACCTAGAGGGTAAAGATCTTGTTAAGTAGGGATGTCATTTAGTGTAGTGTAGGGACAGACTAACCTTAATTTTCTTTTCTGTAATGACTTTGAGGTTGCAACTTGTATCCATTTTGGCAAACCTGATGGTTTTCGAGCTTGTACTTATTCTGTTTTTCAGACTCAGATTATTCAAAAAGTTCATGTTCATAGTGATACCGATTTATCTTCTTAATCTCATTTTGAGAAGTTTGTATCTTCAGTTATCTTTGACTTTATATTAAATCTTTAAAACTTAATTTTGGTCAGTGGTCATTTAGAGTGGTGTAAGTTCTTAAATTGATTGTTTACTGCGAGATTACCTTTTACTCAAGACAGGTACCAACGATTCAGTCGACAGGAAATGGGATTTGGTAAAATAATTAGTAACCAGTAATCCCGCGTTAGCAGGCACCTGGGCAAGGCTAAATTATGCCCGCCGACCGCACAGTGATAGTCCTTCTCAGTACAGAGTCTCTGGCTGGCCGGGTCCTGGGATGCCTCACAAGTCGCGCTGCACACGCACTTTTAATTGAGCTGCTCAATGGTCACAAGGCCCCCACCAGAATGCCCGGCCCACCCTGAAGAACGTGCAGATGTGCCTGCAGAGACAACTGCGCGCCACCGCTCACTATTTAAATATGAAGAGGCCCGGCTGGGGTCCGGGGATGCGCATGCGCAACCAAGCAGACTTGGAGAGGCTTGTTTGCTGGCTCGCTGAGGGGCCCCCTGGAGGCCAGGGGCCCCCTGCTTCAGGCTAGAGCGCCCCAGATCGTGTGCAGTGCCAGTGTGCAGTGCACCAATTAATTTATTAAGAGGCGAGGTCGGGCGTGTTTTAAATCTTCTTCTTTATGAAGTGAGGGGGCCCGAGGGGCCCCCTGGAGCACGAGGCCCCCCCGCAACGCGGGGGCTGCGGGGGCCTGTGTTACGCCCCTGGAGCTAAGCAGTCAAAGAACGATATTACCATGCGAGGGAAATAATTTAGGGGCAGATTTGTTAATGTTATATGCTGTTTAGCAACCAAATGTGATGTGCTGCAATGTGCGAGGTGCAAAGACAGAGCATAGACATGTCTATTTAAATTGGACTGATGCGGCTACCTTCCTCTATGCTGGCACTCTTAAAAGCTGCCCTGCTCAATGCATAGCCTTCCAGAGGTCAATGTGTGGTGTCTAGCATTGAATTGTACTGGAAGCATACCATTTCAGATCAAATTCCATTCTCTAGACAAACATAGAAGTATTCCAAACATTAGATTTGTGCTGTCCACTTCAGCACATAGCAATGCATGGTTTTCATGTTTTTAAAAAACGAAAAAATTCTTCTTGTTATTCCCTCAATATACGCATTATTTGTTGACGTGAAGCCTCGCCTGGCTATCTTAGTTAATCTGGTTTTGGGTCAAAACCTACACGATGCTTGTGCAAATCTGACCTATTAAAACCCCGGTAACATCAACGTTCCATTGAAACAAAGCAACGCCAAGTAGCATAAGGGGTATTTACACTTAGAAAAAGAAACCTTTCTAGCACCAAATACCTTTAGCGCTGGAAAGTAAATACCAATGTGCCACTTTGTATCACCCTGTGTAACTTTTTGATGGAGAAACGCTGCAGTAAATCAAGGCCTTAGCAGGGCCGGACTTGCCATAGGGGGGCACCGGGCATTTCCCCGGAGGGGTGGAGCGGATCTTGTGCCTGGGTGGGCCGGTTTTGCAGCAGTACTGCAATATTGGCCCCCGGTAACAAGAGCGGGAGTGGTGCTTCTTGCTAGCACCACTCCACCCCCCGCTCCCAGGGCCAGTCGAGCAGCAATCTGCCAGGGCTGGTTGCTGTTACCAGTCTGGCCCTGGGACTAAGGGCCATATGTATCAACAAACTCATTCGCGGTTCCTAAATAGCAATTTTTATGGAATCGCTATTTAGGAATCGCAAAATGGTATGTATGAAGAAATTCGCTATTTTTTAGCGATTCCTTAATCTTCCTTATTTGCGAATTCGCATTTTGCAAATTCGCAATTAAGGAATAATTTCCAATGCATTCCTATGGGCCAGGAGGCCCATAGGAATGATTGCAAAATAATTCTCAAATTGCGAATTCGCAATTTGCTAATCGCAATTTGAGAATCATTTCAAGGGTGCAGGGGTGTCTCAAAGACACCCAGCGGGACCCCTGAAATGTACATGTGTGTGCATATGGCGCACATACATGCCCTATGGGCATGTGTGTGCATCACATGCCACCTTCAAAAATGCCAAAATGTGCATTTTTTGAAGAATTCGCAAGTTACCATCAACTACAAGTTGGTGGTAATTTGCGAATTCTTAACCAAAATTCGCTACCCAAAAATGCTACATACGTAGCATTTAAGGAATCGCAAAATTGTGATTCCTTAAATGCTATGGCAAAATAAGGAATCGCAAAACTTTGTGATTCCTTATTTTGCGAATATTTCGTACATCCCAAAACATGCAAAAAGGCCGTTTGCGATTCGCAAAAGGCTTGATACATATGGCCCTTAGTGTCTAAAAGGAAGAATGAGAGGCTGACAAGGTCTACTGGAGAATTCGAAAGAAGTACCACACCCTCTCAGAGTAGAGTGTATGAAAAGAAAATCCACAGAATTGTGAAGATAAGAAATGATCAACGAATCTCACTGAAAAACCCAGCATCTCAGAGTTAGAACAGAGTCTATAAAAAAAAACATTTACAGAATCTCAGAGATAGCCAACTACCTCTGAGATAAGTCACAGAGAGTGGACAGACCACAACCTCTCAAACAAATCATAGTCATTCAAACAATTACGAGAACGTTTAGGAAAAAATCATCATCATTCAGGGAGCTAACATAAACTATCATCATTTCTTAGAGAAAGACCATATTAAAAAAAGAATAACACACAATCACTCATTAAAGACCGCAAAGGACTAGAAAAGGAAAGCCATAACCTCTCCTAGTAAAAACAGTCTATCAATGAAAGACCAACGATTCCCAGAGATAGCAAACTATCTTTGTGACAAAGGCCACAGTTCGCAAGAAAGACAGCAACGAGTCAACATAATACACCAGTCTATCAAACAATACTGCAACTACTTGCATTACTCCTAGTGCTCTCAATAAGAACGTCAGCATTTCTCACAAAACGATAAACACTCTTTTGAGAAATATTAGAGCCCAGAGTGCCGCCTCGTGAAGAAAGTCACAGCATGATTTCTCTGGGAAAAAACACAGCTTCTCGGGGAAAAACACAGCTTCTCAGGGAAAGTTCACATCCTCTGAGCAAATGATCAGAGATTTTTGGGGACAGATCACCACGTCCTATTGAACGGTCATATAATATTTGAGAAAGATAATAGCGCCAAATTGAAAAGATGTAGTCACTAACACAAATACCACAACAACTCAAAGACCGCAACCCCTCAGAGAGTAGTGGAGCCTCTCTCAAGTAATTCACAGTTTCTTTTGGATACAGGACAGCTTTTCAGAAAAGAATAGGGAAACCCTCTGATCTCGCAGAAAATACTTCAGCATCTACTGAACAAAGTCTATACAAAAGGCTCAGGACTCACATATAACAACTAGAATAAACTGAAGAAAGGTCAGCGCGTTTCAAAGAAAATATATCACATGCTCACACAAAAAGGCTACATCCTCTCTGCAAAGCAACACAATTTACAGAACCTCTAAGATTAAGATCACAGCCTCATAGAGAAACATCAAAGGTTCTCTGCTAAACAATGGACCCGGCCTCAGATAGGATTAAAGTTTTTCTGAAACTTCACAGAGAAGCAATCGAAGCATTGCAGCAAAATATTTCTGTGGTCTATTGGCTACATAGCTGAACATCAAGCTTGAACTCTAGGGTTTAATCGTGGCTATAGGCTAAACATTGTGTGATTCTGGGCAAGTTGTCTGTGAAATTGCTCTCGAACAAAATTCTCGTAAATCTAGTGAGTACTATGAATACAACACACAGATGTTGCTCTTTGTTTTGCATGGGGAATGCACATTACGTTTGTGCCAGTTTTAAGTTGTACGTTCAAGTTTCAAAGTTGCAAGGACAACTGTTTTAATGTTAACTCGCAATAGAGTGGCACAAACAGTGCCAACTGCAACTAGCACTTGAGGGAAAGTACTGCCACTTTGCTGGTGAGGAAACTCAAAACAAAAGCCAAGCCGTTGATTGAGCACATCTCTCTGTGCCTAAAAATCTAAAAAGTGCGGTATAAACATAATGGTGGCGAAATGTTGTATTTCCCCATTCCATACATATCAACTTCACCACTGAGTGATGTAATAATGATTATTTTGTCAGTGGTCAAAAATATAAGTGCATCGTTTTACATAAAGCAAATAAATATGTATCTCAGCACTTGGCAGAGAAGAACATGTGATAAAAATTGGATGTGTTTTTTTTTTCCAGAATGCCAGAAAACAAGGGGACATATTATCAAGGGATTTATCTCCGCTTTTTTGGCTTTAAAAGCCAAGAAAGCGGAGATAAAATTATCTCCCTATCAGCAACAGGGTGCTAACACGCAAATTCGCATGTTAGCACCCTTTTTCTCTACGCTTCCCCTTGCATCTCTAATGAGATGCAAAGGGGGCATTCCAGAGAAAAATAATAGGAGAAATGTTGTTAAGCGACATTTCTCCTATTATAAAGGATTTCGCCAACCCTGTTAGTGATAAAAAAAAGCAGCGCTAACCGCGGTTAGCACTGCTTTTTTTACACCTGGTATTTTCCTGACTTAGCCATGACATCCTATGGAAGGTGGATATCATGGCTAATTTTGTGAGCCCCTATCATCAAGGTAACGCCAAACTTCGAGAGATTATCGTTGGTTTTCCAGTGATAATCTCTCATTTGGCAGTTAGCGCGAGGATTTTTATCACTTTTGAGATAAACCTTGCTAATAGCAAGTTATCTCTGCGATAATTTCAGGTGAAGCTTAGCGTTAAAAAAATCGTTGCTAAGCATCGTTAGCGATAAATATCGCTGATTGTTGGTAATATGCCCCAAGATTCTTCAGAGTGAGGGAAACAAGGGTTGGGAGGGGGCTAGATGGGGGTTGGTATTCCAACCTGTGACAAAGAAGGAACAGCGTCCGAGTACCTGGTGCTGCCAGAACACACAGATTTGTATTGGATGAGCACAGCAGGTGAGCATGGGTAAAGAGCAGGTGTCTGTTCTTAGGAAACAATGGAACAGTCCTGTAAACCGCAAGGGAATAATGTATAACTGGACCGGAGAAATATAAGGGAGCCATCTTATGTGATGCCAAAGGCAAGAGTCCACCATGTTCCCAAGGGATTGTTTCAGTTAACACCAGTTTAGAGGCTTAACCCTCTTGTTCCTTGGCTTTATCTCTTACCCCCTTTACTTGGTACTCGGGCCTCCCAAAGGGAAGGATCACTATTGGGAGGCTAGACAGAGCAAGGCTAAGGGCAATGGGTTTTAAATATCTGGACTCTCTCTTTCAGCACCACATTTTACGCTGCCTGGGCTGAGCGATTTCCTAGCAACCTCTTCTGCTGTGTTAGTTAGCAAAGCAAGAGGCAGTGCGTCTGGCCAGCGCAGCCCTGTACTCCCCTGTATCTTGGCCATCTTGAGTTTCAAGGTACCATTGAATCGTTCCACCAACCCCGCTGCCTGGGGATGTTGGGCTGCGTGAAATTTCTGAGATATTTGTAACCCTTTACAAATTTGTTTCATCAGTTCAGCATTAAAGGATGTGCCATTGTCACTCCAGATCACCCGGGGCAAGCCATACCTGGAAAAGTATTCTTTAATCAGCATTTTTGCTGTCGAGATGGCTGTACAATCTTTTGTTGGAAAAGCCTCCACCCATCTACTAAATGAACATACCACTACTAGAACATATTTCAGGTTGTTTACCCTCTCCATCTCAATATAATCCATTTGGATAACTTCGAAGGGGAAAGAGGGAGGGGCAAAATTTCCCACTGGGACAGGTGTTCCTTTTCCAGGATTGTGTCTTAAACAAACCATGCATTGCTGCACTAAATGTGTTGCCACTTTGGAAATGTTCTTATTGCTCCATACTGGGTCTAACAATTTGCAGATCCCCTTCGCACTAATATGTGCTGGCCCGTGGGCCATTGTCACCACAGGGAGGACATATGCATCTGGGAGTAGCCATCGTCTTCTGTCTGACACATCCGTCCAACATTCATCCGAGTCCAACCTCCCCCCACCATCCTTCCATGTCCTCAACTCATCGTCAGTTGCTTTTTCCTGTATGTTCCGCACACTCTGTACAGTGTTCGCGAAGTTTTGTCCGAGCCGTTTCTTTAGCTGTTTGGTCTGCAAATGCATTTCCCCGTCCTATGTCATCTACCACCGCTTTGTGTGCACTACACTTGATCACAGCCAGTCTTTTGGGAAGTGTCAAAGCTGTCAATAGTCGTAATATCAATGGACCATTCTGAATCTTCTGTCCGTGTGATGTCAAAAATCCCCGTTCTGCCCACAGTCGCCCATAGCTATGGGCCACGCCAAAGGCGTATTGGCTGTCGGTGTAAATATTCACATCCAATCCTTCACTCAGCTCACACGCACGCATCAATGCTATTATTTCTGCAGCCTGAGCTGAATGATATGGAATCCGAGAATTCTCTACCACTGTTTTCAAAGTCGTGACTGCATATGCTGCGGTTGAGGTACCATCTGCAAGTTTAAAACAGGAACCATCAACATACAGTTCCCCGTCGGGATCATCTAGGGGTTTGTCCGTCAAATCTATCCTTCCCTTTGTCTCCTCCTCTGTTCTAAACAAACAGTCATGTATTCCATCGTCCTTTTCATCTGAAGGGATAGGTATCAATGTGGCCGGGTTCAGCGTAGCACATCGTTTAATCGTCACATGGGGTGCAAATAACGTCATCTCATACCCAGTAAGACGAGCACTAGTTAAATGCTGCGTCTGTGTTCTGTTCAATAAAATGTCCACAGCATGCGGTACCATTGCTGTGAGAGCTGATCCCAGGACGAGCCCTGCCGATTGTCTAATTGAAACTGCAGCAGCCGCTGTAGCCCTCAAACAACTCGGTAATGCTCTCGCCACATTGTCAAGCATTGCAGAAAAGTAGGCACACGGTCTCTGTTTCCCACCAAAACATTCCGTTAGGACAGACAACGCGCAACATTCCGCCTCGTGTACATAAAGCAAAAAAGGCTTCTGGTAATCAGGTGTTCCCAAAACAGGTGCAGAGCATAAAGCAGTTTTTAGTAACTCAAACGCTTCTTGACATGCTGGGGTCCAGGGTAAGGGTTCGCGCACTTCTTTAGTAGTCAGATACAGAAGGGGTTTTGTTAGTAGGGCGTAATTAGGTATCCACTGGCGACAATACGAAGTTATGCCCAGAAACGCGCGCACCTCTAGCTGCATGTTAGGTACAGCCATGTTAGTTATCCCCTTAATGCGCTCCGGTGTCAGCCTCCTCCCCTCCTTCGATAGGAGATGACCTAAGTAGGTAACCTCCTGTCGGCAGTATTGGAATTTAGGAAGAGACACCTTGTGTCCTTTGTGAGCCAAATGGTGCAACAATTTAACAGTCGACTCTCGACACCCTTCCTCAGTGTCTGATGCTATGAGGAGATCATCCACGTATTGCAAAAAAACATTACCCTTCGGGAGTTCCAAATCATCCAATTGTGCCTTCAAAGCTTGACTATAAATGCTGGGACTTTCCGTATAACCTTGGGGAATTCTACAAAATCTAAAACTGCGGCCAGCCAATGAGAATCCGAATAGGTAACGGCTATCCGGATGCGCGGGGATACTGAAGAATGCATTCTTCAGATCCAGAACAGAAAAATATTTAGCAGAGGGAAGAATCATTGTTAAAATCGTGGTAATGTCAGAGACCACCGGATACTGGGGCTCAACCACCTTTTTAATGTGGCGTAAATCAATCACAAAGCGATAAACATCAGGTGTACAGTCACTGGAATCTGCAGAGGGCCTCTTAAGAATCGGGAGAATAGGGCTATTACAACTGTTGGAGTCCGTCTCCTCCACTACTCCTGAACGAATCAAGTCTTGTATTATGTGCAACAAAGCCTTCTCTCCATCCCTAGATAGCTTATACTGAGGTATCCGAGGCAATCGGGCTCCCGTCTTAACCTTTATCGACACAGGGGCAATATCCATCTTACCCACATCAGTATCGCTGCTAGCCCACAAACTCTCGGGAATCCCCGCAAACTCAGCTGGAAGGGGCTCATCTTTTGAAAAACACTGCTGCGCACGAGCGACAGTAGGACCCAACGTGAGGTACACACCATCTGGGGAGCAGTAAATGGTAGCATTCAATCTTTTCAATAAATCCAAACCCAACAAGTTCTCGCCACACTGTGATGTTAGAAGGAAAGGGGAATCAATAGTAAAAGGACCAATCGTAAGAGCGAGTGGTTTAGAGATGGGGCTAATCACCGGAGTACCTGAGAACCCTACGGAGATATTATTCTTGCCAGACAGAGCCGCCCCTGGGACCTGAGAACGAGCCACTGAACTCTTTGTAGCGCCCGTATCCACTAAAAATTTCTGGGGTGACCCTAACAAGTCTGCTGTCACGTAGGGTCCTCGTTGATCAACATCCACAGAAACCGGCCCCATGCCCTGTCCTACGCTGTCCTAGTTATGAGAAAATCCAGTCAAATCGTCCATAGCATAATCATCATTGTAGTACTGTCTGTCCCTACCACTGTCGCCCTGACTCTGGAAGTGCTGTCGATCCCTACCTCCATCAAAGTAATTTCACCCGGTCTTCTCCCTTCATCAGACTGTCTATCATTCCTTTGAAATTCACCCCGACCACGTCCCCTGCCTTGTCCGGCAGTAGTCTGGAGTTCTGGGCAATCTCTCCACCAGTGCCCCTCCTTTTTGCAGTTGGCACATTGATTTTGCCCCAGACGCTCTCTCTTTTCTCCCCTTCTTTAACCGCTTCCCCCTCGACCAGCCGCCATGGGTGGGGCTCCCCGTCCCCGACCCTTCGCTACTTGCTGCAGTAACACTCTTGTCTTCAAATCCTTCGCCTTCTTTTCTTGCCAGTCTTTATTCTCATTCTCCCTATGTTCATAGTACTGAGCCATACTCAGAATGCCAGAGGGGGTGGACGTCGTCCACGTACCCTCCAACGCCTGCAATCGACCCGATATTTCCGGTAACAAATTCGTTACAAATCTATTAACGAAAAGGCGCAGGCCGCCATCTTGGGAAATATCTTGACCGCTAAAATCCATGAAAGTCTCTTCAAAGCGAGTGAAAAAATCAGAAACCGCCTCATCCTTCTTCTGTCTGCATGCAGTCAGCTTATCCCAATCCACTTTCTTAGGAGGAATAAGGGAGTGCATATATTTTATTATGCGTCCCGGTAACGCTAAAATTTCAGCCTTCGGCTTCTCCCCTGGCTTTCGCTCCTTGTCCCAATCCTTAAGTTCCTCCCAGGTGCCACCCAGCTCATCCACATGATCCGTACCCTTCACCTGCCTCCACACATCCACTGGAACCAACAGTCCCAAAAACAACTCTATGTCGGCTAAGGTCATGACCGTGGAGGACGCTGCCTCTGTCAGTTCTTTGTAATAGGCAGTCGGATTCTTTCTCGAGTCGGGCAACTGGGCCTTCAGTGCTAATACCTCACTCCTTTTCCAAGGCGTATACACCCATTGTTCTTGGAAATGAGCATCGACACGAACTCGGGTGACAACATTAGTGTGTGGATCTACCACCTCGGGTATTTCAGGGTGGAAAATAGGGTGTACCTCCCGCATCGGATGTACCCCAGGGAAATGAGGCTCTCCCGCCGATTGCAGCTCATTTCGATACTCCAACAAGGACCTCAAGCTGCGTAATACATCCTTCATACCAGTATTAGCTCTGTAGGCATTATTCTTAATGTCATGAAGAATCGCCGGCGCTTCTCCACCATATCCCTGTTCCCACAACGCTATCAATGTCGTCGACATATGCCATAAAGCATGCTGTTGCATCAGGGGTTCATAATCTTTCATCGTGGACCAAATATCCTCAATCGAATAAATATTATTCCTAGCCCACTGGCAAGCCTGATGAGCCACCACCGTTTTCTCATCCAACCCCACAGTCGAACGCGTGAGCAACTTCCATACCTGATTAAGCAGCCCACTTCCCGCACCTCGAGCTGGGGTCACCAACCCACCTTGAGGGGTAGCGCTAGCAGAAACAGTAGGGAGCGCAGAGGGGGCCACTGAGAGGGCAGGGGAACTCGCCGCCAAGAAGGAGACCAAGGGCGTCGTCAATGAAGAAGTAACAGAAGACAAAGCCTGCTCAACATCACTGAACAATTTTGGAGCGGAAACTGAGGAGGTGGTGGGGCCGCCAGATAGAGGAGAAGCACCTGCCTGCGGAACCGAAACCGTCGCGGAGGAAACAGGACCAGCCAGCACGGGGTACAAGGGCTGCGGGGCATATGGGGGAGGGGGCGAGCATTCAAAAAATCCTCCATCTCATCTTGTTCTTCCTCTCTAGCCACATAGCTCTTACTATCCTGTAACCTGAAAAGCCTGTCTGCGCGTTCAATCCGCTGCTCATTCTCTCTCTTAGTGTGCTCCCTCGCCTTCTGCGCCATTGTCTGCGCCGCCCTCTTTTGAGCTACCTTCTCTTCCCTCAACTTTCGCTCTTTTACTTCCTTTTGCCACATCCTCAGAGAATCAAACATACTCTGGCGACTGCGCCTAGCAAACAATCGATCTTGTAAATAATCTAATTTTGCCACGTCAAAAGAACCAGTCAAAGGCCACTGCAAATCCACATTTTCTTTCGTATATCTGTGCCACAAAGTATTAAACAAAATCGGAGGCAGTCCATGTTTAACGTACATCTCAAAATTAGGGGAGCCCTCCACCGGGGCGGGTTGGCTCTCAGCCAATCTAGTGTCCGAAGGGCCACAGCAGCACCCAAGGCACCGCAGTTTACTAAAACACGGCATCACAACTTACTCAACCTCACACCGACACAAAACTTTTGCTTCCCCGGGTCACACAATCACAACGAGAAATTCACACCCACACGCAGTTGCACTTCCTAGTTCGCCAACACAATCCCTGCCAAACACATGTTATCAAAATGGGACGAGGCCCGTTGACCAAGTCCTGGGGAACGTGGACCCTTCCGCAGACCGAACAGTATACACACTGTTCCGAAATTGAGGAACACATCCGCCTCCCGGGCGGCACTTACAGATCGCTGCGCACTATACCACCTGAGACCCGGGACACGCACCCAGCGAACCACACACCCTAGGGGTTCGGGTACGTTTCAAAGTTCATCCGCAGCAAGCCACGCCTCGGCAGCAGTACCATCCGGTCGGATGACAAACAAACGTCCCCCCAATCTCCACTAAGTCTGTCAGAACGCCACTCGCACCCGGAGTTCCCCGGAGCACACTAGCCCCAGGAGCACACCAGCTCCTCCAATCACCAGAGACACACCGGTCTCAGAGACACACCGGCCTCATGGAGCATCCCCGCTCCCTCAATCAACAGTCGGACCACTCACCTTCAATGCGCTGTATCGACCTCTACCGTTCTCCACCGCCGGCTGCCGGGACCAACACGGTCAGCTCCAAAGTTCCGCCTTCTGGACTCCGGGGCAGGATCATGAACCGGGACCTCTCCCAATCAGCAGGGCAGGGCAGCGCTGCGAGAACCAAGCTCGGCATCAAAGTGAGTACCCAGACCCACCGTGCCGACCAGAGGGTCCCCGGTCTTCTGCTACCCACTTACGGGTGAGAAAGATCCTTATCACAGAGTCCCTGTTCGGGCGCCATCTGGTAAGCGTGGCTCAAATCCACCCGAGTGACTTACCGCACTCACCTATAGTTACCCAATAATAAGTCAGCCGGACAGTGGAGAAGAATGAATAAGGCAATTTTATTAGGCCACAAACTCCCATATGAGAGGGCCCTGTCCGACCTCACCCATAAGAGTGCGCCGAGAGGACTGACTCATCCCAACACAACAGTACATTATATCAGGGTACAGTAGAGCAGAACATGCCCAGTGTGGAAAAATACTGGACCCCTGGAAGAGCGAACAATGGCCTCATACAAGAGGCATTTGCACCTGCGATGGCAACATTTCCTTATCTCTGCCCAAGGCCGCGGAGCCGGGCCTCAGCGTCTCCAGCGTATGAGAACACCACTGATAATGAATTTGTTATAGTTTCGGCCACAGTTAGCTGAGAAGGAAAAACTACTGCATTAGCATTTCTGTTCTCTATTCCTACGGGAGGGGTGAGCGAGTGCGACTCGCACGCAGAAAGAAACACTTCCAAAATGGTGGCACACAAGCTAAGCTAAGTAAACATGATAGTATAACACGCATAAATGAATATTAGATGAGGAATATGAGCAAGAATGCATGAATGAATATACCATGTTAGACACATCCTGCTAACTCATAAATGTAAATGTAAACGTAAATGTAAATGGGCGGGGCGTCGGGGAATGAACCCTATCAGGGGTATGACTAGGCAGAAAGTCGCCTGCAAATTATGAGGGACTAGTTTAAAGGCCTTCACTCTGGCTCAGTTAATCCTTTGATGTGGGTGTGGCGTTGGCCGGAGAGCTTAGGCTGGCCTGAAGGCTGTTTGCTTCTTTAGCCCTACCCCTGTCTTGCTTGTATCTGAAATACTATTTTAGCCAGGGAGGTTGTGGCTCGGCGCTGTGCTTCTGCGTGCATCCATTCACTGTAAATTGCAGATCTGCTTCTGCAATGATTTGCACTAAAGACTGCATATTAATCACATTGATATACCTGTTAGTGATGTGTTTACTTTTCGTAATCTATGCCAGGATTGGTCAGTGATTTTACTCGATATTAACAAGTCATGATGACATATTTCTCTGTTAATGATGATGTATATTGCATAGCATATTTTGCTTCGCATCTACATGGTTAGACTGTGATAACTGCAATGCTTGTACACAACATGTCTTGCATTCTTAATGGCTTGAAAATCACAATATTAAGCTGTGACATGCTGAAGACCAAACAGTCGTTGTCTGACTCATTTCTAATTTGACTTTTGGTGTGCACACGAGTTGACTCTGTATTGTATACAGGCGTTAAATACATTACTTGAAACAATATTTGATTACATGCTTTACATTTCTAAACAAGTAGTTACGTTAGTTGGAATACATTTTTAAAGTTAATATATATTGCTTTTTGCAAAGAAAATTCACCCTTACAGATAAACATAAAGGCAGAAGTCTCTTGAATCAGCCCATGAGACAATTGAGTGCATGTTGTAAAACATTACTGTACTTTCTTCACTTTTTATTAGTGTTGGGGTGGGACGGTAAAGGAGAATTGTCAATTGGTATCTGGTTGAAGCAATATTTCAGTAGTATGCATACACCTCTGTACTCTCTTATGTCCAAGTACCAACCAACCCTACCTAAAAGTATACCATTGAGGACCCCAGACTTCCAGAACTTATGGGAGCAGCCCCTGCTTTCATAAGTCACTCTTTCTAGCCCTGTTGACTGATCCATGCTTATGTACAACTTTTCTCGGTTTAGACAGTGAAGGTTTCTACGTTTGTATGCAATGTCCCGCTTGAAATACACAAAAGGTGATGGGAGGAACACCTGCAATTTGTCTAACCACTGGCAAGCACCAAGGGTAGCATCCAGAACCATTGTTTGCTCACTATGCCACCTCAGTTTGGACCCAGCCATACACAAATTGACCCTGCTCCTAATGGGATCAAAGCCGAACTGCCAAGCCAGGCCCTCCCTGAACCAAAACACGAGCAACCCGTGACTGGTTTCACCCTAGTTATGGGCTTATTGGCCGGGTAGAGCTTGGCTCCAGGGACAAAGGGAGCACGAGACCCACATCTGGGCATACCCATGCCACTTAGGGCGGTACATGAAACACACAAAAGGTGATGGGAGGAATGTTTTCAATTTGTCTAACCACTGGCAATCACTCGGACAGCAGCCCAGCCTATTGCTCTTTTGCTTACCATGCCACCTCAGTTTGGATCTAGCCATATGCAAATCATCATCATCAATCAACTTTATTTCGACAAAATATGTCATAAAAGCACAGTATTATATTAAAAAAATTGGATTTGTGGAAATAAACAATAAACTAGCTTTCATCCATGAACAAGTAAAAGTGAAACATCAGCTCATCATAGTTCAATGGAACAGAGTACATATCATAAGAACAAAGTGATATATAAAATACAAATATATATTGATAAAAACAGTAAGATGTCGTGCAGGGACATAAACATAAGGGTGGTGCACCAGCTCAGCATAATTGAGCAGGACAGAATCCTTAACATTACTCCATTAAACATGATTGTTCCAATAGGATTCCAATATAACTTTATTAGTGTTTCACTTAGGAGCACAGCGATTTTGATCTTATGATCCACATCCATAGTAAAAACTTAGTAACAGGAATTGCGTACTGAAGAGAGGGGTTTGTCACAGTAGTCTCAAGGCAACACTGCTATTTCTGGTACCTAGATTCTTACAGGTCTGTATTAGCCATTTCTTGCGTGGGCCCACATAGACTGGACAAACGAATAACACATGGGAATAAGTTTCAATTTGGTCTACACAACTGGAGCATTTATTATCGTCAGAAGACCATTTAGATATAAAGGATTTTAGTGGGAGAGAGCCCACTCGGAATTGAAAATATAATTTCAGATCAAAGGGCTTTGAAATTAGGATATCTTTGATGTCACTTAACCAGCCAATTTTATGTGAGCATGCCACCTCAGTTAGGACCCAGCCATATGCAAGTCAGCCTTGACCATGCTCATCATGGGAACAGTCCAACCCGAACTGCCAGGCCCTCCCTGAACCAAAACACAAGCATCCCGGGACTGGTCCTGTCCTAGTTATGAGCTTATGGGCCGGGTAAGGCTTGGCTTCAGGGACACAGTGAGCACGATACCCACATCTTGGCATACCCATCCCACTTAGGGCAGTACATGAGACACACAAAAGGTGATTGAAGGAATGTTTTCAATTTGTCTGGCCACTGGCAATCACTCGGGCAGAATCCCAACCCATTGTTCTT
This sequence comes from Lissotriton helveticus, assembly GCF_964261635.1. Classification (NCBI taxonomy): domain Eukaryota; kingdom Metazoa; phylum Chordata; class Amphibia; order Caudata; family Salamandridae; genus Lissotriton; species Lissotriton helveticus. Next base: position 574,993,298 of record NC_136061.1, read on the forward strand.
TTGCTCACCGTGCCACCTCAGTTTGGACCCAGCCATATACAAATCAATTGTGACCCTGCTTTTAATGGGAAAAGTCGGGCTGAACTGTCAAGCCAGGCCCTCACTGAACAATAACCCAGGACCGGTTCCACCCTAGTTTTGGACTCATCCCTTGGGTACAGCTAGGTTCCAGTGACCGAGTGAGCACGAGATCCATGGCTGGGCATACCCATGCCTCTTAGGGTGGCACATGAAAGACACAAAAGGTGATGGAAGGAATGCATACAGTTTGTCTAACCACTGGCAATCACTCCGGGTAGCATCCCAAAACCATTGTTCTCTTTCGCACCAAGCCACCTCCGTTTGGGCCCAGCCATATGCAAATGAGGCTTGACCCTGCTCCTCATGACAAGCAGGTCTCAAAATAGACCATTCCTGCTACATTTTAGGTCAGTTACAAAGAATACCACCAACAGCGATATCACATATGCAGTAATACACATCCAAGCAAGACAAAACACCCCCACCTCAGGGCTTTTTTCCCTTAGACAATATCTAAACTATAGCACACTGCAACACATTTAGACTACATTAAGACAATACTTCCTAACTGCAAACATCTCTCCAATAGCTCACCGCTCTTTACCACTTTATCATTACCCATCAACACTCTCAAAAGGCCATGACACTGGCACACATAGAGTTGATACTTCCCATTAGATATGAACCCTAGGTTTAAAGCTTCCTCACACAGACTATATACGGTTTCACTTCCTCCTCATGTTGGCATATTATATGTGTCTGTATTGTGGTTTATGTAGCTTAAATGAAGCTAGTACGTAATGTAGCATTTGTTGGTCTTGGAGTGGTAACCTATTGTGGTGCTCATTGTTGTACTTGTCGGGCGGCCTGGTTCTGCTAGATGGGCCAGCTTGAAAAGGGTCAGTGTGTTGCCTATCTTTTTGGGCCTGTAGGATGTGGTAGGACCAAAACAAATAACCCATACACTGGTCCTTTCAAGCCAACCCATCTGGTAGCATCAGGTGCATAAAAAACCAGCCCAACACAGGTAGTGCTTTTTGAAGACATGAGGTTTCAGCTATTTTGTGAAGTAAGGCACTGAAAAATTCAATCTCTAGATTACCTATCATATCACTAGGATAAACCTGCTTACACTAGACCAGGGGTTTCCAGCATAAGTCTAGATTCATAACAGCACTACAAGATATCAACACAAGATACATTTATTTAAAATAGATCCCGTTCACATGACCGCTGGCACTAATTTGGCATTTATCAGCGTCCTCCTGGTACTATACTGAACACCTCTGCTATCGCCCCTCCAGCCCATTTACAGAGAGTCCTTGATATGCTTGTAGCCATCATGACAGTATTGCACTTTTATAAGAACGTCTAGGTAGATGCTGCAAGATGTTGGTACACAGCTAAATAACTTTACTGAAGCTGGTTATTTTCTGGTGTTTGTGTGACAAACTCTAATAACCACTGTTAAACTGACTCAGAATATGTACCTAAGAGTCACAGCCTTACTGTTCTTGTGTAGACCCATATGACCTAGTAACTATGCTCCTGCAGGGACCACAACCTGACTTGACTCAACAACAACAATTCTGTGAAGAGTGATAATGCAATGTCACTATTTTTATTTTTGCTCGACATGTTTTGATAACATGCTAATGTATATCACATATAATCATTGCATACTCATAATCAAGTGTGGTTTTATATTTAGATTGACTATAATTAATTTCTACATTAACAGCTAACCATAGTTAGAGTGTGTGCATGTAAAGTGAGTATCTCACAAAAGAGGTCTTGTTGGAGTATTTGACACCGCCCACCATACTACTCCTAAAGAACTATGCGGCATATTATCAAGAACAGGCGATAAAATTATCACTGCTTTATCTGCAGGAAACTGCTGCTAAAGCGGCAATAATGGGCTTGATAATATGTCCTTGTGAATTCCCATAGCAGCCCAGGTTCTGGTGTTAACCTGGGCTGCTATGGGAATTCACAAGGGCATATTATAAAGTCCATTATCGCCGCTTTAGCGGCAGTTTCCTGCCGATAAAGTGGCAATAATTTTATCGCCTGTTCTTGATAATACGCCCCTATATCACTAAATATATGGGGTAGGTGACAGAATAAAAAACAATAAAGCTTAAACAAGTGGGGATAATAGTGGGCTAGGGAGCTCTGCTGTTTAAAGACGAGAACCCTCACTCACCCTAGGGTGACATGCTTCATCTTTGGGTCCCCTCTTCACACTGGGACCGCTGCGGGCTACAGCTTTCCCGTAGGAGAGGAGCGGGGAGGTTTTTTATGTCATACCATCCACCAAGTTTGTAGGGGAGGGAAGGGCAGAGTGGAAACAAAAAATTGTGTGAGTTAAAACTATCTCTTGGTGGGTAAAGTCAACTTTTATTTTGGTACCCCCAGTGGATAGAATTAAAAACAAGCAAGATATGGAAGTTAGAAAGGTTGAAGTAAAAAATATAAACTTGGGAAAAAACCGAGTGGGAAATTGTGAAGTAAACATTTACTTGGCTGAAACCATACACTGCCTATTGCTTATAAAAACACAATACTCCAAACTCACAACTAAAGAACAGGTCATTTGGTTTAGTTCCCCTTAATCTGAAAGTGCTCAGAAGTGGCAATAGCACTATGTGTCCCACAACAAGTGTTTGAAGTGGGCAGAGGGGTACGATGCATCCATACATTTTTTAATTTAAGAAAAACGGTTCCCCTACATCTGTATGGAAAGGCAACCATCCGAGGATGGTTTATTTCGACATTTTAAATGTTTCAGCTAAATGTAAGGCATCGAGTCTCATGTGCAGTAAAACCAAGGGAGCAGCAGGCCGCTAACCAAGCCTTAGTGCCGTGGCAAGGTGCCTGATTGCCTGAAAGAAATGTAAATGTGTGCTACTGGTCATTCTACAAATTTAAAAGGTGCCTGCAACCCAGTATTGGCTTTAGTTAAGAGAATCACTCGTAGTTTCCTAATAACACACATGTATTCATTCATTTTTGATTGGTATTGCAAGGTAGTTACCAGCAGAGCTGTGAAGTGCGTGCTTTTACAGAACAATTTTTTTTTTTAAATTGCACTATGTACAGTCTGGGCATTACTAAAATCTATATTTTGGAAGTAATTTATCACCTTAAATCTTATAGCACATTTTATAGCAGGCTGATTCTACTGTGTGTAAATTAAGTTAAAATAATGATTTGCATATTCACAGTGCTTTATGTCACAGACTGGGATCTTGAAGCACTAAACATATACAAATCACCATTATCCACTGCACCAACCAGGGTTAAATGTTGAGGCTCTCTTGATGCAGACACAGACCTCTCCAGTGCACTAACTAATAGAGGTTTCATAACATAGGATAGCACATTTGCCACTGATTAACTTAACTTGCATTTATTTTTCATTCATGCTGTGCATTATAGTATAAGTAGTTACTTGAAGGTGGAAGACAGAAAATAAGTTGCTGAATATTTTGTTGTTTTTAGCTACACCTTTGACCCCGCCCCCACACTCACTCACCCCGCCCTCATTTGCAAACAGAATCAGAGCTCCCATACTTATTTGTACTTCAACCACTGCCCACTACCCCATCAATAATATAAAGTACATTTATATGAATTGCAACACCTGTCATGGCTAATTCGGGTGAGCTAAAGAAAGCCCGGCTTAGAATCCTTCCCTCACATTGTATGCAAGTGAAAGAAAGCACTGACGAGTTCTCACTTGCATCCGGAAACCCACTACAGCTGACCCCTGCTCGGTACTCACTAAAGTGCTAGTGAGACGCATTGTGAAACGTGCGCTGAGCCTTGCTGGGTTTGGAGGCGATGTTTGTGACTCAGTAGTAAATACTAATGTACAATCTCCGGGTCTATGCAGCGATGGGGAGTTTTCCTCCTCCAGGAATCAGCATTCAACACCTGAGACACACTTACTGATTACACCCACAAAACAACAAAAACACCACGCAACGCAACAAACAAGAAGAAACTAAATTGATGCACACCACGAAAATAAGAAATATTTAAAGGTATTTTTCAACAATGACTCTGAAATCTGAAAGAGGCACCTTGACCCAGGCAGACATCACATGCAGAGGGTCCTCTTTCCCACATAGCCTGCATCCATAGAGGGCGGTGGTCTTTGACAGTGCTTTAAATGGGAAAAAATAAGTGCAGGTACTCATTAAAATTAGCTAGAGGTGTATGGAGGGGGCGGGGCTAGGGGCAAGACATGATACTTAACAACTTCTATATAAGTTGCAGCACATACCAAAACAGGAGAACTGTGTTTATATAAACACAGCAGGTTAACTCGTTACACAAAATAAAAGAGAAATGGGATAATACATTATTCCTTGTTTTGCAATCGTTGCACCTTCTTATTCATTGAAGTTTGGCACAATACTATATATCTTTGAGCACGCAAGTAGGAAGAAACTGAAAATATCCCCATGTCGTACCAAAGCTCTTGTGGCACCAAGCAAATGAAGCAAATCATCATGACCCTCCCTAGAAGATATCTCTTGTCTCTTCCATCGATCTACCCATTCATCCTTTCATCCTACCATTTACCTGCTGATGTCTACCATTTAACCTTTACATTCTATCGTCTATTCAGACTTTTATCAATCATTCTGTTTTTCACCATTCCATCTATCCACCCTTCATACCCAACCCAATCCATCCATCCAACTCCAAACCTATCCTTTCATCCTTTGACTTATCCATCTCTTTATCCACCCATTCCCTCATCCATCAATCCTTTCGCCCATCCATCCATCAACCCTTTCACTCCTTTATTCCATCCACCCTTTCACTCAATCCCTCCTTTCACTCATCCATCATCCACCCTTTCATCCATCCCCCTTACCTTTCATTCATCCATCCAATCTTTCACTTATCCACCCATCATCCGCCCTTTTATCCAATCATCCACCCTCTTTCACCCATGCATGCTTTCACTCATCCATCTATCTATTCATCCATCCATCCATCTATCTATCCATCCACCCTTGCTCACTTATCCATCCATCCACTCACTCACCCACCCTCACTCCCTTTTACATTATTTATGAATCTTTGTCACCGAGCAGACATGTACAAACAAAGTACCACCCATTTTCTTTAAAATACCTATAGAGAGTGTCTGGATTCTCTCTCTCTCTTCCTCTCACTATTTTCTTACAAAAACAGGCATACACACAAACATAGCAGACACACAAAAGACTAAGGTACATAGATGTAAGCTATCTTTTCTCTTCACCTACCATGGCTTTTTTAATTGCCACCAGGGTCGGACTGGCCGTAGGTTGATTGCCACTGCCAGGGCACTGACATGATTTCTGTGCTTGCAGGAATGCACAGGATAGTGTGAATGTGATCGACAGCACAGGGCCTGAATGGACCCTGCTTAGTCATACACAGTGTGATGGTGAGCACCTGGACATTATTCAAATGAGCCCTGCTGGATAGCTCGGCTGGGACTCAGATCGGGGGCTGCTGAAGCGGCGCCTTGGCTGCCAGAGACACGTCCCACTCCTGCTCACCAGCACAGGTAATGAGCCTACCTCTCATGAGTACCGGTATTCTCCTCGGCAGTTGAGAAGTGCCGGTACTCAGAGTTATAAATCTAAGAAGTGCCGGTACTCAGTACCAATGAGTGTCAGCCCAAAGCACTTGTCTTTGAGAATGTGGGTAATCGCTACGTGCCCCCAACGTAAAAAATAAAAATGTAAATCCAGTACTTGTAAAGTGCACAAATCACCCCAGAAGCGGTATCTCAGCGCTGGGGGCCGTTGGGAGGATTAAGCGAGCTATTGCCCAGAGTCGTATGGTGCTGGGCAGACCCCTGCCACCAGAGCCGGGGATCGAACCGGGCACCCCAGCGTCCGGTGTCAGTCGCCCTGGCCGCGGCGCCACGTCTCTCCCCACCAACGTCGGTGTGATGACATGAGGCGCTATGACACATAATTTGCATTGATACACAGTTGCATTTATGTATGATGTTACAATGTAGGTATGGCTACGCATTATTTATTACTAGATAATAATTAAACAAAAAAATAAGTTCTTCAGGCAGCTTACAAGGCGCAAGCCGACTGTGAATTCACAAGTTGGAAACGAGCACTAACAAGGCCAATTGTTTAGACTTGTTTAAGTTAATTGGCGTTCTCCAAAGATATTTGTACTCAACTTCTTACAGTGAAATGTGGCAGGAGGCCAGAGAAAGAGTTTTTAAATGTAAATAACCTAAAGCAATACATCCAAATCTAATCCTATTTTATTTTTATCTATCTACACATACACTTTAACTATCATCAGTCAGTCATAACTTCTTATTTTACTTTATTCTTTCTGGATGAGTTTCTTTTATTGACGACGTTTCAAACCCTTCACGTGTTATTTCATGGATAGGCCTTCCCCAGAGTTAAAGTACCAAAGCCAGGGATTATACAGACAGATAATTCCTAATACATTGACAAGTGACACATGCAAATGTATTGCAGACTGGAATGCAAGCAAAGTACTCGTCCGTAGCGATGCACATTTCATTTTAATATAGAGAGCGTGTCATCCTCATTCCAAACAAGACAGGCACACTAAAGTAGGGCCTTATTTTTTCCTAATGCAGAGTGCACCTGTTTCTGCTCAGTGTGTCTGAATTCATCTAATTCCTTCGTCTCTCAGTCAATAACTGTCAAACATCAGAAAAAATGCTCAACGATCTTACTTTGTAAGTCTAGGCAAATGCATAAAGGGTGATCCTTCATGGCAGCAGATTTTAATCTTTTGACTTCTGTGGACCCCTCTCAACCAATGCTTGGAGACAGGGACCCCGCCTAGGCAGAACAATATGCAAAAGTAAAGAAACAAGTATTCATCAAACAAATATAAACTTTGAACTACTGGATTTAATATACAAACACAAATGTGGAAAAAACGAAATTGCAATTTTAATGGGAAGGTTAGAGCTTCTTTAAAATATGTTCTGTTTCTAACAGGTCAAGAGATATGTCAGACTCAAGCATACCTCTGTGTCTTTTTTTGCTCCTAAAGCCCATGTGGATCAGTGCATCAGTTGAGGCCACCAATACTCAACACCAGATTCCATTGGCTGTACTTGTGCTCCTCCCACAAATTAAAGTAAGGAAACCAGCTTAGGTTTTTAACACCCAATTTCAAATCCCTTTACGTTAACATAATGTTTTAAAACTTTCAATTTTAAGTAGTTGTTTTGTGTATATGCTTTATTAAACTGCTAATATAATGTAATTTTTCGTGGACTTCCTGAGTAGGTGTCGCGGACCCGTAGGGTTCTGTCGACTACAGGTTAAGAACCACTGCTCCCTGGCACTCTTCAAGTTCCAAAACAGTCCAAAGCACAGGGATTTATGTGATCTAGAACACCACAGTGATCAAATATTTAGCATTAAGCTAAAGTTCAAGATCCTGCTTCATTTCGATTAGTGAGGTGTGATGGAGTGATTGGCCCAGGATGAAGGGGATGAAAGCCTGTTCTGTGGATACAGGCTGATCTGCAGCGATGCTACCTTCATGAATAGACTGCCCTTCAGCATGAATATTTGTGTGCGTACGAAAACATTCAGAGACTTCTCCTGCTGCCCCAGTCCATATGTGAGTAATTTATACAGTTTAAGGTTTTGCGATGCCTTCTAGAACGTGTAGCTCTGTTTTGTACCAATATGAAACCATGACATGGGAAACTTTTCTGTGTTTCCTCATTGCCTGCCCTTTCCCTGTAGTAAAGAGAATGTGTGACTATGTTTCCTTTACAATTAAATATTCCTTACTAAGAGTAATACAAAGGTGTATTTTCACATTGCATGGGAATGTTTGCCAAGCATGTCTGTTCAAGCAGGATGCAGTGCAGTGTATATTTCTCATATGTTAGTGAGTGAATTATTTCAATGAGACTGGTAAGTCTTTCCTGGTGTGTTCATGTGAAATGTGGAGGCAATATCACTGCTAATAGAAAGAAGTTATGTAAACCCCACTAGAATCTCCCTGCAAGAGAGAATAGCCCCTCCTCTGTCCCCGTTGAACCCCCCTTACAAGCCTAGGCGCGAACCCCATGGTGAAGCATGCCACAAGATCTGGGTGAGGATCAGTGGTCGAAGTTGGCGGGATCGGAGGGGCACGATGTGCCCATACTTTTTATATTTAAAGAAAACAGTTTCCATACTTTCTGTGAAAAGATAACCGTCCCGGGACGGTTGATTCTGAGAGTTGAAATGCTGAAGCTGAAGTGTAAGGCAGGGAGTCTCCCGTGCTGTGAAGCGGAAGGCGGGCAGACAGCTTAAACAAGCCTTCTTGCCAGGGTGCCTGCTTACCAGAGCACAACGGGTCAATCTGCAAATGTAAATGGAGCTCGGAAGTGGTATTGAATTTAATTAATGGACTCACTTGACACTTCCTGATGACACAGATTTATGCTTTTCAGTGAAACTGGAAAGGAGTTACCAAATGAGCTGTTAAGTGTGTGCTTTTTAAAGGGGCATAACACAAGGCTTGTGTTACGCCCCTAGCTATTCTCCATTGCTCCAACCAGTATTCAATTATGTGGCTCTCTGGTCACAGACACAGACCTCTACAGTGCAATAACCAGTGCTTGAAATGGAAAAATAGAAGTGCAGGTTCTCCGTGCCAGAGTACCTGCTTGTTTCAGAGAAGTGCCGGTACTCTCCAATGAAAAGTATTACATTTCTCTTGAGAAGTGCCGGTACTCTCCCTCTTAAAATAAAAAAGTGCCGGTACTCTGTACCAGACAGTACCGGCCCATTTAAAGCACTGGCAATAACTAATACCGATTTCATAAAGTACGATTGTTCATTTCCTATTGATTAACTTTACTTGCTTTTATTTTACATTTAAACTGTGTGTTATTTAATATGCACATACCTGAAGGTGAAAGTCTGAAAAAAGTTACAGAATCTGTTGTTTTTTAGCCACATATTTGACCCCGCCCCCATGCTTACTTGCCCCGTCCCCACTGGGACAGTATCACAGTTTTTTAAACTTTTTTTTAATGAACTCAACCGCTGGTGAGGAATATGAGCTGAACTTCTGTATCAAAATGTATCCGCGTAACTGAAAGGACATGGATTGTTGTGTCGTACCTCCGGAGTTGGGCACGACCAGGGGAGAACACTGTCAGGCAGGCGCGCAACACCCATTGAACTCACCGGGCTTCAGCCCCCGCCCCCTGTCGTGTGTGGCAGCCCGGGATGAGACAGATCCCGGGCACACACAGAGCCGCACCCAAACGTTTCACAGGTCTTTAAAGGACCATTTGAATGTTAATTAAGCCTTGCACTTGCTTCACCCCTTCTAAGAGCCCCTGCAGCTCCTCTCCGCCTACTGATTAATGGTTCAGCCCCCACCTTAGCCCCCCCCCCGAAATGTGGCTCTAGTTGCGCCTCTGCTGTCAGGTATGACACAAGGCCTTATTACAATAAAGAAGACACGAAGCCAAATGAAGTGAGGTGATGGCTACCGCGCACACGTGTCCAGTGACGTCCGGTACACGGTAGGCGTATTGATTAACACAGTATCACGTGACCGGGACCATACCATCTGGTCTGCTCACGACAGGGCTTTATCGGGACAACCCCCCTCAGGAGGATACGCTAATGGGGCTCCCTCACAGTCGCTGCGGTTGCATCACTGCCGCGACACATCAATGGATCACTCCACGGGCACTTTAAGGCCCTTGTTTTAAAAAAATAAAAGCGGCTTTAAAATTATTTGGTATGAGCAATGCATTCTGCGGAACAGGTAAGTGGAATGCAAAGTGTTTTTCGACCTGTTTTTGCAACTGAAATCATCATGTTTGGTATTCTGTCAGGCAGCCTCAGCCGAGAGGCATATGACTGAATGAGCAAGCAGGCTGGCCTTTGCAAGCAAAACTGCCCAGCGTAGCAGAAGGATGACTGCTGAATGGCAGTGTATCAAGGCCCCATTGTACTGTCCTTGGCATAAACGATTCCCTTGATGGTTAGCCTCTTTCACTAGTATAGCTTTAAAACTTAAAATAGCAGCAGCAGCAACTGGAAATCAGTCCACCCCAGGTACTTTAAAAACATGCAAGAACGTATGACTAGGCGAGGGTATCTGTGAAAGCAGACTTATAATTCATAATTCCAAGAAACTGTGCTTGCATATTTTTCATGCTTGAGGTGTGCAGCTCCTGTAATATGGAGTGTGAAATTGGTTTGTAACTGTTATTATTTCTGCGCAAGGTATGAAGTGTAATGCGAGTCTATGATGCTGATGCCCCCCGCTGCTCGCCTCTTCTCAGAAAACTATCCAGGGTACACATGGGAGACTCGAGCTAGGCACCAGGAAGGGCTGTTTGTTTATGTGACCTTCAGAGGCTTTACTGTTTTTCCAGCTCCTCCTTGCAAGTGCCATGTTTTTTATATGTTTTTATTGGCATATGTAAGATACAAGAATACATTTGTTTGACTCCCATCATAAAGTCATAACTATACAAGTTACACAACCAGAACAACCCCCCACTCCCCTGCTATGGCAGTATTAGTGGCGCAATATCAACTTCCAAATACTCTCTTGAACCTTAACAGGAAACATACTTGTATACATTCAAGGATACTTTCTGGCCATTCAGGACCTTGTACACCTGCTCCCCCCCTCCCCCCCCATCCAATCAATCCTATCTTCAGAGGGGCCTTGCATCTTCTGGCTCAAGCAGTTCTACAAGCCAAGCCACCCAAGCCTGCAGATCATCAGCCAGTTTATCACTCTATGTCTTACACATGTGTCTTACTTCAGAACCGCCCATTCTTCCACATTCCGTAGCCAGTTTGTTAATAATGGTGGATTTGGGGAAACCCATCTAATGGCGATCCTGTATTTTGTCAGCACTAATCCCAACAGTAATAACCATCAGCTAAGCCATTTTTTCTTGCAAGTAGGAACCATTCCAAGGAGGTACTGCCTAATACGCAGATCAAGCGTCCATCCTAATTAGCTTTCCAGCACCGTCCCCACAGCTCACCAGTATTCTTGCACCACTGGCATCCCTATACCATGTGCAGGAAATCAGCTTTCACCCTAGTGCATCGGGGACAAGAGGACAAGCGTCCAGGGTAAATAGTGCTTATCGACTTAGGAGGCATGTAAAACTGATGCACAAAATTATATCGGATGAGTTTGGGGCAGGCATAAGTCGATGCACCCTTCACCTTCTTGTCACTTTAGTCACGTTTAGTTTAGGTGTTTAGTCAATTTACCCAGGCTGCACTCGTTAGTAATTTCCGTTTGGATTCCCTCCAATATCACACATCTCAACTCCCCCTCCCCCATTTATCTGCAGCCGTCTTTCCCACTCATCAGGCCATCATATATTACCAACATCATAGCTCCTCAATTTTGTATAGTAGAGCAATTCCAGGCCCCACGGCTGCTTCCAGTACAACAACTCCTCCAGTAAATCCCCCTCACTCACAGACAGTCAACCCAAACAACATTGGTCCGTAATCGGTGGGCCAGTTACCAGCATACACCGCCCCATTCCCCCAAGAAAATCTGAAACCTCAGCTTTGCAGAGAGCATACCGTTCCCCAGGGGTGGCAAGGCCCTAAGGGCACTCAAACTTCCTCAAAGGGACGACCGCCCTCACCGGCCTCTGCCAGACAGTGTTACGATTAAGCATATTTCAAATCCCAGAATGTCGACTCTTGGCCGCCCCACCCTTCCTCCCAGGCCAGAGGACAGCTCCGGGCCTTCCCAATATGGTTGCTGGCCCATCCAATGCTAAAAGTGCTGCATGCATGCAACCAGTTAGACTGTATTAATGCACTGCCGCCCATTCACAGCAACCCACATACATTCCATTCTAGGTCCCTTCTATTTTACGCACTACCCCCCACGGCACCTCAACATTCCCTGCGCAGCAACTCTGTCCAGGGCCAATGGGCACAAAGTCATTACAGTAAGGTTATCCGCTCCCCTCAACCCCGCAGTGAGTCGGCCAGGTCAATATTGTCACTCAGGGGGTCCCAGTTACCGCTTCGGCACAGGAATGATTCTCTGGTGTTAGGGACACGTTTGAAGTCCACCAATGTGCCATCAGGCAGACGACAATCCTATCCTCTTGAGGGGCTCCACTCGCCTCAGCAGAGCCAAAAGAGTGTCTTCTCAAACGTGCACATTTAATACTGGGGCCTTTAATTGGGTAGGTATTTGCCAATGTCTAGCTGGGCTCTGCCCCTCCCAAAGTGTCCACCCAGTCCCTAGCTTCTTTGGGAGTGTTAAAGGAAAAGTCCTTGCCATTATATTGTATTCTCAAATTTGCAGGGAACATCAGGCTATTGCAATTGTCCAAATCCCTCAATCTCTTTTTTATTGACACACAGTCCTCCATGAGGCCCTGCACTTTGTGTGTATATTCCTGTGTCCCATGTGCCCGGACTTATGAAGTATTGCATCTCAATCCCGATTATTGAAGAGACAAGTTAAAATGGCCTTTGGCAGCACCCCCAGCTGCGGGACCGGGCCAGGGCTCGGTGCGCTCTCTCAATGGTAAAGAACGTCAAGAATTTCCTTTGTTTCGGGGTATTCAAGATCCAATCTTTCATATGCAAATTGGCTGATTGCCCCTCCACACGCTCTGGGAAACCTATAAGTCTCAAATGATTCCAGCGGGAACGCCCTTCAAAGTCCTCGATTTGTTCCTCCAGCTTTACCGATTGAGATTGAAGAGAAATTACCAGGTGTTTCAGTGAATTCATGTCCTGTTGAAGCATTGCAACATTACTTTACGCTGACATGACCCTCTCTGCCATTTTTCAAAAGTCAGTGAGGAGAAGATTAACTTAAATGGCCACCATATTAGTTTTTAGCGTTGGAGCAAATCAAACACTCACTCCCAGTCAACTGATCTGGGTTTAATCCATCATCATTCTTTTTTTTTCTTTTCCTTTTTTTTTTGTAAACCTTTATTTGTACAAAAAGGAAATACAAATCTGGGCCTACAACCAGACCGGCCGGCCACGATACAATAGAGCAATCCAAAAAATACAGAAGAAAAATATACAGATACAATCAGGATAATATGCAGTCAATACAGTTCGAAAAAGGAAAGGGGGGGGGAGAATCTGGACGGCCCACAAACAGGAAGAAGGAAGGTTAATTTTTATAATATTACAATAAGGAGTATAACAGGCTCGGATACAGTATAAATGAATCCAGGTTCCCAGAGCAAACTATTGGCCATAAGAAAACTAAAGGGGCAGCAATGCAGAAAATTATCACTACAGTCTACATCAATACGAAAGCAGATGCGGTTAATTCAAATCAACATACAAATAGACTCATCGTGTGCACCTCTACCACCCAATAGCACAGCAGAGATAGGACGATGGAACCGGAACACTAATATCACTAAAGCCAACCCGTCATACTAACCCTAGGGAGAGAGAGAAAGAGAAGGGGAGGGGAAAGAAAAGGGGGAAAAAGAAAAATACAGACTGAAAGAGAAGAGCGCCACGCCGAGACAAGCATCCCGTAGTAAGGACACAGAAAGAGCAGGAGTATTAGCAACAAGGAAGGGATGGGAGTCGGCACTGAAACGCAGCATAGCCACAAAAGGAGGGAAGCAGCAATCCAGACCCCATCCCTATAATACCACGGGAGGCAGGGACAGCCGCGGCTCTCCTATAAAGGGATACAAAAGGGCCATAGAACGAAGGAAATTAAACCGGGAAAGAAAACCCATCCCACCCATCCCACCCAGCACCCCTGCAGAAGGCTACGGCCTACCCCCCCAGCAGCGTGCCTGTCGCCCTAATCCCGAACCCGAAATGTAGGAAACACGAAAGAGAAAAAGAATAAGGAGACAAAAAGAAGAATAAGAAGACAAAAAAGATGTGAGGGAGGAGTGAAGAAGTAAAAACAAAATGATCGGCCTCAGCCCTCCGCCCAACCAGTCAATCGTAATACGTGTAGACGAGAGCGATACAACTCGAGCATCATAAAACGTACAAGGGGGTCACCCACCGCACTATGCACACGGGAAAGCTCGCCATGGATATGTATACCAGCAATCCACCGGAAGCAATGTATCTCACCCCAGGCCTTCCTTAGCTACATGCAACTCCCACCATACGACAGCGAGAAGCGAACAATTCTGTGCAAGGCAATCACACGAACAAAAAATAGTCCGATGAAGACGTAGGCCAGGGAGGGCAATCCATGAGCAAAAGATCAAAAGTCCGGGTATACAGTGCAAGTGTCCCAACAATATTAACAGGGGCAGGAAAAGACAGGAGTTCAGTCTCGCCGCTCGGGAAAGCGGGGGTTCCCCTGCAGAGCAGAAACACGACCTCATCAAGGCAAATAGATGTAGCAAGCCATCATGTTTCTCGGACACTCGAGTAGGATCCGACCCCAGAACGACATCCGGGCCCCCAAACTCCAAACAGTGAAGCGCAGGAGGTGCAGAAGCCAATCGTTCGCATACCTGTCGACGGCCAGTGGCAGTAGTTCTCAGCGCGGCCGAGGGGGGTGAGGCAGAAGCATCACCGAGACGAGAGGGGACCGTGAGAGACCGGCCCTCTAAGATGGCGGCAGACCGCACCGATACCCCAGAGGCAATGGGGGTCAAGGCCGCATGCAAGGACCGCAGTGCTTCCAGAACGTCGCCGATTGTAGGCTCGCGCACACATGTCCAGGCCCCCGTGCAGTCCAGTAGTCCAGGTCCGCCGTCCGGAGGATATCCACGGTCTATCTCGATGGCCGCCATTTTGTGGATTCAGGCTCGTCACCACCTCCCATGACTCCCGGATCAGGGCCTCAGATGCGGACCTCCACAGAAACCAAGGGGGTCCCGCTATGGCAGCCTTGGTGCAGAAAGGAGAGCCGCCAAAGTCGGGTTGCAGCCTGCAATACCTTTGGCGTGGTCGAAGAGCAGATCCTGGGCGCGAGGCTCCAGGATAGACGGACGGAGCCGCGGCAGGGGGGCCCCCTTCACACGAGCAGCCCTCGGTGCACCGTGCCCCACACCAGCTCCACGGCCGCCAAGGCAAGTCCGGATCAGGACCACCGGGATGTTCGCACAACGGTCTCCCGCCAGCGGCTCACGCTCTCGGCCGGGGCCGACGCGTACAACAATGCCAGGCTGGGTCCAATAGGCGAGGCCCCGGCTTCATCACCGCGGAGGCCCTGGTTCCTCAGGGGGCACAACTTCGGAGTAGCGGCACGTAGGAGCCTCCAGGTCAGACGGTGAGGAAGAGCAACACGTTGCGTTTCAATCTCTGCTCGAGTGCATCGTCCCGGGGCAGGATATATGGCAGGATTTGCGAGTCAGGCCGGAAGGCTGACGGAGCCGAGCTACAGAGCGACCATTACGATCGCGAGCTTGGCTCCTCCCATCATCATTCTTTAGCTCACGCCACCACCCCAGTTAAGACATGGCATATGCAAATCAGTCTGACCCTGTGCCTCATGGGAACAGTCCAGCCCTAACTGCCAAGCCATGTCTTCCCTGGACCGGGAACAAGCATCCTGGGACCGGTTTCTGGCTAATCAGCTGTCATCAGCCAGGCTAGCTTGACTCCAGTGGCAAAGTGAGCAAGGGACCCACGTCTGGGCATACACTACCAACGTAGGGCGCACAAAGCGATACCAAAGGGGATGATGGACGGAGCGTTGGATTTAATCAAACACTCACCCCCAGTCAACTGCTCTGGGTTTAATCCATCATCATTCTTTAGCTCACTCCACCACCCCAGTTCAGACATGGCCATATGCAAATCAGTCTGATGGGAACACTCCAGCCCGAATGGCCAAGCCATGTCTTCCATGGACCGGAAACAAGCATCCTGGGACCAGTTTCTGGCTAATCAGCTGTCATCAGACTGGCTAGCTTAAATCCAGTAGCAAAGTGAGCAAGGGACCCACGTCTGGGCATACCCTGCCAACTTAGGGCGATCAAAGCAATACCAAAGGGGATGATGGACGGAGCGTTGGAGCAAATCAAACACTCACCCCCAGTCAACTGAACTGGGGTGGTGGAGTGAGCTAAAGAATGATGATGGATTAAACTCAGAATAGTTGACTGGGGGTGAGTGTTTGATTTGCTCCGACGTTCCGTCCATCATCCCCTTTGGTATCACCATGTTAGTTTTAAGCACTATCGCTTCCCGGGATCCTCTGATTTCAGCCAAGAGGTCAGCCAGAGTTGGGCCCCCAATCTCATTGTCTTGTGTCTGTTGGGGCTGGTCTTCCGCCATCGTACCAGACTGCCGGGGAAGAGTGTAGTTATCTATCTTGTTTATTTGTGACTGTTTCTGTTTGGCCAGCCTATCCTTCCCCATTTATATTGGCTAGCGGGTCCCAGCTGCTGTACAGCCCTCCAACTGTTTGCCAAGTCTGTGGGACCTGGGCCTGCTCCTTCAGCCCCACAGTCCACCGAGGATAACAGGTTTGCTCACCAGATTCAGTGTCCCCCTCGAAGGTGCTCACTCTCATCAGTCACTACGATATTCCACCTCTGTTGGACCATGGATCAACCAGCCCCCCGTAATTTCCACCAGTCAAGACCTTCTCGGCCTGCAATCAGGTGTAATACCTCAGAGGCTTCTCCTTCCCATTAGGCTGGCCTCCTCTTGGCACCACTCCCTCAATGCTCCAAGAGCAGTTCAAATATCCCTCAGTGATCTCTAGGCAGGGCAGGCACACCTGTGCGTTCTCCAAGTGCACAGTCCACAATCAGGCCCAGCCCCCTACACTACAGTATCAGGGTCAGCAAACACCCTCACTGGCCTTTAAGGCTCTCTCCAGCTCTGTCTGTAAATTCCTGCCACTTAGTTCAAATCATTTGAGGGGTAACTCATCCTTTCATCATTGATAAAATAAGTGCTACTTATTTAGGTAAAAAAACACTTGTGATATAAAGTGCTTAGTTTGTGACTTCCATGTCTTTAGAAAAAGGTGGAAGCCTTCTGCACGTAAGATGTTTTAAGTGACTAATGTCAATTTAATTTGTATTTTATACTTCACCTATATAAAGTGGGGGGCAGATTTACAAAACAGTGCAATGCAGTGCTGCATCCAAAGTTACTGTGCTGTGCTGCGTTGTGTTAAAGGGAGAGAGCAGCACACAGCCATACTTACTAATTATGATCTGCTGTTCCTCTCTTTCCCTGCGCTGGCGCTCTTTAAGACTGCCTAGTGCCAAGCATGAAGTTTTGCAGCATAGTGCAAAGGTTTGTGTGTGCTGTCTAGTATGGACTTTGTAGTGAAAGGCTGCCTTTCCAGTACAAACCTTATGCTAGACAGCATTTGCATATGCATGATGAAATGTATGGAAAAATCAAATCATTTTTTCAACTGTTATTTTTTTGATGCAAAGCCAGGTCTGACAATCTGTGAAGATCCCTCTTTGTGCAATAAAACACCGTTGGAATTCCCAGTTACCATCCATGGAGCGCCCCCTTGATGAAAAGTAGTGTAAAAGCAGAGCAAAGCGCTCTTTGTGCTAGTTTAAGTATAACTTTCCAGTTCAAAAAAACATTTGTGCTGTCAGGCCGGACTGACCATGCAGCCCCTCTGGCATCATCCTGATGGGATGCATCTGAGTGGTCTGTTGTCAGAGCAGGTCGGTCTGCCCTCACAACCGTGCCCCAAAGCCCCATTCTACCTGTGACCTCCTGTGCTATGAGCCCAGCGGTGTAATAAAACTTGTGGGCCCCCCTGCAAAGTGCATGGAGGGGCCCCACACGCTACAGACCCAAGTTAGAAGCTCTCAGGCCTGCCAGTGCACAGTGCCAGAGGGGACCCCCTAGAGCTCGGGGACCCACACCGCAGGGGCTGCGGGGGCTTTTGTTACGCCACTATGTGAAAAAACTACAAAATAGGAACCAGGAGTGGACAATGTTTAACGGGGTCCAAAGTATGCGTCCAACCAACTTGTAACCAAATAAATACTTAGTTCCCCAGACTTAAAGGAAGGAAAGGCAAGAGGTGTATGGAGATGGGAGAGAGGCAGGGAACAAGGTGTTCCCTTGTTGGAACTAGGGGACCTCACACACCCAGAAACCTAGGTGTCATGCTTCATCATTGGTCTCCTGCTCCTCGTCAGACTGGCGCTGCAATGTCTGACGGGCGCCGTAGGCGCTCTTGGTTGGAGATCTTCTGTTCCAGCCAATTTTTGCGTGCGTGTGAGGGGTCTGGTGTAAGTGTAGTCGTGAGGGAAAAGGTGAGGTTTAAAAGGAGGTGAGTCAGTCCACAATAAACTTTATTTGGGGTGGCTGGCTCCCTAGTTTTAAAGGGTGGGAGGGGAGGAAGGGACTGTATAGACTACAGTGAACTTGCTCAACCCTCTAAGAAGGTCGACATGTTTCATGCCTATGTGGCAATTCTTCAGGACCTCAAGTGTTGGGTACTACACAGTGAAAATAAACAATGAAAATTAATAAAGATTCTGAATACAACCTCATTGGGTCAATCAGGGAGCAAGCCAGCAGGTCTTGCTCTGGAGGGGAACCTAGAAGAGACAAGTGAAAGGGATGTAATCTAAAAGTGTAGTTTACATTATCCTTCAGAGACTAGGTTCCAAACAAATACTCCATACACCATCTAGCATCAATTTACAGTGTGGCACTTCAATCACACAGTAGTGGGCACATACGTTATTAGTGAGACTACTCTAGAGTTATTCAGGAAGTGTGACTGCAGGCTAACACTGCGAAGACAAGGCATACAAACCAAAGTAAGAAATAACAACTTAAAGGAAAAGGAAAGCTAAAAAGAAGGCTAAAAAGGTACAACATCACATATAATGATGACTGGATAAGTGCTTACCCTAAGAACAACCCTAACGGGCCCCGCAGTCTGTTCCCGTGGGGCAGTTCGTGTGGTGAAATACCTGTAAGAGAGAAACACATACAGGCACCCCACCGGGTTTGTTCATATCAAGAATGGCAGCAAGCAAAAGGTCAAGAAGGTATAGGGACCCCCTGACCAATACGAGGACGGCAAATATGTGGATGGAAGACCCAAAAGAGAACTGATTCAGTCCCCCTCTGGGGCCCTGAAGTCAGCCCTCGCCGCATGGGTGCCACTATGTGAGCCTGGTTTGGAACGTTTTTCTAGGACTAAATGTTGCTTCCAGTCTGGCCCTGGAGCCTAAATACTTTCTCAAGACTTTGCACTGCTTTGCGTTACTTTGTGGCAGCACACCGGGCCTCATTTATGAGGCTGTGCGTCACTTTTACGCTGCAGGTGCGTCACAAAAAGTGGCGTAAAAAATGCGCCTTGTTGTGCCATATTTACAAAGTGACGCATCTAGGTAGATGCGTCACTTTGTAAACCCCTGTGCCACATTATACCTGCGCCAGGTATAATGTATGCAAGGGGGGCGTTTTCACGCAAGAAAGGATCATGGAAGTGACGCAGTGAAATCTATAAGATTTCACTGCGCCATTTCTTGGCCGCTAATGCGTCAAAATCTTACGCCTGCTTCATGGCAGCCGTAAGACTGACGCAGGCACTGACAACATGGGACTTGCCCATGTGAAAGTACACATTGCTGGAGTTGCGTCACTTTTGTGACACACTCCAGAAATGCGTCACTTTTGCGTCTACAGATACGTCAGAAATACTGACGTATCTGTAACTCATTGCGACATGATGCGTCATATTATAAATATGACGCATCAATCATGTCGCAAGGAGTGTGCACTGAGAAGTGACGCATCGCTGCTTTCACGCAGCGATGCGTCATTTCTCATGAATGAGGCCCAAAGTCTCCATCCATCTGCCCCTCAAGTTTGAGCAGCGCTGGAGCCGGCAGCCTATCAGCACCCCAGCTGCTGCCTCAGAGCAGCAATAATCCAGCAGGGGGCACTCTTGCGTTTCCAAGCCTGTTCAGGAGAGTTTTCAGGGACCTGTGGAATCTGAGTGGGCCTCTAGCCAGGAAAACAAATCACTTTTATCAAAACATGTTGACAGCATGTAAATATTATTCTAATTCATTAAAATGTTTTCCACAATCTCGGTGCTGTCTCAGGGATGAAGAGGGCGGCAGGTGATTCTGTACATTTAGACTACAGCAGCCGCAGTGCTCTCTCTCCCAGAGTGGCAGAAAGCACTGCCCTAGGCGCTCATACAGGCAGCAGCTTAGAGCTCAGTCATATAGCACAGCTGGTCGCATTCTCTTACTACAATATTACATAGTGGGGGATATGGAGGGAGGAGGAAAGTGATAAAAGGGAGCAACACCTACAACATCATGTGTCATATACTTCATGCTATCAAAAACAGATGTGAAATAGTATTCCCTTCATTAGGTGTGGCTTGTTACCAATTCTTTAAAATATAAATAGAGAGAGATTTAGCGCCCTCCCAGAAAACTATCCAGAGTGCACGTGGAAGACTCCTTCTAGACATGAGGAGGGTATATTTCTTTTTTGTGAGCCTGCAGAGCTTTTACTGCTTCCTCGGGAGTTTTCAAGCACGCAGCTCCTCTTTGCAAATACCCTGTTGGCCATGCAAGGAGGGCTGTTTAGTGTCATCCTCCCTCTGATGGAGTTTGCATTACAGTGAATGACGGACTTTTTTACATCTGAAAAGTGCATGACCCAATACATTATGTATCTCATAGATGCATCGTATATTGAAATAATGTTTGTTTTGCCTAATCGCTTCAGCACGTTTATAATGTTTTAGTTAGGGCTCGAAATGCAAACCAGACCTATTGGTTTTGCCAGTGACTGTTTTTTTTTTAAGACTATCCTCCAATTGAATTTGTATGTATCAGATAGCTCTGCATAGTTGCATGAAAGCACAACAGCTGGAGTGTGCAAAGTTTGAAACTGGAAGGTTGCTGTCAACCTGTGTTTTTCAAAACAAGTTGGGAGGGGCACAGAAGTGACAGTGTTAATGTGAAAAGTCACATGCAGGAGAAACGCCGGGAACTCGAGGCAGCAAACCTTCCACGTTAACAGACACACCCCGAAAGTCAGCAAAGAAGTGACATATCAAGGTGATGAAGGCAATTACTAATCAATAAGATAAAACAGAGGCAGTAAGGAAGTAAGAACTGTTTTTCACAGGTTACAAATTTATTTTAGAAAAAAAAGCACGTTGGAGTATAGAGCAGGGAGGTAGAGAGAGTGGGTGGGGGTTGTTCCGGGTGGAGACTAACTGTGCAGGTACCCAAAACGGAGGAGGCGAGTTCAAAGGAAGGACTTGCATGTGTGAGGCTTGGCACAAAGTTCACTGAGGAATACATTCCAGTGGGAGGATCCTGGTAGTTCCTGGTAGTTTACAGAACCTGAACTCGAAGAGGGAGAGTGTGGTTTGTGGATGGATGAGTGATTGAGGTTTGCATATGCAAGTGCTTGTGCTGGGACTTACCTAGATAGATCCTGTGAGAGATAGGGAGGGGAGGTGACATAAGCTGCCTTTCAGGGGAGGGCCAAAAGTTTAGGTGGAGCCCTGAATTTGGCTGACTGACAGCCGGGTTAGTGAGGAAAGGGGCTATCAAGTAGAGAGGCTGAGGAGAGTGTGGATTGCAAAGTTGATGAGCTGAGGGAGATGGATACCGAGCATTACTTTGATGCATATTTCTAGGTGCAGTGATAGACGCTGGGGTGGCTGCTAGACTGTGTGACCAGGCCGTTGGGTCTAAAGAGCCTGATGGCTGGGCTCCCTTGTTGCTCAAACTAAAATACCTCAAACACATTGAAATACCTCACAGTTCACACCTAGATTTACAGCGCTAAAGACTAAGAGTCTCATTCACACTCAACACCCTACATTTTGGATTCTGCAGGGAATCCAATAATTCCTAAGACAGGCCCAGGGCTCCAAGAATAGTTGTAAAATTCTTTGTCACTCGTAGATTATAGCCTTTTCACATGCATAAAAATTGCAAGTTTACAATTGTGAATGCATACATTTGCAGCAGATTTGGATTTGCAAACTTTTTTGTTTCTCCAAGGAAACATATTTTCCCCAGGGAGAAACCAATGTTCCTACATATTCACCCATTTTATGGGTGTTCCATCCACATTTCCACCATTAATACAAATGTACTACTATTGTTGACATGAGTGAGCCTTTGACTATAGCCATGATGGGTATCTGCCTGTCAAATATTCAAATCTTTGTGAATCCCCACATACTTCCACATTTGGATGTATTTACTTAGGGAAACACTCCCATATTGCAAAACACTCTTGATCCGGGGGCACTCGTCTCTCTGTCTTGGCTCCCCAGTTCTGGAACAGTCTCCCACTCCATCTTCGTTCCATTCCCATCCTTAGCCATTTCCGTAAAGCCTTAAAAACTTTTCTTTTTTCTTTGGCTTTCCCTTCTTAGGTTCCCTTGTGTCCCCCGCTGTGAGCTTTGTTCCAGGTCCCCCAGCGCCAGGAAGCCGCTTGGCAGCAGTGCGCTTTATTAAATATTGTTTCATTTCATTTCATTTCATTTGATCTGCAAGCAGGTATACCCAGATGTGAAGTAATGCCATGCTAGTGTAATATGATATGTAATATGATAGTCAAATTCCATTTTTGAATACAAAAAGTGACTTCAGACTTGCAAGCAGAGGCGTCTGCACACCTAAGTTCAACTTTAAAGGGAAATGTTCTCATCATCCACCTGCACAGAAAGTGACACTGATGCTTTCCAAGCAAAATCATGTTTCAAAGTTGAAGGTAAACAAGATAACTGTATTTCCCACCATCTGCATTTGTTGGGATATCACTGGATTTCCCAGCATCCATCTACACAAGAAGTGACATTGGGACATTTCCCATCATCCATATTCTGCACAGAAGTGATGTCAGTGGTTTCCTGCCAGTACCATCTTTAAAAGACGAATCTATGGAAGAGGACTTCACTTGCCATGATCCACCTGAACAGAAAGTGACAACACTGCAGTTCCCATCACCTATCTACGCAGGAAGTGACATCACTTCCTGCAATTTATTTGATTTGTTTTATTGTTGTATTTGTTTTAATTCTATATTTTAATTTTAGTATATTTTATGTGTAATTACTTTAATTATATGTTTATATATTTTCAATGATATTTAGAAACATGTTACATCATGTTTATCTTTTTAAATAATTGTCATTATATAGTTGTTGCAGAATCCAGAACGCAGGACATACATTTTGGCAAAAATGCACATCTTGGTTCCTTGGCAGACCATGTGGACCGATTAGTGGCATGCATCCTTTATTTACAAGTAATCCTTGATCCATAGGCAGTCAGTATAACTGGCCTCTGTGCTGTACATTGGACACACCACTTATACCTAAGACTGTCTAGTGCCTATCAATCAGTCATTCCTTGAATGTATTTTACACTCTTATTTTCTCTTTTCCTGATCAGTTTGTACGTATTTATTAGATCTGACACCCTTGGGTGATAGCCCCACATACCTTTTGTCTTCACCCCATCTCTTTTGCTGAATTTGTTTATTTTGGCCATCGGCCTCTGTGCACCTTACCACTGCTAACCAGTGCTAAAGTGCCTGTGCTCCCTCCCTCAAACATGGTACAGTTGGCTTACACCTGATTGGCATTTTTAATTTACTTATAAGTCCCTATTAAAGTGGTATACCATATACCCAGGGCTGATAACTTAAATGCTGCTAGTGAGCCTGCAGCACACTTATTTTGCCACCCACTTACGTATGCCCTTTCTTAAAGCATGTCTCAGGCCCGACATTGCAGCCTGTATGCAGTTTTTAACTACCCAATCGAATTGGCGAAATAAACTCCTTACCTGGCAAAGAACTTCCCTTTTAATACATATGTCACCCCAAAGGTGGGCCATGGACAGGCCATAGGGCATGGTGTGGTATCTTTAAAATGTTGGACTTGTACTTTTAAGTTTTACATGTTCTGGTAGTGAAAAATGACTACATTCGTTTTAAGGAATTGTAATTTCAAATCCTCTTTAATGGTAAAATCAGATTTTAAGTCACAATTCTGAAAATGCCACTTTTTTAAAGTTGGCCTTTTCCTGTCCTAAACATTTGGTTCATGCAGCCTGTTTCCTGGGTCACATGACTAGGTGTAGTTGGCAGTTGGCCTTTGTAATTTTCTCCCAGACAATCACACAAGGGAGGGATTGGAGGTTGGTAGGGAGGGCCATCTAAGCAGGGTGAGGGGGCAGAGCTGTGCACAGCCTCGCGTGCACTTCAAAGACACTACCTCAGCACATACACAAAGACGTTCACACTAGCCCATTATGTTCCTAGACATCCTCCGACCAGGACCTGGTAGGGGGAGACAAGATATTCCAGACACTTGTGTGGGGGTAAAACTCCAGAAGTTGGCATCAGGTATAAAACTAGAACCTTCAGACCCACTCTTCATTACACTCCTGGACCTGTGGATACTACAGAAGAAGGACTGCTGTGCTGCCAAAGGACTGCCCTGCTGCCTGAGGCCTACTCCGGTTGTCTTAGAAGGAAGACTAGACCTGCTACCTTCATTACCTGAAGTGATTCCAAGGGTCAGCTGCCTGACCTCCGGTTAATAGCTACATGGGCAAAATATGCTCCAGAAGACTCCCTTCAACTGCCCAGCCGACCAGCTGCATTGGATCTGCCTGTACTTGCAATTGGACCTGCCAGAGTCCAGCTGGCCTCTGCTGGAGTGAGTTCCTGATCCACAAGTGTGACTCCCAAGTCTTGAACTCTAGCTGTGGCATCAGTTGAGATCCACTTGGAAGAAAAGGAGAAATTCAGAAATTTTGGGGTCTTTGCAACACGGACAGGCTTGTTCGTGCCAAGATCTTGCCGCAAGTGGCGACTGCCAATGTGACGATCCAGTGAACTCAAGTCTTTGCACTTCAGTGACTCCCTGCGATGACCGGCAACAGGCGATCTGCACTTCGCATTACAGTATCGACATTCCGCAGCGATCCACAACAGGAAGGACCAAGAAGCCAGTGGTGTAGCAAGGGGGGGTGGGTGGGGCGATCCGCCCCTGGCGTCATGAGTTTTGTGGGTGACGGATTCCCCCAAGCTCTCACCTACCATCTCAGGCAGCAATCTGCAGCTCCCCCGCTCTTCAATGCAGCCGCAGGGCGGTAAACGCAGTGACTGTCTGCAACCACCAACAGAATTTGTATGCTACAGCAATGACCAACCACGACGCCTGGTCTGCTGTTTGCACAACAGCGCTGACCATCTGCAACGCTCTCCCTGCTCCTCAAGCCCTCCTGCACTCTGACTGGATTCTTCACGCCGAACTTTGAGAAGGTAGCTTTTCCAGCAGCACTAACCTGGCTCCATCGCAGGTGGCCTTAACTTGTGACTATCCCCCAGTCTAGCACAACTAGATGACCCCGTGTTGCCCTTCGTGCTTGTAGGCTCTATAAGTACTTTAATCATTGAAATTGCAAATCTCCGGTTCAACTAATTGGATTTTTTTCATTTTGGTGTCAAATCATTTGTTGAGTTTTACTCAATTTTTCTAAATTGGTCAGCAATTGTACTTGTGCTGTGTTTATACTTTATTATTGTTTGAAGTGCTGCATAAATACTTTACACATTGCCTCTAAGTTAAGCCTGACTGATTTTGTGCCAGGCTACCAGAATGTTAAGCACAGGTTAATTTAGTTACTAATTGTGGTTCACCCTGACACAGATTGGGGCTGTTGCGTGAGAAGGGCTACACCCCCCCTCAACCAACAGCCTAATTTCTCGCAGTATTGCTATTCTCATGGTAATGAAAGTTAATCAAATGTAATTGCAATAGTCATCCATTCAACTGATATAATCAGAAGTCATTATTTTTTATGAATGCCAGACCGATTCTTACTGATTGGGTCTAAGATTTGCTGGTGCCGTTGCCTGATCCTGAATAAACACTCATATTATTTTTCACTTTTACAGTCAATGCCAGAAACCTAGTCACCCTGACTAATGAATGAGCCAAATGCACTGAATTGATAGATATAAAGAACACTTGTTTGCTATAAAAATGACCTCCAAGTAGCCAACCTAAAATCAACAGTCATAATTTGGATATACCACAATAAATGAGCCTTTACTATTGGAAGGGTTGTGTGTGCTGGGAATATATCTGCAGAAACATAGACCATGTCCCTCTCCCTCATTTCACAACAACAATCTTTGTCTCGTAAAGAGTCAAGGCTGGTTGCCCATATGATGTGGAATCTGAAGGTCGCTTTTGCCTTTCTTCTTAGACACTGAAAACAATCAAATCTTTACCACTTACCTCCATGTGTTCACTCCTATTAGATCAAATCTGCAGTAATTTCCGCTACTGAAAGCCATAGCCTCTTTACTAGTGAAGTTAGCGACAACCAGCTGGATCATCAGATGACAATTTATTTAAACTTAATGAAATCAGTAGATGGGAAAATGCAACATATTTATCACATGCATTTCAGGCATAACTAGCTACCTGTTGAACTTTAGCTAGACATCAAAGCATTTCAACAATATAGAATATAGGTTATGAATCTAATCAAGGTTCAAGGTCTTACTTGTAGTTTGGTGGAAAGGTTACTCCACCACAAACGTTGTGGTGTATCTTGACTTCAAACCTCTGTTCCCCCCACTCCATTTAGAGTCACCATGTGTTTGCTAGAAGATCCTTTGTTGGGTGCGCCAGTGGAAAACTTTGACAGACAATGGAGTGTCAAAGTACCACACACCATTCACCCTGTTTAAGGTGGACAATCTGCTACATTTTTCTTATTTTGGAACGTAAGGGATAACATAGTGGTCCGAAACTGCAAAACATATAAGTAACCCTCACGTGCTGGGCGTAACCTCAATGTATCACAAAGATTTATCTTTTATTTTACAAAAACAAACCCCAGCTTTTGAGTTTGCTTTTGAAAAACGAAATATTTTCTGTGTGGGTGCATTGAATATGATGTTACTACAGCAAAGCTTCACTGTTTTCAGGAAATCCACCATGAAAGTGATTCATCTGAAGACTCAAAGGTCTCCACCTGCCTGGCATAGATCTCTAAATATAGTGGGATGTAGTGGGCTAGGGCAGTGGAGTACAACCTTCGCTGCCCTGGCAGAATGGAGTACAGCCCATCAATCTTTAAATGAGACCCAAAATAAGGAAAAATAGAAAAGATCCAAAAGTACATCACAAAGCTGCTTAAGATCTCCAGCTAGTGGACTGTGTGTGACTTTTCAATGCCACAACTCCAGAAGAAGAAGAAAGTCACTTGATAAAGAGCAGTCAGTTGCTACAACTTCCTGCTGAGTATCTTAACCAAGCCAGCAGGATTTAAGCTGAAGATATTCAAGTTTACCTTTCCTTTAGCTTGCTTTAAATCTTAACTGCCTTTCTTTTTAATTCTCCCTGTTTCTACGTGTGTAGCCTTACATTGCAGTAAACTAATGTTCAAATCAATAAAGTTGATGAGCTGAAAGAACCCTGAATATTCAGTCTATACCAGAATGATTAAATATGCATGTGTGAACAATTTATGAGTGCTGGGTTGGAGAGTTCTCTCTTTAGCCTTTTCTAGGTTTATTGACTTAACTCTAGATCCTGCAAAAATGATTCGGTATAAGTATTCACATTTAGAAATTACCTTCCCAGCTCCGGATGGATGCAACAGTAAGACTTGTTGGCAACTTTTCTAAACGCTTTATGGCCAATTATTTATTTTTTAAAATGTTCTTGTACTCTATGGCTACTCTCTAAATTTAGTTAATATCTGGTAGTGTTATGGTGTTCTTAGGTCAAGCTTGCCAGACAGGGCAGACTGGCTGCGAAAAACCTATTGTGAGTTTAACAGAGCTTAGGGCCCGCCCGTCACTTACCATTGGTTGACTTTATTGACGCTTTCATTTGCTTGCTTATCATTTGATGGCTTTCTTTGTCCATCGTCTGTTTATCCCTCCCTTGGAGCTCTTGACTGGTTGGCTTGTGTCCTTCCAGTGTTTTGTGGGAACCTTTTTTGTTTTAGTTAAGAACTTCATTAAGGTGCATTTTGTTTCCAGTTCTTTTTCTTTTGTGTTTATCTATCCCTAAACTACTACTACTTGCTCTGTGTTTTCTCTCTGTCTCCCTTTCTTCTCCCCTCACATTCCCCCCTCACTCTGCGCTACTGTCTCCCTGGTGTGCTTCTCTCCTGTGAATGTCTGGAACCCATGTGGTCATTAATCAGACAGAAAAAACAGTAGGCGGTCAATGGAACAGAGACGCTGTGTGCAGTAAAACCAATGAACGCTTATGAAATTGTAAAAAGACTGCAACAAACAGCTTGCTAGTTCAGGCATAAACGACAGGCCATATGTTTTGTATTTACAGTATAAAACCTTTTTTTGTGGTGGCAGCTGCGTGGTAAGCATTTTCCACTTGAGTACCAATACAGTAAACCTTTTAAAGGCTACCTTCTAGATGTAAACTCAGAGTTCAATTACAGAATGAGGAATGCAGCATCTCCAGTAAAAACGATTGGAAATAAAGCCACCACTGGCTCCAGTATGCTAACAATGCAGGAGCTCTTTGCTCCAGGCTTTCTGTGGAATGCAAACACTGAGGTACCAAATTACCTGTTCCCGGCATTAGCAGCTTATCCAGTCCAGGTTATTTTCTATTGCATACTGGGATTTGTAGTCCAGGCCTGGAGAACCCCCATCACGCAGGGACCTGGGAAACCCGAGAAGTCTCTGACAACTTTAAGCGTTGGGTTTCCCAGGTCCCGTCACGCAGGGACCTGGGAAACCCGAGAACTCTCTGACAACATCAAGTGTTGGAAATAGGAGAAATGATACCCCCAAACCTCAAGATCCATGCTACTGTTTCATAACAAGTTAAGTTTGGGAAGGTCATTTGTGCATGGGACCGCATTAATTAACACTGTCAGGGTTAATTTAACACCATGCATTCTGATTGAACCACGCAAATTCTGTTCTGTTGATTCCAGTTCTGCTTTTCTTTGAACTTTACTAAATCTGGGATGGTTTCTACATTAGGGCTCTGGGGCTGCACCCCTCTGAAATTCCTACGTTTAACTAAAAAACTATGAAATAGATAAAATAATTTAGAGATAGAAGCATATCTTTATACCAATTAATGAATGTAAGTCTGGGTTGTCTGTCCCAGGCTGCTCGCCCTGCCTCACTCTGAAACAACAGACGGAAGCCAGGCAGTAAATCACATTTTTGCAATGTGATGCCCGACGCTTGGCTTATATTTCTGTAGCGATTCACTAATATTGTAGTCTATAGTGGTATCCACTGTAGGCTAGTGATGCTGTCAGCGTCACAGTTTTGGGCATCAGAGTCTGCATTCTTTCGTGGGGCTAGACCTCCGTCATTCACAGGCATAGATCCCACCCTTTCCCATTCGTCACACAGTAGCCCTGGATGGAAGTACATGTGATTTGGCACCTTGTCTTTGGTAGTAGTAAGTGTTGTAATGCTAATGTTGTGTTATGTAGTAGGTTGTGCTGATACCCCTTGTCATGCTAACCTCCCCCACTATGACAGCCCAGGTCGCTGGCCCCTTTAGAAGTGGGGCTGCTGTATTTGTCCCCCACAAAAGTGTTTCAAAAGATGAGCAGGGTTTTTGTTTCATTGCGAAGTTGATCCAAATATCCAAGTCAAGCACAAAGGGAGAAAAATGTGCTTGTAGAAAAGACATGCTATATGGTGTTAAAACTGGACCTATGTTGATACCCTTAAAGTTAATGCCAAAAGATGGATTCATTTATGAACAATGAATGTTAAAAAACATTGAGGTACTGCATGTCAGTGATTTATTTCCCCTTTTTTTTCACGTTTTACTTCATCTTGCATTCCGTAAGAAAATTTGCTGTTTCATCTTGTGTTTCTGAATTTTCTTCATGCATCCCATTACTTTTGTACAATGCATACTTGGAGTCTTGCGAGGTGTTTTTGAGGGGGCTTTGATTGAGAGCTCTGGAGCTGAGGCTGTGGCGAAGCGCCTGCCAGTGGGTTAACCTCTCTGCAGAGCACACAGAACAATGGTCATATATTCCAGTTGCAATTGAAATTCCATTTAAATGTGTGAGCAGGGGGTACACAGATGTCAAGATATTTACAAGGTGAAAGTAAAAGAAAATAAATTACTTAAATGTGAGTGAGTGAAGTGTATGCTTGGGGGTGGTGAAGTGAGGGAGATGCGAGGAAGTGCATTGGGGAGAGTAAAAAGAGGGTGCTGAAGAGGAAAGAGATGAAGTTGAAGATGTGCAAGTGGATGAGATGTGCAGAGAAAAAGGGCATACATGTCTAACATAAAGTGCGCATAATTGAGTACCAATACTTCTTCATCAGACCCCAATTATTTAATTTACAGTCTCACAATTTCAGAATTAAAACATTTCCAATGTTAATTATTTATAACAAATCATTGTTGTTACTCAATTATCTTAAACAACTAATAAACATTGACAAAGCCAAAAGTGCTGACAGATTTTAGCTGTATGTCAGTTGTTGTGCTATATATCTGGAGGCAATAACATCTGACAGAGAAACCAAAATAACAGTCAGGTGGCACACTATGGGAATTAAAGTCATTTATTTTACATGTTACCTTTTAGAGAGCCCCCACTTTTTTTCATCCCACTTAAAGACCTGTCTCCACACATTTCTATATATCTGATTGCAGCCAGAAGCCGCGGGTGCTTCCCTAAGCCTGGTTAGATCAGTTTCTTCCAAACTCGATGCTGCATGTAGTGCAAGACACTATGGGGTCGATTAGGATTGCGGTGAATCCGCATCCTCCGGGCAGGCGGAAGCCACCGCCGGCCCGGAGGACGCGGATTCACCGCTGCGGTACATTAAAAGACCCACCCGCCACATTAGGATGGCTGGGGAGTCATCGGCGGACGGGAAGACCGTCCGCCGCTTTTCCGCCGCGGTCGCCTTCCGACCGTGGCGGAAAAGCTCTAATATGGTGGCGGTCTCTATCAGACACCGCCAGCCATATTAGGATGTGCTTGAGGACATGCCTTTAAGGCATACGGTCTTTTCTTTGGGGGCCCGTTACGGGCCCCCAGGGTGAAGGGGGGTTGGAGGGTGCACATAGGGGGTACCTTTGGTACCCCCTTGCATTTGCATGCACAAAGCGTCAGGCACCGCGTGGTGCCTGCCGCTTTGTGAATGTGAATGCAAAGCATGCATTTTTTACCTTGCGGCCGGTGCTGCTTCAAGCAGCACCCGCCGCAAGGTTAAAGATACGGGATGTGACCGCCAGGGTGGCGGTCACATCCTAATTGCACCGGAGGGACCGCTGCTGCCCCTGCGGACGGTCCCTTCACCTCGGGGGTGGCGGACGGACGCAGGTCCATCCGCCATCCTAATAGGCCTCTAGGTTAGTACACACTTTGAAGGGCTGAAGTTGTCGCGCTGTACAGTTTGCACATTACAGTAACTGTTGTACAGTAATTGTTGAACATAATACTTCAGTAACGTAAGGGGCAGTTTTTAATGTGTTTAATATTTCAAGACTAAACATTCCAAAGGCTTTATATACCATGCTTTCTCACTAAGTTAATTTGGCTTAAAAACACAATCTTCCAATCTTTTTTCTATTTCTTCCTGGGACGGGCTCCACGTTTGTCCATTAAGCTTGCTCACTTCTCCTGCTCCATAAAAGTCATACCCAACTTTTACGCCTCACCGCTTTCAAATGTCACCTGCTGCCACTGATGTGAACGCTACACTAATTTATTTAATGGCCAGTTTCCACATGTGACAGTGCTACATAGCTTGTAGTCGTCAACGGCGAGTGGAGACCTTATTTGTTTTCTCACACATTCGCATCTCAAACCGTCACTTCATATTGCCATATCAAGTAGAAAGCACCTAGCAAAAATCTAGATGTTTACTTTTGGACTACATTTAATCAAGAATAAATGCACAAGAAAAAGTTGAATATATGTAAATTATCAACAAGGAAACGGACAATAATACCATAATGTAAAAGCAGTATCACTTTAATCATGGCTATGCAAAACCAGGCATCCCTCAAATTTACTAAGCAATTACAGATACGTTTAACTCCCTTGGCAAGTAGTTTCAAAGACTTGTGCGAAGACGGGGATCTGTTTCTCTAAGGCATCTTTGGAACTCCTCATGTATAGGCATTGTTAATATTATTCAAATTATGAAAATTAACTGGCTTTAAGACCAGGAGGATACCAAGTTCTTTAAATAGTAGATACTCTAAATTTCATATTTTTTTTAGTTTTTAGGTCTCAATTTTATCTGCTTGTTGGCCGAGGCCTATCATCTAAATATGATTGGGTGGCTTTCTTGTCAGTTCCCTGCTCTTCATTCGATGGCTTTTGATGTGTATCCTTCCACTCCTGGTGTTTTTTTTATTTCTCTTTGCCTTCTCCACAGCAGTGCATGGCATTCCTTCCTCCGTTCCTCTCCCCCCCACAGCATTATTTTTATGTAAAATACTTTTTTTGTGCGAACCGGTAGCTGCACACTGCTGAGTCGCATACTTGTTTGTATTTATTTGATCAGGCACCATCAAATTTCTACCTGCCCCTCACTCTGCGAGCTTGCCTTCTCCAACTCCCACACATTTCTTTCTTCACCTCAATCACCTCATCATCAACTTCTTCTCCCTCTTGGATCCGATTCTTTTTTTTTTTTACTTTTTATTAAATTACTTTTACAAGGGCTCATTAGCTGTATAGTGCTATCACATTTTTTGCTTCTACTTTGCTATTCAGGAAAAGCTGTCAGCCAACTTGTAATGGTAAATTAAAGTAATGTTAAAAAATCCGTCATGTTCGAATGCACCTCATTATGGATGTTAATGCGCTGGCAGCCATCTTGCAATGCTTTTTCTTTACGACAAAAATAATATGTTCTCCAATAACAGGCACGTATGATGAATGTCTTTTTCATAAACAAAGCACAAGCTTTCCAAAATGAATCCCCCCATCGATGACTTCTTTCTCCATGGAATCCCTCACTAGCACCCTCCCTCATTTTGCCAGAGCCCCTTTCTCACTTGCATTTAATTTGTTTTCTAGTGGTACTAATTCCTGTGCATGGTGTCCCAGCACTTGACATCACACGCTCATTATACAAAGACAATTCATCATGCAAGTGTTTAAATTAATGTATGGGAAATATTACATAAAACAATGACGATTACATCATGGTGTAGGCATCAAATGTCATCCCTGCTATTGGGCAGTATATTTTAAGAGTGTTTTGTCTGAAGAAGTACGTATCTAGCATTTACATACTGCAGTGGTTGGGATTGGCTTTACTATAAAAATGTATTTCTATCTAAACCAACCCTTTTTTAGCATCATTAAAAGAATGAAAGACTGGGGGGAAAACATAACGTTCTATCCTATACCAAGCAGTTTGCATGCAGTTTATTGATGACACTTCATAGGTCATTGTGCTATATTAGGATTTGAACTTATGAACTGCAAGCAAGAAAAGGATATCTTTGACAAAAGCAGTAACCTAATGAGCTATCCACATAAAATATAGTTCTGTGATCTGCATGGCACACGTTTTTCCCAGCAGGCTTATTAACCCTCTGTGCTACTTTATGCTGAGTCAAAACTGCCACTAGACAAAACTCTGATTCTCCTTCAGCAGGAACCTTAATACCCAGAGTTATCATGGCATTTGTAATGCTGCCTGAAAACTGATGATCACAAAAGGAATGAGGTAGTAGTTACTTTTAAACCCATAAGTTATTTCCTTACGCAGTCCTGCCACCCCCAGCACTCCTTGAGGTCAGTGCCAGGTGCTGCTGCACCGGCCGCACCACTGGAAAGCTGGCCCTGGGTACAAGTGACGCTGTACGCCTTCAGTTCCGAAAGGTGCCAAACAGTGGTACGCCAGATGTCTGCTGCCTTCAGCTCAGCAACAATTCAAAATATCCCTCTGAAGAATCTGTTATCATCCTTTGCTAATCGGGGCAGGCACACAGACAAGATCGTTTTAGGTCTCGTCTAGGTATCGCTTGTGCTGTCTCTTCGATACATGCTGTATTCAGGACAGGGCATGAAGCTCCACCCACTTTCCACTCATCTTTTTAATTGGCTTCTGTCCCTGTCCTTTATAAATGGTGGCTTTTCATTGTTCAATAGTCTTAGTAGTCCCTCCTTAGTACCACCTTTTCTCTTCTTGCAACCTCTGAT
The DNA here is from genome assembly GCF_964261635.1 of Lissotriton helveticus. Classification (NCBI taxonomy): domain Eukaryota; kingdom Metazoa; phylum Chordata; class Amphibia; order Caudata; family Salamandridae; genus Lissotriton; species Lissotriton helveticus. Next base: position 575,027,511 of record NC_136061.1, read on the forward strand.
AAGGACACCTGCTGTTACGTGTGTTGTTACTCGGTATGCTTTAATTACAGCCTCTGAGCACTATTTTCTTAAATAGCTTTGACCTACCTGTTGTTGCAGGCAGGATACGCTCTCCCTCAATGCTTATTTTTTATTCATGTATTCAGCACGGCACGTCTCGGCAAGAATAATGGCAGCCGTGCTTTTCTTTTGTTATTTGCTAGCCAAACATGGACACATGCCTTTCTTTTTAAGTTTATTTATGGTTTTTTTTTAATTGCCATTGACCGCGCTTTATCTTTAAACATCTTAAGCTAAAGTGCAGGCGCCTCCATGGCTTAAAGAGTAAAAAGAAAACAAAATAGATTTTTCAGTTTCTACTTTTTAAAAAAATGTGGCACCTGCGCTTTGGCTTAAGATGTTCAAAGCTAAAGCACGGAGACCGCTATTGTAACAAAAGTAAATAAATAAATAAAGCGTGCAAGTGCCATATTTTTTCTATTTATATTATTTTGTTACAATTGCCGTAACCGCACTTTTAACTTACAACATCTTAAGTTAAAGCGTGGGTGCAGTGATTGCTTCATAGATAAAGAAACAGAAAACATTTTTTTTCTATTGCTTTACTTTTGAAGCTATTGCGGCACCCACGCTATAGCTCACGATGTTGAAAGCTAAAGGAATGGTCCCACAATGGTCTCGCATTTGCAAGACTTTGAGCTATTGGCATTGTAAATGGCAATGCCTTTTATTTATGTGTTTAAAAAACCAGCAAGCAGTGTTTACTCACCACTTGCAGGTGTTGTAAACACATAAATAAACAAAATTATCAATTACAATGCCAATAGCTCAAACTCTCGCAAATGCAAGACCTACTGCATTGCAAATGCTAGTTCTAATTTGAGTGGGCCACACCCTCTTTAAGGTTAATGAATGCCAAACTGAGACAGCAAACAGTGCAACAACTGACCCTCATGACATATTACAAAACTGTCAGTGCAGACTGTGGAAACAGCTGAGTGTACTACTTGCACAGGTGATGCATTTTTTTCGATCTTGCAAACGCTCTCTACTGGTGAAGACTTATTGTGCACAATACCAATATTTAGAGCTAGCTTTGGTCTGTCTCTTGTTATCGTTGGTTGGCTTTCTCGTCAATGTTATTTGCTTGCTTCTGGTGTACATCCTCTGGAAAATATTTTCTTTATCATCCTTTTGATTGGATAACTTCTATTCTACTTTTTTCTTCATCTTTCAGTCTCCCCCCATTCACTAACCTGTGCTCTCTGAGTTGCTCCTCAACTTCACTGCAAGCTCGTCCTTTGGTTCCCCTGTACCTGATCACTTGTTTTTTTTGCTTTTATTTTTATTTTTAAATCCACCCTCATTTCCCTGTTGTTACCTCGACCCTCCCCATTGTGTTCTTATTTTTTTTCTATAATTGAGGCGGTTCTTTTTTCTTTTTTTTCAGGACCCAGTTGCCACAATTTGTCATTCTTTTTGTTTTTATTGTGCACCTTTTTTTTAATGTATTGCTCCGAGATAGGGGATTGCACTCTTGGAACAGTGAACGAAAAAAAAAAAAACCCTTAACAGCAGTGTCATCAGCCTACTTGCACATTCATATTTCAGGAAGCAGTAGCTATTATTTCTTTTTTTGCTGCTGGTCTTCAGCATCGGCAACAACCACTGGTGTCGCCAAAAGGTCGGCTACCACTTTTCTAAATGTGAAACCCACATGCTTTGCCAGTACTATATTAAAATGTGGCCACTGATGCACTGTATTTTGTGCTTCTCTTCCCTCTGTGGATAGCGGCTCTCTCCACCTGCTCTTCTACTAATCTGCCTGCAGTGCGTTTTCTTAATGGGGCCGGAATAGAGGAGGGTCCGGATTACAGATCCTCTCTAAATTGAACAGGAAGAGAGCTCTACATCCGACACACATTAGATAACACAATCTCGGAAAGCATCAAGAGCGGCATTCCAATTTCTTTAACGCATGACAGCACTGTGACTAGGTGGAGGGAATTGGGGAAGTGGGAGGGGCCAGAGGGTTTTTTCAAGCTGAGCACAGTGTGGCATTTTACTTTCAGAAGCACAAGCAGGAACTGAATCAGAATTGATAACTGTAGGGACTTCAGCCTTGGAAAAAAAAATCAGTCCTTTCTAAGATAATTTGGCTGGAGGCTGGCAAACTCGTTTTTTTAGGTCGAGCCTAGAGCAAGCGCGCATGCGCTGCTCTGCGAGACTTGTTGTTTTGGAGTAGGGAATATAAGCCCCACCCACTCGTCGCCATATTTGCCATTGGCTTGTGTCATTGTTTGTCCTAAATGCTGGCTTCTAATTTGTAAATAGGCTTGTTAGTCCCTCCTTCCTTTAACTTTGGTTATTAACTGTTATTTAATCTTTAAGGACTATTTTCTTCATCCAGTTTCTCTTACTGCAGGCATGACGTACTTTGGTGCCTCCTTTACTACTCCACCCTCCCTCCAGTTGTCCATGCCTTCTTTGCCCCCCCTTGTCCGTGCCTTCTTTACCCCTCTCCTCCCTCCCTCCCATTGTCGTGCCTCCTTTAATAGCCCACGCCCCTCCTTCCGTGTTCTGTACATTCTTTACCCCAACGTCCTCCCTCCTGTTGTCTGTGCCTTCTAGGTGGCTGGGCTGTGGACAGGAACATGTACGGGACCCTGTGAATCTTGCACCTCAGCCATTTCTCTGCCAGGTTTCTTCTCATCCTCTTCGATACGCTTACAAGTCCCTCCGCTCTATGTTTCCTCCATCCTTGTCCGATGTTCCCGCATGCTTTTGAATCTTCTTCCTGCCTTTACCCCTGTATTCATTTCTGCACCCTCGCTGCGCTTCTGTGGTACTTCCCTGGCGTCATGTGATTTGTCTTGGGACTTAATTTAATAAAATGTGTTCTGGGAAATGTAGTCTTCTTTCCCTCCCCTTGCTCCAGTAGACCATTGAACCAGATAGCCATGACTTGTACATGAAAGTGCCAGATCTGGAAACATGGTGGGCTGCTTCTGACCGGGGGCGACCCCCCCCAGATACTCCTTCTAGTGGTCCTCTCGTTCCCTCTACTCCTGTACTTTGCCCCTTCAGTCTGTAGGACTCTCAGGACATCTTGGAGGGAAACATTTTTGGGGAGGTTAAGGGCAACTAAGATTTTCACGGACAGTGATCTTGTTGAAGTGTGTAGGGGCCCAGTGTTCAGCTGCCCACTACATTTACACAGAGATTATAATAATAAAACACAAGAGGTCCGTCACTCTGAACCAAACCTTTGATAGGCGCCTGCCAGCAGACACAGGTCAGTTGGGGGAGGGGTAAACTACCCAAACTCTGCTCTGTGCTCGTCCACCCTCCCTCCATCTCCCCCAGAGTGCCCTCTCACAATCCTGATGGGCCCTTGGCGGCATCTCCCACTCTGGGCCATCACAATTTTTGCTGCTCCCATTCTCGGCCTCCTAGCCCTCTCTATACCCTCGATGCCTGTTTCATGCCCCCTCTGCTCGCCTCCCCACCCTCCCTGGAGGGGACTGGATTGCTTCTGGCCCCCTTGCATCGGATGCCCTCTTCATGTTCAGGCATGCCACCGGTGACAGTCAGCTGAGGCCCGGCTCCCATTAGAAATGCAAGGCTGCTTCCAGGGATCAGTTGTGGGTGTGGGATGCACCGGTGTTGAGTGTCTGTGAAGGACCCTCTTTGGTTTAGGGTTTGACTTGCCAAGCCTCCCAAAACAATCCTGATTCACTAAAAGAGAGGCACGTTCCTCCTGGAGAGATTCTTTGCCCTAGATCAAGGTAACCCCGTCCCTCCTAAACAAGAAGACCGGAAAAGCCTGCAGCCCTGTGAACCAGTTCTCTCCTTCACGAACCAGTGCATAACGTTTTACCGTCTGGGACGTTCTTAGTGAAGATGTCATTCATTTTTCTCTTCTGAAAAGAAATATGACCATGGAACTCACAGAACACAATAAAAGTCAAATCAGTTTTGTTAATGAAATGTTTAATGTGTTTTGCTCTGACTAACAATATCATGGTTCCCGAGCCCACTCATGTATGGTTTGCTAGGCAACAGCAATGTGCATGCAACGCTTTTTGAGGCTGCCTGCCAATGTTAAACTTGAAACTGCAATCCCCAGGATGCCAAGTGCTGTTGGCTGAAAAGCCCAGACGAGCAGAAGCAGTCAAACATGACACACGACCGACTGACCCGGAAGCTGCTAGCTGTGGGGTTTAGCTTGGAGTTAAACACACAGTTTTGAGCCACCTGTGGTGAAGTGAGATGAAAGGATTTGGCCAGTCTTACAATTCATTTATAAATGGGCAAGGGAGTTGGTTATCTGGTTCCACTGCTGACAAATAAGCCTTTATTTTAACTAAATGCATTTATTTTAAGTGGGAAATTTAGGAGTTTAAAATGTTTTCTGACAAAAGAGTGTGTCACTTCACCAGCTTATTTCAAAGTGCCTTTTTAGAAATTAGTATTTGAGTCAGGAATAAGGTTTTGATCGTTCCAAGCCACCCAGAACTTCATATTCTAGGGCAAAGTCCCCTCTTACAATTATGCTTTTTTGGGCCGAGCCTGGGTAGCACATGCACTGTTCTGCAAGACATGCTGTATTCGAGCACGGACTTAAAGCTCCGCCCATATTTTCCATTGGCTTGTGTCATTGTTCCTTGTAAATGCTGGTTTCTGATTCGTTAATCGGCTTTTAGTCCCTCCTTAGTACCGCCATGTCTTCATTTATAACCTCCCATAAGGACTGGCCCTTTTACTTTTTCTTTCATGAGTTTCTCCTACTGCAGGCACCACATGCTTTCCTGCACCATGCACGCTTTCACTGTTCAAGCAGCCCAGGACAATAGCGGCCGCTTCTTTGAAAGGAAATAGCTCATGCATTTACAAGAGTTTCAGCTATTTGCATTGTAAATGATAATGCCTTTTATTTATGTGTTAATTATAATAACAGATACATTAAAGGCATTGTCATTTACAATGCCAATAGCTTAAACTCATGCAAATATGAGACCTATTGCATTGCAAATGCTTGTCTGACTCTGACTTAGTTAAATGGACCTTTAAGAGATCCAGACTTTTCGTGAAATGTCCAGATTACACAATTGGTCAGCCTGTTTATGATAAATGAAGATGAGGGTGAAAAATTCATGCTTGAAATCAAAATTGTGAAACTATCCTAGTACTGTGCTTTGTAAAAAGACATTCCTGAGTCACTCGTTCACACACCACAGCACTGTCCTCTTTGCCAAAGATTTTCATTTTGTATCTCATTTTTTTTATTAAATGTTTATCCCAAAAATACAGAAACATTGAATAACTGTCATATCTCAATGCAGAAAACTGAAAAACGTGTTGTCATTAACAAAATATGCAATAGGAATAGGGAAAACGAAGGAGAATAAAGTAGAAGATGGAGAAGAAAAAGAAAAAAAGAGAAAAGGACACCAAAGAGCAACAAATAAAATCAATACCACAACTACTTTTTAAAACATTTATTAGTAATGAATATACAACAACAGGTTAGAAATGTATATTCACAAAAAAAGAAAAAAAGAACATTAAAGGAATATATACATTCAAGACTGAAATCGCTAATGAAAGCACATGAATATCAAAAGTATAAAACCAAATCAAAATTGGCGCACATTTAAAAAAGGAATCCATACGTGGTTGAAATGAGCTAAATGATCGTTCAATTTCTAAATCATTTTCTCAAAGTTAGCTACATTGAACATATCTTCAAGCCAAGAATGAAAAGTTGAAGTAACATCGGACCTCCAAAAATGCAGAATGTTAATTTTTGCTTAACTAAGAGCGGCAGAAATGTAAAGGCTCAAGCAGACATGGTTGGTAATTCTGAAATATCATGTAAAAGTGGCAAATTGTTGGAAAGAGAGCCATTAAGAAGGGATGTGTTTTCAAATAATTTTCAATCTGAAGCCAAAATGTATGAATATTGGGACATTCTCATAAATTTTGAACAATATCACAGTCTGGAGTCCCCCATAGCCAGCAAAGAGAGTCAGTACTCAGTTTAGCTAAGTGTAATTTAAACAGAAACCAGTGCCAACAATGTCATATTTTAAAGTAATTGAATTTAAGGCATGAGTCCATAAGTCCTTTCTTACAGCTGTCTAGGGTTGTATGCCACTTTTCATCTTTAAAATCTATATTCAAACGTGTGGACCACCATGATTTTAAGTTATGTGAAGTGTTAGTAGCGAGTGAAGAATCAATCAGAATGGCATATATACCAGAGACTGCCCTGAAAATGCTTCCAAGTGTGAATGTAACATGCAATTGATTTTAGGAGAACTGAGTACAAGGGCTGAAGTAAGTTAAAGATAACTGTTAAAGTGTGATGAAGACAGATCCAATTTCTGTTTTAAACCGGGAAATGATTTGTAGAAAGAGACGGCAAAAATGCATCCGATATCCTGTGTATTTTATGTTTAATTCAAAGAGGCCAATTGAGTTCAGATCCCCTATATAGAATGTCAGAATTATCCTATAATGGAGTTTTATAATGGAGACGCAGTGGAGTGTTCGTACTCGTTCGTGCTTTCTGTATGCTAGTTGCGAGGAATAGATAATAGGGTTAGTGGAATTAGTAAACTTCAATCTTCTGGTATAATAAATTACAAAGTCCAAATCAGATTTAAGGATGAATTGTTTGATCGGAACCCATAATGGAGTCTTCCCGTCAGTGGGTAGCATATAAATAGAGTGAGTCAATCGTTTTGCAATCCAATAAAATTCCAAATGAGGAGAACGTAGGCCCCCTTTCTCTGATATGGAATGCAATTTGGGACCATTTAAACGAGGTCTGTCACGTCTCATACAAAATGGGAATGTTAGTGATTTAAAGATAGATCTCAGAATGAAAAGTTGAATCATTCCAAAAACATAATTACATTTGGGAGTCATATTCATTTTTATAACCTGTATGAAGACCGTCCATCGTTGAAAATCTCTTTTAGTTTGTTCAAATGATTGATTATTCGTAATCATATCCTTGAGGCCGCTATTGAGGAAAATGCCTAAGTATTTTAATTTTTAATGCAACCATTTAAATGGGAGCCTGTCAATAGAGGCTACAGTAGTAACTGGAGTTAGAGGTAAGGTTTTGCATTTACTAAAATTAATTTTATAACCAGAGAACTTTGAAAATATATTTAATTGAGAAATTAAAGCGTTTGCATAGGATTTTGGGTGTGAGAGGGTCAAAGTATATCATCCGCACAGTAAAAGTCTTTATTTTCCCCAGCGGTAGTATTGATATCCTTGAAATTATCATTAGATCTTATGGCACTAGCCAAAGGTTTAAGTGCTAATAAAAACAATAATGGAGAAAGAGGACAATCTTGTCTAGTGTTGCTGGGAATGGTAAAGTATGACGATGTAATCCCACCACAGGATAAAGACGCAGTGGGTAAAGGGCACATACCACTTGTTAATGTAAGAACCTCTTTGCCAAAGCGCATCCTTTCCATTGTACGAAATAAATATCCCCACTTTACCATGTCAAAGGCTTTTTCGGCATCTAGTGAAAAAGAACATTCTCTTCTTTGCCGTTTGTAATTACCTCATTAAATGCAAATTCTTAGAAGATGGCTAGTAGAGGATCGGCCTGGGACAAATCTGACTTAAGAGGAATGTGTCAAGGATGTGACCACTGAGCGAAGGTGAAGGCGATGGCCCAGCCCTTTAGTCAGAATTTTAACGTCTGAGTTAATGAACGAGATTTATCTATATCTAAATGATTCTGAGGGATCTTTACATGGTTTCGGAATCACAGTAATTTGTGTTCTTAAGAAATCAGAAAGTAAATGTCCCTGATACAAAGCTTCATTGAATACAGAGACCAATCGCGGAACAGTAAGTATTTTAGTCATTTTTTTAATTCAATTGGAAGAGCATTCTCCCCCAGAGATTCACCAGTAGCCAGAGAATCATTCACACTTCATACCTCATCACTGGTGACCTCTTCCTCCAATTTATGTTTTTGTTCTAGAGTCAATTTGGGAATATTACATTTGGAGAAGAAGGTAGTTTCATCAGAATGATCAGAGCAATAAATGGAAGCATATAAAGTTCACCCCAAAAACGAAGGTCTAAAGAGAACGTAGACATATTCAAAGTTTCAGAGATGAACTTTTTAAGTCTAGTTTGAGAGGACAGCTGTTGTCAGATCTTATGTGACCAACAGAAATAGAGTATTAAAAAGCACTGTAGAGAGAGGCACTTTGGCTCCTCCCACATGTTGGTTGAATACAGTACTCGAGATATTAGTCACTGTACTCTAATGCTTTGTTTTTATTCATGTATGCTGCTGTAAAGCGCTCTGATACCCCTCGGGTCATGCAAGCGCTATATAAAACTCCAAAAATAAATAAATAAAAATGTGATTGGCAGACGTGTGCCATCACCAAAAAAGAGTGCTTGTTGCACTCCTATTGGCATATGAGGTGTTTCCCCTCACCTTAAATAGCCACTATGTCAACACTTGATTACACAGTGGTAAGCAAGGGGAACCCTCTATTATGCTCCAATGCCATTAGTTAAGGCAGTTTTCCCCTCTTCTAAAAGGGCCTGGGTGGTAGCACAATGGTGTTGTGCACACAGGCCTTTTTTTAACATGATGTCAATTATGGTCATTAGTTGACCTGTTTGCTACTTACAAGGTCTTGCCATATATTCAGCCCAAAATCCATTGTCCTCTCTTGATTTATTTTCAGATGGCATTGCTTGTAATATTTTAGTGCTTCCTGATCGCATAACAGCACGTTGCACGGTGGAACACATTCTGGGAGTCATCTACAAGTAGGATGGGCTCGCAATGTTGCAAGCTGACCAAGGAGTGGAGCACTGCTGGCAAATTGCCCAGTCCTAGAGTGTGCTCCGACGTCTGAGGTGTTCATTGACAGTGGTATCTGCGCATGCTAATTTGGTGAGTAACCATTGCCCTGGCAATCCTCTAGCAGTTGTAAGACACAATGCCATTTGGAGTAGGATTCACTTTGCTGGCCGATGACCTAAGTTGAGTCATTCATCGAGCTGGTAGTAATCAAACGGTGCTGACAAGTGTGGCGCTGGCCCATCCACACTCATCTGAGACACAGTTCTTTGGCTGACATACTCAGTGATGTGGGCTCACCTGATGATGAGTAGGTAATCCTAGTAGTATGCACCTCAACATGCATGAGCCATTAATTATGTCTTTGGTGCCCCCCAAGTCTGTCCATCTTGGTCCTGAATCAGTGGGCTTTGTGGCACCGAAACCTGCTCGAGCATGACTACAGGAGTTGACCCAGCTGCCAACAACAAAATGATCATACACCAACCAGCATAAGTGATGCCTGTATGAGTGTCTGGTATGCAGGTTTCCAGTGTGAGTGTATGATGACTGCTGTGCTTGTGTGAGTGTCCGGTGAGAGGTGTGCTTGTATGAGAATACTGGAAACGGTAATGGTACAAGTGAGCAAGCAACATTGTAGTTGTTTGATTACAGAGTAAAAGGTGTGTCTGTATGTGTACAATGTTAGTGGTGTGCCTATCGGAGTGCAGGTAAGAGTGTGCCTGTATGAGTGCAGGTTAAGATTTCGGCCTGTGTGAGTGTATCACAAGCCTTGTACCTTTAAAAGTGCGGGGAGAGCCTTGTTTGTTGTGACTTCAGGGTAAGGGGTGTGTCTGTCTGTGTTCAGGGTGAGGGGACGGCTGTATGAATGCAGGATGTAGCACATTGAAGGCTGGCCTATTTAATTGCCAAAGATTGTGTAACCTTGTTCATTTCAATTACTGCGCAAGCTAATGTCTCAATTTAAAGAAAACAACACTTTGCTGTGATTATATTAGAATTAAATGGATGTCTCTCAAAGAAGCCCAACAGTGAAAGGCATGTTTGCTGTGTTTAGTACTCATCAGTGAAAGGTACTGATACCCTTGCTTAGTAATCAAGCTTGGTGGTGTTGCATGCCAAACATCTAAGGGACTCTCCAGACTCTCGAGTCCCAACCACAGGCCTGTAGCAGAATATCTCTTTGTGCAGGATTCTTTTCAATTAGGAGCACATCCCCCTGAATGAATGTTGTTGAACTGCTACAGTCGGATTAAGGTGGGGAAGTAGGCCTGTGCTTATCAAAATAACTCCCTGGTTCCATGTTGGAGAATGCTGACAGAGACCCACAATCACACCACAAGACAGTTGGAGGGGCTGTTGTGCAGCTGCATGGGAAGAGAGCTAATAATACTCCCTCTAGCACCTGACCAGCTAGGAAGACCATAAGACTCTAATCCACCCAGGCATCATTTTTGCAACTCCAGCGCATTCGTTCAATTAAGGAACATTGATTGCTTTCTCGAATTGACTCCAGAGAAAACATTGGGTTGGTTGGAGACCATCTAGTCTAGAGAGACACTAAAGTCCAGCCTGCTGGAAAAGGATAGGCACCTTTCAGTAGCAAGTGCCAGTCATGGGCTTAATTTACTAATTACTTTTTGCTTCCATATATATCATTAAAATATTGAGGTAATCATTTATTGAACAAAGCACACAACGTGAGCTGCTTGTGTGGTATTGTAAGCCAAGATAGTAGTCTGGTGTTTTCGGATGATGCAGACAGAAACCCTTTCAAGATGATCTGAGCTAATGCCTTTTTTAATAAATCTATTGTATGGTTAGGGCTAGTTTACTATTGCTAATTTACCTTAATATAAGCTTCATTTAGATTAAGGATGGTCTAAAGCACACACTGCATTACGATATAAAGATATTTCAAGTCACAGAGGAGTTCTGTGACCATATAGTGGAAGGAGGCCAAAGACAGAGTTCCTTTATAAGGTCATGGAACTCTGAGGTGACTTGCAATATCCTTATAATATATGACAAGAGTTACTATATTTCTTATAACACATGGTCAAACCATCACATTTTCCCACAAACTGCTTAAATCCTTTGCCTTGTGGTCTTTCATATGAAAGAGATAGGATGTTTGCAGAATAAAACTAAAACGTCTAGTGCAACATTAAACACATCAAAAAGTTGTTAGATAGTTCTTGTAAAAAGTTATTAGAATCAGTTTAATACAAGTTAGGTTTAGAAAGAAATCCAGTAGCATAGCATGTATATAAACATGCATTGAGATTCCACCCATCCCAAAATTACAGAATGCATTGATAAATTAAACATGTTGCCATCATTATCTCCTTTCTGCTCATCTCTGTACATCTAAAAAAACAAAGCAGAAGAAGTAGAACAAGCAATGTTTTATCTTCCGTTTGTAAACTGCAGCTTTAATGATGCTCTCTGACCTGTCTTTCCCCTCTCGTGCTGGCACTGGCAGCAGGAATTGCAACAGCAGAACTAAACTGTAAAAAGTTATTACATTAAGCGTACGTTATTTCTTTATTACAGGTTACAAGGTGCTTCACAAGTCACCTGTAATTTAACCCCTCAGATGTGGCCGCGATTTCGCGGTAGTGCGGCGGTTCCGCGAAATGGGTGGGGTCACTTCGGCCGTTGGATGTTCGGAGCATCAGCGAGATAGTGCTCGCGACGGCCAACGGCCGAAGGCAGCAGGGAAGGGGATAAGGAAATGATATCATCAAAAAACAGAGAACCTCCCCTAGAAGGTAATATACATATGGGTATTAACTCCAATTCTTTTCCAATATCAACATTGTCCCCACACAGAGCGATTTATTTCAAAAGCATATATCTATTTATTATTTTTTCATCATCAAAACATCACAAATGCGATAGAATCATGGATATATATACAATCTATTTACATTACTATATAAATACATTACAGCCTTCAAACAACCTAAATACATTTAACATCCACACACACACATCCATGCTGTCTTCAATAACACAAAACAATATTCCATACACAGAAAATATAATTAACAAACAAACAATATACAATTATATATATACACAGAACGACCAAACAAAAAAAGAGAGAGAAGAGCGCCGACACGCATTTCGGAACAGGACCAAATTTTCACCAATCCTTCGTCTGGGCGCACAATTTAAGCTTTTCTTTAATATCTTCTCCACAATGGGGGATATCAAATTGTATCCAGTATAACAGTCTTATATAATAAAAGTGGACTTTCAATCAAGGCTGTTTCTTCAATTCGTTAAACTATATATTTGTGTAATATCTGTGGGGACAATGAGACAAACTATCAATGAAACTAATAATGAGCATAAATAACTGCTGGAAAAACCACAACCAAGACGAAATGAGATGGACCCAGAATATAGTGCAATATGAGAGAAGATGTAGTGTGATCAGAAGATAGCCATGCATAAGGCAAAAAGAACAACATAGAAAGGGCAAAAAGATATAGAAAAAAAGTGTTTCTTATTAGCCAAGACCGTGTGAAGAGTCAAGAACAGCATCAGATCCAGACTTATCCATGAGTACCAGTGTGCAAAGATAAAATTACATGTCCAAAAGACACATACCACAAATTCAAAATCTAGAGACAGAAACGGTCTAGCGCCTTAAAGGACATATAGTCACAGATGTAGAATGCAGTAATCTGAAAAAGTTAAAGAAAAAACGAGGAAGGAGTAAATACCGTAATACCCCCAATCACTAGGCAGATCATTTAATCAAAATAGTGCCAATCGGGAGCTCCGAGCAAAACATACCGACCCTAGAGTAAATATATCGAACTACAACCTTTAAAGGGGTCAACAAGGCTCAACAAAATCTCATTACCCAACAACTATACGCTCTTCTCTCTCTTTTTTTGTTTGGTCGTTCTGTGTATATATATAATTGTATATTGTTTGTTAATTATATTTTCTGTGTATAGAATATTGCTTTGTGTTATTGATGACAGCGTGGATGTGTGTGTGGATGTTGAATGTATTTAGGTTGTTTGAAGGCTGTAATGTATATATATAGTAATGTAAATAGATTGTATATATGTCCATGATTCTATCGCATTTGTGATGTTTTGATGATGAAAAAATAATAAATAGATATATGCTTTTGAAATAAACCGCTCTGTGTGGGACAATGTTGATATTGGAAAAGAATTGGAGTTAATACCCATATGTATATTACCTTCTAGGGGAGGTTCTCTGTTTTTTGATAATAGTTTTTCCCTCCCTCCTCCTCTCAGCATTTTGTATTCAGGGACCCTCGTGTGTTCTTTTGACTATTTCCCCAGCACGTTGCTGTGAGGGTTACGTTCTTTGGTTCTGCTGGAATCTTTATTTCTTTCGTTAATCTTCTCTGTAGCTTTATATGTTCTGTATCTGTTGGATGATATAGGTGTCCACTTTCTGATTGTGTCTGTGACGTCTCTCGATTTGAGGGATTTCTTTAGTTTATTGTGCCTTTTGAATCTATGGAGAAAATTAAAACCTTTGCATTCTCCGACGAAGATTTCTCTAATCTTATTGGTGCGAGTACCTCTGCTGATCGTCCTGGTATTCTTAACAAAGCAGATAATGACGAATGGCTTAAACTTTTAAATCTCAAAAAGAAAGCCAAAAGAACAGAGTCACACGCTGAGGTTATTTTGGCCTATTTAAAGGCAGGAGTTATACCTAACAGACTCCGTATTAGGAAATTCCCGGGTCTTTTCGTTGAAATCTGAAAATTCTTAGGAAAGTGGTCGCTCATCGCCAATCGGTGCTCCAGGGATCTTATGATCCTGATCATAGAAACAGCTCATGAGGTTGTTGATACCCTCTTGAAGGAAATAGCAGATATTGAGGAAACCCTTAACAAGACCAACTCAGTGGACGAAGCTTAAAAGAAACTAGAAGAAGTTAATTCCGAACTAGACTCCTTCAGTGATTATCTTATAAAAAAGAAAACTGATAAATTGAAAAAAGACATCCGTTTCTTCTCTGAAGTAAAAATATATCCTTACCTGGGTGCTCAGTATTATACCAATACACCTAGGGATCAAGGATACCAAGGGGATACTCCTTATTAGTCTAATAGGAAGAGTCTGACCTTCTCTGAGTCTTCTGACTCAGAGGGGGACACAGGATCTAATTCATACAGGGATAACAGTTACAGGAGACCAACGTTTAACCAACAATACAGAGGCGGTCGTTTTTTAGGGAGCAGACAGTTCACCCCACGGACGAGATTCAGATCGCAAGGCCGGGGGCAATACTTACCACAGGAGGATTACCCCTATCCAGAGAATTACCCTAGATATCAGAACGGAAGGAGGAACCAGCATTGGAGATATTAAAAATGAATAATAAGGGAGACCAGGGCTCTGCCACCATGAATGTATCTAAACAACAGGATCTGATCCCTATATTTAATCTATCTAAGGTTCCATTTGATCAATCAATGTTGAGTCTTCTCTCGAAAGGACTTCCGTTTGTTCCCAGTACTAGGATTGACAAATTTGAGCTGAATCAAGATTTACAATCCTTTTTCATAAAGATAAGACTTAGGAAATTCTTTGAATGCCATGATCCACCAGTCACTACTAATTTGTCAGGTTTGAGACCAGACTCCCTGTTTATACCCTCATTAGATGAAGTTGGACCCGAAGTGGGCATTTTTGAGAAGGTTGTGTGCTCTAAGATCCAAAAGCGATCAAGTTTGTGCCCAAACCCACCTACAATCTAAAGTATGAGGAATATATGGCTCTGAAGTCCCTTTCACAGAATAAAGAAATTACCTTTAAACCCTGTGACAAGGGAGGGGGCATAGTGGCTTTGAATACACAAGATTATGTCTCACAAATTGAAGCCATGTTAAATATCCCAGAACACTACCATCAGGTTACTGTATATCCGGAAAAAAGAATTAGAAGTGATATAATATGCTTTACCCAGACCGCATTCAATAGGGGCACTATCTGCAAACAGGAGTATGACTATCTGAATTAACCATATACCAGCATCCCCGTGCTGTATGGGTTACCTAAAACCCATAAAAGTATTTTACAACCACCTTACAGGCCGATTATTTCGACAATTGGTTCAATTACTGAACCTTTGTCGAAATATGTGGACAAATTTCTCAAGCCTCTTGTTTTAAGTCTCCCTGCTTATATTAGGGACACCGGTCATCTGATCAGTATTATAGAGGGATTGCCATTTAACCATCAGTCAGATATACTCGTTACAATGGATATCGAGGCGCTTTATACCTCAATTCCCCAAAGAGGGGCCCTTGAAGCAGTTAAAACAGCTCTAGAAAGGTCCAATAGCAACTTAGATAATTTGTTTGTGTTGGAGTGCCTGGGCACAGTTCTCCAGAAAAACTATTTTGAATTTAACAAATCTATTTACAAACAGGTACAGGGCGTGAGTATGGGCGCAGCTAGCGCCCCAAATGTGGCTAATATTTACATGGGTGAGTTTGAGTACCGTTTCATCTACAACAAAATTGCCCCCTTTTTTTAAAATATCCTGCATTGGTATCGGTATATAGACGATATTTTTTCCATTAGGAGGGGGCCGAAAGAACAGTTGGAAGAGTTGACCCTTTGGCTTAATCTGTGCAGCTCTCATCTGAAATTTAGTACCAATGTTAATAAGAATAAGATCAAATTTCTTGACATTTGGATCTTGGCTTCAGAAGGTACTATAGAGGTGTCACTTTATACCAAACCTACGGCACGCAATACTCTCCTTAAGTATGAGAGTTTCCATCCGCGATGCCAGAAGGATGGAATACCTTTTAGCCAATTTTTGAGGCTGAGGCGCAATTGTACGACCATGCAAAATTTTGAAATACATGCAGAAGAATTGAGGAGTAAGTTACTGAAGAGAGGTTATCCCACGAGATTACTTAAAGATTCTTACAATAGGGCTTAATATTACAATAGGGACTTGCTCTTGAACAATGACACTAAGGCTAGTGACCCGAAATTGGTGTGTGTGACTCGACACTCTAATTTTAACAATCAGATTCGACAAATTATCAATTCCCAGTGGCATATACTGAATTCAGGATCAGAGGGAACAGCTATACCTAAACCCACTTTTGCGTTCCGCAGAAATAAAAATCTGCGTAACCATTTAGTCCATTCAAAGTATACATCTGCGGTTTTTCCCTTACAGAAATCCATTACAGGGCTGAATCCTGTTCTTGGCACCCACAAATGTGGGCATTGCCATGCCTGTGAGACGGCTATTGTCTCCTCAGAACTGATATGGGGCAAGAATAAATTCAGTGCAAAGGAAATACTGCAGATCATCTAATGTAGTCTACCTTATTTTATGCCCCTGCCCCATGGGGTATGTGGGCGAGACCAGCCGTGAATTCAGATTCCGACTTAGTGAACATAGGTCGGCAATCAAAAACAATAAAAGAGGAGCCCCCTTGGTAGCACATTGGCAGGAAAAGCAACATCTTCCTACTGACCTCAGGTGGAGAATTCTGGAAAAAGTCCATAAGCCCATGGACAATAATATCAATGGATATAGAGCTAAAAGGGAAGTGTTCTGGATTTATACTTTGCAAACAGCGGTGTCAGGACTCAACGAGTCCATACCTTGGCATAACGCCCTACTGTGAGATCCTCTATTTTTTGATCTTTTGGAAATGTAACTGTCCCTTCTCTTATAACTAGCTAGAGGTAGGTATATTTTGCATCTATACAGGGGACCACACTTATTCCTTTGAATACTGCGTGTATTATTATTCATCTTGGAACAATGTTTAGTTTTGTCTTTTATTCGTTTGGATCTATTATTGGGCCACTCTGCAGCTCATATTGTCTTTGACCCTAGAGCCATCCCGTGACAATGGGTGGTTCGATTTTGAAAGACCCCGACTTTTGTCCTCACGTGTATATCTTTCCTATTGACTAGATAGGAGCCCCATGGTTTAGTCAGTTTTCTAGCTTTCTGCTAGTTTACGCGTCTTAGTGCCGTATTCCGCCTTTGATCTTTATACCTGAGTGCACGCCTTGATGCGGAAACCAGCCCGCTTTCTATGTTCTTGCCTGCCTGCACGCATTACCAGGTGTTATCTATTTCCCTGTGAAGGTGGACCGCATATAAACAGGGAGTGTCTCTGAATACGCTCTGGCCCTCTACTCGTTATCCCAGGACTCATTTGGCGGTTTTTCAGAAAAGGACGCAATATTTTTGTACGCGGTAAGGATGCAGACTCTAGTCCCGTTTTGCTCTTTATTTTCTTCTGATATACCACTCTTTATCATCTTTTGTGACTGTTTAGTTTAACTCATCGTTAGTCTCTGACTAGTCATTATATATTTTTTCTTGTTTATACCTTTTGATACAGCTAAGGGCCCCCAAGAGACAAGCCTCGCTCCTTGAGACATCTCTATAGAACTTTGTCCCCTAAGGCTTCTTCGCCGCTTCATCTTATTGGTGCATTATCGGTGGACCCTGCATTTTTTGTCTATGATATTCGGCCCACGGTATGTTACTTTGACTCTTGGTGGTGGGGGGAGCCTGATCAGGATAGGATTTTACCTATTTACTCTGTATCTTAGGTGGCTTCTTTCTTCCTTTCTTTATATCCTTTTAGACACCGATGGGCTAAGATGAAATCTTGTATCGATTTTGATGGCCGCTTATGAAGAAAGGATATGAGCAGGGTAAGTTATCTTTTTCTTATTGCCCTCTCTTGTTGTTGGGTAATGAGATTTTGTTGAGCCTTGCTGACTCCTTTAAAGGTTGTAGTTCGATATCTTTACTCTAGGTTCGGTATGTTTTGCTCGGAGCTCCCGATTGGCACTACTTTGATTAAATGATCTGCCTAGTGATTGGGAGTATAACGGTATTTACTCCTTCCTCGTTTTTTCTTTAACTTTTTCAGATTACTGCATTCTACATCTGTGACTATACGTCCTTTAAGGCGATAGACCGTTTCTGTCTCTAGATTTTGAATTTGTGGTATGTGTCTTTTGGACATTTAATTTTATCTTTGCACACTGGTACTCATGGATAAGTCTGGATCTGATGCTGTTCTTGACTCTGCACACGGTCTTGGCTAATAAGAAACACTTTTTTCTATATCTTTTTGCCCTTTGTATGTTGTTCTTATTTCTTTTTGCCTTATGCATGGCTATCTTCTGATCACACTACATCTTCTTTCATTTTGCACTATATTCTGGGTCCATCTCATTTCGTCTTGGTTGTGGTTTCTCCTGGAGATATTCATGCTCATTATCAGTTTCATTGATAGTTTGTCTTATTGTCCCCACAGATATTACACAAATATATAGTTTAATGAATTGAAGAAACAGCCTTGATTGAAAGTCCACTTTTATTATATAAGACTGTTGTACTGGATACAATTTGATATCCCCCATTGTGGAGAAGATATTAAAGAAAAGCTTACATTGTGCACCCTGACGAAGGATTGGTGAAAATTCGGTCCTGTTCCGAAAACGCGCATCGGCGCTCTTCTCTCTCTTTTTTTGTTTGGTCGTTCTGTGTATATATATAATTGTATATTGTTTGTTTGTTAATTATATTTTCTGTGTATGGAATATTGTTTTGTGGTATTGATGACAGCGTGGATGTGTGTGTGGATGTTGAATGTATTTAGGTTGTTTGAAGGCTGTAATGTATATATATAGTAATGTAAATAGATTGTATATATGTCCATGATTCTATCGCATTTGTGATGTTTTGATGATGAAAAAATAATAAATAGATATATGCTTTTGAAATAAATCGCTCTGTGTGGGACAATGTTGATATTGGAAAAAAATTGGAGTTAATACCCAAATGTATATTACCTTCTAGGGGAGGTTCTCTGTTTTTTGATAATAGTTTTTCCCTGCCTCCTCCTCCTAGCATTTTGTATTCAGGGACCCTTGTGTGTTCTTTTGGATAAGGAAATGATATACAGACTTTTGTATAGGGATTGTTTCTTGACCACATAGAGGAACAAAGCTGAAGTTCATGAGACTCTGGTATGACTTGCAATATCCTTTTAATGTACAGCTGAGCAAACGTTGAGCTGAGGTTATTTTATTCCTTATAATACATTGTCACACCATCACACTTACCATAAACTTCTTAAATACTTGGTGTCTTACAGTCAAGAAGTATAATAGCAGAATGTGTATTGCGAAATTAAACACACACATTTACATTTTGGAAAAAGATGTTAAAATTACTTTAATGTGATTTTGGAGGAACATGAAGAGATTCTATCTTTCATGCAATGTCCTACATTAACCAGTTTGTCTTTTTATAGGAATATATGAGAAGAATCAAAATCTAGTTCCTGTGTTCCTTGCTTGTACATCAGCTGCAATTATGCTCCGTGACCTGCCTTTCACCTTGGCTGCTGGCAGACTCTTGTGATTTCAGAACTCAGCTGTAATGGACATTTTGCAGTGCTTATAAAACTATCTGATACATTTTCAGCAAGGTCCTTCTTCAAGAGGCCTATTTGTGTGTTTGAAGTACTATAGACAAACACTTTTTTCATTCATTTGTCCACCAATGTCTTGAACAACCAGAGGCTCTGTGATTTTATGAAACAAGATGATGCCACAGTCTGAAAAGATAGCCCTTACATAACACACCAGTTAAAAATAAACAGATACATACAGTTTCCCTCTTGGTTTTGAACAACAAAGGCAGAATAAATGAGAAAATTATTCTCTTTCTGCAAGTGTAAGTGGGAACATTTTTTGTTCAAGTCTTTTTTTACTCCAGTGCTTCCAAGCAGAGGTTGGAACATGGTTCCCCTGAGCACAGTTAGCCCGGCACTTCACAGAGTAAAAAGGCTGACTGAAACTAGCCTGGGGTTTGTTTAGAGAATTTTATTAGACGTTTCTTCAATCTGCAACAAAATTCCTCTAAATAACAGTCATCTTATAAAGTTAATTATATATAACTAGATTACAATAGCTATCGCATGGATTTTTCGAGAATAAGATTTTCTTATTCTGAGTCTGACTGGGCCGTTAGGAAACTGGAGCATTTCCTCAGGCCGGTGACTAAAAGCCTGGCCAGGCCGGAGCTCAGCAAGTCACATGTCAGCGCTAACAGAACTAACAGCCCCAGTTCTTAATTACAACGCTCGAGCAAACTCCTATGGCTGTCATTTAATCATAAAAGTAAGTAAAGGAGACAGCTTCAAACACGAAAATGGAGCTTAACACTCCCTAGCACCCATCTTCATACACAAACTTTATTCCAAACATTCTCATGATATATATATATATCTATATATATCTATATCTATAGCTATATATATATATATATATATATACATATATATATATATATGTATATATATATATATATATATATATATATTCACTGGAAAAAACTTGGTTTCAGGTACGTTATAGTTAGAAATTAGCATTTAAAAAACCTTAGAAATTCACTGAAAAAAACATAGGTTTCAGGGACATTATAGTTAGTTGGACATTCAACTCTTACAAAACCATAGCAATTGAGCCGTTATAGTTAGTTCAGCTAACTATAACTCGTGCCCCCGCAATGCACTGCTGATGATGTCACATTTTACATCATTCATGACATGGTCAGTGACATCACTGATGATATCACTGATGACATCTCAAATGACATCACTGATGACATCATCCAGTGACTGTGTGTTCCTATAAAGTTTAAATATGTATTGTATATGTATATGGGTTAGAGACTAAACTGTGTGAATGGCTGTATCAGTCTGTTGTTCTATAAGCTGCTGCATGGGTTGGTCAGTAGCTACATGAGTGTCTATATGGGTTATCAATTGGTTGCCTGAGTATTTGTATGGGTGCCTGAGTGTGTGTGTGGGTGGATGGGAGGTGTGTGACTGTGCATAGATGTTTGAGTGGTTGATTCACTGGGTGTATGGGTTCAAAAGTGAATGTGGAAACAGCTGCATGGGTTGGTGAGTGTGTGTATGGGTGTATTGGTGAGTAAATGGATGTCTCAGTAGTACATGTCCAAGTAACTACATATGTCAAAGGCAGTGTATGTGAGAGTTGGTGTATTTAAATGACGTGAGAATCAGTGATTGAGAGAGTGGCTGTATGGATGAGTGTGTACTTGTATCAGTGATTGTATGAGAGAGTAAGTATGCATTTGCTTCTGTTTGAATACGTGATGTGGTGTGTGTATAACTGTATAGGTCAGTAAATGGAAGTGTGATTGAATCTTTACATTACTGACTAGATGTGTGAGTAACTCTGGATGAGTGGTGATGTGTGAGTGTCTGAATAGGTGTATGAGTGCATATGATAGTGTTGTATTGATGACTGACTGCATGTATGAGTGAGTGTATGGGTGAATGAGTGGATGTGTGTGTAGACCTAGGAATCAGTGAGTGCTTATGTAGTAACTGGTTTTGTAAGAGTGAAATTTCCACCTAACTATAACGTCCCTGAAACCTATGTTTTTTTCAGTGAATTACAATGGTTTTTTAAATGCTAATTTCTAACTATAACATCCCCGAAACCTATGGTTTTTTTCAGTGAATTTCAATGGTTTTTTAAATGAAAAATTCTAATTATAATGTGCCTCAATCCTATGCTTTTTTCAGTGAATTTCTAAGGCTTTATAAATGCTAATTTCTAACTATAAAATCCCTATTAAGTCCCCTTGAATCCTGAAGGCCCCTGGGGGCCAAGTAGCCCACCAGGTACCTCCAGTAAGCGCCACAGAGCTGCGTTGCAGAGACGTGTTCCTAGGCCAAGCACCTTTTTACACCACGCTGCAAACGTGGCTTCTGGCGCAGAATAGCCACGCATTAAACTCCACTATAACTGCATATCAAGTACTCAGTCTCCAGGTTTTCCCCATGCCTCAGCAGGGAAGTCTCAGTTGCTGAATACCTAAATATTGGCCCCATAAAGGAGGTGTTACCTTGGCCACTGAGTACTTGATGAGCAGCCATTATAGCCCATCATGTAGTTAGAGATTGGGTGTCATTCTCTGTGAGTCTTGCTCTTGCTGTCTTGCCAGCCCATTACTTCTGAAAATAGAGTGATCCTTCCCCTGCTTTCCTCTTGTAGCAATTGCACATTTGAAATGAGGACTTGTCGCTGCACAGCACATCATTTCTTTTGTCATCCTTGCAGCTCAGTCAGTAGGTTACAGTGCCTATTGCACAAAACGCCATTAAACCCTGCCTCCCAGCTGTGTTCCAGTGGATGTATACCAATCAACTTAAATGCAACACTGATAAGACAAAGGTTCTCTGCTTTGGGTATAACTGTACCCTCAATCTGCAAGCTCACTGACTGGATGGGCCTTCCCGCCCATAGCCCTAGCAGAAACTGTAAAAAACGTGAGAGACACATTCGACAAACAACTCACACTGCAAAATCAAATTAATATAGTAGTGGGTCTGATGCATCCTCCCTGCACCTCCTTTCCCTGCCTGTGAGGCTTATGGTCACCCTGGCTCTGGTGGTATCCAGAATGGATTATGCTAATGCCCTCTATTCCAGTCTTCCACAATACCTGCTAAAGAAATGACAAACTGTTCAAAATTCAGTGGCTCACTTGGTCTTTAAGTTATCCAGATGAACATCGATCCCTTCATATTTGAAGAAATTACATTGGCTCCCTGTCCAAAAGAGGATCCTGTTTAAGACTCTGGTGCTCATGCATAGAGCTTCTAACTCCTCTGGACACAAATATTTATCTTTCCGGATACAAGGTTACATTCCTCTTAGAAGTCTGCGCTCTTCCCTGGCCAGCTAGCCAAAGTTCCCAGGGTTAGGCGAACAAAACTGGAGGTAGACCTTTCTCCCTCCTGGGCCCCCTAGCCTGGAACAGTTTCCCTGCTGAATTACGCTAAATTAAAAGCGATCAGCCTTTCAGAAAAAAATTAAAGAATTGGCTTTTTACCCTCTAGTTATGATTTTCGGTACCTTCTTGCTTTCCACTTAAGGCCAAGACACTCCCCGGACTCCCGGGCACTTTAGGAATCCCTGAATTCAGTCATTCATGCAGTGCAGTCAGAACTTTGGAAAGGCATGAAGGGGCAGCCCCCTGTGGATGGGACCTGGTGCACAGTGAGACAGTGGTTAGGCAGTGCATCTCAGTCAGTCCTGACACCGCTTCTTAGAGGACGGGATCTCACGGCCCCAATTCAAGTCTGCAACCACACATCAGGAGTGTGTAGTGACTATCCCCCAAGAAATGTCATTTGTACTAGATCAGAGGAAAAAACAGATGAACAGAAGTGCAAGGTTGATAACAAAACAGAGCTGGCCCAATTCCACAGACTTATCCAGACTTAAGCTACAGCTGTTGAACTCACTTAGTACTATCTCTTCTCTTCCTGATTGACCCAATGTACAAACAGCTACCATTCAGCACAGACAGACAAACAGACAGATAGATAGATAGATAGATAGATAGGTAGATACATAGATAGATAGATAGATAGATAGATAGATAAATAGATAGATAGATAGATAGATTAAATGGAAAGAGAGATGTAGAGAAGAAGATAGAGGCATAACAAGACATAGAATCAGAAAGAGAGAGAGGTAGATAACAAGAGAAAGAAAAATACAGAACTAAAACCTGTTGTATTGTCAGAGGGACAGGTGGGATAATTTATGATGATATAATTAAACCTGTGTATTTGACCATCAGCGATAAGGTGAAGATCAATAAAGTCCAAAAGGCAGCCCTGAAACCTTAGCCAAATGCTCTTTAAAACATGGTATTGACAATCTGCCAACACATCTCTAGTGTTCCGCTACCCGGGGGCATCTGCTGAGTGATTGAGAGAAAATGTGCTTGCTTTATGCCCATCATCTGGATTTTCTTCATATAACCCAGGAAGACCTCAAAGACAACCTAACCAGCAAAAGGCATGCTGTAAGCATGGTCCTCTTGCCAGATTAACGTGGAGAAGGTACACTGTATGAGCTTAGGAGGTAAAGTTAACATATTCAAAATACGTTAACATTTGTGCCAATGATAGGGAAGTAGTGCATACTCAATTATTCAAGCACGAGCCTAAAAAGAAGTGTGTCTGAAAATTTAAATTGGCAGTCACAATGCTACAGAAAAAAAGCCAAACAAACATACAGAACACTCTGGTCAAATGGTACTCTCATTAAATCTGCAGCAAAAACTATTTGATGACTTAGTTTTTCCACTTATTTCATATGGACAGTGGCGTAGCAAGGTCAGGTGGTACCCAGTGCAGACAATTTCTTGTCACCCCCGGCTTGAAAAAATTGCACAAGTATGTGTTTAAAACACATATTGTTGCCATTTTGTCACCCCTCTCAGTGATGACACCTTGGGTGGCCCGCACCCACCACAACCCCCTTCCTACACCACTGTATATGGCTGTGAATCATGGCGATCAGAATTTAGCCCAAATATTTGCACAGCTGCTCTCTGAACAATATCCCAAGAACAGAACTCGGAAGGGTTGATCTTATTAAACTTCTAAAGATAAACAGTGACATTTTGTATCACAATGGAAGTGAGACCTTCTAGACATGTAATGTACAACGACAGAAAGTACACAAAAGCTGTATGGAGTTCCATACAGCAATTTTGCCCAGTAGTGCTAGACATGAATGGTGAGCTCGTCACCAGACAAGTCCATTTTGTCTCTTTCCTAGCTATAGGAGGGGTGCCTCTCAAGCGCTTACTCCAAAACAGGAGGAGAGAGTATTCATTCTTAGAGACCAGTCTAGGTAAAGGGCTGGTCCAAAGACATCAACCTATTCTAACTGAACTCCACAAACATTACAAATACATACATTCCTAAAAGAGGTTTGGGAAGAACACATCTATAGAGGTGGATTAAAGGAATGGGTTAAGGTGAAAATGATAATATGATACATTTAACTGGAAAGATTAACTACTTACACACAACAGATGTCGATAGAATAATACCACCCTGGACAGTTCTAGGTCCCTTAACGACACCTAAGACCACTGGACTGATAAACAGAAGTTGAATATTGATAGGCCGGTCACTGAAGAAGTGAACTCGTAACCAGGCCGGTCACTGAAGAAGTGAACTCGTAAACAGACCGGTCAATGAAGAAGTGAACTTGTAAACAGGCCGGTCAATGAAGAAGTGAACTTGTAAACAAGCCTGTCACTGAAGAAGTGGAATCGTTAACAAGCTAGTCACTGAAGAAGTTGAATCGTAAACAAGCCATTTACTGAAGAAGTGGAATTGTAAACAAGCCGGTTACTTTCAATTCAATTCAATTCAATATATACTATATTCGGCATAAGACAATACCATAAAAGTACAGTGTTAAAAAACAGTATCTCATACATTTTAAAAACCATGCTAAAATTCTATTTAACTGCAATACATAAAGTATAATTGATTCAGCACGAGGATCATCTTATAAAGCTGACAAGAAAATCCCAGATTACAAATAATTCATCCATAGTATAATGCAGTCAGTAGCAGATATTAAACACACAGGACCATTATTCCTCCCCTCTACTGGTTCTGAGTTTCATCGCTAATCTTAAAAAATGTACTGTACAGAAAAGCGTTAAAGATTCTACTGACAATTTCAGCAACAGTAGGGCCACCTTAGCTTGTTTAAACTTGGCTTTCCTTAAAATACCTTTTAAAAATAATCGCCTAGGGTAAGCATAAAATGGGCATAGTAGGACCAAGTGGAGCGTATCCTGTGGAGACCGTTGGTTGCAGCCACAGGGGCCCTTACTCTCCAAATGCTTTGTATACCCTGCTGGAACTGCCAAAGTGTGATGTAACAAATGTAGCCTAAAAGGGGTCATAAGAAATCTGTCTGATGGCTTGGTCAGCTCTCTTGCTTCCCTATTTTTATATGGCTCTGTTTAAAAATTCTAACTTAATGCGGCCCCTATCCTTAGATAGCAATTTTGTTGGGTGGGTAAAATATTCAGCACAACCCATGTCTATCAGTTTTTCCTTGATATATTTAAGCCAAGGAATATTATGACCGTGTGGCCGTGCCATGCAGTCTGATAACATTTGTTGGCTTAACGCTGCCTCTGGGTTTGTCCATACTTTAATCCAGCATGCGAGGGGCTTCCATTGCAGCCGTCACACAGCTGGACTATGCCCAGTTCCTCATGAACCACGTAGGAGGAAATGCTTTGTGGGCCTCAAGAATTTGTTTTCTTCTATTTGTAACTTATGCGGGTCTAGAAAGCCCCAGACCTCACTCCCATATAAAACTTTGGCACAACTTACAGAACTGTAGCGGTTCAGGATTTGTTCCGGGGACCATCGGCCTAGCCTCTTTGCAAAGTTCATGATTGTCCTGTTGAGTTAATTAGTGTATGACTTTTCTCCTCCACGAGGGATTTGAAGCTAAGGCGACTATCAAACAAGATCCCCAAATATGAAAATGACTTGACCTTTTCCAGTCCCTGTGTGCCTATTGTATACTTAGTTTTACTGGATGGTCCTTTCCCTACCTCCATGACGTATGATTTGGTGAGGTTCGGTGACAAATCTAAGCTATCCATAAAATGGACAAAGCCATCTATCAGGCGCTGCGGTCCGCGCGCAGTGCGGGCCAAGAGTACCGCGCCATCTACGTACAGTAACACAGGTATCCCTCTCCTACCTATCTGTGGGCAGTCCACCCTAGAGCTACCAGCGCCTGGGTCAAGCCATTTATGTATAAAGTGAAAAGGAAGGGGGCCAAAATGCACCCCTGCCTCGCTCCCCTTGAACATGGGAAGTGGTCAGTAACATTTCCCTCCTCATCATATCTGACCTGGGCAGAAGTATTCTGATGCAGTGCACGTAATATATTTACCAAACCAGGGTCAACTCCCAAAGCCCCCAATAGTTCCCACAATTTCTTCCGATTTACTCGATCAAATACCACAGTGAGGTCCATGAAAGCCAAGTACACCGTCCACTCACTGGCTACAGTGTACTTGGCTGCCAGGAGATATAAATTGAGGCATTGATCTGTGGTGGAGCGGCCATACCTAAACCCATACTGGGTATCCGTGATGATCTCATGTTCCTCCGCCCAATCAATCAATCGGTTAAGAATGGCCCTACCTAGAACTTTCACGTTAACATCAATTAACGAAATGGGCCGGTAGCATTGAGGGCTATTTCTATTCCCTTTTTTTAATATGGGAACGATTATGGCCGTGGACCAGGATATTGGCATGGTTGACTGCACTGCAGTGTTTATTACTCTGGTGAGTATAGGCGCCCAGAGTACTTTCTGGATCAAGAAGAGGTCTGGGGGAATCCCGTCAGGTCCTGGTGCCTTGTTACGGGTTAGCCCCTCAATCCCAGCCTTTATTTATCCTAAGGAAAAGGTAATCTGAGGTGGGTTCGCACTTTCCAATTCTACTGTAGCCAAATCATTAATACTGCCTTGGTTGTAAAGGCACTTATAATGCTCAAGCCAGGTTTCTAAGGAGAATATGGCAGGCCAACTTGGATTTGTTTGAATCCTGAAAGCATGGTTCGTTAATGACTCTCCAGAAAGCAGTCGAGTCCTTTGTCTCAGCCGCTTCTCTCAAGTTTTCCCATGCCTGGTTCTGCAATGCGGTCTTACGGCATTTTAGTGTTTTATTGTACCTAGCCCTTCAGCTTTATGTCTTCCCTCTGTCCCTAGGTACACATTTAAGAGCCGATTTCAGGTCCCTCAAGGCGAGGGAGCAGTCATGATCAAACCACCTCGGTGCACTATGTTCCTTATTGGTCTTCCTGCCCCTAAGAAAGCCATCATTTTGTTGGGCCGCACCTTCAAATGCCCTGATCAGGTCTGCCCCCTCAACCTCCAAGTCCAGCCACCTCCAGACATTGGGCTCAGCCTGTGTCAGTAAGGTTCTATAAAGTGCTTCGCTGTCCGTGTTGACCCACCTTAATCTCCTGCCTTGGTCAGAGGCTTTAATTAAACCTCCGGCCTCCCTTCGATGGGATAGAAATACCGAATTTGGATCTCTGATGCACAGGAGAAGCGGATTTTGGTCGCTAAAAATGCTAACCTCTATCTCAAACCTTATGACCTGACACTTTAATATGGGTGTCACGAAAATAAAATCAATTACAGAGCCCTTCACCCTGCCTTTGAAAGTTGGGGTGACCATGCTGTTACCCTCCCCACCGATCAAATCCATGTTGTGTGTAAGTGCATGACTGCCCAAGATCTTATTCAGCGCCCCTCCTTCCCTTGTGTGATTCAGGTGCCACCCCTCTACAATCGGGCAGGCCGACTCGTTCCCCTCATTCATTCTTAAAAAGGGGCATGAGTGACAATTAAAGTCCCCCGCTAATACTAGCATGGAGCATAATGCCCCTTGCTCCTCCATACCTGCCAGCCAAACACCCAATTCATTTAGACATAGGAGAGGTTGTCCTGGCGTAATGGCGTTATAGAAATGTACAAGAATTAAATTAAAACCCTTATTACGATACGTGATTCCCAGCACGCAGTCCGAGGCCCAGCTTAGTTCACCTCATCTTCCTGAGAGTCTAAGATCGACATAAATAGTCAGAACCCCCTTTGCCCTCCCCGGCGCTGACTTACGTGCTGGGACAGAGAACATTTTGTATCCTTCTACTGCCTGGGTATTGCTGTATACCTCCCATGTTTCTTGTAGGAGGATTATTTGATGTTTCTTTATATAAGTTAGCCAATTATGATTTTTAATTTTTTAGGCTAATTCCAGGATATAATCTTAATCTCTCCCACTGTTTGACTACCTGCAGTGACAGTTGTAAGGTTGGTAAGCATTACAAGAGCTTCACCCAATTTGCCTGCATTTATCTCCAGACTTCTCCCACCGGGCTCTATGACTCTCACATTGGCATTAGAATCATCTAAGTGTGTGCGGCTTGACCCTTCATTGTCTCCTATTTTGGGTGACCCCTCCCACATAGCTTCAGTCTCATCTGTCAACCCCCCCCACCAGTCAATCTATTTCAATTAGGGCTGAGGCACAATGGAGAGGTACAAATCGATTAGTGAGTGGAACTATCTGACCCTCCCCTCGTAGTGCAATCCAGTTCCTCCTATGGTCACCTTGCATATTGCTAGGCACCGTGTCCCTATAAAGAAAAAAGCCAAGGAGAGCAATCTAATATTGGACCCTCCCTCCCCTTGGTATTGACCCCTCGATCGACTGTAAAGGAGCTCTTTGACTAACTCTTGATATCTGAAATTTAAGATCACGCAATCACCCGCAAAGCTCTTTCTACTACTTCCGATCCAAGCCACCCTCCTTGCCATCAGAATATGTCTGTGTTGTGTGATATTAAAACCTGTATTTTTGACTAACCAATGTGCTGTCTTGTTAATTAAAGTACGCGGAGATTCCTCCCTGTCATCCCCATTAGTAGGAACCCCTGCTAGGACCACTGTTTAGGGGCTTGAGGCTGGGGGGAGATCCAATGTCGGTAAACCCCTAGTGCTATGCACAGAGTCGACCATTATTAGCTCCTTATCACTGACTGTTGCCCTTCTTCCCTCTGGACACCTCTGGGCTGTGTCAGGGCAAACCATATTAATTGGCCCCATTCTATTTATGCCTAGAGTAGTCCCGTTTGTTTTGCCCGCCAAGGGGCCCTTATTGATGCCCTCCCTATCTTTACCTGACTGCCCGCCTTCGTGGTGCCCCTCTCCCCGGCCCTCATAACTAATTGTGGGCTTTGATTGTGATGTGGCCTCTGCTCCCCCCTCCTCAGGCTCCCTAATTCTGCCGGGCACGTTATTGCCCTGATCGCACAGCCAAGAGAGTTTTTCCTTAATAACCTTAATTTTCTCCAGCACCGGACCCAAATGGGTGGAAAAGAGAAGCTCTAAGTTTGACCTCAATAAATCTTCCACTCCCTGGTCAATCCCCATCTTCCCACAATTTGAGCATTGTGTACTGCATATGGGTCCCACAGAAGTGTTCACTCTGCTAGTCTTGACCGCACTCTTCTGTTTTGGTTTCGATTTTGACAGAATCGGCCCCCTTCCCCCCGATCGTGTGCTCCTGGTCCTTGTGTCAGCTAGAGGTGGTACCAACTGTGTAGTGCATGCAGCTTTTTTTTTTTCACAACAAATTTTTATTGAGTAGGTAAGCAAAATGAAATACGTGGCTCCCCACAGTCAGGAGAACACCACCAAGCATCATGACACATTTTCATCTGTATTGCAAAGCCCATTTAAAAAAAAGGATGAGTAACAGAGCCACCCCCTCTCCTCCCCCCACCAGCCCCACCCACCCAACCACCCATCTACCCACCCCTTATCCCTCCCTAACCCCTTGCACGTGAGTATACAAAACAATCAGTACTTGGTCGTATTGTGCTAGGTATGACACGCTGCCTAGGCCTGTATCGCATCTTCTACCTGTATGTCTTCCTCTAATTCCAGTGGGGGGTCCAGTATCAATCCCCTATACTCTGCCCATCGCTTCCAGATCTTAAAGTGCTTCCGGGGGCATCCTCTCGCTTCAAACACCGGGCGTTCCAGTCCCATTAAATAGTCTAGTCCAGCCTTCCACTCACACAGGGGGGGGCACGCTCTCCCTTCCATTCTCGTGCTAGGTCTCTTTTGGCAACTACAAGCCCCAACAACAAGAGATGACGTTTATATATATTGCCACCTACTCCCTCCAAAACATGGAGCAGCCCTAATCGAGGAGTGCGGGGAAGTTCCCACCCCAATACCTCTGACAAACAAGTCCAAACACCCCTCCAGAATCTGACCAGTCCAGCACACGACCACACAGTATGCAGCAGCGTACCCGTCGCAGCTCCACAGCGCAGGCATTCCGGAGACCCAATCAGTCCCGCCTTCCACAGTCGCTCTCGGGTATAGTATGCCCTGTGTAAGTACTTGAATTGAATGAGCCTAAGCCGTATGGCGATGGCGGCCCCTCGCGGGCACTCCAGGGCCTCCCTCCAATCATCCTCATCCAGGGGACCAACATCGTCCTCCCAGGCCTCCTTAAGTGAAAGGAGGGTGGTTGAGCAATGAGTAACCAGTGTTTGATAGATTCGGGACACCTTCTTGTCTCCAAGGTCTCCCATGAATACCTTCGCTTCAACTGGGCTAAATTCCGGGAGTGACTCCAGGTTAGTGAGGCTAGGCGCTAATGCATGGCGAAACTGAAGGTATCGAAAGAATTGGGTCTTGGGCATGTGGAACTCCGTGCTGAGCTCCTGGAACGATTTGAGGGTGACCCCGGTCATTACATGGCCCAATGACGAGATCCCAATTGCGTCCCAGCCATCAAATCCCGGCAATGTGGCCAGCGCGGGTAGTCGCCCGTTTCTCCACAACGGAGTCTCTGCCGTTAATCTTCCCCACCAGCCCATGTGCATGCAGCTTTTAATGCACCATTTAATCTTGTGATCACCTCTCCACCCTCCCTTGCTATGGTTCCTATACCTGGATTAGCCCTAGGGGCTACCCTCTCTGATGGCCCAGGTTCTGGCCTATTGATCACTGATGCGGATGAGTTGGGATTCTTCTCCGCCTCTTCAAAACTAATGTGCGACCGATCAGGGTCAGAATCAGTTATGAGCGGATCGTAAATGTACGTGGGTGAGCCATCCTCCTGTGTCATGTGAGAAACATGAACTATAGCACTAGTGGTGTTGCCACTGTCTTGCTTTGATTGACCTTGGGGGATACCTTAACTTGGTATTTTGGACCTCGCTATGGAGCCCATAGATGATCGCTTATGATCTAGCAGTGTATTTAGCGACAATCTTTTTTCAGTGAGCTGAATTTCATGGACTAACAGTGATTCTGTATCAAGGGTCCCCTTAACTCCACCCCGTACCCCAGGGATCACCTTCCGCTTACTCATACTAGGTGGTGTTTGATACTCCCACAAGTTACAGTGCGAATATGCTTTAGAACTATGATCAAATCTTGTATTACATACAATACACAAAGCACTAGAACTGGAGTAGAGTCCACAAGGCACAAAGCGCTGCCTCCCTAACCACTTAGACTGGTGTAATCAAATTTTTCTTCCACGCTATCAATACAGGGCGCGTCCGCAGCGTGTATCTAGCGGTTCACTTACTACAACTCTGTGTCTAGCATTTGTCCCTTTGGGAGGTGTCCTGTTTTTCAAAATCAAGGGGGGGTGGCCCTGCCGGGCCTCCTCCGGCCTTTTTACTGGCAAGGACCAACAATGCTGCAAGGGCGTCCCGCGCCGTGGGAGCCCTCGGTCGAATTTGAGTCCTGGCAGCAGCTGGGTCGCAGAGGCTCTCGCCGCATCTCTAGCGGGACTGCACTGCCTGCTGGGAGGTGTAGTCTCGGTTGAGCTGTGCTCATGACGGAGCAGTTCCGTCATGGCCCAGCCCGCTTAATGGAACGTCCAGCGCAGGCGCGGAATTCGCACCGCGCAGGAGCGCCGAGCGGGCCATGACGGAACCGCTCCGTCAAGAGCACAGCTCAACCGAGGCTCATGACGGAGCGGCTCCGTCATGAGCATGGAAGCGGTTAAGAAGTGGAATCGTAAACAGGCCGGTTACTGAAGAAGTGAACTCGTAAATAGGCCAGTCTCTGTAGCCCATGTGGTGCAATAAATGGAAACCAGGATTAATTTCCTTCTGCACTGTCATGTAGAGGCAGGAGAAACAACATAGTTTTATCAGAACTCGTGGAAGGAAAAAAACTTCCCAAGGAAATGTTTAGAAAAATTATGGCTTTTCTAGGGAGAGAAAGACAGGGGCAATAGCTTACAAATATAGTTCATTAACACAGCACAGCAAAACTGACGTGAGAAAAACGCCGATCACTGCCTCACAGAAGGATGGAACTAATATTCTATCAGGTGAACCAACTGTCCTAATAGTCAGGAGGTCCTTTCAATGTGATTTTACCTTCCTGCATGCATTTATCCTCCTAAATCCTTGTTTTGCTTAAATACCTTTTCTCAAAACCAACATGTTAAATACTACGGTATAAGCCATATATGCAGATGTGCGGTGCATAATGTACTCTTTATTACCATTGTTGAGGGAGAAAAGAGGCACTAGGACTCAGCGCTCACCAAGGGTCATATCACGTGTCACTCTGCACACACATATAGAATTAAATATACATCTTTAAAAGCATTTATTTTTTACAACTCCTGTTTCAATAAATGTAATTTTACAAGATTGCTGCTGTAAACGCATGTCACCCACTGTGGCCATCACATGTGTGCAGCTGTCATTTAATGGTGGAAGCGTTTGAAGATGCTGTCATGCAGACACTGCGATCAGAGGGCAAAACAACTGGGTTCTGGGACAATAGAAAAATAGAGGGTCGTGGGAGAGCAGGGAAAGAGAGAGGGAGACAAACTAGGCCTTCATATGCACTGCAATTGAATGTCTGATGTCAGTAATGGAAGCATACATCAACGAATAAAGACACCATCAGACTAAAAGGCTCCTGGGAGGAACGAACACTAGAACAGGGAGGAACGCCATCGAATCCAGAGCAGGATAGCGATGTATACAGCAACACTTTCCAATCACGAACCAATGGCTGCCCTAAAGTCCACCATTATATGTCCATGTGATCTGTTTGAAACAATTGCTATCGAAAAGATAGCTAAGTACAGATAGCTCTCTCTAGCCGAGACCTACACAAAAGATGTTAACTTCAAGTTCTGGCAAAGGCTACAGATTATTTGCATTAGATGAGAATTATATGGGTGACTTCGGAGACCTGAACATTCAGTAGCAGAAATTGTGCTTAATAAAACATATGAACATGAGATAAGCCTATTCATTTGAATACCCGCTTGTTCAGAGACTTGAAAGGTGTAGGATGTAAAGTCCGCTTAGCTTCACCAACTCCGCATTTCAGCCTTCCAAAGTTTGTAAAATTCTTTTTTAAGTTGTGTACTAATGAATCCAACTGTTCCAGTGTTTAGAAACAAATCAGTTTGTAGTGTGTGCGACATATATTTTTATGGTTAGCTCATTTTTGATGGACTGGCACTTTGAACTCTCTTGGAGGGTTAGCATCAGTTAGCATCTTTTCTGATATTAGTCACAGGACCAAATAAAGTAGTTAAAAAGGTAGGTGGGGATAAGGGACTGGCATAGAAGGAACCTGCGCTTGGATGTGGCCTAACGGCTAGAGGGCGTCTTAGAAGTTGGGGAACCGGGTTTGAGTATCGTTAGGGACGCTCAACAGCCTGTGATTTTGAGTAAATCCCTTAATCTCCACGTGTTTAACAAAAATGAATGTGTCCCTTTGCAACGCAATTGGTGCTCATGTAAAGCTCCCTCATACCATTGAGTCGAGTTCACCCAATATAAAACTCCCACCCCCCAAAAAAATTGTTGGGGGGAGTTGGTTCATATTTTATAGAGAAGGCTCCATTCACCCGCAATAACTATGCAGATCTTAACTGCAAAAGTTCATCACAGAAAAATCAGTTAGAGTTATAATTTGTAGAAACTGACACATTCGCAGAGAATAAATGTAGACTCAAGGCTGCAGTCCCTCTTCAGAAAATAGATATTCTCACAGAGATTATGTAGAGAATAAAGGCTACTGCTGGTACACTGATGAAGAATAGGTATCCCCATTACATTAAAAGAGGTTGTAAACCTCCGGCACTACTATACCTGACATAGAACAGACAAGCTATATTTCGAGTAGCAACACATTCAATACTGTCTCATTTCACCGGTGACAACAATAGAACGGTCTCCCAGTGTCTGGAGCTTCAATACAGGGTACCATAGCCCCAGTAGAACATATTCTGGGCACTCAGAGATCGTATAGCCCAATATCGCTCTTATCTGTGACAGGATCTCTTTCCAACGGGGTTGAATGGTGGGACAGTCCCACCACATATGGCGAAGTCTCTCAACAACTTACATCCCCTCCAACATCTATCTGAGGTATTCAGGAAAATGGTGTGTAAACTCTTGGGGTGGAGATACCAGTCATATAGGATCTTATAATGTGCCTCTCCTACAACCAAGGAGTGATTATATTTGAAGATATACCTATAGAACTTGGACCACTGTTTCTCCTCTATGGTAATGCCTAGCGTCATTTCCCAAAACTGGGGCATGCGTGTGTCTGGTTGAGAGTAAACGTGAATAGAGAAAGGATAGAAAGCCCCGGGTAGTTACCCCCACTTCGTACAAAGTTCTCAACAGGAGAGATTTAGTTTCTAGTTCTAGAGTGCGGATACCCACTGAGTCTACATCAGATTAGGAGACCAGGAGGGAGTTGATTTCAGCCTTAAAAGACTTGAATGAGGCATTAATATCTGCTTTAATGTCTTCTCTCTGGTCAGTCATAAAGTCTCACAATGCGGAGAGGAGTTTGTCTTTGGTCAGTGCCATGCTTTCCTCCAAAGGGGTTATTACATCTTCCGCTCTGGCCTCTGTTGGGGCAAAATAGCTTGAAACTTCGTTTGTCTGAACTTTTTTCGGTGGCATAGAAGCTAGTGGGCAGGTCGGTGTATCGATGGAGGGGATATACATTGGACCCTAGAGCACCAACAGATACCAATAAAGATTCGCCCACAAAGTAGCTTGTATCCTCTATCGGTATGGCATTAGGTAGTAAAGTCTAGCCAAAAATCGTAGAGTGTACTCTTGAGGTCCTCTCAGGCACGCCACCCTCATTAGCGCCAGAAAGTTTGCCACCCACGGGGGAGAGTTCTCGTCATGGATCTTTCTAGTGAGAGGTAGACGTCCCATAGACATACTATGGAGGACTGTTACCTGCAGTGAACAAGATTAACAGAGTTTGCTCCCGAAGACTTCCTCACTCAGCGTGTGGGCCTCGTGGAAGAAGTAGTGGAAATGGGAGAATCAGAAAGCAAATATCTCCATGGAGCCCTCCTCATTCGACACTCCAACGACCCTCATATCACAGTTCTCGTATCACACGGGCCCCATTTTAGGGTCAGGCAATCACTGAAATAACCTGCATCCACAATCCCTTCATTAATTAGCTGCACATCTCTTTAGGCAGGGCTCTATCGCCAGGCACTCAGCATGTTCAGTGCATGTAAAAAGGAAAGCACGATCTCCAACCAGGGCATAGATTCCCTACCGTTATCACCAGGTACATCCTGCACCATGGAGCCGCGAGCAGGTGGGGTGTGTCAGCGAGGCTCTCAGCTCACCCTGACAGGAGACAGGCTGAGACTAAAGGTGTGTATTGCCACGGTAAGCCGCTGCCACACTAATAGGGCTGTTCTCCCTGTCCAGTGGGCTCACTCCGCATCTACCATCTTCCCCTTTCAGGCCACAGCTCTTGTCATGCTGCAACTCAGCTGCTCAGCTCCTCCAGAGGTTCAGAAGGCAGTGGCAAGGTTCTTGCTGTGTTCTGCCCACATTCCACTGCATTTCTTTCAATGCTAGTGGTGGATAGGCGTGGAAAAGCTCAGATCCAGAGGGTGACAAGAGGAACCTATGTGGAACGCGTCCCCATGGCCATGATGGCTGGCCATGTCCCCTAATGTTACTTAATTTTTTACATTCATTTTAAATGTAGAAAAACATAATGTAATATTACAGCATTACTAACGCAATTGTTTTGGGTATTTTAGGGCTGTAGTAACTATAGAAGGGCAGTTTGTGACTTTGAAGGAACTTTCTCTTTCGTGGGTGGGTGCATGTACCTTGCTATCCACCTCCCTCCTTCTTTAACACCTCATTACTCCTCCCTTAACCCCTGTGCTTTAGTAGTAAGTATACCCCATTTTCCAGTCACTTCCCTGTGTTCTTCCCACAATTAGTACAAAAATAATACTTCCGTGTGCGGAGATCTCTTCAGTCAGTGCAAAGCTCGCGGTACATAAAAGGTAAAAGAGACAGAGGCATAGACCTTGCTATGTAGGTATGGGAATGGCATTTTGCAGTACGTTAGTACAACAATTGCAGAGTTACAAACTTACAACAAAATTTGTGATGAGGTCCCCTGGAGATACAAATAGTAGCTCCTACAATGTTTTTATTATTTTTGAACTAAGACTTAACAAACATTCAGGCGTTAAGGCACTTAGCATGCACCTCCTCAATGAGTCACGCAAGAGATCTTCACTAATTTGGTGCGGCAAAAAAACCCAACTCAAGCAATCTTTTTCAACAGGTTTCCATTCTCCCCTAAAATAGAAGCATAATCTGAGAAGCAACCCAAATTACCAGTAACCCAATGAATCCTGATATATGTTACCTCATATATCGGAATAATGACTTGAGCTTTTCGTCCCAAGCGGTAAATATTCGGTGTAACACAATATGTAACCCCTCGATAAATTTGGCCTGGTCAAACTTGCCAAATTTGATTAGAGGACAATACCCCAAAATGTGCATGCAATGCCCGATTTCAGGAGAAAATTCATAACATGTGATAATTATTGCACTGCAATTCTGTTCCATTCAGTATTTTTCTTTATATCGGAACTGATAATTAGTGCTCATAAAACCAAGACATTAATCATGAGGGCCTTGTTCTTCCTCACTCCCACTTTTAACAACAACAAACAACAGGTGGAATTCTATAGTGGTATCCTTGTGCTGCCCACCTCTGCAACAGGGTGTCGAGAACTCTTTAATACCTTCAATGCTAAGGGTATTTTTCTCCTGTGCTGAGATTTCTTAAATCTCTTTATTTCATGATGAGCTCACCTTGTCATTAGCACAGCTCCAGTGTGCTTCATGACGAGCTAAGCTCGTCATGAGCATGGAAGGGGTTAAAATGCATAGCATTTGAGCGCCAAGAGCCAATGGTTAATTGCGCTACATTTCAGCTTGATATCTATCAGGCCGTGAAACAGCACTGCCGCATCAGGACCCGAAATGCATAATGGAATTAAGATTCCTGCGGTGATTGGGCTTGTTTTACATTCTGCGTGCACTGACGGAAATAACAACCACACAAAAATACAACTTGGGGGAAGGGATTTTTATAGAACGTTGAACAACGATATGAGTGTATGAGCAGGAGCGCGGTGTGTGGCCTACCCTGGGGAGCAGGAAGCCGTGTGCTGCGTGGCAATTAGGGCCTAGTGATTATGAAATTATAGCAACATTATAGCAACATGTCCTCTTTCAATTCTGAGACGTTAACTTTGTTGTTCCTCTTGATCGCTCCCCGCTTACTGCTTCCGCAGCAGCAGCTCTGTGTTCTGGAACCACCTGGCAGGCAGCCATTTTTCACAGTGGATGGCATTTAAAGAGGCGTGAACACAATTTGTAGTGTTAGGTTGTATTAGATTATTGCAATACAGTTAACACAGCAATGAGGCTGCCTCAAAGGAGAGAGAGAGAAAGAGGAAGAAAGAGAGAGAGAGATAAAAGGAGGGGCCATGGGAGAGTGAGTGAGTGAGGCTATTTTTGAATAGGCTCACACCCTGCTTTAGGCACCTGGGGTACCAAGAATACATTCATTAAAGGAGTCACAATTTGTGCACCAATTTTAGTGAATGTATTCGTATTGTGCTAACCACCCTATGTCCCAATAGTACCTCATTAATATTAATAAGGTAGGTTGCAAATTGTGACTCACTACGCTTTGTTTCTATCATAGAGAAAATGACTTTCTGGGGTCTGTAGACCACTATGTCTGTGATCGCTTTTCAATAAAGTAATCTTTTTTTTTTATCCATTTAGTTTCCCTTTAAGGAAAATGGGATACGTTAAAAAAAATAGGAAGTTAAACAAACTTTTTAATAAACTAGTCAGTATTCTAATAAATGTATTTGCAACAGTCATGCTTGTGAATGGGTTACCACCTTCTTTGAGGTGTCCATCAAATATTAATGTATTGGGAGCAGATTTTGTTTGTAAAACATTGATCCATAGCACAAAGAATCAGTATTTAGAAGTGATGCCCTTAACATGCCCTACCCAAATATCGATTTGGTATGGTTTCCGAAACCCATATAATGATTCAAAAAACCTCTTCCAAATCGTTAAATGGGTTTAGCACATTCGAAAAATGGTTTAGCATTTGCAAGCTCTCTGGTTTTTCTAATCAGAGGGTTTCCAAAAGTGAATCCTTTTGTACACAGGCCCAGACTGGGAACGAAAACCGACCCTGGTAAAGTGCTCGCCCCAGTTGGGGGTGCGACCGAGCTCTTTGCCGAGGCTGGTTTTAGGCCGATTTTGTTACAGGGCCGATTTTGCAGCTTTGCTACAAAAACGGTCCTGTAACAAAAATGGTCCCCGGGGGCCCAAAACCGCCCCCCACCCTTGCAGCGCACTGGAGGATTGCCCGGCGTCCGCAACGGCCAGTCCGGCCCTGTTTGTACATTTAGCCCCACGTTGGTTAGCCAAATAGTGAGCAAAGAAAGAAAGGGTTGGTGAGAAATGTCTCATATTCTGCCAAAATTGTTTCTGAGGCAATCCTTTATTTTTGCTTTGAATTTTTTCATAAAAGAAATGCCAATGAATTGGGATTGCACATCTTCTATACATATATTGACAGGAAGTCAACCGAAAAAGTTAATAGTATCATGGCACACCCTGATCGATAGTCTTCACAACATTGGAATCCAAGGAGACGCCTGCAAGTGGATTACCTCTGTTCCCAGGTAGAACCCAGAGCAAACATCTTTCGCCTTTCACAATGGAAACCAAGAACACTTGCGGCATCCATGAAGATTCGTTCCTCAGTCCCTCCCTGTATAACACCTACATGAGTCCCTTGGCCAACGTTGTCAGATCACATGGAGAGAACAACATATCCTATGCTGATGATGCCTAGCTCTTCCTCTCACTGTCAGAAGACCCCTACGCCACGCTAACCAACTTCTGCAGGTGCATGAAGAACATTGCCAACTGGATAAGAGACAACTGCCCAAAACTCAACACAGACAAGAAGGAAGTGCTGATCATCGGGAACAACACCTACCTATGGAACAATGCCTAGCGGCAGCCCAAACTAGGACCACCGTGACCGACCACGCCGGCAACCATGGCATCAATCTGGACAGTAAGCTCGCCATGAGAAGACAGATCGACGCAGTCTCCTCCGCCTGATTCCTCACTCTACGCATGCTGTGCAAGATTTTCAAGTGACTCCCCATCGACACCAGACGCACTGTCACTCAAGCCCTGGTCACTAGCTCACTGGACTACTGCAAAACACTCTACATTGGAGTCACCTCGCACCTCCTCAAGAGACTGCAAACCATGCATAACTCAGTGGCCAGGCTCATCCTAACAGACCCACGTCACCCCCCACCTCAGGGAGAACAATAGACTCCCCATTCAGAAAATATACCAGTTCAAGATGTTGATCCACGCCGTCATAGCTCTCCAAAACCAGGGACCAGTGTACATCAACCACCGAATGAACTGCCACTTTCCCTTTACAGACACTTCAGCCCCTCTGCCTTGCCCACACACCCTGCCGCCAAAGCGGAGGACGCTCCTTTGCCCACCTCCCTGAAAAGACCTGGAATGACCTCCCGATTCACCTATGGACCACATAATTTTTGCTTAATTCAGGAAAGGGCTCAAGACCTGGATATTTAATTGAGACCCTGGCCACAGTACGCTCAGTGCCTGGATACCTTCTCAGGTGATTAGCTGCGCTATACAAGTCCAGATTGATAGATTGATTTGAGTTTGAGTGGCAACAAGGCCTGGTCTTGCTCTCATGCTAAGCAAGGAGATCAATGCAGAAAAGGAAGACGGGCAGTGATATCGAGGAGGAGTAAGGGACTACGGCACAACCGGCACACACGGTGCGCAGAAGCAGCTGGCATTAGGCCAGTGAGGCTTGCAACCATTTGGGAACTGAGGGAGTCGTGAGAGTGTAGCTGCCCTCAATTTTGTAGCAGCACTGCCATTTTCTCCTGCTCCTTGTGGGTCAGAGTAATTGCCTAGCAACTATCCTACACTCATACCCTCTTTTACCCATTTACAGCCCCACACAGCCAGCTCATTTTGCAAACAAGAAACTGGCCCAGGACAATTAAACCCTAGAGGAATATGAGAGGATACTAATATGCGCTGAAGTTGGGTTTCTAGTTATTACTATATCCATTGCTCTTGCTACTTACTGCAATTTGGTGTAACTTGTCTCAAGCTTTTGCTGGTTGCCTGTGACCACAAGTTGCCTTCATTTATGGCTAGGTAGTTTCCAAGAGCCAACATTGATGATTTGCAGCAGCTATGGCCATCTGTCTGTTTGGAGATTGCAACAATAAAGTTTCTGGGCACAGAGAGACAGTAAAGAAAATATTGGAAAGCCTAATGTGCCTCCCTGTGCTTTATAAAGATCACAACTGCCCTAGTTCTTGTACATTACTGCGGTTAGGAACAACTTTTCAGTGAATAACTTTTCTATCAATTATCATATCATCATGAGACAGACCAGAGCCAGAAAAAAAGACTTGAAAAATCTGTCTCGTCCTCATCTAAGGGAATAGGTGGAAAGGTGATACTTGAAAAGTACTGGAAAAGTTTGCTCTCAACATGAGCGTTAATGGTAGCCTCAACGTACTGCAGTAAAAAGTGGTCTATTGAAGGGGAAGTGATTGCTTAGACGCGTATCTAGTCGATAAATGCGGCCTTCCTCCCACCAAGAGGCCACCGGGGGATAAGATCTCTGTGGATTTGGAACCTGCAGTCCTGTGCGAGTAAAAAGCAGCACCAAACAGCAAGGACAAAAAGGATTATCTCCAGCAGTGTCACAATAGATGCTGAGCTGAGAGTCCCACAGACATGGATTGAATAAGTCATGGGAGCAGCGACTATGTTCAGGTCCCACAGCGCTCTAACTTTGGGAAGAGTTGAGTCATATTCTGACAACTAAAACAGTTTCTCCAGGATATGAGAAGTTAGTATCCCACCATCTGGTGTGGGGCTAGCATCTCTGATACGAACCACATGCTGCGCTAAGGAGAGGCAATCTTACATGTTCTAATCTCCACCATGTCCAAGCTATTATACATAAGAGAAAAACTCTGCCCCACCAGATACTCCCCAGGTGCATCTCTGGAAAAAGAGTGGGTATGCGGCACAGCCTCCAACTGTGATTTAAGGAAATTACAGGTCAATCCTCCCTCAGTTGCTCCATCGGGGCTGAATAGCCCTCTAATACCGTATGCAAGGAATTATGTAATCAAAATCGGCCAGGGCATTCTGTGTGAGACAACTACCAGTAACTCATCACACTTTCTAAGGGCAGCAATAGTCCTGTTTCTGTAGGGTTGAGTGGGAATGCCATGTCAATGCTCATGAAAAAGTGAAAACTTGTCATCAGAACCCTAGGTTCTTGAGTGCTCCACAATGACTACCCTTGTGACTG
The DNA here is from genome assembly GCF_964261635.1 of Lissotriton helveticus. Taxonomy (NCBI): domain Eukaryota; kingdom Metazoa; phylum Chordata; class Amphibia; order Caudata; family Salamandridae; genus Lissotriton; species Lissotriton helveticus. The sequence continues at coordinate 575,069,691 of NC_136061.1, forward strand.
GACTAAGGGAAACAGAACCCTGCATTAACCAAACATCAGTAAAATCACCCTGGTCCCCAGGTACATGCAGCACAACAGGGGACAATGTGGGTGATAAAGCTGGGCTGCCAAGCCAGTCCGATCCTTTCCTGGTAACGCTGAATGAAATGACAACCTTTTGTCTTTGATAACAGATTCATTGAATAAACACACCCACTGAAAGGATGTGTAAATCGACATACTTTTGAAAATCGCAACTGGCTTGCATGAGATGGATAGTAAATGGCTTCATGAAGGGCTGAAAAACAAATAATCAGAATTGACTGGTATTCAGTGCTTTTGCACAGACATCATCGAAAAACTAGGAAGTGTTCCTAGTATTTTACATACAATGATAGCTTGGCTCAGTATTGAAAGGGACATTGAAGTAAGCCCTTCTGATCAATATCAGGGGCCCAATTTTTTAGAACAATGATAGCAGCCCTACAACCAGCCAAAACCAGCAAAACTGGGTCACTTCTTAGTGAGCAAAGGGATGTTTCGGGCCTCAAAATTAGAACTCCTGATCAACGCACAGTCCACAGCTTCCATTAGTTGCCAACCAAACACTTCTTTAGAAGAAAGTCATGGTTAAACATAACAGAAGAGCTCACTCCTCTGAACGCCGGATGCCCTTGCATCACGCTCTATTTGGTAACAGGTCCGTGCATAACAAAGACCTAACACCTTTCTCAAGGAAAAACAAAAAAAGACTTATCAATTATTTAATAAAGAGAGTAGATCATACATCAATATGTTAAAGCACAAGGCCCTCAAACTCTTCAAAGCCCCATCGGAAAACACGCCCTGGTGTCAATCAAAGGGAGTTTCGATCCAACTGTGCTATCAAATCAGTACTGTCTGCAGAGGCTCAAAGAAGAGGCCCAACCTGGAGAGACGGTGCAGGGGCCAGCAAAAATCATTGCACCTGATACCTTGCGATGGCAATTAACCTCTCCAGGGCTCAATCCAATAGTGACATCAGTCACACTGGTGAGGATGAGAATTCAGAGATTCAATTACAATCATGTATGAACACCCGAGGCTGAAGGGAACATGGAAGATAATGCAAGGATTGCTCTAAAGCATCTGCCATCTTCCACACTGGCAGCACAAACGCTAAAAATATGAAGAAAAGTAGACCATACATTACAGAGTTTAATTTATCGTCTTGGCTGTCTACCCAAAGAAAGAGCGATGAAGTACAATGGGATCCATTTGTGATAGTTAGCAAATGCCAGCCAGTGAACAATGAGGTATTTTCCATTCTAGCTACAAATAAGACAGAAAACCTCCTTAGGGGTGATATGAAAACAAAGAGTAAACATTAGAAACTCTCACCTATAGCCAACCCCAGGCTGAGATATCCCCGGCTCACATCCACTTCGGGCCAGTAAAAGATTACGACACAACGCAGGTCGACCGTAATGAACTTGATAGATCAATCAGTAGTCAGGGGGACGCATGGTAACCAACACAAAGCCAGATGAATTACCAACGATTAACAAGTGGCAGTATTAATGTACATATGCACCAGACTGCTACTGTAGAGGGCTGAAGTATTCTGTTCAATCCTCAATAATGATGAGTAGACAGATGTGACATTTTAAATTGGGGAACCCTTCTATAGCTTTTTGGCACCATTCCTGCCTTGACAACAATTAAATCTAGTGATCTAGAATGTGTAGCATTTGTAGAGGACAGATGGGGATCAAGTAATAAGGTACTGGATCAGTGAGAGAATATCAGAAATGGGAATATCGTATGGACAGAATATTGTGTAAAAAATAATGAGGACAAGAATATCGAGTATGTAAGTTAACTCCAGGTCTACATACCTTGAAGATATACATATTGTCTAGGTACATATACGTGGAGTTATATATAGTAGAACTTTACTTACCCATCGAAAATGATGTACACAATATTTTTGTCCTCGATATTTATGACATGATATTCTGTCCCACGAGATTCCTGTTTCCGATATTTTGTCCAAATACCAAGGTACTAGAGGTCACTGAAATACGTTGCGTGGACCCAGGCACTGTAATGCTTATCGTGTCACAAAAACAGATCTTTTTTGAATGGGTTAATCAATCAATCAATCAATCAAACAGCATTTGAGAAGCACAACACTATCACCCCTAGGGGTATCTGGCCACTGAGTCTCCTTCAACGAGCCAAGTCTTGAGTATCTGTCTGAAGTTTTCCAGCAAGGGGGCTGAACGGAGCTGGCGGAGAAGGTCATTCCATGTCTTGGCAGTGATGTAGGAGAAGGAGCCGCCCCCACTGTGATGGATGAGGGGTGTGTGTGCGAAGGCAAGTTAAGAGGAGCACAGGTGTCTAGAGGGTTTGTGGAAGTTCCGTCGATGGTTTGTTTAGGCAGGTCAAAGGTCATGGAGGACATTGTAGCCGTGAGTGAGGATCTTGAACAGGAATCAGTGGTGGTCTCGCAGGAGGGGGGTGATGTGTGTTCGTTTGGGGAGGTCCTGGAGGAGTCTGGTTGCAGCGTTCTGTATGGTCCTGAGTCTTCTGAGCAGCTGGGTGGAGATGCCGGCATAGACAGCATTGCCATAGTCAAGGCGGCTGGTGATGATGGCCTAAGTGACAGTCTTTCTGGTGTTGGCTGGGAGCCATATGAAGATTCTGCTGAGCATGCAAAGTGTGTAAGCAGGAGGAGGCAACTACGTTGACTTGTTGTTTCATGGACACTCGGCTACCGAGGATGATGCCAAGGTTCACGCATGGTCAGTCGTGTCAGTGTAGGTCCGAGTTCTGCAGGCCACCAGCTTTGGTCTCAATCGGAGGTGTTCTTCCCGAAGATCAGTATTTCGGAATTGAGTTAGAGGCAGTTGACGCTCATTCATTTGGCTACGCTGGTCATGGCGTTGTGGAAGTTGGATTTGGCTTTGGAGAGCTCCTTGGTGAGCAAAAGGATCAGTTGAGTGTCGTCTGCATAGGAGATTATGTTGAGTACCTGGGATCTGACGATGTCTGCGAGAGGGGCCATGTAGATGTTGAACAGGGTGGGGCTTAGGGATGATCCTTGTGGTACGCCGCATATGATTTCTTCGGGTGCGGCGATGAATGGAAGAAGTCGGATGCTCTGTGTGCGTCCTGTAAGGAAAGAGGCAATCCACTTAAGGGTGTCTTGCTGTATGCCTATGTTGTAGAGTTTGTTGATGATGGTGTTGTGGGAGACAGTGTTGAATGCCGCAGAGAGGTCGAGGAGGATCAGGTTCACAGTTACTCCATGGTTGAGGAGTGTTCTGATGTCACCTTTGGCGGCGGTCAGCGTGTTCTCAGTGCTGTGGTTGGCATGGAATCCTGATTGTGATGGGTCCAGTAGGTGGTTTTGTTCCATGCCTGCTGGGGAAGCAGGGAAATCGGATGATCGTTTTTGAGAACGCTGGGGTCGGCAGAGGCTTTCTTTAAGAGGGGTCTGACGTCTGCATGTTTCTATCTTCTAGGAAGGTTGCTGTAGAGATTGAGGTGTGGAGGATGCTAGTGAGTTGCATGCTGATCAGGTTCATTACAAGGTTGTTGAGGTGGTGAGAGCAGGGGTCAGTGGGCCCCCCGGATTGGATGGATGACATAATGGCAGAGGTGGTCAGGGCAGTTAGCAGAAACCAGGTGGCAATGGTTTGGCTGGTGTTCGCTGGTTGGTTGAAGTTGTTGGGGTTGAGGGTGGCAGGCTGGAGATTGAAATTGTTGTAGATGTTGGTGATCTTGCTGTGGAATTAGTGTGCGAAGGTGTCGCTGAGTTCTTGGGAGGGGTGCATGGTGTTCTCTATGGCTGTCGGGTTGGAGAATTCTTTGACTGTTTTGAAGAGTTTCTTTGTGTGGTTGGTCGCTGAGTAGAAGTGGGTCATTGACATAGTTCATGAGGCAGCTACTAGGTATTCAGCACAGTTAAAAATAATGGATACCAAGATCAATAAGGCTGCTTCCAAGAACACCAATTGGTCCAACCTCATGTGTTCTAAGAAGCGCACTGTGGCTTCCAATAAGATTATTCAGACCATTTCTATTTCTAGAATGAGGATGAGAGTATGACCAACTGATCAGTGAGTTACATTCACCAATGAGATCCAAAGACCAATACTTGAAGACTGGGGAAACACAATTGTAGGTTTATCCGGTTTCAATCCCTACATCAAGCCTGCAATAAAATTGTCGGACTATGCCAGATTGTCATGAGGTTTGATAATCTACATTGCAACAAAAATAAATTGCAGCTGCTCAGTAATTGAGATCAAGTCCAGCTATTTACTTATAACTAACATTGCATTTTATGATGTGGATAAAGACGGAATTCTTTATTTAATGTCTATATAGCACCAGAGTAAGTAAGAAAATAATGCAAAGCACACTTTTGGAGCAACTTGACACTGTAGCAGGCACTCCTAGAACATGAAATAATACTAACAGGGGATTTAAACAAGCTGTTGTCTTTGGCAGTCCTACAAGATGAAGGACTCGTGGAAGTCCAGCTATATTGCAATAATCAGAAAATGGAGTGCTTTCCCCGCTTGTATGATTCTGGTCTGATTAATCTTTTTTGAAAAAAATGTACCACCTTTGTTTCTGGATTCTGCACAGCTACACAGAAATAAAAGAAGCGCCTATAATAAAATGGAACATACATACCATACAAACATGTGGCCCTCTATGTACTGCGTCAGCACTCATAACACTATTGAACCAGACATAATCATTGTAAAAACTCATAGCAAGCCAGAAGCCCAGTGCAATTCACCGCAAATATGACATCTCCTGGAGTCTCGATCTTTACACAGCAGTGCTCAATTACGTTCTATTTCTTCCCCTTTCTTGGAGCCAGCTTCAGTATTGGAACTGGCCTCCCTATTTCCATAATCCTGGAAATGATCCATAACCCCTACCCACATTGCAGCATTGTCCTGAACCTTATCATCGATCCTAGATTGCCTGATGTGTTGCTCTTAAGCTACAACCCACTCAAGGCTATCCTAGGCCCACGGACCCACCGAAGGGGTGCGAGTATTGATCTGGCCGTTAGCCAGTCTCCTTCGTGCAAAAAGAAGAGCAAATTGCATGAATTTATGTGACATTTTACTACCCTTAGGTTGATTCACTAGGGCTAATTAATGTTAATGGATGTTTTCCACCAGATATTAGCGTGAGACACACACAAAACTGGGACCATGTCAAATATTTTGGATTACACTTTTGTTTCCACGTGCCTTCTAGAAATGACTATCTTTTTTCATATTCTATCCCTGGCAAAAAGTGACCATCATTGCCAACTGTTTTCTTTTAGGCTGAAACTTACCTGCAAATAAGATCATTGCCTCAGCAGAAGATGATTGTAGGCTACATAGAGTTAAATGGAATATACCAGGACAATCAGAATTGGACCCGTGGATATGCTGCTTAAATACTGCAGATAACTGAGGATAATGCTGTAAGCAATACACGGGCTAATATCATCAAGTCATTGGTGGAACACTCAACTAGTGCAAACCCGAAAAAGACTGACTAGCCGACCTATGGCCATCAAAAATAATCCCCACAAAGATTTGTCATGGCAAGGACAAACTAAGATCATTAATGAAAGAAACATTGAAATTACAAAAAAAGATTAAAAACCAGTGTCAGGTGTTGGATGAAGATATTGTCACCAAATTGAAAAGAGAATATAGTGTAAAATGTTGGAAAGCAAAATCAGATTTCAAAAGTAAAAGATGGCACCATATCTGTAAATGAGCAAGGCCCAAGGACAGCACTGAATTTTGGAAACTTGTCCGGCAATTAGATGGCCCTTCTCCAGGAATCAATGGTATTGATGAGGAGACCTGGAATAAATACCTACTGCAATTGTACTATGTCAATGAAAATAACTGTACAGCATCTGTGAGCAACATCACATGAATTACACCAAAGTCAATGTGATGGAGATATAGCAGGATTTATTGGGCCAGGGAAACCACTACCCAAAGTGAGTGCAATCAATGTTATGGGGAAAAATAGATATAAACCAAGCAATGGCTGCTAAGAACAGCAGTGAGACACCAGGCCCTAATGTCGTCCCATTAGCAGTATATTTATATTAACCCAGTAGATAGGAAAAATCTCTAATGAAACTCTACAGTGATGTTTTAAGTTCTAGCACAATCCCAGCAAACTGGTGGGGTTCAATTTTATACTCCATACGTAAAAAGGGTTCAGCAGCCAAACCGGAAAACGTATGATACAACTTGTTAAATTGTTTGCAAACTTTGTGCTGGCTGCGCTTGAAATCTGGATGAATTCACTTAAAATCTTACCCTTCTACCAGACAGCGTTTGAAAATGTAATACAACCCTGGATAAGGTAAGTACCATCAGCCTGTTGGCAAAAAAGTGTTTGCTCAGAAGTCATCAGTGTAAGTCTGTCTTTTGGACTATACTGTGGCTTTCAATAAAGTCAATTAGACCACACTTTGGTGGAAGCTGAATGATTGGAAAATATCAGAATCTTTGATCACAGCATTCAACTTCTGTTTAAGATACTTGGGTCAGAATTAAACTTTGCAATGGCACTATTTTCTCTAAGGCTCCTGTTCTATTCACTTTGTACACAGCAGAACTTCAAAAAGTGCTTTAGATCAGAGAGTCCTTGCCCCAAAATTGGGAAGTCAACATCTCTCACTGCTTCAATACGCCGATGATAAGGTACTTTAAGGAGTAACAAATGGGGTTTACATGGTCTTTTTGAGTACAATTTGACAAATGACTTGAAATTAAATATTTAAAAGATACTGATAATGTAATTTTGTCCTGAGAAATCCAACTTTGTCTGACGACGTGGAGATCTAAAGATTCAAATGACACAACCTTATCATTATTTTGGAATTTGGATTGACTCAAAACTCACATTAAAACCCAATTGAGAGCAATAAAGAGACAAGCACGGTTGCTGCACCATCAGTTACAAACAATAAGTAACAGGCCCTACTGGAACAAGCGTGCAGCAGCTTTTTAGAACCAAGTTTGAACCAGTCATTGTTAGACCTGGGTTTTCCAGCAGGTTTAAACCCAGGCCTTTTGCTTTTAGGCCTCCGGTTTTTGTTGGCTTTAGGACTCTGGGCACTTTACCACTGCTAATCAGTGCTAAAGTGCATATGCTTGGTGTGTAAATTGTTATTATGGATTGGTATTTCCATGATTGGCTTATTTGATTTACTACTAAGTCCCTAGTACCGTGCACTGTGTGTGCCCAGGGCCTGTAAGTCAAATGCTGCTAGTGAGCCTGCTGCACTGATCGTGCCACGCACACAAGCAGACTTTCAAAGGGGTTTCAGACCTGCTACTGCAGTGTCTGTGCGCGGTCTCTACTGCCATGTCAACCTGGCAACTACACCCACTTGCCAGGCTTTCACCTTCCATTTTATTTCATATGATTCACCCCTAAGGTATGCCCTAGATACCTCTGTGGGCAGGGTGCAGTGCATGTGAAATGTAGGGCATGCCCTGATTTGTGACATGTCCTGATAGTGAAATACAGTGTATTTCATTTTCACTATTGAAAGGCTGGCTGTCCCATAGGATGGAATGGGAGTTTATTTATACCATCTTATAAGCATAACATTCCATTGGGACAAGATATAAAGGTGGAATTTAGTATGCCTGAACTCAGGATATAAAATGTTTCTTTTAGTAAAAATGATTTTTATATTGTGTGTACGAAAATACCACATTTAGAAAGAATGTATTTCCTTGCTTAGCTATCCTGTGTACCTCTCATGTTTTGTGTATTGACTGTCTGGCTTTGGAGTGGCAGGGGCCGGAGATGCGCATTCACTATTGACAGCCGGTTGGGGGTCCTGCCTTTCCTGGATGAGTCAGGGCTGGGCTGAATAGCATTAGAGTAGGGGGAGGGATTACCCTGCACATGAATGGCCCTGATCAGCCTTACACAATGATGTCTCCACCTCCTGCGGGGAAGCTGGACCACAGAGGACAGAACTTGTTTGACTAAGCACAGGAATTCTCTACGACCAGAGAACAAAGGAAAATGCAGCATAAATATTGGGGCCCAGAACCCAGAAGTTTAGAATACTTCTGGACTCAATAGGAACATCTGCCAAGGAGAAAAGCTGGGACAGCTGAAGAAGAAGTACTGCCCCTTTGCTGTGTGCTGTCTGGGGTTGACCTGCAGTGGCTGTTTCTGCCAAGGAGAGGACAAAGACTTTGCTGTGTGCTGTGTATCCTGCTTGAAGAAGATCTCCATGGGCTTGAAGAAGAGCTTGCCTCCTCATCTGAAGTCTCAGGGACACAAAGACTTCACCACCAGCTCCCCTGAACTTCCTTGCTGGGATTTCTGACCTGGCAAGAGGTGCCTGCTCCTGTGTTGGGCCTCTGGAGGTTGTTCCTGCTGCTGGGAGCTGGAAAAGAAATGTAACTATAGAAGTGTGGCACATCTGCACCTGTTTCCGACACATCGCTACTGTGCCGCTGAAGAAACCCTGACACAGCGCCTGCCCATGGCTTGAGAAAGCGATGCATGCCAAATCTCGTGCATCAATCTCCAAAGTCCGCGATCACTGCACTGATTCAACGCAGGCCCTGCTGTGCGACTGCAAGAACCAACACATTGTGGGATCGTGGCTGGAGAAACCAAACGCAGCACAGATAACCAATGCATCCGTCCCCGAATCCCCACGCATCGCACCAGGGCGCAAAGTCTATAAGAACGCCAGGCCACAGTAAGAAACCGATGCATCACCTACCCACACAGTAAAAAAACGATGCATCACCTCCTCTTCAGTAAGGAACCGAGGCATCACCTCCTCTGGAGTAAGGAACTGATGCATCACCTTCCCTGGACATAAGGAACCAACGCATCACCTTTCCTGCGGCTGTTTTTGTTTATGATTTTGACACGTCCAAGATACTTTGTGTAGAAGGTGTTGCATCTATAGTTTACTATGAGCAGACCAGTTTTTAACCTTCTAAAAAATCATATTTTGATTATTGTATGTTGAATTTTTGTTGTTTTAGTCTTGTTTGGTTTAGATAAATATTACTTTTTTTTCTAAACCGGTGTGGTGTCAATTTGTACTGTTTTCACTGTATTACTGTATGTGTGCACAAATGCTTTACACATTGCCTTTGAGATAAGCCTGTCTGCTCGTGCCAAGCGTCCAAATGGGTGAGCAGGGGTTATTTTAGAAGTGTATCCCCCCTACCGTGACTGGGAAGAAGAGTCCATACTTGGACAAAGGTGCAAACCATTGCCAACTAGAGATTCCCATTATTTATAGGACTTCATCCTGGTGTACCAAACCGCACCCTGACCTTGTATAAATACAATCAGAGGCACTTAGGAAGGTGTTTGGTCTACCAATAAGTACACCTGAAAACATTGTGTTTCCATTCTGTATGTATTTATAAAAGCTGAAAAGTACAGATAATTTGGCTTCTTTTGAGTGACTCACCATGCCGAGGTTAATGACTTTCAGGCCAATAGCTGTACATATTGGTAGCATGGGGAGTTTCAAAGCTTAAATTATTGCATTTCTCATTATGCATTTGTGCTGTAATGCAACTTTTTTTAATGTGGGTTTATTCATTTTGGCTGTGTAATGTGCTTGAACCTGATAGGCATCAATGTAGGGGTGTGCGTTTATCTGTTAAATAAATATGCAAACATATGAGTTACCACATCAGCTGTTCAGAAAACATAAAATAAATATGGATTAATACCAGTAAAATGAAAAAAAATATGGATAAATACAGATGGAAAAGTAACAACTGTTTCATTCTGCTGTTACATTTTAACACCTTTTGCATATATTTCAGTCTTTAGTCATTTGTAGTTGATAGTGCTGCCTCGATCCATTGTTAGATGTGGACGTAGATCCGGTAGGGGATGTCATGAAAACCAAGCCACTGTAAAACAAAGCTAGACTTTTTATTGCTGCACTTTAGCAATTCCTAATAACGTTATGTCATGTGTAATTTTAGTACAGTGTCTGGCATGAAAACAATTGCTCTTTAATGCCTAAAATGATGCCTCACTTCTTATCAATGCATTTCAGCTGTCCTTAACGTCATTTAATGTCATATTTTATCAAGTTTTTATCCTATTACTGCAAATTGTAATTAACTTTGGCTGACCAGTTTTTATTTGTTGACCACACGTGGTGTAATGATAGGAAATGTGAAGGTCAACGTGTGTTGTATAATATAGGCAGCTACAAAAGGTACAAAAAGATTTAGGTTTAAGATAAACAAGCATTTACAATGCAATAGGTCTCGCAGCATTCAAGTTTGAGTTATTGGCATTGTGTATGACAATGCGTTGCATCAAATTTTTAGCAAACTTTGAATTGGTGAGCAGTGTGAGTGTGTGCAAGAGTATGCTGTTCTTGAAAGCAGTGTGGTAGAGAGTGCAGGAATTTGGGGGACCTGAGCAATGTGGATGATGCACCTCACGCACGGGGCTGATGCAGTTATTATTTACACAGCTCTGATGATGCACCTCAGGTACGGGCTCACAGCTGTTATTATTCACACAGCTTTGCTGATGCACCTCACGCACGGGGCTGACGCAGTTTTTATTCACACAGCTTTGATGATGCACCTCACGCACGGGGCTGACGCCTCCTGAAAGTGCCTGTATTTCTGAGCCTCCCTTGAAACTCGAAAGAGAGGCAAATAAGTGATGCACCTCACGCACAGGCTCACATCTGTTATTATTTACACAGCTCTGATGATGCACCTCAGGCACGGGGCTGACACAGTTATTATTCACACAGCTCTGATGATGCACCTCTGGCACGGGCTTACAGCTGTTATTATTCACACAGCTTTGATGATGCACCTCACGCACGGGGCTGACAGTTATTATTCACACAGCTCTGACGATGCGCCTCAGGCACGGGCTCACAGCTGTTATTATTCACACAGCTCTGATGATGCACCTCTGGCACGGGCTTACAGCTGTTAATATTCACACAGCTCTGATGATGCACCTCACGCACGGGCTCACAGCTGTTATTATTCACACAGCTCTGATGATGCACCTCTGGCACGGGCTCACAGCTGTTATTATTCACACAGCTCTGATGATGCATGCTTGGCACGGACTTAAAGCTGTTATTATTCACACAGCTCTGATGATGCACCTCACGCACAAGGCTGACACAGTTATTATTCACACAGCTCTGATGATGCACCTCAGCACGGGGCTCACAGCTGTTATTATTCACACAGCTCTGATGATGCACCTCATGCACGGCCTCACATCTGTTATTATTCACACACAGTGATGACCCCGGGGGCAGCCTGCACCTTCCTACGCTACTGTCTCTGCATATCACAATAAGTCTGGTAATGGGCAAACTGTCCTGGTTGGCATGACATGAGGAAGTCTGGTAATGGGCAAACTGTCCTGGTTGGCATGACATGAGTAGGGAAATTTTAAGGAAAAAAATGCAAAATTCATTTTCACAACCTCTCCCTTGAACTTTGCCAAGGAAACTATTTTAAAAAGACCCATGAAGACGCCCGCCTGATTTTTCCACTATGTGCTAGCAACATATGGGGGAAAGACTTAAACGAAGGGCCACAGCTAAAGTGCACTCATTGGATTCAAAACAGAGTTGGTAGGATTCTGGCATCTGACACATTTACACTTTTTAAATCGGCACCAGGGACACAAACATCCAACAATATCCAGTTTGCTGTGAGAATAAGGCATCATTTTCCCTTCGAATATTGAGCAATTTAAATGTTACTGCAAGCAAAATGATGGGGGAAAATACATGTACTGTATGCAGCCTATGCAGTAAAATCAGAAACATTGACCGTAGTAATTCCCACTAATTCCCCCACAGCAAGTTATCAGATGCTTTCATTACAAATCCAGATTGCACTTTAACTTCATTTTAAAACACATCAGCACTGCAATATGGTGGCTTGTGAACAGGTAGGTGTACAGTAGCCATAGCTGCCAAAGTTTGAGATTGCTATGTGTGAAATTTTTATAATTTCAGTGTAATTATGAGTGACATTTCAACATCTATGAGTGACATTTTCTCATCAGCAAAATCAAGCAATGAAGACGAGGGGAACATATTAATATCATCACAGTATCCACGTCACAATATCAACTGCTTATTAAAAAATTGTCTTACCATCATCTAGGTGAGGCATACGTCAAGTGCATTATGACAATCCCCTGGACAACTTCAGAGGTAGCAGATTGGTTGTCGGGCTCTCATAACATTGTTAACCAAATCTGTCCTTGCACTTTTTGGCGCTCCATAAACTGCAGGCATGCTCGGGCCGCCAGCCACCGCGGGAGGCCGTAGCAATTAGAGTTTGACCCCCGGCCCTCCTACAGTGATAGTCGCGCAGGCCTTGGCACTGTCCTCCCACTGTGCATGAAGACGACCCCCTGGACAACTTCAGAGTTTGAGGTAGCAGATTGGTTGTCGGACTCTCATAACACTGTTTACCAAATCTGCCCTTGAACTTTATGGCGCTCCACAAATTGCAGGCAGGCGGGGGCCGTGGCAATTAGAGTTTGCCCCCACGGCCTTCCTCCAGTGATGGTCGCCCAGGCCTGGGCACTGTCCTGTCACTGACTCTTGCCGATCCCCACCCAGTGCCATGCTGCAGAAATGAGACTGTCCTGGGGGCCCTGATTAACTCGCCAGCAGCCCCACTGTGTGAGGGACTTAGACGATGCCCACACGTTTTCAAAACAGAGGCCACAGGCTTATATTACAACTCCAAGGGAGGCGTGCAGCCGCATATTTAGATGGCTGCAACCGCAGGCGATGAAGGCTCGGGGGAAAGATAGACCTGCCACTGATCCGAAGAGCTGGCTGAGATGAGGTGGGAGCACGGAATAGGAGAGGACCAACTTCTAGAGTTCGTGAGCAGGAGAGCCCCTTTCTGAGACCTTGCTTGAAAGGGGGAGGATCAGACTGGCAGGCTAGGACCTCGCAGCGGTGAGGGGACAGACGGCGGCAGCTGAGGACGGCACCTTTGACACTGAGAGGTGGGAAGGAGAACAGGCCCAAACTGCACTAATGCATCACCAGTGCAGATCAGACTGCGATGGAGGAACGGCCCAGAGAACGCGTCGGCCCTGCTGAAGGTGGGAACAGTCACGGGCGCGGGCCGAGACACAGGCAGAGCGTCCTGTTGCTAATAGTGCATTGGAGGGTTGGATTGACCCCTACTGCACTGCTGTTTTGCCTGAGCGGGTTGCCTCGGGGACAGAGAGACGATCCTGCCACGAAGGGCTTTGGCCTGGCCAGAGGGTTCCGGGCGGGGCCGCCCACTAACAGACTGTCTGTCCTGGCGGCTCCTGTGTCACCGACTTCCTTCCGTCGGCCGCAGAAAAATATTGAATTCTCTCCTCAATAACAGCTAAGAAGCACGTGGCAGACCGGGTCGGAAAGAGCCCGCGGCTGCTGGCGCCATGATTATATTAAAGCTACCTCCGGCCAATATTATATGCCTGCTACGCCTGGAGTGCCCACAAAATTGCCTGCTCCTTTCAGCTCGAAAAACATACTCCTCGCGCTCGGCGGCACTGAGACGTGCGCACGCAATTACAAAAACTAAACCTATCGTGGGGCGGGACTTCCGTCTTGTGAAGCCCGCGCCCACGGAGTGCCTGGCAGTGGTGACGCGGGGCTCCTATGCCCGAGGGAGAGCCCCGCGGAGGCTGCAGAAGTCCGGAGTGGCGGTAAGTGGGGCTTAGATGTAGGGGGGTGCGCTTGTGTGTGTGTGTGTGCGCATGTGTTTATGTGTGCGGGGGGGGGAGAGCCGGGGGTCTCTGTATGTGTGTGTGTGTAGGTGCGCTGGTGTGTGTGTGGGGGGGTCTCTGCGTGTGCGTGCAGGTGCGCTAGTGTGTGTGTAGGTGTGGCGACGGGGGGTGTGCGTGCGTCTGGCTGTGTATGCGTGTGGCTGTGATGTACGCATGTGTGAGTGTGGGTGCGCGTGCACGCAGTGAAATCCAGGACAAGAGAAGCGCGTGGCACCCTCTTGTCCTTCCTTCCCCCGAGACAGGCAACTATACGTCTCCAGCTGGACACGCATCCTTCGGATGCAGTTTACCAGCGAGACCTAAAAAGGTGCTTTCAAAATATAGATTTTAGTAATATGCACTGAGAATGTATCTAGTGTAAAAAAAATTATAATTGTCCTTTAAAAACAGGCACTTCAGCACTGGCATGCTAACACCATTACATTACCTTTTAAAATAAACATCTTTGTCATCACAAGGCTTCAAGTGATTTTGTCAATTAAAGGCAATTCTGGCTTTCAAGCAGCTTTTGTATTTTCAAATTAAACAATTGTACACATTTGTATTTCTTTCAGATAGCAGGCATCATGATCAAAGGGCTTGTTTCTTGGTAAGCTTTTCCTCCTGTCTTTGGCTCCATAGCAAAGGAGACACCCTCTCTTTTCCTTTCAGCAAAGGCAGCGGAATTAACTGCTTTGGGTGGTAGTATTTTAGCAAAAAGTAGGAAAACAGTTTATGTTTTATCATGCGTTTCCCTTAGATTCTACCCACTTCGACCTCTAATAGTTGAGAAGAGACAATTATTTGCTCCAATCAGAAAAAAAGAATATAATGCCCATTATGATCACACCCTATGTAAGCGACCCAATCAGGTGTTGAGAATCTTCAGACACAGTCACTGAAATGGTCACATCCTTCCTACCGGACCTTCACATTTTTTGGAGATGGGGCCTGACAAATTTAGGACCATAGTAGGGGGTCGATAGGACTCTTCCTCTTACCCCCTTTCTTTAAATGATTACCTCTGACCTGTACAGTGCAGTCTTTGCACCCAAAAAGTAGACTACTAGAGACGTGCAGATGACACACAACTCCAGGTCAAACCCAAGAACACTAGTCACATGTTCCCAATATCGCATCATGCCTCAAACAACTACAATGGTGAATGAAAAGTAAGGTGGGTAGAGCATCATGTGGGAAGTAAGGTGGGTATCATTTTACTTCTCGAAGACTGAAATTCATCGCATTCACTTTAGCTACCTGCACGTGTAGAATCACAATATAAAAGTATTAGCAATATAGGTACTCCAGAGTCAGGAACATTTCCTGGTGCTTACATATCTTTCACTTATTTCTCAAAATCCAAACACTCAGCCTCAGTCAAGATACTAAAATTTAGAATATGGGGGCAAACAAGGGGCACAAGGCGAACCAGTTGCCTTTTTTCCTGGAACAATTTTGAAAAGAGATGGGCTTAATTAGTCTTTGATTGGCTGTACTCTGTTCTTCCAGGGAGGTAGATGGATGTGTTCCACTGCCCTGGCAAACTGCTGTTCACCAAACTTAGGGATCTATGCCAAGAAGGTGGAGATAGCTTTGCCTTCAGAGAAGCTATTACAATGGAGGGTTCACTGAAGGCACAGAAGCTGTTCAGTAGGGGCACCAAACTCAATGCACCTGCAAAGCACAATTTTCTGTTTTCCCACAAAAACACCCAAAGAGGGAGGTTTTTTTTTAACATAAAAAGAAATGTCCCTGACATGCTGGGATTTTTTCCCCAATTTATGGAAGGCATTTCTTGGGTTTACTGTTTGGGACCACCAGGTTTTCCATGGTGGGCCTAAATAGGAAACAGATACATTGGACATCCACCTTAAACAGGGTCTTAGATACTTCGACCGAAGGCTAAGTGCCAATCAGGCTGTTAGTTAAAGGCTTCTGCGGCAGAGCCAGCAGGGGGTTCGCTGGCGGAAACATGGCGGTTCTTTTGACCCTATATAGAGTGGAGGGACAGCGAGTTTAGCAGGGCCGGACTGGCCGTTGTGGGCACCGGGCAATCCCCCGGTGGGCCGCAAGGGTGGGGGCCGGTTTTGGGTCCCTGGGGGCCGTTTTTGTTACAGGGCCGTTTTTGCAGCATAGATCACAGGCACAAATATGGTGACAATCACATAGAGATGCTGCAACATGCACCTCCAGACAACAAATCGCATCAGATAGCTGCAAAATCTGCCCTGTAACAAAATCTGCCGAAAACCGGCCCCGGCAAAGAGCTCGGTCACACCCCCAACCCCCTCTGGGGGGCCGGCCGAGCACTTTGCCGGGCAGGTTTTGGTTCCCAGTCCCACTCCGGAGTTTAGCAGACAGTGCACTAAGGGAAAAACTCTAACTAAGACACATAGTCTCTGCCTGATCTCAAGCTTAACCAATCTTTTGTCCTAACTAATGCTTCTTGGGTCCATGCCACATCATTTGAATTCCTTTTCTGATATTTATGCCAGTACCGCTGAAAACATTCTTTCTCATGTGAATCCAGTTGATGTTTCAAATACATCCCGTTTTGGTAATTGATCCCTCCATTTCATCCATTCTTTCGTCTCCCTGCCAACAGAGCTCGCAGGGCTTCACCATGGGTGTTAGAACTGGCACCATTGGCGTGGGTCTCCCTTCCATTTTTTTGCTGTTGCCTTATGTATTTTTGCTGATATTAGATGCTTTGGGCACTGTGCCACTGCTATTCAGTGCTACAGTACAAGTGCACCCTATTGTAAATTGATGTATTAATCAGTGGTTCCATGTTTGGCTATTTGATTTACTTGTCAGACCCTAGTACAGTGCACTGAGTGTGCCCAGGGCGTCTAAATCCAAATGCTGCTGGTGGGCCTGCAGCACTGGTTGTGCCACCCATAGAAGCAGCCTGGTAAAATGTGTCTAAGGTCTGCCATTGCAGAGCCTGCGTGCAGTCTGGTACTGTCATGCTGACTGGGCAAGTGCACCCACATGCCAGTCCCTACACCTTCCATTTTCTTCATATCAGTCACCCATATGGTAGGCCCAAAGGCAGGGTGCATTGTAAGTATAAGGTAGGACAAGCCCTGAGGTGTGTGGCATGTCCTAATAGTGAATTACAGCCATTTCCGTTTTTCACTATTGCAAGGCTACCTGTTCTCCATAGGCCATTTGATGAGTCTTCCTCTGTCTACTTTTTAAATAATATTCCCCCATCATTGCCCTGTTTTGCTTAATGCATGCTTTTAGGCATTGAAAAATTCGAATCATAGAGCGATCTGCTTTTGACCCTCCGTGCAAGAATGGCCGCCACCTTCACTACACAGATCACATGACCCGAGAGCTAGTCACTCCCTAGTCACGTGACATCGCCGACCTTCTAAAGAACATGGCCGCCTATTAGCTAATCACTGCACCTGCCACAGTCAACCTCGACAAATCCCCGGTCGACTCAAATAAAACACTTCGAACAACATAAGACAACACACAACCTTTCAGACTTGACACCAGTGCATGATTGGTTTTCTTCTCTGATTTATAGCCTTAGTGTTTTAACTTGCTTTATTGATGAGTCTTCCTCTGTTGACTTTTTAAATAATATTCCCCCTTTTTTGCCCTGTTTTTGCTTAATGAATGCCTTCCAGGCATTGAACAAATTCGAATCAGAGAGCGATCTGCTTTTGACCCTCCGTTCTATAATGTCCGCCATCTTCACTACACAGATCACATGACCCGAGAGCTAATCACTCCCTAGTCACTTGCCATCGCCGACCTTCTAAAACCATGGCCGCCCGGGATCACAGCATCACCTGGACCCGGCGGGGTGGGTAGGTCGAGCAGTTGGACACATGGGACACTAGAAGTAAGTAGCGTTGTGGGGCTTTTATGAATGATTTCTTCGCAACTGGGGTTCGCTTTAAACGCTATCTCACCATGCTTGGACCTTTGGTAGGTCCACTAACAGGGGTACTATGTGCTAAATTATATGCGTTAGTGCGCTGGCACACCGTACTCTAGGTGCCTCTGTTACACTCACCATGAGCGCATGAGACAATAGACTTTTGACCACACTGTTTCGTATCTGTTTGTGAGTTATACTGGTATTGCTGAGGGCCGCATTTCCTGCTACATTCCCGGCCATACGAGCGACATTAAAACCTACCGGCCGACTAGCGGCTAGCTCCATGTTTAATGCAATATAACGTCGAGGGACAATGGTTTTGAAGTATACCAGCATGGTTAGTGTCAGGGGCGTCACGCATAGTCTTTTTAGTCAAAGGGCATTCCCCGCACAGCCCCGCACCCTCCTTTACCGACATGGAACAGTCCTGATTCTGAGGGTGACATTGTAAGCTAAAGATAAGGGAGCAATAATGGATAAACAGTGTCACCAAGGGGGCTAATAAGGGACAGCCATCCACCCAGAACAACTTATACTTATGACTCATAAACTTGGGGGCACGAACGGAACACTCACACTCTTGTTCCAGCACTAGGTGTTATCTGACTACCCCCACCGATCAGAAGACATGACTAAATCAGCTGGGTATGAGGAACACCAACACCATTTCTGATTTGAGCATTTTTTAAGCCTGCGCCATGACCCTGACACTCACCGAATGAATAACAACCAAAGTTCCCTCCATACCTAGCCATACTTTATGGAAGTCTGAACCCGATGTGCAGTTCGCCGGGTACTGATGATGCCTGGATATTTGACACAGTAGGTGAGTTCTTTGTTCCTACCGCCTTCTGCATTGCTGTTGTTGTTTTTTTCCACAGGATACATTAGACAAGAGGGGTTTTACCCAATAGAGTCACTAGGGACCTGGGTGCTGTATGATACAAAATAGGGGTCCCAGTGAAAAGGTATCACATATACACAAACAAACACTTTGAAAGACTCAATTCGAAGAAATCACAGACTAGTAATTCATCACACTGTTATTTATTCACAATGTGCTTATTCATATTACATATAACAAAATAATAACACAACTGTCATAGTGCCCCAGGGAAGGGAAAGGTAAGGGATGGTGTTTGTGTGGGGGAGGGATGTGCAAGGTAGGTCATAGTGACAATGATATCAATATATGATTCATGAACGATCAATACAGCTGGCTTCAGACCACTGAGCCTGCACAATAGAGGAGCTACTAATGCTCACAATTAAAAAGAAATCATGATAGCGATGCTAATAATTAATAATTGAAGTGATGGTTGCATCGACTGGTGTATGGTAATAGCCGTCGACGTTTCGACCCCAAGATTATAATGGTAGGTATATGTCACACCTTAAAGCGGGGTCTTCATCAGGAAAAAAAAGCCCAGGGGTACACTGGTTTCTCATGGAAAGTTGGGCTGTTTAGCTCTCAACATGGACAGGAGAACGAAGAGCGTCACTTTATCCGAATGAAATTGCCTGGATCTATATGTATCAGATCCAATAAATTCACTTATGAATACCCAATTCCGGGAGATGCCAAAGTGATCATCAATTTTCTAAATATGCCTACAATAGCGCATGGCCGCTGTGTATAAAGCACTCTGAAGACAGGGACCCTCAACATGACTGTGACCCTCGTCGTGACGGTAATGTTCTATTTGCGCTAAACACAGCCTTCACTCAGTACTGGCGGAGGTGTCCATTCCTCAAAAGGGGCGTATATACTCTTAAACACGACAATCATCGTTGTTCATCCAACTTCTTCGGTTGCCCGATCCGCGTCTCAGGACTGCGACTGGCATTCGTTTAGCCGGCTAAATGGTGAGATATGGTGTTTAGCGCAAATAGAACATTACCGTCACGACGAGGGTCACAGTCACATTGAGGGTCCCTGTCTTCAGAGTGCTTTATACACAGCGGCCATGCGCTATTGTAGGCATATTTAGAAAATTGATGATCACTTTGGCATCTCCCGGAATTGGGTATTCATAAGTGAATGCATTGGATCTGATACATATAGATCCAGGCAATTTCATTCGGATAAAGTGACGCTCTTCGTTCTCCTGTCCATGTTGAGAGCTAAACAGCCCAACTTTCCATGAGAAACCAGTGTCCCCGAGGGCTTTTTTGTCCTGATGAAGACCCCGCTTTAAGGTGTGACATGTACCTACCATTATAATCTTGGGGTCAAAACGTCGACGGCTATTACCATACACCAGTCGATGCAACCATCACTTCAATTATTAATTATTAGCATCGCTATCATGGTTTCTTTTTAATTGTGAGCATTAGTAGCTCCTTTATTGTGCAGGCTCTGTGGTCTGAAGCCAGCTGTATTGATCGTTCATGAATCATATATTGATATCATTGTCACTATGACCTACCTTGCACATCCCTCCCCCACACAAACACCGTCCCTTACCTTTCCCTTCCCTGGGGCACTATGACAGTTGTGTTATTATTTTGTTATATGTAATATGAATAAGCACATTGTGAATAAATAACAGTGTGCTGAATTACTAGTCTGTGATTTCTTCGAATTGTGTCTTTCAAAGTGTTTGTTTTTTCCACAGGGGCATGTTTTCCACCTTGCTCACTATGGAACTGTGTCCACACTGGTTTTAATTGGTTTTAAACCCACATGCTAGCCGCACTTTGACTAGCATAATGCATGGAATGTACTAGGTCACCATTTCTTTAGTCTGTAAGCGATACCTGTTGTGACATGCTTTTTTGTCTCCCCCTACAGGCAGATTCAGCACAACACAGGTACATTCGCACATGAAGCACTTTTTCTTCTTGTGATGTTTTAGAATAGTACAACGGATACTCATGTAGATCCAGTAACGTAGACAGTCGCCCATAACAGATATTGTTCTCAACTTAGGTCCCGAAGAATCGCGAGTCACAGTACAACAAGCGAGAAACATGTCAACCGTTTAGATCACACACTAACTGACACTCATGTAGGAAACATTGGATTCCAACGAGTACCGGTTAGTTTTACATTTTATTTAAAGAAGGAGACCCCCAGAATAAACTTGACATTGGTACTCCCAGCTTTATTTTAACTCACCCACACGTCTACGCTCTGTTGGCCCCACACCCACACCTCAAATAAGGGCTGTTGGATAAAAGATCTCCGCTAAAGTGCCCCTCTTTGAGGTGTCGCCCGTTGGGTATTGCACCGCCAACCCAACGAGGAGCAGCCCAGATGATGAAGCATGACACCTGAAAGGGTGTGTGAGGGCATTACATCCAACAAAATGGATGCCCAACTGTAGGACTCACTGAGACCAACAGTATCCAGACACTTGTGTGACACGTACACCCGCCCATTTGAGGAACAACCCAGCCTTCTTTGTCATACGTACTACTTCAGGGCACACGCTGAGGTTGAACCTACCACTCTCGGTGAGTGGAAATCGCCCTTCCCCCCTCCCCCTTGTTGTAAACAAAGCAAGAAGGGGGACCCTCCAGTGAGGAATTTTGCAAGGAGCAGAGAGAGTGCCCTTTTCTTGTGGGCTTGCGGAAACAGGCTGCAAGCCAGGCAGCAGGTGATCAGTCAGGGTCACACTTGATTTACTGGGAGAATGGTCTCCTGTATAGTGAGCCTAAGGTTGCTGAACCTGGGTCAGCCCGTGTGCTGGTGGTACCTCAGCAGATCAGAGCCTTCCTACTGGGGCTGGCTCACGATGTGCCATTAGCGGGACATTTGGGGCAGGATAAGACCTTTGAAAGGCTTGTCGCCCACTTTCATTGGCCCCAAAATATGCAAGAGTTCAGATACTCATTGCAGAACTTGTCAGACTTGCCAGGCCAGTGAAAAGAGTGTGAGGAAGCATAAGGCTCCTCTCCAGCCGTTCCCTGTGGTCAGTACCGCCTTTGAGCAGGTGGGTATTGATATTGTGGGGCCACTGGACCCCAAGACAGCCATGGGCAACAGGTTCATCCTGGTCTTGGTGGACCATGCCACCCGGTACCAGGAAGCCATACCTCTGAGGACAGTGACGGCCCCCGTGGTGGGACGAGCACTGATGGGAATTTTCTCACGAGTAGGATTCCCTCGCGAGGTAGTGTCTGACTGGGGAACCAACTTCATTTCCAAGTATATGATGAAGTCCCTGTGGCAGGAGTGTGGTGTAACCTACAAGTTCACCACTCCTTACCACCCCCAAGGGAACAGGTTGGTTGAAAGGTTCAAGCGGACCCTGAAGGGCATGATAATGGGTCTTGAGGAACCCATGAGGCGTAAGTGGGACATCCTCTTACCGGGCCTACTTTTTACATACCGTGAGGTCTCACAGAAATAATCTCTAGGGTTCAGTCCCTTTGAGCTTCTCTATGGACACCCAGTCAGAAGACCTCTGAGTCTGGTCAAAGAAGGCTGGGAGCAATCTCCCAGGAAACCTCCCCAGGATGTATATAGCTACATGCTGGCCTTCAGGAACCAGACTAGGCGTTTCAGGCAACTCGCTGAGGCGAATCTGGAAGCCAGCCAGGAGGAGATGAAGCGCTGGTATAACCAGAATGCCACTCTGGTAGAGCTTCAACCTGGCCAGAAAGTGTGGGTCATGGCCCCTGTGGAGCTTTGGGCGTTCCAGGATAAGTGGGCCGGACCATTTGAGGTTGTGGAGCGCAAGAGTCCAGTTACCTACTTGGAGGACTTGCGGTCTCCTAGGAACCCCTTGAGGGTCCTACATGTCAACCGCCTTAAGCCCCACATAGAGAGGTCTGAAGTGGGCATGCACTTGGCAACCGATGCTGGAATGGAGGAGGAGACTGAGCCTCTTCCTGACCTCCTCTCAGCCTCAGAGCAAGATGGGTCAGTGGATGGTGTTAATCTCTCTTCCACCCTGAGCCATGAGCAACAGAATGACTACCGCCAGTTGCTGGGACAGTTTTCTGATCTGTTCTCCCTGGTTCCCGGTGTCACAGATTAGTGCGTCCATGATGTGGACACAGGAGACAGCTTACCTGTGAGGCATAAAACTTACAGGGTAACTGACAGGGTGAGGGCTTGCATCAAAGAGGAGGTCTCAAAGATGCTTGCGCTAGGGGTGATTGAGTCCTCCAGCAGTCCTTGGGCCAGCCCAGTGGTCTTGGTCCCGAAGGCTGCAGCGCCGGGTGCTACACCCTAACTCCTGTTCTGTGTGGACTACAGAGGGCTCAGTTCAGTCATGAAGCTGACACGTATCCCATCCCCTGAGCTGATGAGCTCATTGATCAGCTAGGGGCTGCACGGTACCTCAGCACGTTTGACTTAACCTCTGGGTACTGGCAGATCGCCTTGACTGATGGGGCAAAGGAGAGGTCAGCATTCTCCACACCAGATGGGCATTTCCAGATCCGTGTTATGCCCTTTGGGATGAAGAATGCCCCTGCCACCTTTCACAGATTGGTCAACCAGGTGTTGGTTGGACTGGATGGGTTCAGTGCCGCCTACCTGGATGACATCGCAGTGTTCAGTGCCAGTTGGGAGGAACATGGCGCTGCGAAAGGCGAGTAAGTGCCAGATCGGGCAGGGTTCCGTGGTGTAATTGGAACACCAAGTTGGGAGCGGCCAGGTGGTGCCCCTACAACCCAAGATTGAAACCATAATGGCTTGGGAGCCACCCAGACAGAGGTGAAAGCCTTCTTAGGTCTCACAGGGTATTACAGGAGGTTTGTCAAGGGGTATGGCAACATTGTTCCACCCTTGACAGAGCTGACTTCCAGGAAGCAGCCCAAGATGGTGACCTGGACCGACACTTGTCAGAAAGCTTTTGAGGCCTGAAAGCTGCCATGTGCACGGCGCCCGTGCTCAGGGCACCCAACTTTTCAAGTGAGTTTATCATTCAGACAGACGCTTCAGAGCATGGTGTGGGGGCTGTTCTGTCACAGATGAATGAGGAGCACTAAAATCAACCTGTAGACTTTATCAGTAGAAGGTTACTTCCACAGGAACAGGGGTGGAGTCCTATTGAGCGTGAGGCATTTGCTGTGGTCTAGGCACTGAAGAAGCTGAGACCATACTTGTTTGGGACTCACTTCCAGATTCAGACGAACCACAGGCCCCTCAGATGGTTGATGCAGATGAGGGGTGAGAATCCAAAGCTGTTGAGGTCGTCCATTTTCCTACAGGGTATGGACTTTACGGTGGAACACTGCCCTGGTACAGAACACGCCAACGCTGATGGTCTGTCCAGATTTTTCCGCCTTAGTGATGAGAACTCCCAGGAGTTAGGGTAGTTCTCCCCACATTTCAGCTGGAGGGGACACGTGTTAGACCTGGCACCATTGGTGTGGGTCTCCCTTCGATTTTTTGCTGTTGCCTCATGTATTTTTGCTGGTATTAGATGTTTCGGGCACTGTGCCACTGCAATTCAGTGCCACAGTGCAAGTGCTCTCTATTGTAAATTGATGTATTAATCAGTGATTCCATGTTTGGCTATTTGGTTTACTTGTCAGACCCTAATACAGTGCACTGAGTGTGCCCAGGGCGTGTAAATGCAATACTGCTGGTGGGCCTGCAGCACTGGTTGTGCCGCCCACAGAAGCAGCCTGGTAAAATGTGTCTAAGGTCTGCCATTTCAGAGCCTGCATGCAGTCTGGTACTGTCATGCTGACTGGGCAAGTGCACCCACATGCCCGTCCCTAAACCTTCCATTTTCTTCATATCAGTCACCCCTATGATAGGCCCGTTGCGGGCCCCCAGGGTGTTGTGAGGGTGGGGGGTGCACATGGGGGGTACCTATGGTTTCCCTGCTTTTACATGTACAATGTGGCAGGCACCGCGCGGTGCCTGTCACGCTGTGCATGTAAAAGCACAACATCTATATTTTACATTGCGGTCGGTGCTGCTTGCAGCACCGCCCGCCGCAATGTAAAATATACAGGATGCACCCGCCACACTGGCGGGCTCATCATATTTGATATGGTGGGCCCGCCGCAACTAATACAGGCGGTCCCTTTAGCAGCTGCGAACGCCCGCCATCGTAATTGGCCCCTAATTGAGAACAAATAATGAAATTATGATGACCTCAAGCAATAGTCTGCTAACATAAATACACCTCCGGTACTTTTTGGATGTTTAAAACTTTTGTACCAGTTTCTAATGAAGCCAGATCCATTTTTTGATAGTGAACACACCTTCATAACCACATCAAGCAATGTACGATTAAGTGCTAATGATTAGTTCGGTGTACAGGGACTATGCAGTAAAAACATGTATAGCTGGGACACTTAAGATCTATGCCCAGTTCTGGATCAATTCGATTGATGACTAATACATTCTCTAACTATTGTTTCCAGATTTCTTTATTAATTCAAGACACCTGACAGTTTCTTAACAAGGGTAATTCTCAAACACACGTAGCCTCTCAAAACTTAGATCTCATTCAGGGCACAAAGGTGCAGCAGCCTAAATGAAATAATTATCATCTCAAGAGACTTCCCTGTGCTCATGTGTGAGAAGTTGGCCTGATGTGCAGTGCTCACTATTCTAGTGATCACTATATATCAGTCCAAACAACCCTTATTGATGATTGGTTGTAAGTCAACCTTATAGACCAGCTATCCTAGTAGCATGGATACGAGCAGTCTAAGGCTAAGACTCTAGAGGGCGTGTTAAGCCAGCTGTTTTACCATCATTACCCCTTGAACACCCAGTGAAAGGACACCACACAAGTGTTATGAAAATAAACAGTGTATTTATTAGAATCACAACAACCCTGTACTCTTTATGAGGACAGGATGCTAGGCACACAACAAAACTCTTACGAAAATACTTAAGTTAGCACAGTATATACAAATGCCCGAGGGGCACGAAAAACCATATACTCTGAAAGTGGAATGCGAAATTACTAGCAGGTAAGTACAGTACTAATAGGCTTTGGAATCGCTAGGACTTGACTATGGAATCGTTAGATTACTTCTAGGAGGCCCAGGGGACTCGGGTGCAGAGTGTGCTCTCTCACGCGGGATGCGGGACAAAGTCTATGGAAGCTAGTAAAGTTAAAGTTAGTGTTTACGGGCGAACCCGACCTGGTAGGAAGAAAACGACAGTGGATCCTGACCCTTGGATAGTGAGGCTATGCTGGGGCACCGAAATGCCGAAGTTACCTAGCCCAGGGGCTGCAGCTGCATATGTCTCAAAAGACGTCGGGAATCCTCGTAGACGAACCAGGAGCCTGGAAGAAAGATGCTGGCAGGCGACCAGTGAAGAGAGTTCGAGTTGATCCAAGCCTGGATCTTGAAGATGGATGACACCTGAAAGCAGAGGGGACCAAGTTCGTGACTACTAGCCAGTAGTCAGTGGGCACCAGGAGGGCACCGGATGGTAGTCACCTCGACTAGGTGAGTGGGCGACGCTGGGCTCTGCAGATCTCACGGACCAGGAGGCGTTGTCGGCGACCAGGATGGAGAGGCGAGCTGTCCCACGATGGATGAAGCTGTCGGCGTCGAAGAACCCAGGATTGGGCAACAAAGCCTTGGCTAATTCAAGCCCACGCGGTGGACTCAAAATGGCGTATTGAGTGGACCAGGAGGGTCCGGGGTGCTCCTCTTCTGGAAGGGAGCAAGAGCCAGTCTGGAGCAACCAGACCAGCAGCAGTGATGTCGTCGGGCGTCGTTCAGAAGGCCACAAGCCAGCGGGCTAGTAGCCAAACAACGCGATGAGCAGCAAAAAGCAGAAGGGCCCCACGCCAATCGTGGAGATGCTGGGGGGCTGCTCTTCGGTGCTGGAGCTGCTCAGGGTTGGGGCTTCTCGGACCCCAAAGCACTCGCCAGGAGATTACTCGGCGGGCTTGCTGTGCAGAAGTCGTGCAGTCTTGGCAATAGTCGGTCCCTTGAGGTCTCGTCGCACTCACGGTTCTCAGCTTGGCTGTAGAGGTGAGTAGAGGTCGGAGGTGCCAGGGAAGCCGGGTCTTGTCGAGCTGGGCAGTCGGATTCCGGAGGAAGGACTTACAGCAGACCGCAGTGTTCTTGCGTTGGTGCCTGCGGATGCAGGGTGACTACTCCTTAGTCACAAGGGAGAATCTTGAAGAAGGAAATCTTGAAGTCCTTTCGCAGAAAGTCGTGTCTTGATTCCAAAGATGATCTAATTTGGAAGGGGGCCTGCCCCTACCTTTATCTGGGAAAAGGGGGCTGGCACGCGACTAAGTCCTGCCCTATGGGTGGGACCAGGAGGGGGGTGGTTACACCCCTCTCCTTTGGCGGGCTTTCCCCAGGCCAGGGGCTGGAGTGCCCCTGGAACTGGTTTCAGCCGGCCTATGCACAGTGAGCACCGGGGTGCCACTTGCAGTCACCTTCCTCTGAAGCCCTGCCTACCTAGGATACACAAAATCCTGTCTGGGACGGTGCTGGCACCGCCCCTGGCAGGAAACCCTTTGTCCTTATCTCCTGCTCTGGGAGGACTCCCAGCAGCAGGAGGGCAGACTTGTGTCTCGGTGGCAGCATCCATTTTGTGGAGCTGAGGCTCTGTTGGACTTTAACCGGGGTTAGAGGTTACATACATGTCGTGTCCCTCTAGAAGGGTGGAATGCTAACCCCGTCGCCAGAATTGGCGAGGGGTTAGTATTCCAATTCGTATGACACCTTACTCGACATGTTTTGATAAAGCGATACCAGAGTTGGCATATAACCGCGAGGATTATAATGCACTTAAGAGTATATGGTATGCGATATCATGGAAACGGCTAAGGGATGGATCCCGAAAGCCGCAGACAGGCTCAGCTCATGCCAGAGCACCATCTCACACGATTCCAAGCACTCTGCCTTCAGGATTGTTAAGGCCTGCCATAGGAGTGACTGATAGGAGATCTGTGTGTCCATTTTAGGGTTAGATATAGGTATACTATATCTAAAGCAAAGGGTGAGTACACCACCTTGCCCCAGCTGTCGTGCAGCCAGTTGTGTCAGTGTAGTTAGTCAGCCCAGGGGTGGCATAATACATGCTTCAGCCCCTGGGAGACTTCTGGGTGCACCTCAGCCCTGGGTACAGGGACTTGGAGAGGGCCCAGTGCCAATTCAGTACCTGAGTACAATTTGGATAGAGAGAACAGCTAGGCTGTGGGTCTGATTAGCAGGCCCACAGCCAGGGAAAGTCGTAAACCAGTGCAGCAAAAAGCAAAAATCTGGGTGATCATAGGATTGCAGACCCTACTCTCCTACATGACCCCCCCCCAAACTTTGGGACAATAAACTAACCTTGACCAGGTGAGTCTTCTTGCTCTAAGTGGAAATACCTGGAGAGCCCATCAGCATTGCTGTGATCAGTACCAGGTCTATGCTCCACTGTAAAATCCATCCCCTGTAGGGAAATGGACCACCAAAGCAGTTTGGGGTTTTCACCCTTCATCTGATTTAGCCACAAGAGGGGCTTATGGTCGGTCTGAATGGTGAAGTGAGTGCCAAACAAGTAGGCCCTCAGCTTCTTCAGGGCCCAAACCACAGCAAAGGCCTCCCTCTCAATAGCTGACCAATTTTTCTCTCTGGGGGTCAGCCTCCTACTAATGAAAGCAATAGGCTGATAATTTCCATCAAAATTCAGTTGAGACAGAACAGCTCCCACACCCAACTCAGAAGCATCTGTTTGGACAATGAATGGCTTGGAGTAATCTGGACTCTTAAGGATAGGTGCTGTGCACATGGCCTGCTTGAGGTCATTGAATGCCTTCTGACAGCTTGCTGTCCACTGAACTTTCTTTGGCATCTTTTTGCTTGTCAGGTCATTAAGAGGGGTCACTATGGACCCATAATTTCTGACAAGCTTCCTATAGTAACCAGTCAGGCCCAAGAAAGCTCGAACCTGAGTCTGGGTGATTGGAGGAGCCCAGTCCTGGATGGCCTGTATTTTACTCTCCAATGGCTGAACCTGGCCTCCACCTACAAGGTGGCCCAGGTATACAACCTGTGTCTGCCCTATCTGGCACTTAGTGGCCTTGATAGTGAGGCCTGCCTTTTGCAGAGCCTCTAACACTTTCCTCAGGTGGACCAGGTGATCCTCCCAGGTGGAGCTAAAGACAGCAATATCGTCAAGATATGCTGCACAGAAGTCATCCAGCCCAGTGAGGACTTGATTCACCAACCTTTGGAAGGTGGCAGGTGCATTTTTCAAACCAAAGGGCATTACCACAAACTGATAATGCCCACCAGGGGTAGAAAATGCTGTCTTGGGTTTGGCTTCCTCAGCTAACCTGATTTGCCAATACCCAGCTGTCAAATCAAATGTACTTAAGAAGTTGGCAGAAGCCAATTTATCTATAAGTTCATCTGCTCTTGGTATTGGGTGGGCATCAGTCTTAGTGACTGCATTGAGGCCTCTGTAGTCTACGCAAAACCTCATCTCTTTCTTACCACCCTGGGTGTGAGGCTTTGGCACTAGAACTACTAGGCTAGCCCAAGGGCTGTCTGAGGGCTCAATGACTCCCAGTTCCAACATTTTCTGCACTTCAGTTTTGATGCAGTCTCTAACATGATCAGGCTGTCTGTAGATTTTACTCTTGACAGGCAGACTGTCTCCAGTGTCAACATCATGGGTACACCAATCAGTTTGGCTGGGTGTCAGAGAGAACATATGTCTGAAGGATTGCAGAACTTGCCTGCAATCCTGTTGCTGATGTTCAGTGAGGCTGCCACAAAAGACAACACCATCCACTGATCCATCATCAGGATTCTGAGTGAGCAGGTCTGGGAGAGGGTCACTCTCTTCCTCCTGTCCCTCATCTGTGGCCATGAGCAAGCTCATGTCCTTCCTGTCAACATATGCCTTGAGCCTGTTCACATGGAGCACTCTGAGAGGGCTCCTGGGAGTTCCAAGGTCCACCAAGTAGGTAACCTCTCCCTTTTGCTCAATGATGGTGTGGGGCCCAGACCATTTGTCTTTCAGAGCTGCTGGGGCCACTGTCTCCAGCACCCACACCTTCTGTCCTGGCTGGTACACAGTCAGCACAGCCTTTTGGTCATGCCAAGCTTTTTGAAGTTCTTGGCTGGCCTCAAGGTTTTTAGATGCCTTTTCCATATACTCAGCCATCCTGGAGCGGAGACCAAGTACATAGTCCACTATGTTGGTTGCAGGCTTTTTGAGAGGTCTCTCCCATCCTTCCTTCACCAAACACAGGGGTCCTCTTACAGGATGCCCATACAGAAGCTCAAAAGGGCTGTAGCCAACCCCCTTCTGTGGGACCTCTCTGTAAGCAAACAAGAGGCAGGGGATCAGGACATCCCATCTTCTCCTAAGAGTTTCAGGTAGTCCATGAATCATCCCTTTGAGGGTCCTGTTGAATCTCTCAACAAGCCCATTGCATTGTGGATGATAGGGTGTGGTGAACTTGTAGTTCACACCACACTCCTTCCACATTGCAGTCAGATATCCTGACATGAAGTTTGTACCTCTGTCAGAAACGACCTCCTTAGGGAAACCCACTCTGGAGAACACTCCAACTAGGGCTCTTGCCACTACAGGAGCTGTAGTGGTCCTAAGTGGAATAGCTTCAGGATACCTGGTGGCATGATCCACCACCACCAGTATAAACTTGTGCCCTGATGCTGTCTGGGGTTCCATTGGACCAACAATGTCAATCCCCACTCTTTCAAAGGGGACCCCCACCACAGGTATTGGTATGAGGGGGGCCTTTGTTGTGCCACCTGACTTACCACTGGCTTGGCAAGTGACACAGGAGCGACAAAACTCCTTGGTATTCTCATTCATGTGGGGCCAGTGAAAGTGTGAGACAAGCCTGTCCCACGTCTTTGTCTAACCTAAATGACCTGCAAGGGGAATCTCATGGGCCAAGGTGAGAAGGAAACCTCTCAGAGACAAGGGGATGACCAGCCTCCTGGTTGCACCAGGCTTGGGGTCTCTTGACTCAGAGTACAGGAGTCCATCTTCCCAGTATACCCTGTGGGCACCTGTGGCATTCCCTGCAGCCTCAGCAGCAGCCTGCTGTCTGAGGGGTTCAAGGGAAGGGCAGTCTAACTGTGCCTTTCCCAGGTCTGCTCTGGAGGGTCCCCCTGAGCCCAGAAACTCAACTTGATCAAGTTCAAGCTCTTTAGGCTCAGTTTCCCTCAGCTCTCTCAGATCAGCCTCCTCAGAGACTTGATCCTCAACCTGGGGCAAGGGGGAAGGCAAAGCCTTACCCTTACTGCTCTTCTTCTTGGAAGGTGTCTGGTCCATAATTTCAGGATCCAGCACCTGTTCAGTGGGGCATCTTCTGGCCTGTGACCTAGTCACAGCAAGCACATGTGCTGGCAAGCCTAACATTTCCATGTGAGTCCTCTGCTCCACTTCTGACCATAGTGATGACTCCAAATCATTGCCCAACAAACAATCAACTGGGAGGTCTGAACTGACTACAACTTTCTTTTGTCCCTTCACTCCACCCCAGGAGAAAGCCACAATCGCCATACTATGACTGGTAGTGACGTTGCTGGCATTGGTCACCAGGAAATCTGTACCTGGCATGATCTGTCCAGGGTCCACAAAGTTAGGTGTCACCATGGTGACACTGGCACAAGTGTCCCTATAGGCCTGAGCCATCTTGCCATTTATCAAAGGTGTCTGCCTGTATTTGCCCAAAGTATTGGGACTTACATCAGGGGACATATCCATATCCCCTGTACAGACAAGGACAGCCTGAGTGAGTGTGCCAACTAAGTTGTCAGACCCCTCAGTTCCCAAGGTTAACCCAACTAATGCCTTGGGAGGTACACTACCACTACTGACTGTACTAGGGGGTGCAGTTGCCTTAGGGGCTGTAGTGGCAGGAGTTTGTCCTCCTCTTTTGGTGCACTCACTAAACCAGTGAGACTTACTCTTACAGTACTGGCACCACCTCTTTGACTGGCCTTCTTGATTCTTCTTCTTCTGGGAAGCCTGACCCCCACCCTCTTTGGTTTGTTGGGGACCTGGTGAAGACTTCTGGTCATTTTGTTCACTCTTAACATTACCCTTCTGGTCTGCTTTCTTCTGACCACCCTGGTTCTGGTTCTGGTTCTGCTTGATCCTTGTCCTGACCCATTTGTCTGCCTTCTTTCCCAATTCTTGGGGAGAGGTCAGATCTGAATCAACAAGGTGCTGGTGCAACAACTGGTTCTGACAATTGTTTAAAATTTGTTCTCTCATCATAAGATTATACAATCCTGTGTAATCTGTAACCTTGCTACCCAGCAACCAGCCCTCCAAAGCCTTAGTGGCACAATCCACAAAGTCAGACCAGTCCTGAGACTGAGTTTTCTGGGTGTCTCTGAACAGCAACCTGTACTGCTCAGTGGTTAAACCAAACCCATCAATCAGTGCATTTTTCAGGACCTGGTAATCATTAGCATCCTCCACTCTTGTAGTGAGGAGCTTATCTCTACCTTTACCATCAAAGGAGAGCCACAGTATAGCTGCCCACTGACTTCGGGGAATGCACTGCACAGTGCAGGCTCTCTCTTAAGCAGCCTTCCATTTCTGGATGTCATCCCCTTGCTTAAAGGGGGGCACTATTTTAGTCAGGTGTTTAGCATCTAAACCCTTCTCTCTATCTCTTGGGAGATTGCTGCCACCAGTGGGAGCTAACCCACTCATCTGCTGCTCTCTAGCCAAGGCAAGCTTCTCTTTGGCCAGGGCAATTTCTTCCCTTTCAATCCTCAGAGTAGCCTGTCTCATCCTAGCTTCATGCTCCATTCTCTGAGGGGAAGTCAATCTCCTCTGGGGAGAGTTCCTTCTCCTCTGAGAAGAGGCATTAGAGTGCAGAGATCTATTGGAGTCCCTAGAAAGAGATCTATCTCTCCTAACTCCAATGCTAGGCCTACTTAGGGTCAGTACTGGGGTCCCCCAGATCCTAGCCCAAGCAAGTCTAAGTTGGCCCTGGTTAGCCTTCTGACTACCTCAAGACCTTTGTCTACCTCATCCCCAGAGAGTTCCTCCTGATCCTCCTCCTCCTCAACTGCAGTAGCAGTGTTGGGGAGGTCTGGATCCCCAGAGGTTCCCTCTAAGGCTGGCATGTTCTCATGTAACTGAGAAATCTTTCTGGCATCATATGTCTCTAAGAGACCTATCAGAAAGGGAATGGTGGGGTTAGACCCCTGCTTCAGTTTCCTGGAGGTACAGACTTGTCTCATCTCCTGGAAACTGAGAGCTGCATATCTTGAAGTGACCTGTGGAGGGTCAACACTTACCAGGGGAGTCTCAGTGGACTCTCCATGGTTAGACATGCTTTTCTAGTGAGGTGTAAGTGGTGCACTTACCTACACTATATGTTTGCCTACTGATCCCTTGCTAGAGTTGTAGTTTAGGGTGTGCTAGGCCCTAGGAGCTACAACAGCTGGTTCAGTAGAACTCAGAGTATTCTAAGCTAAGTTATATGTACCTTTAGTACTTATGTGATCTTTCACAAGATATTCTTAGGATATGTGTGGTAAAACAACAGCAAGCTCAAATCCCAACCGCTGCTCACCAATGTGAGAAGTTGGCCTGATGTGCAGTGCTCACTATTCTAGTGATCACTATATATCAGTCCAAACAACCCTTATTGATGATTGGTTGTAAGTCAACCTTATAGACCAGCTATCCTAGTAGCATGGATACGAGCAGTCTAAGGCTAAGACTCTAGAGGGCGTGTTAAGCCAGCTGTTTTACCATCACATTACCCCTTGAACACCCAGTGAAAGGACACCACACAAGTGTTATGAAAATAAACAGTGTATTTATTAGAATCACAACAACCCTGTACTCTTTATGAGGACAGGGTGCTAGGCACACAACAAAACTCTTACGAAAATACTTAAGTTAGCACAGTATATACAAATGCCCGAGGGGCACGAAAAACCATATACTCTGAAAGTGGAATGCGAAATTACTAGCAGGTAAGTACAGTACTAATAGGCTTTGGAATCGCTAGGACTTGACTATGGAATCGTTAGATTACTTCTAGGAGGCCCAGAGGACTCGGGTGCAGAGTGTGCACTCTCACGCGGGATGCGGGACAAAGTCTATGGAAGCTAGTAAAGTTAAAGTTAGTGTTTACGGGCGAACCCGACCTGGTAGGAAGAAAACGACAGTGGATCCTGACCCTTGGATAGTGAGGCTATGCTGGGGCACCGAAATGCCGAAGTTACCTAGCCCAGGGGCTGCAGCTGCATATGTCTCAAAAGACGTCGGGAATCCTCGTAGACGAACCAGGAGCCTGGAAGAAAGATGCTGGCAGGCGACCAGTGAAGAGAGTTCGAGTTGATCCAAGCCTGGATCTTGAAGATGGATGACACCTGAAAGCAGAGGGGACCAAGTTCGTGACTACTAGCTAGTAGTCAGTGGGCACCAGGAGGGCACCGGATGGTAGTCACCTCGACTAGGTGAGTGGGCGACGCTGGGCTCTGCAGATCTCACGGACCAGGAGGCGTTGTCGGCGACCAGGATGGAGAGGCGAGCTGTCCCACGATGGATGAAGCTGTCAGCGTCGAAGAACCCAGGATTGGGCAACAAAGCCTTGGCTAATTCAAGCCCACGCGGTGGACTCAAAATGGCGTCTTGAGTGGACCAGGAGGGTCCGGGGTGCTCCTCTTCTGGAAGGGAGCAAGAGCCAGTCTGGAGCAACCAGACCAGCAGCAGTGATGTCGTCGGGCGTCGTTCAGAAGGCCACAAGCCAGCGGGCTAGTAGCCAAACAACGCGATGAGCAGCAAAAAGCAGAAGGGCCCCACGCCGATCGTGGAGATGCTGGGGGGCTGCTCTTCGGTGCTGGAGCTGCTCAGGGTTGGGGCTTCTCGGACCCCAAAGCACTCGCCAGGAGATTACTCGGCGGGCTTGCTGTGCAGAAGTCGTGCAGTCTTGGCAATAGTCGGTCCCTTGAGGTCTCGTCGCACTCACGGTTCTCAGCTTGGCTGTAGAGGTGAGTAGAGGTCGGAGGTGCCAGGGAAGCCGGGTCTTGTCGAGCTGGGCAGTCGGATTCCGGAGGAAGGACTTACAGCAGACCGCAGTGTTCTTGCGTTGGTGCCTGCGGATGCAGGGTGACTACTCCTTAGTCACAAGGGAGAATCTTGAAGAAGGAAATCTTGAAGTCCTTTCGCAGAAAGTCGTGTCTTGATTCCAAAGATGATCTAATTTGGAAGGGGGCCTGCCCCAACCTTTATCTGGGAAAAGGGGGCTGGCACGCGACTAAGTCCTGCCCTATGGGTGGGACCAGGAGGGGGGTGGTTACACCCCTCTCCTTTGGCGGGCTTTCCCCAGGCCAGGGGCTGGAGTGCCCCTGGAACTGGTTTCAGCCGGCCTATGCACAGTGAGCACCGGGGTGCCACTTGCAGTCACCTTCCTCTGAAGCCCTGCCTACCTAGGATACACAAAATCCTGTCTGGGACGGTGCTGGCACCGCCCCTGGCAGGAAACCCTTTGTCCTTATCTCCTGCTCTGGGAGGACTCCCAGCAGCAGGAGGGCAGACTTGTGTCTCGGTGGCAGCATCCATTTTGTGGAGCTGAGGCTCTGTTGGACTTTAACCGGGGTTAGAGGTTACATACATGTCGTGTCCCTCTAGAAGGGTGGAATGCTAACCCCGTCGCCAGAATTGGCGAGGGGTTAGTATTCCAATTCGTATGACACCTTACTCGACATGTTTTGATAAAGCGATACCAGAGTTGGCATATAACCGCGAGGATTATAATGCACTTAAGAGTATATGGTATGCGGTATCATGGAAACGGCTAAGGGATGGATCCCGAAAGCCGCAGACAGGCTCAGCTCATGCCAGAGCACCATCTCACACGATTCCAAGCACTCTGCCTTCAGGATTGTTAAGGCCTGCCATAGGAGTGACTGATAGGAGATCTGTGTGTCCATTTTAGGGTTAGATATAGGTATACTATATCTAAAGCAAAGGGTGAGTACACCACCTTGCCCCAGCTGTCGTGCAGCCAGTTGTGTCAGTTTAGTTAGTCAGCCCAGGGGTGGCATAATACATGCTTCAGCCCCTGGGAGACTTCTGGGTGCACCTCAGCCCTGGGTACAGGGACTTGGAGAGGGCCCAGTGCCAATTCAGTACCTGAGTACAATTTGGATAGAGAGAACAGCTAGGCTGTGGGTCTGATTAGCAGGCCCACAGCCAGGGAAAGTCGTAAACCAGTGCAGCAAAAAGCAAAAATCTGGGTGATCATAGGATTGCAGACCCTACTCTCCTACATCATGTCAGGCACTTCAGCTGTGTGCAATATCTGTGATCGGATCAGGTAAAAACTAAGCTTTTATGGAGGTGATCAGTGCCGCCATCACAAGCAGGTCACTATGTCCCCACCTAATGATTATCCACAGTGTCATATTTTCTCAGTAGGGGGCATGGACTTTGAGGGCTATTTTGAGCCCCCATACTCCTGACCCTCTACCACTTTGACACAGAGTTTCAGCCATCACACTACCGATGATCCTTTACAGAATGACTCAATGCCACTCTGTTTTATTTCTCTGAAAACAAAGCATTGTTTTAGACAGTATGCGTGTCCCCAAGGTCATAATAACTGCACCTCATGCCAAGAGCTTTGTCACCCTCCTCAGCCATCAACATTAGTACAGGCATTAGGGGAAGAGTCTCCTACCCCTAGGTTTGGGGATATAAACTCCTAATAGTCCAGTTTTCCTTCCTTGTGAGCATCACACTGCCAGTGACAGTGATGAAACAAGTAACAAGCGGGAAGGTCATATGGTACTCTTAATGCTGTTGTAGGAATACTCAGGATTCAGCTTTCTAACACTGCTGTTTAATTTTATAATGCATAAGCGCGTCTCAAGCTTCATATATAAGGGCAATAACATTGTGTAATGGGGATCTGTGCTGGAGGTGCAGGCAAATGCCAGCCCCAACATTTTCGAAAGCGTTCGCCAATGCACCACGAGTTAAACTCCAATTTAAACAGCAGTAACATTCTAGCGAATTTATGGAGGCAGTAAGGCTGCTCAGAAATGGGAAAAGAAATCAATTCAGGTCACTTAAGGATACAGGTAATAGTGTGCTCAGCGCTAGTGGTTGCTATCTGTGAGGCTTGGCAGAGCTACAGGGCGATCCATAGAACTTCGGTGCAAAAAGCTACCACAAGAAATAGCCCAGAGGGGCTAGCAGCCAATATCCCGAGAGTCCTTATGACAGGACCCTGGAAGGAAAGTGATAGATCCCTAATATTCTCACGGGCAGTTGTAAGCGTGAGCAACTGGGGGCTTGACTCCAGCCAAGCTCCACCTTTGTGTGTGAGTAATTTTTCTGGACTATGGGTGCCAGGCGTGGTGTTAGCCCCGAAGGTTTAGCATCAAATGATGTGCATATCTGATCCTTATTGGCTAATCCAGTGGGCACTGGCTGCCCATATATTGCCCGCAAGTTAGCCGATTACCGTACCAAATAAACCTGCAACATAACTGATGTGGTATGAGGCATTTACTTGTGGACTTTTCCTTTTGATGCATTTACTCAATTTAATTCAGTGTGTGTGAGACTCGCTATGGGATATTGGCGCTATGTGGCTGCCTGCGTCGCATGCATGGTGACAATTTGGGCAAGCAGCAACTTAGTAAAGCTTTCCTGTGTCGGCCTTACACCATTCCTTCCACTTTTTCCCCCTATGGTATGATTGAGGTGAGGGGGAAGTGCTAACGTCGGAGGAGGAAGGCTAAACCTATTAGCATAAGTCATTTCCTCAACAGGGATCCTCCTTTGTGTGCACTATAGCTTCAAGGTCATCGTCTTTGGGCGATCCTGTACAGTGATCCCACCCTACCACTTTCCCTTATTGAAAGGTTTGTGATTACTTATGTAATGCAAATGTTGTGATGTTTTATTTTCTCTTGTTCTGCATTGCAGGTGGAATTACAGAGCGATCCAAAGGACTTGGTGTGAAAAGCAATGTCAAGAAAAAGCACAGGGGCTTCATGCCAGTACACCTGGAGACATTACGGCAGGACCTTGGGATGAATGCGACAGTGCTCCGTTATTCCCACAGGCACTTGTAAGCCTGACCAACTGGGGCTTGCCTAGTAACGCTCTGCCTCAGAGCGTGAATTCCTTTCTTGGACTATGGGGTCCAAATGTGGGGAGAACCCCCAAAGGTTCAGCGACAGATATTGGTTACTCCTATTCTTCATTGTCAGCCAGTGTAGGTCATATCATCACTGACTGCCCTTCGATTGCCTGTAAGTTAACTCATTTAACAAATTCACTTTTTGCAGCAGGTGGAAAACATCTGCAATCTTGGTTCTTAATCTTCCTCTTTACTTTCTAGAACTTAGTGGTGGAACTGATTGCTGTTCTCCTTCAGCTTTTCACTGCTTCTCAAATTCTGCTTGAGGGTATGGAGCAAAGGTACTTAAGCTCTCCTGTAGTTTCAAACGAGTACAGCTCTTGATTACCTCACTACAGGATCTGTCATCAGAAGGTGCATGTTACTCTCCTTGCATTCACCTTTTTTTCACCTCTAGATTAAAT
Organism: Lissotriton helveticus; assembly: GCF_964261635.1. Lineage (NCBI taxonomy): Eukaryota > Metazoa > Chordata > Amphibia > Caudata > Salamandridae > Lissotriton > Lissotriton helveticus. Next base: position 575,107,871 of record NC_136061.1, read on the forward strand.
GAAAAATGTCCAAAACAATGACTCTCAAGCAGAATAGACTGCTATTGCTCCTTCTGAAGTTGTTGGTACTTCAACATCACCTTGTTGTTGTGTTATAACTGGGATCTCCAGTTGACAGTGCAAGTTATTGGCTCCGTGAAATTGGTGTCCCAGACACATTTATTAGCTTCTTCGGAAACTTTCATTTGTGTATTTTTCTCTTGGGTGAAAAATAAAATAGTATCTCTAAAAAGGCTGAAGAGTTGTTTTGTTGTGTGCTGGAATTTGTTTTTCATGCTAACCAATCAGATTTCGTCTTTCTTTTTTCTAATGCTTTCTGGTTCACAAAAAGTTTGTGGTATCTGTCTATCATAGAAGGTGGGACTTCTGGTTACCGTAGCAAAAGGAGTTTTTATGTTTTTTAGATGCTGAGATCCAGATATGTTAAACAATCTCATTGGTGGAATTTTGGTCGTGGTTCTTTTTAAAAATGTGTAAAGTGTCTCTTTAGGCATTGAAGTACTTACAGTTTAAATGTTTTGATACTCATTATTGTGGCTCTTGCACTTCTGTTCCAAGTACCGTGGTGCCAACATAAGTGTTGCAAACCCATGAGATTTTTTTAAAAGTTGAGTTTGATAGGAAAAGGTACTGTAATGTGTAGTTTGAATGCAAATAGTCTAAAAACAACTAAAAAGTCACAGGTGTACAGTTACATTTTATTTTCAGTAATTTCATGTATTAGGTATGGGTATCCTGGATCCACCCAGGCCATCCGGGGGTGGCAGCTCCTCTGCAAAGGCAGAGGAACGTCGCCCCACTACTCACGGAGCAGAGTAACCAAAGAAATATTATGATACTAACTGAAGTTATTAAAATGTTATTTTTCGTATGGTCAGGCTAGGGCTGGGCGAGGTGGTGCTTGGCTCCCCTGATGTCGGAGAGGAGGAGTGGTTGTGCACTCTGTAGAGTGTGCAGAAATGTTTGGCCGTGCCAGCCAAACATTCATGCACACTTCGCATGTTCTTTATGCAGGCTGTATTACAGCCAGCATGGAGAACATGCCCAGGCCTCTATTACCTGGCTGAGCACCGAACCCCGGTGCTCAGACCAATTACAATCATGATTGGCTGTCAAGAGCCTGGGTGCTTCCCGGTCCACGGAAGAGACTCACTTAATGTGGGAAAGACGCAGCGATGGAGGGACGTGGCGAGATCACGCAAGTCATTTTTTTAAAATTCAAAACCCTCCCCCCGCCACCCGCATACTTACCGGCCGCCGCTGCCATCGGACTTCTGGAGGTTTTTCAAACCTTCATGGACTACTTCAAAACGTTGATTGGTTCCTGAGTATGTTTTCATACACATTGAAATAGCTCTCAGTTTTCTGAACATCAGTTTCAACTGTGCCTAACCCACAGCAGGTGGCCATCTTCTGCCGAACAGAGTCTTCTGCTATAGGATATCTAATAGATGACTGTAATACGGTACAATACTGCCATCGCCTTTTGGTGTCATCATCAAGTATGACACAGATGGCCTAGTGATTTGCATAAGTCACCAGAACCCGAGATGACAATGTAGGAACATATTATACTTGTTGTAGGTTATGTATTTTTATTTTACATGTTAATTTGGGGAATATTAGCTTGAAAAAGTTTATTTCTTTCGGAGCACTGGTTGGAATAAGAATATTTACACGTAGTTAAATTTCATATCTTATTACTAAAACAATGGATAATGGTGACGGTCAGTGGATTAATGCAAGCCCACGACAGCAGCATTTCACACAAAATGATGGCTTTACTGCAATTGCCACATAATTCGCAAATGTTGAAAAAGTGTTGTTTCTAGCTCAAATTAATGAAAATAATACTGGCAGAGAATGTGCTCCACAATTTGCACTTTTGTCACTTAGTTTAGATAACCTTAACATATAATTTGTTCCATCATGCAGCATAATCCTACTTGCCTTGTAGTTATGACTACAATTCAGAGACTAACAACCAATGACATTAAAATGATGTGAGGTATACACTCAGAACTGCATGCAATGCACCTCTCAGCTAGTTCCCACCTCTCCTCGGCTCCCACACTTCCAGACTTACTCCAACAATGGGCCAAGCCAGAGAACCCAAAGGGACACCATAGGACACTGATGCCATCGCTCAGCTTTGAGCCCCAGGGCAGAGAGAGGATTACCAAAAAAAACATGCTTGGGCCTACCAGCAGGTTGCACCAGGATCCATTAGTAGGCATCCAGCCTTCCTCCACAACTGAGTTAGGATAAGCTGTCTCAATCATGGTCAGGTAGGCGTCAATATGTATTTAAATACAGGAGGATGTGTACTTGCTTCCTGGGCCAAAGAGGCCCAGGATGTGTACTTGTTTGCTGGGCCAAAGGGGGTTTAGGGCATTATACCCCACAATAAGATAATGTGGACCACCCAAGCACAAGCTAGACAGGGGGCAGTGTTGAAGAGCTCCTATGAGCTTCGGTGATCCCCACCCCCACTGAAAGACCACATCCTGCCAGGTGAGGGTCCTGGGTAGAATGCTCAATTTAACATAGTCCCTAGCTTGACACCAGCTAGCATCAAGTGTAGGTCTCATGTATGTCTTGCTGAGTAATGAGAAACCTAGAATTATTGTGAAGTGAGGATGGAAATAGGCCACCAATAATTTCTCAAGTCAGGTAGTGAGGGTGAAATCATAGTGGCAGTCCAGGAAGCATGTGCGCTCTGTGATAACCATGAAATCCATTGAAATGAGTCTTCTTTCTGCATCAGTAATTAGGTCGGCAGACCCAAAATTAAAAAATGAGTGGTAATATACAAGCTATCTAGCAGTTCCTGATGGATTTCTAAGAGAACTTACAGTGAGGGAAGATTTGCTGCTGCTGGGGCTATGTTTACAAGTCAGGAACCCTGCTACTCACTGAGGGATGCCTGGGAAAGGACAGGTCATTCTAAGTCATCTAGGGGCTGACTTCCACTCCACACTCTTCCAAATTAGTTACTACCGCAAAAAGGTTTCACGCTGAAATCGACTTTACAAACTTTGAGAAAAATGCTGTGGAGTTTGAAAAAATGTAGAAAAAAAATCACCCTCTAAAATAACACCTTTACTGGGAGATGTTTTTTGCAAGAAAGGTTTTTGAAGCAAACGTTTTTGGGAGTGAAGTTTCGCCAACAGTGGAAGTGTTATGAAGGTGACATACTTTGCAACTTTTCAAAGTTGCAGTTTATCATCTTTGCTAAGCATTACTGCCAAAATTATTTTGCCTGTCTCTTCATCCAGCATGTCTGACTTTGTCTGATCCCACCCACCCCCGTTAGTATTGCACGTTCACCAGCTCCAAGAAAGTGAAGGGAAAATGGTGGCAATAATGAAAACGGCGGTGAATCTAGAAGTGCAATTTCTATAAATCATGTCTAAAATGCCGAGGTGATAGAGGCAGTTCACAGAATTCAATTTCACATGGCCGATCATTTTATGGCATTTATCCACACTTCGACATTTTAGCCACTTTAATTTCCCCATTTTATCCCTTACAAGAAGATTCTGAATCATATGTTATAACTTTAAATATCCTGGAAATGGGTGCTCTTGCAGCGAGGCTGTCAGCCAAGTTGTGAAGACCTTAGAGGTCCAGACATTATACAGGCAACGCCTATCCTACAGACTGTTTTCCAGTTCTACATTAATGATTATCACGCAAATAACACATTGAATATATATTTAGAAATACAATCTATTGGTCCTCAGACACCAGTTTGTGAAAAAATTCACATTTTGCTATCAGATGCATTATTTTCATTTTGAAAAAGCAATTCCCTGCAGGGCCGGCTGTACGATCTTGGTGATAAAGCCGGGAAGCTTATTGCATGGCTGGATAAAAAAGACAGGGCTGATCGGGTGGTCCCGCTGCTGGAATCATCTGAGGGCGTAAAAATATCAGATCCCCGGAGCATAGTAGATCATTTTGCAGATTATTTTCGCACAGTATACACGTCGGTAGCGGGTCGTCCGGAAGAAGACTCCCACATGTTGTTGCGGGATATCCAACTCCCCGGCCTAACTGAGGAAGATCACAAATATATGGACGGTGCCCTCACGGCAGATGAGGTTGCCCAAGCAATACGCGCCTTGAATTCGGGTAAGGCATTAGGCCCTAATGGTCTCCCGATTGAACTGTATAAGCTCAGACCTGATAGGATAGCGCCCTATCTTAGGGATATGTTTGTAGCAGCCCGAGAGGAAGGGAGTTTGCCTTATGACCAAAGACTGGCCTCTATAGTTGTTATACATAAGGAAGGGAAACCAAAGACTAATTGTGCCTCTTATAGGCCCATTTCCTTATTAAACGCAGAACCTAAGATTCTTGCAAAGGTGTTGTCTAATAGGCTTATCAAGGTCATTAGTGGATTAATACACGCTGATCAATCCGGTTTTATCCCCCACAGAAATACGGCGTTGAACCTTCGCAGGTTACACGGAGTTTTGGCTCGGGCCCATACTTTGGAAGAACAGGCGATAATAGCGTCACTGGACGCAACAATGGCCTTTGATACAATAGAATGGCCCTATTTGTGGGCGGTTTTGGACAAATTCGGATTTGGACCGGAGTTTATTGCCTGGGTTAGGCTATTATATTCTGAACCTCTCGCGCAGGTGGTGGTCAATAATCGAGTTTCGGTGGCATTTGGCTTGGGAAGAGGCACCCGACAGGGATGCCCACTTTCCCCCTTGTTGTTTTCACTTGCGCTTGAGCCGTTGGCAGCCTGGATAAGATGGGAGCCCTCTATACGGTGGTCCTCTCAGGTGGAGGACCGGATTTCCTTATATGCTGACGATTTTTTACTTTATTTGACTTCACCCAGAAAATCCCTAATGGTTGTATGTGATGTTTTGGCCTCCTCTGGCAGAAATTCGGGACTCAATATAAATTGGGGGAAATCCTATATGTATGTTCTAAGTGGTGATACCCCGATTCCCCCGCGAAATTGCCCTATACAAGTGGCAACTGATGGATTTAAATACCTGGGGATTTTTATTTCACTCGATCCTAAAATCCGATACGAAAGGAATGGACTTCCTCCGCTGGCTAGATTAAAAAGTGATGTGGACAATTGGAGGAGATTGCCTATTTCCCTTTTAGGAAGGGCCACACTTTTTAAGATGATGTCCCTACCTCGTTTTCTCTACGCCCTTCAAAACATGTTGGATATAGTTCCGACCAGTTATTTCCTAGAGGTGGAGGAAGTACAGCGTAAACTATTATGGGAGGGTAGACCCCGTATCGCACTGGCTAAGTTGACGTTATCATGGTATGATGGTGGTATTGCCCTTCCGGATATCAGACGATATTTTTGGGCCTCTCAATTAGCGGCCATAAATCAAGGCACGTATGGCCCCGGCTCAGATCCGGGCTATGCAATGGATAGGTGGCTACTCCCAGGTGGTAATTATAATAGAGCCCTATACACCAAATCCACAAGTAGAAATTTGACAGGACCCACTAAGGTGGCAGTCAGGATATGGCATGATGCCAGCAATTCCTTGGGATGGAAGGGCCGCATAATGCTGGCCACCCCGCTATTTGACTCGGAGAAGCTGGGTAAACTCTGGAACACAAAAGGTTTTGACAAGTGGAATTTGATAGGGATTGCTAGGCTTGGAGATGTCTGGGCCAGGGATAGGATGAAAACGTTCACTGAGCTACAAACTGAGTTTGAGTTGAATGGGGTGGAATACTTCCGCTATGCGCAGGTTCGACATGCGTTGAGATCGGCGACCCCGGTAGGGGAGGATGTACCTGAGGCCTCACCTCTGGAAGATAGAATATTGGATGGTCATTTGCCAGAGAAAACTATTTCCCTCATCTATAAGAAGTTAATAAACCATATAACAGAACTATTGTTAGAATTGAGAGATAAATGGACGAGGGATGGTATTGAACTTGACGATGAGGACTGGCAAGCTGCTGTGTCCTCCCCGAGGGAGGTTGCGAACCCGGCAAGACTGCGGTTAGTCCAGTTGAAAATATTACATCGGGTGTATGTCACAGGCCCACGACTGGTCCGGATGGGGCTATCTGAAGATGTCTTGTGCAGGCGAGATTGTGGTTAAGTGGGCACGTTCCTCCACATCCTCTGGAAATGTCCTTATGTGGTGGAGTATTGGGGTGCAATACATGAGGTTATGCAAGAGGTTTTGGGCGTAACAGTGTCACCGGAGGCTAGAAGGTGTCTCCTTAACATTTGGGAACCTACATATCTGAACGTGGCACAGATGAGGTGGGCCACTCTTGGAGCTATGGTAGCGAAAAGAAATATAGCGCAACTATGGGGGTCCAAGACACCACCTAAGTTAGAGGACTGGAAAGAAAGTGTGGACTGGTGCATGTTTCGGGAGAAAACGGTTTATCTGGCCAAAGGTAAACCTCGCAAGTGGGAAACGTTTTGGGGCCAATGGAATCGGTATAGGGTGACATCTGTGTTCCTCCAGTTGATTTAACACCGAATGTGCTCGCATCCCCGTGACCCGTGAAAGTAAGGGTTTGCAAACACCCCTTCCTCTTGTACCCCCCCAAAAAAAAATTATTATTGACATGCTGTAATGATTGTGGGAAGCTTCTCTCTCCGTACTGCACTCTGATTGAAATGCCCATTGTTAATAAAAAGAAATATAAAAAAAAAGAAAAAGCAATTCCCAACTGAAAAAGCTTATTATTATCTTTAAAAAATGACCTAGTGCAGCAGCTTTTCTTCGAGTTGCAACTATCTGTTTGTTATTTTTGCATCAAATACTCATATGTGTTACTGCCACACGTGCAGATTCCACTCCGTATATTCATATACCATCTCATGCCAGGAATGTTCATTAAATGCCAAGAATGACCACTATTACGTTAAGTTCGGCGTTATAGCAATAGTGAGCATTGCCAAGTCAAGGATGTCTACAATCGCCATTGCCAGGGACAGAAACATGCCAACGTGCTACTGGTGGTCTGCATTGAACAGACTGCCTAGTGTATTGCTTATGTTGCTGTTGAAAGGGAAGTAGAAATATAGTTTCCATGTACCTTATCACCCCTTATGCATTTTAAGCATTAGATTCACATTTAACTCATCAGCAGTGATGCAAACCTTTATCTCCATATAAAGTGCTCCACAAGAGGCCCATTGCGTATGCCTTTGGGATACAACGATGAGAATGGGCCTGATTATAATGAGTACCACCTCGGTGCATAAGAGCCTTCATCCTTTTTAGTGAACCCTCAGCAGAACTTAAGCACTTCCAAAGGGTGCACACCTCAGTGTTAGGTTTTTCCAAATGCTCTGCGTGCAATATCTGGTATTCTTTTGGGATACACCCAATGGTTATAGGCCAGAATTCCTTTCCAAAGACCAGAAGTGTGCTTGCTTTGGATGGTAGTCTGACCCAGGGAAAAGATATTGGGGAGCAGGTTTCTTGACTTAGCAATAGTAGTAAGGAAAAAGGTGCATAACAGAGGCCTGGAAATTTCCTAAGGACCTCAGATTTAAGCAACGGGTTGGAAGAGTTACCAACTGGGCAGAAATTAAAGTTGAAGTTCTCATTATGGAAGGATGGAAGGGACAGCGTACAGAAAGTGTGTTAGCAAGGGAGGAGATGTTACTGTCAATTGAGAATGTCACTAATGACAACAACATACCCTGAGCAACTTAGTGACTGTGTCCATTGACCGAATGGCTGAAGATTCTACTGTTGGACATTACAGCAGGGAAATGCAACCCTATTAACTTGTACCAAAAGAGAGTAATTAGATTAATAAAAACCCGCCATATTGCTTACTCGGTTTGATGTATGTGAAGGGGGCCATGCACTTTGTCCAAATGGTGTACAGGTGGTAGCTGGACCATTCCTGACAAACTTGTATCTTCTTTTTTCACGTTTAGTTTGTGGTTCTTACCATCCAATGATCAGCTACTTATAGGATTTGACTTATAGCACAGGAATCACGACCCTATGGATTTTCAAACTTTAGCATGATTTGTGTGCCGTCAACATCGTTATAACATTTGAGGTTGAAGTCATAGATAAGTTCAGGTGAGGAGCTAAATTACATGTTAAAAAAGAAGCAGTTGATGATGGGACTGGGGGACTCTGTGGAGGTAAAAGTGCCAAGGAGAAAGAGGAAGGGGTATGATGGGGGTTCTGTTAGAGAGAAAGGAAGCTCTCTGCTGCTGTATTTCGATGTATTCAAGTCCATGTAGGAATGAACACCATCAAAGGCAGAGACATTTTTTTGTGACAGGTGTTGTGACTTCATTTGAATCAACAGCAGTCTTGAGGCAGCAATCAGTGCCGTTTCCATGCTATGACCATGGCATAATTTGTTTTGGGTGTCAGAAAGAAGGTTGCCTTCATCCATGAAAGCCAATCATTGATTGAACGCAGGTATTTCAAGGAGTTTTCCTAAGAATGGGCTATTGGAAATTAGCCTATATCTGGCTCAGTAGATTGCTGCCTCATTTTTTACAAAAGGTTTAAAATTGATTTAGTTTGTTTATACTTCTGATTCCAGAAGTGGTTGGTATGACAGGTAAGCTGTCAGGATGTTCATAGTAATGTGTGCTGGGCTTGGGTCCGCTGGTGGTCATTTCATGGATGACCACAGTTGCCATAGGTCACTCATTACCACCATTTTGTCTGGGCATGCATTACCAAGAGAGTGCAGTGGAAACAACCATGTCATGGTTGTTTACCACATGTCGTAAATTCCCACCACTATGACTGACAGCAGGACTAAGGCTGGGCAAAATGTTGCCTTAAATGCTTCCAATACTCCATGAAATGCCACCTTCATGACAGGGAAAACATTGTAACTAGGGTGGACAATGAGTACCATCATGCTACAGATGCCGACAATACCCCAGGAATTACCATCAGCCTTCCTTCCCTATGGTAACTGGCTCTTGTTGACTCTTCGCCTTTGGAAACCATGCCCGCAGGATGGCGAGCAGCATGTTTAGGAGAGACCATGGAGGCTGGAGTGAAACAGCAGCAACAGCATATGGTGGAGGTCACGAGGCTTCTTCCCAGCCAGGAGTCGGGTTTCCTTTCCATGGTGGGGGACACTGTAGGGCAATGTGGGGGCATTATGGCTGGAGCCATTGAGGTTTATATAAGCTGGGGACTGAGGAATTTCAACCTATGTGTCTCCAGCTGCCACTGCTCGCAGTGCAAGGTCACCAGTAATGCCATTTTCAACAAACTCCTCACCCCACACATCCTTCCCATGTTTTAGGATGTTCTAGATTTTCATTAAGTTTTGGGTGTGATAATGTTTCTATTGCTTGGTTAGAACAACATGTTTTTACTGAATAAGGGAGTATAATGTTGGTCCGATTTTGGAGTTTCTGAATGTGAGCAGAGTAGGCATTTATCGATTGGTGTATTTTTACCTGAGGGGTAGGATGCTGAGAGTTCATTGACAACAGGGAGCTGGTTGATTCCACAGCTGAATGACACACTCTGAACGGCACAATACATACAGCTGACTGAATTAGGGCAAATAGGTCTGCACTAGTGGTCCTTCAACCCACCATTTCATGAGTTGGGTGTTTGAGGGACCTGTGAGTTATTCTGGAACAGGAGATCGGTCCTGCTAATTTTAGGGCTGCTCACAAAGTGGGAATCTGGAAAAGAGAAGAATATTTTCAAAAAAGTGCAATGATTGGGTGCTCTCATGAATGAGATTGTGTGCAGTAGATTAAGTGTACAGGTGTCAATCATGAATGTGCAACTTTTTTTTTTTATTGCGGAGTACATATATTCCAATTGCAATGTCTACTGAACCTATTTGTTTCTTACAGTGGTGTGTAATGGCACATTTCTAAATCACACACAGTTTATTGCTGTCATAAATTGCAAGAATTCCTCCCGGCACTTTTAGTGTGTTTGAGGATACCCTCAGCCCTAAATAGCTACGGGTATGCTCGCATGATTATTTTAGATGTTGTCACAGTTTATCTGGATCAATATTCTACATTATAAAAACATACAGAAACAATTACCACATCGGCATTATTGAGTTCCAGCGAAACTGGCAGGCTTTTAATAACCCAGACTTTTGAGGATGCACACCGTCTCTCATGGTTCTTCGGCACAGGGGGGAATGTTTCAGAAGTGCAGACAGTCCACAGATTCCAGCCGCAAAACATTTTGCTGAAAAGCCCACGCTTTTTCCTAAAATGAAGTCCAATGCTCGGAGGATTTATTTGCTTTTCTACGTCCAACCAGATTAACTAAGACAATCGATTTGCCTCAAACCCATTACCTGTGCGCTATTTCCATAATAACCAAGTAAACATGTCCCACCTGAAACCGGCCACAAGAGACTGGCCCCCAACCGCTGCCCGACAGGGGCCCCGCTGCCGCACCACCCCAGACTCCGAAGCCTTCTACGGTCCGATCGTTAAAATCGACCTCAAACCTAGTCCCCGCGCTTCCCGCGCACTGCCCCGACCTCGCGTGCCATTGATTTCTGCCACTAATACGCTCCGAGATCGATAACATCCAGGCCCCAGATAACATGGGTCAATCAATGAAGGTGAAATACGACGAGCGCGAGCTGTCAGCGAGGCACTTTAACAACGAGACGAGAGCAATATAAGGAGACACCTTTTAGTTAAGTGGTCAGAAAAAAGGGCGGGCTGACGCAGAGTGTGTTAGAGCCACTGCCACCCAGAGGCGCAGCTTGGTCAGGAAGACTGGTCAGGGGTTCTGGTGTTGGGGGAAGAAAGGGGGGGGGTATCATGGGAGAACTCTGTGAGCTTCATGTTTTCCAACAATCATGCTGGCATATAATGTTAAAATACATTATTCGACAAGCAGGACACATAAGCGGGCTGAAGTACAGTGGAAAGTGGGCTGATTGTGGGTTGGAGAAAAACGTAATATTTTGTAAAATAACCAACATTTGTTAAGATGTTCAAAACAGAGAAGGAGAGTGTGTATGTTGGCATAACGCAAAATGATCAGGGCCCCTGCAAAATGTGAAGAGAACCCCTTAGTCTCGAATGTCTCACAGATATTAATTGAACAAACAAATTCTTGGTAGAGATCATCAGTTCTCTGCCCCTTGAGCAAGTTTGTTTCTTCGACACTGTATGTACTTTTACTATGCTTAAAGAGTTGTATGTCCTTGTCTCATCTTCTTGTAAAGTGCTCTGAAACCCGCAAGGGTCTAGTTTGCGCTATATAAAACTTTACAAATAAAATAAATAAATACAAAATAAAGTGTGCTTAATGGGGTCCTCATTGTAGTGGTTCCACCAACCTAGGTACACTATACCCTTGAAGGCTTGGGGGCTCTCTGGAGGGTTGGGGGCGCCCTTTGCAACACAAGCTGCAGGGGCCTGTGTTATGCCACTGTTGTGGCCCCTGCAGCAGGCAACTTGTAGCAAGCCACCTATTGGGTCATGCCCTTTTCTGCTCTCACCTAGGCCTCTTGTTCTTTGTTAGACTAAAACGAGCTGAGTCAGAGGCTGAGAACTTAGCTATAGGTACCCATGCACAAGCTGAGCCAATAAAATATTTGGCATACAATTCATGCAAAAACATCATGTAAAAAAATAATGTAGTGTATTAAAAATGTTTGAAAAAATGTACTTCTTTAATAAGGAAAAACTTTTCACAATAGTACATCAGATTATTTCACGGTGTCGATAGGTATTCAATAAGAGTGATCGTTTTTAAACATGAATATAGAAACATTCCTACCCCACTCTCTGACGATAATGCCATTGGTAAAACGGACACAAGACAGTTGTAGTGTGTACCCGACATAGCCTAGAGTCTTATTATAGATGGAGCAACATTATCGAATAGTAATTCAAACACAAGAGGTTTCAGTAGAATGGACACCCAGAACTCACATAGTTACTCTAATCTGTGATAACAAAGAAAAAAGAGGCTTTGTTATGTTATGTTAGGTGCCATTTGTAAAGCGCACTAACGCCGAAGCTTCCTGGCGCTGCTAGACAGGGTAGGAGAAAACGGAAAACAGAGCAACCTAACATAGGGGTGGGAAGAGATGGGTCTTTAAGAGTTTTCTGAATGAGAGAAGAGAGAGGGAAGATTTGATAGACAGAGGGAGGGAGTTCCAAAGAGTGGGGGCCAAGTGAGAGAAGCGGCGACCACCAAATTTCTTGGTTTTGTTTTTAGGGGTAATTAGTAAGTCATTGCGGGCAGAACGAAGATTGCGTGTGGGGCGGTAGGGTCGGATGAGGGAGTTGAGAAACCCTGGACTGGGGTAGTGAAGACATTTGAAGGTGAGACATGCCACCTTAAAGGCGACCCTTTGATTCATTGGGAGCCAATGGAGGCTGTGAAGCAGGGGTTTAGCGGATTGCCATCTAGGTAATCCGTGGATCAAGCGGGCTGCCTGATTTTGTACGACCTGAAGGCGGTTAAGCAGATAGAGTGGGAGACCGTGGTAAATGGAGTTGGAGAAATCAAGACGAGAGAGTACAAGTGAAATAAAATATTTTCCTAGGCTCACAGAAATGAGTTGAGTGTGGGAGCAGGAATCAATGTCAGGTTTCCTGCTTTTACAATGGGCAATTCAGCCACTAGATTGATATTTGCTTGAGTTTGTCCCTTCTGTGGAGCTTTTCTTGTTTACTGTATTCTTCTGAGTACTCACTTTCTGGAAACAGGCCTTTAAATCTTACTCTTATCTTGTCACATTTGCTGTGCATTCAAAGACAGAGGTCAACTGTAAGGTTCTGGCTTCTGAGGGAACTTGGTGCTTATTTTTCTTTCTCTGACTTTAAAGTGAGGGAATTTATATGACAGATCTGCTGGGTACCTGCTAGACCTGACATCCTTAGGGTGGGCTCCCCCCCCAACTTTTTGCCTTCCTCCTCCACTTTTCCGACCTTGTTTTTGCTGGTATTAGGACTCTTTGCACTTTACCACTACTAACCAGTGCTACAGTGCTTGAACTCGCTCCCATAAACATGGAAATATAGGTTCATACCCAACGGGCATATTTATGTAACTTATAAGTCCCTAATAAAGTGAACTATATGTGCCCAGGGCCTGTAAATTAAATGCTAAAAGTTGACATGCAGCACTGCTTGTGCCACCCATTTAAGTAGCCTGCCATTGCAGAGCCTGGCAAAATAAACTTTTTGCCTGGCTCAAACCTTCCCTTTATATACATATGTCACCCCTAAGGTGGACCCTCGACAACCTGGAGGGCAGAGTGCAATGTTCCCTCAAGGCAGGACCTGTACTTTTAAGTTTTACATGTCCTGGTAGTGAAAAACTATTACATTCATTTTCACCCAACTGCAAGGTATACATCTCCCAAGGGATAACATTGGGATAACCCCTTTTAGTGAGTCTAGAGCCAAGACAGGATGGGAGGACCTCTATGCACTTAAAAGACATGTCTTTGAAGTCTCTCTCACTTCAAAGGCACCACTGGGTATACGTACCGGACCTCAGACACCACCACTTTAGTACACTTCTGGACCTGTGGGCACTCTGTAAGGAAGAAGGACTGCTGTGCTGCTGAAGGACTGCCACTCTGTTGGACTGCACTCTGCTGGACTCCTGCTTAGCTGTGCTATCTGCTGCCATCTTGCCTGGGTGAGAAGGACTGGACTTGCTTTTCTTGACCCCAGAACCCAGAGTGACTCCAAGGGCCATCTGGCTGGCCTCCAGATCTGGACCCTCAGGGACATAACAGGCTTCCAACCCCTGCACCTGGACTCTGTCATCTGTGAGCCTACTCTGTCAAGTGGTTCCACCCCAGACTTGGACACTTGGAAACGGTCCTAAGGTGCTTGCCAGAGGAACTGACGCATATCCTCTGCTGAGCGACGCATCCCCAAGCAGAACTGGCACATCTCCTCGGCTGAGGCGCCGTATCATCGAGTAGATCCAACGCATGGTTGCTGCTGCATGGATTGGACCTGTCGCAAAAGACTCGCGCCACCAGCTGCCTTTAGCATCTTGGTACCGACGCATCACCTCCGCAACCACTGATGAGCAACGCGTTTTCCTATGCAAGCTCCTCACATCCCTCATTGATGGCAGCCTCAACAGCAATGTCGGACCTCTGCATCGCCGCTTCACTGCTGACACATCGCCTCAGCTGCGCCTCACATACTCGTGACTGGTCTTCACATTGCAAGCCCCGTCAACAGGATCCTTGACATTGACGCAACAGCACCTCGTACTGCAGCCTCAGCGCAGAACCAACGCATCGCCTCGGCTGCGCAACAGAACTTTGACGCTGATCCACGCAACGCTCTGCAACCAGGATTTAAGGTATTTTGCTCTGTGTGCCTAACTGGGTCCCTGTAGCCGGTCCGCGCTCCATTGAGCTCAGCCTGAACCTTTGACTTTAGGCTGCAGGGTGTTATTTATTTCTAGAACACAAGTATGAACTGTGTTTTTTCAGAATTAGGAGAGTACAAATTAAGCACATATGTAATTCTGAAGTGTGATAAAAACAAATATTTGAATATGATAAAAAAACACTAATACACTAGGTGATGATATTTCCACACATTATTGTTTGTGCACAGTAAAAATGTATGTCTGTGCAAATGTAATGGTCATTTTATTTGAAAATGTTTTGTCTGTACTGGTAAAGCGTTACCACACAATGCATACTCCACACTATGCCACTCCACTTTACACCACTCCACTCTACAACACTCTATTCCACTCTACGCCCTTCCACTGTATGCCATGCCACTCAATTCTATGACCCTCCACTCTTTGACATGCCAATCCTCTCTACACCACTTCACTCTAAGACACTCTATGACATGCCATTCTAAGCCACTCTACTCTACTCTCTTCCACTCTATGCCCCTCCATTCTACGTCCCTCCACTCTACACCACATACCCCACTCCACTCCAATCTATCTCTTTCCACCTACTCTACTCTAATCTATCCCAATCTACCCCTCTCCACTTTATTGAAATCAACCTTAATCTACTCCATTCCAATATACCCCCACATCACTCCTATCTATCGCACTCCACCCAATCTACCCCACTCCACTCCAGGCTTCCCCAATCTACCCCACTCTACTCCAATGTACACCACTCCACTACACCCAATCTATCCCAATCTACTCCATTTCCCTCCAATCTCCCCTCCCCTATACCCCAATCTACTCCACTCCAATCTATCCCAGTCTACCCCACTTGAATCCAACACCATAATCTGCCCACTCCATAATACTCTACTCCATCACAATTTACCCCACTCCACTCTTCCTCAATACACCTCACTTCAACCCAATCTAACCTACTTCACTACAATCTACCCTACTCCACCCCAATACATCCCACTCCAATCTACCCCACTTCAGTCGACCCCACTCCACTCTACTCTACCCCACTACACTCCAATCTACCCCAATCTACATCACTCCAGTCTACCACAATCTACCTTACTTCACGTTAATCTACCTGAGACTACGCCACTCCAATCCACCCAAACTACTCCACCCCACTCTACCCCACTCCACTGTATTCCACTGCACTCCAATCAACCCTATTCCAATCTAAAATAATATTCCCCAATCTACCTCAATCCACCCCACTCCAATCTACCCCACCTCACTCCACCCCACCCCAATCTACCCCATTCTAATCTACCAAACTCCAGTCTACCCACTCCACTCTACTCCAATCTACCACACTCCACTTCATTCTGCCCAATCTATCCCACTCCACTCCACCATACTCCAATCTACCCCACTTCACTCCAATCTACCCCACTCCACTCCCCTTCAGCCCACTCCAATCTACCCCAATCCACTCCAATGTATTCCACTCCAATCTACCCCAATCTACTCCACTCCAATCCATCCCAATCTACACCACTCCAATATACTACAATTTACCCCACTCCACTCGAATCTAGCTGAATCTACCCCACTCCAATCGACTCAATTTACTCCACACCTCTCTCCCTTAATCTACCCCACTCCACTCTACCTCACTACACTCAATCTACCCCAGTCCACTCCAATATAGTCCACTCCACATCAATCTACCTAAATCCACCCCACTCCAATATACCTGACACCATGCCACCTCAACCCCAATCTACCCCACTCTAATCTATCCAACTCAATCTACCCCACTCCAATCTACCCCTCCACTCTACTCCAATTCACCCCAATCTACCCTATTCCACTCCACCCTACTCCAATATACCCCACTCCAGTCTACCCCACTTCACTGTAACCTACCCCACTCCACTCCAATCTACCCCAATCTACACCACTCCACCGACTCTAATCTACCCCACCCCATTCCAATCTACATCACTCCACTCCATCCCAATCCACTACACCATGATCCAATTTATCTCAATCAACCCCACTCCACTTCAGTCTACCCCAAACTATCACACCCCACTTCAATCTACTCCACTCTAGTTCACTAACTCCACTCCACTCGACCCCCAATCTACCACATTCCACTCATCTCAACCCCAATCTGCTCCAGTCTAACACACTCCACTTCAATCCATTCCAATCTAACCCACCCCACTCCAATCTACTGCAATCCAACCCACTCAACCCCAATCTACCCCACTCCACTCCAATCTACCCCACTTCACTCAATAACACAATCCACCTACTCCAATTTACCCCACTACACACCAGTCTATTCCACTTTACACCAATCTGTCCCTATCCACCCCAGTCCAATCCAATCTAACCCACTCCACTCCAATCTGCCTCACTCTAATCTACCCCACTCCACTCTAATCTACACAACTCTGCTCCTGTCTACCCCGCTCAATGCCAATCTACCCCAATTCACTCCATTCCAGACTATCCCAATTTACACCACTCCAATCTACCAAAATATACCCCACTACTCTACCCCAATCTACCCTACTCAACTCCACTCCAATCTACCACAATCTGCCCCACCCCACTCTACCCTACTTCACTCCAATCTAGTATAGTTTACCCCAACCAACCCCACTACAATCTAACCCACCCCCATTGCACCCCACCCCACCCCACCCCAATCTACCCCCTTTCAATCTACTCTACTCCAATATACCCCACTCCACTCTACCCAACCTACCACACTCCACTCATCTGCACCCCACTCCACTTCACCCTACCCCAATGTACTTCAGTCCAATCAATCTGTCCCAAACCACTCCCATGTACCCCAATTTACCCCGTTCACTTCAATCTACCACACTCCACCCCAATCAACTCCACTCCAATCTATCCCATTATACCATACTCTACTCTACCCCACTGTTCTCCACCCCACCCCATTCTACACTACTCCACTCCAATATACCCCAATCTACTCCACTCCACTCTACCACAATCTACCCTACTTCTATCAACTCTAATCAACCCCAACAGACTATTCCAATCTACTCCACTCAAATCTACCCTGCTTCACTCTAATCTACCTCAATCTACCCCACTCCACTCCAACACACTCCAACCTACCCCACTCCATTTCACTCTACCCTACTCCAGTCTAACCCTCTCCACTCCAACTAGCCCACTCCACTCCAATCTACCTGACTCCAATCTATCCCACTCCACCCCATTCCACTCCAACCTACCCCACTCCATTCCAGCGTACCCCATCCCACTCCAATCAACACCACTCCACTCTACCCCAATCTACACCACTCCAGTCTACCCCAATCTACCCCACTCCAATCTACCACAATCTATCCCACTCTAATATACCACCATTTACCCAATTCTGCCCTTTCCACCCCACTCCACTCCAATCTACCCCACTCCAACCCACCTAATCTACCGCACTCCACTCCAGTCTACCCCACTCCACTACAATCTACCACACCCCACTCAAAATTACCCCACAACACTCCTATTTTACCCACTCAACCCCAATGTACCCTACTCGACCCCACTCCAACCTAATCTACCCTACTCCAACCTACCTCACTCTAATCACCCCAATTTAAATCTACTCCAATGTACTCTACTCCCCTCCAATCTACCCAAATGTACCCCAATCCCACCCCACTCTACCCCAATCTAACCCACTCAAATTTACCCCATTCTATTCCACTCTACCCCACTCCAATCTATCTCAATATACTCCACTTCAAACTACCCCACTCTAATCTATTCCACTCCAATGTACCCCAATCTACCCACACCACTCCAATCTACTCCATTCCACTCCATTCTACCCCAATCTACCCCACTCCATTCCAATCTACCCTACTCCAGTCTATCCAGTCTATCCAACTCCAATCTACCCCACTCTACTCCAACAATCTACCCATATCTACCCAACTCCACTACACCCTATTCAGCTCACACTCCACTCCAATCTACCCCACTCCACTCCAATCTAACCCACTCAACTCAACTCCACTCTTCTGCAATTTGCCACACTCCACTCCAATGTACCCCACTCCAATTTATCCCTCTTCAATCTACCCAATCCACGTCTACCAAATCCACTTCAATCTACCCTGCTCCACTATAATCTACCCCACCCCACCCCATTTGCAACAAATCTACCCCACTCCACTCGTCTATCCCAATCTACCCCACTCCACTTCAATCTAATGCACTCTACTCCAATTTACCCCAATTCACCTCAATCTAGACCAATCCAATCTATCCCACTCAAATATACCATGCCAACCTACCCCACTCATCCACTCCAATCTACCCCAATCCAATGTACACCAGTTCAATCTACGCCGGTGCAATCTAACTGACCCCACTCCACCCCCACTCCACCTCATCCTCCTCCGCTCCAATCTACTCCACTCCACTATAAACTAGCCCACTCTATTACACTCCAACCTCCCCAATCTATCCCACTCCAATCTCCCCCACTCTATCCCAGTACAATTTCCCGTGCTCTTCCCCACTCTACTGTACCCCAATCTACCCCACTCCAATGTACCCCAAACTACCCCACCCCAGTCTACCCCACTCCTATCTACCCCACTCCACTCCAGGAAAATTTAGCTACAGCATCCATACTGGTGTATTACATGGCTAAACCACATTGCCAAAGCTATTGGCTTTGTCAGTGCTTGTTTACATCTGAGGTTACTGCCTTTCCCGCTCTTTCCTAGGCTGGCCTTCTCCATTACCCTTCTACTTCTCTACCTCTACACTGCTGACCTCTCCAGCAGGCACCTTACGGGGTCATTATTGGGTAGGCATGCACTATCAGCACATTACAGAGGATTCTGTGGTCTGAAACTAGTGAAGATGCACACATTGCAAATATGAGAAGTACTGCATGCTGCTCTGTCAGTATTTACTGATTGCACAATTTAAGGCACCATGTACAATTCGTTTTACACTGTGCAGGGCCGGCTCTAGGGTGGTGCGATCAGTGCCACTGCACTGGGCGCTGACTTGGAGTGGGGGCGTCATTTTTACAAGTAATATTCTCATTTTAAAAACATCAACCTGCTGGTGCGTTCCTGGCCTCCAGCAATTTTCAGGCACCAATTAAAACATCAAGATAACTCTTGTGATTTATTGTGTTCCTGGAAAGAGACGGGAGGTTTGTCTACTGGAAGTTTTGACTCATCCAAATGTAGCGCAGAGGGTTAAAATGCCCGCTGCTAAAAACGTGTACCATGCACATAGCAAAGTGCATGTAATGTAAATAGGTCCATGGGATACTGCTTCTGTAGGAGAGCCTCGTGGTTTGTAAGTCAAAATCGTGATACAGAACATTGAGCTATTAACTGTCATCAAACTGCTGTATGTAAATGGCAAGGTATATGTTGGAGCTATATTTTTTTTGCCCAGTCGTTCATTATCCTAATCTTGCCAAGAGGGTTCATTTGGGTGGAAAACAATTCTTGTTACGAAAGAGAACCCCTAACAACTGTTATATTTTAAATTCTGAATATGTGCTTTTCCAGAATAAAGACTCTTAAACTATATTGCCTGCCAGTATCGATGACATGTTACTCCTACACTATACCTTGTAGTCCTGTCTGTTGCAACACTTCCTATACACTGATTTACACACCTATCATTTTCTCTTTGCAATGTGTGTGTGATGTACAGTGCTCTGACACCTTATACTGGTATGAGTGGTGCTATACAAATGAATGCAAGAGACAGTGGTTCTGGAGACTCGAGGGGCACTGTTAAAAGGAGGTGGTGAGGGAATTCGTGGCAGAGGTGGTCATTGGAGGGGCGCAAACAGACATTGTCGCACAGGGCGCCACCAGCGCTAAAGCCAGCCCTGACACTGTGGTAAACACCCAGCGAGTAACTTGACGGTTCTGGGTCCTGTGAGGTCACTTACTGTAATTTGGCATAAGGAATTCAAGGCAGAGAGGTAGACAAAGCTCAGTCTGGGAAAACAGAGTGCTCCCTTCATTACATTTCAGATATTCAAGTCCTATAGTCTGACTGAGGGTAAAATGTAACCCAGGAGGCTGATGGCAGCTGTCGGCAACTCCTGGCCTGGTTTGTGATTTCACTGTTCGTGTGTATAGTTGCTGGCTCTAAATTGACAAATGGTGGACTGCAAGGCAGTGAAAACAAAAACTACATTTGAAAATGTTAAAATATAGGTTAATGGCATGACCCCGAAAAGACAGGTAAAGAAAAAGTTACCTCTTCTGTCACACACATGATCCAAAATCAACCAAGCCAAAAATCTTCAAACCATCCCAGCTCCCTTAATCGCTTTCCTTCAAATGTAGCTCTCCCCCTTCACTGTGCTTGTTTCTCGCTCTTTCTACAGCAGTCTCTTTATGTTCCCACTGTGCCTGCTCCTATAAACTCTGGCTTCCAAAGAACAGCCTCCGACGGCTCTAGCCTCCTTCTTAGTACCGGAACACACTTAAGCTCCTCCACATCCAAGCGGATTTTAGCGCCACCGGAAAGCCCAGGCTCCCCCCAACCTCGTCCCATCATTATCTCGTCACTAAAACCTGTCACGTCGACTGCGAGAAGAAAGCGGCCGTCAGCGTCACGCGTCACTCCGGATCCAGGAGCTGCGCGTCACGGCGAGGCGCGCAGAGACGGCTGTCAGGGCGCGCGGGGGCCGCTCTTGACGGGGAGCCCTCTGTGTGTGTGAAGAACGGAGTCTAACTGCCTGTGATCATGAGACATGATGATTTACTGCTCCCAAGCTGCCGCCACCAGAGTTGTTAGTTTTTGCTGTGTGTCTGAGCAGTATATCAACGGCTCTTTTCCAGTGGCGGCAATGACAGAGGGCCGACCCAGGGCATCCTTCCAAGCCTTTCGAAGCAGCGCGGTTACTATCCTATCTGTGTGTGTGTAAACAACGGTGGCCCTTGCTGTCAAAGAGATATTGCACGACACTTGCGCTATAAATGACGTAATGATTAAAGAGCAAAACAAATGTATCAGAATTATAGTATATGCCGTGGGATTAGTCCATTCCTGTCCACGTGACGGTATTAGTGACAAAAAATGCAGCTGTTCCTCGTGTGTTTTTTGTTGTTTAGTACGTTTTGTGTGCAATTGGATTTCTCCTCTGAATCTGTACACTTTATTCTCCTTGATGCCACGAGGAATGTGGTGCTTAGCTAATTCCTTCCTTGTTCATGTTTATCTATGGAGCAGCATCATTTTGGCTTCACCCTCAGTAGTCACAAACTCAGCGGCGGATCCTCCGCTAAGGCAAAGGAGCGGCGCCTCACCGGAAAAATAAATTATAATAAAACACTGCTATTATCATGTTATTTTTGCCATACTGGCCCAGTGGTGTTTTGTTTAACCATTTCCCTGCGCATGACGGAACCATGCCGTCTTGAGCCAAGGGCGGTGTGTGCTCATGACGGTGTGGTTCCGTCATGCTGCGGCCGCTCTGCCCACACGGCACTGATTCCCGCCTGTGCGGGTGCATTAGAGAGTGGGCGGGGTCGTGACGGAACCACGCTGTCATGAGCACAGCTCGCCCATGACTCATGATGGCGTGGTTCCGTCACGAGCATGGCGGCACCGCGCTCAGCCCCCACCCCCCCAGCGCCGCGGCAGAATTACCGCCGTGGCCAAGGGGTTAAGGTGCGGGTTGGGGCTGGGCTGTCAGCCAGCAGGGGGAGGAGTGGTATGTACACTTAAGTGCACATGACGGTTCGGCCAGCGGTCTTGGGCCGGCCAAACAGTCATGCGCAATTAGCATTTTCTTCACCGGCTGTAATACACAGCCTGGATGGAGAACATTCATAGGCTCTCATTCCCTGTCTGAGCGACAAACCACTGCGCTCAGACCAATCACAGCACTGCTATAAGCAGCGTTGTGATTGGCTAGGGGAGTCTGGGAGCCTGTGTGCTCTTTGTTTCTGCTTTTTCAACAGAAGGACAGAGGAGAGATGGCAGTGAGGTACGTGGAATTTTCTTCTTTTTTTTTTTTTTAAACAGCCCCATCCACCCCACTACTACAGCCCTGTATCAGCCGCCACTGCACAAACTTATAAAGGCAATGTGCAGCTAGCACTTTGAATACACAGTGTAGTTTAATCATAATATTAATAAAACATGGAGTTCAATATATTCCATGGTAGAATAGTATAAACATGTAATGAGTGCACATTAATGGTTGTGATTTATTATTCAATTGTAGTTTCTGTTCATGGCTACATGAATGTTTTAAGATGTAACACACAGTTGTATGTAACCATGATTTTGCTCTACATAATATTTCGAATGTTGTACCAATTATGAGTGTACGTGCACCTATATTCAAATGACAAGTGCACTTTAACTGCAGTGTTAATTTGCATAACTAGGGACCTTATGTTTCTAAGTTTCAATGTTTAACTTTCACATGAGAATCGTTTTGCTTGCATGTTCTCTCCTCAGCAGGTGCTGATGCTAGGCTACAGTAGTTTGTAAAAGGGCATTGTTTATATTTAGCGACAGTACGTTACAGGAAGAATTCTTGGCAAGAAAGTGATGTGTTAATGAGGTGGGAGACGAGTTCTCAGGCTGAAGAAGGGATGCTCAATGACAATCGAATGTGCCCTGTTGGAAGTGTCGGAGAAGAACTGGATGGTGCTAAATTGTTCCTAGGACGATGGAAATGTACAAGAAATTAATGACACTGGTTACCTTGAATATTTTGTGTGCTAATAGATGTTGTATCGTCAATTAGTGAGCAGAGACTTTTAGGATTTCATGGGGTACAGACCTCTTATGCGAATCCTCTCACTGTGTACCTTCATCCTATACTCTTAAGACTTGAAGTGCTTTTACGAAAGACTCCTTCATACTAACACTTGTTCCTTGCTTCCCATAGATTACTAGGGTTTCCCTGAAGTTAGCATGGGGTCGGCTAATTTAGATTTTAATTGAAATACTAATGACTAGGCAGGAGGATCGAATTCTGCAAATAAACCTTCAGATTCCATTTCTCATCTTCTGTAGTTCGTAGTAAAACCTGTTAACCTTCTTTAGTAGTTTTATCCTTATTGTGGGACAAAATTGTTACATATTAAGATTTACAATTTATTTTTACTCCCTCAAACCTCTCATGCAGCAAAAAAGGTTAATCGACCACGGAAAGGTAATTGAAAGGGGCTCCATTCAAAGCAACCCCGAGTTTTGCGGGGGCATTTGCTGCACGTAAGAAGGCCTACCGGATTAAAGGCTTCACCGAGGGGGCATTGAACTCTGCCACAGTCTCTTCCTGTAACACGGCAGCATCACCTGTTGGTCTCCCCCGCCGCCGCCGCTCCTGACATCTGCGCGGCCGCTGAGAGGGGGGACTACAGGGACCAGGACCCCCTGCGCTCTCACGCAGGCGCACATGCCCACTTCCGCGCCCGGTGGCGCTTGAAAGGCAGGCTGAGCTTCGGTGGAGCGGGGCTCCATTCAAAGCAACACCGAGTTATGCGGGGGCATTTGCTGCACGTAAGAAGGCCTACCGGATTAAAGGCTACACCGAGGGGGCATTGAACTCTGCCACAGTCTCTTCCTGTAACACGGCAGCATCACCTCTTGGTCTCCCCCGCCGCCGCTCCTGACATCTGCGCGGCCGCTGAGAGGGGGGACTACAGGGACCAGGACCCCCTGCGCTCTCACGCAGGCACACACGCCCACTTCTGCGCCCGCAGGCGCTTGAAAGGCAGGCTGAGCTTCGGTGGAGCGGGGCTCCATTCAAAGCAACACCAAGTTTTGCGGGGGCATTTGCTGCACGTAAGAAGGCCTACCGGATTAAAGGCTACACCGAGGGGGCATTGACCTCTGCCAAAGTCTCTTCCTGTAAAACGGCAGCATCACCTGTTGGTCTACCCCGCCGCCGCCGCTCCTGACATCTGCGTGGCCGCTGAGAGGGGGGACTACAGGGACCAGGACCCCCTGCGCTCTCACGCAGGCGCACACACGCCCACTTCCACGCCCGGAGGCGCTTGAAAGGCAGGCTGAGCTTCGGTGGAGCAGGGCTCCATTCAAAGCAACACCGAGTTTTGCGGGGGCATTTGCTGCACGTAAGAAGGCCTCCGGATTAAAGGCTACACTGAGGGGGCATTGAACTCTGCCACAGTCTCTTCCTGTAACACGGCAGTATCACCTGTTGGTCTCCCCCGCCGCCGCAGCTCCTGACATCTGCGCGGCTGCTGAGAGGGGTGACTACAGGGACCAGGACCCCCTGCGCTCTCACGCAGGGGCACACGCCCACTTCCTCGCCCGGAGGCGCTTGAAAGGCAGGCTGTGCTTCCTCGTCGCGGGCGGCGCCAGGAGAAGCCTGGGACAAAGGCAGGACCGTCTAAGGCCGTCAGAGGCCTGAGGAGGCTGGGCTGGGCTGGGCCCCCCCTCTAACAAGGTCAGGAACATCGATATCGATGACTGGATCCCTCCGATATATACTAACTATTTATTTTATGTTACATTGATTTAATTCTGTGTTAACAATGCCAATGTTAGTATAGCTGGTTTGCGATATAGAGTATTCTCAAGAGTGAATTTTGTTAGACATACACACGGCAATGGCAAGGCGTAGCGCCAAACCACAACTTGAAAATGCACGCAACACCATCGACACATATCTAGTAAAGGCCGTAACTGCTCTTAACGAAGAAATTGATCGCACTGAAAGGCGACTTTCTATGGGTTCAAGCATCCTGATAGCTGACCAAGTCAACACAAGTAAAATACCTAGCCCTACTAGTGAAGTTGATGCAGTCTAGAGGATACGCAAAACAATGGCACTTGCATTTCCAATTCACCCAGACTGTCTGCTACTACTGATATTAGTCCTTGTCCCTCACCTTCCCCCCAGGTTAAACAAAAGTGTAGGAATAAGAAAACGTCGGGACAGGGTAATTCAAAGGGGAAAAAGGATAAAAGAATTAATGTAGTGGGGAACATGGTTACCACACGTACAAGGGCTAAGTTCAATCCAGAGATAACACTTGGTAATTATAGTTTGGACGCAATCTTCGATAAAATGATCAAACTGATTAGGCCCTTACACGAGAAAGTGGACAATTTGGCTAGGGAGGTTCACAAATTAAGTAATAAAATGGAGAAAGTAATCATGAGACCTCATCAAGAAGTAGGTCCAACTACCGAGGTGAATAAGGGAAATAAAGGAAAAAATAATAAAATCATTGGAGCCATAGTGGCAACCAACACTAGCCCTACTATGGTGCCAAACAGAAGTAAAGCCCAAGAGAATAACCAGAAAGCAGGAGACCAGGGAAAGAATAACCCCCAAACTGTTGATCAGGGTATCCAAGGTTTAGAAAAACCATTACTTGTAGAACAAAATAGCAGAGATAGCAAAGATCTAACTAAAGATACTGATAGACAAATTTCAGCTTTTATTAATCTTCTGCCAGAATGTGGTGCCTATGTGACAGTACTTGTAAATGTCCTAAAATTAAGGAAGGGCCAAAAGGAAACTCTTGATATACTTAAAAACAAAACTCTCTATTGGCTATCCAAAAATTGTAGTTTCCCAGAGGTGGGAGCCAATCCGATCATTTTAACCCAAAGGGTGGGTTGGGTGGGCCCCCTCAGGAAAAAGCTCGAGGGGGATTGTATATTTATAAATTTCCGATCCCCCCACTGGGCAAAGAGCACTCTTGCCAATGGCCCACCTCCATTAGCCTGGGAGTTTAACATGACCCTCCTCCCTTTGGGATACTTCTATAGACGTTTACTGGACCCCAAACATCATACCAGTATTAATCCTAGTACCAGTAGATCAACAGCACTATCAATGCCTCGTTCCTGCTATACAATTCCAACACTTAATAGATTCCAGCCATTTGATTCTTTAGAGGAGAATGATTGACTCATACCGTTCAAGGGCATAATATGAGCAAAATCTCCCATATGGTCACAACAGAGAGACTTCAATGAATTAGGCAATAAGCCATTGGTAAATCATCCACAGCTAGACACAGCAGTATCTGAACTGTATAGGTCCATTGACCATATTAAGAATAAGGACGGGTTTTACATCAAACCAAAGAAGGCACTATCTGCCTTAACACAAACAAACTTAGAAGTGCCTACATCCCCTTTGGTGGGCAAACCTGTCCTATCTCAAGGAGATTCAGTTATTGCTAATTTAGGCCCAGAACTGGGTTACAGCATAGTTAGCTGGAATATAGCAGGCCTCAAAAGAAAGTTGGATACACCATTCTGGAGGGACTTTATTACTGCAGGTTATGACATGATTTGTCTCCAGGACACATGGTGTAAGGAACCCATTTTTATAGAGGGTTATACCTCACATTGGCTAAACGCGGTTAATTCTGCAGCAGGAAGAGCAAAAGGTGGTCTTCTTTTGTTAATATCTAAAAAATTAGCTGCCTGTAAAATTAGAAGCTATTTTGCAGTAGAAACAAATAGCCAGGTATTACGATTAAAATTTAGCAAGGGTAAAGATTTAATACTGATTAATTACTACAATAACATTTTCGATGTCAATAGAGATAAAATTCTTTACCCATTAGAGAATGAAATTAATAAGGCCCTTGCAGTGTCTCGAAAAGAGGCCATTATCCTCTGGGCAGGCGACTTTAACATCAAACCCTGCCCACTGGCCATGATTAATTCATGTGGCCATAGGAAGGAGATTGGCAATGGGGAG
The DNA here is from genome assembly GCF_964261635.1 of Lissotriton helveticus. Taxonomy (NCBI): domain Eukaryota; kingdom Metazoa; phylum Chordata; class Amphibia; order Caudata; family Salamandridae; genus Lissotriton; species Lissotriton helveticus. The sequence continues at coordinate 575,134,967 of NC_136061.1, forward strand.
GTCGGTGATGACTTACATTTTCCACACTGCAAATATGGTATGGCTTTAAAGAATTATTGGCTAAATTTAACTTGGATATGTTAAGCTGCACTAAGAATAAGGACAATATTAATTGCCCTACCTTTACAGGCAGGAATGCAAATACTAATATTGATCCTATTTTGCTCTCCAGTGGCACTGAATACTCTGATCTTTGGGTCTTGGAACAGCCCTTAAGCGACCATAATAGTATATCCATATCATTATTGTGCTGGGGAAATAAACAAGCTACTGATAGTTATTGTATTACTAACGTGGTAGCTACCAGACCAAATGGAATGAGGATTAAATGGGCCGGCATTGACCCCCAAAAAAAGCATATGGAGGTGGTGAGGAAATGCCGCATAAAGATAGAAAATTGCCTTAAGGACAAAGTCAATTCTACCATCCTGTTTGATAGCTTTGTAAAGATAAATGAAACCATAGAAAGCCTTTTCACCAAAAGAACCAGTGGGAAAAGGGCAGCGACCTCAGGTTGGTTTGACAAAAATTGTACCTGGGCTTTACAAGAATTAAAACAAGCGTTGAGTACCAAACCCTGTAATAATGTAACTATCAAGATGTTACAAACTGATTATAAAATAGCTATTTTTAACAGGAAAAGAGTTTTGCAAGATGAGGCCTGGTTTAACCTTAGTCTAGCGGCAGACACAAATAATAGTAAACTTTATTGGGCGACTATAAATAGTTATTTCCTAAAGAATGATAACGTGCCTGAAATAACTTCTTATGTAGAATGCAACGCATGGATTGAACATTTCACGAAGATTTTGATCCCAGATAGATCTAATTTACATTTAAATATTTGTAATGCTTCCATTTGGCACGCTCTACCACTATTAATACATTTAGACGAGGTATATGAGGGCCTAACTAACACTAAGGGAGGCAAAGCACCGGGCCCGGATGGGGTCCCTGTAGATCTATATAAAACAGAAATGGACCTCTGGGCCCCTATTTTAGCAAGGTTTTTTAATGTGGCAGCGGAGGGTCAACAACCAATATCCTGGGTACAATCAATAATTATCCCCCTTTTTAAGAAAGGGTCTAAGTCTGAGGCGTGTAACTATCGTCCTATTTCTTTGTTAGATGCCTCTATAAAATTAATGAGTAGAATCATGTTAAAGAGGTTGGAAACATGGGCAGAAGAAAATGATATTTTATCTAAAGCACAATATGGTTTTATAAAAGGTTTAGGAACCTTAGAACAGTGTGTCAACCTCGACCTTTTGATTAATAAATACACTGTTGCCAAGGAAGGAAATTTGTTCCTCTGCTTCGCGGATTTGAGTAGCGCCTTTGATCTCGTGGATCATGCCATATTATGGCAAATCTTACTTGATCAGGGTGCCCCCAAGGAAATAGTAAATTTTTTAGCGAGGCTCCATGAGAGGCTATCTTGTAAAGTACGTTATGGCTCAGCTGGTGAGTGTACCCCATTTTTTAAGGTTACAGGAGGCATATGCCAGGGTTGTGTCTTGGCACCACTTTTATTTTCTTTATTTATTAACCAAATAGACTCAACCCTAGGTCAGATCCCAGCAGATGCCCCGCTTATAGATGGGGAAGCAGTCCCAATCTTATTATATGCGGACGACGCTGTTTTAATATCGCGTACCCAAATTGGACTACAGCGTCTTATAGACAACTTTACAATGTTCATAAAGAGCAGGAAACTTAAAGTTAATAAAACTAAGACCGTTGTTATGGCATGTGGGAAAATAGCCAAACTGGGTAGTCCTTTTTTTATAGAAAAGGATAAAATTCAATCAGTCAAAACTTTTTGTTATCTTGGGATAACATTTGCCGGTGATGGGAAGTGGATAGACGAGCATGATAATATAAGCCTGAAAATGAGCAGGAATACTAACAGCATACTCAATTTTTCTAGAAAATTGGGGGCCAGAAGAATTAAAGACATGATAACTATTTACAATGCTAGATGTGTGTCATCTGCATTATATGGAGCAGGAATAATGGGCCATCAAAGTGGGAAATCGCTACAACATGATGAAAATAAGTTTCTTAAGAAATTGTTGTGCGTGCCTCCCTCAGCATCAATCGAACTCATGCATGAGGAAGTAGGTCTAAATTACCTTTCAGACTTAGCTGCATTATGCCCTTTGACACTCTGGCGATCTATCTGGTCAAAAACTGAAACGCTATTTACACAAAAAATTATAAGAGATTGCTTGAGGCTCGATCATTTTTCCCATATCCTATGGCTTAAATATATTTACTTCTGGTATAACCTCTTATTTGACTGTAATATCCGTTCTGCACCAGAGTTTGCAGCCTCAATCACAAAGAAGGACTTAAAAGAAAGGTTTTTATCATATAGGAAGGAGGCTAGAAAAAGGGAGTCTAGGAAGCTACCCACTGTTGTTTTTTTATCTGGGACTAAACTTAAACAAAGGCTACCAGGCTTACCTATCGATAGTCACACGTAATTCTCATCGGTTTGTTTTAACTCGTCTCAGGCTAGGAATTGTGCATCATTTGGTGGCATTTCCGCACATGAAAGCGAGTACAAACTCTGCATGCCCTTGCGATTTTACCTCAAGACAAAGCTGCTGCCACTTTTTATTGTTTTGTAAATGTTACCATTTTTTAAGGAAATTTTACCTAAAACGTATTTCTTTTTTTAATTTAATGTTCGTTCCACAAAATCAGCAATGAAATTAATGTTGTCCCTTGAAAGTCCAGACATTTGCTTTTTCGTTGCAACGTACATAATGAAATGCATAGCCGCAAGAAAATCTATCATTCTTTGATGTAACCGTTTGGCTATCTACATAAAGTTATAAGCTGAGATTTATTCCATCTTGTTTGTATATATATATATATATATATATATATATATATATATATATATATATATATATATAATGCCACAAGGTTGCCCTGTTATGAATGTCGCACACCTCAGGGTTTCCGCACTCTGAATCTCAGGCGGCAACACAGACAGCATGCCCCACGCTTTCACAGAGCCATACGCGTTTCGAGCTTCTCGAGCTCTTGATCACTGGCGGGGAAATTAGGTAAGAAGCGGTAATTGCAGAACATACTTTTACTTGAATAAACAGTCCCGCCCCTGTGGGCGTCAACGTGAGCATTGTGGTTAATGTAGTCAAATAATGCCACCAAAGACTGAGTATAGTTCTCTCACCCAGTGGTTAACTCGCTTCTGCCTCATTTAAAAATAAAGTTCCATCAGGGTGAAGAGCTTGCCGGCACCCCGTCGGCGCTGCCAAAGTCTTTCTGAAATTCAAGGCCCCTTTGGTCCCAAAGCGGCGCTTTGTAGTGTAAGCACCTGGGAACGCCTCTCCGGCGTCAGGACATCCACGCGACCGGACCAGCCGCTCCAAATAATGCCACAAGGTTGCCCTGTTATGAATGTCGCACACCTCAGGGTTTCCGCACTCTGAATCTCAGGCGGCAACACAGACAGCATGCCCCACGCTTTCACAGAGCCATACGCGTTTCGAGCTTCTCGAGCTCTTGATCACTGGCGGGGAAATGAGGTAAGAAGCGGTAATTGCAGAACATACTTTTACTTGAATAAACAGTCCCGCCCCTGTGGGCGTCAACGTGAGCATTGTGGTTAATGTAGTCAAATAATGCCACCAAAGACTGAGTATAGTTCTCTCACCCAGTGGTTAACTCACTTCTGCCTCATTTAAAAATAAAGTTCCATCAGGGTGAAGAGCTTGCCGGCACCCCGTCGGCGCTGCCAAAGTCTTTCTGAAATTCAAGGCCCCTTTGGTCCCAAAGCGGCGCTTTGTAGTGTAAGCACCTGGGAACGCCTCTCCGGCGTCAGGACATCCACGCGACCGGACCAGCCGCTCCAAATAATGCCACAAGGTTGCCCTGTTATGAATGTCGCACACCTCAGGGTTTCCGCACTCTGAATCTCAGGCGGCAACACAGACAGCATGCCCCACGCTTTCACAGAGCCATACGCGTTTCGAGCTTCTCGAGCTCTTGATCACTGGCGGGGAAATGAGGTAAGAAGCGGTAATTGCAGAACATACTTTTACTTGAATAAACAGTCCCGCCCCTGTGGGCGTCAACGTGAGCATTGTGGTTAATGTAGTCAAATAATGCCACCAAAGACTGAGTATAGTTCTCTCACCCAGTGGTTAACTCGCTTCTGCCTCATTTAAAAATAAAGCTCCATCAGGGTGAAGAGCTTGCCGGCACCCCGTCGGCGCTGCCAAAGTCTTTCTGAAATTCAAGGCCCCTTTGGTCCCAAAGCGGCGCTTTGTAGTGTAAGCACCTGGGAACGCCTCTCCGGCGTCAGGACATCCACGCGACCGGACCAGCCGCTCCAAATAATGCCACAAGGTTGCCCTGTTATGAATGTCGCACACCTCAGGGTTTCCGCACTCTGAATCTCAGGCGGCAACACAGACAGCATGCCCCACGCTTTCACAGAGCCATACGCGTTTCGAGCTTCTCGAGCTCTTGATCACTGGCGGGGAAATGAGGTAAGAAGCGGTAATTGCAGAACATACTTTTACTTGAATAAACAGTCCCGCCCCTGTGGGCGTCAACGTGAGCATTGTGGTTAATGTAGTCAAATAATGCCACCAAAGACTGAGTATAGTTCTCTCACCCAGTGGTTAACTCGCTTCTGCCTCATTTAAAAATAAAGTTCCATCAGGGTGAAGAGCTTGCCGGCACCCCGTCGGCGCTGCCAAAGTCTTTCTGAAATTCAAGGCCCCTTTGGTCCCAAAGCGGCGCTTTGTAGTGTAAGCACCTGGGAACGCCTCTCCGGCGTCAGGACATCCACGCGACCGGACCAGCCGCTCCAAATAATGCCACAAGGTTGCCCTGTTATGAATGTCGCACACCTCAGGGTTTCCGCACTCTGAATCTCAGGCGGCAACACAGACAGCATGCCCCACGCTTTCACAGAGCCATACGCGTTTCGAGCTTCTCGAGCTCTTGATCACTGGCGGGGAAATGAGGTAAGAAGCGGTAATTGCAGAACATACTTTTACTTGAATAAACAGTCCCGCCCCTGTGGGCGTCAACGTGAGCATTGTGGTTAATGTAGTCAAATAATGCCACCAAAGACTGAGTATAGTTCTCTCACCCAGTGGTTAACTCGCTTCTGCCTCATTTAAAAATAAAGTTCCATCAGGGTGAAGAGCTTGCCGGCACCCCGTCGGCGCTGCCAAAGTCTTTCTGAAATTCAAGGCCCCTTTGGTCCCAAAGCGGCGCTTTGTAGTGTAAGCACCTGGGAACGCCTCTCCGGCGTCAGGACATCCACGCGACCGGACCAGCCGCTCCAAATAATGCCACAAGGTTGCCCTGTTATGAATGTCGCACACCTCAGGGTTTCCGCACTCTGAATCTCAGGCGGCAACACAGACAGCATGCCCCACGCTTTCACAGAGCCATACGCGTTTCGAGCTTCTCGAGCTCTTGATCACTGGCGGGGAAATGAGGTAAGAAGCGGTAATTGCAGAACATACTTTTACTTGAATAAACAGTCCCGCCCCTGTGGTGTGCGACATTCATAACAGGGCAACCTTGTGGCATTATTTGGAGCGGCTGGTCCGGTCGCGTGGATGTCCTGACGCCGGAGAGGCGTTCCCAGGTGCTTACACTACAAAGCGCCGCTTTGGGACCAAAGGGGCCTTGAATTTCAGAAAGACTTTGGCAGCGCCGACGGGGTGCCGGCAAGCTCTTCACCCTGATGGAACTTTATTTTTAAATGAGGCAGAAGCGAGTTAACCACTGGGTGAGAGAACTATACTCAGTCTTTGGTGGCATTATTTGACTACATTAACCACAATGCTCACGTTGAGAAGCTCGAAACGCGTATGGCTCTGTGAAAGCGTGGGGCATGCTGTCTGTGTTGCCGCCTGAGATTCAGAGTGCGGAAACCCTGAGGTGTGCGACATTCATAACAGGGCAACCTTGTGGCAATATATATATATATATATATATATATATATATATATATATATATATATATATATATATATATATATATATATATATAATTATTGGAGAATTAAGTATTGTCTATACTGATGCATTTTCCTAATTACTAATTTATCGCTAAATTTGCACATAAGGGGTATGGTATTGTACATATGTACAGTTTCTAGGAGGGATGTATAGCATATTCATGATATTTATTTTTTGGTACCCAGTGTTGCTTTATCATGAGTTGTAATTGAGAATCGGTAACCCTGATGGTCTTTAAGTTACATTAATGTTTTTATGGATTTATGTTGTATGTGCTGCGTATATGGTTATGTTTTGACAAACAGAATAAAAGCATTTTGAACTGAACTGAACTGACAGGGTTGTAGAGGTCTCAGCTTCAATCTAGTTTACAAGATTGTAAATGAGCTTTTTCCCATTTGTGGAGTTTTGGTACTAATTATGTGCTACCTAAGGAGGCACATGACACCTTTCACTTATGTAATTTCTTTTGGGGTGGCACCGGGGCGACTGTGAGGAGTCTCCCTATCATGGGCAATATTGAAAAGGGATTTTCAGACTGTCCACAGCCATTCCACAACAATTTCTGAAGTGGGTCTAATTATGAAATCTGGTTAGAAAGGATTAGAAGTATTATACTGATCCCTTACCAAAACAGATTATAACATTTTGTTCTATTTCTAGTGCTGGTTATGTTCTTTATGTCTTCTGCTCTGTGAGAGAATATTCCCTTTTGACGGGCATTTGCCTAATAAATGTTATTGAGTGTAAAAAAAAACTATCTATGGTACTAGCTTTCACATTCTTTCTAATGCAATCTTCTACTGCGCAAAATGGATAAACATGGCCCCACCCATGGCTAAAATTAACATACATTCTTTCAGCAAATTGCATCTGAGGGTTTGAATTCAGAATCAGCAGAGATCTTGTTTTAAGTTTGCCTACTCCTGTCGTTGGTGAGTTGCATTTGTGTATGTGCGTGTTTTTAAAGATGAAGCTTTATTATATTCACCCAAAAACTCGCCCAGCAGGTATCAAAGCACTTTAAATGAGCACCAGTTGCATGTCTTTGCCAGGAGTTATGTAGCATGAGAGCAGTGGTGGCTGCATACCATGTAGTGATAAGTAGGAGTTAACAGGCCTTTTTACCTGTGTCACTGGAGTGCGGCCTACATGCTCACACATGTAAAGTTCCGCTGCTGTGTGCTTTACTCACTCTTGGCCTACATCAAATCAGTATACAGCGCTGTGCAGCGCATGCGTTTGCTGCATTTGTGCACCTGTGAATGGTGCAATAGATGGAAGACTGGTTAGTTCCATTTTGGGAGAATCATGGCTAACTGGAGGAGCATCAGGAGGTAGAAAAATCCTCCCCCTAACTGATTTGTGTATTTCTGCATTCCTGAGAGCTGGGTGGGACATACATTGGGTGAAGAGGGCCAGGCTCTTCAGTACACTTCAAAACATGCTCTTTGGTTCAGGGAGAGGTCTTAGAAAAGGAGCATAGGCACATCGCAGGAAGGAGATGGGGGAGATAAGAGAATAATAAAGAGTAGGGCTAGGGCCCTGGGGTAACCTTAAGATACAAATATCACTGTGACCGACATCCAGGTGTCAACCTCTATTCACTCTCATGGCTTGTGTTGTGGGGTTCTCTGATTTGGAGTTGCTCCTGCTTTGACAGACTGCTCTCTGGGGGAAGGGCAGGATAAAGGAGTGGGCATTTCCAAAGGAAGGAGACCACCATCAAGAACTTCAAATACTCAGACCCTAAATCACATTTGGTGTCTGGAAATGGACTATAAAAAGGGTGACCCTGTACGCCAGAGGGGACTGCTATAAAGATTTCAGGACTGCTGTGCCAATTGGGGTTTAGCCAGTGCACGAAGTGAAGTCAGCGACCCCATATGCCAAAAGAAAGTTACTGCTATGCCGATTGGGTGTGGAATAAGGTCAGTGACACCATGTGTAAGATAAGATTCGGTCACTGTGAAGAACCAGGAACATTGCCTGGTTCAACTATCATCAGGAAGAAATCGTGGCATGGTGACCTGTGCGAGCCTAAGCCCTGTTGAGGACTGGAACCTAAATGGTCATTCCCCCACCTGTAAGAAGAATCAGAGGAAATTACCTTCTTAACGGAGGAAGCGCAGTGGACACCCATCTGCTGCCCCTGCAGAGCCGTGAGTGTTTCTCACCATCAGTGGCTGCTGCAGCCCTCCACGACATCTGTGAGTAAATGCACCAGGGACTCTGGTAGTGCAACCCTTGCAGCAACGGGTGATCACATGACAGGAAGGCCTCGGGGAACCTATTCTGTCACAAAGCACTTCAGGCATTGGAACACTTTTGACTATGGAAGGGTCCGAGTGGGATTACTGAGACTGAGACTATTAGTGGGGCTTAATGTTGCCTATAGTGAATGGGAAATAACCACTACCATTAGTGAGAGGGGAGTGGTACTCATGGACTTGCCTATTAAACTCTAGAGCCCTGACCTCAGCAGACTGTGTATGTTGCTTGTGTGCACTATAGTTTACTTTGTGTTCGTATATAAACACTCTTTTCATAAAAGCAAATATTTGACTGGATGGTCATTTATTGCTGCTATTGAATGCATTGTGAGCTGTGAGGCTATGTTCACTTCGCGGTATCTACCTCTCCCCTCCTCCCAGAGAAGCCTTGGGCTACTCAACCCAGTCAACTACTGAGACTCAAGTGAAGTCAAGGGTACTTGGCTCAGTTGCTCAGAACCCATAGTAGGTCGGGTCCAGGACATCAGAAGTAAAATGACTCAAACCCCCAGTTTGACCCAGCAGCTCCTGTTTGCCCAGTGGCTCTTTAAAATGGACTTTGCCAAATTAATACCACTTAGACTTGTTGCTGAGCATTGCAAGTAGAGGAAGGTGTGATGATGTAGGAAACAGGACAATGATAGTCTTTATACTGTGCTCTGCAAACTTCTCTTAGAATGAAATGGAGAGGTTAGAAGAAAGTAATAGTATGTTAGCCTTCTGTCCCCTTTAAAGATTTGGGAAGTCTTGCATATGCTGAACATGTAGCTCTTGGAAAAGTAATCTCCTTCCTTCGCATTTTGCCTTTAACCCTTTCTCACCAACCTCGAAAAGAGGGGAGCATAGAAAAAATAGGAAGTTTGTGAAGACATCTGGCTTAATCATTGAATAACTTTAACCTTAACAGCCTTATCTTTTCCAACTTTCATCTTTCACACCATTCCAATATCAGAAGCCAAAAATCACAGTTACTATGACCCAACTTATCTAGGGTGGCTATATGTTTAACAGAGAGAACCCAATTTTCAAATCTTGGAGTATTTTCAGACACCCATATCTTGCAAATCTCCCTACGTGCCAGTAATAAACTATAAAAGATCAGCTTGGCCTGATTGTTTGTAACCTTCACCCCTGAATCACACTGCCCAAAAATGACAAGCATAGCGTTTACCTCGATATTGATTTTCATACATTCTGAAAGGGCCTTACTCACGTTACTTCAGAGGACCTGAAGTTCTGGGCACGTCACAAACATATGGACATCTTCGCTTTCATACTGCCACGTTTAGGACATGCAACATCCCCATCTCTCCTAAACTTCGACAGTCTCTTGGGGGACCAGTAGGCTCTATGAATGGAAAAAGGGTGATTCCTTCTTAGGTATGCAGGCTTGGCTATTTTAAATAACATGCTCAAAGATACTTGCCATAGATGTTCTAAAGGTGCTTCCGGCAAGTATCTTCCCCATAGTTCTGTTGGCAGCTTAAAGGCTCCTTCCTCCGTGTCAATCAACAACCAGTAGATTGCTGCAAGTTCTTTCTTTAGTTCAGTTTGTGACGCCAAACGGGTTTTCAAGTCATTCCGACTCCCTACGCTTGTCCCATCAGCTTGGTACCAGCTTCTCATTTGAGGTATTTAAACCATGACAGTTGGTTATCAGTTTGCTGATTACATAGTTCCCCTGAAATCAGTTCCCCTTCAATGATTATATGTTCCCAACGAACAAATCCTGCTTGTAAAAGAGGTCTTGCTAGGGTGTCATTGGTCCATTCCGGACCAATGAATGGTCCGGAATGGTGCCAGGTGCCAGTAGGCTATGGTAAGGAATTTTTGCCATTTTCCTAACCAAATTTCTGCTACGCTTTTAAGAGTCTTCAACCTAACTTTGTAAAAATATTTGGGATCCGCATATTTAAATAAAAAACCTTGATTGGCGCCTGGTCTTGAGTTTGCCATTACAGCCCACATTCTTCCCATCCTAGTTGTACTTGGGTAGCCGAAAAGACTTTTTCCATTCTTTAACACCTTCAATGCTACAGCAATTTTCGCTTGGTGCTAAACTCCCTTAAATCCCTTTGTTCATGACGAGCTCAGCTCGTCATGAGCACACGAGCAGTGTACTGCATGACGAGCTGAGCTCGTCATGAGCATGGAAGGTGTTAAGAGGAAAGCCCAGGAATAGTAGAGCAGGTCTGGCAAGGCCAGTCCTCCTTTCTCCACCCTCCTTCTTAGGTTTTTTCCACGCTATTCTGGGACCCTTATTCAACCAAATATAGGCACTAATTTGGCTTTGCATGTTTTTTAACCATTCTTTTTTAAAAGGGAGAGGTATGGTGTCAAAAAGAAAGGTACATTTTGGGAGAATTATCATCTTGATTAAATTCACCTGTCCTATAAGAGAAAGTTGAAGGTGTGACCACATATTTGAAGGCTGCAAGCCTCCTTTTTAACCTTCTCACAATTTACCTTAGTGATCCTGTTTATGTCTTGTGTTATCATGACTCCGAGATACCTCATTTCTTCTTTTTTGGCCACAGCATCCATCTCTACATTCCAGGACATGATCTACGTTTTTTCTCTGTTGATCTCATATCCCCAGACCTTCCCAAAATTGGTCGTCAGAGTCATGATCCTCCCCAAGGTATCTGCCAAATCTGTGGTGTAAATGATGATATCATCGGCATAAAGGGCATGTTTTTTACTCCAATCTTTATATCTGAAAGGTGTAATTGCCTGATCCTCCCTGATCTTCCTGGCAAGTGGTTCTATATATAAATTGAAAAGGAGGGGACAGCGGGCAACCTTGTCTCGTGCCTCTGGAGATATGCACTGGATCGGTTAAAGAGCCATTAACTAAGATTCTGGCTACTGGGAATTCACGTATATCTGCCAACACCCTACAAAAATGTAATCCCAAATTTGCAAACTTTGCCACTGTTTTTAGAAATTTCCAATTAACCCGGTCAAAGGCCTTAGCTGCAACTAAGGCCACTGGCCAGTCCACCAGGGTATATGGCCACTATGGCCAGGCCACCAGGGTCGTGGCCAGATCGATAGAGGCCACCAGGGTATATGTTAGATCTTTTAAAGTTCTGCCCCATATAAACCCCTTCTGGTCCTCATGTATCAAAACGGCTATTGAACCATTCAGTCTATTGGCTAGGAATTTAGCTTAAATGTTATAATCGCTATTCAATAATGATATCGGCCGATAGGAGTCGCATTTCTTAGTTTTTTTTTCCAGGTTTCGGAATTAAGGCTATCGTAGCTTCATTCCAGGAAGCCGGCATTGAAGACTTTTCAATAAAAAGAGCGTTAAACAACCTTGTCAGTATGGGGACTAACGTGTCTTCTATGGCCTTATAAACTTCTTGAGGTAGGCCATCGGGGCCTGGGGCTCTCCCCTTCTTTAGCTGCCTGATTACCTTTCTTGTTTCATCTGTTTCTATTTTCTTATTCAAGAGCGTTACTTTTTCTGGAGGAAGAGGAATTACCAGATCTTGTCCCAACCAGTCCTTTATTGTTTCCTCTGTTGGGTTTAAATCTTCTCAATATACTTTGTTAAAGTGGCTATAGAAAGCTTGCTGTGTCCCTTTAGTATCACCAATCAGAGCCCCAATTTGCTCGAATATCACTTGATCAATTTGGCTTCTAGCTTGATCTTTCTTCGCCTTCCCGGCCAATAGCTTTGTGCACCCTTCGCTGTACTCAAAGTGAGCTAAACGGCTTGCTTCCCACCTGTTCCTCACCCTGCTTTCGAGAAAAGTTGCTAGTTTGTACTTAACTTGTGTTATTTCTAGGTGTAGCCTTAATCTCACTTCTTCCTCTATACCTGAAACAACTATTTGTTTTTCCAGTGTACGGAGTTGCTCTTCCAAAGCCGACACTTCTCCATAATACTTCCTTCTTTTCTCCGCCCATAAGGCTCCTAGTCTCCCTCTTAGAAAAGCTTTATAAACGTCCCAGGTTATACCATTATATACATTGTACACAGATATGCGAACCTGCCCTTTCATTCAACTTTCTGGCTGACCTTATGTCATTACCCCTAACATATTTGAAATTCTGAGAGCCCATTCAGAGTGCTCCATGTATTATCTATTGTTTGCATCTCTACCAATGATGGAGGGTGACTATCACCCCTTCACTAGACTATAGGGAGACTGACAGTGACAGCGGAGATGCTAATAAATGGTAGAGGGTCTATTTGTTTCCTCTAAGAGAGAAATCTACCACCTCTCCTACAGGTGAAATGTATTCAGTCCCACGTAAATTGACCCATTCTATTCTCAACAATTGTGTGTAATGTGTTTGAGCTCATATGTGGTTTTCAGAATGGAAGGCATGAATGTTGTTCTCTCTGAGGAATGATGCAGGCAGCATGAGATGGTGGTTTTCTGCAGACGGTAAAGCTATTCAGGCATTCATGCCTTTGGAGAAGCACATGGGGATGACACTCATGGACCCCATAGCAGTATCACATCATTGGAGTTCTGACTGTCAAGTATTAAACTGAGGTGCCGGGTTTTTAGGAACCCGGTGGTGCCAGGGAATAACACCCGAAGACCTCTGAGTTCCCCTTGTTTCGGACCACAGAAACGCGGAGTCTTCTAGTCGCAGTCAGAGATCAAGTTTTATTGATAGCTACCAAGTAACACGTGTCCTAGAAGCACGACAAACACGGGTCATGTGTTCTCAAGAGACTGTTCGTTTTTACAGAACCAGCCTTCTCCTTATATACAAAAATAATAGCTGCAAGCAAGAATTCTTGAGTTTATGATATGGCTATACACATATTTCTACAATAATACGAAAGAGCGAAGTCATGTAGGCAAGCCCGTATTTTAGATGTCCAATTCGTGATAGATTACCTAGCCAGGCCCGGAACTCCCATCAGATATCGATGAAACATCAATAAAGGAAGGTACCACCCAGTCATAAAACTGGCCATAAACAAGGAGTATGGACAGGTGCATGTTTGTAGAAAGCATGGTCTGTATGTAGTGAATGGTTTGAGGAATGTTATGTATTGATGCTATCGTACTTGGCCACTGGGCGAGGGGCTGCCCAAACAGGTTTGGCTAAAGGCAATGGAGTCAGTTGGGACAGGTCAGGGGGAAGTCAGGGAAGGTGGACGTGTCCTTTTAGATCAAGCTCGACCTTTAATTGACTTATCATGAGGGCAAGACACAAGATGGATGTCGTTCAAAAAAATGGAGTCTAAGAGATCGGGACGGAAACTACGATTCGGGGGTGTTAGCATGTCTCGATCATGATGTAAATGCACAGGAATGATGTCCTAATCATTATCGGTTCGTCGATACCAAATTCGTCAGGGTACGTTGATATTTTGTGACACGGGTATTGGACCTCGATATCGGGATAACAACAGGGTCCAGATTTTCAGAACCACAGACCCTCCTTTTGCCCTTATGTAAGGCAATAATTCATGTTAATCTGAGTCCAAATCTGTATGAAGGAATTCGTGGAGATGCTGCTGTAACGTCATTCTGTTGCTCAGTCCGTCCCTTGACACAGGCTTCCGTACACATGAAGTAGCACAGAGGCCACAGAGTGCAGGAGCGCACTGTACACACAGGCAGAACATAAACAGAAGTGCTAAGATCATCCCAATGAAGATCAGTGTTTTCCATCCCCAGGCAGTGATCAGTCCCCAGAACCACCCTAGCAAGGACCAATCTCCTTTTTCCACGTGAAGGGAACCAGATATTTTGTGTAGTTTAGAGATGGCTTAGTACACTGTCGGTGCGTTATCAGGGATGAAAATGCAACAACTAGATTGGATCACTCTACACACACCACCACGATCGGCGAGTATGATATCTAGGGCAACTCGGTTCTGAAGGGTCATAAGTCGATCCGACTGAAGCTCGGTCGTCAAATTGCCAAGTGCTCCGGCCGTTGTGATCACGGCGGATTCGACTATCCTTGATAGCTGGCGAATATTCCTGCTGTTCACCATAGGCCCCCAAAACGGCAGAAAACCCTTTGCGAAGTCAGCGAATTCCTGACCCGCGGTGTCGTCGTTACTCACGACACCTCTAGCTGTCCTTGTCCGATGGTAATCTGCTCGGGCCGTGTAGGTGGGAGGCAGCAGAAATGAGATGAAACACGTGCCTGAGAAGTCAGGGGGCAACCATGTATATGCTTGGTCGTGGCAGACGAAATACGTGCCTTTGGCTGCTAAGAGTATAGGGGAAGTTCGAGAAGCGAACACATATGTTTCCGTGCATATGCTCTTTCCTAATTGTGCTTTGGGATCCCTACCAATACCTTGTAAACATAAGTGACCTCGGTGGGGTACTATCCAAACTGGGCGGGATTTCTTCGCTGTCTGGCTCTTACTCAGGTAAACCCCGTATTTAGTTACGTTCCAACGAGTGTATGGAGTGAGTTCATCTTTGGGGATAGTTAGATATGTGTCGAACTCTCTACTCATGTTTCTTATCCCTGCCACTAGTGCCTTGTTGTTAGAATCGCTTTCAATGGAACCGGTTGGGTATGGTTCTAGGGCGAACAGGAACATGGTCTGGAAAGCCCACAGAGAACCATAATAACTGAATGGCAGGATGAAGTATGGGATACCCTTATCGGTCGTGTGTGGCATGAGTCCGCATATCCAACAGTTTGATGTGTTCATTATGGACTGGTGTTGGTGTAGGAGTTGAATAAATGAGTTATTTACAAATTCGAGTCTTCTGGCAGACTCGTGTTCAGGTAGAGGGTGAAAGGAGTGTGGAGAGAGAGTGGGAGGAGGCGTTGGCCGGGTGTCATTTTGGAATATGGAAACTTGAAATACGAATAGAGCATAACCAGTCAAGAACATTACTATGCTACACAGCATTAAAACACATATTATTAAAAATCTTCTTCTGGACAGTATTGTACACAATTGTCTTTCAAAGTTCGTGAATCTGGCAGGTCTCTCTACCCTCGGAAACTCCATCCTCTACTTGCTGCCCGCGGTGGTAGGTTGGTTCTCCCAGGGAGTGCGCTCTGTTCAGTCCGGGGTAACTCCCTTGGACCAATCAGAACCGTTGACCTAAACGTCCCCAGTTGCACTCCCCAGACTTCAACCGCGACCCTAGCAGCAGAACCGGATGGCGGTTCGAAAATCAAAAATGAGCAAGTTCCCTGGGACGAGAGAGCTGAAAAATCAAAAAAATAGTTCTTAGGGGAAAATAAATCACATTGGTTTGCTCTTTTATTAGTCTCTGGGGTTAGATCTCAAGTTGTATCGTCGTTTCCCAGGTACGGAAGTGTCTTCAAACAATGTCTCAGGTTCGGTAGTGTCCAACTGCATAGACGGTGGCACAAGTCCTTGCAAAATACGATCACTCTCCTTTTCGGCGCCAGTCTCTTTTAAACGTGCATCGCTGAAAGGGATGAAACGAGGTATGGATTCTGTTTCAGAGTCGGCAAGTCCTTTATTGACCCACCGGTCGTATGGAAGGGGCAGAGGGACCCATTTACAATGGGTCCCGTGCACCCAGTTCTTTTTGCCTTCCACCCGAACAGCGGACCTCGTAGAAAGAAGTACCAGGTATGGTCCGGTCCACCTCGGCTGTCCGTTGTTTGTGCGCTGGAAGTTCCGCACCAGGACCCACGTGCCGGGTTTGATGGTATGACCTGGATCGTCAGAGGCTGGCGAAGAGGAACTGTGAACCTGTTGGTGTAAAACACGCAATTTAGCTGTCAATTCGCACAAATAGTCAAGCAGTACGGGGTGTTCTATTTCGCTGAGTTTCTTTGGTCTTGGCACGCCCCAGACGTTGGCTGGGCGGCCAAACACTATCTCGTGAGGGCTAAGTCCTAATCTGGAATGGACAGTCATTCTCGTTGACAAGAGTGCTAGGGGCAAGGCGTCAGGCCATTTAAGACCTGTACTGGCTTGGATCTTGGCTAGCTTGAGTTTCAACGTGCCATTGTAGCACTCTACTAATCCAGCTGATTGGGGGTGATTTGCAGCGTGGAACTTCTGGTGTATGCCTAGACACTCACACACTCTCTTCATCACGCGTCCTATGAATTCACTTCCATTATCACTCCAGACAATTCTAGGCATACCAAATCTAGGGAAGAACTCTTTGACAAGGGCTTTGGCAGTTGTCAAGGCGGTATTGTCCTTAAGGGGGTACGCTTCCACCCACCTGGAAAAGGCGCAAACAACAACGAGCACATACTTTAGATTGTTGCACCTCTCCATGTGGATGAAATCGAGCTGCAAAACCTCGAACGGATACGTTGGAGGCGCAAAATGACCAGCTGGAGTTGGAGTTCCCCTACCGGGATTGTGTTTTAGACATATCATACAGTTTCTGACCACATTCTCTGCATATTTTGGGATATTGCTATTCTGTCATACTGGGGCCAATAGTTTACATATTCCTTTCGAACTGATGTGCGCAATGCCGTGAGCCATCGTTACTACTGCAAGTACGTATGCATTAGGTAATAGCCATCGCTGGTGTTCCGACAATTCGACCCAACAACCATTCGCATCTAGTCTACCCTTACTTTCCCTCCACTCATTCAACTCTTTCTCAGTTGCCTCGGCTTGTATGGATTTCACGCTTTCAATGGTGTCTTCACACATTCCCACATCAGCAATCCATCTAGCGGGACCCGCAACATACATCCGACTCATTGTGTTCCTTGCAGTCTCTTTCGCGACCTCGTCTGCAAATGCATTCCCGCGGCCAACATCGTCCTGAATCTTTTTGTGTGCACTGCATTTCATAACGGCAACTTGTAGGGGCAAGGTCAGTGACTCAAGGAGTTCATTAACTAGCTGACCATCTTGTATCTTTGCACCATGTGATGTAAGGAAACCACGTTCTCGCCACAATCTCCCAAAACTGTGAGCCACACCAAAGGCGTACTGGCTGTCAGTGTAGACATTCACTCGCTTTCCTTTTGCTAACACACATGCTCTGGTAAGTGCAATAAGTTCTGCAGCTTGTGCAGAATGGTGGGAAATACGTGCGGTCTCTATAATGGTGTGTAATGTCATTACGGCATATGCGGCAGTCGTATCACCATTCGGCAGCTTGAAACATGAACCATCAACCCATAAAGTATCGTTGCATTCAAGAAGGGGAGTGTCCTGTAAGTCTACTCTCCCTTTTGTCTCTTCTTCTGTCCTAAAGCAGCAGTCATGGTTATCAATCTTGTCTGTTTCTGTCGGAATGGGTAATAGCGTGGCGGGGTTGAGTGTATCACACCTCTTTATGTGGATGTGACTTGCTAACAGTGTAAGTTCGTAACTCGATAGTCGAGCGCTAGTAAGATGTTGTGTCTTTGTCCTGTTTAGCAAAATGTCTACTGCATGTGGAACCATAACGATCAGAGTATTATTCATGACTAATCCAGCAGACTGTCGAATGCAGACAGCTGCTGCTGCAGTAGCCCTCAGACAACTTGGTAGGGCTTTAGCCACAGGGTCTAGAGTTGCCGAAAAATACGCGCATGGGCGCTGTTTGTCCCCAAAGTGTTGTGTTAAGACTGATAATGCACAACCTTCCTTCTCATGGACGTATAATGTAAAAGGCTTACTGTAGTTGGGGTTTCCCAACACAGGAGCCGAACACAATGCGTCACGCAACTCGTGGAAACTCGTCTGACAATCTTCAGACCAGGGCATAGGATTGGGCGTGTCTTTACAGAGTAGCGCCAGCAAGGGTTTAGCTAGTAGTGAGAAATTCGGTATCCATTGTCTACAGTACGATGTAATGCCCAAGAAGGCTCGAACCTCTCTCTGTGTCTTTGGGGCACTCAGTTCTGCAATTGCTTGTATTCTTTCTGGTGTCAGTCTCCTTCCCTCCTTCGACAAGATGTGACCTAGGTAGGTTACTTCTTGTCGGCAAAATTGTAGTTTGGAAAGAGAGACTTTGTGCTTCATGTCACATAAGTTACGTAATAATGATAACGTAGCACTCTTGCAAATCTCTTCAGTGTCTGCAGCGATCAGCAGATCGTCGACATACTGAATCAGAGTTGACCCATCTGGTAGAACAATGGTGTCTAGTTGTGTTTTCAGGGCCTGACTGAATATCGATGGGCTTTCGCAGTAGCCTTGAGGAGCGCACTTGAAGCGGAAGCTTCGTCCTCCTAAATTGAAACCGAAAAGATCTCTACTCTCCTCGGCAATCGGGATGCTGAAGAAAGCGTTCTTCAAGTCGATCACCGAGAACCAATTTGCTGAAGCTGGAACCATTGTCAATAAAGCAGTAATGTCGGGGACAACTGGAAACTGTGGGATAACTACCTTATTCACTTCTCTGAGGTCGATCACGAACCTGTATACAGGCGGTTGTGAAGGATCAGTACGTTTTAAAACGGGCAAAACTGGACTGTTACAAACATTTCCTGTTGTTTGTTTGATGACGTCTTTATCAATCAGGTCATAAACAATCGTCAATAACGCTCTTTCACATTCACCAGATATCTTATATTGGGGAATACGTGGCAACCTAACGTTGGCTTTCAAAGTTATGACATACGGCGCTATCTCCAAACGACCTACATCATTAGAACCATTAGCCCAAAGTATATCAGGAAGTGATAACAATTCAGTTGGAGTATTTTCCTTCGACAAATACATTTGAGAAACGACCTTCTTGCCTAAAGTGAGTTGTACTCCCAAGGGGGAACAGTACAAAGTCGCATACAACCTTTTTAGTAAATCCAAACCTAACAAATTTTCACCGCAACCTGTCGTCAAAATGAGGGGTGCTTCTAATTCGCATGGGCCAACAGAAAGGGATATAGGACTAGAGATCAGGTTTCTAACAGGGGCGCCAGAGAAACCTACTGAGACATTCATTTCGCCAGACAAAGGTGCGCCAGGAAGTTTCGAGTGCATAATAGAACTTTTTGTAGCACCAGTATCCAGCAGAAATGGCTCTGACACTCCTGAGGTAATCACCTCGACATAAGGTCCATTCTGATCTACTGGAACTGAAACAACTCCCTCTCTTTGTCCATGGCTGTCCTAGCAATCATTACCCTCATTTTCGTGTTCGGTGTAATAGTCGTCAGCATAGTACTGAGCTGACCTGGAGGACGCATTATTCTGTTGGTCAAAGCTGTTCATCGAATTCTGAGGCGGAAAAGAAGTCGTATTCTGAGTGAGATTTCCACGGCCCCTACCTCTAGGGGCATGCTGAACACCTCTTCCCCTTACACCTGGAGAACCGTTTAAACGTCGCGCAAGGGCCGGACAATTACCTTTAAAATGACCCTCTTCCTTGCAATACGCACATTGATTCGGGCCATACGTAGGACGTTGATGGGAAAACTCGTTTCCTTGCGCGTTTCTCGAATACTGCTGTTGTTGTTGATAATTGGGCTGACTAGCCGTGCGAGGCGGATAAGCTTGCTGGAGAAGAACTTTAGTTTTCAAATCTTTCGTCTTCTTATCTGCTTTATCTAGCTCGTCTTTACGCCTATTTTCATAGTACTGGGCTGTAGCTAAAATCTGCGCCGACGTAGAGACAGCCCAAGCACTCTCCGAATCTTTCAGTTTGTTACATAGTTCAGGAAGCAAATTATGTACGAACTTGTCTACAAACAATCTTTGGCCACCCTCGGTAGCCATATCTTGACCACTATGATCGGTGAAAGTTTCCTCAAATCTCGTGAAGAAGTCAGACACATTCTCATCTTTCCTTTGCTTACATGCGGATAGCTTGTCCCACTTTACGCGCACTTCAGGCATTATTGTTTTCATGTACGCTATAATCCTACAGGGAAGTTCAGCTATTAACGGCTCAGGTTTAAAACCACCGACTTGTCTAGCATCTGTAGTCGCAATGTTCGCCCACGAGTCACCTAGTTCCTGATCGTGATCCGTATGACGGATTTTGCTCCATAAAGGATGTGGAACAACGTTCCCAAACAACATGTCTACATCCGCTAAATTCATTATACATGAGCTTGCAGTTTGCGATAACTCCTTATAATACCCAGTCGGGTTTTTACGAGGGTCAGGTAGTGACTGCTTGAGTGCCAACACTTCCGATCTTTTCCAGGGGACATGTACCCATACACGCTGGAAATGGGGCAGAATTGGCGGTACTGCATTCGCATCACCTTCCCTCCAAACCGGAGGAACCTCTCTCATGGGGTACTGTCTCGCTCTCTTCCTACTAGACGTACCACATTCAGATGATGACCCAGAATTACCACCCGTACTTCGATATGATAATAATATCCCGACTGCTTTTTCGACATTGGGACCTATGATCATGCCTTCCCCAAATTTAAATCGTACATTGCACAATTCTCGAGCGTTGCTCTCTTGACCATTATCTTCCAAATCTTCACACAGAAAAACACACATCTGTTCAAAAACATATCTTTGCGTCGGTTCATCCCATTGACGGAAGACGTTCACGACAGACTCTACATCATATCTCGCTGTATCCATAGCCCAATTCCGTGCTAACTTATTCAGTGATTCCCTCTCTTGATAATCAGGCATTTGGCTTCGTAATTGTCTTGGTCCCGTATTAGGGGTCGTTTTAGGCGACCGAAAAAGTGGTGAAGGAATGTTAGTAGAA
This sequence comes from Lissotriton helveticus, assembly GCF_964261635.1. Taxonomy (NCBI): domain Eukaryota; kingdom Metazoa; phylum Chordata; class Amphibia; order Caudata; family Salamandridae; genus Lissotriton; species Lissotriton helveticus. The sequence goes on from NC_136061.1 coordinate 575,155,848, forward strand.
ATGCTGGCCATTTTATGCCAGATGAAAGGTGAAAGCGGAGGAATAACTGGTGGCAAAACAGAGTCACGCAAAGTAGGAACAGAAACATTCGTAGAGCGAGTATCAGAAGAAATAGAAGGTGTGCTAGGCGGAGTTGTAGGAGGAACCGTAGGAGAAATAGATGTAATCGGTGAGCCTTGAGGAGGCTGCACCAGAGAAATAGAAGCCAGTTGAAGAGCAGCTGGTGAGTGCTGTAAAGGAGCCGGCATAACAGCTACCAGAGGTGCAACTAAAGGTTGCGGAGGTGCTGTGGCATTTTGTGCATAGGGCGGCGGCGAACTTAGCAGATGTGCCATTAATGGATCTTTTTCACGCTCTTTTATTGTTTCTTGCAGAGGAGGTTGTAAAACAGGATAGCATTTATCTATTGCCATTTTACGTTGCCTGTGCAACTGCTCACTTATTTGTTCTTCTTCATTGTCTTTAAATTTTATCGCGGCTTGCATTACTGAAATACCTCTTTCTCTCTTATTTTTCTTTTCTAATTTAATTTCCTTTTGTTTGGCCTCTTTACGCCATAAGCGGAAAGAGTCAAACATCGCCGGCCGGGCTTTCTTCTTGAACAATTTGACCTCTAGATTATCTAAAATTTCTGAGTCGAAACTACCATATTGGGGCCATTTTAAAACACCATCCTTACAGGTGTATTTTATCCACACTTCATTATATGCGATAGGACCTACGCCGTGCTTTACATAGAGCTCATATGTTGGAGTTCCAATCGGAGGAACCGGACAGGAATCCTCTAATCGGGAGTCCTTACTATAACCAAGACAAAACAAGTTTCCAAGTCTGCTAAAACCAGGCATCTTCGCTCACTAGTCTAGCTTCAAACTTCAAAAGATTATCTATTACGATATTTCTCGTGAAAACACGAGTCCTTCGGCTTTGGGGCTTGCAAGTACCAAATCAAGTCGTATCTCAAGGATACCAAAAACTAAGGACAAACTAAGGACTGGGAGACGCTCCACTTATACTTAACTGAAGTATTTGAAGATCTGTGACGTCGCTAGAAGACTCGTCTATTGTTTTGCTCTACCAAGGATCACTGGGTCCAAAACAAGGCGATAGTCAGGGCAGCAGTCCTTCGTAGCCGTCGGGACGCGGGGAACCTCGCAGCAAAGACCTTTGGAACCACGTCGACATACAGGGGTCGCTGAAGTGGCTGGCCGTCCTCCGGAATTTTCACACGAAGCTCCTCACGAACATCTGGCTTGGACCGTCGCCGCTTGATACCGCCCCGAGTTGGGCACCAACTGAGGTGCCGGGTTTTTAGGAACCCGGTGGTGCCAGGGAATAACACCCGAAGACCTCTGAGTTCCCATTGTTTCGGACCACAGAAACGCGGAGTCTTCTAGTCGCAGTCAGAGATCAAGTTTTATTGATAGCTACCAAGTAACACGTGTCCTAGAAGCACGACAAACACGGGTCATGTGTTCTCAGGAGACTGTTCGTTTTTACAGAACCAGCCTTCTCCTTATATACAAAAATAATAGCTGCAAGCAAGAATTCTTGAGTTTATGATATGGCTATACACATATTTCTACAATAATACGAAAGAGCGAAGTCATGTAGGCAAGCCCGTATTTTAGATGTCCAATTCGTGATAGATTACCTAGCCAGGCCCGGAACTCCCATCAGATATCGATGAAACATCAATAAAGGAAGGTACCACCCAGTCATAAAACTGGCCATAAACAAGGAGTATGGACAGGTGCATGTTTGTAGAAAGCATGGTCTGTATGTAGTGAATGGTTTGAGGAATGTTATGTATTGATGCTATCGTACTTGGCCACTGGGCGAGGGGCTGCCCAAACAGGTTTGGCTAAAGGCAATGGAGTCAGTTGGGACAGGTCAGGGGGAAGTCAGGGAAGGTGGACGTGTCCTTTTAGATCAAGCTCGACCTTTAATTGACTTATCATGAGGGCAAGACACAAGATGGATGTCGTTCACAAAATGGAGTCTAAGAGATCGGGACGGAAACTACTATTCGGGGGTGTTAGCATGTCTCGATCATGATGTAAATGCACAGGAATGATGTCCTAATCATTATCGGTTCGTCGATACCAAATTCGTCAGGGTACGTTGATATTTTGTGACACGGGTATTGGAGCTCGATATCGGGATAACAACAGGGTCCAGATTTTCAGAACCACAAAGCCAACAGCTTTGCATGGACATAGACTGCCAAAAACCAGTTCTCCTTCTTGGTAGCTCTGCATGCAGGTGGTGTCTAATTTGTATGAAGCCAAATACACACACTGTGGCCATCTTTGAACTCCACTTTGATCTGATCATTCTCGGGAGTCCACATTTCTGTTGACCAAAGAGGCCCTGCTGCTTTTGTTTTCCATGGAGGAAGAGGAAGCTGTATTACCTGGTGCATGGAGCAGAGCTGAATTTGACCAGCAGGATAAGGAGGAAGACCCGGCTTACTGAAGCTTGCACAGAAATACTCTTTTTGAAAAAATCTACCCCTGAATCATGTGGACATTAGAGCATAGATGCATTGAAAATAACTGAAAACATCTGAATTGCAAGAGGGTAGAGGGCCTGTTGACGACTTTTCATGACTGTGAAAGTGAAAGTCTACCGCATCCCCCAGCTTTGTGGGCATCTTTGTCATTTATTTTCCAGCACAAGAGCAACAGAAGGGGTTTTCCCTTTCACCCTAGATGATATAGGTCATGCACTTGTTAATATTGATGCTGGGACCAGTAAATAGAGGTTTAATAATACCCAATGCCAAAGTTGCAGATAGGCATTTTATTATTACATCTGTTTTAAAGATAAAGAAACTATTAAGTAAACGATGTAATGAGCAACATTAAATTACTGGAACATTTATACTATTCTTCCAAATCTAAAAATGGTTTACATGAACTAATTAAAGCCAGATTTCAGAACAACATAATCTCCACAGAGACTTAGGGGTCCATTAGGATGGTGGGCGGGCTTTGCCCGCCCGCCACCCTATCGGAAAACGGGACTGCCCGCCTGAAGGGCGGGGGTTCCGGGGGTGCCATTAGGATGTGCCCGCCACAGTGGCGGACACATCCTGTATTCTCAGCATTGTTGCGGGCGGTGCTCTCTGCACCACCCGCCACAATGCTGACAATACATCACAGTATTTTCATTTCCAAAGCGGCAGGCAACGTGGTGCCTGCCGCTTTGGAAATGAAAATGAAGGGGCCCCCGTGTGCACCTCCCCACTCATCTTCACTCTGGGGGCCCGCAGGGGGCCCCCAGAGTGAAGACCGCCTGCCTTTCCGTGGCGCCACCATATTCAACATTTTCCGCCCCGGCCGCAAGGCGACCGGGGCAGAAAAGTGGCGGGCGGTGTTTTCTTCCACCGTGGTCCCCCCCGCAAAACTAATATGGCGGGGGGGAATTCAGGGAAGGATGTCGGGCGGATTGCCCCTGCCAGGCTGGCGGTGGCTACCGCCAGCCTGGCGGGGGCAATCCGCCCGACATCCTAATGGGCCCCTAGATCTTCATTTTGTTTTCGGTCCACTGCAAGAGATCATGGCAGGCAGAACAGAACAAATAAACCCTTAGCTAACTAGCTAAAGACTAAAATGGAAAGCATTAAAATAGAATCGATTCCATGGGTCATTGCACACATTTTCCAACAGTGCCAAAAAGTATTATCTATGGCATGAATGAGGGCCATATTGATGTCAGCAGGGTGATGGTCGGGTGGGTGATGGAGAAGCAAAGTGTGTACTGAATGCAGGCAGTAAGTTGTTGAGCTATGTTGAAAGCTAAATCCTATCCTTTGTTTGCCTTTTTCCCTTGAGTTGCAATTATGTGATAGAGGTGGGTGAGCCACAGAACGCTTGAACCAAGCTCAAGCCAGACGCCTGACTTTGGCTCAGCTCAAGGTTCTCTTGGATCTTTGAGCCCAAAGCGAATCAAGTCTTCATGTGGCTTCTTTTGTTACCCACACTCTAACCGCATGCACCAAAAATCAAAGACAAAGCATTAACTTCTGATGTAAAATGCGATAAGGAAAGAGATACCCTTCTAGTTGTTGAATTGCACAATGTGAAACCAGAAAATGTGGTACCAATCCTGACTTCCCCACTTGACCTAATTGGGTGATCAAAGGCAATTATTTCATTTCACCTGCCTCCTTTTTCTTCACTATCACATGAGAGCACCCTGAAATACAGGAGCTCAGGATGTGCGCTGTATAAAACCTTCTCTTGTGTTTGATTCAATAAATTATAATGTTGTTCCAAGCATAATAACAACGTAGGCCACCCAGAGGATGCACATGACAAAATAATTGCCTCTTATTCCACTAATGGCATTGTTGTCAGGGCTGGGGGAGGCATGAATGTTTTTTAGTTTATGTTTGAAAACAATCACTTCTAATAAATGCCTCTCAATGCAGTGTTATAAGCACAATGTGTTTAAAAATGAACTCAACTCCTAAACATAAATGGTGCCTGAAACCTTCTTAACTTATTTTCCTTTACTTTAGTTAACATGTAAATTAATGCTTCCCTGTTTAACAGCATTCTGAATGTTAGTGCTCTATCAAGCAAGCAGCAGCCCAGTACGGCTGTTCACTGATTTGCATATGGCCATGTCTGAACTGGGGTGGCAGAGTGGGCTAAAGAACGGTGATGGATTAAACCCAGATCTGTTGACTGGGTGTGAGTGTTTGATTGGTTCAGATGCTCCGTCCATCACCACCCCCTTTTGTACCGCTTGGTTCGCCATAAGTTGGCAGGGTATGCTCAGACGTGAGTCCCTTGCTCACTTTGCCACTGGATTCAAGCAAGCCTGGCTGAAGACAGCTGAAATGCCAGAAACCGGTTCTAGGAAGCTTGTTTCCGGTCCAGCGAAATCATGGCTTGGCAGTTCGGGCTGGACTGTTCCCATGAGGCACAGGGTCAGACTGATTTGCATATGGCCATGTCTGAACTGGGGTGGCAGAGTGGGCTAAAGAACGGTGAGGGATTAAACCCACATCTGTTGACTGGGTGTGATTGTTTGATTGGTTCAGATGCTCCGTCCATCACCACCCCCTTTTGTACTGCTTTGTTCACCAGAGGGCAGCATCTAAAGGCCAGGGGGACTGCAAGTGGCCATTGGATTATGCATTGCGTATCCCTAATTTATTCTAACCAAGAATAATGAAACCATACATAAGACTTCTGAAATATTAGCCACATTTGCACTACATAGCATTGCTTTATATACTCCTTGGTGATTCCCCAAAAAGAAAATATAATAAAATATTTATCAACAAAGAAAAAGACCCTGCAACAAATGTCAATTTCTCTCCATAAAAAGTTGAAATTTCATTAAAGGAAAAAAATAGCAGAGAGCCTGCTTAAAAAAGTAAAGCCCCAATTTCAGATGGCTTTTTCATTGAGTTTTACTTGTAGTTCCATAACAAATATTACCTAAACAATTTGATTTTTGTTTATTTTTTTCTCAGATGCTGGATTCATTCAAGGGTCATTTCAAGATGTGTTTATTTGTCTCATTACCCAAAAAAGAGAGATCCCAAGTTTTGCAAAAATTACAGACCAACATCATTAGTAAATACAACCTTTCTCCTCTCCTATTTCTTCCTCCATTTCACATGATATAGTCATTGTACCCTCCATGATTTCGCCTCAAAGGTTTTCTCTTCAACCACCTGCACAGGGTCTGGAAGCCCTCTATGCTAACCTGAACGCAAGCAGGTTTCTGTCTCCCCCTGTAATCTCTGTGAGGGTAAGGGGCCACATTCTTTAACTTATTCTGAGCCAGTCTTTGGTTATAATAGCCTCCATTTGTTTGAGGAGAAAATGACTGACCTCAAGCCTGTAAAGGATAACCTGGAGACCCTCCTACATTGCTCCTTGAAGATGGAGAAGTTTTCCAAAATCCATCCCTCCTTTGGGCTGATCTACCTACTCTTCCATTAAGTATTAAACCATGTGGGGGAAGGTCTTCTCTCACTAACCCACACAGCCCAGGATGGACTACTTGGCTTCTTCCTAACTACCAGTCCAGGACTCTTAGGTTCTTGCCTCAGATGTCGGTTGATGACACGCTTGCACTTCTCTGCTGCCGTACAATGGCTCTTGGCATGTCTTCTCTGACTCTTTAATCAACATACCTACTATCTCATCTGACCCTGGTAGAGAACCAAGTGTTAACATTAGATTGGTGAATAGGGATAACCTCCTTCAATCACCATCTCTCACATAGAAGTGGCCACTCCGAATTCGCATATAAAATCAATGCTTCTCAACTGCAGATCAGCAGTGAAACACGCAGCGGATATCTCTAAACCCATCATCTTGCAAGAATTGGACCTCCTGATCCTTACTTAAACTTGACTCAATGACTTCTCCCCAATGCTCAACATCTCAATCCCTCCTGATTATGACATGATCAGATGCGATAGGCCTGTTAAAACTGGTGGGGGTATTGCCTGCACCCATCGCTCAAGCCTCATGTTGAAACAGACTCAAAATGCTTTGGTGTCCTCCTGTGAGCACCTAGGCATCGAAATCTGGAACAATGACAAGATTGTCTGTTTCCTTCACAAAATATATCATCCACCTGAGGATAACCTGCGCTTCATAGAGCAAATAATGGAGTCCATTTCCTCTTGCTCGGTCCTTCACCCTAGCCATATCTTCCTCAGTGATTTTAACCTTTACTGGAATCACACAAATGATTCCTTAGTTTGCTCCTTTAAGGCCTTCCTCTCTGGCCTCAACATCATCCAGGCCTGTAAGGACCAACCCACAACAAGGGTGCTACCCTTGACCTTATCATAGCTAGAGACAACACCATTCAAATTGATGACATTATATCTTGTAATTGCTCGGATCTTCACCAAATCTCCATTCACATCTTGGAGAAGGTCATGCTCAGACAAGGTCAACAGCTTAAAACCAAACAGCTGGTTCACAATCTTTGAGACATCAACATCAATAATCGAACTAGCATTAGCAAGAATCTTCTTGAACCTCCCCCTAACTTGACCAACGTGGACGACCTGATGGATCATTACATCAACTCTATGTCAAGTATTTTCGGCTCTATTGCTGCGAAGCAACTCAAACTGATTCCGATCAAACAATCCAAACCCTGGTTCAATAGTTCCCTTAATGAGCAACGTCGCAAACTTAGGCTTTCAGAGAGACTAGGGAAAAATTCTCCCTTCATTACAAGTCTCAATCATTTAAGAAGGATGAGAAGCGCTTACAACAAACGTATTCGCAGTGCTAAAGATCATTTCAGGGCTCAGCTTGACAGTGCTAAAACTCGACCTAAGAAATGGTATGAAATTATAAAACAATAAGCTAACCACTATACTAATCTTATCTCGCACTTAGAACCTCCGGCCACAGTGAGAACTTCTCATCTCACTATTCAGAAAAGTCAAGAAAAATTGAACTTGATCTACAAAGTGCTGCTCCAAACTTGCGGTCTCTGAGCTCCCTTGCATCTGCGGTACCTACGGCAGCGAGTGTACCTTTCCACCTCTCAGTTTACACTCCCAAAAACAACACCTCTTGGAATTCTTTTCTTCTCTCTGATGATGCGGAGCTGCTACATTCTTTGGTGTCTTTAAAACCCTCCAATCACTTCAGTCATCCTCTACCCGCTATGCTTCTCAAAGATCTAAATTCAGCCATTCTTCCACTCTGGGCCCGGATCATTGAAGAATCTCTCTTGCAGGGGAGGATTCCTGACTGCTTTAAGATGGGGCAAGTCACTTCGATCCCAAAGAAGCCTAATTGTGACTTAGCGGATCCCAGCAATTTCCATCCGATCACCAGCATCATCACTTTAGCTAAATTGCTAGAGAAATGCTTTCACACAGCTCTGCAACCACATCGAGAAATTTCAGCTCCTTGACCTCTACCAGTCAGGTTTCAGAGTGGGGCACAGTACAGAAACAGCTCTAATGCATATTGTTGAGGAAGCCTTGAGATCTCTTGACCAAAATGTTCCTTGTCTTTTGATCCTTCTTGACTTGTCCTCAGCATTTGACACCATCAAACATGATAACTTGATTGCTCTTCTTCAACATAGGATGAGGTTATCTGGCCCTGTCTCAAATTGGTTTGCCTCTGTCCTGCATAACCGTACCCAAAGAATCAAAGTTAACAAATCACTTGCTGCTCGTACCGCGGTCACTACTGGAGTACCTCAAGGTTCGGCACTCTCGCCCACGTTCTTCAACCTTTTCATGGAACCTATTTCTGATATTGTGAACTGCTCTAGCATTCAATACAATATGTATGCTAATGACACTTAACTGTATTTGAAAATCTCCTCTCCAGATTACATATTAACTCTTAATGGTGCGATCCTAAAAACTCAACAATGGGTAACACATAATGATCTGGTGTTAAATAGCCTCAAAACAGAATTCCTCCTGATTGCCCCCTGTAACTACTCGACACCTAATCAAGACTGGATCAAACAACTTTCCGCACTCAACTGCACCTCTCATATTGTTGACTCTGCTCAATCTTTAGTTGTAATCCCGTACAAATACCTAAATATGCACGATCACATCAGTGCAACTACTAGGAGTGCCAATCATCAGCTCAACAATCTTAGGAAAATCAAGCCATTCTTACCTCCCGAGGACATCTAGTAAGCAGTCCAACCCCTAGTTATCTCGCAGTTGGAACATGACTTTGTGACCCTAGCTGGGTTACCTAAAGCTAGATTGGCTCCGCGTAGAGCCACTCTGAATGATACTGCCAGACTCATCACAGGCTCCAAAAAACATGACCATATCATACCTGACATAATTCAACTTAACTGGCTTTCCAAAGAAGCAATAATCCGTTTCAAGATAGCCTGACTAAAACACAAAGTTATTCATTATAACACCCCTGTTTACCTGGCAAAAAGACTTGAGCTATCTGGCCCTTACTATCTCACATTACCCTGCCCACTTACACGTCCCTCTGAAACCGTTACTAACCCCTACTTACCCATCCCTCAGCCCTAACCAAAACTTAAAACCTTAGTACTGGTACCCTTAGCCATCCCTGAACCCTAAAAACCATTTCTCAACCAGAAGCTTGCAAAACCCCTTACTAACCTGTACCTTTTTCCATCCCTAAAAACACTAAAATCATTAGTACCATACCCTCCCCCAGCCCTGAATCCTAAAAAGTCTTACAAACCTGTACCCTTACCAATCCCTGAATCCTACAAAATACTTAAAACTCTTACTACAGTGTACCCGTAACAATCGCTGAACCCTACAAACCCTTTTGTTCCCCAATCTCTACCCAGCACTGAACCCTAAAAGACATTTACTAACTTGTAGCCTCACCTATCCCTGAATCCTTAAAACCCCTCTAAAAGCCCTACTATGCATACCATAACTCATCGCTGAACCCCAAAAATCCCTTACTACTCCGTACCCTTACCCAGCACTTAACCCTGAAAACCCATTTCTAATCCATAATCTTAAGCACTGAACCTTAAAAATAACCTTAAAACCCACTGCAACCTTACCTACTTCAGAACACCATAAAACCACTGAAACTCTTATGGTCCCTTATCCTTACAAATACTCGAGGCCTAAAAACCTGTTATGAACCCATACCCTTACTATCCTTGGATCTTAAAACGCCCTGTAAAACCATTACTTCCCCAAACCTTAACCATCCCTATACCCTCAAACCCATTTCTACCCTGTAGCCTTAACCTACCCTGAACCTAAAAAACATTAAAATGTACTACCCCTTACTAAGCTCTGAACCCTAAAAAACCCATTACTACCCCATACCATCCCTAAAACCCATTTAAAACACTTAGTATTACATACCTTCAACCACCTCTGAACCCTAACACCTCTAACCCTCCGAACCCTTACCCAATCATAACCCTAAATTCCCAGTTAAAAAAAAGAACTTAATAATTATGTAATTTAAAAATATACTTGCCTGCCTTGTAACATACTGCATGGTAAAGTACTGAAATTAGGCCAGCATGGTACTTACCTGCGTGACAAAGGTATGCATTGTAATGTCCTGCACAGTAAAAATACAGGGTACATATCCAAGCCACCTTGAGTACTTTAGAGTAATACATCAGTATATTATATATAGACATGTTGTTAAACTGATTATTTCTACATGTTATAGGATATTTGGTATTTTACTTAGTAGACGTCATTACTATAAGCTATAGGAATCACTTTATCCATAGTTAATTGTAGCATTTTTATTTATATATGGGTTTTTTTCGAGAGTTTTATATAGCGCGAACTAGAACCGAACCGAATCAGTTATCAGAGCGCTTTACATAGCACCAGTTACGTTACATGAGGACACACTTTCATTTTAGGCACGGGGAGATTAAATGATTTGCCCAGAATCACAGGGGTTTTTTGGCATCGTTACCGAGACTCGAACCCAGATTCCCAGGTCCGAGGTCGAGCGCCTTAGCCGTTAGGCCAACCCCTCTCCCCTACTTTACCATTAACATGAAATATAAATTTCCTTCATTTTAAATACCAGGCACTCTGGCCTATGTGCTGTTAGGGCTTATCTCAGGGATGAATTAGAAGTATTAAAAATGAAGGTTTAGACCTGGCAAAAGGATTTTTTCAGGCACGCTAATACTGCATATATAGGTTGGAGGCGCAGCTATGTTCCATCTTTTGCAATGCTACTCTAGTGGGTGGCACAATGAGTGCTGCCACCCACTTTTAACATTTAATTTACAGACCCATGGCACATACAGTAATATATCTTAGGGGCTTAGAAATCAAATGAGCCAGTTGTATATATGCCAATCTTACCATTTTTGGAAGGGAGAGCACAAGCACTTTAACACTGCTTAGCGGGACTAAATGGCACAGAGTGCTGAAGCCAACAAACATAGGTACAGCTAAAATAGGGTAGTGACAGCAAAAATCTGGAGCAATATCACACAAAATATGGTCTTTTCCAGCAATGTTTTCAGGCTACCAGTAATTCAAGTGCAGTATTTCTGCAGCCACGGCCAGTGGTAGGTGCAACTGCAGGGCAGTGACGCAGGGAGGGGGAGGGGCAGGGTGGGGGGTTGCAATGCATGGATTACGGACATCAACAGGCAAGCAAACATACAAATAAACAAAACGAATCTCGCTGCGCCCACTGCATCGCATTTGGTGATGCAGTGCACACAACGAAACCCGTTCCACCTATCCACATGTCTACCCATCTGCCAAAGTCCGTAATCCATACACTTCACCCCCCCCACCCTGCCCCTCCCCCTCCCCACGTCATCGCCCCGCAGCCACACCCACCACCGGCCGAGGCTGTATTTCTGTCCCTGGGAGACAGAGCTTTATTTAAGATCCAGGCTCCTGGCCTATTTTCTGCCAAAGAGCTCTTATTTTTCAATATTGTTCTCATCAATTTGTATTGGGAACCCAGCCCCTCAAAGTTCCCACTAGGCACTGGGGCACTTGCCTGGTCCACTCCCACAGACATAAACTGGGACTCCCACTCTATTGTCCTTCTTGTGTGGCAGGCTTAATGGTGGGATATTTGGTGTTCAGTATCCCAGGGTTCTTCTGCTGAAGCTGTGGCTCCTACAGTGTATGAGGTGGCTCTATAAACTGACTAGAGTCACGCCTTAGCCACAGAATATGCAAGGTACTCGTTTTTCTATTGCAATGGTCTTCATTTTTAAAGATCCATTAATTTCAGCTGTAAACAAACTAAATACCATAAAATAGCATAGCAATAAGGATAAAATTAGTCGAAGAACTTTAGAGCAGTTGACTGCATTATGTTTTCCCCTCTCCAGGTATCCCTTGTGGCTTTTGTTTTGGAGAACCATCTGAAGGACCTCGAATAGTTCCTTTACAAAGTTACCTTTCTTTTCCCCTTCATTCCGCGCTTCTTTCTTTTCTGTCCCAGTCGGAAGATGTATTTCAGGTTACACTTGGATTTATGCTAATACATTTTTTGCAGTGGTGACCATATTTTAAAAGTAGAATGCATTTATACTGCAAGTTTTTATATATACGTAGGTAAAATGTTTTACAACTATTGTATTTCTTTATCATATGTTAATTTCACAATACACTTCTTTTTTAACTGAAATAAAAGATATGGTTGTACCCTAAACCCCTGAATCCCGGCTACCTAGTAGCCCCAGTGAGGGAACCAGATGCACCAGCTACACATACCACCCAGCGATTCTGACTGTGCCCAGCTGCACATGCGCTAAAGACCATAAACAGTCCATATTCCAGAGTGACCTAGTGTGGGTTATTTCCAACTCCACTAGTTCCAGTTTGTGAATCTCAGCGCGGATACTATTTGGGGGAGCAGCTAGTTTCCAGTTAGTATAGAGCAGCTAATTTCCTGTTAGTTCAGAGCAGCTAATTTTCTGTCGGTGTAGAGCAGCTAGGGGCACAGGCATCAAGCATTTTTGTCTTCTCAAACGGGCCGATTTGCAGAATCAGCCTGTTTGCGAACGCACAAAATGCTTTTCAGATGCAGCATACCATATTTTGTGATTCGGTAACCAGTTCCTGAATCGCAAAATAGTTTTTTGCTATTAGGAAGGGGTGTGTTTAGGGCGTCCCTTCCTAACACCGAATCGCATTGGTATCTATTGATGTTTTGTGACCAAAATGCAGTCGCAAAACATTCACATTTTACCACCTACTTTAAGTAACCCATTCGCAAATGGCAAGGGGTCCCTTGGGGCCCTGTTCCCCTTTGTGAATGCTTGTTACAGCATTTTTTAAGAGCAGGCAGTGGGCCCACGGACCACGGTCTACTCTTAAAAAATGAAAAGAAAAACTTTTCATTTTTCTGTTTTCCATTAAGGAAAAAAGGCTGCATTTTAACCAAAAAAGTTGTTTTATTTAAAACCAATCACATACGTGGTGGTCTGCTGACCCCAGCAGGCCACCATCCCTGTGATTTTTGCGATTCCTAGGTGGTCGCAAATTGCCAACCTACCTCATTAATATTTATGAGGTAGGTCATTTGCGATCCCCTAGGAATCGCAAAAAGTGTTTAACACACTTTCATGCATGTCATTTTTGTGTTTTCCTAATTGCGAATCATAAGGATTCGCAATTAGGAGATCGCAAAATGGTTTCTTCATGCATTTGGCCCCTAATTTCCTGTTAGTGTGGAGCCGCTAATTTCCTGTTAGTGTAAAGCAGTTAGTTTTCTGTTAGTGTAGAGCAGCTAGTTTTCTGTTAGTGTAGAGCAGCTAGTTTTCTGTTAGTGTAAAGCAGCTAGTTTTCTGTTCGTGTTAGTGCTCCCTTTGTTACCAATGATCGGAACCTGGTACCCCCGATAGGACTCTGAAACTTTTAACTTTTAACCATTTCTTTGACATCTTAAACCCATAATTTTTGGTAGCTAACCTAGTTCACCAGTGGGTAGTGGGTTTTTATTTTTTCACTACGTTGTTGTACTCTGTGGTATTTTCAGCTGCTATTTAGCTGTTTGGTCTCAAGCCTAGTAACTACACACATATTGGACCTTCAGCCAATGAGAAACGTGGATAAAGGGTAGACGCATTGTAGCACCCTTGCTATATGGTACCATTGATCCGGGAACCAGGAACAAAGCTGTAGTAGGAGACTGGAATCCGAATTTATGTATACAACCAAGAAATCACGAACCTTCCTCATAGGATATTGTCCAAAGGCACCCATATTATTTTATTTCTAGTTCTGTATCGCACAAGTCTTGGAAAACTGCCTAGGAAATGCCATGCCCACAAAATGTGCTAGAACCCGCTGAATGGTTTTATTTGTCAATTATATTTTCTTTCGTACATTCACTGTCTGTAAGGAGAGACCTGTTCCTTTTAAAGTATGGAGCCAGGACTTGAACTTGTGCTTATCATGTTTATCAATTTTTCATACTGCAGTCTATCTCTATACCAAGGGGCACATTTGCTATTATTTCGCTCAGGCAGCACAGCGGGGACCTTGTTGAGCTGTGTTCCATGAAAAGGAGAGAGCAGAAATACATAGATATGGAGTATTTCTACTCTCTTCTTTTGTTGGTGCAATGTGTGCTGCTTAGTGCCAACTCAGGCACACTTGCACCATAGTGTTTTGGTTCCTCAGTTACGGGCAGGAAATGTATTGTGCGGTGCTCATACCTTTCTGAGCAAAGACAATCCAATGAGACATATTCCTCTTTCCATGTGTGCTGCAGATTGCAGCACACATGGAAATAGGAAGTAACAAAGAGAAATAAAGTTATTTCTCCTCGTTACGCCTCTTTCGGGTAGGCAAATTTTTTTGTTGCAAACCAGGTTTACTAGTCTTTGTAAATCTTGGTTTGCATCAAAATACACGGGTGGATGCATGGGAATGCCCATACCCCAGTGAGTATGGGTGTTTAAACGATGACAGTTTTTAAACATAAGTCACGCACTAGTGAGTACATGACATTAGTTTGCGGCATTTGACCGCCACCATTTGATTGCACATGCTACAGTCTGTGACTGCATGGAGAAGAGCTGGCATCAGCAGCGTGAGGCTTTGAGGGAATCCTGGCGTGTAGGATTTCCCCTGCACTTCTTTGTAAGCGGGTGCCCACCCCGCATTTTGGTGCCTTTAGAGGGGGTGCCCACCCCACTTTATGCATGATTTGGAGGCGGGTGCCCACCCCGCATTTTGCAGCTTTTACGGGTGTTCACACCACATCTATGCTTATTTAGGAAGCGGGTGCCTACCCCACGTTTTTGTCAGCCAGAGCGGGAGCCTACCCCGCTTGTGTGCACACTTCTGACAGCGGGTACCCTGCCCTCTTATGACGTTGTTGGTGCCCACCCCGCTTATGTGAGTATTTTAAGCAGGTGCCCACCCCGCACTGAAGGAGCCGACACAAGTGAGCACGCCGCTGCGAGCAGCAAAACAGGAAGACAGGCGGCTTTGCCTGACTGTAAGCGGGGCTTAGAGCGTGTCCGGCAAGCAGGGAGAGGAAGTCCAGCCCACCAGTGAAGCCGCCTGGTGCCACAAGAAGAGGATGAAGGCAGGCGGGAGCCCACCCCACCTAAGTGGGGAGCTGCACAGTGTGGCCAGATTCCAGGCAGGACTATCATGAACAGAGAGAGCCCCGCATGTTGCTGCACTGATGAGAGGAGACCGGGAGAAGAGGCCCCGAGAGACAGGCCGATCCCAGTACGCTGCTGGAGCCTGTCCCAACCCAAGAGGAGCATGAAAGGTCCCGGTGAGTGGGGCCGATCGGGAGACAGCATTTTTTTTGTGAAAGATCCTAGTGGGGCTCACACAGGCATTGTTGCTGCAGTTTGGGGCACATTGTCGGTGCCCGTTGCTGCCACAACTGCCCCGCCTGACAGTGGGCAGCTACAACGTGGACATATTTTCTGGGTGGAGTCTCAGTGGGGCTCACAAGGCACAGTGGTGCCTGTGACATTTCCAGCTGCCCTGCGAGAGCGCAGGTAGCTGCAATGCTGGGGGCATTTTGTTTTGCAAGAAAAGAAAGGAGTGAGAGACACTCCTTGGCCCCAGCGCTTTGCACACTTTGGCTTTTGCTGCATTGGCAGCTATAGGGCAACTTGCAAAGCCCCAGGATTACGAGCCCTGACTTCCTGGACATAGGGCATTTTGAGCCCCAGTGAAAGGCCAGTTGGCCTGGGGGTCATTGTGGATACCTGTGCGTTGGTAGGGTGCAAGGCCCTAAGGTAATGCCCGCAGAGGTGGCATCATGTGGTTAGGCTTATATGGATGTTTCATAATGTGTTTACTCCTAATATGATGATTGCATAATAAGCTTTATGCCTAATGTGATTGCATAATGTGATTTATGCTTGTGATGCCTATGATATAATGTCTTTATGTTTAGGGTGTTTATGCATAATGTGTTTATGCTGATGAGGCCTAATACGTAATGTGTTTATGCTAATGAGGTGGGGGCCTAATGTAATTTAATGCGTAATGTTATGCAATGATATTTTAGGATGGTGTTTAATGCTAATGTGATAATGCTTAGATCATTATGGTACCAGTAGTTACTGGTTGTGTTTTACATTTACTTACCTGTTCTGATGGTTCTGACCATGGCCCGATTGGCCTGGTCCTGTATATGATCCCTTGTGAATATCGCCTAGCGCCAGTTAGCACAGTGTAAATGTGTGATTGTGTTTCTAATGTGTTTATGATAATACAAAGGCTATTTTTTATATAACCTTGTTTGGAGGTCCTTTTGTGGTGTGCCTAGTGTGTTGCTGCAGTGTGTGTCTGTTAAGCAAACGCTTTACACATTGCCTCTGGGATAAGCCGGACTGCTCGTGCCAAGCTACCAAGTGGGTGAACAGGGGTTATCTTCAGCGTGTAACTCCCTTGCCCTGACTAGAGTGGAGGTTTCTGCCTGGCTTTGGCACAAGCCTTAGTCAACTAGAAATCACATTTCTAACATCAACCATTGTAGTGGAAATGGGATTTTGGAGATATTGGAGCAAAAGCTTCTGTTAACGGCAGAGGTATAGACAAGGCCTGTGCCATCATCTTCTCAGCCTTTCCTGCTATGCCATGCTGGCCCACCTTGAGGGATTGTTCAGCAGTTCTTTGTAGTTTTACTAGGCAGGCACATGACGAGTCAGGACTCTCTTTAGTTCTGTAGCCGAGATATGAAGAAATAACTCAGATATTTCTCTGACGTGTAGTCCAAGACTGTACTATATGTAATGTTTACCTTTTCTGTGATTCATTGACATTGACACTGTCTGAAGGGCAGCAGCATTTGGTTTTAACTATGGGTGGTTTCTTTACTTGGGCACAGGGGCGTTGCCCCCCTGTTGTTTTGTTGCCAAGGGAGGCCCCATAAAAGCTTCAGAATCCATTTTAGCCACGCATCCGCGGCGTAGCTCCGCAGAGTTCAAGGAGTTTCCCTTTTGCCTTTTTTGAGAGTGGGGTAGGGGGTGGAGCTTATGATGGCTGAAATGACACAGGTAGTTTTGGTTCAGCTGGGTCTTGGGGCGAAATGCAGATGTGGCATTGAACGGGTGCCTTGATGTACCCAGCCCGACATGTGCACTGCAACCCTTTCCAGGCTTCGTAATGTTAGGAGCCTGGGTGATTGAAGCCATATCCTATACGTCTCCTAAGGATCATTGCCAGCTCCTGACTGGTTCAATCCTTGTGCTGCTCTTATGTTATTTATTCAGCAAGGCAACATGTTGGGACTAGAGGGCTGAGTTGGTGCTCACTAAACCTACAACTTCCTCCATGCAAGGCCCAGAGAACTTGCCCCCAGAACTTGACGATGTTTGAGCAGGCCGCATGTCAAGAGTTGATGTGGCCTGCAATATTTTCTCAGCCGGTGTGGGTATTTGGGGGTGGACTGGGCCTGCTGCTGCTGGGTGTTCTTTCTGCAGGGCCGGATTTAAGACTATATAGCCAGGGCAGGTAAGGCCCTTACCTGCCCTGGCTATATAGTCTTAAATCCGCGTGTAGACTGGGCTTGCTGCTGGTTGCTCTGCCCAGGCCAGTAAGAACAGGCATTCCCGGGCAGATTGCAAAGCACTGCTAGCTTTCAAGGTACGAAAGCAAAGCTGTTGGTGAATGTACATGTTTTAAAAAGTTATCACACAACCGTTTTTTATTTCACTTTATTTTTTTTTACAATGGCGGTGAGAGTATAATTAAGGTGATGCCCTACCTTAGCACGGGAGGTGTTGTTTCAAAGGAAAGGTATAGATTTATCAGATAAGGGTACAGTGCATATATAATGTGAAATGATCTGAAGAAATTGCCGCCTCTCATTCAAAGCAAACAGCGGAGTGGTATGGCATTGCACGTTTTGCAATAGAATGCATTACGTGTGCCTTATTTGCTGCCGACATGGCACAGAACATTGCTTAAAATTAACTAAATGATGTACACGGGATCCTTGGCTCAACTAAAGCACTTGGATTCATGTTCTACATTACAATCATCTGTAAAATTAAAATTTGCTCAGAAATATGGTATTCACGATGACTTCCTCCTAGTAATAGTTTAGTAATTTCTGGTTAAATTAGTCATTTTATGATACATTTCATTTTATATTATTTTGATTTACATGATGGTATGTTGCATTATGGTCGTTATATTTTGTTATGGCTTGTTTCATGTTATTTTATAAGATTTCTATTGCACTTACTGCTAGCTGAATAATCTTTAGGTATATTTTCTAACTTGTCTGTGCGTTTACAAGTGTTTCCAAAGCTTTACACAATAGCTTCTTGGCACTTGTGATTAAGGTACCAAGAGGTAGCATGAACGAATGCTGTAATGAAAAGGTATGTGACACTTTGTGGCTCATTCCCAGTGAAAGTCGCCCCTTTGTATTTATTATGCTATGATATGTTCTGTATTTATTTATAGAGCCACATAATCATTCTACCGGCCATTCTAGTTGGATGAGAAGATGCTGTAGAAAGCAGGCTCTGCATGCTCCGTGCAGTACACCTAGACTTCAGATGCATGTTTTGCATAATGTAAGTTGTAATTGGCTGCTGAATTACATGTTGGTAGGGCCAGACTGGCCATTCTTCCACATTTGCATTATCTCTTTTTATAATGTTCACTCTGTTTCCCCAATTCTTTCCATTTGTTTCTGTTTTTCTCTTTTCCCCTTGTACCTCTCTCTATCCCGCTGTGATGTACACTCTTTCGCTCTCTTTCCCCAGTCTATTCTTTTGTGTCTCTTTCTCCCCTTCTTTATATTTGATAATGAATTGCACTCTTTCTCTCAATGTCTCTGCCCACCTCCCTCTGCCTAACTCGCCTCTTTTCCTGTCTTCCAATTCTGTCCATTCATTTTCCCTGCTTTGCAAACAAGTGTTTCTCTGTGCTGTACACTCTGGGCTATCCGATCTTTCTCTGCCTCTCCCTGCATCGAAAGT
Source organism: Lissotriton helveticus (assembly GCF_964261635.1). NCBI lineage: Eukaryota > Metazoa > Chordata > Amphibia > Caudata > Salamandridae > Lissotriton > Lissotriton helveticus. Next base: position 575,174,769 of record NC_136061.1, read on the forward strand.
CTCTGTGAACCACAGAGTGTGGGAAGATAAGGTAAATCAATTCACAAAACACCCACATGCTCACCGAGACAAAAACAATGTCCCCATTACACATAAAGCATTGACAAAGCCAATAGTCCTGACTTGCATTCCGAGTGCTAGCTAAACTATTTTAAAATAGCCTGCTGCAGTCACAGTGAAAAAAAACTTTAAAAAATATTGCTTTCAATATCTAGTGCATCTATAAGATAAAGAATGCAGTGTGTGATTATTCACTGTACATTAGAGATGTACAATTTTCCCTCATCGTTATCATATGCAATCTGTTTATAGATGTCATAACTACACTTTCACAATTGCTTTATTAACCTTCTTCCTTTCTCAAATTTGCTGGAAATGCACCCATTTGCCCACTCTTTTTTCGAAATTTGAGAACCGCCTTGGCTCGCTCGCCACAGGTCGCTTATCTCGAACTTTTACACCCCCGCCATTATAACAGAGTATCATTTAACCCTGTGGGCCCTTTGAAGTATTGTGACTGAAACAATGAATTTGTGATTGCTCAGATCAGTTGTGTTTCCAAAGTACACCTACTTTTTTCACTCAGCCCCTCAGCAGCTCATTCCGCCATCTTCTGAAGCCAATGCTGTGGATGGTGAGCACTGTGTCTGTCACACAAGTAGGAGGTGTGTCACGCCCTGCCGACATACAGTAAGTGAATTGTGGGGCCCATAAGTGCCTCACAGACAGTTCTCAGAGATGCATGGCTTCTCTCTGCTGCATACCTGTTCTCACCTTGAGAATGACTTTCCTCTTCGCCATTTCAGAGTATAACAGTCACTGGGGTCAAACTGTGATTTTATTTTTCCAGTAACTTTGAGCTTCAGGACTTCGGCGACCTTTCTTGCTCCAGCTACAAGCTGAACAGGCTTTGAAAGAAGGCTACGCCTCCACTATTGACTGAAGGCCCGGCTCAGACCCCTGACTCTAACAGAAAGTGTTCAGTCTCAGACTGCACGCGCGCACAGACAGGGAACAAAGCCCGCCTTTGATCATAAAATGATTAGACAATTGTTTTCTGTTCTTTCTGCTGAGAGGGTGAATAACAGTAAACACGGTCGGGCGCAGTGGCACGAGGCTCGCTCTCTGTGTAGAGACGGCGCAGCATTGTGGGCAGAAGTACTAGACACGTAAAATATCAATGCAATCGATTTCTAGAACAGACTCGTACAGGGGCACAAAATACACTATTTTCCTTCTACTCCCTTTTGCAGCAATGAAAAAACAACCATTGTGCATGGTGAAAGGAGTTCCAGGCGAATCAATGCTGGTAAAATAACTCTGAAAACAAACTTAGTAGCACGTACTTCTCAACACACATTTTCAACAAACACTCCTCGGAACAAATGTCCTGATGTCAAAACAAACACTTCTTAACAAACAATAGCCTGCAATTCTTGTCACACAGCTCTCAGCACACACACCTTAAACATGGATTCATCAAGCACTTTTCAACATCCACTTCTTGAAATACACCCCCACAGACACTTCTCAGCAAGCACTTACATAGAGCACTGTTCAACACACATCTGACAACACTGGCACTTATTAACTCACACGCACATCACAACAACGACTTTTCAACACATTGTTCAAGATGCATTTTCAAAATGTGCATCTTAAAACACACTAACCATTGGTCAATAATGTATTTTTGGTCAAATAACTGTAGGCGGGCAAAGGTTTTCCTTCTACTGGCAATGATGGGTATCTCTGCTTTTGTAAAGGCAAAGTTTCCTAACTTTGCAAAGGTGAAGTGTAACCCACTGATCCAGAGGCATATCTTGGGGACACATGTATGACCATTTCATGTTGCGACTCAAAAATTGAGAAGTTTAGCGACTTGCAATTTGCGAGTCACAAAATCAAATGTATTACCGTTTCTCATACACTGTTTGCGATCCCCAAATGGGTCACAAGGGACCGGCCATATTAATGAGACAAGTTGCAATTTGCCACCCATTGGGAATGGCCAGCATTCACAGGGATGGTGGCCTGCTGGAGTCAGCAGACCATCATGTATGTGACTGTTGTTTAAATAAAGTAGGTGTTTTTTAATTAAAAGGAAAACATGATGCATTTAAAAAAGAAAAAAGAAATGTTCCTGTTTCATTTTTTAAGAGTAGGCAGCAATGTGACCACTGCCTGTCCTTAAAAAGTTTTTGCTGCCAGTCACCTGGGGACCCTTTCCGTTTGAGACTGGCTTACCACCTACTTGAACTGGGTGGTAAACTGTGATTGTTTTGCAACCGCATTCCGGTCGCGAAACAATTGTACATGGCCTTATGACTTTTTATTACGAAGGGATACCCTTGCCACGCCCCTTTCCTAATAGCGACTCGCAATCCCTATTTTGCGAGTCAGTAAAAGGTTACTGACTCACAAAATAGGGTTGATACATGCTACAACCCTTTTCAGCGGTCTCTGTTTGTGTAACTGCTAAAAATGGTCATGCATGTGGCCCTTGGTCAGTACAATGGGGTTGGTGGAGAGCGTGAGCCTGAGACTTCCCAAATTCACATTGTAGGACATGATACAACAGGCAGTGGGTCGGAGTTTTAGGAGGGCAGATGGTTGAGAGACTGTTAGAGGTATCAGTGGCAGGAAAAATGATACTTTAAAAGATAAATAACACATTCTTAAAGACATTCAAATCTATCCAAGAATTGGGTTTGTCTGTGTGCTGTACAAAAAGCTTCAGAAATTAGAAAATCTGCCGGTGAAATTCTGCCATTTTTAATGTTTGCATCGAGTGATGGTAGCCTTACTCTACAAAGTACCTCCACCCAGCTACCATTTACTAGGCAGGGGAACGGAGAGCACTAATCAGATGGTGGTACCATGGACATTGATTCACCAAAATGTCAGGGATAAAGGAAGCAACAAGATCATCCGGAGGGACCGCACCGCCAACCAGACGGGAGGAGGCATCGCCATCATCCACAGAGACACCATCCGCATCACGACCAACACCGACGACACCCTAACCACCGCTGAACACCTGCACTTCCAGATCCACACCAACCCAAAGACCACCCTCAGAGGCACCCTGATCTACCGACCCCCGGGTCCACGCACACGATTCAGCGAGGACATCACCGACTTCATCAGCCCGCATGCCCTCCCCTCCGCCGACTACATCCTCCTGGGGGACCTCAACTTCCACCTGGAGAACAACAACGACCGCAACACCATCAGCCTGCTCGACAACCTCGCCAACCTCGGACTCAAGCAACTGGTGACCACCCCCACCCACCTCGCCGGACACACACTCGACGCCGTCTTCTCATCCAGCAAAGACGTCACCTTCAGCCACGCAACAGGACTCCACTGGATGGACCACAGCTGCGTCCACTTCACCTTCAAAAGATCGACGATCCACCACCACCAGCAACAGGTTGCCCGAAGAAGCTGGAACAAGATCACAGCCGACCAGCTCACCGCTTCCCTGAGCCAGCACCCTCCCGCCAGCTCAGCGAACCCCAGCCAGGCCGCCGACAACCTCACGAAGTGGATCAACAACTGCGCGGACGAACTCGCCCCTCTGAGAACCCCACCCAGCAGACCCTGCAGCAGAAAAACACCATGGTTCACCGACGAACTCAAGAGCTCCAAGAAGAACTGTCGAGCCCTCGAGAAAGTCTGGAGAAGGGAGCCAACCACGGACAACATGACCACCCTCAAGCTCGCCACCCGTAAACACCACCAACTGATCCGCGCCACCAAGAAAAATACATACAAGGACCGGCTGGACAACAACGCACACAACTGCAAGGAACTCTTCAACATCGTGAAAGAGCTCTCCAACCCCAACGCCGGAAACAATGACATCACCCCGTCGCAAGACCTCTGCAACTCCCTCGCGTCCTACTTCCACAACAAGATCACGGACATACACAACAGCTTCAGCAACCAACCAACGCAAGCCACAACCGCAACAACGCCACCCACCACCACCCTCCGCACCTGGACTCCGATCAACACCGAAGACATCATCCACACAATGAACTCCATCCATTCCGGATCTCCGACTGACCCCTGCCCTCACCACGTCTTCAACAAGGCCGACGCTGTCATCGCACCCCACCTGCGGGACATCATCAACACCTCCTTCGACACCGCCACCTTCCCTGAGAGCTGGAAGCACGCCGAACTCAGCGCTCTTCTCAAGAAACCCAGAGCAGACCCCACCGACCTCAAGAACTACCGTCCCATCTCGCTCCTCCCGTTCCCGGCCAAAGTCATCGAGAAGACCGTCAACAAACAGCTGGCCGCCTTCCTCAAGACGAATGGATCCCTCGACCCCTCACAGTCTGGCTTCCGAGCGAACCACAGCACCGAGACCGCCCTCATCGCGGCCACCGATGACATACGAACTCTGATGGACAACGGAGAAACAGCGGCCCTCATCCTCCTGGACCTCTCCGTGGCTTTCGACACTGTCTGCCACCGCACCCTAGTACAGCGCCTTGGCAACATCGGAATCCAGGACAAGGCACTGAAATGGATCACCTCCTTCCTCGACGGAAGAACACAGAGAGTCCGCCGACCACCGTACAAGTCAGAGGCCACCGAAGTCATCTGCGGCGTCCCTCAAGGATCCTCGTTGAGTCCCACCCTCTTCAACGTCTACATGAGCCCCCTCGCGGCCATCGCACGCCAACACAACCTCAACATCATCTCCTACGCCGACGACACCCAGCTGATCCTCTCCCTGACCAACGACCCCGCCACCGCCAGAGCCAACCTGCACGAAGGGATGAGAGAGGTAGCCGAATGGATGACGACCAGCCGCCTGAAACTGAACTCGGACAAGACGGAGGTCCTCATCCTGGGCTCCTCGCCCTCCGCCTGGGACGACTCCTGGTGGCCCCCCGCCCTGGGCACCGCACCCAAACCGACGGACCACGCACGTAACCTGGGCTTCATCCTGGACTCCTCCCTCTCCATGACCAGACAAGTAAACGCCGTCTCCTCGTCTTGCTTCAACATCCTGCGCATGCTACGTAAGATCTTCCGGTGGATCCCCACCGAGACGAGGAAGACGGTCACCCAGGCCCTCGTCACCAGCCGACTAGACTACGGCAACGCCCTTTACGCCGGAACCACCGCCAAGCTCCAGAAGAGACTCCAGCAGATCCAGAACGCCTCGGCCAGACTCATCCTCGACATCCCCCGACGCAGCCACATCTCCGGACACCTGAGAGATCTGCACTGGCTCCCGGTCAACAAGAGAATCACCTTCCGTCTCCTCACCCACGCGCACAAAGCCCTACACGACCAAGGCCCGAGCTACCTCAACAACCGGATCAACTTCTACACTCCCAAGCGCCTCCTCAGATCAACCAGCCACGCCCTCGCCGCCGTCCCCCGCATCCGAAGAGCGACTACAGGAGGAAGGTCCTTCTCCTACCTGGCCGCCAAGACCTGGAACTCACTCCCGACCGACCTGCGCCTGACCCAGGACCACCTCTCCTTCAGGAAGAAGCTCAAGACCTGGCTGTTCGAGCAGTGACGGCACCCCCTCCCCCCCCCAACCCAGCGCCTTGAGACCCTACGGGTGAGTAGTGCGCTCTATAAATGACCTGATTGATTGATTGATTGATTGACCACACACTGTTTGACCTTTACTTTCACTCAGACATTTACACACATATATACTCACACATTGGGCCTGGTTCACAAAGGTAAACTTACACTTTTGTGTACGTTTAAGCCTTTTTGCTATTCACAAAGGTATTTTACTAGTAGTATCTTTACAACTGTGTGTTTCCACACATAAAAAGATAGGGCTGTTTTATCTCACAGTCAAGCATGCACACAACATACATACAACAGCATTTTTTACTTACCTCAGCTGCCAGCAAGGGACCTATTCCAGCAACTTGTACCCCATTTTTATTACAATAAAGAAGACTTCTGTAGTCAGAAGGAAACAGGCCTCTGTAGGATTACAATAGTAGGAAAAATAACAAGATTGAGCAAGAGAGTGTCCTTTTGTATAGCGCACACTATGGACTTGTGGGTACTTGAGGGAATCTGAGGCTTAGTGTATACTGCTGTTTGACAGTGCTGGTTTGGGACCTTAAATGCCTACTGATACCTGCACAAAAGCTTTCAATGCTGACAAGTGTAAGCTAGTTCTGAACGAAGTTTAATATTACATCGGTTCAATTTGCATAATTTTGGGAGTTATGCTTGCTATGTAAAATTCCCAAATTACACCATTGTTCCACTTTGCATAAATATGAGCCATACGCAGTAAAAATGTAATGCAACCATGCCATTCAAGGAAAAAACCTACCATGAATTCATGGGAACAACAGAACACGATCAGCTGTTGTTTGTAGGACTTTATTTTGCACTTTAGTTAGTAAGAAATGCATTCTTGTGTCAAAAATTTAAACGAGAATGCATTTTGCGCTAAAATACAATGCTAAAAGATAGATTTGCATTTCACGTAATTATATGTAATTTTACATAATTACACTAAAACAAATTAAGCAATTTTCACAAACCCAAAAGCCAGAGAAAGTAGAGGGAGACATTTTGAAATCAAAGTACCTCAATGACCTGCCTTTGTATTACTGCTACTTCCAAGGGTACAGCAAATAGTTTCGGTGGGAGCAGTAGACATTTTCATTTGTGAAGTGAACTCTGGCTTAGTAATGGAAAAACGGGAGCCCAACGCATGAAACTGTGAGACGCTATCGCAGGCTACCTCCTTTAGTTAGAATGGGTGCAAGGTCATTTAGCTAAATTCTGGGCAAAGGACCCAATAACAAGGACCCAATAACAAACCATTTGTAGCTCAAAATAAGTATTTACCAGCTAAGAGAAAGGCAGACTTTGTCAACACGATAAGTTTCAGAAACATTGATGAAATAATAATGTGTGAATAAATTCATATATGAAAAAGTAATAAACTTGGCACTTAACGAAAGAAAATTTGCAGATTAAGCTTTTATGGGTACCAATATGCATAAAGAACAAGAGTAAAAAAGACACAGTACTATGAAGCACAGTGCATAGCAAGGAGACACTAGCCAGTGATAGGCATGTGCTGCTGGCATTAAAATGTGGAACAAGACAAGTGTGGTCCACCTTTGGAGGATTAACTTGCAAAATTTCAGATGAAACGTGCTTCTAAGAGACATTTAAATATGGACTTCACGACCTGACATGGTTAGAGAGCACTCTTTCTTTGCTTATTTAGAGAGCTGATGGCTCAGCCACTTTCTGCAGATGTAATATCCTACAACCAAGTTTTGTTCATGCACTTGATAGAAAAAAAAATAAGAAAAATATAAGCAGCAATAATAAAATGTTAAACCATGGCACAATATAGGCACAAACAGCAATAAGAAGCGAATCTTTCACTTTGGGTGAACTACAGGAAAATTGGTGAGGACCTGGATTAAAGAGGGTAGGTTAACAGCCATACAAGAAAACCCCATTTGAGAATGCCCACCTATCCCTCATAAAACATATAATCCTTGGATACTCGTCATGGCCAAGACATTTCAATCCAAGAGCACCCAACTGATGAAAGGTCCCTGATTTAGGGCCATATCTAAATCTTGCCAGAGAGAGAGAACTACATTGCAACCGTGACGGTGTTCCATCCATGCCATGAATATGGTTCACCTCTCTGATTTAAGTGCAGGCAGACCATAGTTTGTCTACGGCGGGGATAACTCTGTCTCCTCCATGGTCAAACCTCTCAACAGCCCGACAGAGTGAGGGCCGTTGGAGGTTTGGCTATATTGTTACCCACTTAATTTAGATGAGCAGACATATAGCTGTTTTGCAATGCTCATCTTCACCTGAAAAAATCTGGCAGCAAGGGGCTCTGAAAAGTTCTGAATGCCCCCTCGCCACTGGAGGAAATTCCCATAGTGAGAAGGCATTTTTTTTATCTTCATAAAAAAAATCTCTTCTTGGATTTTTTTTTCTTAAAATAAAAAAACGTTGTACATTTGCAGCATGGCTCCATCATGTTGATGGAGCCATACTGCAAAATTACAAGGTAGCGACAGAAACCACTGTGACAGCCGTTCCAACCAATGCTAAAAAGGACAGCTGGGTCGGCAGACATTTTTAAATTTAGCCATTGGCACCTTCTGTCAACATGATGGAGAAATGTACTTATTTACCCTTGCGGACAATGGTCCGACCGCCAATAAATAAATCAGGCCTTAAGTGACTTAACAACAGTGTTTTTGAGGATGAGAGGGAATTTTATTCCTTTTCACAAATAAAAAGAGGTGTATACCCTGAGATTGCATAGGGAGATTGGGGGTGATGACCACCTCTTGCAGGAGTCAATAGCAGATGCCAGTGCAGTTCCTGCTATAAGTGGCCATTCCACATCTTTGGGCAAATATGTACATTTATGCATACAACAAATTTATTTAGAATAACTACATCTAATTGTATGCCATTCATTCATGCTAGAGTTTATAATATTTCAGACTTTGACCCTTTTTATATGCTGAAAACTGCTTTCAGGTCAGACACTACAGCTTTGAAGTTTCTTAAAGTAAACCCATTAGTTACAAACTGTAAACAAGAGAAGAAAGCCTCAGTGTGAGCTCACACCTTGGGGCATATTTGTGAGAGGCTTGTTTCATGTTTGTACCATGACACATGGTACATGCATGATACAAACCTCTAAGTCAGATTTCTGAAGCCACGAAAAGCCACTTTGCACGGCTGTGAGTGGCTTGAAAAACCTAGAGTAGAGCAATGCAGCGTAAATCGCTGTGTTGCATTACTCAGCACCAGGAGGGGATTCCATGGGCATTGCATGGGTGTTCCCACACAGCTCTCATGGTTTTTGATGCAATCTCAGAATTTCCAGTACTGGTAGACCTGGGAATACGCCATAAATGTATGCCTTCCCGAGGGCGAGAGAAGGATGGGTAACAAGGAGAAATATCCCTATTTTTCCTTGTTTCTTCCACTTTTTATGTGTTACGTCCAGGGTTGTTTTTGTGCAGGATTGTGTCAATCCATGCACCAAAACAAAGCAGGGTGCAAGGGTGCCTACGTTGGTGCTAGGCTACCAAAAGGGCGCCAGTGCAGGGAAAAGGACAGGACAGGACAGCATGGTATTGCCTTAACTATGGCACATTCCTGCCCTTTCCCTGTCACGCAGTGCAGGGCAACAGGGTGACTCGCTGAGCCACTTTCTCGTAAATGAGCCCCCTAATGCTTTGCACCATCCTACACTGAGTATGTACCTAACTGTAGCATACTCCTGCCAAAGTAAGACACAGCATTACAAACCTTTGCTGAGAGCAGCTTGTTTGTATTTTAATCACACACTGGAAAAACAAAACAGACAGCAAACATTAAGAATACCCATTAGTATTGCTGTGATAAAAAAATAATTGAAACAAAAGCCACTCCTTTCGTCTGGACTTGAATTGATCAGTTTAGTAGTAGTTTCCTGAGCTTTCTGCCTAAGACCGTAATCAAACACTTTTTGCATCCTAGGCAACAGTCCAACAGGAGGTTCCAGACCAGAACTGTCCCCATGATGCAGACTAGTTAGGGCCACCTTCAGAGAAGTCAGAGGCAAGAGTCACGCTCCCCTCCCACCACCAGAAAAAGATAAAGAGTTGGGTTTTTTGGCAATTTAATGCAGCGCAAAGTTGGCCAGAGGGCATCATAGTGCTTTACAAGGCATGAAGAGATTAGGTGATTTGCCTTGAATCTCAGGACAGTGAGTCTAGGCCAGGATTTGTGTATGGTTCCCCAGTTCCACAGTGGGATGCTCTCACTGCTAGTATCCCCCACTGTTTAAGTCCTTACTAGACAATCTCAGAAAAAACAGATCTAGCAACACACATATTGCCACCATGTATCACACAATATTGGCTGCCATGTCATGGTTATCCAGTGAGGAGCTAATTTCAAAAATATAAATAGTAGTAGTCTTGAAACCCTTATATATAGAGAGTTTCCAGCTCGTATCTGGAGCCCCTGCACAGCCGTTGCCCGTTAAGGCGTGTAAAAACAATTCAGGATAACAGCAGCAGAATGAGGAGTTTTGGGGTATTTTTTGGGGTGAGGTGAGTGGATAGCAAGTGCCTCACAAGCAGTTCTTGCACAACAACAAGGTGATGGAAGGAATTTTTTAATTAATCTCAGCCACGGTCAATTGCTCAGGCTGCAATCCAGTCCTCTAGACAAAAGTCCACCTTATGCAAATCAGTACCAGCCGTTTTTCACTGTGCCATAATAAGTGGAATAAGTAGGCCAAAACTGGTCTGGGGTTGCTTGTGGTCCCTTCTGGAGGTGGTCCGAGATGATGGTTAGGGATGCTCTGTTCTCATTATGATAGGAAGAACAGGAGGGGACCCATAAACCGAGTTGGGATGGGTATACTGTGTAAACAAAAACAATTCCCAACAGGTATTATTGAGAGACAATTTCAATTGTGCATGCCTGAAGGCATTACTGAGAACAGAAAACAAGGAGTCAAAAGGATTTTAGAGGAACGGTGGTATTATTTACCAAGGACAAGGGTATTCAACATATGTTTACAGTTTTCAACAGCACTGTAAAGATTAGATCTTGTGACAACCCAGTGGCACTTGGTGCAAGGTGCTATATACAGTTTCAGTGAAGTGAAGTGCAAGTGCTTAAAAACAGCATTGGTGGCGCATAGAATGTGGTATATACATCAATTGCAGCTTCAATTATAATAGACAAGTTACAATCACTTGAGACAATTATTTTCTTGAAGAAAGCTGAAAGTGTCATATGCGTCATTTGATTCAAGCTGTGTGGTCGACGGCGTTTCGATCCCCTTGAGTCGGGATCGTCATCAGGACGGGGTTGTTCTTAATGAATACAGTGCTGTGGACAAGGAAGGATAATGATGAGGGTGGAAGGCGGGAGCGGGCAGGCGTGGATGGGATGAGGATAGGGAGTGCGGAGGTGAGGGCGCACTCGGGGCGGCTAAGGGGCAAGGAATACGGTGTTTAGGGCGAAGTGAGGGTGGTGATGGCCGCAGAAGGTGGGGTGATATTAGGGGTGCCTAATGTGGAGAGTAGGTCTGTTTATTTGTGTGGGGTCGTGTACCACAAGGCAAAAGGAAAATAACTTACAAAATGTGGATTCAATGATCAAAGAGTTTGTACCTATCACAGACACCTATATCCGGGACACCATGGATTTGATCAACACAATTGAAGATCAACCCTTTGATATGGAAAACCAAATCATGGCAAGTCTGGACATCGAGTCCCTTTACACGAACATTCCCCATTGTGAAGGACTCCAGGTTATCAAAAATCTATTGGACACCAGACCACAACCACCCAAGATCCCCACAGATTTCATTATGGATCTTTTGAGAGTGGCATTACAAAACAATTACTTCATGTACAAAAACATCTACTACCTGCAAATCAAGGGAGTAGCGATGGGCGCTTGCTTCGCTCCAAATTTTGCCATCCTTTATGTACATGCCCTTGAGAAATCATTGTTCCTCAACCAGATCAACCCATATCGACCCCAAATCCACCTGTGGCGTCGATATATCGATGATATTCTACTATTTTGGAATGGCTCTGCCAACTCTCTTCAACCATGTATTGACTGGCTAAACTCTTCCCAGGAACATCTCAGATTCACATACGAAACCAAACCCAATGACCTACACTTCCTTGATGTCACTATACATGCGGAAGAAGGCAAAATTGGAACTGTGCTCTACCGCAAACCGACTGAACGCAACACTTTGTTGCACTACTCAAGCAACCACCCCAGAGGTCTCCGCGATGGTCTCCCTTTTGGCCAATTTCTCCGCATTCGGAGAAATTGCAAATGGCGCAAGGACTATTTCAGGGAAGCGGACATCTTAGCTTCTAAATTGATCAACAGGGGGTACCCACGTCGTCTGGTCAAATTGGCCAGAAAACGGGCCTGGTACAACCACCGGGAGGACTTACTGAGGCCAAATCTGAACAAAAAAACCTTGAAGAGGATCCCCTTTGTCTCAGTGTTCAGCCCCGACAGCAACAGAGTATCGAAGATAATTAAAAAGAACTAGACTATCCTACGTTCGGAAGAACAATTCAATGAACCTCCTCTGTTCTCATATCAGAGAGGCAACAACATTGCTAACCATCTAGTGCATGCCATTACGTGGCCGGCCCCCAGTACAGAGAAAAACACCATCACAGCATCCTGGGGCCTGCCCCCGGTCATGGGACACTTTAAATGCCAATCATGCAGCGTGTGCGAGCTGACAACCAACACCAAGGAATTCACATTCAATGGCCAGACACACCACCTCGCCCAACATTCCAACTGCAAAACCCAGAACGTTATTTACGCTATCCGATGCCCGTGTGATCTGATTTACATCGGCCAGACAACACAAATGATAAAACAGCGTATCATTCAACACAAAAGCAGAATTAACTGCAAGGTACTTACAGCACCTCTGGTCTCGCACTTCATTGAGCATTCACACACGGATTCGGACCTCAGATGGCAGGTCATTGAGAAACCCACCTTACCTCTCAGAGGAGGTAACATGAAGGCCCTGCTCAACAGAGCTGAATGCAAATGGATTGCCAAAGTTGACTCGGTCAACCAGGGGCTCAACACCCTGGATGAATGGACTAATACTATCGCCATTTAATTGACCCCTGGGACCATCTTCTACCACGCACCCTGTAAACACATATGGCTTAAGATAAAATGAGAAGCGTACCTTAACCATATGAGCTGTCCATTACTCTGCACCCCCGCCCTGCTCCCCCTGACTAAACTGGCGCCCACCCCTATTTCTCTATGTAATTAACTGTCCGGTTTTATACCCTGACCGAATCGATGTTAATTAACAGCTTTCCTATGTTCTGCCGCCAGCCACCTCTACCAATGTGTGTGTGTTGTATTATTATTTTTCTCAAGGCGACACTGTCATGTTTACATCACCTTGCGTCCTATGTACTAAGTTCTCTTGGCACTGCTTCTCCAAAACATGCCCTTGGTTCCCGCTCCCTGGACCTGCCCAAAGCGCATTTCCCAATGCGCCGACTCGGGCTCTGTGACTTCCTGATTACTCTGGTTGCCCGGGTAACCTTTCACCGCCCCACCCACTCCCCGCCCCCCGCCTCAGTCTCACCAATGACTCCGCGCCACCTCGGCATTCACTCGCAGATCCCGCCCCCAGACAGAAGCCCCCTACCCCGCCCCCTCCGCGCGGTAACTGGTATAATCTCCTAGATACAGAGAAGACGCTGTCTGCCGCTGCATTAAGTGCAATACAGCCACGCCAGAAGAGCTATTGCCCTCTGTGCCCCTCCTCCTCTAAGGTAAGAGTCTCGCCGTCGGCCACCGGCTACACGCCTAATCGCGCTCTTCGAGTTCGATCTTGGGCACTTCTTCGCCTTATTGACCACGCACCCCTTGTCTTCCTCTCTAGGAGCTGCCCAACCTCGTGAGCAGTCCCAGGACAAGACGCCACCAGGTACTGATACCCCCAGTGCGTGTTCGGTACCTACCTGTGACCCATGCGTCCTGTACCTAACAAATGCCTTTTTCCTTCCAGTGACCAGCACGCATTGATTTCGTAAGCTGTAAACCACGCATCCTTGCATGGTTTTTGTAAGTTATTTTCCTTTTGCCTTGTGGTACACGACCCCACACAAATAAACAGACCTACTCTCCACATTAGGCACCCCTAATATCACCCCACCTTCTGCGGCCATCACCACCCTCACTTCGCCCTAAACACCGTATTCCTTGCCCCTTAGCCGCCCCGAGTGCGCCCTCACCTCCGCACTCCCTATCCTCATCCCATCCACGCCTGCCCGCTCCCGCCTTCCACCCTCATCATTATCCTTCCTTGTCCACAGCACTGTATTCATTAAGAACAACCCCGTCCTGATGACGATCCCGACTCAAGGGGATCGAAACGCCGTCGACCACACAGCTTGAATCAAATGACGCATATGACACTTTCAGCTTTCTTCAAGAAAATAATTGTCTCAAGTGATTGTAACTTGTCTATTATAATTGAAGCTGCAATTGATGTATATACCACATTCTATGCGCCACCAATGCTGTTTTTAAGCACTTGCACTTCACTTCACTGAAACTGTATATAGCACCTTGCACCAAGTGCCACTGGGTTGTCACAAGATCTAATCTTTACAGTGCTGTTGAAAACTGTAAACATATGTTGAATACCCTTGTCCTTGGTAAATAATACCACCGTTCCTCTAAAATCCTTTTGACTCCTTGTTTTCTGTTCTCAGTAATGCCTTCAGGCATGCACAATTGAAATTGTCTCTCAATAATACCTGTTCTCATTATGAGCAGGCTCAGTACTGACATGCAGAAGTCAGATCTTTGTCCAAAGTGGCACAGTGAGTGAAAAACGATGGACAGGAATGATATCTTGAGCGATTGCCAGTGGATAAACTTTATTCAGGCATTCCTCCCATCATCTGCCATAGGATACTATTCTATTCTATTCACATGTCTTGTAGAGCGTGTGGCTATCCGAAACGGGCTTCCCAGTGCTATTAACAGTAGGTAGAGTGAATGTATTTAGGACTAGAGATAGGTTTTTAATTGTTTTCTAAAGCTCATTAAGTTGTCATCTAATCTCAGGCTGGTAGGTAATGAGTTCCAGAGCTTTGGCGGAAGGTATGCGAATGAACGACCTCTGCCTCTAGCTCTTCTGACTCTGGGGATGACGAGAAGGTCTGCATTGTTTGACCTGAGATCTCTGATGGCCAGATAGGAGATGACAAGCTGATGGAGAATATGTGGGCCCACTTGATGTTTTGCTAGGTGTGTGATACATAGTTCCTTAAATTGTATTCTACAATCTATTGGCAGGCGGTGAAGGTTTTTGAGCATTGTGCGTGCCGATTGCATTTTAGGAATGACCAGCAGTATTCAAGCCGCTGTGCTCTGGATGATCTGGAGTTTTTTAACGACAAACTTTGATCTGCCTAGGTAAAGTAAGTTGCCATTTTCCAGGCGAGAAATAATTAATCCTTCAATCACTGTCTTTCTAGCCTCCATAGGGAGCCATATCAGAGTCTTCCTAGAGTTCCAAGGAGGCTGAAGCAGTTGGCAGCAACCTTCTTTACTTGGGCTATCATAGAGAAACGCTTACCAGAGTATTCCCCAGACATTTAACTTCCAACCTGGGAGATGGACATTCCCCTCTGGAAGGTGGTCAATTAAGTTGGTCCCAAAGTGATGAATTATTGCCCACTACCAAGAACGCCCTTTAGTTCCCATTTAGTTTTAAGCATCTGGCCGCCATTCATTTGGAAACCTTCTGAAGACAGCTATTAAATCTTAAAGCTGTGGATCCTACTTCGGGGATGGAGAATTGATAATCTTCATATCATTTGCATAAGATCCCATAGTGAACAGATGATATCAGATAGACGGTGGGCATACAGATTAGAGAGTGTAGGGCTCAAGGTGGAGCCCTGTGGCACTCCACAATTTAGCTAATAATTTACAGAAAGGAAGGCCCTCACTGACCTGAAAACTCAGCTTCTCCAGAAATTATGCAAGCAATTTGAGGGCGCTGCCTGTAATGACAGCTTCTTCCAAACAATAGGGTAAGGTGGGATGGTAAACAGTATTAAAAGCCACACTTAAATCAAGAAGATTTAGTTCCCATTTAGTTTTAAGCATCTGGCCGCCATTCATTTGGAAACCTTCTGAAGACAGCTATTAAATCTTAAAGCTGTGGATCCTACTTCGGGGATGGAGAATTGATAATCTTCATATCATTTGCATAAGATCCCATAGTGAACAGATGATATCAGATAGACGGTGGGCATACAGATTAGAGAGTGTAGGGCTCAAGGTGGAGCCCTGTGGCACTCCACAATTTAGCTAATAATTTACAGAAAGGAAGGCCCTCACTGACCTGAAAACTCAGCTTCTCCAGAAATTATGCAAGCAATTTGAGGGCGCTGCCTGTAATGCCAGCTTCTTCCAAACAATAGGGTAAGGTGGGATGGTAAACAGTATTAAAAGCCACACTTAAATCAAGAAGAATCAGTGGCACTGACCAACCCTGATCTATTTAAGATTTTCCATGGCCATTAAAAGCACAGTACTGGAGCCTGTGCAGAATCCTGTTTGGGTGAGGTGAAGATTATTGTTAGCTTTTACGTATTCTGTAAGGCGGCTATTTCTCACCTCTCTAAAACTTTACTGACACCTGTAATTAATGTTTTAGGTCTGTAGTTTTCTACCACCTCCCCGTCCAATATATGTTTCTTCAGCAGGGGGTGTATAATAGCATGCATCCGAGACACTATAGTTATTTAGGGAAGAGTTGTAAATCTCTGCAATAGCGGAGAGCATCACACCTCCCTCTTTCAATAAAATATCCAGTGGGGCAGGGTCATGCGGCGAGCAAGATTTAACTGCGCTTACAATGGCACTGACTTCCTCTTTATCCAATTAAGGGGAGGTTTAGAGTTTGGCTTTATTTATGTTAACTATGGGCCTCTCCTTTGTGTAATTGCTATGAGTACCCAACCCAGATGGAGAATTGTAGATCAGCCTCACTTTCCCAAGGAAGTGATTGGCTAATACTTTACAGCATGCCATTGATGAGGGAGAGCTGGCTACGGATAAGTTGGGATTTAGAAAGGAGTTTACAATGTTGTAAATTTCTTTTGAAGAGTTAGAGGATTGCTTAATCCTCTCTGCAAAGTCATTCATCTGGGCTTTGTGAATGGCATGTTTAAAGTTGTCAAAAAAGTGCTTCCAATGGACATTGGAAGCATCCCCTGGCGCTCCACTCTTTGGCAATTCAAATCAATTCAACACGTGTTGTTTTGATTTTGACCGTATTCAATGAACTTTAGAAACAAATGGACAATGGTCTATAAATTGAACTTATGAATATAAAATAAGAATCTTCTGCAAACAAAACCTTGTATGAACTTTCTTTTGAATTGATTTGAATTGCCAAAGAGGGGAGCGCCAGGGGATGCTTCCAATGTCCATTGGAAGCACTTTTTTGATGTTCATTTGACGCCCTTGACAAGAGACGCCTCCCGGGCAGCAAACCTCATGAATTGTTGAACTCTCCAATTGATATATATTAACTTTTGCAAACTAAATATAGCTGTGCAACTATCCATATTTTTGGTTCTATGTTTAAAGTTGTTTCAGGACATTTTTATAGGCCTGTTTACATGTGTCCTCGTAGTTGACCCTCCACTTTCTTTTGCATTTTTTGCACTGTTTTTCTAATTGTCTTAACGTCTGTATGAACCATTGAATTGTAATCCGTGGCTGGACTTTTTGCTGTTTTTTAATAGAATTAGTTCATTTAGGACAGTGCTGATCCAGTTCTTATATAGTGTATAAACTGTAGAAACATGTCTATTTTGTATAGGTTTGGCACTTATTTGCGTAGGGCCAGCTCCTAACTGGCTATAACCAGCTTGGACAATTGCCCAGAAATGTTTGAGTATGTTGCTTTAGGAGTAGGCTCTCCTAGTTTTGGGATGAGAAACAGGATCAGATAATGATCCTTCCAGCCGAATGATAGAGGGGAGTTAACTGCCATGTTGGATATGTTTATATAAATTGTGTTTGATACATGATCAAGCGCTGCTCTGAGGTTGATCTGTGGTAGTTGACTACCTGAGAGAAGCCCCTCCTACTCCACCCCACATCTTTTTCATTGGCTTGCGTCTTTGTCCTTCCTAAATGCTGCCTTCCGATTGGTTTATAGGCTTGTTAGTCCCTCTTTATGACGGCCATGTTGTCATTTGTGTCCTTCCATGGCTACTGGCCCCTTTACTTCAAGTGTTGCATGGTATGTGCTATTTAGATTGTGAGCACTATTTACTTCCTGTGCCTTCTCCAACCCTCCCGCAGTCCATGCCTTCTCGCCTCTACACCCGCACTCAGACGTGGGGGAGAGGAGGCACTAATAGAGTAGATGAGCTCTCATTTCCCCACCCTCTGACGTATACTTTTCAGGGAGTGAGTGAGTGTAAAAACCCTTGCATTTCTTGTTCTCTTCAGTGCTGTCTTGCGCATTCCTTGACTGTAACCTCAACTGGACCTAGCTCATTCCCCTTCACTAGTCTTGTTAAACTCGATGACATCTCTTTCACTCCTCTACACCACCTTCACGCACGTCAGTAGATACTCGCTTCTTGTCGGGGCCCTCGTGCACCTCAATGGAGTCTCACTCATTCCCTTCATTGCCTCAAACATATCACTTGGTGCATTCTACATCACTGGCCCATACTTTCAGCTGTCCACGTCATGATATCTTAGACTCCCTTTCCCTTCAGCCTGTCCCTTCTGCTGCCGCTGCAGCATGGGTTTTCTCTATTTCTTGTGTTTTTCATGCCCCCACTTCCTCCACACCACGGGGCCTCCTCTGGCCTTCTTTCTTCTCAGCTTGCCCTTATCCTGAAGAATTGTGGCCTCTGCTTCTTCCCTCCCCTCAACACTGTGGGCCCCCTCACTGCCCCCTTCTTCCCTTGGCATGCCCTCCCTGTCTTCACGGCGTGAGACACCCTCTGTTCCTCTTTCACCTCAGCCTGTCTGTTTCTTTGAAAGCAGTTGCTCTCCTCTTCCTCCTCTCCCCTGAGCCTGTCCTCCCAAGGAAAGACCATTGGGCACCTCTTCCCTCAGCCTGTCCTCGCCCGCCAGCCTACTCGTCTTCTCTCCACCTCCTCGCCAAAGACTGTCCTCTATCCCTGAAGACTATTGTTCCCCATGTCCTCCTCTCCCCTCTGCCTGTCCTCTCTTCCGCCACCCTGTAGGCCTCCTCTCTGCTGTCTGTTCTCGGCCACATATATGAGGGCTCTTATCTGGCTGATAGTGGAGTTGTAATGTGCTTTTAGTTATGCTAGCCGGGTGTTGCTTTGTAGGTTTCCGCCAGGTAAAAAGCCTGGCATACCCCAGAATAGTATCTAAATGCAACCTTGTGGACTCTCCATACTCCTAACCACCCCAGTGCTTGCTTGTTTCCCAATCTACCAGTGCCAACTGGTTTGGGCCTGTGGAAAACTAGCAGACACTCTTTTGACCCTCATTGTCTGTACCCAAAACAGAGACAAAGGGGCAGATTTACAAGAAAGTGCTGCAGCGCGGCAATGCAAGCACTTTGGCTGCCCCACTTCCAAAGCATAGGAAGCATTTATTTACAACAAAATGTCACATCCCTCTGCTCTCCCCTGCGCTGGCGCACAAACAGCTGCCATGCGCCGGCACACTTGCAGCATGGTGCAAGGATGCCTGCGTCATGGGGATATTGTTTTTGTACAGGAAGGTCATTTTCCTCTTTCAATGGGTGCTGTAGAATGCAGCACGCAATTGAAAGAGGAAAAAACGAGGTGATATGAATACATTTCTCCTCGTGCGCCTCCCTACGCCTCCACTGGAGAGGCGTAGCATTCAGACGCATTTCCAGAATTATAATTCCTCGTAAATCTGGAAATGTGTCTGGTTCCTTGGGTGTTGCGTGGGAACACCCACAGCAACACCCATGGAACGCTCCTTTCACACAAAGTGCTTCTTGTAAAGGGGCCATATTTACAAGGACAGGAAAAGTCACGCAGGGTGGCTTTTCCTGTCCTTTTAAATATGGAGCAGTAAAATACGCCACCAGTAGGTCACAAAAAGTGACATACTGGTGGAGCAGGGGGCATGTAAATCTGCCCCAAATATCTGGGCCTAAACGTTCTTGTCGGTTTCAATAATTCAACACACACAAGCAAACATTTTCTGTGGAAGGACATTACCTAGTGCTTTCTTTAGTTTTCCTCAGTAACCATAAACTGAAATAATGAGTTGGTACATTCTTGGCGTACCTTCTTGACTTGCTGTTTGATCTGAGGAGAGGACCATGTCCCCTCGGCAGAAATTCGGGTGCTTTAGATGATATTTCAGATTACATAGTATCAAAAAGCATGCGTTAGTGCAGAGTGTAGCCTAGTTTCAAGCAGGGTGGCAATGTAACTGAAATTCTGCTCTACTGCAATGGAAAAAAGTGATTGGTAGTATAATGGGTTCTGGGTGATCGGTGAGAATTTGCTTTTCAGATCACTACGGTAAATTCTACCAAAAAAACACAATCACAAGAAAAACAATTTAAAATGTTGGCTGTGGGTATGCCTGCTTTAACTCAGTGTGACTGTAGAGATATGGTGGGATATTTGTGTGAGGCCTTTTGTTCCTTCCAGAATTTGTTTTGCAAGAACTTTGTGCTCAAAAGGTGTGTTATCTATCGATCATTCGACATATCCTGTTTCCATGCTACAGAGATGCAAGTGCATCCCGTATGCGAAGTTAACTGTTTGTAAACTTGCTTTAACACTTTTCACCAGCAAAAGGTTATAGCTGTGCTAGCAGCAGATGACCACAAACACAAACGAACTCCCAGTCCTGTAGGCCGGACTATTCTGATTGCTATTGAACCACGAGTTTAAGGCACTTAAGAAGAGTGGTAGTACAGTGGTTTAATGCACCCACTGCAGAGATCTGCGTGCAGCCTGAAGCAGAACTGACTCGCCATTTCCAATGTTGCTAAAATGAGGAGCATTGTAACAGGACAGGGTAATATCTATTAGTTTACAGTGGAGAAAGTGTTATATGAGGCACACGTTCTTATTTGTGTTATTTTTAGCACCACCTGTACAGCGCTCCTCCACCTTTTGCATAGGCTAAGAATATTTGAATTTTGTTTACTAGAACTGCATTACCTTCCTAGCAGTGTGCTCTTGTTTTTCGGTTGAGCCTGGGCAGCACATGCACTGCTCTGCGAGTCATGCTGTATTTGAGTATGGTCTTGAAGCCCGCACACTAGCCTCCCATATTTGTCATTGGCTTGTGTCATTGTCCTTCGTAAATGCTGCCTTCTGATTTGTTAATAGGCTTTTTAGTCCCTCCTTGTCTTCATTTGTAACCTCCCATGAGAACTGGCCCTTTTACTTCGGTTGTTACACAGTAGGTCTTATTTAGTCTGTAAGCACTATTTTCATTATGGAGTTTCTCCTACTGCAGGCCCTACATGCTTCCCTGCAACATTCAGCGTGTCATGCGCGCTTTCACTTTCCAGGCAGCCCGGGACAATGGCGGCCGCTTTGTTGACTAGGTCTCGCATTTACAAGAGTTTAAGCTAATGGCATTGTAAATGACAATGCCTTTTGTTTATGTGTTAATTATCAAAACATAAATAAAGGACATTGTCATTTACAATGTCAATAGCTTAAACTCGCAAATGCGAGTCCTATTGCATTGCAAAATCTTGTTGTGTATTGGAGTGGGAATAAACTGACATAGATGGATCACTGAGAGGTTCTGTAAAAAATTATCAGCCTGTGTGCATGCTGTGTCCTCAAAATGAATATTTCGCCCCTTCCGTGCTCCCGTTGGTGTTGCAGCCCCGACCACCCTTTAGAACGCCCGTACAGCGGCGGAATTGCCGCCGCCGTTAACGCGTTAATTCACCAACGATCCAAGCTATACCTCACTAATGAGGCCTAAAGAGGCCGCAACCTGTTTGGGGTTGCTTGTGGTCTCTTCTGGAGATGATCTTGGCTAGCAGTTCGGAATGCACTGTTCCCATAATGCCAGGGCCAGTACTGAGTTGCATAAGGCAAGCCTTTGTCTAGGGTGGCAGAGTGGGCGAAAAATGATAGGTTGGAAGGCTATTCCCAGGGATTGCCAGTGATCAGACATTTTGAAGGCATTCCTCCTATTGCTTTTTGTGTGCATTATGTTATGCCCTAAATTGCCTAAGTGTGTACGATATATGTCCAGAAATGGCCCTTCACTGACTGTGCCATTAGGATCAAAGCTATACCTCGCTGATTAGGCCTAATTAGGTCAAAACCTATCTGGGGATTGCTTGCAGTTTTCTTTGGAGGGGGTCTTGGTGGCATTTCAGGATGAACTGTTCCCATGAAGAGCTGGGTCAGTACTGACTTGCATAAGGCAGTCCTTTGTGTAGAGTGGCACAGATGGCCACAAAATGATGAGTTGGAATGCTACCCATGCGATCACAGGTAGTTGGGCTTTTTGCAAGCATTCCTCCCATCATTTTTTGTGTGTATAACTAGCCGTTCTTTGCACAAAGCCCTGCCTCTCTTATGTTCAGAGAAAAGGTGGGCTTCCGACATTAAAAAAAAGAATCTGTAAAATTAGGATGCTTGGTACCTCAAAAGTAAATGAGGCAAATTGATGCTATAACTGTCCGGATCAGGTAAGCAAGCCACTGCCGTCTATTTTTTTTATATTTAATAAATCACCATGAACAACTGCATGTAATTTCTATGCCCAGGCCCGCTTAAATTTTTTACGAAAAACCCCTCTCGTTTGCACAGGCATATGTTGCTCATAATAGTAATCCTTTCCGGGCCATGAGTCGTGTTTCGAGCAGACATTCCCCACATTTGCAACACCTGTGGCATTTTGGGACTGCTACCAAAAACATTGTGTACCAGTCAAGATACATTTGGCAGGGGGAGGAGCCAAGCTCGCGTCCGCAATGGCCGCGTTTTAGCTCGGCTCCGTTAGCTTTCCTGCCTGGAACGTCTATCCTGTGTCTTATCCTGCCCCGGGAAGTATTCTTTGATAGACTATGGAACTAAGACATTTCGCTGGCACTTACCGTCTGATCCGTCTGTTCCTGGGTGCCGCGGATCCTGAGCTGCGCCCTTGTTCGCTTCGGGGCCTCCGGAGCGGGCGGGCCTGAAACTCGTCGGCGGCGCCCGGGCGGGGCGGAGCGCTGTAGCCGGCCCTTGGTGGCGGTGTGGGCTCGGTCGGAGAGGCCGATGTGCAATTAGACCGGTGACGGCTCTCCGGGCCTGGTCCGGCGGTCCTGCGGCCTGGTGTTGGGGCGCTGCCTTCCATGGACGGGGGTTGACCGTGTATGAGGCTCGTCTCCCCTTTGTTCTCCTGTCCGGCCATCTTGATTCCCTCCGCCCGGACTCGGAGAACGGAGCCGGTGGCGTGGGGGAGCCGGCGACCCTCCTTATCCTGGTGGCCCGCCTTCCTGCCCTGGGGGTGCCTCTGCTTGTGGTCGGCTGTATCCTGTGTGACCCCGCTTGTGGCCGGACGGGGGTCAGAGATTGCCGCGGCCCTGCCGGGCTGTCAAGATGGCGGCCAGCTCCCTGTCTCTCAGCCTGGCCGAGACTGGCGACGCTGGTCCGCCGCATGGCCCGTTTGCTGAATACCGTAAGGGTGAGCCTACGCTTGGCGACATTCTCGCCGCCTTGCGCTCCTGGAGTGCTTCCATGACCGCACCTATCGCTGGGCTGGATGATGATCATTTTGCCGGGCCTGCTGGGCCCCCCCCGGTGTGTGCGGCTTCATCGCTGCTGTGTGCTGCTGGGACTTTCCTGGAGGTCGTGGACCCGGCGGCTGCCGCTTGTTTGGGTGTACGGATACCCGCTGCCCTCAATCATCATGTGCTCTCCCCTGTGCTGGGGGTCCGCCGGCCGGGTCCCGTCCGGACCGGTTTCGTCGGATCTCCCATTCCTTTTTTGCCTCGACTGGCCGAACGAAGATCCTGTGGTTGCTCCGCCGAGACGACTTTCCTCCTATTGTCGGCGGAACTGTGCCTGCATTACCTGCGGTGGTTGCCGTCTTTTCCTGTTCATCCGGGTCGAAATCGATATGACTTGTGTGGATTGACGATTGGACTCCCTGCTATTCGCCTCTGGTTCCTCATGATCTGGTTCCTTGTGCGTTGGATGCCTACGGCTTTGGATAGACGAGGACAGGGTTGAGATGAACTTGCCTCGGTGGACTATTATTTTGCAGTATGGTCGGATGATCCGTTTGTGACTGTATGACTATGTTCGATTCTCCTTCATGTTCCTGGAGTTTATCCTTGTAATTACTATCTTCCCGTGGGCTCTGAGTATGTTCGGACGGGGGGGTGGGAGCTGATGGTTTTGATTATGTGGCTCCTCTCCCGTCGTTATTTTCCTATTTCCCCTTCTTCTTTTTGTCTTTGTGGTTCTTTCTTTACTTTTAACTCTTCTATATTTCGGGTTTCTGGTTAGGGCGACAGGCACGCTGCTGGGGGGTAGGCCATAGCCTTCTGCAGGGGTGCAGGGTGGGTGTGCGGGGTGGGGGGGGGTCTGTCATTTTGTTTTTTCCCCTTTTTTCCTTTTTTGGTTCTATGGCTCTTATGTATCCCTTTTTTCGGGACGCGGTGTCTGCATGTGGGCCTCCTGGGGTGTTTTTGCTAGCATGGGCCTTCTGGTCTCCCTGCCGTCACGGTTTACTACGCATCCATTACTCCTGTTACCACTGGTTCCATGTGCCGGTCTATTTTTGAGTGCTTTGTTAGCCATGGGGCGCATGCTGTGATGCCGCGTTCTTTCTTCCCCCCTTTTTTCCCGATGTCCTTTCCCTTTTTCCCCCCCCTTTTTTTCTTCCCTCCCCTGGGTTGTTGTAGCGGAGGGCTCTTTGTTTTGCAAGCCTATTTTCCGTTCTGTGTATCATTGTGTGTTCTCGTAGTGGTGGGTGGGCGCTGGGCAGCGGTTGCAATTGCTTACTAATGTGGGACTCACGTTCTGCCTTTGCTAAAATGTAACTGTTCTTTTTGAATTTTCCTGTGTTCAGTATTACTGCTTGCTCGCGGCCCGCCACGGCCCTCTGGACCTTAATGATTGCCATTATTCTGCTATACCCCTTCTTCTATTATAAAATTAACCTTCTCTCATCCTGCTCGTGGTGGTTTCCCTGTGGCTTTTCGCCTTTGATTCCCGTTTGGATTACTGTGGTACCCTGCTGGAGCTTCTGTACTGACCAATGTGCTTCTATAAGTGTGGTGGCCGGCCCGATGGGTTGTAGGCCCGTATTTGTGAGCAATTTCTGCACAATAAAGGTTTTAAAAAAAAAAAAGATACATTTGGCACCATTGGTTAATTTATTATCACAACTACAAGAGAAACTGGGAGCCATACAAAGCAATACATCAGAGTGTAGTGCAGTGACATGCAATAATAATTTATCGTGAATCAATGCGTGCGTTTCTTCAGCACATTTGTGAATCAATTACCTATGGGCACCTACCTGCCCCTAGCAGCATTACTTATTAGCCAGGAATATAGATTTTTCAGCAGTGAAAACAAATGCAACTCTTAGGACCGCGTTTCTCATTCGTCTGGCAGAGAGTTGGGTGGAACAAATCTTTGTTCTATAAAACGTTCAGTGCAGCTGACAAACAGGCTGGGAATAGAGAGTGAACCTTGCACTAGCCTACGTTTTCCTGACCACTCCACTTCTCTCCACTGCAGCTGGGTAACCTCAGTCAGCAGAGCAGCAGACACCTTGTACAGACAAATACGTGGGAGTGGTAGGACAATTCTTGCACAGACTTCTATGGCTGTCCAATGGAAGGAGCCGAGCAGTGAGAGGGAATAAGGAGGACATGTTTTGAATAACCTCTGGGTGAGAATGAGGTAGTGGAGGGCGAGGTAAATTGTGGTGCAGGCATTTGAATACCTATTTTTAAAAAAACAGGGAGGTCTCCTTATGTATCCAATCAGGGACAAGGAGTTGTGAAGTAAAGAAATAAGGGAAAGTCCCTATCTGGCCACACATTTAGAAAAGGAACACCTACTAGGTAATAGAGGGGGTATTCACATTCTCTGTACATAAACCATAACCACATGAATAATAAAATACAAGAATGGATAGAATCAAATAAGAAGCAATATCCGATAATACATGGAAAAATTGTACAATTTATTCAAAACATAATATAGTCATAAAACAATTTTTTTTTACAAAGCAATTTTTATGCCATTAAGACCAATTAAAAATGTGACAAATCACATGAAAGAACATAAAATTCTTGTTACAAAGTTGTCGACGCAGCGTTTCGGTTTTTAGGATAAGACCTTCATCAGGACAAGATTCTTTTGTTATCTATATCTTTAACTTGTAGATAGATTCCAAATTGACACCATATAGAACGATTATTTGCTCAACATATCTCTATGGGAGGCGCTGTTTTCTTCATAGAGGGTATGCGCATCTTCTTCAATTGGTAACGTTCTTTGTGAGTCAAGGGGGCCACCGATTTACATAAAATTAGTTTACAGAATCATCCCATAAATATGGGAAAGTGGCCAAAAGGTGCAGCGCATGGCCGGATGTAGTGATCTGTACCGTTCTTCAACCGTTTTCTTTAATTAGCGCGAGGTTTGATAGATTTCCTCAAGAGCTACGTTTTTAATTTGTCGAGCTCTTGTTTAGTTACGTCGGCCTCCCTGCTCCGCTTGACTCTCCTCGTGTACTGGATGCAGGATCCTTGACTCACAAAGAACGTTACCAATTGAAGAAGATGCGCATACCCTCTATGAAGAAAAAAGCGCCTCCCATAGAGATATGTTGAGCAAATAATCGTTCTATATGGTGTCAATTTGGAATCTATCTACAAGTTAAAGATATAGATAACAAAAGAATCTTGTCCTGATGAAGGTCTTATCCTAAAAACCGAAACGCTGCGTCGACAACTTTGTAACAAGAATTTTATGTTCTTTCATGTGATTTGTCACATTTTTAATTGGTCTTAATGGCATAAAAATTGCTTTGTAAAAATAAATTGTTTTATGACTATATTATGTTTTGAATAAATTGTACAATTTTCCATGTATTATCGGATATTGCTTCTTATTTGATTCTATCCATTCTTGTATTTTATTATTCATGTGGTTATGGTTTATGTACAGAGAATGTGAATACCCCCTCTATTACCTAGTAGGTGTTCCTTTTCTAAATGTGTGGCCAGATAGGGACTTTCCCTTATTTCTTTACTTCACAAGGCATTTGAATACCTCCATGGTATAAATACAGCAGAACATTGACAAACATTAAAATATTTCAGCAGTCCAGTCAATATTTGGAAGGAAGAGGGCACCTGAGAGGAATATTTAACGTAGGGGGACTTTGTAAACATCGGGTGTATAAACACAGAGGTTGAGACCAAACAGGGGGCATGTTGCTGTACAACTTAAGTTCAATGTAAGGTGAGAACAGGCTTTAATCCTTTTTCAAAGCAAAATTGTTAAAGCATGTTTAAGAAAAAAACTGCTCATCAAAAGTGATTTATTTCAGAACTCCGAAAGCACATCACACCAGCTGCTATGTAAATTAGGAAATAAATCAATTTTAATTAGGAGCGCTGCAGTTTGGTTTTTTTTTTCTGTGATAGGCAAGGTCTGTTGATAAAGTGTGGCGCGCTCCCTGCTCGAAGCCCTCTCATTCATTTGCATAGTTTTGTGAGTGTAATCACCACAACCGGAGTGGTAAATATATTTTCTTGGGAACACATTTTCACTACTTGTACATTGCGTTCAAAACATGATAAAATTGTTAAACAAACCTAAAACAGGTGTACTGTTGCAATCTCAAGGCACCAAATGCTGCAAATGGGTCTCCCCATTATTAATTCCTTAAAGGTTCCTGATCCCTAGGATCAGACAGCAGATGGGGACGTTTCTGACCTTGGCTTTAGGGAGACCACTTCAGAGCCACACGTGAACAGTATGGAGAACTACAGTTTGTCTGACTTGTTGTTTGCTTTGGCAAAGGTTCACTGCTCGTGGACCGCATGGCTGACCTGTTTTACTACTCCTTCGTGTCCAGTTTATTTATAAAGTTTTATATAGCGCAAACTTGATCCCGAAGGATATCAGAGCGCTTTACAATTTGAAGCAAAGGTAAGAAATCATGAAGGGTGGGACCTCCTGCAGGTAAGAAACTGTAAAGACATCCATACAATGGCTGAAGAAGGGTCATACCTTAGGGACTTGGGTGTCGTGAGTTGTGGGGTCTGCAGCTCTAGTGAAGTTATTTTAGGCGAATGATGGAAAAGAGACATTGCCATGGACGGATCGGGGGGCTAACAAGGCAGGGGGTGCTGCAGCTGATGTTTCATGGGTCATGGAGGAGGTGGAGGCTATGATATGATGGGGACAGCTGCCAAGTGGCACCAGTCCAATGACTTGCTCTGTTGAATTTATTTATTGATTTTTGCAGGTTTTATACAACGTGAACTTGGCCCCAGCGCATAAGAGCACTTTACAAGAAAACAATATTGCAAGCCTTTGAAGTGACCTGGGGCACAAGGCAGGGATGCCCCCCTATCCTCGCTCCTCCCACTTCATGGAGCCGCTGGCTGGGAGGATCAGATCGAACCCCTTAATCACCGGAATTACTACAGGACTACAGGAAGATAAACTTGCTATCTATGCAGATGATGTGTTGGTCACTCTCTCCAACCCTCATGATTCTATCGCAGCGTGCTCCGAGAGCTTGCAGCCTTTTGAATGTTTAAAAGTTGCATATTTTCAACCTCAGCATTCTGTTATGGGGCAAAGGTTACATTGGAAAACCTATTCTTTCTCACATGGGCATGCAACTAGGTGCAACGCCTAGTACTCAAGATATGCTCCTCGGTTGAGAAGACATTAGAACACAATTACATTGACCTTTTACAATTCTGGCAGACAAGAGGCCTGTCATGGGTGGGCGGATTGCAGTGGTCAAGATGACCCTACTCCCCAAAGTTCTTTATGTCATTCAGAACCTTCCCATACCGCCCCCTTCCTCCAACAGCTCTTATGCAAACTGCAACAAATGATTAAAGCCTTCGTTCGGAGAGGCAGGAAACCCTGCATGGCTTAAGTGGCAGAAGTAGGCCTTGGTATACCCAATCTCTCCAACTACTATCTAGCAGCTTAATTGGGAAACCTGCTGGAGGCGGGCCTTCCTCTGAAAAACACTGTGTATTATCAATCAAATTATAGCAGGGGTAAACATTGTCCAACAGCTGCCTTAGAATCATCGTCCTTGGGGTGTCTACTCCTCCCCTGTCATAACAGCCACAATGGAGGCCTGGGACAAGGTCTCCGTCTCTGGGGGCTTGTCCTCACATTCCATCCAACTCACTCCCATTATTGGCAACCTTATTTTCACCCGTGGTGACGGGTGGCGAATGCCTGTCATGGCAAAAGAATCAGTGACTTTGATAATCACAATGGGTGATGAACTTTGAGCAAATCAAAGCTAGCTATGGGTATCCTGAGATGGAGAGATGGAGATACACTCATATGAGATATTGACCCACCCCACGATTTGCCCTCAGCCAATAAACCCCTCATCCCTTTTGAGAGTCGCTGGTCACTAAGAAGTAAAATAAACTAACGATACCTGAAATATAGACGTTTCTCAACCAAACACCTTTCATCATCAAAACCCCATCCCAAACCCAGTGGGAAATAGAGCTGGAGCACACCTTCATCACAAGGAATCGTCAGGTATCCTCTACAGAACCCACTCCTCAGCCTACAGTGCAGTAGGGAAAGAGACAGTATTAAAAATGACTCATTACTGGTATTAAACTCCTGCATGGGTGGCGAGGTGAAAGTCCTCTACCACAGAGGGATGCGTACGCAACTGTGGGGGCTCTGGTACATTAACCCTCCATCTATGGTGATGCCCCTAACTTTAACAATGCTGGTGGCGGTGCTGAAAGACATAATTGAAAACTTCAATATAGACATACCATGCTTCCCCAGCTACATCCTTCTTGAGCTCCAAAATAAAGAAACCGTCCAATGATGCTCAAACAAAGGAAACGCTATCACTCTCATCCTATGCACAGCTAAACAGGTCATCACAAGTAGACAGGCATGGAAAAAACTTCAAACCATGTACACTGGCTACACAAACTATGAGGCCTCATAGATATGGAGAAAATGATGGCCACAGTTGAGAACAAACACCACATATTTGACAAAATGTATGTCCTCTGTATAACGTTCCTGTCACAAGAATTTAAGGAGTTACTCGTCCTATCTACGCGTTCCGAGGCGCTCCATGACTGACATCCGCACAGACCATGTCCTAGTGAGTGGTGGACTCACATCATCCAGAGACTTCCCAGAGTGTGCCTGGTCCCTTAGAGTGCATTAACTCTATTGACTATGCCCCGGTGGGGATAATTCCATCCATTGTTTACCCTTGTTATTCCACCATATCCAAGTTCTTCTTCCCTGTTACCAATACTCTGCCGCCCCATAACACAATCCCATCACACTCCCATAACATAATTAGATTACTCTCTCTATTCAACCCTCATTAAACAATGGTCATAGGTGAGTGTATGCATTAATTTGTTAAATGTAAATAAACAGATTTGAAATATAAAACCCATCTCCTGACGGTTAGTGGCAAATTACAATTTGCAATATACTTTCTTTATGCTTTTTCTGGATTTGGAAATAATTTCCTTTTCAAGAAATGAATTTCTCTACACCATTGTTCATCAGCTGTGGCCTATATTTCCAGGTCTTTGGTCCCCAAGTCAATGAAGGGTGTGTCTGAAGCTTTCCAGCTCATGGCTATCATCCATTTGCCTGTACGAAGGCTGAATTAAAAATGTGCTTCTGGCTCTCAATCCTATCTGTCTGCCACCTTCGAAACCAGGGTCTCCGCTGCCTAACAAAAAGAAGCAAGCCCACCCCTTTTATATAACGCAAAAACCTACATCTCTTGAGAAATATTAGAAAATCCCATAAGGAATTCCAAGGTAGGGAAAGAAAGAGCTACTGCGTACTGCTATGTACATGTCACTCCTCCCATAAGCTATGTTTAAAAGCCATCTTCAATTTAGACTCATTTCATCTACTTGC
The DNA here is from genome assembly GCF_964261635.1 of Lissotriton helveticus. NCBI lineage: Eukaryota > Metazoa > Chordata > Amphibia > Caudata > Salamandridae > Lissotriton > Lissotriton helveticus. Next base: position 575,205,515 of record NC_136061.1, read on the forward strand.
CCTTGGGTATCGAATGTAGATCTTGCAAACACAAAAGAGCCACTGGAAGTATAAAGTCATTCAGTCAGACCCCGGCATGAAACTAGAAGTGTCCTTCCTTCACTTCACTTCGACAGAGAGGGACACATCTGAATGAACGCTACCAGAATCGTACTCACCGCTCTTCTTGTAGAGATGGATCTCAGTCTTGAACTCGCGCTTCTCATCCAAGGCCTTCTGAATCTGCACCTTGAGTTGCTCGCTGGTGTCCAAGCCATAGAGGAACTTGCAGGCACAGCTCTTCTGCATAACCTCCGCTCGGGCAAAGCCAGTAAGTTCACAGAACCCGTCGGAGCAGTAGACAATGGGGAACAGGTTGAGCACCTGAGCATTTCCCAGGACAAAGTTACTGTCTGCAAAAGAAATAAGAAAAACAGAAGTGTTGTAAATGTTGCAACTGCCATAGATGATGGAGCTTCTCATTTATTGAAACTTTGTTTCAAAAATGCTTTTTGTTGAGTTGAGACTATCTAGGGAATACCTCTAGCAGGTTAGTCATGCGAGATTAAATATTTGCCCTGAATATGAGCTGCTGTGAAAAGCTTTCACGTTCCGTTGATGTTTGCCCTGTTTGTCATCTAAGCGTTCAACTCATTCGGCAGCGCCCTGATCAACAATGCTACAAAGATCGGACAAACCCACAATTTATGTGGAAAAACCGGACTTCAATGCAGCCTGTAGAGATGTGTCGCATGCTACACACCTCGCAGCACCACAACCCAGGCGGCAGCGCTATCCTTCATTTTAAACACCTTGCAAAGACTTAGACATTGGGCAGCACCACTATCCCTTGAGTTACACAGCCCATTAGAGACCCATGCATTTGACTTCAGCCATCCATCACAATACACATCTCACAGTAACTCAGACCTCAGACAGCAAATCTCTCCATCATAGTTCACCCCTCACAGAGACCATCACCTCAGCAGCAGAGGTTTCCTCATTATATGACCTCATATGTTCCTTCCTCAGAGAGCAGGATTATCTTATGGTAGACACCTGTGATGCTCGACTCACACCAAATGACAGCCTAGAGAGCAGAGATACCGCTCATGTTACAGAGAGATATGCCTTGTGTTAGACGAGCAACAGAGGTCCACTCTTCAGACAGCAAACCACCCCGCCCCCATCCTGGTACCCAGCTTGCAAAGACCTATCCTGCAGGCAGCAGCCCCTATCCCTATGGGCGCCCACCAGGCCCGGTTCTAGCGGGTGGGCCGGGTGGGCCCGGCCCACCCAAAGATGAGCCTGGCCCACCCAAACAGGAGCCTTGGCCCTCGCAGTGAGGGCTTGAAGGCAGGCGCAACGCGCAGGTCGTGTGTGTCAGCCCGGGGAGACAGCTTCCCGGGCGCACACACACACAGACAGTTTAAGATTATCGCAGCCGCACCAAAGTACTTAACAGGTCTTTAAAAGACCATTAACATGTTAATTAGGCTTTGTTTACTTTTTTCACCCCTTCATCTCTGCATGGTGAAAGGGGACAAATCCTCTATGCAACGCAGCGGAAAAGTGGTCTGTTTATTCCTAGTCACCCCCTGAACCCTGCAGCTGCTTATCACATAAGGCTGTGACACAAAATATAACTAATGGAGTAGGTAAGAGAATGTGTTACAAAAAAAAATCTTTTTAAAATCTGCACAGGCCCAGCAGGACGCATACTTCGTATGTGCTTCATTTAAACAGTTTTTATCATTTCATCATAGCTGATGCTGGTCAACAATAAAACAATACAAAATGGCAATGTCCAGATAAAGTTGGTGATTAATGATCCTGCTTTAGAGCAATCGTTTGTCTGTTAGTATTTTTTTAATGCAGACGCACTGTATTTTATGTGGATAGCTCAGTGGGTTACTGCCTTTGTCACAGAGATCCTTGTGTTACTTCAGAAGTTACAATCCTAACAAAAGGCAGTGAACAATGAACTGCCACCAAAGAGCTGCAAACAAACATGAATGGTATAATTAGAACTTCGCTTTTTTTTGTTTTGTGATATAGTTAGAACTTCCCTAGTCTTTTCATTATTCTAATGTTGCTAAAATGAGTATGTTTGGGCAGATATACATTTTTATCAGTAAAGCTGACCCCCATGGAATACTCTTTAAATCCTAAGGTTGTGTTTCCCCAGACCAAACCCTCTTAAAATATACTACACCAGAATGGATGACCTATGATTCCTACACCTTGTAATCCTCATTGCCTTATGTGACATTCCCTGTAGACTGATTTACATACCTGCATGATTCATTGTCTCTGTAAGTGTGTGCGTGGTGTAAAGTACTGACACACACTACATTGATATGGGCAGCGTTATACAACAAATTAAATGCATATGAGAGAGGGGATACGTAAACATGAGGGGCGCTGGTGGAGGGTGCCAGTGAGGGAATCCGAGGAGGAGGTAGTGGGAGGGGCTATGGAGCGATGAGGGGCACTGTTGGAGGATGACAGTGAGGGAATCCGAGGAAGAGGTCATGGGGTGGAGGGGGAAGCTAGGGAGAGATGAGGGGCACTGGTAGAGGGTGGTAGTGAGGGAGTCTAAGGAGGAGGTCATGAGGGGGATGGGCTACAGAGAGATGAGGGGCGCTGGTGGAGGGTGGCAGTGAGGGAATCCGAAGAGGAGGTCATGGGGTGGAGGGGGAGCTAGGGAGAGATGAGGGGCACCGGTGGATAGTGGTATTGAGGGAGTCTGATGAGGAGGTCACGAGGGGGAGGGGCTACAGAGAGACGAGGGGCACTGGGGGAGGGTGGCAGTGAGGGAATCCGAGGAGGAGGTCATAAAGGGGAGGGGCTATGGGGAGATGAGGTGCACTTGTGGCGTGTGGCAGTGAGGGAATCCGAGGAAGAGGTCAATAGGGGGGCATGGACGGATGAGGTACACTGTTGGAAGGTGGTAGTAAAGGTATTTATGAAGAAAGAGGTTTTTGGTGCAGCGCCCAAAAAGACTTTTGCATCAGCGCTGAAGCCGGCCCTGTCATGGCCTTTCTGTTTTTGTTTATTTAATTAGCAGTCGGGCCATATGGGCCACTGTGGAACATACTTTAAAGTGCGTGCTAATTATATTTATTGCTCTATTCAATGTTTTAAGTATGAAGGTGATTTTACTAATGTTTTTAACGGGAGATGGTGCCTGACATGGAGCGGGGCCCAAGGTCATCTTTGAGATACGGTGCACTGCAGAGGAATAGTGGCTAATCAAGCTTGTAAGGGAGTGCGTTGAAGAGTCCGTGGTCAGGTGGAGGTAGTATTGAAGAGGGATTCTCCCTGAAGGCTCACACAGAGGGAGCCCGAGAAGTGTCACTTGCCTGATACTCCCACCTCAGAAACCTCCTCTTCCCATCAAAGGAACATTACATAGAAAAAACACTTTTTGTGAGTGATAACATTAAAAAGAGATTTGGAAAAGAGTGAGTTTTACTGGGCCTTGTAAGACTAAGAAGAGGTAAAGGAGGGCCCTGAAGCAGGCCTGCCTAGACATATATGCGACAAATCGAGCCCGCCGTGGCCCACCCAAATGCGTCCTTGGCCCACCCAATTAAAAGTTCCTGGAGCCGGGCCTGGCGCCCACCTCATAGACACCGTGACCTCGAACAGCAGAGCCATGCATCATGTGACGTGCACAGACCTCAGACACAGCACATTGCTGATCATATTGCTGACCATGGGCCTCCCTCTCAGAGGCCAGAGCTCTAGTGATCAAGTGTAATTAATATAACCTGATTGGGCGAATTTGCTTTAAAACTGTCAAACTTCAAAATCAATATATGTTATATATATATATATATATATATATATATATATATATATATATATATATATATATATATATATATATATATATATATATATATATATATATATATATATATATATACATATATATCTCATTAAACATACATATTATAAAGTCTATGAAATAGCAATCAAACTCTGAGATGTATTTACATACTTTGCCCCTACTTTAGATTCTCTCATGCAGAGCAATGCTACATAAGCAGATCAAATGACGTAACTCCCAGAAGCCCCTTCTCTAGGAGCAGCCTCTTCATCGGGTGCTGCCCTTCCAAGCTGAGGAACGGGGCTGGCTGTTCAAGGAACCCAGTGCGTTCCCCGACAGCCGAGCATGAACACACACTGGCAGATTTTGTTTCTGCCCGCTTTCATTTTAATTTGGTTGTTAACAAGCATGTATTTGATCTTTTTGAACCAATGTTAATAAAAAACAGATGATCGGCTTGGTTAAAATATGCTGCAGCTTACTTCAAGCACTCAGTGCTGCAATTACCACTAAACCCATTATCTGACTGCCGGCGGCCTGGACCCAGAGGAAGAAGGGGGCATATGCAAGGGAGGGTTCTGCTGATGACGATTGTAACGTGGTGACGATGATGACGTGGGCAATAGGGTGACCAACCGTCCGTAAATTTCACGGACAGTCCGTAATTTCGGCCGTCTGTCCGTTGTCCGTGAAGGGTTTTTTAACGGACGCCATTTGTCCGTAATTTTAACTGGTCACACAGCTGGCCCCCACCTCCCTTCTTGACTCTAATGCTGCTGAGGTCGGGTGTAACAGACTCCGATGCTGTATGAAAGCTCAGATACCCAGCAGCACTGGAGAGGCACAGCTGGATAGTAACCCTCACACCTTCAGCCCTTTATGAGCTGTTAAGAGGTGCTTGAAGGTGACTGAGAGGCGGGGGGGGGGGGGGCTGCAGCTTCTGGAGCAGGGGCATCTATTCAGATGCAAACACCCCTGAATGCATCTTGTATCTGCAATTGGTGTGAGACATTCCCCCTTTCTGCCCAGGGCCCCAAACATCCTAGAACCGGCCGAGGCAGCACTTGGTTCTCTTCACAGAGCTTAATTAGTCACTAAATTGTAAACAAACCTCGATTCTTCAAACATGCAGTCTATATTGTAATGAAATAAAGAAATGGCACAATCGCACCCACACTGATTAACAAAGTATGGAGGACAATTAGTTAAATCAGTTCTCTTGGAGTATCTCCTTTCAGTACTGTACATCAGTGTGGGGGGGTGAGGGGGGCAAAATTAACATTTTGGAAACCCAGGCTGTCTTCTCATTGTCTTGTCTAGGAGGGGGTGTGGAGCCCTCCCCACCCTGGAAGAGACCGAGATGGTACTAGAATACTGCATGCCCACCCCTGTGCCCACCCTGGTGGATGCTGTTCCCCCCATGTGGTGGCTCCTGCCCCCCCCGCCCCCGCCGGTGATGGCTCCTGTCCTCCCCTGTGATGGATCCTGTCTCGGCTTCTTTGCGAGTCCTGGGATGGCTTCTGCAGCGAGGGTGAAGTTCTTGATGGGTGGGCGAGTGAGTAAGTGAAGGGATGGCTGGATGAATTAGTGAAAGGGTGAATGGATGAATGAAGGATTGATTAGATGGATTGATTAGATGGATAATGGGAGAGGATGGATGGATTGATGAGTGAGTGGAAGGATGGAAGAGAGAAAAGGGAAATAGCTGGATGTATTGGTGGAAGGGTAGCTGGATGGGTAAAAGGGTGGATGGATGAGTGAAAGGATGGATGAGTGAAAAGGTGGATGATTAGTGGGTGGATGGATTAGTGAAATGATGGATGGATTGATGAATTGATAAGTGCAAGGGAAAATGGATGGACGGATGAGTGAAAGGGTGGATGTAAGGATGGATGAGTGAGTGAAAGGGAAGTTAGATGGACAACATGATGAAAAGATGAGTGAAGGAGTGAAAGGATAAATGGATAAGAGAAAGGATGGATGAGTGATAGGGTCAATGGATGGATTCATGAGCGGATGGATGAATGGGTGGGTGAGTGGATGATGGAAGGAAGGATTGCTAAGTGAAAGAGTCGATGGAGAGAGAAGGGGAGGATGATGGATGACTGAAAGGGTGGATGGGTGGAAGAATGAGTGACTGGGTGGATGGATGAGTAAGTGAAAGGATGGCTGGATGGGTGAAAGGGTAAATGGCTGGATGGATGAGTGAATGGATGGATGGGTAGAAGAGTGGATGGATGAGCGTTCAGATGGATAGGGTGAAAGGGTGGATGGATGGATAATGGGTGTATGAGTGATAGGATGGATGAAGGGATGGATGAGTGAAATGATAGATGGAAGGATACATGATGGATAGCTTTGCAAATGGCTGAATATGTTTAGATATGGCTGGGCTTACTTATATACTATTGCGCGACCTCTGATGTGTCTGTAAAACGTATCCAATTGTCCTGAAGTTTTGTCCTGAATTTTGACCTCCTGTCCTGAATTTGTGTCCTGAATTTTGACCCTTTGTCCTGAATTTTTACACTCACCGTCCTGAATTTGCACCAATGCCAGTTGGTCACCCTAGTGGGCAATACCACGTCGCCGAAGCAATTGGGAAATCGGGGTTAAAGAGTAACGTGCTAAAACAGAACAGGTAGCGCTAAGCTGAAGGCCAACTACGTGTTTCTGGTTACTCAATAGGCAGAGCAGTGCCGAGACTATTCTGGGAAATGGTGCCCATCGGGTGTGCAATGGAGCACATTGATATGCACATAACCTGCTTGCACCCTTGGTGCCACTATGTTTACTCCCACGGATTATACATTCTGGGTTCTGGCTTTTTTTACGTTCTTGCAGTGCATCAGTGTCTGCAATCAATGGCTGAAAGAGGACTCATTTGCACAATGAAAACAAAATGTTCCGTCCTTCCTTTTGCCCCTTTCACATGTTCCCTACATATTTACTTCCACACACTCCCGTCTACGTAGTCCCCTCTTTTGTAAATTCGCCCACTCAGCCCCCGCCTCCCAATCTCTTCCATTTTAATTTCATTTTCTTCTTACCCAACTCTCAACATTTCCGTTCTACTCCCTGCACCTTAAATCTGAAGGAGATCAGAGGTGAAACCTTGCTAATATTAAAAAATAAACACAAAATGAACATGAAATTAAACAAACTATCCTGTATTGCTGCTTCATCATTGTATCAGATAAGCGCCATGTCCTTTAGCTCATGCTCATTCTGTTAAATGAGAGTGCCCATGTCAGAGCCAAGACATGAAGCGGCCTGGCACCCGAGGCGAGGATTTGAAATGTTCCCTTGTTAGTCCAAAACTGTGTACTCATTTTGATACTCTCTGAAGGTCGTCTGCACCCACCACCATGAGCTCTCCCAGCTCCAGCATACACCATAGTGAAACTCCACAGGATGCGTCTGATTGTAGAAGTTTCTGTTCTCCCTTACCACAGAAGCTGCTGTTGCAACATGTAGTAGAAAGTACAAGCTTTGCTTTTGGGTGTCCCGCTTGAACTCTCTGAAGTACCCTCAGAAGCTATGTGACGACAATCCCTATGGGTACTCCAAGGTTTTTTTTCGAACCCCATTGAGAGACCCACAAAGAGACAGCTGAAAGAGGCCGGATGATTTGAAGAGTGAGCTTAAATAAAGAGCTCCAAAAGGGTTTAAATGCTGAAGAAGAGTGATACAGCAATGAAAAGAAGGAAGAGCAGCCCCAGAAGTGGAGGCGAAGAGGGAATACAATCCATGTCGCTGAATGCAAGCATAAAATAGTTTTAACCTGTGCTTTAAGAGGATGGTCAACTAAACCTCTGGGGTCCTCACTCACTACCAAGGAACAGGCATCAAAGACTTGAGTAAAGGTCTGAGTAAAAGTTTCAAGGGTGCAGCCAATAGCTACTGCAGTGAATGCTTTAGAGGACAAGTAGATGCCCTTAGTTGATTATCAAAAGAAAACAGCTGTGAGGCAACTGAAGTAGCAATTTAGATCAGATAGAGTCTGTCACTTAAAAGGATGGCTGGTGTTGCATGGCACCACCCAAGAAGTACTTGACTAAAACATTTTGAAACAATGCACTTGAAAATGTAACTTCGCCCGCAAACTGAAAGGAGAAATTCTGCCTCATTCATGTGCTTCCAGATGATCCCCATCTAGCCCCTGATAATACTCTGATGCTGAATGTAGGACAGTGAGACCCGCAGTGTCCAGGACCAAGTAGTATTCTGAAACCCAAAGATTTAATGGCAATACTTAACAAAGGCGTAATACTGGTGTTAATCAATGGACATGAAATTGTATCATTACCTACATTTAAAAGGTAAGAAGAGTATAATCTTGAGAGACTTTGGCAATGAATACCTCTCGCTCAGAATCAAGGCAGGACAAGTTGCAAAAGATCGAATGACTTAAGGATTTATAAAGGAAAACACATCCCAAAGGGATCCTGAAAGCCTTGTCTCAATGAATGCAGAAAATTAAATTCAGCCCAAACATTTTAAAACAAGCATTGGCAATGCCAATAAGTCTGGCTGTAAAGGAATGCTGCATAGTAATGTGAAGTACTACATGTAAATAGCACAGCAATAAATATGTATTTGTGTGGAAGCCGGCAGTGTTGCTCTCACTATCCCTTGCAGATATCAAATTTGAATCAGATGATGTAAAATATTTAGTTTAAAAGGAATGGAAGTTATGGTGAAAGCATTCTCTCATTCCCCCTATTTTCGTTCCCTGGCAGCCTTTGTTATGTACCCCAAGGTAAATGTAGAGCAGGTGCTGTTTCACGTATGTTCCTGAGGGTTAAGTCATACAATGGTCTCCTTTGGAGGCTAACATTGGCAGCCACTGGCATGTTGTTTTGCCGCTCTCAAGACTGTGAGCCATCTAGTGGTTAGAGACTCCTTCCTCACAGTTAATCACTAGCTTAACATATTTGTTCCCTTATTTGTCCCCTTCTAGGGAGTTTTTAACACCCTGTCTGCAGGGTGATGTGATTTTAATGTGAGTATGTCAGATTCAGTTAACTAAGGGAAAACTATCCACTACAGGGGTTATTCATCAACATTTCGCACATGCACTCATACGACGCAAAGTGACGCAAAGCATTACCTCAATTTACTTCCCATTGAAAAAGGCCCGCTGGGGCAGCACACAAGTTGCACAGCACTACAGGAGCACACATGTTAATCATAGAAAAACTACGCCTGCCTAAATAAAACTTTAAACTTGGGCCTGCTGAAACTCATTTCAGCAGCTTTTCTGTTTGTGGACCTTTGTATTCTTTGAAACAAACATTCTGTGTCAATGAAGCAAGTGGAGTTATGTGCCAGCCGCACACTCTGAGTGGAAATCCTGCAGTGATGTTACCAGAGGAAACCAGCAATGCCAATTAGACTAGAAAAGCGGCAAGGCAGTGGAGAAGAAAGGGGAAAATACAGCTTTGTCCTTTAAGTACCACAGCTACAAATAGCCCAATAGCATACAGCAAAAAACACACCCTATCTTGTTCGACGATATGAATACATCTCAGCATACCTATTTATTAATTTATTTTATTTGAAGTAGCACCAATAAGAATGAATGTAGCAGCCTTATAGATGCTTTGGTGCCTTCGGAGATATTATAAACATCAAACATTGACAGAAAAAGATCAACCTTTAACAACACCGACAGTTATCAATTAACAAGAGTAGTGTGCACAGTGTGGAGGAAATGCAGTCAGGGTGTGAATTAACAAGCATACATATAGTGAGTCTAACACCTATCCTGAAGCAGAGATAGCTACAAAAACACAAAAGAGCCCCAAGGCTGACCTTTAAAATGGTAAAATAGTTCAGTTTTACTCAAAGAGTAAAAATATGTTTCACAATTCAGCAGCCAACTGACCTGACCTCACATTGTCACTTGTGAAGGGGCATGGATAGTTTGAACCTCTCTGTTCGCACTTACTTATTAAACATTGCTAAGAAGACAGTGATGGCTTCATCCTAAACTTTTGCTTGCTTAGTACATGGGCATTCATAATGACTACTGTATGGCATAAATCACAAACTCTATTTCTTGCGGTGTTACCAATAAAACTCAAAGTCACATATTTATTGAGGTCAAAAGATTAAAAGGAAAAAACATCCCACTATGAATCAAACTGCATACATTTCTACTGGTGCAATTTTGCTCCGACACAGGTACTGACCAGAATAATGATGGCATGGTACCAGAACTTTGCTATCTTTTAATAATCCTTTCCTTTTTATAATCCTTTTCCTACAGATGAAAGTAGGAAACAACTATAAAAAGATAGCATAGATGGAGAACTTTAATATGATTAGAAAGCAGTCTAGTGCAAAACCATTGTAGTTTATACTTTATATGCTCTCTCCAGATGTCTTTATTTAGGTAGTCCTATTCTCGAATTCAACCAGGAGAGATGATCTTTGGAGACTGTAGTGGTTGGCATATTAAAGGTCTAATGTAACAAAGATGGCTCATCATGAAAAATGTGTATACTTTTGTATACTTTTTAAATTGTTATTTCCTTTGGATTTGTATATTTAATTGAAGGTTTACTTTTAAATCTTCGTTGAAACTTTTTAAGCCTTTATTCTTAAAATATGATTGTTTATCACACCAATCTACACTGGACTTGGTGTGTGAAATAAAATTCCAAGACGCAGAATTTGCCTTAGGCAATATTAAGTTATGAAAAAGTTTTATATATGATAACACTTCATGTGCATGTATTTAAACAGTTTTGCTTAATCAAATAATTAAAAGTGTCCCTATACTTATATGGTCTCTCCAGATGTCTTTAATTAGGTAGTTCTATTCTCGAACCCAACAAGGAGAGATGATCTTTGGAGATAGTAGTGGTTGGCATATTAAAGGTCTAATGTAATAAAGAAGGCTAATAATGGAAAATGTATAAGCTTTTTAAATTGTTCATTCTTTCCTTTGGATTTTGGACATTTAATTGCAGTTTATTTTAAAATTTTCTTTGAAACTTTTTAAGACCTTTATTCTTAAAATATGGTTGGCTATCACATCAATCTGCAATGGACTTGGCGAGTGAAATAAAATTCCAAGATGCAGGAGTTGCCTTAGGCAATATTAAGTTTTGAATACCTTTTATATATGATAAGCCTTTTGCATGCATGTATATTTAAAGAGTTTTGCTTAATGAAGTAATTAATAATATCCCTATGCAAAATAGTGTTGCCAGAATGTTATCTGACATAAATATTGAGGGCTTGATTAACAAAAGACCTCCGCAATCATGGAAGAGGCCATGGAGTCGTGGGGGAGTCTCCGCACTCGGGTCGGAAGCTGCACCATGAGAATTCTCACTGCAAAGATTTCGCCCCGAGTACGACTACCCCACAACGACGGGGGCTCCGCCATGAGCGTGGAGGCTCTTTGTGAACCAGGCCCTGAGTCATTAATATAGTTTAGAAACTTATCATGTCATTGTAGTCAATTAAAAAAATTGCCATACAATAGGCTGATATTTTTTAAAGAATATTTGTTTTACAGTAAATTCTGTTATAGAACCAACAATTACATTTGCACCATCAGGACGATATATTGATAAGTGAAAAGAATACTTGTGAATGGCCACTCAGTAAAACTTTGTTGACAAATTTCGTTTCATCAGTACAAATATACATAATCCGGCCTCAGGATTCAACCTTGCCTACAAAGTTACATTTTTCTGTTGTGCACTTTCAACTCATTTAGCTAATTTACAACTGTGAGTTTGGTAATCTCTTCAAGCTGACCCACCTGGAACCTTTGGTGAAATTCAAAGCTTTGGGCCACCGTCTAACTCCACTACCCATATATCATGCTGAATTGGCGTGCAGTGATCCACTCACTTTCTTTCAGTTTGTATTGTGGTAATGGTGAAACCAAAATCATATTGAACCACTTTGGAAAATTTACAGTAGGACTGGGAGCACGCTGGACAATGACCAGCACTGTGATTGAGCTCTCATCTGCCGTACATGCCTCATACACTAGTTTGTGAGTGATGCTTCATTTCTCTCCAGTACCACCAGTGCCTGACAATCTCACATGAATCCACATACTAGGACTTTCTATAAATTATACCAACTTTCATATATAATAGAATGCTAAAATAATGCTTTTGCCACATTGTATTGCACAAAGTAGTACACAACAATTAGCAGTTTATGTATTTCCTAACTTAGAATCAATGGTGGAACGAAAAATGATGCTCCCGCAGAATGTGAAGAGGAGGCCCTAACTCCCCAGTATCTCACAGACATTCATTGGTTCAAGGCTGAATGCCCCCCCCCCCCCCCCGGCACCTCAGGGGCTAAACACATGTGCTCATCCTAAGCTGTCTCACTCCGAGGGCTTTACTAAGAGATGGAGCTGTACAAGCATAAAAGACAACAATAAAATCTATCTTAACAGAGAAAACTGCAAGAGCACAAGAAAGAAGAGCATGAGTAGCACCATTTGAAATACACTGTAGCTGGGTGAAAAAATAATACAAATGAAGAATTTCAGTAGACTTGAGGAGCAGGTGGTATTTTGACAAATTATGGAGAGTCGTGATATAAACAAAAGCAGGACCTCTTTCAGCTTTCTTTTAAAGGTCAGTCAAAGATCCCAAAGAAGAAGATTCTAGACTTTGGGACTCAGAGCTGAGAAAGACTGGTTCGGTGTATGTTTTCCTGAAGAGTGGAGTCTCCAGGATTATCAAGTTAGAGTTTCTCAGATGGTATCGCCGACAGAATTGGAGCAATCTTTCTGCCAGGAAGATGGGAGTGCCAGATTAGAGACTTTTGTGGACCAAGCGAGCAGTTTTAAACAAGTTCTTAGCCTACAATAGTAGGTAGTTTAGCTTTACATCAGAATATTTTCTTCTTTAGAGATGTTTTCTGACACGCATATAATATCCTAAATATCATTAGTACAAATATTGTCCAACCAGGCGCAAACTTTCTGTTATTAACTTATTTGGGGAAATGATTTTATAAATTATATTTAAGAAAGAATATATATGTAAAATAATATTCTGATACCAAAGTTCTGATGGCATACCACCAGTTTAGGGAGGTTAAACTGGATGCAGGTAAAGCATCGAATTTCAAATGGAAGACAGGCCTGCAGCTCAGAAGAGCGTAAGGCTGTATTGATGTATATATATTTTTTTTTTGGTAACATTTTTATTTGTAGTTTGAGAAAAGTAAAACAACACATGCAGGTTACCGAGGTGTCATACAGGCCACAAGGCGCAAGGAGCTTTAGGAGGCAACATAAGCATAACGGAACCCATAAGCATGTCTCAGGACTCAATGACCAGTTCCGGGCATCTGTCTGTGGGTCCGTGCGTTGGAAAGTGCAAGTAGGAGTCTGACCCTCCCGCGGTCCGTCATAGAAGACTCGCACAGGCGTTGGCCTCGTCTATATGTACCTCAGTAAACCATGAACCATAAATGAAAGAAACTCCCCCCCTTCCTCCCTCCCCCTGCCCCCATGGCGGCGACTACATTCACACCAGCATACATTCCATCCATATCACTGAACCTGAAACAGGTGCACTGACCGCAGAGATGCAGGACAAACAGCGGATGGTAGGCCTTTAGAGAGGAATGTGACCAGGGGACCCCACTGAAACTGGAAATTTTTGAAATTATCGAGGAAGATGTCCGCCATTCTTTCCATGCTTAGACGCCTCCAGAGTCTAGCGTGCCACAGTGAGACTGCCGGTGCCTCCCTCTTTTTCCATGCAGCAGCCAGTGTAATCTTGGCAGCTCCAATACAAAGCCACAAGATTTTCTTGTCTGCCCGCGTCTGATGTTCTAGGCCGGGGTCACGCAGGCCCAATAAGACTGAGGCCATAGAGTCCTCAATAGGATATTGAAGAATGTCCCTGATGTGCGAGAGGATCTCCTCCCAATATGGCCGAATCACTGGGCAGTCCCACCAGATATGCTGGAAATCCCCGAGGAGCCCACATCCCCTCCAACATTTGTCGGAGACGGCCGGATAATAGCGGTGGAGCCTGGTAGGACACAAGTACCATTGCATCAGTGTCTTGAGGTGAGCTTCCCTTAGATGGAGCGAGTGGTTAAATGCCGTCAGGTCCCGCCACAGCGCCGACCATTCACTGTCGGAGATATCTCTCCCTATCATTTCTTCCCAATGCTCCATATATCGTGGCCTGGGCGATACCGCTGATTTAAGCAGGAGCTGGTATAGGAACGAGATGACGCCCTTCATGACGGACGTCCGCAATATAAAGGCCTCGAACGGCGATGGAGGTCTCGTGGCCGCCTCCAGCATACCCGGTGACGTGGCCCAATGGAGCAACTGTACATGGCGATATCGGTCAGACTGGGGGATCCCATAATCCCTCATGCAGTTAGCGAACGTAAGGGGTTCCTGACCATGGAACAGGTGAGTCAACGCTCTGCAGCCTCCCATTCTCCAAGCGTCAAAAGCCCCCTCCCGAGACGCCGGGGGAAAGCCGGGTTAAAGTGCACAGGGGTGAACGGCGAGGGGAACGTAGTCCAGCGGTCGTCCGAGGCCAGGGTATCCCACACCTTTAGCGTGGTTCCCGTAGGAGTACTAATATAGGCGTTCAGGGGGCGGTCTTTCTTTGGCTTCCACGCCAGGTCCCAAATTGACCTGCCCGCCACACTCCGGTCCATATGAAGCCAATGTTTTTCAGACTTTTGCTGTGACCACTCCACCAGGACCCTCAATTGCGCCGCTTTATAATAAAGCTGCATGTCCGGCAGCCCCACGCCACCCTCGGCTTTCGTCCGACGCAGTACTGAAAAGGACAGACGTGCACGGCCTCCTTGCCATACAAATCGCAGGATCTGCGTCCTGAGACGCCAAAGTAGTCACCGTCTAATGGTATGAGCAAGGCCTGAAATAAATACAGGAATTTAGGGAGGAGGACCATCTTTACAGCGTGGATCCTACCCAGCCATGACAGGAACTTAGGTTTCCATCTCTCCAGTTCGGCTCGAGTCTTCGCTAGCACGGGAGGGAAGTTGGCTGAGAATAGTTTGTCCACAGTCTGAGTCAAGTGGACCCCCAGATAGACAATTGAGGTATCGGCCCAGGCCAGAGGCGTCAGAGGGCGCACTCGTTCCATCTCTGAGCGTGAGAGAGTAAGATTCAAGATATGTGACTTGCTATAGTTCACCTTGAATTCGGCCACCTCTTCATATTGCCGCAAAACCTCCGTTATGCACGGTAATGAGCTTTCTGGGTCCGCCACGGAGAAGAGAATGTCGTCCGCGAAGAGCGTGATTTTATGTTGCTCCCCTGTGAACGGAATGCCCCGGATCCCTTCCCGCTCCCGCACTGCCACAGCTAAGGGTTCAATGCTGAGCGCGAACAGGAGCGGTGAAAGAGGACAACCCTGTCTAGTGCCTCTAGAGTGCGGAAAAAACGCCGACATGTGACCATTCACAGCTACGCGAGAGCGAGGGTTGGAAAAGTTAGCCCTCACCATGGTGATAAACCTCTCCGAGAAGCCAAAGGCTACCATCGTATGAAACAGGAAGCTCCAATCCACACGATCGAAAGCCTTTTCGGCATCCAGCCCCGCCAGAACCGCCGGTATGTGGAACCGGTTGGCTTTTTCTATTAGATGTACCACCCTGCGCGTATTATCATGGGTTTGACGCCCCTTGATAAATCCAGACTGGTCAGGCTGAATAATCGCCGGCATCAGATCCTGCAACCTATGCGCTAGGATCGCCGAATATAGTTTAGCATCGATGTTGAGGAGTGCTATGGGGCGATACGAAGCACACCGGGTGGGGTCTTTCCCCGGCTTCGGCAGGACCGTGATCACCGCCTCCGCCAAGGAGCCGGACGAAGATCCAGACTCCGCCATGTCATTGAAGAGGGATACCAAGAAATCGCATATGTCAGCGGCGTATGTTTTATAAAAAGAGGCAGTAAAGCCGTCTGGCCCAGGTGCCTTGTGTAGTTTTAACCTCTTGATAGCCTCTAGTACCTCTTCCCTGACAATCGGCCCCCCCAGCAACTCATTCCATTCTTTGGATATCTGGGGCAGGGGTAAACGCCGCAAATATTCCTTCTGCACATCCACATGTAACCTGTCCCCCGTGTAGAGGTCCGCATAGAAGCGGCCAAAGGTGGCTGCTTTCGCCTCATCCCTATGCTGCTCCTCACCCGTAGCGTCCCGAATCCCCCCGATGTACTCATGTTCCCGCCTGTCCCTCAACTGACGAGCCAGGTGCCGTCCCACCTTGTTCCCACTACAGTAGGATTGCCGACCCAGCCGCAACATCGTCAGTTCGGTCCTATTGTTGTAGTGTGCTCTCAACTTCCCCCGGACCGCGGTCAGGGGTCGTAGGGTCACCCTCGAGGGCCTGAGCTTATGAGCCTGTTGAAGGCTCGCTAGTTCGGATTCTAAGTCCTCTCGGTCCTTGCGCCGCAACCTGTTGAGGTTAGCATTGAGGCCCAGGCACGTGCCCCTGACAGACGCCTTAAAGGCGTCCCATGTATTGGACCACGAGGTGTCGGACGCGGGATTAAGTTAAAAAAACTCTCTGATGGCCCTCCGCAACGCCTTATTAGAGGCGTCATCTCTCAACACAGAGGCCGGGAAATACCATTTCCGATGACCATCTCCGGACGACAACCAACGAAGGCTAAGCACCAGCAGACTGTGGTCAGACACTGAAAGTGGAAGAATGGTGGCATCGACAACGTCCCCCCTAAGGGCCTGGCTAAGGAAAATGTGGTCCAATCGTGAGTAGGAGTGGTGTACATGCGAAAAAAAGGTGTAGTCCCGAGTGGTAGGATGGAAAAAGCACCAGCCATCAACCAGCCCCAGCTCCCCCACCAACTGCTGCGAGGAAGCAGAGAACACCCCCGTGTCAGCTCTATGGGACCCAGAACTATCCAAATCCTTGTCCCACACCAGGTTAAAGTCCCCCAGGAGGAACAAGTGGCCTTCAGCAAAGTCACCCACTCTCTGTAATAGACCTTGTAGAAACTGATTTGAACCGCATTGGGCATATAAGTCACCACAAACGTACTCAGCCGCCCCAGGACCAGACCTTTCACCATCAACCAGCGACCATCCTTATCACTGCGCATATCAATGGGTTGGAAGTGCAGCGCAGCGCGGAACATGAGCGCCACCCCCCTATGTTTTGTGGATGCAGATGCCCTGTATAGAAGTGGGTATGCCCTATGTCGAAGGCGCAACTCGTCCTTGCGTGCCAAATGGGTTTCTTGGAGCCCCACTATATCCAACTGATGTTCATTCATATACTTCCATATTTTCTGTCGCTTCTGTGGCGAATTCAAGCCCTTAATATTCCAAGACGCTATACTAACAGGCATATCGGTCCCAGAAAAACAAAGCTTTCAGTAGGCATTTCCATAACCTTCCCCTAGCAGACGAGAGCCCACCCGCACATTGATTGTCAGCCTCCAAGAACTCTAACACCCCTACTTCATGTTCCACGCACTCCCCCAACACCCCCCCCATATCGCCATACATGCCACAAACCACTCATGTCGCCGCCATCGCATTCTCCTGCACCCTCCCCCATGTTCCCCCCCGCCCCCATCCGCAACCCCCCCCAACAGGAACCCAATAAGAAACAGCTCAAGATGTCACATCTAAGAACACAACCCTCCCAACTCCAAAACCCGCCCCCCCCCACCCACTCCCCCCAACAGAAGAACAAAAGTAAACCTATCCAGGCACTAAACCTGAGTCGGGTAGTCATCAGTTCCAGTAGACCGTAGTTCGTCTGGCCCCTCTGGACTGATACTGGAGCAGGGGAATCAACCTAGTGATCCCCAGGCCACGGTCCGGGGTGTCTTCTCCAAAAAGTACAATCGAACCCCCAGAACCTCAGGGCTAGAGCCCCTCCGACGTCGTTCAGCGAAACAGGGGTCAGGCTGCTCCAGAGCTTGCTTGAGAATCAGCCATCGTTGCGGAAGCCACCTAAGCCACCGCCGCACCCCTCTCCTGCACGCTGGTCGTGCGATCCGGTCGTCGTCCCCCCGGGGAGGCGCCAACTCTATGCCAAGAGGAGGAGCGATGTCGTCTCCGCGGCGACGATCCACGGGCCTCCTGGGACGGCGCGACGTCCTCAAGACCCAGAAGATCCCGTGCCACCTGCAGGGAGCTGATCTGTGCTAGCCTATTCTGCCAGCGAAAGATGATGCGAAAAGGATGTCCCCAGGAGTAGGAGATATTGCGTTCCCGCAGGAAGGCGGTCACAGGACGAAAGCTTCTCCGTTTCTGAAGCGTCGATGCCGCCAGGTCCTGGTAGAGCTGCGGGCGATGGTCCCGAAATTGCAGAGTGGAGATGGTTCTAGCTTTCCGCAGGATACGTTCCTTCAACTGAAAGTCATGCACACAAACGAGGATATCTGGCGGCGGTCCCCCCCCGCGCCTGGGCAACCCCACTCTATGTACTCTGTCCATCTTTATTTCTCGAACATCTTCCTCATCCAGAATCTGCACGAACAGGGCTTGGACGTACTCACGCAGGTCTCCCGCCTCGCCGTCCCACGGCACCGCCTTGATACGGATGTTGTTTCGCCGGGAGCGGTTCTCTAGATCCTCAGCGTGGGTCTGCAGATCCAAATTTTGCTCAGTAAGGCGGATGACGTCCTGTTGCAGTTGGTGCACATCACTCGCCATACTCAAATCGTGGTCTTCCAGTGTCGCCACTCTCTCGCCAAGCCCATCAACATCTCGCCTCACCTCCCGAAGGTCGGAGGCCAATTGCGAGCGGAGTTCGGAAATATCCTCTTTAATGGACGCAAAGAGCTCAGTCATGAACGCCTTAGTGGCGGGCTCCTCATCTTCCGATTGCTTTGACGAGCCGCTGGCTCCAGGCGAGGCCGGCTGCTGTGAGGATTTAGGGGCACCATCCTTCCCCGGCTTCCCCTTCCGCGACGCGTTGGACATCTTTAAGGTACCTTCTGCTGCTCGCGAGCAGACGTTCCCTCCACTCCAGAGGCCCAGTTGGGATGCACAAGCGAGGCCCCGCGCCGGCCGGCAGTGCAGCTGTCCCCCTCCAGGCGATCCGATCAGGCGTGCGACCTCTCCATCGCCGGTAGGTACACCTCCTAAGACCACCCAGCAATTGTCCAGCGCCCCCTCCAAGCCAGGAAGCACAGAAGCGGGGAGGAGCTACCACACCGGGCCCGTAGGGAGGCGCCCGATATCACAAGGCTCCCCGATCAGGCGACCAAGATATAGGAGTCAGCCGGGCCAGGTCGCTAAGGCCGCCTGATAGGCGCAGTCAAAATGGCGGCTCCAGCCTTCCGCCCCGCCGCGTTCCCAGCGGCGAATTCGTTTGGACCGCTCCGTTAGTATATGGGACCCACCAACAAGGACACCAGGCACCCCAGGAAGCTCACGTGCCCCGTCCCAGATACGGAGGCTGACCAGCACGGCTCAATAGCAGTCCCCGGCAGAGGTCGCGGTATAAGCAAGGCCGGGTCCGCCTCCGCCCCTCCACCAGGCCCGCTTCTGTAGTCTAGGCCCCTCGGGTGTCAGTCTTTAGCCCCTGCAGCCCCCGCAGCCATCTACTCAACTGGAATGGCAGCCTCCGTAGCCCGGGGGGGGGGTCAGCTCACCGCCGTCTTCCCGGCTCCTCCGGACTCCCGCTCTGCCGGCTGCCTCCGCCGGGTCCCGATCCGCAGCTCTCCGCTCTCAGCCGCTCACCAGGCCAGTATCGCTGGGGCCCTCCCTGTGGAAGCACGGGACCCCGTACCCGGCAAGCCGCGTCCTCTGCACCTCGGCAGGACTGTGGGGCCGCAGAACGCCAGCGCGGGCCGCCTCCTCTCTGCGCCGGGCACCGCCCAGATCGCGACCGGCCCTCAAAGCACGCGAGACCGGTGCAACACAGGCCGCAGCTCCACTCCGATCCAGCGGGCGCCGCCGGCTTCGTTCCGCTCCGCAATCAGCACCGGACCGCTTCCCCAGGCCTCGGCGACCTCCGCTGTCCGTCTGACACCGGTCAGCATGCCTCAGACCCCGCCATTCGATGCTTTGCTGGAACGACGTCGGAGAGGCTCAAAGAAGCGTCCTACTCCGACGCCATCTTGGCCACGCCCCCCGATGTATATATTTTAATGATATGTGGGCTGAAGTCATGCCAATGCCAAGATGGAGCCTTAAGGGACTCAATGGAATAAGGCGATTGGGGTACATAAATGAGTCATAAATCTTGACTTTTTGCAACCCATTATCCAAGAACAGAAGTAAGAACAAGAGGTACAAACCTGATATTCAAATACCAGACAAGCAGTACTGGTCTCCAAGAGGACTTTGTGATCAACAGTGACAAAGGCAGCAGATAAATCCAGGAGGATCAGAAGGCAGGATTTCCCTTGTGGAGCAAGAGATGGGTGCCATCTGTAATTGGTATGTAGCAGTTTCAGTGCTATATCACATTCAGAAGACAGATAGGAAGTCATCCAGTAGGGTGCTATCGGTGATTTACTTTTTCATTTGTAAAGATACAGACTGCTTTACTAAATTGGCTAGGAAGGGCAAATGTGTGATAGCTCTGTAATTATTCAGCTCGTTAGGATCAGCACTGATGCTTTTCACCTCAACATTGATAGGCAAACACCTTGGGAGGTGGTCTTTCATACCTTTGGCTTTCTCTTTCCCAGAATTACTGCGAGCTTAATGTTTTTGTAGTGTAGGGGAGTCTTTAGTTGTAGCACAGCAATAACCAGAGTCTCATGGAATCCTTCCTCGCAAGTATACCCAGGATGCCGCTCTAGACACATAGAAAATGCTAGGCAGTCTATTATGCCTCCATTGATAAAACTATTGACTATTTAAGTAGCACACAGCACCAAACTTAAATGAAAGGGGTTAATATTACCAACATTTAGGGACTCCAAATGATTAACCTTAGCAGGCCCCTGGTGCAGATACTCCATTGGATAAGCTATTGTACTGACTTACTTAATTCCAAATTATTGGGTATATAAGTTTTAAAACCCTCGATAGGGCCTGCACAATTATGTCACTGCCTTGTGAAGAAATTGATTGATACAACGTCCCAGTTTGTCTGCCAGATTAGTAAAAATTAGGCTAGATGAAATTTAAACTATGCCAGCGTGATTTGCATAACTTAAAAAGTTCCCGAAATGATACCATTGCACCAGGTTGCTTAGTTACACTGCCGTTAATGGCAACATTTTAACTCAAACAACCAGAATGCAAGCTGCTGTTGTGTGCGGCAATTTTATTTTTTGTGTTACTTTTTTTGTATGTAGAGTGTGTCCTTGTGGCACAAATTAACATGAAAATGCATTTTGCACTAAAATATAGCACAAAATAATGGATTTGCATTTCGCACATTACCATGCAATTTAGCATAATTTCCCTTGAAATTTGCATGATTACGCAAACACATATTATGTAAATTTTATATACCCCTAGAGAAAATATCATGACAGGCCAGACCTGCTGGTGATGCTGTAAAAGTACAAGATAATGTAGAATAACACATACCTTTAACCTAGAACTTCGTTACCCAAAGCTGTCTGTGCTGTAGGGTGAGACAAGGCCACTCTACAATGACCCTATTGACTAATGGTGTAAGTTTCTCTAGTCACAGTTTCTTGTTGGCTGAGTTACTACTATGCATCTATATTCATAACTTCCGAAGGGCCGATTTAATTTTTATCTCTGTTTACATTACTCTGCTGGAAAATCTACTTCTTATCAATATTCATATTACCTTGAGGGCTGAGTTATTTGCATCCATGTTTACCCTAACTCAACGTACGAGTTTTCATCCCATGTCCTCAACATTCACATATCTCCACTGTTTGAGCAGCACTTTGTGTTACTGATTTGTTTTAGTTTGTAGAATGGAGGATTGATCACTGTGAGCTTGAGGGCCGTTAACTGGAGACATTATGTGATTATTAAGAAACAAGCAAGCTATCTGACTGCGCCCCTGCTGGGTTTATAAAAGGAAGGAAGGTGTTCATTTTATATTGTTTAACTCAGCTTTTGAAATTAGCTCCCGAGCTGAGCTCTTCCTCGTGACATCTGCAGGTTATAATTCTGTATACATAAAAGGTCAACTTTGCTCCCCTTGGAAGCCGATACAATTAGTACAATTAATTTGGGTTTGGAATGGCAAACAGTGGTATTAAGTTGTTTTGAAATAAATTCAAATTTCCTTTCATTCTTTATTACTTCTCCGACCCGGCAAAGACACTTAGACACTTAAATAGAGATCATGGAACAGTTTTTCTTTATGCACAAAAGCTCTTTTATGAGTCGGAAAATTCCTTCCAACTGGTCATATGGCTTTTTGGACACACTCTGAATAGCAAATAAGAAGGGTCGTGAAAAAGGCGCCCCAGTAGTGGGGGACGCATGCACTAATGTGTGGGAACTGCACTTATTTTTCTGGCTCAGACATTTACAGAGAGAAAGAAATGAAGCAGAAAGACAGAGGAAGATAAACGCGGAGAAACCAACTTAAAGGGAGGAAGCAGGAACCTGCAATAGTGAGATAATGGGGCATGGTGTGGTTAAAGAAGTCTGGGATGTATTCAAGACTTCTAGCAATGATATTAGTGCTGCTGGCATTTCAGTTAACCTACCGTGAGCTTCTGAGCAGAGCTTTGGGCACCAGCACTCTTTTTTTTACAAATTAAGCACTGTCAAAGAGAAGTGTATCAATGGTGTGCGACTGCAACTGCATTCGTAAACGTTGATCAGGTACCAACACTTCAAAGGGGATGTAATCTGATTCACAAAGGGGAAGGAGCTCCCTTTGAATCCCTTCCTGTTTGTGATCCTTCAGAAAAGTTTTAGAGAAAGTTTAGGGAAAGGTAGTAGTGGTCCATGGGACCGCTGGTAACTCTCAGTGAAACCTTTTTAGCAAAACAACTTTTTTTTAATGCAGTTGTTTTTCCTTTAAGAACAAGCATTTGCAATCAATCAGTCTCACCTTTGGGACATTATATGTATTTAGCTGTGCAGCACATTAGCCTGGGTGCTGAAACATCTACTGTTCTTTAACATGGAGGGAAAGTAATCACCAAACTGTGTGACACGCCAGGTATAGGAACACATGGAGAGAAATATTGCCTTACAGTGGGAAATGGTATAGTCCAAAGCTCTGTTTTAATATAAAATCAGAGCCTTTGGTGGTCACATCACTGAAAATACAAGATTTCAAAAAAATATTGTCTACGGGTGCTTGTGGAAGACAATGTCTATGGACTGGAATCTAGAGAATGCTAAAGCGATTCTGGTATGTTACTGACCTCTGCTGGTCGTTTTCTATCAAGAAAGCTAAATAGAAGCAGTTGCCAGAAGAAAAAAAAAAGAAAGTCTATCAGCAGAAAGCAATTCTGGTATTTTACTGACCTCTGCTGGTCATTTTCTATCAAGACAGTTAAATAGGGGCAGTTGAACAGAAAAAAGGTCCCTATGCTGAAGCAGACAAGTCCTAGGGCTGATCTCCAGAGCCCACAAAGTACATACACATATACGTATATATTAAGTATATACTAAAGTATACACAAGAGGTCTCAAATGCTTGACCTAAAAATGGGCTGCATTAAAAAAACAAACAAAGTTTTCTTTAATTGAACGCAATCACAGACAAGGTGGTTGGCTGACCCTTGTAGGCCACTATCCATGTGATTCTGGCCAATTACAGACAGTCTCAAATTGCAATATGCCTAATGAAAATTCAATATGCAGGTCATTTCTGTGACCCCTGCGATTTGATATTTTGTGAACTGACCTATTTGTATATTTCAAGATCATAATTGATTCACAGATAATATAATTGATTCACAAAAAACTGCACTCAATTTGCAACTACTGTTTGCAAATATATATGAGGCCTTCATTTTTTCAGTTGTCTAGGCTGGAAAGCAAGCATTATTACACAATGTAGCTCTTATACAAATGGCAGTTTGCACTGTAGGCCCCTCTGATCCACTGATTTTTCTGCCTGCTGAATACTGGCAAATGCTACTTAATGCCAACATATTTCTTTGCCCATAGACTAGGATTCACCCTATATTACCAAAAATAAGATATGGTCTAGTTTCTACACTTCAAACCTGTAACTCTGGGTTTTAATTAAAGCTTCAGGACTTCACCAATTTTTGTGGTTCTAAGCATATCACTATATCTCACTTCATCTCCAAATCGAATATGACGTGATGTATTTGGGCAATGGAAATATGTAAATTTACAGTTGTTGTACATATTTTCAAATCATCTCTCAACCCCCATTAGTGTATGGTAGTAGTACCCCACTGTGGTTTTCATTACATACATGCAGACTAGTACCTATTATAAAAAAAGAAATAATGTAAGTAATCAGACCCAATTAACACTACTGTTTGATAGTCTTTGTTAGACCTGTCATTCTTAGGTTGGTATTCCTCCTTTTTGTGCTGTATCATTTTGTGTGCCTTAAGACTCTGAGCACTTTACCACGCTGACCAGTGCTGCAATGCATTTGCTTCTCCCCTAAAAAATTGGGACATTGGTGTATACATGATTGGTATATTTAACTTACCTATTAGTCACTTGTAAAGTGGTATACCATATACCTATGGCATGTAATCTAAAAGCTACTAGGGGCCTGCATTACTGATTGTGCCACCCACACAAGCAGCCTTTATATCCTGTCTCAGGCCTGCCATATCAAGGTCTTTGTGTGCAGTGTATTGCCACTTCGATTTGGCATTTAAAATCACTTGCTAGGCCTTAAACTCCCCTTTTATTACACATGTCACCCCTAAGGTAGGCCCTAGAACTCCCTAAGGGCAGGGTGCTATGTAACTAAAGGGTAGAACATGTACTTTTATGTTTTACATGCCCTGGTAGTAACAAACAGCTAAACTCACTTTTCACTACTGCAAGGCTTACTCATCTCATTGGCGAGCATTGGGAATTATTTCAAACACTTTTAAGCTGTAATTCCTGATTAGAAAGGAGTAGCTAAATAAAATTTCATTTCTTCATAAACCCTCTTTAGTGGTACATTTGGATTTAACATTACTGTTTTACAAATGCCACTTTTAGAAATAGGACATGTCTCTGCTTTTACTGCTCTGTGTGCCTTGCAAACTGTTGGACCTGGCTCTTTTTGCTGGCTTGTCCCCAAACGTTTTGTCATCTTCCTCCTATTTTTTCCTGACCTGTTTATGTTGGTTTTAGGACTCTAGGCACTTTACCACTGCTAATCAGTGCTACAGTGCATATGCCTTGGTGATTGGTTTATCTATGATTGGCATATTTGATTTACTAGTAAGTCCCCAGTACAGTGTACCAGGGGTCCCCAGGGCCTGTAAATCAAATGCTACTAGTGGGCGTTCAGCACTGAATGTTCCAACACATTAGTAGCCCTACAAACATAACTCAGACCTGCCACCACAGTATCTGTGAATGCTGTTTTAAACTGTAATTTCGACCTGGCAAGTGCACCCATTTGCCAGGCCCAAACCTTCTCTTTTACTACATGTAAGTCACCCCTAAGGTAGGCCCAAGGCAGCCCCATGGGCAGCGTGCTTGGTATTTAAAAGATAGGACATGTACTTGAGTGTTTTACATGTCCTAATAGTGAAATACTGCTAAATTTGTTTTTCACCATTGCAAGGGATATCTCTCCTATAAGGTAACATGGGGATGGCCTTGAAATATATTTAAGTGTAATTTCCCATTGGGAGCAGATAGGGATTTGGTGTTTGGGATCCCTGAATTCACAATTTAAAAGGACATCTTTTGGTGAAGTTGGTTTTTAAATTGCATGTTTTAAAATGCTACTTTTAGGAAGTGGCCATTTTCTTGCTAAACCAGACTGTGCCTCTTCCTGTATGTAGAACCCATGACTGTGTTGGCTTGACAGTTGGGCTCTTGTGCATTCACTCTAGACAGACACATAAAGGGAGCTTGGGCGTGTCTTGCATATCCCGATGAGCCATCACCAGGCCGATGGACTTCCTGATCTAGAGTGGGGAGATGAGTCGTCACACTCGAATAGGACTGTGTGTGCCTTCACACAAAGTTGTCTCTACCCCCCTGTAGTATGTCTGGAGCCAGGTCAGGGAAAGGCATGGTCTTGTGCTCTACAAAGACTTTCCTTTAAAATGTGACTACTACAAATGCAGAAAGGGGATTAAGTATTGGACCTTTGACACCCCAAAATAGGAACACTAAAAGACTGAGGATATTCTGACAGAAAGAAAGCCTTATGCTGTAGGAGGGCATGCCACTCTGCCAGTTGCTTTGTTGTGCTGGCATGCTGCTGGCTGCTTTCATCCTGGGAGTAAAAGGACTGGCGTTGGTTTCTGAATTCTGCTCCCAAGATTCTCTAAGGGCTTGTGCGTGCTTGCCTCCTGTTAAAAAGTTTCAGGGCCGTTAAAGACTTCACCTGCATCTTGCTAACCGCAGCTGGACTTCTCGGCTGGGAGTCCTGGTTGCCAAGTGGTGTCCATTCCAGTTTTTGGACCCTAGGAATCGTGTGACTGGTGTTGCAACTTAAGAAAAGCAACATTGATGCAGTCAGTGACACAGCTGCCTGCATTGGAGCTGAGGGCATCACTCGTGAGGAGCATGACGCACCGCCCCGACTTACAATGCAGCCCTGGCATTGCCGGCGACTGCAACTCGTCGACTGCCCTGACTTAAACACAACCCTGATGCCTGTCGATGCCAGAGCCTCAACCACATCAAAACGGAGCCGATGTGGGTGACCTCCCGAAATCATAGACACTGCACCATCGTAAGGGACTGACGCCTTGCTGCCAAGGCGGCATCACCTCCCCTGCACAGCAGTAAGGAACCGACGCTGCACCAGTGACATCTCATCTCTCAGACACCGTCCAATGTCTTTGTTTTCACGGTTTTCAAGGTACTATCACTGGGGGTACATGTGACTTCGTAGTCAGTCCCCGCTTCCTGCGGTCGATGCTGAACTGTTGGATCAGTACCTGTCACAACGTCAAGATAGCCCCGGTTGGAGCTATTGTTTAGCAGGAGCTATATCTTTACAGTAATCTTTTTAAAAATTATATTGTGACTTGTGTATGTTGGATTTTGGTCATTTTGGTCTTGTTTTCTTCAGATAAATATTGGCTAGTTTTCTAAACTGATGTGTTGTCCTTTTGTAGTGCTTTCACCATGTTACTGTGTATGTGTACAAATGCTTTACACATTGCCTCTGAGATAAGCCTGACGGCTCATGCCAAGCTTTCAATGGGGTGAGCAGGGGTTCTCTCAGCTGTGTGACTCCCTTATCCTGACTAGAGTCAGGGCCCCTACTTGGACAGAGTGCAAACCCCTGCCAACTATAGACCCTATTTCTAACACAGAATGTCTCCAATAGATGTCGGGGTGGGTGACAGCTACACTTTGTGTATTCTCTTAGCACTATTGAATTCTAAGCACTATCTTTGAATTATACTTAAAAAATTCATAACTCCGGTTCTACCTCTTTGAATTTTGTAGTTTTGGTCTTGATTTTCTCATAAAAATAGTATTTTTGTGCTGTTTTTATTGTGTTATTGTGTGTGTGTATGTGTGTAATGCACAAATACTTTACATATTGCCTCTTTAGATAGACCTGCCTGCTCTTTGCCAAGTTACCAGAGTGTGAGCACAGGTTATCTTTTAATGTGCATCTAGCATACCCTGACTAGGATTGTGTTCCCTACTTGGACAGGGCCTCTGCCAACTACAGACCCAATTACTAACAGTCTTTTTTTCGTTTGTCCTGCCAATATAGCCCATTTTTGTCCTCTCATCTGTTGTTTTTTTCTCCCAATAAATAGTGAGGTAAGTTGGTCGATGACTCCTGAACCGTGGGACAGATCTCTCAAAGGACCTAGGCTAAATTGAGGAATCTTCACCTTTCTTGAATTGTGGGGCAAACTATATAGATTTCTTAATTAAAACAGTGCCAACAAAATATCTTCACACATACAACAAAGGTGGTAAAATGGTGATCAAAATCCTAGTTATCACCCCATTAGTTAATTGCTACATTTTTCTCAACCCATTTTTAGGGCTCGGGCCTGCCGTACACTGCGCAGCGAGAGTCGTTTTCTAGGTGTTTTGAAAATGGACCTGGAAATTCCACGCAGTTCGTCCGTGTGATTTCCAAGGTCCATTTTCATTGGCCTTCGCGTGCGTGCTGTTTTTTAACAGAACACGCAATAGGCCATAGGCGGTCGCGTAGCTCCGCCTATGGCCTATTGGTGTCTGTTACGCGCACCAGAGGCCATATGTTTTGAATTATCGCGGCTTGACAGCCACGATAATTCAAAACATATGCTCGCAGTGGCTCGCACGCACCACTCGCGGGCTTCTTGGATCCATTTCACGTTGGGCTGTGTTTTGGAAGGAGGGAGGGGAACATTGGGTTCTGAGAGACGTGCAGTCTCTGGCGTCTGGCGAAGAGGGGGGGCACTCGATTCTGAGAGAGCGTAGGGGCGAGAAAGAGAGATAAGGAGTTTAAGAACACGACAGTGAAGGGAGACCGCGAGATTGAGAGCGAGAGAGACAGCATTTAAAGAAACCCCGTCAGTCATTCATATTCCTGTTAGTTGTGAGCGACACAAGTTTAGTTCTCACGGAACAGCTGTAAAGTACAAGCAGCGTAGACTGTTTCTGCCAGAAAGAGAGAGTGACTGGAGAGGTTTGGGGTGAAAAGTTTGGCATCCTGTGCAGTGGGCGCTTTACCCTACTTCTAGGCACTGTAAAGCGGTCAGATACGGATTCTTACCGAGTTGCTCGTCGTTCTCACCGCTGTTCCCAGCCCCGCAGCAGAGGGTCCCGGGGTAGGTGTTCGCAACAAATCCCATGAGGCTTCCTGGAGAAAGAATGCCACTTCTGCCACAGTAGAAGCAGACCCAGCGATCTTGATCCTCCATTGTTGCCTCTCCCTGGAGAGTTGTGATCTGGTAGCATGTGCACCCCAAATAGTTATCATGGTACTGCAGCATCTATATGATGCACGAGGTTGCACCTCAAAGCTCACTGCTTTCTCTTGGGGTAGCTGGACAAGTTCCTTGGGGGACATTTCGGACAGTCAGGAGGAGGAAGGCAGAGATAAAGCCAGTCATGAGCAACAGGTGTGAGAGTGTGTAGGGTGAGCAGTGTGTGAGTGTGCAGGGTGAGCAGTGTGTGCGTGTGCAGGGTGAACATTCTGTGAGTGTGCAGGGTGAGCAGTGTGTGAGTGTGTAGGGTGAGCAGTGTGTGTGTGCAGGGTGAGCAGTGTGTGTGTACAGGGTGAGCTGTGTGTGTGTGTGCAGGGTGAGCAGTGTGTGAGTGTGCACGGTGAACGTTGTGTGAGTGTGCAGGGTGAGCAGTGTGTGAGTGTGTGGGGTGAGCAGTGTGTGAGTGTGCAGGGTGAGCAGTGTGTGAGTGTGTAGGGTGAGCAGTGTGTGAGTGTGCAGGGTGAGCAGTGTGTGAGTGTGCAGGGTGAGCAGTGTGTGAGTATGCAGGGTGAGCATTATGTGAGTGTCCAGGGCCAGCACTGTGTGAGTGTGTAGGGTGAGCAGTATGTAAGTGTGTAGGGTGAGCAGTGTGTGAGTGTGCAGGGTGAGCACAAATGACGTGCTTTGGTGCCAGTGAAGTCCAGTGCTTTCACCAGGATGTTGTTCTAGGCACCTAGAAGACCTGGCACATGTTACTTGAGGCACACTGGTGTGGTGGTGTTAAAGACAGGGGCACTGCTTTCAGAGTCTTTGACTCCTAAGGGGGACCCCAATCACCTGCCAGCTCTTTCACAGGAGCGCAACATTTCCATGCTCCTTCATCTGACCAAAGCTTCCATTCCAGACGACAGACCCCGGTGTCTCACAGAGGATCACACAACACCACACAGACACACACCACACACACACACCACACACAAACACCACGCACACACACCACACACAACACCACACACACACAACACCACACACATACACAACACCACATACATAAGACCAGATACACACACCACACACACACACACACACCACACTCACACCACACACACACCACACACACAACACCACAACACTACACTACATACATAAGACCACACACATAACACCACACACACACCACACACACACCACACACACAACACCATACACACAACACCACACCACACCACACCACACACACGCACACCACCACCCACACAACACCACACACACACTCACCGTCACACACTCACCACCACACACTCACCACCACACACTCACCACCACACTTTCACCAGGCACACACACACCACCAGCCCTCGGTGCACACTTTCAACTGGCACACACACAACACCAGCCGTCACTGCACGCTTTCACCAGGAAAACACACACACCACCAGCCGTCAGTGCACGCTTTCACCAGGCACATACAACACCAGCCGTCATTGCACCCTTTCACCAGGCACACACACCACCAGTCGTCTGTGCATGCTTTCACCAGGCACACACACCACCATCCGTCTGTGCACGCTTTCACCAGGCACACATACCACCAGTTGTCAGTGCACACCTCCACCAGGCACACACACCTCCAGCCGGCAGTGCACGCTTTCACCAGGCACACACACCACCAGCCATCACTGCACAATTTCTACAGGCACATACACCACCAGCCATCAGTACACACATCAATTGTTGACGCATCCACAATTAACTATTGTAGCAATCACAGTATGGCACACTTTACTTTTAAACACGATAATTCAAAACATATGCTCGCAGTGGCTCGCACGCACCACTCGCGGGCTTCTTGGATCCATTTCACGTTGGGCTGTGTTTTGGAAGGAGGGAGGGGAACATTGGGTTCTGAGAGACGTGCAGTCTCTGGCGTCTGGCGAAGAGGGGGGGCACTCGATTCTGAGAGAGCGTAGGGGCGAGAAAGAGAGATAAGGAGTTTAAGAACACGACAGTGAAGGGAGACCGCGAGATTGAGAGCGAGAGAGACAGCATTTAAAGAAACCCCGTCAGTCATTCATATTCCTGTTAGTTGTGAGCGACACAAGTTTAGTTCTCACGGAACAGCTGTAAAGTACAAGCAGCGTAGACTGTTTCTGCCAGAAAGAGAGAGTGACTGGAGAGGTTTGGGGTGAAAAGTTTGGCATCCTGTGCAGTGGGCGCTTTACCCTACTTCTAGGCACTGTAAAGCGGTCAGATACGGATTCTTACCGAGTTGCTCGTCGTTCTCACCGCTGTTCCCAGCCCCGCAGCAGAGGGTCCCGGGGTAGGTGTTCGCAACAAATCCCATGAGGCTTCCTGGAGAAAGAATGCCACTTCTGCCACAGTAGAAGCAGACCCAGCGATCTTGATCCTCCATTGTTGCCTCTCCCTGGAGAGTTGTGATCTGGTAGCATGTGCACCCCAAATAGTTATCATGGTACTGCAGCATCTAAATGATGCACGAGGTTGCACCTCAAAGCTCACTGCTTTCTCTTGGGGTAGCTGGACAAGTTCCTTGGGGGACATTTCGGACAGTCAGGAGGAGGAAGGCAGAGATAAAGCCAGTCATGAGCAACAGGTGTGAGAGTGTGTAGGGTGAGCAGTGTGTGAGTGTGCAGAGTGAGCAGTGTGTGCGTGTGCAGGGTGAACATTCTGTGAGTGTGCAGGGTGAGCAGTGTGTGAGTGTGTAGGGTGAGCAGTGTGTGTGTGCAGGGTGAGCAGTGTGTGTGTACAGGGTGAGCTGTGTGTGTGTGTGCAGGGTGAGCAGTGTGTGAGTGTGCAGGGTGAACGTTGTGTGAGTGTGCAGGGTGAGCAGTGTGTGAGTGTGTGGGGTGAGCAGTGTGTGAGTGTGCAGGGTGAGCAGTGTGTGAGTGTGTAGGGTGAGCAGTGTGTGAGTGTGCAGGGTGAGCAGTGTGTGAGTGTGCAGGGTGAGCAGTGTGTGAGTATGCAGGGTGAGCATTATGTGAGTGTCCAGGGCCAGCACTGTGTGAGTGTGTAGGGTGAGCAGTATGTAAGTGTGTAGGGTGAGCAGTGTGTGAGTGTGCAGGGTGAGCACAAATGACGTGCTTTGGTGCCAGTGAAGTCCAGTGCTTTCACCAGGATGTTGTTCTAGGCACCTAGAAGACCTGGCACATGTTACTTGAGGCACACTGGTGTGGTGGTGTTAAAGACAGGGGCACTGCTTTCAGAGTCTTTGACTCCTAAGGGGGACCCCAATCACCTGCCAGCTCTTTCACAGGAGCGCAACATTTCCATGCTCCTTCATCTGACCAAAGCTTCCATTCCAGACGACAGACCCCGGTGTCTCACAGAGGATCACACAACACCACACAGACACACACCACACACACACACACCACACACAAACACCACGCACACACACCACACACAACACCACACACACACAACACCACACACATACACAACACCACATACATAAGACCAGATACACACACCACACACACACACACACACCACACTCACACCACACACACACCACACACCACACACACAACACCACAACACTACACTACATACATAAGACCACACACATAACACCACACACACACCACACACACACCACACACACAACACCATACACACAACACCACACCACACCACACCACACACACGCACACCACCACCCACACAACACCACACACACACTCACCGTCACACACTCACCACCACACACTCACCACCACACACTCACCACCACACTTTCACCAGGCACACACACACCACCAGCCCTCGGTGCACACTTTCAACTGGCACACACACAACACCAGCCGTCACTGCACGCTTTCACCAGGAAAACACACACACCACCAGCCGTCAGTGCACGCTTTCACCAGGCACATACAACACCAGCCGTCATTGCACCCTTTCACCAGGCACACACACCACCAGTCGTCTGTGCATGCTTTCACCAGGCACACACACCACCATCCGTCTGTGCACGCTTTCACCAGGCACACATACCACCAGTTGTCAGTGCACACCTCCACCAGGCACACACACCTCCAGCCGGCAGTGCACGCTTTCACCAGGCACACACACCACCAGCCATCACTGCACAATTTCTACAGGCACATACACCACCAGCCATCAGTACACACATCAATTGTTAACGCATCCACAATTAACTATTGTAGCAATCACAGTATGGCACACTTTACTTTTAAACATATTCATCTAAAGCGCAGCATGCCACCATTGTTACAGTTCAAATCCAACCCACATAATTCCACTACACACCACATGTGTACACTCCATAACACATTGCGAAAAAACATTGCCATTTACAATGCCATTAGCTCAAACTCAAATAAATCCGAGACCTATTGCATTTCCAATGCTTGTTTTTGTTTTCTGCAGTTCCTATGCTATTTAGCTAAAGGTGCTACAATAAACAAAGCACAGAATTTCTGATGATCATCTAACTCCAGTGATAACAATGATTGTGTTTGTTATAAATCTATAACTGCTGGAATTCTGCCTGGGGCAAAGTCTTCTACTCTGACCTGGAGTATTTGTACCGAGTAATACATGTGGGATTACTATACCCAGGGGTAAGTGGTACAATAATAATAATCCACATTTGTAAAGCGCACAATCACCCGTAAGGGTCTCTAGGCGCTGGGGGCCGTAGGGAAGATTAAGCAAGCTATTGCCCAGAGTCACATGGTGCTGGGCTAATCTGCCGCCGGTGCCAAGGATCGAACCGTGATCCCCAGATTCCGGAGTCAGTCGCCCTAGCCGCGGCGCCACACCTCTGCTGCATCACTTGTGAAATCCCGATAGGGCCAGAAACACCTTTGTTACTGGCCTCATGGGGAAATATAGGCCTTTCACAATGAGGACTGTAGAGGGTCAGTGTTATTTAGTTTAGGCAGTGTTCATTGCAGCATTGGCTAGTTTACTGGTTAGAAGCTGAATTTTTCAGGGTTTTTGCTAGTGTGTGTGTCTGGATGACAGACGTTTATGTGTGTGTTCTGTGGTGCAGAAAGTTCCACTGTTGACGAAAGCTGAAGTGCTTGGATGTCATCACTTGAATTTAGTAGCTGGTGCTCAGGTCAGAGGGGTCAGTGGGAGTTGGAGTCCAATACTGCCTATAAAATAGAACGAGACACAGTTTGATGCAAATATTTTAAGATTTACCACAGGCCTCTCTAAGACTGCCATGGCTGTATCCTGAAAACACAGATGACTTTCAGTAATACAGTTAAAGGTTGATAGGTGAACCATGATGTAAATAGAACTTAAGGTGAATTGCCATGATTGCAATAGGTGAGCATGCTTGAGGTAACAGAGTTATTCCACTTTTGTTATTTATGTGACTAGATCAGAGGATGGTGAGGTGTGGCTGAATAATGCTGATGTATGAGTGTGACACCGAAGATATGAGTGGAAAGGCCACTACAGAAAATACCCCTCAAATCAGTTATAGACAAGAAAAGGAAAGTCAACATAGGGGAATAACAGAGCCTATCTATTTACACACTTAACATAAATAGTCACCATCATCATAGCTATAAAGTTTCCTTTCAAAGATTGTTTTTCTATCACATCACCATGACATGCACTTGATATGATCATTTTACTGTTTGAGACTATATTCCAGAGAAACTCTCCTTCACTGTTACTTAATCCCCAAATGGTCTGTTTGTGTTACATGTAAGTGAAGGGACAGATGTTTACAAAGTTAGATCAAGCAGAGGCTGCACGATTCAATTGTCTATTAAAGTTAAGTAAACAGAATAAAATGCTTTAATTACAAAACCACTGTTGTGGATAATTGTTTATTACATATGATACAGCACATTTAGTACCCTGTATTCTAAAATAATGTTTTAGACCATCTTGCGTAGATAAGCAGACATCAGGCCTTATTACGACTATCATGGTCCATTGGACTGCTGTGGTTGTGTTGGCTGTTTGTGGACCGCCAGACTGGCGGTCCAATTGCCATATTCTGACTATGGGGGTTGGACCGCCACAGAACCCCAGCTGCAGCCAGGGATCCGTAATCCCTGGCAGTCTTGGACCAGTGTGAGGCTGGTAATATGCTGGTGGTGCTGTACTGCCAAGCATATTACTAGTTTCCTCACTGCCACAGTTTTCATGGCGGTATGCCTGCCATGAAAAGTGTGGGGGTGAGGAAACAAACTCTGTGCATGCAGGAAGGAACATGTTTTGCCCCCCCGATATGCAGAACCCCAGTTCCTGCAGAGCATGGTCTTGACACCTACAAGAACTGCCTTTGACGATTGCATGGGGGTGCCTTTTTTCAAAGGCACCACCTCAGAACCGCCCAATAACTGCCCGCCAGAGACTTAAAAAGTCGTACTCTGGCAGGTGGTCTATTTTGGCTTTGGCAGTCTCGGAGCAGGGCGGCAGTGTGGCACCCCTGCTCTTAGACCGCCAAAGTCAAAATAAGGCCCTTAGTCTAAAATATGATTTACTGACTAGGCACAGGGGGAGCACTTGCTAATATGAAAGTTAACATTCATCAGTCCTCATCACCACAAAATTCGTGGGTTATGTTTGAATTGGTAGTCCAGTGGTTCTTAACCTGTGGTCACTGACTCCTGGGGATCTGTGATAACCATTCAGGGAGTCTGCGACTGCTTACAAAATTAAATATTATTAACAGACTAATAAAATATATATAAATAAAGAGGCAAAATATACAATTGAAAATGTACAAATATTTTGTGAGTGCGAAATTTGAAAATGGAGGCTAAAAATGTTAATTGGTATGCTCAGATTCATTCATGGAGCATCAAACAGAATATAGCATGGCCGATGGAGTACCTCAATTGAATTAAGAAAAGCTCCACCCTTTCAATTAAAATTAAAATTTCGATTTTTTTAGTATTTGTTTGTGAATAAGATAAAATAAGTCATTATTTGTGTATTTGTTTGATGAATGCTTTTTTCTACATTTCTGGGCCCTCTTTTGAGGTTAAATTTAATGAAATTGCTTAAGTCAGAGTCCCCAGCTTCCAGTTTTGTCTCAGTAATGATTCAGTACAGTTCCAAAGATTGCAGGAATGATTAAGTGTGTGGTTCATGGGAAACATCCATTACAAGTCAGTCATTACATCGCACTGCTTTTACAACACAACTGTTACAACGCAACTGCCTTTACATCGCATGCCATTACAACGCATGTCACTACAATGCCTACCATTACAACGCACACCATTACAACACATACCATTACAACACAATATGAGGTAAGTAATGGAGATTTTTTAGTTTTAGGGTGGGTATGGGTTTTGGGGTAGATGGGAATAGTAATATTTACCCCTACACTATCCAACACTTACCCTACTGTTGCACTCACTGGAGTGGTAATAGTAATTTTTACCCCTACTCTATCCAACACTTACCCTACTGTTGTCCTAAAAGTATTGTGCATTATAAAGGTATGCGTTGTAATGAAGTACATTGTAATAGTAGTTTTTAAAAATGCGTTATTATGGCATGTGTTGTAAAATCATCCGATGTAATGGTAGTTGCGATGTAAAAGAATGCGTTGTAACGTCATATATTCGTGGTTCATATAAGTCAAAAAATTAGGATCTGCAGGATGCTATATGGAGGCTCAAAAGAGTCCAAATCGACACTGCCTCAACCACATTGCGGAGAAAGTGAGATGTCATCTCCTGTAATACACAATACAGTATTCAGTGATGAAAGGATAAAGTCGAACCAGATTGGTTCTCTGTCTATCGCTGGTATTTATATTGTTAGGTGCCTGTGAATAGAGTAGTGAATCGAAGACAGACACTGGACTCAGCCCTCCACACTGAGCCAGGGGTTAAGAATCAGAAGGAAGATGCCACCACATGGTTTCTACTCTCTGCACCTCTTTAAAGCAAACAGCAGAGGGCTCTCTAGGGCCTCTTCCTCTGGACAGCAAGATGACTGTATTTTGTACCTTTTGGGAAGGAATTCTGGTTGCGTCCCTACATCCTACAGTGCCCAAAACGTTTTGACAGTATTGGAAACTGTTTTTAATTGGAAAAAACACGCAGAACCTGTAGAATTCTCACACTAAAATATCACTGAACTTGGCATAGCTTTAGTGCGGTGGAAATGCAGTGTAGCATTCCC
Source organism: Lissotriton helveticus (assembly GCF_964261635.1). NCBI lineage: Eukaryota > Metazoa > Chordata > Amphibia > Caudata > Salamandridae > Lissotriton > Lissotriton helveticus. The sequence goes on from NC_136061.1 coordinate 575,242,441, forward strand.
CAGTGCGAAAAAAGAATTACTGCATCTGGGAGCTACAGTAAAGTCTATATGATATGAGTATTGAGTGGGCAGCACTAAACGATAATGTAAAATGTGTAGTACAGGATGATAATCAACACCTTATGTATCATATTTCCCACATCTCTCAGCAGTGCAGAAGGATGAATTACATGGCAAAATTACATTACTGAGACACAGTAACATTTGCAGCAGTATTTGAGGCTATTTTTAACAGTTTGAGTCCTTTAAAACAGGGGTTTGTTTCTGCTTGCTCGAACATCCTATCTATACATTATTTATGCGTGTGTACAGTATGTTCACATTGTGCTTAATGTTTTGGTAAGAATCTGTAGAAATTGTGTATACACACATGTGCCTTACCACATCATTCTAAACGAGCAGCTTGATAGGCTGTTTGTTCATCTCCTGTCTTTTGCCTCTCCCCCGGCCCTCCTTAGATACTGAGTGAGACCTGGGCCAGGTGGATACAGGACTCTTGACATGTTCCCTCACATTTAAAGAGTGCATCATGCTGCATTGCCTGGGTGTACAAACATGGCGCATTGGGCCTCTTGAATTCGGACTGATGTTGTCACCCCCTGACTGGATGATGTGCTATATTTAAGCAGGCATCTTGGAATGTGGCCTTGCCTTCAATATTGCATGAGAGCCAGTCATGTTCAAGGGAAGTGGATCACTGTTGGAAATATAGTCCGACAACTTAGGTTTTCATTGCTTGTATAAACAGCAGACTTTTGTGTGATAATATAGTAGGCAATTAAAGTTTATTTAGTCAGTATTTTTTACCACAGATGTAGACTATTATTAGCAGACTTGTTACACTGTTTGGGGATGCCGAGTCAAAGTAAGGATAAAAATAATTTATTCAACACGTCTTTTGTACCAAAAATACAGTGAGAAGACCAGACAGTGTGGTAACCAAGTATTACCAGTCAGATAAATGATAACATTTTCTAATAGTAATGGAGAAGTGTGGTCACCATAGAATGGTTAGGAGAGCTCGTTTTTCATTGGCTTTGAGATCTGGCAAAGAAATGCTAATTAGATGACTCCCTTCACCTGTACATCTCAGTGGGTCGGAACCAGGTCTCTGGCAGTTGAAGACCCTGGAGACTCCTGGTTCTTCCCAAGGGTGTCTCAGTCTTACTCTACTTAACGATGCATCAAACTCTGTAGAACAAGCTAACCCACCTCTATCTGTCTGACAAACCTGGGCCCACCATCCCTCCTTGCAGCTTTCATCAAGACCCCAGACTCCGAATGCAGGACCAATTCCACCTCTGTGTCAGTGCCCCATTGTGTGAGTAGGACTGAGGACACACGCCTTGGCTCCTTCCTCGACAGCCCCTCTCCAATTCTTACAGCTACACTACAAATGCCACAAAACATTACTGAATTGTTTCCAGTCCACCAAATCTTTCCAGTTTTCACCTTGCATGAAGAATGCATTCTGGTAATTCCATTTGTCCCCCCCTCATGTTATTATGAACATACTTAGGGCCTTATTAAGAGTTTGGTGGACAGGTTATTCTGTCACAAATGTCACGGATATCCCGTCTACCTTTTAACAAGTGCACTATATCTTCACATATAATAAGGTGGATGGGATATCCATCAAGTTTGTGAAAGAGCAACATGTCTGATAAAATCTAAGAGGCTTATTACGATGGAGCACAGACGTCAGTCCGTCTGCCATCGTTTTGTATTTGGGACCGCCCACCTACAAGTTGGCAGTCCCACAGGGCGAATTAGGATGTGACTATCACCGCGGCGGTCGCATTGCCCATGTTTTGAATTGCAGCAGCTGCTGCGCTATGCAGCACCCGCCGCATGGCAAAACAGACACCCCACACGTATCCCTGCACTACGTGGCAGGCACCATGTGGTGCCTACCACATGGTGTAGGGATATGTAGGGGGGCACCATAGGTGCCCCAGGGCCTATGTCCCTGGCCCAGGGAGTTAGGGGGGCCCGCTACTGGCCCCCAAATCCGTTTCCACCTGCCGTTTTGGGGTGGGACGCTGAACAACCGGCAGAAAGGGGTATTGTAATCTCTATGGGAGTGCCTGGAAGGCACCGCTGCCAATCAGGGAATACAGGGAGATCCGACACGCGGTTGGATGAAGACTACCTGTTGGGACCGTGGCTGTCGGTGTTTCTAACCACCACACGTCCAAATGCCATAATAATATGGTGGACGGAGATCCCTAGTGAGATGGCTGAAGGAATGCCACCGACAGCCTGTCAGTGGCAGTCCTTTGGCCATCGTAATGAGGCCCTAAATCAGGCCCTAAATCTCAGAGTCATACTACTATACTATAGAAACTTATATTCAGTGAAAATCATTCAAAGCTACCAATAATATCAGTGTTGTAGTCGTGAACACATCAAACAAGATTACTTCGGTGGCAACCATATGCAAAGATTACCAGCACTGGTCGCCATAGCTGAGATGCCCCTAGCACCAACTGCATAATATTAGTAATAATATTATTAATACATTTCTGCAACAATACATATCACTAAAATAACAATATATATCACTCTAATATCAGCTTTAAATATATACTGGTTATTCAGCCATTTTTCTCCAAACATCAGCTTTCGTATTCTTAAAAAATACATATTTGCGTTTTGCATAAACACTTTTCAGTTTTGGCATACCTATATTAATTTGACCAAGCAACTGTTTCTAGTTTAGTGGGATGGGCTGCACACAGGAGAGTTACTTACTGGTGTCTGAAGAGCTACCTATAGCTCACAAGCTATTTGTTGGCACACCTGTTATAGATAAACTGATTAAGATAGTGCATCTCATCGGGCAATGGCTATATATTCCTGTGAGTCTGCGTGTCTCTGTATTTGCAGCTGTCGAACTTTGCTGCATCATTTCTTCCTCTGTACCAAGGGCAGCACTCCCAAAAATTGTCTAGATTTCTGCCTTCCATTTAGAGCCCCTAGACTTCTACCTCCCATTTTGAGGCCCTTGACTTCTGCCTTCCATTTTGAGGCCTGTGGTATCATGATTATGGTATCACGTCAGTATTAGAATGTATTGTGAGCAATCTTAGTTAAGTGTTCTGTGAGATCAGTTGGTTAGAGGCTGCATTGGGAGCAGGACCGACTTGTGTGGTTGTATAAGCTGTTCCTCATTTCTGGAATAAATCTATTTCAAGAATCCATCTCTACTCATTTGTATTTCATTATACTACATATTGGCGACGAGGATGGGAGTATTTCCAAGGACTTTGAGGACAGCGTTCACTTTTCGACATTCAAGGTACATGGCCAATTTTAATTATTGTGCATGAATGCACCAGCGGCAGTTTGCCCTAGATTTCTGCCATCCATTTTGAGTCCCTAAACTTCTGCTTTCATTCTAATGTGTCAAGTTTTTTCAGGTGTGTGGGCATCCGTGAAGGATAAGTGTTGATCACCAGTTGCATACTTATAATCCAGAGGCCTGTTTGCAGGCACCCAAATAGTATTGCTGTTCCTTTGAGTTTCTATTATTGTCATTATAAGTCGTAGTAGTTTAAGAGGAGTATGAGGAGGAAAGAAGAGCGGAGAGACAAAGAAGTGGCTGGAAAGGAAGAGAATTAGTGATATTGAGAGCAGTGTTATGGGTTTCAGGGTGAGAGATAGCCCTGCTGCCTCAGCCTGCCTTCCTTTTGTCCCACTCTTCCCCCTCTCATCTTATGCCTTGTTTTGCCCTCTAACCCTTGATCACGAAGGCATGTCCTGTGCTTCACCGAGTCAGAGTCCGTATCTTCTGTTGCGCTTCAGTGCGCTACACGTGGGTTCGTCGAGGTGCTGGGGAGTGTTGGGGGCTCCACGTCCACAGAGACATGTCGCTCTCTTTCACATACGCTGTGCTAGGCCAGGGTCATTTTGATCTCCGCTGTCTCCAGGCTGTCGCTTGATGTCTGCTGTCTGGGGCAGGTCACGCTCACAGAACGAAGAACCTATAATTTCCTCACTGGTAGTTTGTCTATCATGTACGTCCTCTCCTCCATTTCTCACTTCTTGCTCCTCTTTGCTATGGGCACCCGACGCTACTGTCACCTCCCCTTTTGTCCCCTCCCGCGGCTCTTTGTCCATCCCATGCCTTGACCTCCATTGCCAACAGGCTCCGGTTCTTTTGTTCAAAAGTGAAGGAAAATTAGAAATAGTAGGAAATCGGTTGGCTCTGTGTTATTTTGTTTCAGAATTTGCTCCATTTTGTATTATACAAGCAGCAAAATAACGCATCAGAGGGTCAGGAGAACACCATGCAACTGAGGTGAGCATTCACACGGCTGTAGCTGGGTGGGTATTTACAAAATAAATATCTAAAAGTCAGCAAAGCAAATTAAAAAAAAGAATGCAAAAACATATTAATGAGGATCATCATCAATGGATCAGTGCATTATTGTTATGAAAGCAAATTGGTACTTTCATTTAATTTACTCTAAAACGTCATTGCGTTTGGTAATTGTTGGCATTTGTGTTTCTGTCAAATGATTTGGAAATTGTACACCCTAAGGATATTTACACTACAAACATTAACAGCCCTCCTGCCTTTTTTCTGGCTTTAACAATCTAATTTGAAAAGTTGTGTTCAGTAAATTAAATTATGACAGGCCGTACGTAATAGCAACGCAATTAATTCATATTTGCATAATCTCAAAACATTGATATGCATAGGCTGATTTTTATAGACTGTGAGCAATGATAAATGCAAATGATAATAATAAATAATTATATCCCCACTGTTATCAATAGCATTAATAATAATAACAACAATACTAATAATAATAATGAATATAATAATTATAGCAATAATAATAATAATAAAAATAATACTATGCATCATCATAATGTCTCTACTAACATTGTTCATAGTAATAGCAATAACGGGGATGCATTGACTACAAAATGCATGTAATAAAATCGAAAATGAATAACTAGAATTATTATCAATAAAATAATTCTGAGTTAAGGTATCAAAGACTAGTGCCATACAAATGTTTGCAGCAGGTAAGCCTTAAATCTCAAAGGGCGCCCTTGCTTTACGCTGTAGCATTAAAAACAACCCTCACGCGCAAGGGCGCTGTAGCAGGTGAGGGCAAGGGAGGTGGCTCTTGCAGGAGAACCTTGACTCCAAGGAATGAGCACTCATTAGTTCTATCCAGAGGAAGGCATAAAGGGAGGGTCACAGGCATAAGTCGCCCCCGGTCACTAATGTATTCTCAGGAGAAGCAGAGGCAAGGCATGAATTGATGCAAGCGAATTAAGGGTGTAACACGCCGTGTGCGTGGACAGTCTCACCACATTAGTACGCAGCCAGGAGAAGAGGGCTTCACAGGGTCAGGTCAATGCAGGGGATATTGGTAGCCCCTGCAGCTGTGGGCTGCGACTTCCTGACATCTCAGAAGTTCTTCCTTCCTGGTTTGGAGTAGTTTAACATTCAGTGAGCGGCGCCATGTTGGCCATAACATTTCTGAATAGTAGAGTTAATCTAAAACAATGATTTTTATCAGCTTTACAAAAAAGTGCCATAATTCATTATTAAGTTCAGCAATGTATTACATCAGTTTAGTTTCTTCTACAATTATATAAACTTGAATATGTCGCAAGTCAAAGCTTTTGACATCACTAGTGCACTGGGGGCATTGCCTGATCTTGCTGATTCTTACCTGACATTCAAGTAATATAAGTAGACATGTTGCTAAATATCTTTAGATTTCAAGCCATAATGACGCTCTCTATGTAGTTCTTACTCCATTTGTAGTAATTCTTTACATGGCCAGCTAGAAGACAATTCCGAACAAGACTGAAAAGATGCAGGGGTGCTTGTGCGAATACGTTATGGGTATAAATGTGGGTTTGGCCTCACTTTTCTCTTCAGTGGGGGCGGGTAGAGGTAATACCCTATAATAGAACACCAAGACATGCCAGAAACGGCTGTGTGACAAAATATATAGGAAAAAAAATATGGTGACACAATAACATCATTTCAAAAATACTGAGAACAAAAATATCCATATTATATACTATTTAATGCAAAAATATTAGGTAAAAAACATTGTAAACTAGCTTACTGTCACTAAAGGTAACAATATTGCACATTTAATATATAATATAATACAGCATTCTAATTTATTTCAAATAATAAAGCTTAAAAGAACAATACAATGGAAAATAAATGCAAAAATATGTTAATTAATAATATTAAATACAACATACATACTATTCACAATAATCAATTACGTTACCATTTTTAATAATAACAATATTACAATTAACAAACATATAGATTTGTGTGTATATATATATATACATGTATATAATAAAAGAATAGATCAAATGTAGCTAAAAAATACAAATACAAATTTAAATTATTTATCATTTAAAAATAATTTTAAAAAAATAAAAAAATAATTAACAATACAAACTAAACAATCATAGGGAAATTATTAAACTATGAAAGAATCATAATGACTATTCTAACATCAACATAAGCAACAGAATAGAAATCATTGAACTTTGGAGAGGTCACATTTACTGTTACCATTCCAGCATAAAAAAGTAGGGAAAGTGTTATTATCTGCTGGGATCGAATTTACTTTTACTGTCCCCATTACAATGTAATTAAAAGCAGAGGAAGTAATGGACTTTGAAGACATTGGATGTATTATTCCCACTCCAATCTTTATCTGTCACAATTATATGATTGTCTGTCTGCACAGGTGAGGTGGGGCAAATGGTGAATGTACAACAGATCTTAAAGTGACATGCGGAATACGCCAAGGCCGTGTTCTTGCCCCACATTTGTTTTCCCTGTGTATTAATGGGAGAGATGAGTTATTTCCCAAACTGAATGCAGATGCCCTTAAGGTCGAAAAGTGACCAAGCTCTGTCCTCCTAAACGTGGACGATGCGGTTCTGATACCCAGAACCACAAGTGGCCTCAAATGCCTTATTGACAGCTTCGACGCATATGTGGAGAAAAAGACCTAAAGTTAAAACTAAAGAAAACATACATAATAGTATGTGGGCAAGGGAAACCTAAAACGAGAGTCCACCATATCAAGGATGTCCCCTTAGCTGAAACCAATAACTTCAGAGATCTGGGCATACAATTTGCAAGTGACGGTCTATGGGGTCCTCAGCTTGAAATTGGCAAACTAAAGTTTTTACGATCTTCAGAAGCCATCTTCAAATTCGCTGCCAAGCTGGGAAATAAACCAATCAAAGAAATAATTATGCTCTATAAGAGTAAATGTCTAACCAGTGCATGTTATGGACCCCATTGCGAGGCATGTCTAACTGTTCATTGCTACAGACTCAAGAGAACTGGTTCGTACATAGATTATTAGCAGTCCCTAGTTCAACTCCAACCTATATTGTACATAAAGAGCTTGCTGTTCCCTGCATACAAGATAGCATAAGCATAATCCCTATTATTGTTTGTCTCAATATCTGGAATAAAGCTGCCACTAAGTTTACCAGAGAAATCATAACTGATTGTTTAACTCTTGATCACAAAGCAAAAATCCCATGGCTAGCTACTAGTATCTTAAAGGAGCTGGATGAGAACATTAGCACCAAATATCCTGTCAGCATTTTATGCTATAGTAAGAAAGAAATAAAGAGGCTCCTTATTGGGCCCAGAGAAGCTGTGAGAGAAGCTCGTGAATTTACCAAGATCACTGTGAAAAGATATTGTGGAGGATTAACAGACCAGGGAAATCAAAAGTATTTGACATTGGTACCAAATTTACAACATAGATTCCATTAAATCTCATTATGAATTGGCACTCTGCACTTTATAGTAGCTTTCCCTCATATGGGGATATGTGATCAAAGGCTATCCGAGTGTTCATGTGATGGCAAATCCCGCCAGTCAACCTTTTTTGTAATTTTTTTATAAGGATATTAGGAAACAAATTTTACTCACTTATTTTCTTGATGAGAAACCATTTTATTATAAAGATGCTTTTAATTATATTTGTAGTCTTGAAAATGAGGGATTATATCATGCTGTATCCATTTATATCCAACGTACCCTTAAACGGTGGAAGGCATATTTACATTTAGAGCCCTTAGTTTATGAAACAGATACATTTATTAATAATCTTGTTTTTTTCTGAATTTCCAGAGTAGTGACCCATGATGCTTGAAGATGTATTATATTTTCCATTTGTTAAACTTTTAATTATGGTCTCACCTCAAGGCACATGTAAACCAGATTTTGCACTTAAATATGCAACGTATCTGTAAACGGTCTGGAATTATACAAATTATCAATAATTTTACTGTTATTGTTTAGAATATCCTGTTGTATTTCACTCTGCACTTTAGCTGTGAATGGCACTGTGTGTATAATTGTTTTATGACTTGATATGATGTGGCATCTAATGGAGATCTTTGTAAATATCTGATTTAATCTGATTTTACTGAATGATATTGTGTCTTTCTTTTATGGATTTAGCTAAAAAAGAAGTCAGTCTCCGACTGTATCCAATCAGGAATGTGCCCGTAAACATTTTGAAATGCTTAAAATGTCACGTGTGTCTACCTCTGCAGGTGTCACTACCCTGGAATACCCGAAATCTGACCCAGTGACCAGAATTATAAATGGCAAAATGTTAACTACAATTGAACTAATGTAAGAGGACAAATTCACACTTTGTGAGTTACTGACATGCACTTGGATTCGTAAACGGTGGTATTTGCACATCTAGGAGTCATAGATGCAGATACTTTGATGTATCAGGGCAATTTTAAAAGACACCTCAGACATCTGACCAAGCTCTCATAGGTGGTGTTAACATTGTGAAGTAATTCAGTTCCCTTGCTTGGTGAATGTATACACCTTAGAGGCAATGTTACAAATCGGAGTTAAGACAGAACAGTCACTCAGTGAGCGTAAACAACTTGAAGATGGCTTTAATATTGTTCAAATACATCAAAGTGCTCACTTCATTGTATTAGAATATGTCTACGTCAGAGTGCACAGTGAGGTGGGATTTTCCATAATGCTTCATAAAAAACATTGATACATTGGGTAGCATGGCAGAAAAAATTGCAGGTGGTTGACTTATAGTGTGCTTGGTGTCATGTCTGATGTAATGATATCAAACAGAACCATTCACCAGAGTTCATGTGTAAAGATCGCCCAATATACGAGATCTAGAAGATGAGTTCCAGCCACGGTAATGTATACAAACCATAGAGACAGGGATCAATTTGGCCTGTGAGCAATTTTAATTATGCTGGAGTAATCAGAGTATTTTGGGTATTTCTGCATTACTCTTTGATGCAGAATTACTGATAATAACGCAATTACATCAGCTGTTGTAATTAAGAATAATTTGGGGGGACACATCCTATTGCAAGAGCACATTTAGTGAGCTTGAGCGGCTTCTCATACTGCTGTTTATTTTCTGTAGCATTTAGTCCTATTTTCTTAGTGCAAAATGCATCCCAGTGTCTGTTTGAAAACAAGATTGAATTTTTTTGCTAAGAGTCTATAGCTAAATGCCGGGAGTAAATTGGGTGAAAAACATACCCAACTGCACATTTAGCAGCTGTGAGTGCCCTCGCTCTGCTACTCATGTCCTTTTGCATTTAGTGCTATTTCTTAGAGCAAAATGCATTATTGCATCCATTTTCGACACGAGGAGCATTATTGTACTAAGAAAGTAGCGCTAAATGCAGAATTACTCTTCTTGCATAATCTCATTGAATTTTGTGGTAATTCTGCATGTTTACGAGACACAGAATTACACTAGTTACTCCCGCTCCAAGTAACGATGGCTATCTCTATGAATGATTGCTTGCTATTATTTCCAATCAGAGTTTTCTACAAATGTGCACCCCTTCTCAAAACGTGTGTTTACATAGTAGGTCCTATGGTACAATTTGTCATTTGGAAGTTCAACTTCTACCTCTTACTACGCCAAACTCTGAACTATTAAGTCAATAACCTCAGATGGACAAGAGGCTGAGCTGTCCTCACTGAGAATGAAAGCTCTGACCTTCTGGTTACACATAAACCTCCACCGCTAGGCAGTGGACACCGCCCAGTGGACTGGAAACCTTAAATGTCTCCCATCAAACATGTGTGTCAGTACATTCTAGTCCCAAAGCAAGCCATTTATACCTGCTTTCTTGGCAAGAGTTTGTGTTTTCTCTAAATTTCAAATAATAAGCAGTTCCTCTGACATTGACACACAGACTGAGCTGTTTAAAATGGCTGCGTGTTTCTTCACGTGGCTTTGGTAATGTTACACTGTCCCACAAATCCCATCATTGAGGCTCTGTCGCTCTCGCTTGTTAACGTACGACTGTTAAATGTTTCCCTGCTTTTCAGAGTGGTCCAAAATTAAACCTTCAGCCCGCATATTAAACTGCGGGTCATCTTGATCCAATGCATGAAGGTCTTCAAGAGATCTTTTCAGTGGGTAATTTGCTGTTGTCAAGAACGTGCCATTCTGTGGCTCAAGCCTTTGTTGTCAATTCGCGTTTGATCTTATTCCAGAGCTTGGCCTGCCAAATGAACCCACTTTCCGCCAAGAGATCTTTTGTCGCTGCCATACGTGGTGAGAGCCCATTACTCTCACAGGTCTCTGTGTCCAATAGCCACTTTCAGAAAATGATTGACTCACTGTGTGATTTGTGCTTATTTTAGGTCAATGTAGTCATCAAGAGCTCACTCAAATTGGCAGCTTTGAAAAGTATACTCCTGCAGAAAAAGACACAACTATCCATCTATTCTGGTTTCCTCCCTACACCAATACTGAAAAACTGGAATGGCAAATTGCACCATCATGGCTACAATTCAAAAGTATGAAAGAGGCACTCCTATTTTCCATTCCCTAAGAATTTGTAACAAAGGCACAGCAGACCGTAACCTCATACCCATTTACAAATAAGAGAAGCACAGCAAAGCAAGCACAAGTGGTGGCCGCTATTTACCGGGAGTGGTGGGGCGGTTTGCGGTTTGCGGATGGATTTGTAAATGAATATAAATAATTAAAAAAACAATTACCTTTCCCTCGAGTACCGCGGTGAAATAAGCAGCATGCATTTGAGTTTGATATTTGGAGGGCTATGGGGCTACCGTGTTCATTTCATAACCCGCAAATGTGTGTCTATGTATGTTCTGTCTCTGAAGCTTGTTCTTTTGTTCAATAAAAAGAATTTGAAAAAAAGCAAAAAAACAATTACCTTCAGGTAGGCCACCCGGCCGGCAGCCTCCTCTCAGTCCGCTTGCCGCTGCCTCTCGGAACCAGGAACCAGGAAGCACCCAGGCTCCTGACTCCCCTAGCCAATCACAATGCTGCATTGCAGTGTTGTGATTGTCTGAGCATTGTGGTTCGGTGCTCACATGGGGAATGGGGGCCTGGGCATGTTCTGCAACCAGGCTATAATGCAGCCTGGGTGTAGAACTTGCAAAGTGCGCGTGACTGTTTGGCCGGACAAAACAGTTATGCGCAATCTAGAGGGGAGCAACCACTCCTCCTCCTGGCGCCTGCTCTAGCAATCCAGCACTGTCCGGCACCAGGATACGGAAAACTAAAATAATAATAATGTTGGTTATTATCCTTTTAGTTTCCTTTTAACTACTGCTCGCAGAGCAGTGGGGCGATGCTCCTCCGGCTTAGCGGAGGAGCCTCCACTGGCACGCAATGCATTGTGTCAAATAGAAAGTGACATGAGACATCAAGTGGTCCCCTACTGGCTCGTCCTTGTGGAGTGAAACAACACACAAAGGGGTCGATTCTGATCCGGTAAAAAGCGCTCCGAATTGCCGTTCGGAGCGTTTTCCCCGTACAAATCGTACCCTGCAACGTCCCCCATACGTACGACAAAGTACGATTCGTACCAGGAGCCGTACTCCGTACGAATCGTACAGGGACCGTACGAATGAAATCTCCGTACGACTCTCCCTCGGAACACGCTGTACGCAACATCTGTACGGTTCGCGGCCGATTTTTCCGAACCGGCAAGTACGATTTGTGTTGGGTACGCACCGTACGACCCTTTTCCTACGGGAGCTGAAAACAGCCGTAAAAGCAGAGTTCACCCCGAAACAGGTACGTAACGCCCCCCCCCCGGTACGGCGCAAACACACCATGATCGCAGGGGTACGTGCCATACCCCTGCGATCATGGGGGGTACGTGCCGTACACCCAGCGTACATGGGGTACGCACCATACCCCATGTACGCTGGGTGTACGGTGCGTACCCTATGTACGTTGGGTGTACGGCACGTACCCCCCATGATCGCAGGGGTACGGCGCGTACCCCTGCGATCATGGGGTGTACGCGCCGTAGGGTGTGTATGTGATTGTGCGCTTTTCCGTACGAATCGCCCTTACCTGACGTGGACCGTACGACTCGCGTCCTGGTACCCCGGTCAGGATCGTACTCGTCGGGTCGTACGGCATCTGTACGAGTCGTACGGAAACGGCTCCGGATGCGAGTCGTACGGACGGTGATTTTACCGGATCGGAATCGGCCCCAAAGCATTACACCTGAATTGCGACCAAAATATAAACCAAAAAACCAGGCACACGGGAGCTTTTACCGATATATAATACGTTTTTCTGTCGTTGGGTGAGTGGATTGAACTACCTTCTATAGTACGTATATCTATGTGTGTATGTAAGTATTGTAAAGCACAAACCTAGCAGTAAAACATTGGGGCACAGTATTTGAGAAGGGGATAGGATGCAAAAGCAAAGAAGAAAGTAGATTTATTTTTGTAGGAAGGGGGACTCCTTTTAGATGGTGTCCAAGCAGGGGCTGCAGAAGAGGTGTGTCTTCAGTGCTGAAATAGAGGCGGATGATGGTTTCTGGATGTCTACCTGACCAGAGTTTGAGACCCGTACTGCATAGCAGGATGCTCGTTTTCTGGTAATCTTCTTGTAGACCATGAACAGAGAGTTCCTTAGTGACCAACCGCTATATGTATCAACAAACCATTTTGCATTTCCTAAATAGCGAATTTTAAGGAATCGCTATTTAGGAAATGCAAAACGGTATGTATGTACAAAATCGCTTTCCAATAGCGATTCCTTAGCATTCCTTAATTTGAGATTAGCAAATTGTCAATCGCAAATTACCCCTTCATTTCCATGGGCCAGGAGGCCCATAGGAATGAAAGTGCAATTTGCAATTAGCAATTTGCTGTTCGCAAATTAGGGATTTTTCCAAGGGTGCAGGGGTGTCTCAAGAACACCCTGCTGCACCCCTGAAAAAGACATTTGGGGGCATATGGCGCACATACATGCCCTAAGGGCATGTATGGGCGTCATATGGCACCTTTGTTTTTTTTCAAAAAAGCTTTTTGATAAGAATTCGCAAATTACCACCAACTAGAAGTTGGTGGTAATTTGCTAATCCTTAATGGCATTTTTGGCATATTATTTGTTTGATACATTGCATTTAAGGAATCGCTAAATTTGCAATTCCTTAAGTGCAATCGCAAAATAAGGATTAGCAAATTTTGCTATTCCTTATTTTGCATCAAACTTGTTTGATACATTCCATTTGTCTAATTAGCATTCGCAAAGGCCGAAATTCGCAGAATATCGGCCTTTGCGAATGCTAAATAGCTTGATACATATAGCGGCAACTGAGGGCTCAAGTTCTCTATTTAAACCTTGAATGTGTGTACATTGTTTTTTTCTGCTTCCATCCACAAGTAAATGAAGACAAACTGGCAAACATAAACTATATTTGATGATCAGGGAGGTATTAGGATATTCTTGAAGGATCTGATTTTTGCCATTGTAAATGTAAATGTATTGCGACTTATATAGCGCACGTATCACCCGAAGGCATCAAGGCGCTTGCCTTGGGAACCCGTCCTGGCTTTTCCCTGTGAGATAACCCCTACTGGGTATCCCCAGGGTGAAAGCCAGACATCCCGCAGTGGGTGGGCTGCCATAGTGGAGATTAAGCAACTATTGCCCAGAGTTGCAGCGTGGGACCCCATGATTAGAATAGGCACCGAGGCGAGAATTATCGAGTCCGTGGACATTTTGGGCTCAGGACCCTGCCGCATCGGGAATTGAACCCTGGTCCCGGGCCGGACCTCTGCATCAGGGTCTGCCGCTCTAATCAGTGAGCCACACTCCTCCTCCATTGCACTTTCTATTTAAAATATGGTCAACTCTTTTTTCGACTAGGGCATAGTCCCATTGATAATCAAACACGATTCAGTGAGGCATGTACTTGACATCTCAAGTATAACCAGAGCACCCAGGTAGTTGTCATCCAATCTGCCATCTGACTTAAAGCTGAAACTGATATTAGCCCACTGATGGGCCAGTTGCACGTTACATCATGCAGCATCAAAAATGGATGCATTACTTCTTAGAGTGATATGCACTATTGGACCCTTAGTTGGACCAACTGTATTGTGTCAACAGGCACTAAGGTAACTCAGTAGACACTTTCTCACTGGGAGGTGCCAAATGCACATTTAGGATATGGAGGGATTCTGCCTTTTAACCTTTAGGGCCCGATTATGATGTCTGATGGACTGCCACTGATGGCTGCTCCGTCCGACATCTGGTGCCGGAATGTGGCCACCGCATAATGATGTATGGCGGTAGCAGGCAGCGGGCGGAGGGACAGACCGACACTTCCAATGTGCTCAAGGAGCCCGTCGGACCCTGTGTCAGAACTTAATACCCTAAAATAGGGGTGGTGCCTACTTAGGTTCCGAGTGTACAACTGGCAACGTAATGAGGCCCTTCGTTTTGAAGACTAGCCTTAATGTCATTCGTCTAGAGTACATATGCAGATCATATCCAAATTATTCTCAGCCTGAATAGCAAAAGTTTGACTTCATAAGACTGCCCTAGCTATATTTGGAAGAAGCTAACATCTGAGTGTGAGCAGTCTAGCACAATATGTATGCCAGGAAGACAGCAGGCCCAGGAATAAGATGCCATATATATGTGGTGTTTGGGCGTCTTCTAACCAGTCTTGAGAACTGAGATTAGGCCAGTGAAGAAGGGATGAAGTCCTGGTTTCATTACAGGAAATAGATGTTCAAAGGCGTTTTTTGGTTAATTCAGTCTCCTAAGTACTTCATCACATAAGTTCCTTATAAAGTGAATGGGCATTGCTCACAGACGTTGGTCACACAGAAGTTACAGCAGCTCCCATACCCCCTATACTGGATTCTAGAGACATTCAATTTCACGGTATACTAAAGTGCTTAATGGAAAACCTGTAAGACCTCCGGTTTAATCAGTTCCACTAACTGCTGATGAGCAAAGGCTGAAGTTGTATTTGCTTTGTTTATAAATGCCTTATGGATTTAGTCCAAGCATAATCTACGACCTAGACAAGAAAAGTATTTCCTCATCGATGCAAGATCATTTTTGGCCTTATTTGGCCCCTTTGGAACTTGCCTTTAGCATCCATCCTGCTCTTGCACACCATTAGAACACAACAAAAGTTGAAATCCTGGCAGCTTCTCTGTCCTTCCTCTCTACACCTGTGTGGGCATTTGAACGTCAGTGGTATTCGAGGTATTCAAGCCCTTAATAATAACTTCTCCAGGGCTTTCTCAACATGCTTTGCATACAAAAAACTTTGCAAACACAGTATCCATGGATGCCCAGCAACATGCAGAGAAAGTACTCAGCAAACTGCACCGTAAATGCATGCAACAATACATAAATAAGGCAAAATAAAATGTGGCTTCTAAATGATCATTTTAATACTAGGAAATGAAATTGTGTTTTGAAGCAAAAAAAGAAAAGGAAAGAAAACCAGTCTAGTGCACATCCGTCTGGCAAAATAAGTATTGTGCAACAAACCAAAGAGGCGCTAATTGATACCTTTGTGTTCTCTGCATTGGCAGGTAGACTGGGATAATCTTTTTTTTTTTTACCTTTTTATTGCCCTAGCATTTAAAGTGATTTTATCTTGTTACAAAGATAATTCTAAATTATCATCGTTAATTTGGTGGAACTATATTTGTGATGAACACAGGATTGCCAATGTTTCTTCTCTTTCTTTATCTCAGAAAATTAAATCCGACCTATTGTGGTTACCCTTTACTTCTTATCTTTCTACCTATGCACCTGCATCTTAGTTTTTATCTCATCCTCATTCTTTCCCTTTTATATATTTATTTTATATGCATCTCTTTTCTCTCACTCTTTTTCTCCTGTCCCCTTTTCCTTTCAATTTTTTCCGATTCTTTTCTATTTTCTTTTTCTCTGAAATTATTTGCAGATGTTCTTCTTATACATTGATTGTTGTATTTTATTTACGTGTTAGTTTGCTTGATAAGGTTTGAAAACTTAATAAGAATTATTAAACAAACACAAATATTTTTGTTTTCTCAATGGTGTACGAAACAAACAGTTGGCGCACCATACATGATAAAAGGTGACAAATTCACAAAACATTGTTCAGAAAACTATGGGCTCGACTGGCATAGCGTACAAAGTGTACCCAGCATGCTCAAATATCCTTATTTGTGACTGCAAAAACACTTTTGAGCTTCACACAATGTTGGTTTATGCTCTTAAAAAAATAAAGTGGGAAAAAATGCTGTGAAGGTTTGTGGACACCCACAATCATGCATGTTTGTCGGTACAACTCTTTTCCTCACCTATTCCCACCCTGGACAAGGTCAAATATTTACTCCGGACACTCTCAAAATTAGTGGAGTAGCAGAATAAACGTGTCCCCGGGGGAAAACACTTTAACATCTTAATTTGCACTTGTTCAACAATTTTCACGGGAGGAAACATGAACTTGATAATTGTTCATGCGAAAAAGAATTTACAAAAGGAATTCTGAAGCACTCCTGGAAAATCTGCTACTTGCAGCTTCGCAGGAAAACTCCTGAAAGGTTGTGTGAATTCCCAAAAATCTTAAATATGCTTGAAACGTAGGAGGAAACCCCATAGGGGTAAATTTACGATTTTTTGTGACCCATACATTTTAGTTGGTTGAGTTTCTAGAGAGACAGGACGAACACTGCAAGAAAAGCAAAGACGTCTAACCCTTCCCTATACTCTCAAACAATCTTAGGGGCCGATTATGATGGCGGACGGACCTGAGTCCGTCCGCCACCATAGAGTAGGAGGGAACCTCCGCATGGCCTGCGGAGTTCCCTCCTGTGCAATTAGGATGTGAACGCCACCCTGGCGGTCACATCCTCTATTTTTACCATTGCGGCGGGTGCGGCTTCAAGCTGCATCCGCCGCAATGGTAAAAATGCATACATTGCATTTGTATGCAGAAAGCGGCAGGCACCGTGCGGTGCCTGCCGATTTCTGCATACAAATGCAGGGGGGTACCATAGGTACCCCCCATGTGCACCCCCCACCCCCCTTCACCCAGGGGGCCCGCAACGGGCCCCCGCAGTGAAGTTACACATGCTTTTTCACGGCGGAAAACCCGCCGCAGAAAAGCATTTTTTACAGCCCATCCTCATATGGCTGACGGTGTCTGAGAGACACCGTCACCATATTAGAGCTTTTCCGCCGCGGTTGTAAGCCAACCGCGGCAGAAAAGCTGCGGACGGAAACCAGGACCCACCAGCTATCCTAATGTGGCGGTGGGTCTTTGGTGGGTCCGCTGCGGTTTTTCCGCATCCTCCGGGCCGGCGGTGGCTTCCGCCGGCCCGGAGGATGCGGAAAAACCGCAATCGTAATAGGCCCCTTAGTTAGGTTGCAATGGGAACAATGGGAGTCGTTCACATTTAGATCTATTTAGCTGTAATATTGATTGGAGACCTCAATGTGTACTGTAAGCTGCTCAGTGTTCCTTAGTCCACTGAACATGTCTTGGTATAAAGCCTATACCTTGGACGATTCCACAAAACCATAAAAACGACAAACTGTCCAACTCCACAGGTCCACAATCATGCTTTAGTAAGGAAAAACACTACATACGCCATACAGGTGAGCTCTAAAATTGCAGCCTGTGAGTTAGAAAACTACTTTCCAAACACCCTGAAGAATACAGGTGGCCATATCAGCGAAGGGGCAATTTCACCATGCAGAGAAATGGGATTGGCGGACATGAAGACTTCCATACATGTCCCCAGGTGTGGGCCAGATGTGCAAGTGCAAAACTCAAGATAATAAATGTTCTTGGGTAGTGACCCTGGGTTCAAATGACAATAACTCCAGATCCGGTTGTGCTAGAATCAACATTCCAGTGGTTCCAGAATCAGAGCAACTGGCCTGTCTCTCACAGGTCTTCCCAGCAAGCTGGCTGCTACACATCACATACAGTCTGACACTTTGCTTGAAAGATGCAGTCTGGTTTGTATTTCTGGCATGTATGTCTTTGTCCTTGCATAGGCCAGTCAGAGCTACAGGTTCATGAGGGCTGGCACAGAATTGTGGACAGTCTAGAAAGAAGAGAGCCACAGACAAGGTCCTATTCTTGGATCACAAATTCTTCTCAGCTGAACTGGTGTGCAGTTACTTCACAGATGTTGAAGAAATGTGGAACACTGCACAGGTAAAAAGACCCTTTACTGTTTGCAATCTCTGGCTACACCTATCTTATGCAACCGGTGAATCTTAAGTGGGGGAGGAGAGTTCTCCAATCTTGGAAGGCCATGAGCACCAGCCGATTGGTGTCTGTAAGGATCATGGCATATGTAGCTTCTCATGAACAGTGCTTATTTTGAGCTGGTGGTTGTCAGTTGGACCCCTGCACTTATTTTTGGGGATAGGTACTTACTTCCCACATCAGATATTTATCAAGTGCAAGAGAGGGAAATAGTCACAGATCGGTAAAAATAGAAGAAGAGTAAGACAGTGTTAGAACTGACATCTTAGGGTGTTTATCCTCCAACTTTTTGGCCTTCTTCCTCCTTCTGACCTAGCTTTTGCTGGTATTAGGACTGTGCAGTTTAGCACTACGAACTAGTGCTAAAGTGCTTGTGCTCTCTTTCCTTAGCATTAAAATATTGGCCCATACCCAATTGGCATATTTAATTTACTTATAAGTCACAAGTGCAAATCATGTGTCCAGGGTTTGTAAATTAAATGCTACTAGTGGCCTGAAGCACTACTTGAGCCACCCACTTAATTACACCATTAACCATGTCTCAGACCTGACATTGCAGAGCATGTGTGTTCCGTTTAAACTGCCATTTCAACCTGGCAAGAGAATCCTTTTGCCAGGCCTAAACCGTGTCTTTCTATACATGTAAGTCACCCCTAAGGTAGGCCTTGTTAACACACAAGTCAGAGTGCAATGTATATAAAAGGCAGGACATGTAGTTTTAAGTTTTACATGTCCTGGTAGAAGGAAACTCTTAATTTCGTTTTCCATTACTGCAAGGCCTATATCTCCTCTAGGATAACATTGGGGTTTACTTATTAGATTATATAAGTATCATTTCTAATTGGGATGATATAACTGATTTAAGTTTGATGTCTCTGGTAACCTATTTTAAAATCCTAATTTATGGTGAAGTCAGATTTTAAATTGCAATTCTGAAAATGCCACATGTATAAAGTTGTAATGTTCTTGCTTTAGCCATTTGGTGCATGCAGCCTGTCTCTGATCACATTGGTGTAGTAGGCAGTTGGGCTTTGTGTATGCCTCCTAGACAGTCACTTACAGTGGGAGTTTATATGTGTCTCAATAGGCCATCTATGCCAGGATGGATTGGGGGACCTGGACACAACTTCACTTGCACCTGAATAGGCAGTGTCCTGTCCCCAGACAAATGGCTGCATACCCCCTGTAGTGAGTCTGAACCACAACAGGAAGTGAGGACCTTTGTGCCTTTCAAAGGCATGTTTTTGAAGTCTCCTCTACATCAAAGGCACCATTGGGTATAAGTACCAGATCTCAGACACCACCACTTTAGTACACTTCTGGACCTGTGGATACTCTGCCAGGAAGATGGACTGTTGTGCTGCTGAAGGACTGTCACTCTACTAGACTGCACTCTGCTGTACTTCTGCTTTGCTATACTGACCTGATGCCTGCCGCCCTCTTTCCAGGGTCAGAAGGACTGGACCTGCATCACTTGACCCTCTAGAACCCTGATTGACTCCAAGGGCTAGATGGCTGGCCTCCTAATCTGAAGTCTCAGGGACATAACATGCTTTCAACCGCTGCACCTGGACTCTGCCATCTGTGAGTCTATTCTACCAAGTTGTGCCACCCCAGTACTGAACCCTTGGAAATGGGCCTAAGGTACTTGCCAGAGGAACCAATGCATCTTCTCTGCTGAGCAATGCATCCCAGAGCAGAAGCAATGAATCTCCTTGGGTGAGCGGCGTGTCCCTGATCACTGCTGTTACTTGGAGTGGACCCACTGCAAAAGACTCACATTGCCGCCACCTCCTGCATCTTGGGCTGATGTATCTCCTTTTGAACTACGCTGCGCAGTATTTTCCCAGCACAAACTGCACGCATCCCTTGTCAATGGCAGCCTTGGCAATGACGACGAAACTCCGTAACCAGCTTCACTGCTCATCAGAGCCAACACATCACCTTGGCTGCTCCTCACAACCTCAACACCGTCCTTTGCATCGGAAGCCACGTTGACACATCAGAACCTCGCAACACAGCCTCGCTGCATCTCGGATCTGACGCATCACCTCGGCTGGGCGAGGCATCTTCGCGGCAGATCCACGCTGTCCTCTGCAACCAGGATAAGGTACTCTGTTCAGCTGGCTTAACTGGGTCACTGTAGCCAGCACATGCTCCATCGGTAGGCCGACTATCCCTAAAAGTACTTTGTGGTTTTTGGCACTATTTGTCACTATAACATTTTAAAATCAATATCTCCGATTCAACTAATTGGATTTTTGTCATATTGATCTTGTTTTATTAAAATCAGAGCTAGTTTGCTAATCTGGTGTGGAATCCTTTTGTGTGGTGTTTTTACAGTTTTACTATTTGAAGTGTTGCACAAATACTTTTCACACAACCTCTAAGTTAAGCCTCACTTACCTGTGCCAAGATACCAGAGGGCTGATCACAGGTTAATTTAGGGTTTGCCTGCCTCTTACCCTGACAAGGATTGTGGTTGCTGCTTGACCAGGGCTCATACTCAGAACCAGAGCCAGAACCTGAGCAAGAAAAACGGGCATGGAGTGTCTGGTAGTTGATTAAAGAGGAATGAGGTAGATTTAATAGTACCCGCCTTAGTATTTGGAGCATAGATGTTTAAAAGAAACAGCCGTGGGATTCTGAGCAGAGCTTCGGGCACTGGCACTCTTTCTTTCACAAACTAAGCACTGTTCATGAGTCATTTGAGATGGTCCATTGTGAAGGTGTATCAGCCCCATAGAAGGGTGCAGATGCCAAAGTATACAGATCTTGTAATGAAGAGGGGCTGTTTTCACCCTCGTAGTGAAAGTGTGGCTACTTCAAAGGGACGAGTTTCTACCTTCTAATCTACAGGTCCCACTGTACTCAGGGCAGAAAGAAAAGGAATCTGACATATAAAGGATCCCAGATCCACTCTGGATCTTAGTTAGGAGCTTTGGACAAAGCTAGCTATGATCCTTTCAGTCACTACTGTGGAAATTCTGTAGGACGTTTCTGCAAAGGAGACAGGTAAAGTCCATTCCCTTTACTATAACTATACTGCCACCGCTGTCTCTCTCCTAGCCCAGGCAGAGAGGGCCGGAGGCGCATGAACAGAACCCAGTTCTCATATCTCAAGTCAATAAAGAGGAGAGCCCTCACTGGGCTTCCAGGATTATTATACTCACTGAGGTAAAAATATAGGGCCATCAAGAGCTAAGTCATAGGGCAGGGCTTCACAACTCTCCAGTACCATGCAAACACTCGCCCCAACACTCTTTTTAGGCATTCCTGGCCTTTTCTGCAGAATATGGAATGAAAACTTCATGTAAGAGAGGATTCTCTCGCTACACTTTTTAAAGTTTTTTGTTTTCCAGTGGTGCAATCTGTGTCTCGGGTACCTCCCTAAACAATTGTTAGTAGAAGCTCGGATTATGGATTTTGAGACCACAAAAGTCAGACTTTGACTAGCCTAGGAGAGCTACACAAGAAACCCTGAAAGAAAGTTGCAAGTGGAATAATTCTACAAATGTCTATTCAAATGCACTCAACTGAAGTTAAAGAGCAAGAAAAGCGAGGGGCAAATAGCAGGTACCCAGACCACCCCAAAAATATAAGATACACATGTGTACAAGGTAGGCCTAATGCAAGGTGCTGCAGGAGTTAAGACCAGAAACCCGAAGTCCCACCTGTCAAGCAGCGATCAATCATTTACAGAAGAACATTACAACCATGTTAAAAATTACAGATTGATCCAGTACAGACAACCGCTGTGCGTTTGGAGAATGAAAATTCAAAAGAATAGGACAGTAGAAATGTAGGAAAATGGATTAATGATAGCCGATTGAATCCCCGGGGATGACAAGAAAAGCCGACATGTCCTGTTTTTCACTCATCGACTGTCAAATTGAGCTGGCATAAAGAACACGGAGGTGACTGCAAGAAATGAAACACCTTCTGTCTGACCTTTTCTACACACTGAAGAAGGAGAGCAAAAAGGAAAAAAATAAAACTCCTCGAAGAGAACAGAGAGCAAATTGTGCAAAGAAATAAGCGAGGGATGGGGGTACCTAACATATAAATACACAGGGGATCAAACTAAAGGAAGGATCCAACCTACAGTACAAACGGAGAGGACCAGGGTCAAACTAAGACAGGAAGTAGGCCTGGGGACCAAAATAAAAGTGGCCCATATTAGTGAATTAGATAGCTAAAAAATGGCCCGTGTTTGCAAATCGTGGCAGTTTGGGACTTGTAAAGACACATGATTTATGTGTTTTTTCATAAAATTGATTTGAGCTTGCTACAGGCAATATTGGTTTTAATATCAGGGAAATCAGCAATAAAAAACAGCCCAGCAGACTGTAAAATAGGTCCACCAACAGTAAACAAAAAACAGGCCACACATTGACCTGCCAGACCAGCCCATCAGGCACTGCCTGAATGCCCTATATGCCTGTGTGACCCTGAGGAGCACCACCGAATGAAACCACTCCAAAGCCTAGGGAGAAAAAAAAATAAAGAAAAGACTAAAGCAAAGCACAAGCACACAACCATTCCCTCTTCTAAGACAGATACCCAAGATGCAATTGAATAACTCCCCATGGAAGGAGCTACATAATTTTATAGAACAATCCCTGAGGCAGGCAAATATACGTAGTCCAAGATCATTATAATGCAGGGCCTGTGACTCTACAGAGTTAATGAGGGTATGTTATGCTCTCTCATGATGGTACACAGATTGGACTTGGAAAAGCAGTCCCATTCCTAATCAATTTCAAGTTCCCCCAAAACAATTAAAACCTTGGGATGAGCGTTCAGTTCGCCACTGGCTTACTTGAATACAATAAAACATACAATTTAACTGAATATTTTAGGTTGAATTTGAACAAAAACAACTGTTTACTTCTATCAACTGTTGCTTGCTATCACATGGCAGACATTAATTAGATCGTATTAATTCTGTCTGTACAGTCTAGTGCTTAATAGTTGTTGGTTAGAGCTTCGTTGATTAGGCACTGGTTTTTCAAACTCTTCTCCTGTCATCTCCCAGTCCCTGCTCGCCACTCTCTCCAACATTCATGGAATCCATTCCTAGTTTCTTCTATACTCTTTTTATTTTTATTGTGCTCATTTTAGCACATTTTGGAGATGCAGATTTCATGCCCGCACACCTCAGAATGGCATGGTAATCCTAGGGCCACAATTCCTTGCAGAGCTATGTTATCACTGGTCTATTGATCTTGGAAGCCCTCTTAATACTTTTCTCTTTAGTCAATCTCTTCTACAGGCTGCTTGCTTTTTAGTCAATCAATCGCATAGGCCAGGTGCTCTTTAGTCACTTTCTGCAATCACCATTTGCCCCTGGGTCAATATCTACCAATGCCTGTTTGCTCCTTAGTCAATGCCTAGTAATCAAAAATACATGGAACATTGGCTGAGTCCATGCATCTGATGAAACAGAAAGGTTGTTGTAGGAAATTTGCCCTTCTCTAGGATCACCTTGGATTTTTGCTGGAACTTATTTTGCTGGTTGTAGAACTCAGTGCATGTTACCTCTTTTCAGGCAGAAGTAAAGTGGCTATGCTCCCCTTTTCAATGTGGTGAAATTGGTATACCCCTGATTGACATATTTAACTTACCTTTAAGCCCCTAGTGTACAGTACAAAAGTGCCTAGGGCCTGTAAGTTAAATTTCACTGGTGGACTCTATCAGACATTGTGCCATCTTCTACAGAGTAAACATGACTACTGCCCTACCATTTGTAGCCATGCAATTGCAATTTTAAACTGAAATTTTGATCTATCAAAATAACTCCTTTTGACAAGTCAAAAGCTTCCCTTTAAATATTTGTAAGTCACTCTTCATGGCCCTATTGCCCATAGGGCAGGGTGCATTGTATTTAGAAGCAACCACAGTACCAAAACTGCCCTCATCACCGCCACTGACAACATCAAGGCCCTCCTGGACAACGGAGTAACCGCGGCCCTGATCCTCCTGGACCTCTCAGCTGCCTTCTACACAGTCTGCCACCACACTCTACGCACACGCCTCCACAACACAGGGATCCGAGACAAGGCCCTGGAATGGACCACCTCCTTCCTCTCAGGCAGAACCTAGAGTGTCTGCCTCCCGCCATTCCGATCCAAAGCCTCTGAGATTATCTGCGGCGTACCCCAAGGATCATCCCTTAGCCCGACACTGTTCAACATCTACATGGCTCGCCCACATAGCCCGATCACACGACCTCAACATCATCTCCTACGCCAACGACATCCAGCTTGCTCCTCTCCCTCACCAAGGACTCCTCCACTGCCAAAACCAACCTCCACGAAGGAATGAAGGCCGTCGCCGAATAGATGAAGGAGAGCCAACTGAAACTGAACTCGGACAAGACGGAGGTTCTCATCCTTGACTCCACCCTGTCAGCCTGGGACGACTTCTGGTGGCCGACCACTCTGGGAGCAGCACCGACCTCCACCGACCACTCATGCAACCTGGGGTTCATCCTCGACTCAGCACTCTCCACGACCAAGCAAGTCAACGCCGTCTCATCCTCCTGCTTCACCACCCTCCGCATGCTCCGCAAGATCTACAGATGGATTTCCACCGAAACCAGACGGACGGTCACCCAGGCCCTCGTCAGCCACAGGTTGGACAACGGCAACGCCCTCTACAAAGGAGCCTCGACCAAACTCCTGAAATAACTACAACGAATACAGAACACCTCTGCATGCTCATCCTCAACATCCCTCACGGCAGCCACATCACACCCCACCTGAGAATCCTGCACTGGCTCCCTGTCAACAAGAGGATCACCTTCAAGCTCCTCACCCACGCACACAAGGCACTCCACAACACCGGACCCACATACCTCAACAGATGACTCACCCTCTACATCCCGAACCGCCAGCTCCGCTCTGCCGACCTTGCCCTCGCTACAATTCCCCGCATCCGAAGAGCAACCTCCGGCTGCATATCGTTCCCCCACCTCGCTGCCAAGACCTGCAACACCCTCCCAATCGACCTGCGGCAGACCCAGGACCTGCTAACCTTCGGGAGACTTCTCAAGACCTGGTTGTTTGGGCAGTAGCAGCACTCACCCCCCCCCCCCCCCCCCTCACTGTATCAAGGCTGACTACTCCTTATGAAAACACTGGTTTGCATTATTGCATTTTATAATGCAAATTTCGGTTAGGAAACAGAAGGAAAATATTTAAACAACTGTTATTAATAGTTATTAAAACCCAATGCAATGAGAAGTCAGATTTTTAATAAATATTAAGGGAAAGTTCAGTTTAGAAATTCACCTTTTTTTCCACCTGAAACCTTGGGGAGTCAATTTGCATTTGTTCTTCCACTTCTGCAACACAGCAATTAGCATTTGAAAAGGTGAGAAAACTGCTCTCAGAGGACAGAACAAGAGCCTCTGTGTGGGGATGTGGCATTGGTCCCTTGACTAGATGACCAGTGGGTTGGGCCCAAAACTAGTCTAACTTCAAATTGGCCTCCACCGTCACAGGCAAATGCTAGCTGACACCTAAGCAGGGCATTCCTTTGTCCCCCAGCCAGACAGGCTTCAATCACAGTGGGCTTCTTTTTGACATTATGGTGTTAAATCTTGCTAGAGTGCAAGTCTGCTGGGGTTTACTTATAACAATTGGGGTGAACTTCAAAGGAAAGAAGAGGATGCCAAAACAATTTTTGTGTATCCACAGGCTTGTTGCTGGAAGCCCATGCTTTGTTCTACCAGACTTCTGTCTCTGAGTTTAATGTGGGTAGAGAGGCTGCTCAAAATGGATTTTAGTTGTAGATGAAGACGACACCATAATTACCTTAGTACATTCCTCACAAAACCTAGCCCTCAGAGCCCAGGTTTAGTGAGGATATAGACTTCTGCCATCTAAAAAATGCCCAAAGTCGGTGGGGTTAACCCTGGGAACTGTTACCTCATTGGTTAAGACATGCCGAGGAGTCATCCCACCTACTAGCTTGTTCCAGGCATAAATGCGCAATCTCCAGGCACCTGCTTCAGAAAACAGTTGGACCTGTAGAAGATCAGAAGAGTACTAAACCTCTTGTCTATGACTTGAGAAGAACTGAAAGGATTGGATTTGATCTCATTTGTACCCAGCATAAAGACGTAGATTCCAAGGGACATAAGGCTGATCTCCAGTTAAAGGTACAGTGAAACAACAAGCTACAAAAGGCATTTTCCTGCAAATGCCCAGATGACCAGTGGCAACTGGACCTGAACTAGACCCCCCGCTGTTGGCCACTACCTGAGACCATGTGAGTCTCTAAGTGCTTCCCAGGAGGTCCTGACTGGCTTTAGAATTGTACTCATATGTTGGATTAGGACTTGAAGGAATATAGTCAGAAGATAAACTCTTTGACCAGGATGAACATGATTGGTGTATCCCACCCCCGCTTCATCGTGATAAGCATTAAATTGCTCCTAGGTATCAGACTACTGCGACCACTGATTATCATTGGTACTTTATGCTTCTTGGTGCTATTCCTACTTAACAATCATATCTATGGTTCCCCTTTTTGTATTTTTGTCATGTCTGTTTCAGTTTGATTATTTAATTGTGCTTTTTTGTCTAATCTAGTTTGGGAGTTTTATTGTGTTGCATTTTGACTTTATTACTGGTTTGGTACTGCATATATACTTTACACTTTGCCCTAAATTAGGCCTGTATGTGGCATAGCTACCAGGGGACTGAGCTCAGCTTAATTTTGTACCTTTAAGGGTTCACCCTAACAAAGGTTGTGATAATTCCTTGAGTTTGATAGTCACCCACCTCAATTAATAATACAATGTATTAAAGTTGTTATTATCCCTAGTCATCTTGTACAACAGGGAATACGCCAAATCATGACCTTAACGAGAACTCCTTTGCCTTCTCAGATACATGGCTGACCATTCTCGACTAAATGTGTCCATTATCAACTTAAAGTGAGCACCGGGGACACCCCACAATTTGGTGACAAGTCTGATTCCATTCTTGCTCACTCAGCTCTTTTTCTGGCCACTGTCCCATTTGTCTTTTAACTTTATGCATTTTGCACCTGCCCAATTTTTTGACGTAAGGTTCTTATTTTTATGTATTCCATAAAGAACCTTGATTTTATTCTGACAGCATTTCTTAATTATTGAAAATCCAAGCTCCTCCCATTTAAAGCAAAGCAGATATGTCAGTTGTGTGCATTATGCAATTTCCTATTTGCTACTATCGCTAATAGCTATAGTCTCGATTATTTTCTAATAGCATGCCTATTTTGGTACCCCAGAAGATTTCTATGTTATTAACTTGCGAATTCATCTAACACTGTTGGATACAAAATAACAACGTAAGTACCAGAATGTTATCAACATTTGGTTATTTCCTTTGTCCCCTCAAACTTGTCTGACAGCAAATTGTAACTGTGCTTCACTGGATTGCTCTTCAAAATCTGGTGTGTTGTACAGCCTTATGGGCCTCCAAATTCAAGCCTCAGTTGCATATTTTTATAGATCAACTTAGACAACTTTTTTTTCTTCTGCATTACTCTGCGATTGATCTACGTTAGGAGACTTTGGATAAGCACGCTTGTATGTTTACATATTGATAGAATATATGAGAGCTACACCATACACCTCCTGGCATTCTTCTATGGCCCCCAATCATTTATTGCACATGTATTTCAAGTACTGCTTATTTTCCTTGCATTCATGATTAGTACTGTGTGTGCTTAATTTGAGGTGGTGGTTTCTGGTGCTCGGCATCGGCAATTCATGGCAACCCTAGTTCTTATGACAGTATGCCACATGGTGGCGCAGTCTGTCTAATTTAGAGATGAGTGTAACAACAGATGTTTATTAATTTATTATAAATTAATACTTGCTGCCCAAGAAATTCTCATAGCTTTGTGGCCTACAATAGGCTTAACTGTCACACTTGTAAGAGTGTAATGGTTAGTAGTTTTGTTGGTACTGCCATTGGCAGGGCTGGCAGGGTCATTAGGTGGTGCAAGCTGCAGTGACCTCCAGATGAGGGCTCTGCCACTTATTTTTGCTACAAATCAAGCACTGAGTACTGTATAATAATGTGCGTTGTTTTTTTTAATGTATTATGCTTGTGTGCTTTCAGCTTATATATTCAAATTGAGGCTAACAGTATCCTATCTGTAAGATAGTAGGTAAGAATTGTCATGGATTTATTTTTACAATACATCACTGATCACGGTTGCTTTATTACAGTTACCTGTGAACCAATTTAAATGCAGTCTTTTCCACTCTCAGACGGAGAGGTGCATCTTTGCATCAGAAAGCTTGTTGGATTCTTCAACGTCAAGGCCAGTGACTGACAAGTTAAGGCCACACAAGCACAGCTTGGCTTCGCTGGCCTCGGACAAGCTTCACACCCCAAACAGGTATGGAAATGTATTACCAGTGGCTCGCCGAGGGAGTGCTGCGGGTGGTGGGGCAGGGGGGGTGCAGGGTGGGGGGGTGGTGAACTCGGACAGCCGAGTTTGCGATGCAGCGAGCACAAGGTAAATAGTTTTATCTATTTAATTACTTACATTACTCCTGTCCATCATATGTCCGAGTCCACTATCCCCCATCCTGCCCCTCCCCCAGCCTACTGCCCTGCAGCACTCCATCGGCGAGCCGCCACTGTGCATTACACACCTCTTAAAGACAGAGGGCCCGATTCACAGAACTAGACAAAATCCTAAACTTACTACCATTTACTCATTTTGGTATTCACGGAAGGCACTTACTCATTTTGGTATTCACGGAAGGGACTTTCTCATTGATTAGGAAGTGCCTTCTGCGAATACCAAAGTGAGTAAGTGCCCTCTGTGAATACCAAAATGGTAGTAAGTTTAGGATTTTGTCTTAAGTTAGTTCTGTGAATTGGGCCCAGACCTTTTAGTCTAGGTCTCATTAGCAAAGATGTTGTAGGAGAGGGAATGAATGAATGAACCACTTGCACAGTGGACATCTGCCTGAAAGGTGTCCTGGTGCTAAAATAGCTCAGAGACATTCTGGACCATTATATTTAATATGTAATATTATGGTCCTTATTTTTCAACTGTTTACTCGTCCTTATTCTCTTCTATACTTGAGGTAAAGGCTGACATTCTTTTGCGTATATTTTGCACTAGGGTGGCTTCAAAATAAAGCCTTATAAACTTCAAGTCCAGATTTCTTGATGTGCTCGTTTGGGGGAACATGTGAAGGGAACTCACCATAATTCCTGTATTTCTGGCAGGTAATGTTGTGTTTGCAACATGGATTTCCTCCAAGTAAGTCTGGAGAGATTGGGACAGCGCCTTTCTGTTTTCCCTACTCCATGTGGTAGGCTGGTATACCTGCCCAGCCTTTGAGTAAGGGAAATCTACTGGGTATGGGTTTTGAGTGGCCCTGGCAAGAGACAGCATAATACCTTGGTAAATGCTATAATGTTACTGCTAGTAATCTTGTGCGTTGCCAACAAGGGCAACTAATTTAAGAAATCCATTGATTTATTTATCACTTGCATTTTATTTATGAGATTCAATCCACATGCTCTTGTTTTCATGATAGATCGGTTTCAAGTTATTTGGCGTTAGCTGCATTCCCTGGTTGATAGGTGGAGCAAACTCCTTGGTCAAGGATTATTCCAATATAAACAGTACAGATATTATATATTAAGATTCTACTACTTTTTACATTTAGAGGAGAGCATGTTTAGACCCTTGGTATAAACCAATATATTGTCCACTTGCAAGGAGGCTACCTGAGCATACTCTTTGAAATTACACCCACATTTTTCTGCCAGCGGTTCGGTCTCCAATTTAAATAGCCGAGAAGACTGACCATGCCATTGCCTTGCCCTCCTCTCCAAACACCACTCTTTGGATTGAACATCACCCATTTGTGTGCCCCTCTTGAGGTGCATGGCATTGGCTTTGATATCTCACTGTGTCTGTTAGAAGGACTTGTCTGAGAAAGCTAAGGTCCCCTTTGGTGCATTCCATGTCCGATACAAGGTGGTGAAGAGATGATCAACGTGGTTCACCAAATCTTTTGCAATGAGCAGGAAAAAATACTCAATGATTTAGTTGTCCCAGATCGCCAGCTGACACTGGGTCCTTTTGAAAGGATCATTTCAGGCACTTGGAACTACTCTGTTGAGCTACCTGGCATTAGGGTCACTCATAGTCAGAAAAGCTGTGAAAGCCATATTTTCCCCTCAATCGCCTAGTGTATTGCAAATCCCATATCTGGGGCCTTGCTCCTGTTTTTTGGCTCATAACATATTCTCCCTGAAATAATTATCCCTCTTTCTCTGCCCAGAATGCCTATTGAATACACTGAAACATAGTACAAGACAATCGTCATCAATAATCTGTATTTTCATTTTTAACAAATAATCATAAAAATACCGTACAGTTAAACTTTGGAATTAAAAAAGCATTGAATTTCGGCAGTATATAGTGTAAAACAGAAAATATTGCCCTTTAGCATACGTAAGAAACACAAAGCAGGTCTGCATTTAATAAAATTGTTACTAGGTAGAGAGAAAGAAGGCAGCAGCGAAAACGATTCTCTTCTGACTGACGATGATGGCAGTTAGCATAACCCCAAACTCCTTCCCCGTAAGTAGCAATTGAACCACACTAGAATGTATACATTTCTAGCATAGGAGCTATAGGTTTGCCACATAGGGAAGAGGATAAATTAAACAATGCACCCAGAGATTGGCACTTTTTACCAGCTAAATGTAAAATGCGTGCTCCACGCATAAGTAGAATAAAAAAACGACCCCAAGATAGGATAAATTAGACACCTTAACAGTTTTGTTCTTACTAACGGAAAAGGTACGCATAATCGAACTGTTGGGACCACAGAACATTATGTGGGACTTGATAAAATTAGTTTAAAGGCCTAGGTCAGACATAAAATGAATAAAAGCTGCGACCAACGGTTTAAGAGCTAGTAGAATTCGAACCAAGAGAACATTGTGGCCCACACAGAGTAAGGTAATGAAGGGTTTAGTATAGAGTCGATCATTGACACAGCCTTACAACAATTTACTAGGTAACCGTTCAATTTCTTGATGCAGAAATAAAATAGGAGCAAGTGCTCAGTCTTGTCGGACATAGCTTTGTAAATTAAAACGATTAGAACGTTCTCCATTACATGACAAATGGAGGTGGTCATATTGTTTGATGTACATTTAGCATGAAGGCTACTGCTTCCATATGGCAAAGGAAGGTTGCAGCTGCATGACTGTACTCATGCCCTCATTACCATCGGCATCTTAATTCTGATGCGGCCACTAACAGTAGTTACCGAACCCGCGCTAAAAGCTGCAGCAATCTCGAGGTGAAATTATGGCTCAAATGAGGAAATAATAGGGAATCAGATCCAGAAATGTCATTTAGCCTGTACTTTCTCAGTTCTTAGTGGACTGCTCAGGATCCAACCCGCAATGGACTGGATTTCCAACACCCCAGGAGTTACCAGTACACCCAGTAGTGGTAACTGAGGCAGTAGTGAAAATCCATCCCATTTACCGGGACACCCATAATGAAGGCCATGGTGGTGTAACACATTTCTGAGAAAAGATCTTAAAAATCTCTTTTTTTTAGTGAATGGGGAGTGAGCCCGAACCCAAAATTCTATCTCGGAGTGGTGAACATTCGACCCAGCATGATGGAAACCTCCAGATAGCGAACCCTGGAAACGGACATGGTTCATGCCGCCACAGACCACGTGCAACCGAGGCCGCACGAGCGCACGATGCTTCCTGGCTGCTAACACGAGAGGGTTCATCGCAGTCAAAGCACTGATCCCACCCTGGGGACTACGGCTGTTTAGTCAAATCCTTTCTGGATCACAGTTGACCTTCTCTTCTTGCTCCCGCAAAGCCAATTAAAAGAAGGAAATCAGAGCGGAGTGTAGCCTTGGAGCCGCGCTTCAACAGCTGGGCTTAGCCGCTCCCGCGTCTCTTCCAGGCAGCACCGCCGCCTTTCAGCCACGTTGGGTCTGACCCGTAATGAGCGTCCTCCCAGGACCGCCGGAAGCACGCACGCGCCGGATGCACGCGCTGCCACGCGCCGCACTCGACGCTCTGCCCGTCACAGGTGCAGCCAGAGCCATCCCACGACGACCCGCTGAGTGTGAAATTGGCGATGATTCCCAGCGCTTGCCTGGCAGCTGAGTGCCAGGCTGAGGTGGTGCCAGACAGAGAACAAATGAGTTCTGCTCGCATCAGACACTTACTGCTAAACCTTTTAGGTGGCGCTGGCTTCAAATGTTGTAGAGCAGTTTAAATGGTGAATTCCCCAAGAAACCCACAGGACAGGCCAACGAAGCTGTGAGTTTCCAAGTCACACAAACAATTAAGGATAGCACTCTAACAAAGAGGCATAGAACAGTTGGCGGTCTTTCCGGTTGAATTGTTGTGCAGCATTGATAGTAAGTACCACCTACAATGGTTTCGTTCCTCGGCAGAGCTTTAATGAAAGCAAAGGGACATACTACCAAGATATTAATAAAAGAATCAGCTGTACTATTTGAATGAAAATCAGTTACCTCCTTGAAAAGTAATCAGCCAAATGAAGATTAATAACCAAAATGAAAGATGTAAGCCTACATATATCACAAAATGATATTGCCCCCTACTGAGGGTAGCCGAACTGATATAGTCGCGAAATTTCGTTTGAGGAAGATACACAAAATTCCATGAAAATTATGTGAAGAGAAAACTTAATGCAGCATTTTGTGCTATTTTTATTAGCTCAAAATGCATCCACGCATCCAAAATGGGTACAAGGATGCATTTTTAGCTAAACAAATTGAATGTGATGGGAACAACAGCCACTTGTGTTCTGTTCAATTGAATTCTTTGTGTGCCCATAGGATTTTTAAATGAAATAAATCTTAATTACGAGATTTGGAGAAATGGTGTAATCTCGGTGTTTCACAAAACAAGCGTGATATGAAATGCTGGGAACTGTCTGAAATTACGCTGAAATAAATAAATTTTTGCCCAGGTTTAGTGAAAAGGTCTGCACTGCTTTGTGTGAGTTCTGCCACAATCTGTGTTTGGGTCACTCCTAGAGCATGTTTGAGTTTTTATAAACTGGTGGTGATATGCTTGCCCAACCAAGGCTAAGACTTGATCATCATGTAACCAAGGCCGAAGCGCAATCAAGTTATAGAATATACTCTCTTGGTAATTGTTTGAGTTGTTTCTTGGGAAGCAACTCCTTTGTGCTCATGTTTTAAACCTGTAAAAATTGGAAGGCAGAGTCAGTCCTTGAGCATTCAAACTTTTGGTGCTACACCAGGCATAGATGATCGAGTCACTGTGCTTTCTTGACGGGAATAAAGTAATCAATATAAACATAAACAAGCCTCTGTGCATGAACATATTTCTGTGGTATTTATTGGTACAGTTATCAAGTGACTCCATGTCACCAGGGACACCATTTTCCAGTCCTGGGCTTTTTGTTAACACCTGATACATTCTGGTAGATGCAGTCTTGGTTCATTTGAGCTGAACCATTTGAAACAGCTTAGTAGAAAACAAGGATTTCTAAAAGGAAAGGCCAGGACTGGAACATGGTGTCTTTACTGATATCTGGTAACATTATAAGTTGTTGGACGAAATTCTCTCCTACAGCTGGTGTCATCAGACTCTGCATCACCTCAGGAAACACTTAAGTGTTTCAATTCCTGCAACATTGCCCATATTATGCACGTGCGTGTGTGTGTGTGTATTTGCTAAAAAATACACAGCTCAAGTAATACTGACCCAAAGTTCAGCCACATTTTAGTGCCCTGCCTACACACCTCTACGGTTTTAAGTAATTCTGAGGCCCATTTATTTGTTAGTGGTGTGTATACTCCGTCGCAACAGCGACGGAGTATACATGCCACAAACATAATGGACCACCCTCGTTATTTAATTGTGGACGGACAACAGGTTTGGCTATGGCGGTGATTACAGCATCACTGCTATAGCCAAACCTCTCCAGCAGCCCAATGGAGTAAGAGCCGTTGCAGGAATGGTTACTTGTCCACCCACCCGTATTAGATGGGCGGACGTGTAGCCATTTATTTACTGTCCATCGCCGCCAGGCACACCCTGGCAGAGAGGGACAGTTAAATGTTAATAATGCTCCCACTGCCATGGGAGATGATTCACATGGGAAGGGGTGCATCACTTTTTATTTTGAAAAAAGAAAATCCTGTTTTGGGTTTTTCTTTTTTGAAATAAAAAAATAAAACTGTTTGGTGCAGGGTTGCATCGTAACGACTCGGCCTGCACCAAACACCGACATGCATTGACATGTACCGCCATGATGGGAGTTTATGACAATGCTTTATAAATGACTGCCAGCTTTGCAGTCCTTTATCATTTTGGTGAGCGGTCCCTCCACCAGGGAGATGGAGTAATGTACTCCATCCCCTTAGCTGAACAATTGGCCATCTGCTGTATATAAATAGGCCCCTCTGTTCTTTTAGGTCAAACTGTCTAAGTTAATATTTTTCCATCCTGGACTAGTGCTTTCTTTGCGGTTATTATCAGATTCACCCAGAAAATACATTATTGGACAACAATCCCTATCTCATCATATGTAAAACCACATAGTTGATCAACTGGAGGACATGTGTGCTGTCATTGAATAGGGGACACCTCCACAACATATGGATTAAGTTAATAATTTATTGTGCAATGCTAACACTTACCTTTCACCCTAGTGAAATGTGCTGATCACAGTTATTTAGTTATTTTAGGGCCCAATTCTAAACACACTTAGCATTTCTGATGGTACAGCAGTTCTTGTAATTGTTTTATGTTATGGAAATTACTTTCAGTACTGTGGACAGATCACTAAATGTACTTATGTTAATTTCATCCTGAAACAACCAGGCTGGATCACAATTTTAGGTCCTTAATGGTGCGTTAAGGCAGTGCCTCATCTTAACACCTTCTTGCACTGCATAATCAAAACAGGATTCTGAAGGTGGCAATGGGTGACAAGATGATTTGCGTATATTTGTTGTGTGGTATTCTGTTGTGCTGGTGATGTGTTCTGCTGATTATTGTGCTGCTGTGTTTTTTCAGCATTACAGCAATGTGAATTTATTGTGTTGTACTGCAATTGTCATGTCATTTGATGTGATGTGCCCTGCTCTGTTTTAATTGTGTGGTCATATTGCTTTGTGCATGTTATTGTTTTATGTTCTGTTGTTTATTTTACATATTTCAACAAATGCTGCTACATTTATAGCCAAACACAGCGTGATGGAGCAAGGACTCGTAGAAAAGAGACGTGCTCGAAAGCAATCCTCTCATTTAACTTCTAATATTGTATTAACCACGTATTGTGTAAATTAATACGCACAACATTGAACATAGAAGACAGTGAAGCTTGCCTACGTGTTTTACTAATAAGTAACTCGAGCGAAATTCTAAAATGGCTGTTAACGGGAAATCTTTATTGCGCATGTACCTACGCAGTATGACGAGCTGTCGCTTGGAGGGAATTTCTTGCGCATGAGCAGATGTCATTAAGATGGCAGCTTGGAAGCTCACATGCTTAGCATCTGCTTTCCTGAAAATAACACAAGCTATTTTACTAATACTAATGCGGGGAAAGCATTAATAAATACATGGGATTAGAGTAGAGATAGGTGGCATCCAGTGAAACCATTTTATTTTGAAATTAATATTTATCTTTCTGACTTTCCTATTAGTATGCATTTGGGCCTCTCGTGCGAATCCAGAGTCTATAATCCACCGGACCTGCGCACATGCGTGGTGTGATGGAGTCAGAAGAAGTGATGACTCCACAGGACACAAAAGATACATACCCTGGGAACAAGCTCCAAAGTCCCCTGAATGAATGGGAATACATGAAAATTATACTTTTGTGTCCAATAAGATGGGAATAAAGATTTGTGAATAAAAATTAAGGGGTGGGATTTTTGTACAATAGACTGATAGACTAAAATGAAAACTAAGCATGGTGTGATCATTCCCCCCTTGCCTGTCGAATCAGAGTTAATAATTTTACGATATTGAAACATGAATGGGTGGTACATGAATCTCAAAGAGTATATTTGAGGTAGTCTTAGTTAGTTAGAGAGACAGAGATTTGCTGAATGCTGCAGAGCTCGGGATGCTCTCGGAGTACGAGAGAAGCTGATAAAGAATCGAATGCAGAACCATCTATCCTAAATGAACTTACTTAGAAGAAGATCGCGGAAGAATCTTGAGGAGGAAGAGAGTGTCAGCGAGGGGTGCTACGCAAGCATAGGTGTTAGAGAGGTCATCTATCCTCTCCTGATTCCTGTCCTGAAGCCTTTGTCACCTGATCTTTCCCGGGGGACCCTTCCCAGCTCTTTGGCCAGGGGATTGGTTTTCACACGATTCTAGGTAAATATTATTTCTGTGTATGTCCTGATGTTCTTTTCTCTCTATCCTCTTCTTTCTGAGCATAAGTCATTGCAAGGTATAAAAGTATATGGTTGATGATTGATTAATTGAATCTTACTTCCTATGAGTGACAGAGACTGTACTGTACTTTGTAAGTGGCTCACATGAAATTAATTTAGATAAAGATTTAAAATACTTCCCGAGTCTGTGGTCATGTATAAACGTAAGAAGATTATTTTATGTCATTTCACCATCAACTAGTTCAACTAATGGTCCATTGACCAGAGGAAATAACTTTTTGATCAGTGAAAGATTAGTTGAGAAAAAGAAGTGACTAATCGTGAAATGGAAGAAAATCATAAACATTGACTCCAGTGGTTTATTGCCAGGTTGTGTGAGTGTGTATTATGGGCCCAGGTGAGTATATGGTATTGGAGTACCTCTTGCTGGTGAGCCGCTGGATCAGGCGTGTGCCTGGAAGTGACATGCAACCATTTACTGGTGTCTCGTGGTAAAATAGCTCTACACCAGCTCTTAAAATACACTTAAAGACCTGTCAGCCTCGAACTGTGGCAGAAATTGAGTTTTAACTTAGTGCCCCCATTGCTCGCAGTTAGAAATGGGATCTCTGGTTGGCTAAGGCTTTCGTCAAAGCCAGGCAGAGACCACCACTCTAGTCAGGGCTGGGGAGTTACACGCCAAAGATAATCCCTGCTCACCCCCTTGGTAGCTTGGCACAAGCAGTCAGGCTTATCCCAGAGGCCCTGTGTAAAGCATTTGCGCATGCACACAACAGTAACAACATCCCAGTCACACTACAAAAGGAACTCCACACACGGTTATATCAAAAATAGCCTTTGTATTCTCAAATCACATTAGAATAGTAAACACATAATGTACACTGTGCCAACTGTCACTGGGCAATATTTACAAGGGATTATGTACACCAGACAGGGCCACATGGACCACTGTCAGCACCATCACAAAGTGAACTTAGTTAAAGAAAACTAGATCATAAAAGTACAACCAGTAAACACTGGTAATCACTGTACTTAGCATCAGTCTGTGACATAAACCACATTATGCACAGTAGCACACAAGTCTAAATACATTAGACCCTAACCTCCTAAGTATAACTCACATTAGGGACGTAAATCACAGAGAACATATTCTCACTAGCATAAACCATAATATGCCAACCAACCTCATAATCATAAACCACAGTTTTAGAGTTATAACACAGGGTGCGTAAAACATACTAAATGCATTACATCTCCTAGCACCATATCACATTAGCACATGAATCACATTAGGGCCTGGTGCCCTATAAATGTAACAATCCTCCTGTCCAACTGGGCATCTCAAAAAGGGGTTCAAATGCCCTATGTCCAAAGAGTCAGGGCTGCTGCCTAGAAAGCGAAAGTCAAGGGTGCCCAATCTGCGCAGGCCTAAACGTAGTAGCTGCCCACTACTTGCTGGGCAGCTGAGAACCATAAGATGAGGGCCTAAACGGTGCAGCTGGCACTAATTGCTGCACAGCTGTAAAAGTTAAAATGCGGCATGGGCTCTCACTTGCTCTTGAAATAACTGTGCCCAACGTTGGAGGCCTCTGGCTCTGGAAATCATGATGCACAGCGTTGGAGCCACTCTGGCTCTGAAAATAAAACATGTCCTTTGGAGCACTCTGGCTGAAATAACTATGCGCCAACTAGCGAAAGAACTGGCCCCCAAGCACTGTGGAGCGCGCTGGCGCTTTAGACAAATGTGCCCATGGTGGAGCCAATTAGGCTCTGAAATAATGGCCAAAGCGTTGGAGCGGACTGGCGCTCAGAAACAAAGCATGCCCACTGTTGGAGCGGCCCGCTGCAAGACGGGGCCGCTCAGAAGTGAAAATAGCCCTGTGCCTCGATCAGGCACCATCAGCTGACTACACTGCGCTCCCCCCAGCCTTGTTTAACTCACCGGGCTGATTCAGGGGTGCTCCTCTTCCTCAAGTGCGGCAGGGGCAGGCACCGACAATGTGCCTCGAGCCCCCTCTGTTTGTAACCTTCCTGGGCTGCGGGGCTCTCCCTTCGCTAGGGGAGCCTCGCTGATACAAAGCACTTCCTCCTCGGCGCGGGGCTTCCCTGTTTAGAGCGTGGGGAAGCCCTCCAGGTGGAGCCAATCCCTGAGCTCCACACCAGTGATGCTGCGGGAGTCTCTGCCGGCTGAGGCCAATACCAGCGCCGCACTAGGATGATGTTTGCGGCTCCACTTCCTCAGCTCAAACTCGGCCTCAGTGGCGCGGCCATGATCTTTCTGGATGCAAAACGAAGGGTAGGCTCACTTGAGAGTAAAAATAAATGTAGCATGCGGGGTGGGCACCCGCTAGGACTCTAGTAAGTGGGGTGGGCACCTGCATTACTAAAGCAAGTAAAATGAAGATGCAGGGTGGGCACCTGCGCACTAAAAATAAAAATGCAAACGCAGGGTGGGCACCTATTATTAAATATAAAAACAAATGGACGTAATGCAGGGTGGGCACCTGCAAGTCCATAAGGAGGGAGGAATCCCTACGAGGGGGATTCCCTCAGCCCGGGCTGCAGCTCAGCGCTGCTCAGCCCCCAGGCTCTCCCTCGCTGGGGGAACACCTAAGGAATACAGCAAAGCGCTCACAGGGCGGTAGGGCTGTCTAAAATTCATAAAGCTAGCAAATGGAGGCAAAAAGGATCCAAGAAGTCCTGGAGCATCAAGGATGGAGCAAAACAGCTCCCAGCAAAGGAAAGTCCTCCAGGCATCCAGGGGCAGGGCAGGGCCCAGGGAGGCAAGACTTCCAGTGGGCCCCAGCAGCAGCACACCCCTGGTAGATTCATGTCCACAAACAAGAACATTTTCATGGGGTCACAGCCCCTTCTTTTATACCACTAAATCCTTTGTTCTAACAGTGTAGGCATGGGGAGAACCAGATACAACTGGTTGAGGAGCACTTTGTTTTGCTCAGCTCCCCTCTCTATTCACAGGACAGGCCAGGGACATCAGACGCACCACAGGAGGTGGAGCCAGCATTGAGGAGGGAAGGCACAGCCCTATTCAGATCCCAGGTGCAACACCTCCCTCCCATCTACATGCAGATCTCCATATTCACCACCGGGCAGACCCATCCTGGCTCCTGGAACCAAGCACATCAACCAGCTCCTGTCAATCATAAGCCAGACATGCAATTCACATCTTGCAGGCAGACCCTGCACACAGTAATGCTAACTTGTAAAAGTGGCACTTCTCCACTAGTCACAATAAATCTGCGCGCACCATTGTGCAGCATTTATTCTCACGAGTTCGCACATACTAAACTCGCCTTTGCACTCCTCTCACATCAGGAATTACCATGGACACTCATATCCCCCATGCATTCCTATGGGAGGGCAGGCCACTCTCACCACACGCACTCAGAGAGCGCACGCACTTTACACTGGCCCACAGTGCTAAAGTGAGCAGAAGCCTAAAATCACTACCAGCAGGTCGCATTAAAAGGCAAAAAGTTCAGGGGTGAACTTGCCAAAAAGGGCCAAGTCCAACACTCGCCTTATGTGATGAGGCCCATCGAGGGCTGCAGAAGTTCCTCCCACACCATGTCCAGTCCTGCACTATCAGGTTATGAGCCAAGGCACCCTGAGCTGCCTTGGTTCAAAATTGCAACTATAACGCAGCAGGTATTGTAGGAAGGGGCGATCCCCGAGGGTCAGGTTGTGCTCACCCGACCACACCCGGACCCACCTCTCCCACAGAACTTGCCGAGTCTTGATTGTGAGGTCCTCACCGGGGAGGACTTCGGGTCTAGGATCGTACACACTGAGCTCACACCACACTACGAACAGACACCACACCGGTGGGTTTTAGTAACAAGATCTTTATATAAGCAAATAGCGAGGTAGCACTCTTATATACACAGGGGTCAAGGGACCACAAAGTCTTGGAGGATTCGGGAAGGGGGAAGCGGGACAGTCTTTTAGTCTCTGGGTCAGTACGAGCCGTACCCTACGCACAGCTCTCAATCCTCGAGCCGGGGGGTACGAGATGATAGTCGTACTGGTTGCCTCACCTCCGTCGAGTCGGCTCAGGTCGTGATGGTGATCTCGATGGTCCAGCCGGACCAGAGTATTCCTCGAGCCGCGACGAGGTCAGCAGGGCTCGGTCTGGAGAGGTTCGTGAGAGCCGCGACAGCGTCAGCAGGGCTCGGATGGTCTTTGAGGTCGAGCCGCCACAGCGTCAGCAGGGCTCCGGTGGTGCAAGTTCAGCTTGAGCCGCGACAGCGTCAGCAGGGCTCGGATGGTCTTTGAGGTCAAGCCGCGACAGCGTCAGCAGGGCTCCGATGGTACAGTTCAGCTTGAGCCGCGACAGCGTCAGCAGGGCTCCGAGGGTTCAGTTCAGCTTGAGCCGCGACAGCGTCAGCAGGGCTCCGAGGTTCCAGATGAGATCTTCTTCGGGTCAGCCGCGATCAGATCAGCAGGGCTTCCGGTCCAAGATACAACTGCCCGCTAGTTGTCGGGCGGGCCCAGTTATAGTCCTTCTGCTCTTTGATCTCCGGACCCTCGCAGGCGGAGGTCTCAAGCCCTGGGGGCTGGTCGTTGGCGAGGTCCGGCGGTTGGCTCTTTGATCCCTTTGAAAGATGGGTCCGGGAATTCCCAGACGCCCAGCGGGTCTGGAGCCAGCCCTCGGGGAGGCCAGAGGGGTGATCGAAACTGGCCCACAGGGGAGGGCCAAAGGTGTGACAGATACCAGCCCCTCGGGGAGGCCGGAGGTGCCATCGAAACTCCCTGGCTTATCTCACTCGGGAGCCCTTTACCCCCCCAGCCGGGACTGGCGCGCCTTTGGAGGCTGGGTTTCACTGGGGCCGGGGTCACGCTAGGCCCAGGGAGACAGGGATGTCGGGAAGGGAAGATGGCGTCCGGGCCTTGTGGGGCATGCAATGTTAGGCGCTCGGAGCCAGGAGCGGGACGGGGACATGCGGCCTGGTCGTGGGTTTACGGGGGTTCGGGCTCATCGGGGGTGAGACGACCAGGCTGCTGGGTGCAGGCTATTCTTACGGGGATGCTGCGCAGGGGCTCAGGATGCAGGCCTACGCTCGCAGGGTTCTGAGGGACAGAGACGGGCCACGCCACGAGGCCGGGTCCAACACGCGTCCCCCCCAGCTGAAGGCGGGGAGAACTACCCATCCTCTTGGGGGTTCTCTTCGCTGAGGCGGAAGAATCGGGACAGGCCGTCTGCGTTGGCGTGGTCAACACCAGGCCGGTGCTCAACAGTGAAGTCCATCCCCTGGAGTGAGATGGACCAGTGCAGCAATTTGGGATTCTCCCCTCTCATCTGCATTAGCCGCCGGAGGGGTCGGTGGTCGGTCTGGACCCGGAAGTGAGTACCGAACAGGTAGGGCCTCAGCTTCTTCAGGGCCCAAACCACCGCGAAGGCCTCCCGCTCGATGGTGCTCCACCTTTGTTCTCGAGGGAGTAGCCTCCGGCTAATGAATGCTACGGGTTGGTCTAGGCCGCTCTCGTTCACCTGGGACAGGACCGCTCCGATGCCATGCTCGGACGCGTCCGTCTGGACTACAAACTCTCGTGAGTAGTCGGGGGCCTGTAGGATGGGGGCGGTGCACATGGCGTCTTTCAGCGTTTCGAACGCCTCCTGGCAGGCGGAGGTCCAGCTGACTTTCTTCGGCTGGTTCTTGGAGGTTAGCTCCGTGAGGGGGGCTACGATGCTGCCGTAACTCTTGATGAACCGGCGGTAGTACCCCGTGAGCCCTAGAAACGCCCGCACTTCTGTCTGGGTCGTGGGGGCCTCCCAGGCCACGATGGCATCGATCTTGGGCTGGAGGGGGGCTACGAGGCCGCTTCTGACCTGGTGCCCAAGGTAGATTACGGACCCTTGTCCGATCTGGCACTTTCTTGCCTTAATGGTGAGACCTGCCCCCCTCAGGGCGGTCAGCACCGCCCAGAGGTGCTGGAGGTGCTCGGGTCAGTGGGAACTGTACACCGCGATATCGTCCAGATACGCAGCGCTGAACTCTTCCAGCCCCACCAGGACCTGGTTCACCAGCCTCTGGAAGGTGGCGGGGGCGTTCTTCATCCCGAAGGGCATCACCCGGAAATGGTAGTGACCATCCGGGGTGGAAAAAGCGGACCTTTCCTTAGCTCCCTCGGTGAGGGCGATCTGCCAGTATCCACTGGTCAGGTCGAATGTGCTAAGGAAGTGAGCAGCCCCGAGGCGATCGATAAGCTCGTCGGCTCGGGGGATGGGATGAGCATCGGTTCTGGTGACTGTGTTGAGCCCGCGGTAGTCAACGCAGAACCTCAGCTCAGGAACAGCACCGGGGGCGGCTGCCTTTGGAACCAGGACCATGGGGCTAGCCCATGGGCTGTCAGAGGCTTCGACCACCCCGAGGGCCAACATCTTCGATACCTCGGCCTTGATACAGGCCCGGACTCGGTCAGGGACGCGGTAGGCTCTGTGCCGTACCGGAGGGCTGTCCCCGGTGTCCACGTCGTGGACGCACCAGTTGGTGACGCCGGGGGTGAGGGAGAAGAGGTCTGAGAACTGTCCCAACAACTGGCGACAGTCCTCACGCTGCTCTGGAGAGAGGGAGGAGGAGAGACTCACTCCCTCTACGGAGCCATCTTTCTCTTTCGTGGACAGGAGATCGGGGAGAGGCTCCGTTTCTTCTTCTTCCCCATCGTCCGTGGCGAGGAGCAAACTCAACTCGGACCGGGCGAAGTGGGGCTTGAGGCGTTTCACGTGAAGGACCCGCAAGGGGTTCCTGGGGGACTCTACATCGATGAGGTAGGTCACTTGACTCTTGCGTTCGATCACCTTGAAGGGCCCTGTCCACTTGTCTTGCAGGGCACAGGGCTCTACGGGGGCCATCACCCAGACCCGCTGTCCGGGCTGGAACTCGACCAGAGTGGCATTCTGGTCATACCACCGTTTCATTTCTTTTAGACTGGCCTCGAGGTTTGCCTCGGCTAGCTCTCGGGAACTTCCTCGTCTGGTTCCGGAGGGCCAAGATGTATCGAAACACATCGGGAGGGGGCTCTGGGGCCGCCGTCTCCCACCCTTCCTTGACCAGGGTGAGGGGTCCCCGGACGGGGTGCCCGTAGAGCAGCTCGAAGGGGCTGACCCCCAGGGACTTCTGGGGGACTTCGCGGTACGCGAAGAGGAGACAGGGGAGGAGGACGTCCCACTTACGTCTCAGGGGCTCTTCGAGACCCATGATCATCCCTTTGAGGGTCCGGTTGAAGCGTTCCACCAGACCGTTCTCCTGGGGGTGATATGGGGTGGTGAACTTGTAGGTCACCCCACATTGCTGCCAGAGGGACTTCATGTATTTTGAGATGAAGTTTGTCCCTCGGTCGCTGACG
Organism: Lissotriton helveticus; assembly: GCF_964261635.1. NCBI lineage: Eukaryota > Metazoa > Chordata > Amphibia > Caudata > Salamandridae > Lissotriton > Lissotriton helveticus. Next base: position 575,286,824 of record NC_136061.1, read on the forward strand.
ACTTCCCGGGGGAATCCCACCCGGGAGAAGATGGCCATGAGGGCCCGACCCACCACGGGGGCTGTCACCGTCCGGAGGGGAATGGCTTCGGGGTAGCGGGTGGCATGGTCCACCAGCACTAGGATAAAGCGGTGCCCCAAGGAGGTCTGGGGGTCGAGGGGGCCCACGATGTCGATTCCCACCCTCTCAAAGGGGGTACTGACCACGGGGAAGGGTTGGAGAGGAGCCTTGCGCTTCCCTCCGCTCTTTCCGCTGGACTGACACGTGGGGCAGGACTTGCAGTGGCCTTCTACATCGGAGCGCATGCCCGGCCAGTAGAAGTGGGTGACCAGGCAATGGTACGTTTTGTCTTGTCCCAAGTGTCCCGCCAGGGGTACGTCATGGGCCAGGTTCAGGAGAAAGCCGCGGAAGCGTAGGGGGACCACCAGCACTCAGCCGGACCCTAGTTCGGCGGACTTTTGTTCGCTATACAATAGGCCGTTTTCCCAATAGACAAAGTGGGAGCCGGACTGATCACCGGCGGCCTGGGCGGCGGCCTGCTGCCGCGGCCCAACCAAGGATGGACAGGAGGTCTGCTCTAGGCAGAATTCTTCACGGGACGGTCCCCCTTCCTGGCGCCACTGGGCCAGCTCAGGAAGGTCGTCCAGACTCGGGGTCGACTCGACGCTAGGGCCGAGGGGACCTGTGTCGGAGGGGAAGCTCTCCCCGGGGAACAGTTCAGGGGCTTCGGAGGGTTCAGGGACCTCGGGGTCCTCAGGGGTCGTTGGGGCCGCCTCTAAGGTCGCCCCTGCGGGGGTGATTCTTCGGGCGGTCATCGACCGGGTACTCACACAGGCCCATTCGGGCAGGCCCACCATCTCCAGGTGGGTCCTCTTCTCAACCCGCTGCCATGGGGAGCTCTCTAGGTCGTTGCCGAGCAGGCAGTCCACGGGCATGTCAGAGCGGACTGCCACCCGTAACTCCCCAGAGACGCCCCCCCACTCGAACGGGACTTAAGCTATCCGGCAGGTGCGGACGGAGTTATCGGCTGCGATCACCCTGCAGGAGATGTGGGGGACAATCTGGGCTTCGGTTACTAGAAGCCGTTTCACAGCAGTGATACTGGCCCCCGTGTCTCGGAGCGCCCCTATGTGATGGCCATTGACAGTCACCTGCTGTCGATACTTCTCGGTATTGTCGGGTAGGGGGGCTCCTGGGACCATCTCTCTATCACCCAGGGATACTAACATCATGGCTGCGGGGTCAGCGCCCCCGAACTCCTCTTCTCCCTCCTCTTCTTCTAGGGCTACTGAGGTGATGTGGCGCGCTGGGGGGCCTGCAGCGGCAGGCTTTTTGAACAACGGGCAGCGGGGGTCATTGGCATAGTGCCCTGGTTGCTGGCAATGGTAGCAGGCTTGGCTGGCTCGGGGCCCTGGCTTAGCTGGGGGAAACCCTGCGCGCGCTGTGGGAGGCGAGGTGCCGGGCTGGTTTCTGGGGGGACTACGCGGGGACCCTACCTGGGAACCCCTCTGTCTATTCTGGTTCCCCCCTCCCCTCTGGCGGGGGGACCCCTGTTTATTTTGGCCAGAGTCTCCCCCGGGCCCCCGAGGTACTCTGGTGCTCACCCAGCGATCGGCCTCGACGGCCAGCTTCCGGGGGTCAGCCAACTTGCTGTCCAGGAGGTGCTGCCGGAGTTCCACAAAGCAATTCAGGGACAAATGTTCGTAGGCAATGAGGTCGATGAGCCCCTCGAAGGTGGATACTGTTCTTTCTTGCTCTGGAGCGTGGGTTTCGGTCGGAGGGGCTCCCCCTCCATCGGATTCTGTCGGTGCTGGAGGTTGTGCTCCGGCCTCCACCCAGGCTGTTAGAGCTTGTTGGAAGTCCTCTTTGGTGTTTAATCCCGTTGACGGGATACGGAGATCCTTGCAGAATTGCTTGAGCTCACGGTGCGAATAGTCTCCCAGAAGCTCCATCTGGAAGGTGGTCTTGTCGGCTGTGACGCTCATGGCTGCTTCTTCGTTCGGGTAGTGTGTCAGTACTGTACGATCCCTAGACGTAGGTTCTTATCGCGACGCTGCCACCAATGTAGGAAGGGGCGATCCCCGAGGGTCAGGTTGTGCTCACCCGACCACACCCGGACCCACCTCTCCCACAGAACTTGCCGAGTCTTGATTGTGAGGTCCTCACCGGGGAGGACTTCGGGTCTAGGATCGTACACACTGAGCTCACACCACACTACGAACAGACACCACACCGGTGGGTTTTAGTAACAAGATCTTTATATAAGCAAATAGCGAGGTAGCACTCTTATATACACAGGGGTAAAGGGACCACAAAGTCTTGGAGGATTCGGGAAGGGGGAAGCGGGACAGTCTTTTAGTCTCTGGGTCAGTACGAGCCGTACCCTACGCACAGCTCTCAATCCTCGAGCCGGGGGGTACGAGATGATAGTCGTACTGGTTGCCTCACCTCCGTCGAGTCGGCTCAGGTCGTGATGGTGATCTCGATGGTCCAGCCGGACCAGAGTATTCCTCGAGCCGCGACGAGGTCAGCAGGGCTCGGTCTGGAGAGGTTCGTGAGAGCCGCGACAGCCTCAGCAGGGCTCGGATGGTCTTTGAGGTCGAGCCGCGACAGCGTCAGCAGGGCTCCGGTGGTGCAAGTTCAGCTTGAGCCGCGACAGCGTCAGCAGGGCTCGGATGGTCTTTGAGGTCGAGCCGCGACAGCGTCAGCAGGGCTCCGATGGTACAGTTCAGCTTGAGCCGCGACAGCGTCAGCAGGGCTCCGAGGGTTCAGTTCAGCTTGAGCCGCGACAGCGTCAGCAGGGCTCCGAGGTTCCAGATGAGTTCTTCTTCGGGTCAGCCGCGATCAGATCAGCAGGGCTTCCGGTCCAAGATACAACTGCCCGCTAGTTGTCGGGCGGGCCCAGTTATAGTCCTTCTGCTCTTTGATCTCCGGACCCTCGCAGGCGGAGGTCTCAAGCCCTGGGGGCTGGTCGTTGGCGAGGTCCGGCGGTTGGCTCTTTGATCCCTTTGAAAGATGGGTCCGGGAATTCCCAGACGCCCAGCGGGTCTGGAGCCAGCCCTCGGGGAGGCCAGAGGGGTGATCGAAACTGGCCCACAGGGGAGGGCCAAAGGTGTGACAGATACCAGCCCCTCAGGGGAGGCCGGAGGTGCCATCGAAACTCCCTGGCTTATCTCACTCGGGAGCCCTTTACCCCCCAGCCGGGACTGGCGCGCCTTTGGAGGCTGGGTTTCACTGGGGCCGGGGTCACGCTAGGCCCAGGAAGACAGGGATGTCGGGAAGGGAAGATGGCGTCCGGGCCTTGTGGGGCATGCAATGTTAGGCGCTCGGAGCCGGGAGCGGGACGGGGACATGCGGCCTGGTCGTGGGTTTACGGGGGTTCGGGCTCATAGGGGGTGAGACGACCAGGCTGCTGGGTGCAGGCTATTCTTACGGGGACGCTGCGCAGGGGCTCAGGGTGCAGGCCTACGCTCGCAGGGTTCTGAGGGACAGAGACGGGCCACGCCACAAGGCCGGGTCCAACAGGTATCAAGTAAAACAGTTTAGAAAATGCAATTATTCTCTTGCAGCACAAATGGGCCGCCAGAAGGCAGCAAAATGGCATTCAAAGATGTAGGGTCCGGTTGAGAGTTTCAATCAATCAATCTGGGGTTTTTAAAGCGCACTACTCACCCGTTTGGCAGACAGAATACTCAATCACAGATGTGACAGGGTTGGGCGGAGAGCCATCTTTCTGACTGCAGTGTTCCCACTGGCTTAGCTGTTTGAACGTTTGCTCCTGTGGCCAAACAGAGTAGGGGCCATCAGAGTATGGACTGATTTTTTTCTTCTGTTTATCACTACTAGAGAACAGTCACAAACACAAAACAAAAAAAAATACCTGCACCCTGGGAAAAAGCTCCCAGGGTGTCAGAATCATAATGTATTTGTTTTTCTTAAACAAACTCCCGTTTTGTGAAAAAGAACAAAGTTTGGTGCTCAGTCACCTAAAAGATGGTGGCTGTGCCTCAAACTGTCAGTACCTCCAGAGTAGCTGCAATGGTGGTGGCCCCTCCAAAGGCACAGAGATCACTGCGGGTGGTTGTGTTCTCGTCATATGGCAGGCTGTAGCCTGGCCAGGTTGTCGCAGGGTTAAAATCAGGCCCCAGGATCGGAAGGTGCCATTTAGCTCCACTGTCATGATGGCAATTACAATGTTTAAATAACAGAATCACAGTAGGCAAACAGCACAGGCACGTTAACGTCTCTGTGTTTTTTTTTTATCTAGCTTTTGTAAGCACACTCCCCATATAGGGTTCAGTGCCTTTACACATCGTGATACTGGGGACTGCATCTCAAGGATGGTCTGCACTGTTCCCATGAGGCACAGGGTCAAGACTAATTTGCATATAGCTGTGTCTGAACTGGGGTGGCAAAGTGAGATAAAGAAGGATGATGGATTCAACCCAGATCTGTGACTGGGGGTGAGTGTTTGCAATGTTCAGCACTCCGTCCATCATCTCCTTGTGTTTACTTTTAGCAAGTTTACATTTTCTTGTCTTAACTGTTTGGTGCCTGCAGACTGTCTCTTGATCAAGTGACTGGGTGTGGGTGACAGTTGGGGTTTGTGTATTCCTCCTAGACAGCAACACACAATGGGGAGTGTAGGTGTGACTGGATGGGCCATCACTGGCAGGATGGGAGGGAGGAGCAGGGCCCAGCCCCACTTCCATTAGAATAGGTTGTGTCCTGTCTCCACACAAAGGGCTGCATATCCCCTGTAGTTAGCGTGGAGCCAGGAAGGCAGGGCACCTGTGCACTTCAAAGGCATGCCCCTAGAAAGTTCTCCCCACTTCAAAGGAACAACTGGGTATAAGTACTGGACCTCAGACACCAACTCTTCAGTGCACTTCTGCCAGGAAGAAGGACTGATGTGCTTCTCCAAGGACTGCCGTTTTACTGGACTGCTGCCCTGCTGGACTGCTACTCTGAAGGACAGCTGACCTGCATCACATGAGACCGAGAGTTACTCCAAGGGCTAGTTATCTGGCTTCCTGATCTGAAGCCTCAGAGACATAACAGTCTCCCAACAACCTTGTACCTGCATCTGGACTCTGCTTTCTGTGAGCCTATTCTGTCAAATGGTGCTGGATGCTTGGAAGTGGGCTTATGGTGCTCTGCCAGCCTGTAGATCCAGCAGAACCGAAGTATCTCCTCTGCTGCACAGTGTAAACCCAAGCAGAACTGACACATCTCTTCTGCTGTGTGTATTGGACCCATTGCAAAAACATGCAATGCCTTCACAGCCATATTGAAATTGCCACTGAACAATGCATCCTCAGCGCAGGTCCTTGTATCTCTTGCCAACAGCAATCTTGACAATGGACTCCGCATCACAAGCTCGCAGTTCTTTGGAACTGACTCATTGCCCTGACTGCAGGCCGTATGTTCGACGCAGGACTTCGCATCGCAAGCCTTGTAGACAGGATCCTCGAGGAAGATGCATGTTCTCGCATTACAGCCTTGCCGTAACTCGGAACTGACGCATTGCTTCGGCTGAGAGGTGCATCATTGACGCGGATCCTCTCAATGCCCCGCAAATCATGATTAAGTAATTTTGTTCAGAGGCCTAACGGAATCTTTTACTGTCAGCTAGAATAAGTCACTTTGTCCCTATCCAACATGACCAGATATCCACATCTGTTGCTTTCGGCTTTTTGGAGCTATTTTCACTGTCTTTAACATTTAATATCTCCAGATCTACTGCTTGGACTTTCATCATTTTGGTCTTGTTTATTAATTAAAGAAAGTACTCTTTTTCTAAAATGGCATTGGATCCTTTTTGTGTGCTGTTTTCACTGTGTTACTGTTTGAAGTGCTGCACAAATACTTTACACATTGCCTCCAAGCTATGCCTGACTGCTCTGTGCCGAGCTACCAGAGGGCTGAGCACAGGTTAATTTAGAGTTGGCTCGTGTCTCACCCTGACAATTAATGTGTGGTTGCTGCTTGACCAGTGCTCACACCTCAGTCAACTATCAACCTAATGTTTCACTCATCAGAGCATGTACTTCTCATTGGTAATGAAAGGCCGGACCTAGTGCACTGCAATAAGGTAGTGCCAATTTAAAAGAACAAAACTGAATCTTGCCTTTCAAAGTAGGTGACATTGAAACGCTACCACAGCATAATGCTATTTTTGAGTAGTTCTAAAAATTATTGTTTCATTCCTGCTTAAGTTCTCTTTGCCCTTCACGTGTGTTGAATTTCAAAACTAGCCCCTTTCTTTTTACTTTGTGTGACTTTTCTTCAAATTCTATTTATTATCTGAATATTCACTCAACATCATATTCACACACATGCGCACACACACCACACTCACACACACACACACGTTAATCCATTTTCTATTTTTAATATGACATAATACATTGATACATTTTATTTATATAATTTTGGAATTTGGCAGAAGCAAACCTTGTAATGTTCTAGCTTAGTCTGATTCTTTTAGTATTGCATTGCACTATTTTGATAGAGTGGTTTGACAAATTGTACAACACTTTTAAAATATTTTTTAAAGTATTTTAAATTCTAAAACGACAGTATTTTAGTACTTGCTTTACCTTTGCATAACACATGGGTCTTTAAAAATAATACATGAGTCATATAATATTATAGTTTGTTTTACATTTTGTTCTATTGGTATAAATATATGAGATTTCATTTTTTCCAAAACACAGACTATTTGCATAGACAGTGTAATTTCTAAACTATTAATGGTGTGAAATAAAAGAGCGAATTAACAGCACTTTGACTTGGTAAAAATTCAAAAATACGTGCGCCAATTCTGGAGAGGTCCCTGTGAGCAGAGAGCAACCTGGAACGGGTCATAAATCGGTTAATTGCCTAGCCTCTTGCACTTTCATTTATAAGGAAATATTATTTTGTGACTGCAGTGGCCTTTCTTTCATTAAAATAAAGGACAATATTCTGCTGGGATTATGTGTAATTAAGTAGTCCCGCTTTACTTAATTAAGGTTTTGGGGAGTCATTTTGGGGTTTCCATGACATCAGAGATGGAGGCCTGCGCGAGCACGCAGTATCCTGGTCTTCATGTACTCAGCCTTCAATGTGACTTACAGAAACGTCCTTATGTGCGGCTGGGCGTATAGTATTATATATTATGTCAAGTGTGGCGTGGTATATTCTGCAGAGTATGTTTTACTGCGTGTCTAACCAGAGGGGTCTTAGCACTGGCGTACAGTGCTGCATTGAACGGACACAAAAAGCAGAACGAGGCAGAAATGAGCAGTGACAGTATATGAGATGTCGAATCAAAGTTTTTATATTTTAGTTCTTTTTGGAAGGCCAACACAATTTATATGCGGTATAAAGACGTCAAAAATGTGTTTTACAAGAAACAATTGCCACTTTCCTTAACCCAAGAAAAAAATGAGGGCGCCCCTGGGCCCCAGTAATTAAAAACAATGTTGAATTTATGCGAGCTGAAAAAAACGTTGACAAAAAGTGAAAAAAAATCTTACATTAACCGAGCCCTGGATTAGTACAAGCATTTTTGAGTGTGTGCAATGTACGCTGCACATGCGCAGGTGTGTCAGGCACGGGTGTTGCATACATGCGCAATTAGACACTGGCAGAATGGTGTAGTCAGTTTATATTTGTGCAAAATCCTTACTCACATTGAGATGCGCCCACCAGACCCTTCATCTCCATGGACTCCCTGGGGCCCGGGCGCGTGAGACGGGTACACACTACACATGGAAAGGAAGCGATTCAAAGCACAGGAACTTTAAGGCAAGTCCCTAAGACGCAGCTGCGCACCCACGTGGCTGGGCGCATAGGGCGCGCCGGCGCCAGTAGTCTTCCCCTGCCCACCTCAGTGTCCATACGGATGCTGGAAGAGAATGCATAGCTGATTGTATCGTATCTCAGGCAAGCACCGCCTCTTACATTAGTTATTCAATGAGGTGGCACCATATTTAGCCGCCCTTACCACCCTTACATAGCACGCTACCCCATTTCCAGAATAGTGCCTTTATGGTGACCGAGACTAGGTCCTTAAGAATTTGCTCCACTAGTTATGTAATGTTTTATGAAACTATCAGGGATCATCCAGGTTCAAACGAGGACACAGCCTTATTTCAAATGGCTGCCACTCCAGTGAACCTTCAATAGATGAAAGGCCGAGTCAGGCTAGCTGGGATTTAAGAGTCCTCTGTGAAAGCCAGCTGTGCCCACAATACACATTGAGGCTCCTATCTGAGGTGCGCAAGCGTGAATGTGATCAGCGTGCTGGCCTCATGCGCCAACCTTGTTGTTGATCTTAACATTCTAGAAAGTGAGTAGGTAAGAAGAGCAGGGCATGGACATAGGGCAGAGGACATTGTTGCAACAGGATCTTCAATTGAATATATCTTGGTGGCAAGAGCAAAACCTTCCTAGATTAGTAGTAGTCTGAAGAGAAAAGTTTCATTATTTTTGATAGATCAACATGATAAAGCGAATATGTCTATAAGGACAGGAGAACATTGTGACATTTTGGGACACCTACATCAAGATTAAGCATGATTAGCTATTAGAAGGGTCTGGCCTCTGAAAAGCGTTAAAGGTTAAGATTGGACATGCGGTGAAAGGGATAGACAAACTGGATGCACAGGAAAGGGGTGCACTGCAGCAAATGGATATGCAGGGAAGGGGGCGGTGAGGAGTGGCACATGGATAAATGTAGACAGAGAAACTGGGACATTCATCAGTGAAGGCTGGATGATTAGAATCACAATACTAATCTTTTATGGGTTCCAGAGTAGCGTGCTGCTTGCCGAAAAAGATCTTTGACGCCTCGTCTGGGGTAATAAGTGCTATGTAAATGCATTTACAATGCGATGCAATACAATACTTTAGAGTACCGTAGACATTGGACTTTTCACCCGCAGGTTAAAATCTACATTCTTTCCTTTAGAGTCTCCCATCTGTCTCAGCATGCAAGAGGTGAGCGACATAGGCCAGGTAAGCAGCCTGTCTGAGAGACGTGTGAAAAACAATCTCTGCAAAACAAAGGAGGGCGGAACCAAACGCAGGCCTACTTTGTCCCTCAGAGGAGCTCCTGCCTAGCACACAGCACACCATGCATACTGGCTGGTTCATTAGTGAGGGACATCAGTCTAATTAGACAGCTCTCCTGGTTAATGAGATGTTTGGAGGATGTGAGGTGAGAGATAAATGGCTTTCCAGCGGTGAATATCTCGAGTGTTTCGCTCCCGCCTCTTCAGGAAGGGATTCCACGCTCTCTCCTCAACCCCCCAGAGACTTCTCTGTGACTTTCGAGATTCCAACCTGCTGCAGTCTATAAAAAATACAAATAAATGCACAACAACATAACCAACCCCAGACACTGACTTCCATTAATTCATCATCTGGCGGTGTATGTCCTCAGGCAATATTCCTTCTCAGCCTGTCTCTGTCAACAGGGTTTTACTGCACATATTTACAGAATTGGATTTGATAAAAAGCACAGGAGCATTTCTGCAAAAATCACCTTTCAAAGAGAATAGCAAGCCACTTTTAATGTTTGAACATTAATGGAATATGTTGTTGGGCTTCAGCCAATGGTGCTAGTTTGCCGCCGAATTTTAGAGAAAAAAATAATGCCTGCATCGAAAGGAGCTGTGCCACTCAGTAATGGCGAAGCCTTTGGGGCACAGGAAGTAGATGTCTCACTGGCTACCATGGATAAATAGTCTAGTAATACTGGTTCGGCTTTGGCAACTCCATGTGTCCTTGTTATGATTCGGAATGACCAGAAATCTTAGCCAATACAGCAACTTGACTCCAATAGCAATGCAGGGTCGACATAGGTTTCATACTTCTTGATCGCGAGCAGTGATACTCAAAGTACGCTCCGGGGGCCGGTTGCAGCCCACCTGACCTTTACATGCGGCCCCGTTGTCCACAGCAGCACTGGGCCGCTGTTTACTTGACTCGGCACTATTACTGAAAAGATGTTACATAAATGGGGAATTAAGGATTTGCAAAACAGATCTTAAAACTCTTCTCTTCCAAAGACACTTCAATCAATAATTCTCCTCACCAAGCTCCCCACCGGGCACACGCCGCCCTCATGCCTGGTCATGACCCTGATTGTTCCATGACACTTAGGAGAGCGCCAACGACCCTTCATCATTAGTTTTGTAAATATCTTTTAAGTATTTGCGTAACCCTAATCTCTCCACCTTTTCTTAATATGTAATCTTGAGTGAATATGTAATTTGTTAATCTGTAACTCACACCACGAGTAACATTTGTACATATAAGTAGTGATACCGACTACCCTGTTACTCTTTTTCCTTATGTAATTTACTTTGCTCTATTGTAAAGCGCTCTGAAACCTCTGGGTAAACTGCGCGCTATATAAAAATGTATTAATAAATAAACATATAACTAAATAAATGTATTTAGAGGTTAATCGACGTTAAAGAAGGAAAGTTACTAGGGTGTCCTGCACGGCTTAACTTTAGGAGCACTTTAAATTTTAAAGACATCTTGCAGCATACTTGTAAAAATATGACAAAGTCTTTTGAAAATTCCAAAAGTGCATTTCATTATCATGCAGAAGCATTTCATTTTAGTACCTCAGACTATATCGGTGCTTTGAAGTATATTTTTTCAAGGGATCATTTTCAAACATAAATTCAGAAACATTCATGTTCTCTCCCACCCCCATCAGACTGACAACAATGCCAATAGTGAATTAAGAGACAGGTCATTTGTTTTGTGCACCTTTTGTCAGGCCTAGGTTGCTATTATATATGGACAACACTATAGTTTTTAAAATCAAACACAGGAGGAGGGAAAGTGAAATAAAATAATTGCCTAGTAACACACAATTCGGTCAAGTGGGAAAACCAGGATTAATCCCAGGTTTTCTGGTTCACATTGTGCAATTCAGTCACAAGATGTACATGCTTGTCTTCCCCTACACCCACTTTACCCCTCTCCTCCTACCCCCTAGCCCACTATACGCTACCCTGCTGGCATCATTGCTGCCCTCTGTCACACCACAGGCCAAATGTTTTGGTCTTTCGGAAAATGTTTGAGAGTACCCATGATCTTGACTCTTTTACCCTGTAAGTTGTACTCAATTGGCAGGCAAATTATTCTATTTGAGCTGTAAAAAACGTTTGACTTCAAGACCTTTTTAGCTGGTCACTTTAACTCTCCAGAAGCAGCAAAGTGTAGAAAGATTGTCTCTCCTAAAACTTCTTGGACAGTGGTTTCCATATAAAGTGAGTCCCAAGTGAGAACTGTTATGAAGCTGTGTTTAAAGGCCTTTTCAGTTCCTTGGTTCACCATGAAATGCACACCCTAGTTATAGGTGATTTTACATTTGGGTAGAAGATGCAAAGGACGCCAAGGTGGCTCTTTTATGAACTATCTAAAAGTTTTCAGATTAGAGCAATTAAATGATTTTACCCTTAACTGGATTCTATTGCCTAATAGGTTAGACATTAAATACATAGGGCCAGATGTTCGATGGGATTTTGCATGCACAAACGGGTTGGTGACCCGTTTACGCATGCAAAATCCCTATGGGCAATGTACTAACACTATTTTGCAAGCCGCAAAGAATTGCGAGTCGCAAAATGGTGTTTAGCGACTTGCAATTAGGAAGGGGCGTTCCAAGGGCGTCCCATCCTAATTGCGACTCACAGCCCTATGTATGAATGTTTTGCAACCGCCATTGCGGTCACAAAACACTCGCAATTTACCGCCCTCTTCAAGAGGGTGGTAATGTAGTCGCAAGTGGGAAGGGTTCCCCAGGGGACCTCATCCCCTTTGCAAATGCAGGGCAAATATTTTTTAGGGGCATGTAGTGGTCCCAGGGACCACTACCTGCCTTTAAAAAATGAAACGAAAACATTTCATTTAATGCATCTTGTTTTCCTTTAAGGAAAACGGGCTGCGTTTGAAACAAAAACCTGCTTTATTTAAAAGCAGTCCCAGACATGGAGGTCTGCTGAGCCCAGCAGGCCACTCAACCTGGGAGGGCCTTCCAATCTCAATGGGGTCGCAAATTGCGAGTGCCTCATTAATATTCATGAGGCATGCAATTTGCGACCCCACTGAGATGGCAAACAGTGTCTCAGATACTGTTGTATATTGGAAATTGCGATTCGTAATTTGCGACACGCAATCGAGTGCAAATTGCGAGTCGCAATTTACAATGGTCGTACATCTGGCCCATAGTACTTAAACCTATATTGTGTATGGATCATGACTTGGCCATGAGTCTAATCAGACCGCAAACTAACAAACTAAGGAACATCCTCCCCTAAGGCAGACATTAATTAATGCAATTTTAAATCAAACTTTGTTAAAGAAAATGTTGAGCCATCACTAGAGTGTAAAGGAACACTTATGTTACAAACCTATCAGAGGAAATAGCTAAGATGTACATTAATTTCCTTCTGGCTGTCACCTAATAATTGACACGGCCCCAAATATCTACTAAGGATAGAATTGGCCTCCATCAAAGTGGTTTGATAATAGCATGATCAGCATTATGAGAATAGTGAGAAAGATAAACAGTTCAGCTATTGTGCTGTTACAGAGAATATATGCTCGCATATAAGTGCTGTTATATTTTGTGCTTCTACCTAGCGCTCCATCCTAGTGTGCCTAGGGTGGGTGAATATCCCAGGATCCCAGTAGGGTGATCTAACCTCCCAGTCAAGTGTCATCAGGAGCCCATCTTGGTGGAGAGCTGGGCATCATTCCTCGAAGGAGATAGACAGGAATCAGCTAGGCTGGAATTCTGGCATGCGTATGACCTCAGCAGTGTCAGCAGAATTCTCCTCTGCCTTAACAAAGGAGTGATGTTGTTTATATAAGAAACTGCACTCATACAATCATGCCCGGGCCCCACTCAGGCCACTGTTGGTGATTCTTTCGTGATAGCTCAATCGCCAAGCGGACAATAACAAACAACAGTACTTTGCATAGTGAACTTAGGCCTTGTACAGAATGTTCAAGGAACTTGTTAAAATGCCTACGAATAAGTGTAAATGTAAGACAAGCAATATCAGAGAATATTATCCAGCACAGGCACACAAGCAAATGTGTGCCAAATGTCAGTGTTTAAGATAGGATGACAACTTTAAAATGTGTGCATGTAATTTGGCGGTGTACCTACTCGGGCCTAAATATGAACACATGACACAAGAATCATAAGGAAATACACTGATAGTGGATGCGACACAATTAGGGGAGTAACTGTTGCACTAAACCAGATGATTTTCAGTGTTAAATTATTTTTAAAATAGGCTGAAGATTAGCTGCTTTGGTATTGTACAGATCCCACTCTAATTGCTATTGTGCACCTCAATAATTCTTGGTTTATGTGCCTTGTGAATCACGTGGACTTGGCAGAATATGCTATGCAGGCGTAGGTACGGGAGAGTAGGGTGGTTTCTGCTTCTCTTTTATTGAGAGACTGACATCACAGTGCCTTTTCATTCACCCGCGTAGGTCTTAGGGACATGGGCAAAGAGTTAGATGCGCTTCAGATGCATAAGCAATAAGAGTAGCACAGGTCACACAGACAGACTATGTAAAAAACTTGATGAGTTTAAAGCATATTACTCCTAACATTAATTTGTTAAAAATTATAAACATGTTTTGCTTAATTCAGATTAGATGTACATAAAACACCCTCTGTCTGCACAAGTCAAAACAGACTTGTATTACGTGGTGACATTCACTATATTGTTTCCCAAACACATATGAAACATTTGTGTTCACACCATGTTGTGTGGTCTTCTCTGAAGAAAAGAAACTGATTTTATCAACCATTTTTCCAACACGTATGTGTATGAATTTAAGAATAATAAAATATCCTTTTTAACATGTTGGGATGATTTTACTCCCAGATAGATATTGATTCTATTTGAATGCAAGCAGGTCCTCGTTGGTGATAGTCCTAATTTACAGATGTACCTACTTTCAAAGCACATAACGAGGCACATTTGGCTTAGAATTACATACATTGGATTGGTTTCGCGCGCATTTTGCAAAACATTTGGACCAACCAATGTGTGCAAAATCTCATTGTTGCAATGTGCTGTAAGCAGGAAGGTCATTCTTGTACGTGTTAGGTGATGCAAAAGTCCTTGCAAAATTAAACTGAACCCGTGTGGCCTATGTCACTCCTTAGATGATACAATTGGGAGAGATTGTTGACTCTGGATACGAGGTTGGTGACTAACATTGTGTAAATTGTGGGGAATATTGAACTAGCCTCCAGGAATATGGTAGGCCGGTCATCTCACAAGCTAGAGTCAGACTTCATAGGTGTTCTGGTGAAGAAGAAGTCAAATACAGACAACTTGATATTAAAACCAATAATGAAAACAGTTATGTTAAGTTTAAAATTTTGGGAAAATAGGACCCGAAAAGGTAGATCATGAGGGGCTTAGCATGTTTAATCAAAGAGTTAAGCATTGCGTATCACAATGAGATAAGACGTTATACTCAAGTATTTCAGTGGAGTGTGACATTGACATAGAATGAACAATGCGAAATGCTTCCTGGTTTACGTGCACTTCTCTGCCAACTACGTTGTGGAGTTCATTTTGATGAATGGACCAATACCCTGATATTGAAAAATGCAGGACCTCCCTTGATTTTAGTGAGTGATCCCAGTGGCGGATTACTTGGAGTGGATGCTCACCAGACTGGGACTTTAGGTGTGATAAAGAGGTACACAATTACAAACAAGGCGACATTGCACAAAACATCTTAGTTGAGCATCACTTGGCTATGCTGGATTGGATGTCACTACGTCACTTTCTTGCTCATCGCATCTTTCAGCGTTGTACTCCTTGCTAGGCAGAGATGACAGCTGTATAAATCTCGTCGTGTTGTACTTTTTTTTAAAGAAAGCTTCAAGCTTGCTACTAGGATGAAAGCGATCATTATCCCCTCTTACTGAAAATGGGTAGAGAGCTGAGAAATGAGGTGAAGTAATAGAAAAAGAGGATGCACAGAGAAGTGCACATCAAAACCGCGGTGCTGGAAAGCAAAGTGGGGAATTGTAGACAAAGCAATATTCAAAGAAGATCAATGTAGAAAAAAATGGAAAATGTTAGAGGAGAAATTTATGTATATTAACCCCGTGGCCGCGGGGGTAATTCCCCCGCTGTGCTGGGGGGCGCGCACAGCGCCCCAGTGCTCATGACGAGCTCAGCTCATCATGAGCCACGGTGGCCGTGTGCTCATGACGAGCCACATCCGTTTCTTTGGAACGCTCAGCACAGCGGGGAATTAGCCCCGTGTGTGAGCGTTGCGGCCGTTATGACGAGCTCAGCTCGTCATGAGCACACGGCCACCGTTGCTCATGATGAGCTGAGCTCGTCATGAGCATGGGAGGGGTTAATGATGTACATGTACAATGCAACAATGACATCCATACTAGACCAACTAGCTCCCTTGAAACAAAAAAGAGTCAGGAACATTCCATCGAGATCTTGGGTCAACACAGACCTAAACTCTGAAAGAAGACACCTAAGCGCTGCAAAAAGGCTCTGGCGGAACAACCCGTCCACAATCCACCTTGACCAACTCAAAACAGAACGCAGGAAATAAAAAAAACACATCAAGAATGAAAAAACAACCTTCTTCTGTGGTGCATTAGATAATGCCAAAAATCGTACCAAAGAACTCTTCAATCTCATTAGACAGCAAACATCCAAGCCTCGCTCAACATCACTGCAGGCCTCCAAAGAACTATGTGACAACATTGCTAATTTCTGTAACGAGAAAAATCACTAAGATTGAGCTCTCCCTAGATTACCACCTCCTGCCATCCAACGAAAGCCCGCCCCCCTGCAAAGAAGGCAATAACCCACCCAGGCACCCCCATAACAACTGGAAGTCTTTCAACCTCATCTCCGAAGCAGAAATCATTGAATTGATTAGCAGGTCCAAACCCTCCTCACACATAGTGGACCTTATTCCTGCCCAACTGGCTAAAAAAGCTCAACCTCGCCCTAGCCCCTCTCTGGACCAAGATTATAAATAGCTCCCTGAGAACCGAAGTCAGGCCAGAATGTCTCAAAATCGGCCAAGTCACGCCATTACTAAAAAAAAACAGGCTCTGACCCAAACAATCCCAATAACTTCAGGCCTGTCTCCAATCTCCAATTCTTAGCCAAAATACTGAAAAATGTGTTCTTCTCCAACTTAACCAACACATTGACATTAACAGCCTTCTAGAGTCTCATCAATCAGGCTTCATAAAAGGATGCAGCACAGAGACAGCGATCCTGAATGTCATAGATGATGTCTGCAAATCACTCGATACAGATCACTCAATACAGACCGATGCTATCTACTCATACTCCTTGACCTATTGGCAGCTTTAGACATGGTCGATCCCAAACTGCTCATTAATGTTTTTCCAAGAAAGAATTGGAGCAGACGAGGTGGTCCTGCAATGGTTTACCTCCTTTCTTCAGAACCACTCCCTACAAATAAAAATCAAGAACTTCACATCTGCCCTTCTGCCCATAACCAGGGGTGTCTCTCAAGGTTAAGTTCTTTCCCCATCACTATTCAACATCTACATGGAGCCTCTCACCGCCACACATAAAAAAAAACATCCCCTTCCACCTCTATGCGGACGATACCCAGCTCTACCTAGAAACTTCCTCTATTGGAGACATACAGAGACTAAACAACACTCTAAAGGAAGTCCAACAGTGGCTTTCCCTCAACCACCTAAAACCCAACCAAGATAAGATGGAAATCCTTCTCATATCCAACAAAGAGCAGATCCCCCAAGTCACAGAATGGCTAAAAACCATTGATGCTCTTAACTGCAATCTCACCCTGGCCGATTTCATAAAATCCCTGGGAATCACTCTGGACCCAAACTTAAACATGGACAAGCATATCAAGAACACTGCAAGGAGCGCATTCTTCAACCTAAAATTACTCAACAAAATAAAACCCTTCATCCCTCCCAATGACCTTAAACAGGCTAGACAATCCCTGGTTCTGTCCAGATTGGACTACGGGAATATAACCCTCACAGGCACAGCAAAATCTCACTTAGTTCCTCTAAGATCAACTCTAAATGCATCTGCCAGGATGGTCACTGGAGTAAAGAAATACGACCACATCTCTCCCTCTCTAAGAGAGCTAAAATGGCTCCCAATAAAAATGCGTTCTAACTCCAGAACTGCTTGTCTTACACACAAAGCTCTGCACACTGGTTAACCTGCCTACCTGGCTTCCAAACTCAATGAGGCCGACCAGACAAGGAATCTCAGGAGTACCAGCACTCTACTTCTCATGCCCTTGAAAACTCGCAAACAAAAATCCTTATCACGCTCCTTCTCTGGAAATGCGCCTAAAATTTAGAATTCCATCTCAGTCCATACCAGAACTAACCCCTCCTTCATAAACTTCAAAAACCAGCTCAAAGACCTCTTCCTCAACCAAACTCATCCGAATGGATAGCAGCCGCTTATTGAGGAATCTTGCCCAGCGCAGTGTATAATGAATTCGATAAGAAGACTTTTACATCACCTGCCTTTTAACTCTCTCCCTTGTCCCCCCACCCTAAACAGGATTCGTCACGCGTCATTGTCGTGTATTGAAATACTTTGTGTTCGATTGCATCACGTTAATGTTGTAAAGCGCTCTGATACCTTCTGGTCTGGCCAGCAGGGCCGGACTGAGAACCAAAACCGGCCCTGGCAAAGTACTCGGCCGGCCCCCTTGGGGTGCGACCGAGCTCTTTGCCGGGTCGGTTTTCGGCCGATTTTGTTACAGGGCCGATTTTGCAGCTATGCTGCAAAAACAGCCCTGTAACAAAAACGGCCCCCAGGGCCCAAAACGGGCCCCCACCCTTGCGGCGCACCGGGGGATTGCCCGGTGCCCACAACGGTCAGTCCGGGCCTGCTGGCCAGCGCCATGTAAATCTCTTAAATAAATAAATACATTTTAATCTCAAGACCTACAACATGGTTGTTACACCTAATCAGGAACAAATTAGGTTGACTAGCAGTGCCTGGAAAATAATCAAGCATTTATAGAAGTAGTAGGCATTGGCAAGAATCTTGATTCCCTCCGCCCAGTGAGAGAATCACCCCTGAGGCTTGTTCATCCTACTAGGAGAAGAACGTGGGAACTTGCCCAGCCTCTTTCTACCACAGCTGGTAGAAACCCCCCTTGCTTACAGTGGCCCCCCAGCTAGCCCAATCAGCTCCTATTCTGGGGACAAGACTAGGCTACACCAATCCACCTCATGTTATGGCACACTCACAACTCTGACCCAGATTCATTACAGCAAGGAACCCCAATGCTGTTATTCCTAGTGCAGCTACATCATGTCCGCAAAATTCTTCAAAGATAGGCTTAAATTTAGACACGCCCATATACATTAGGACCATCTATATGGCAGATGCGCTTAAATTACTAACACAATATCGGGAAAAGCAGGCTTAATCTATTATTAAAGCCATTTGCTGGGTCAGAGACGTTTGGAAATGTCATAGTGTAATTCATTTAGACATTCTTAATGCTACCCGGTTACCATCTACAGGTGGCAATTTAGATCTTGTCAAACTGAAATTCAGACTTTCCTCTTTTGTGAGTGGTTTATTATCTTTAGAAACTCAAACTCTTTCCCCTTCTAATTCTAAGATTCAGTTAAAAACTCACATACTGCTTTTGAAGAAGCCAGACTGCCCCAAATCACTTTCCCTACATCTTTTGTAGATTGACTTGACCCTACAACTGAACTTGCCTTAAACAGGCCTGCAATATTTATTGCAATATCAGTTTTGGGGCCCTCTACAGGTTCTTCCTATAACTCGGCCTTTGGCATTTTCCAACCTGGCCAAAGAAATCATTCCAGTTGATGGAAAATCAATCATCCTATCCCTGCTATGGACATTACATCTGGAGACTGTACAGTGGCGGCCGGCATGGCTCACGGGTGGTGAGGCAAGCGCGGGGAATTGCAGGGGAGGTCGCACATACGCATAATAAAATTAAAATAATAATTAACTCGCCTTGCCACCGGGTCTCGCGTCTCTGCTTTTGGTCTCCTCGAGGAATACGAAGCACAGCCAGGCCCCACTTATCAATCACAATGTTGCAATGCAGCGTTGTGATTGGTTTTGAGCATCTTGTTTCGATGCTCAACCAGGGAATCAGGGCCTGGCCATGTTCTCCACGCAGGCTGTAATGAAGTCTGCATGGAGAATGGGGAAAGTGCGCAAGACTTGTTTGGGCGGCCGAAGAGGTCTGCCCAAACAGTCATTCCACACTTAGGAGTGGGCAAACCACTTCACCCCTGCCCTGCTCTGAGATCAGAGCAGCCCTGACCACCCACCTGCTCACAAAGCAGCATAAAGTTATTATCATTTTATGTCTGGGCTGCGCACTGCTTGAAAGAAGTGGGGTGATGCTCTTCCGACATACAGAGGAGCCTCCTCTGACGCTGTACCATCTCACCAGACATGTAAAATATTACCTCTATGAGTAGTAGTTTATCTCTAGTGCAATGAAATATAGTGGGGTTGAGGTGTAAAAAGATGCAAGTTTACTTTGGGGGGCTTACATTGATAACAATGAGATTGTTGTGTCAAGAAACTTGGGAAATAGTACCATCGCACAGACAAGGTTTTAAAACCTTTTTTGTCCCAGCCTGAAAATCCCAGGCTGTGCGCAGTTTTCCCATGGATAGCGATGAAGAGGAGAATGGCAGCCCGGGGACGCCGCACCTCAGGGAAGTGCTTTTAATTTACTTTAAGGTGTTTTTATTTAATTTTAAATCAATTGTTAATAGGGGGTGGGAGGCGGGGGCTGGCCAACTCCGCTCGGCCGCGGAGTGTGTGGTGATTTGCCTACTCCGCGTTCCCCTGCGTGAATGCGGAGTAGGCAAATCTCTGCACACTCCGCGGGTGGAGAGGAGTTCTCCGCCCACGGTTACATGTAATACTATTATCTGCCAGTCATAATTGTAGTCTGCGGGTGCATGATCAGTACCTGTCCTCTACTAGAGGAATGTGCATACTGATACAGATCGCTCTGGGTGCCTTCTCTGGCGTTCTTGTAGAGTTTATGTTGGGTGTAGGCAAGCAGTTCAAAAACTATATAAAATGTACTGAACTTAATTTCGGAGAAGCCCTCACATATCATGGCACGTGTGGCTTTCCTTTTTGCTCACCTCTATGAAATGTCAGGTGTCCCATTAGTTTCTCTGTGTAGAACATTGATAATGGTTATTATTTTCTGTTTCTCCTGGTTTAAATGATTGAACTCTGGCTCATACTTTTACCTTTCCTACCCCTGACGTTAACTGCCATAGACCAATATTGGAAGTGTATCTACCTATTCCTTGTCTTTCTATAGTGATATTTGCTCGGATGTATGATACTTTTTTCTCCACCTGAATTCGTGGCTGGCTATACAACATAAATGTAGGCTTCTATTTGTGTGGTGAGCCCCGGCTGCTGTGTAATCAAGTTATGAACTTTCATTCTTATCCTGACAGGTACTGTGGGCCTCATTTACAAGGCCATTGTGCCGCTGGTGCGTCACTTTTTTTGAT
Source organism: Lissotriton helveticus (assembly GCF_964261635.1). NCBI lineage: Eukaryota > Metazoa > Chordata > Amphibia > Caudata > Salamandridae > Lissotriton > Lissotriton helveticus. Next base: position 575,307,444 of record NC_136061.1, read on the forward strand.
GCAGTGGTGGCGCAGTGTGCTTGCCAATATTCACAAGACCATGTAAAGTCACCCTCTTGACACATTCCCTGATTTACAAAGTTATCTCAATCTGGAAATGCGTCAGAATCCTATGCCTCAAGGAGGCGTAGGAGTGGCGCAACAAGGAGAAATACTTTTATTTCTCCTCGCATTCTGCAGCACGTGTAGAAATAGGAAAATGCCATCAATTATTATTTTTGTGCAGGAGGGTGTCCATTCCTGCACAAAAACAATCATCCCCGCAATGCAGACACTACATGATGCCAGGGTGCCTACGCTGGCGTATGGCAGCCAATTGTGTGCCAGTGTAGGAGGAAGTACATGGATGCTTCCTATTGCTGTCATTATGATGCATCCCTGTGCTTTTAAGATGACGCAGCTCGGTTCAGCAAAATGGCTTGTGGTGCCGGTCTGAGTCATTTTTTTGTAAATTATGCCCTTTGCAATTCTAGTCAATATTTCTTAGTCTGATTCCACTGACCTTTCATTAATCTATAGTCTTTCTTTCTTTTTGATTAGGACCGCAATTCAGGATATATTTATGAGAGGACTGCATCATGTTTGCACCATGCAATGTGGTACATGCTTGATGCAAACCTCTAATTCAGATTTTTGAAGCCACACAAAGCCACTTTGCACTATGCAGTACACATAGAAAGAGGAATATGCCTCTCAGGATTGTTTTGTTGCAGGAAGGTGTCCCTTCCTGCCCAAAAACAATCCTACATGTAGCGTAGGCCCCCTTGCACCATGATATCAGGGTGCATGAGTTCGTACTTCGTGGAGAAGTGTGGCTCAATTGTTAGAGCCCGGGACCAGGGTTCAATTCCCCGCCTCAGCGGGTCTTGGGCTCAAAAATTCCACGGACCTGATAATTCTCGCCTCGGTGCCTATTCCAATCATGGAGTCCCACTCTGCAACTCTGGGCAATAGCTTGCTTAATCTCCACAACGTCCCCCACAACGCTAAGGATGCCTGGCCTCCACCTTGGGGGTGCCCAGGAGTGGACACCTCACAGGGAAAGCCAGGATGGGTTCCACAGCGGTATTCGTACCAGCGCCTTGAGACCCTTGCGGGTGAATAGTGCGCTATACAAGTATCAATTTTTACTATGCAACCCATTGTGCACCATTACAGGAGTAAAAGTCAGGAATGCACCGTATGCCTTAAATAGAGCACATTTCTGCCCTTTCCCAGTGTAGCAGTGCAGCTCAGCAAGGTGACTTGTTACGCTGCACCGTGCCCCCTTTTCATAAACTCGCCCCATAGTTGCATTCTCCCCACATTGCTCCTGACCATTTCAATTGATAGCTGCCTGCTGACTTGGAGGAATTGGGTCTTATGCCTCAAGTCTCTTTCAATGTTTGGGTGAAATTGAGTAGAAAAAACATAAATTAGTCCACTTAGATAATCCGGAATGGATTTGGATGTCGATTCTGTACCTACAGAGAACACATTCGGTGATTTATTTATGGAAGCAGATAGATTGTGCCTCTTAATAATACATGTGACTTGAACGTACGTGTTATAATTGACAAAGGGATTTTGATTTATTTTGCTATGATAGCTAGAAATACTTGTTGTGTCCATAATTTCCACATCATTTGGTACTCAAAACAATTACTCTGTACTTTAATTTAGCAGAGAATATTGTTTTGCCAGCACCGGCCTGCATGCTGTGAAACTGGTGCTGGCTTATCCTGTGTGCCTTATGATTATCCTTCCGTTAGCAGGGCTTGACATTTTCCCATCGAAATCCGAGGGGGATTACCCTGTCCATCAAATCGTCTTGTTCGCCACACGTCGGGTATAATTTAACAGATCTACACAGAAATGCAGCTAAAAAACAACAGCGTAGCGTTGTTCCCTTTTTAGTTTCAAGTAATTTAATAATAAATTATGTACGTGCGGGTTCCCAGTTTTTTTCTGAAAAGGCTGCGAAATGAGTCTTGCAAGGAAAAAGCCAGGAGGCTCTGAACCAACTTTGTTCGTCTCCCGCCATGCTTTGTCTGTTTAAAAGGCGCCTTTCCAGCCGAATAATTCGCTTTTACCAGATGGACTGAGGAGTAGATGGACAGACACGATCCACAGGTGGACGGCGTGTGACAGGTCCAGTCCTGTGATACATAATGCACACTGTTCTGAAAGCTGACCTTTCCGCCACGGGCATTCTGGCGGGGGGCGTTCTCTAGCCTTTGAAGCTGCCTTGGGCTCGACTGATCTCTCACAAAGAAGGTGGCAGAACGGGCCAGGCCTGGCATATGCCAGCAAGGATCGAACCATGGCATCCCAGCACGGTTGTCATTGCTGTGGATAATGCGACATGCGTCATGGGACGTTTGAATGATGTTGTCCCACGCCAGAACGGAGTGGCCCATGGCACAGCACCCTTCTAACAAGTCACACCTCCAGCGCTAAATTTGAGCACGTGGTTTCCAGCACTTAATTGAAAACACATGGACCTATGACAGCTGCCACCATCTGTTTGTGTAATATAGCGAGGACCACAACAACAGTTGCTTGTTAAGCAAATAGACATTAAAACAACTTATACCTGCCCCGATGCCATTCTTACAGCTTTGGGGGGCCTCACACTCTCAGAATTGTTACTCTTGTAGCAGTGTGGGGCTAGTCGTTTTGTAAGTACTGTACTTTGGCAGCAACAGCAGTGGGAATGGGTGGTGCAAGTTGGGGTGGCCTCATGACGAGGACCCTGGCACTTATTTTATTACAAATTAAGCACTGCGCCACCTCTACAAAACTCTCTCGCATATCTCAAGCGCAGTAGCGGTCGGCAGTAGGAGTTACTGCAGGGCGGTGACGTGGGCAGGGGGAGGGGCAGGGTGGGGGGTAGTAATGTATGGATTACGGAGTTTTACAGGTAAGTAAACATTTAAATAAAGAAAACGAATTTCATTTTAGGTCATTACGAACACGGTCTTCAGTGCTGTTGCTTTTCACCTACAAATGATTGATTTCAGGTGTGTTAGTATAATTATTTCAAGGGCAATAAAACAATTCCCATGATACCCAGAATGCATTAGGCTACCACACAAAAGGCCAGGACAGAACCACTGTCTGTAGTGACCTGATGGCAGTTGCTCAGCCTACTGATAATTGCTCCACCGGTCAAAAAGATTCCTGCTTTTCCTAAAGCAACTCACCGTCATTTTTTATTCGAGTGCATTGCTTGGCTAGCTACTTCTTGTGAGTACCCCAAACCCATGTCGCATTGGTAACTTGCAAGCATTTTCTTGGAGAGTACATAACTTGCTTAGCTTTTTTACAGGGCTGACCTAACACAAGAAATCACTTGGATACAATTGTGTGCAAAAGTGCCAAAATACTGATTTTCAGTGCACGGATTTTTTGTACACAGATCCGTTTTCCGTCTTACTTTTCATGGCAAGGCGTGTTTGCCAATCACAGAATACAATGAAATGGGAGTTTTATAACCATGGTTATACTGAAAGCTCGTCCTTAGAGCCGCAATGCAGTATTGTTATGGCACAGCTTTGCATAAGTTTGGGATAGGTAGAGACTTAGGGCCTGATTACGAGTGCAGTTTAAATTGAGGCAATCCTTATGTATTTTTATAAATCCGATCAATTAACCTTAAACCATTTTATAACCTTTTCTTTGCAAGTTGCCCTTCGTCAGAGAGGAAGGAATAAAGCTAGAGAAGGAGGGTATTTCTACTCCGTGTGTGCTTTCCTCCATGCACTTTTACTGGAGACAGACCTAACTTGTATGTAGCAGGGTAGCCATTTTAAGGTTTCGCCTGCACATGCGCTGTGTTTGTGAGATCTCTTGTATTTAATATATCTTAAAAGGGAGCTCATATCAGTTCCAGGCACCGAAGTACTGTGGTCATCCGCTTTTGTGTGGGACTTTTTGTTGTTGTTTACTTTCCCTGTCTGCACGCATTGAAGACGTTTCGCACATTTCGTTGCCTTTCCCTGCCTGCAGGCATTGAAACCGTTCTGTTGAAGATGCACGGCTACATTATTAGTATTTCATCTGAAATTTTGATGCAAACCTGCTTTCATATGTTTAGGAAAATGGATCGCAATGGGACGTAAAAGTGGCAGTGAAATGTGTAATCTGAAAGAAAAATTAATTGCAGGGTGCACATTTTTCTTCAGATTAGAAGTTGCCCTGGCCACTTTTATGTCACTCTGCGATGCATTTCCCTAATAAAGCAGGTTTGCACTCTGGTAAAAAGGAAGCGCATTCCCGTACAACATTTTATACTCATATGCCACGAGTTAAAAGGGCCCAAAATCTTTATTAACCCCTTCCACGTGGGGCCTAATCCTCCGTGGTGCGGGGGGAGGGGGGAGGCGCCGCGGTACTCATGAGGAGTCCAGCTCATGCTGCACAGTGGAGCTGTGCTCATGAGGAGCTGGACAGGTCATGACTCCACCCACTCCAATAGAACGCCCGCACAGGCGGGGAATTAGCCGCACGTGGGCGGGCCGCGGCAGTTATGACGAGATCAGCTCGTCATGAGCTCGTCATAAGCATGTAAGGGGTTAAACATGCTTTTTAATACTCACGTTTTTACTAACAAGTCATGCTTCAAAAAACAATAATGATACCAATATTCCCATAAAAAATTTCAAATACTAAAAGGAACGGGCGCTGATTATTCCTTCAAATCGAAATCTCGCACTACCACTTTTACATTACACTCTGATCCATTTTACGAAACATATTAAAGCAGGTTTTCACAAAAAAAACGTAAGCAGCAATCGTGCACGGCTTTTAGTACTAATTCCCCTGTACAGTGCTTTTTACAGAGCTGGAAGAATTTAAAGTGGAAAACATCCATTTGCCTTTCAGCCCCATTTGAACATATGGTGATTTTGGACAATTGGCAGTGGTTAGGGCCTATTCACTGAAGCCAGGCTGCTACATTCTTGCAACAGGGTTTTGTTTCCATCTTTCTCTTTGATGTTCAAAACACATCAATTAGGCTTCCTGGGCCCTTTTAATGCATGCCTTGTTACTATTACAAGTTTTAACTCAGTGAAAACTTGCTTTAATATGTCAGACAGCCATTCTATAAACTGAGCCATCTTACTCCGTGGTAATACACGTGTATGTTTGTTTGTAATGCAGAACTTGGCTTCAAGAATGTGGGGGCACATTATCAAACGGCCAGCGATAATTATCGCTGCCCGCCCTTAGAGATAGATTTCTTATCGCAGGATATCGCAGGAAATTATCGCCATGCTAGCGCTGTATCAACAACGCATAGCACAATGGCGACAATTATTCCTGCGATAGCGGTGTTTTCCATGGAACACCGCTGGTTTTCCAGCAATGTTCCATGGAAAACGGCGATAACCATGGTGATAGGGCCTGTGGTCTTAGCCACACAATCCACTCACATGTTAGGTATGCCTTAGTCAGGAATCTAACAGACGTTAAATTACTGCGTTAAGGTATACTTAACGCGATTTAAAATATCTCTAACCCTCGTTGTCGATATGACGAACCTGTGTTAGCGATATTTTCCCATGATGTATAGTCAGGCATGCCTCCTTTGCATCCCATTAGCGATGCGATGGGAGGTGTGCTGACAAGGGGCGCTAATGCAAGGAAACATGCGCTAGCGTGTCCTTGCTGATAATGTAATAATATTATCGCCGCTTTTCGCCCGAAAACGGGCTTTAAAGCGGCGATAATATTATCGCCGCCCCTTGTTGATATGCCCCATGGACTTTAAAAAACATGCCCTTGTTTTATTAAATGGTATGAGCCCTTTTTATGAGTGCCTTATGAGTATTATAGGTTGTACAGCCATGGTGCTTAATTTTTTATTAATGAGAACCTGATTTAACATGTTCGGTAAAATGGATTGAAATGTGACGTAAAAGTGCCAGTGCAACTTGTAATCTAAAAGAGAAATGGGCGCCCTGCAATTACTGTTTCTTTCTGCACTTAAAAAAAAAATACCACAGGATTAAGTAATTAACAGGCCGTTGGTAACCTTGTTATTGAAGTTTCAAATGTACCTCCATTATGGGATGTGCAGTGCAGTTAGAGTTAATAAAATAAATATTTTCATTAATATTTGGAACAATGGATAGCTTGCTACCTATATAATGTTTGCGGTGCTATTGTTTTCATTCCTGGGCTGTGCCTAGTGGCAGGCGCTCTATCCACTGAGCTATCTCACTCATTGGTGGCACAATTGATGTGTATGCTTATCTTTTTTTGAAGCCTATCTGCCTTGTAAGATCGTGGCCATTAAAAACATGTCCTCCTTTTATTAAACAGTATGGGCCCTTGTGACATGTGGCTTATGAGTATAAAACGTTGAACGGGAATGCTGCTTCCTTTTTACCATAACTTCACCTTACTATACTCTACTTCAATGCTGTATAAATATCAGGTACTACATTACGGAGCGTAATCCCCTTAGTTACTACTTCAACATTCATCATAACCAAAACAACTAACAACAATCCGGTTACATAGCAGTATAAAGTAAATAAATACATTAAATAAAGAATGTTACAAAGGCGCAACCTATTGGCTTTGCCAATGCTTGTTTACTGTCTTGTCTAACCCTTGAGCAGCGGCCCTTTTCTGCTAATCAATACTCTGGTCCTACTGTGCCTCCTCATTTGTTGGGGCAGAGATAACACCAGAGTTGCTGCGCATCTGCTCCAAGATCCCAAGCGGTGTATTATGGTAGCCTGCCAGCACCTTGTTGTCTCCTGCACTTTATCTGAATTACAGCTTGCTGCATTTTAAATTGAGGCGATCCCTATGCTTTTCTAAATCTATTCAATTAGCTTAAACCATTTTTAGCCTTTTAATTTTATTTGAAATTTAAATTGTGTGGGTGAAGGAGGAAGAAAAGGTGGTATTTTTATTCTGTATGTGCGTCACTCTGTGTGATTTTACTGTGGAAATAGTGTCTAGTAGGCAGTTTTTTTTTGCCGCGTTTACCTGGCGCTTGAGTAGCATCCATTTTCTGCTGGTTATGATTCTACTCTTTCTGTCTATGCCCATGAGTTAGGGCAAGGATAGACCAGAGCAGCTGCACCCCCGCGTGCAGCGGGCGCATCAATGCCATGCCGAATGCACACCAAAGTCAAGCTCGTCTGCACCCGTCTGCGTCTGGATGATACCTGAGGTCAAGAACCCTGGCCTTATAAAGAGAAACCACCAGGTGAGACTGATATCTTCATGCTCGCTCCTCTCTCTAAGAGGCCCCTTTATGTTGCTGTAAGGGCACTCATGCTAACACTGAAGGACCTTTTTCCTGCTCGCACTGCCGGGCCTCTTTCAGCCTCGACACTGACCTGCAAGTACCTACCACCATCTTGGGGTCAATTAATAATTTACCACTGACTACTGTCACCCCTCACCTAGGTGTGGGATCGCCTGCCCAGTGAGACACACCTTGCTATCAATAGTTGCTACTTTAGTGCTAGCTCACTTTCTAAGTGCAATATACAAAGTTGGAACACTATTCGCTTCACCCTGGCAGATATATTGGTTCCCCAATACCATCACGTATAACAATTTTCTCAACCTAGGAGAAGTTAACTGCATCATGAATACATGCAGTATACTCACACTATTACTCTCAGGGTCAACCTTGAAACCTTGGCCAATGGCGTAACGAAACTCAAGGGGGCCCCATGCAAAGTACATAGCGGGGGCCCCCTTTCGGCTCACCCAGGAGCTCTCAGGCCTGCATACTTTGCTGAGGGGGCATCCTTTTGCACGGGTCCCCCGCACTGCGAGGGCTGCGGGGGGCCTTTGTTATGCCCCTGACTTGGGCCTGTTTGAAAACGTTTCTGGGCACACTCATTCTGCGGGACATTTCCTTGGCCTGATTTTTTCCAATCCAGTGCTCCCACGGTAGAATCCCCCGGTATTTGCCTGGTCATATCACTACCTTGTTAATTTCTTGATTGCTCCGTGTCAGGTACACCTAAAGCTCCCAGTACTCGATTCTAGTCTTGGAATCGCATGAAGAATACTAACTTGACTAACATTTTCCATTTACCACAATGTGGTCTAGCAGGTAATATCAACAATGTGATGCTTCCATTATTGAGGCCTTAGAGATTATTGCTCCTATGAAAGCGTGTATATCAACAGGAGCGGCCTTAGGCATGTGCAAGCTGTGCACCTGCACAGGGCCACCAAACCACAGGGGCCACCAAATCAATATATATATCCTGAATATAATAATCCTCTGAGGATGGATACATATTTGTGTGGCGGCCCCTGGCAGGGATTTGTCAGCCTCCGGCTCTGTTCCACTTCCAAACACCCAGCCCCCCTTTCACTGGCCTCCGCGCTCCGCCCCGCCCGGACCCCCTCTTCCGGGGCCCCCTACCTACGCTCCATGCTCAGGGCCGCCATGAGCCTAGAGCCGCCCCTGATATCAAGCAGAAAATCTACGGCCGCTAAATGGTGTAGCCTAGAATTGATGGAAATAAAGTCTCTGCAAGCGATTTGAGCGCATTCAGCATTGTTCCAAGCTCGAGTCTGACAGAACGACTTACAGATTAGCCCTTCATGCAGTGGCGGCTCACCCAGGGAGGTGAGGCGGGGGAAGGCCAAGGTGGGGGGGAGGGTTAGTGGAGTCCGACATACGACAGACAGGAGTAAGGTAAGTAATTAAATAAATAAAACTATTTACCTTGCGCACGCTGCATCAACGAGTGAAACTCTTCAGTTCCACTATTTCAACATAAACATAAATGCGTAAAATGAAGCCTTTTGCTTAATACATTCATTGATGGATGTCCTGTGGATTTTGATCAGTTTACTTTGGCCTAATAATCTGGTACCATCTTTCATTTTTTGTGTGTTCCTAAATACAGCGCTATTTAAGAGAGATGCAGAAACGTTTTGCAGATATCCATTTGAAGTCATCTGTCTCTCGTTCAAGACAGTGTGGGCTGATTTACAATAAACTGTGTTCGTTTGGAAGCACAGGGAGGGGACATATTTACAACATATCACATCTCTGTGCTTCGCATGGTGCAAGGATGCCTGCGTCACGGGATGATTGTTTTTGAGCAGGAAGGGTTCCCTTCCTGTACATAAATAATCAGAAAAGGTGTTTTACAACTTCTATGTGGGCTGCATTAGGACACATGGAACTTGTAAAACGTCTTTATTTAAAGGATTGTTTATGTGCAGGAAGTGACCCCATCCTGTACTTAAACAATCACCAGAGGTGATTTCATCTTTAGAAAGGGGGGAAAAAACTAGGCGGAATGAATACATTTCACCTCGTTGCACCTCACTACTCCTCCCCTGAGGAGGCATAGCATTCAGATGCATTTCCATATTTACAATTTCTTCTAAATCTGGAAATGTGTCAGGTTCCATGGGTGTTGCGTGGGAACACCCACAGCAACACCCATGGAACACCCCTTTCATGCAAAGTGCTGCGTGTAAAGGGGCCATATTTGTAAGGACAGGAAAAGCCATGCAAGGTGTCTTTTCCTTTCCTTTAAAATATGGGGCAGAAAAATACGCGGCCAGTGCGTCGCAAAAAGTGATGCACTGGCAGTGCAAGGGGCTTGTAAATCTGCCCCATAGTGCCTATTTTGTCAGCCTTGTGTCTCGTTGTCAGATAATTCTTCAACCTGAATGCCCTTGTCCCCGTCACATTTTACAACTTACGTGTATCCTCCATAAATACGAGGATTTCAAAGTTCTCCATCTGATATGAACCCTTTCATCTCCTTCATTGGTCAACAGCCAAGCCAAGTGCTCAACCACAATTAGTGCGGGTGTTTAATTCGTTTTATTCATCTGTATCCCATGGCTCCCAGCTGAGCTTTTAAATTGAGTTTTAAAAAGCCAATTGACTGTGAACCCTTCTTGGGTTTCCATAATTTCACACTGTTCAAAAACAGAAAGGAAGAGGGAAGTACCCGCAAGCATTGGACTGATTTTCTGATTATACAACAAATTTTAAGGCACCACAAAGTTATCAAAACTCTGTATAGGTTCTAACCAGCAGTCCATCCTGGACTATAAATATCTTCATAGTTCATTATGGACCATGAGCCACCCTGGATTTACTAATATTTATGATGAGTGGATATGCCAACATAATAATGTGCTAGGGTTTCCCACTACTGGAAAGTCATTGATGGGCGCTCTATGCTGGCGACTGTCCTGCAGTCAGTCTCCACCGGACTCGTTCCCGCTCACCCTTCAGATTACTTTTTCTCTTTCATTCCAGTGCCACTCGTCCCACCTCCATGCTTTGATATGAGGATCCTGCCCCTTTTTCCACTTTTCTTTAGATATGTTGTAAGCGGGATGCCTTCCGACTCCCTATCCAAAACTTCTTTTTATTCTACAGGGGAACTGACGGACTTACAGATTCTTTCTTCGACACTGACATTTATCTGCTGGTCCTTACTGCATTGAGTAATGATGTGGTGTAGTGCAGACATGGGCACCTGCATGATGCCTCATGGTGCATAAGAGCAGGGCATGAAGTTAGAGTTAGTGGGAGGCTGCTCCCTGTTCTCGTCAGTAACAAAGCTCAACCTACAACTTACAATAATCATGCTGCCCTTCACCTTTGGGATATACAGATATATGCCCTCTATATCCTCATGATTATTGTGAAATAAATGAATGCAAGGGGAAAGGGTGAGTGAGTTCACATGCATTTTTCCACCCTCTCTTGAAGTTAATGGGGTTTTCCAACTCTTCACCACCACTATCTGGAAAAACAGCAGTTTTATGTTAAGCCTCTGGAGAATGTGCTTCAAATGCTTGATCTCTAGACCCAGCTTCTTCAATCTCGTCAACAACCTAGTCCTCTTTTATGTAGTAAAGGCTGCAATAGGGCCAAATGTAAGCAGACACATGAAGTATTTTTCATAGAAAAATACTATGGTGACAAACAACTGAACAACAACAACGCCAGATGCAATCCCGGCTAGCCATTTACTCATTTTTGTTTCTCCTACGCAGCCCTTCAGTCTGAATATTGCTACGTATCCCTACTTTTAAAGCTAGTGATAATCATTGTACTATTCCAGTACTTAATCACTGACCTCGAATTGAGTGCATCACTAATCCCATCAACCAACGCCCACCACTTTTGGTGAGATTTAAACAATTCACTAAATGGGGCACCGGGATCTGGTTCTGCGTTCAACAGCGGAGAGGCCGGTGTCCACCGAATCGCCTTTAATGTGAATGATTTATCCTGATCCCTCAGGGAATTGTTAATCATTGATTGTGAGGCTACCACCCAGCTGCTCCCAGCGAACGCGTAAATGATCAACCCATGTCCAGTAGTGTTAGCAGCACACTGCAGTTGTTGGGAAAAGATGACAAAGCCTAGACTAAGACCCTCCATTTTGCTTTGACTTATTGAGACTTATTGATGTCTCACAACTGAATACTTTCTACTACTTGCTGAACTGAAGATGTAACTTGTGGCTATTTTCGAGCATTCACATAACATCTGCCTTTAATGCTCCATTATTCGTAATATTAGACAACATTACCCTGCCAGTTAATAATTTTGCCTTTTATACTCAGTTTAGCAGTAACCATTTCCACTTAGATAGCAAAGCTGCAAAAGGCTTTTAAAATCCTATTTAGACCCCCAGTGCCTTTTAATAAGCACCTTAATATCTTAGAACTTTAGAAAGCAAAGGAACCTCTTACAACATTGTGTATTTTGTGCCCCTCTACTGCCTTCTTTATCCCTGAGACCAGGAGCTGCATGTGAAGAGTCAAGGGTGTTAAAGGGACAGCCAGGGGTAACAACTGCTGCACCTGCAGACCCCTAATTGGCTTCAATCTTCAGTTCAACACCATTGGAGAGACCGGTTCCGACCCAGGCACGTTTGACCCCTGAAGGGTCCTCCTATTCGTGAACATCTGACAGCCATTTCCAAGAACCGCCGGCACCAGAGGTCACTCCTGTGGCCTAAACTAGACTTTTCCGAACTTATTTCGTTTGTCTTCCATAGAACTTGCTACCTTGTGTGTACAGATGCACTCAATGGTCGGGTGAGAACTAAAAGCAGCCGGGGAAATGTTTGATTGTCATCCGCCTTGAGTACCCAGGGAAGCAGTGAGTGCGTCCCCACGTGTTAAAAGAAAACTCTGCGCGTTCACTCAGGGATGTTGGCGGCTCATGACCCCCTCCCCTCCCCCCTTTCCATCCACCCCTAAAGCAGCCCCTGGTCCCCGGCCTAACCCAGCTCTTTCCTGTGTCACACAGAGCCGGCGCAGCCCTGGGCGTGTGTTATGGTCACTGTGGAGTCTTAAAATATCCATCTGACGGCCCCTTTGCCAATCTTTAGGGGAGGGAGAGGTACGGAAGTGTTAAATAGCATCATTTGGACACAGTGCAATCAAGGAAGGTTTTATGTGGTTCAGCTCATATATAGTGCTCCCATGAGACACTCGTAGACTCATAGCGCTGTGGAAACCAGGCATTAGCAGGCAGAGAGATCTAGATATCTGAAAGTGCCGCCGCGCAGAAGGGGCTGTAGAAATATTCAGCAACGGTTCGTCGGCACCGCACAAAGCTCTGCCCTCTTTACTGAGAGATTGCTTTTGCCCATTCTTAAAATAAAAAGCCTAGGCACGTGTACGTTTCTAAATTTGAATGTTTCCCCATTTTGCATATTTCATCCCCGGTGACAAGAAATATGGCATTTGCATTGGAAATCTAGGACCTGGCGCACGTGCTCAGAGAAGCTGTTTGTATTGCGCAGTTTCTCTGTAGCTGCTGCTTTAAGGGCAGAGCAAAACGGGTATGTTAAATACACTTTTAGAATTCTAGAGAACTTGGGTACCTCCTCGTTTCCTACATATGGCACTGAAAAGAACACACAGACATACACAGGGTTATACATGCCTACGTTTTTCTCGGTCTATGATGATGCGTGCGCATGCACACACAGTTACAGACGTGGGAGGGGGCTATTTACAATAAAATATCAGAGTGCAGTATTACTCCAAAATTGGTAACGCCGTGCCCTGACATGTTTTTTTTCAAAAAAAATGTTATTGATCGATTGCACATATGGTGCAGCTCTCCACATTCAGGAGAAAACTGCAAACAAATCAACAGCAGCAAATGATTGGCAATCTATACAACTTTTGGCTTCCCTCTCCCTCCCCTCCCTGTCCCCAACCCCCCACCACTGCTAACTCCCCCCACCCGGATCCCTCCCTATCCCACAGCACGATACCGTCTCATTCTCAAATAGTTTCATATGTATAACAGTGTACACAGTTCCTCAATTTCGGCCCCCTTCCACTATCTCCGAGCAATCCTCACGTTGTGCCGGTGGTTCTAACCATAGACCCCTATATTCCGCCCACCTCTTCCATATGTTGTAGTGTTTCCTAGGGCAGCCCCGGGCCTCAAAAATTAGACGCTCCAACCCCACACAAAAATCCAGTCCCTTTTTCCACACCACTACTGAAAGTGCCCGGGTATCTTTGCAAGCTTGGCCCACATCTCTCTTGGCGACGGTGAGGCCCAACAGCGGCAGATGCCTTTTATATATGTTACCCCCCACCCCCTCTAGAACATGCAAAAGACCTAATTGTGTGGTACGCGGAGGTTCCCATCCCAACACCTCAGACAAACAGTCCCACGCCCCTTTCCAGAACCTAATCAAGACACTACAGCTCCATACCGTGTGAAGTAGGGTGCCCACCTCTCGACCACACCTCAAACAGTCCGGAGACGCAATCAGACCCGCCCGCCACAGCCTCTCCCTAGTGTAATAAGCTCTGTGAAGATATTTGAATTGGATGAATCGTAAGCGTATTGCAATGGCTGCACCTCGGGGAGCTTCAAGGGCTTCTCGCCAATCTTCCTCTTCCAACGTTCCGACATCCCTTTCCCAGGATTCCCTCAATTTGTGTAGGGAGGAGGAACAATGTGTAACTAGAGTCTGGTAAATGCGGGATATTTTCTTATCCTCTAGATCCCCCATAAATACCTTTGCCTCTAGTGGGCTAAATTCAGGTAAGGAGTCAAGTCCCTCCAGACTAGGTGCAATGGCTTGGCGGAACTGTAAATATTTGAAGAATTGGGTTCGAGGCATGCCATATTCCTCGCTAAGGTCTTGAAACGACTTAAGGGCCGTGCCAGACATAACATTACCCAGTGTTGAAATTCCTATGCAGTCCCAGCCCCTAAAGCCCTGCAGTGATGCCAGTGCAGGCAGATGACCATTACGCCATAGGGGGGTCTCCTCCGTTAATGTACCCAACCATCCCATGCGATGCAGCGCCTGCCTCCAGACCTGAAAGACTATCTGGGTAGCCTGCGGCAACCGCCTCCTCAACCGCACCGAATATAAAATAGTGTGCAGAGTGTCGGATCCCATAAGATAGCGCTCCAGAGCATAAGCCGGGTCCCCCCTATCACCATACCCCCATTCGTTCAGGATCAAAAGATGACAGGCCTGATAGTATGACAGGATATCGGACGTTGCCAGCCCACCACAGTATGTCGATAAAAAACAGGTGCGCAGCGCAACCCGCACTGCACCCCCCGCCCAAAGAAAGTGCCCCAGCACCCAATTGACCCGCCTAAACCAATGAGGTGAAATCGGGTAAGGTTGGTTCTGCAATTGGTATAGCAGACGTGGGAGGGCGACCATCTTAAAGATCGCCGACTGACCATAGATAGTCAGGGGCATACGGGACCACGTCTTTATCTCTGTTCGAACCCGGTCCCAGACCGGAACTATGTTGCGCTCCCAGGAGACTATGGAGGATTCAGACAGGAACACTCCTAAATACTGAAGGCCCCCCACCACCACCTGCAACGCGGACCCCATGGTCCAATCCCCGTGCGGTCTCCCAGCACCCACAGCCCTGACATGTTTTTAATGCAGGAAAGTGCCGTATGTACAAAAATATGGCACACCCCTGCGTTTCCCTCTAGCACTGGCAATAAAGAAGCTGCCTAGCACCCGTGCAGGCATCCTTGCGCCATGTTGCAAGTGTGCCTTCACTGCATGGGTGATTGTTTATATGAAGGAAGAAACACTTTCCTGCACATAAACAATCTTTAAAGGCAATTAGCTGTTTTCACTAGTGCTGCAGAATACATCACTCATAGAAAGAGCAAAATATGAGGAGAAATAATTAATATCTCCTTGTATCACCATCCTAAGACCAGGTTTTACCTGGCCTTCGTTTTTGGCGATGCCTCATCCTTGTAAATATGGCCCAGCGTCAAAAAGCAATTAGTGCTGTAGAGGAATGCCCACTACAACACCCACTGCATGCCCCTGTCACCCCAAGTGAAGTATGAAAAGGGGCCCTATTTACAAGGTGCTGTTAAATGGCTTAACGCCTCTTTGCAAATAAGGAGAAGGGATATCACCACCAAAACATCACTAAAAACACGCAATCACTTATACAATGTTATATTTTTTTATCTATGAGGCCTGGATACACTCAGGAGTACACGCAGTTCTAGATATTTGCATGGTGCCTACGCAGGCTGAATGCACTCATGCATGCATATACGTACACACACACGCACACTGATTTACAGTTGAATTTATGCTCCACAGGCATGACAGTCAGAAAATTGGAATAATAGTGGAAGGAACAGTCTTATAACAAGCCTGTCTGAACAATCGGTGGAAGAACTCTGGCTGAGACTGAGGAGCGTCGCCCCACAGGATAAATAAAATGATAATAACAGAGTGTTACTATCATATTGTCACTACTGGCTCTGTTTAGGTATGAGGTGGGTCAGGGCTGGGCTGTCCACAGAGCTGGGGGCGGAGTGGTGGGCACTTTCTAAGTGGGCATGATGGTTTAGCCAGTCGTCTTGGGCTGGCCAAACGGTTGTAGGCACTTAGCATTTCTCCACCCGACTGTATTGCAGAGTCGGGTGGAGAGCATGCACAGCCTCCCACTCCCAGTCTGAGCGCCGAACCAGCCTGCTCAGACAAATCATGATGCTGTTGTCATGCTGATGACAGCAGTGTTGTGATTGGCTTTGCAGAGCAGGGGAGCATGTGTGTTTCCTGTTTCCCGCATCAACCGAAGAGCACGGAGGAAAGGCGGCGACCGGCAGGTCAGTGAATTATTTTTTTGTTTTCTTTCATTTTTTTTACCCCACCACTACTGCTTCATAGCAGTTTTTACCGTTGCCTGGCCAGTCCTCTTTCGGAGGGTGACCACCTGGTAAGAATCTAAATTCTGGACAGTCACAGAAAAAATTCAGGACAAAGCATCAAAATTCAGGACAAAAATTCAGGACCAAAGATAGCTTTTATAGACACATCTGAGAACGTTGCATGATTACACATTAGACAGGTGGCAGAAGTACAAGCTAAAATAGGTTTATGTTCTTTAGTTTGTATTAAACATTGGAGTATTGAGTAAACATTTACATATAGCTGGATGCATTTAAAGATGAAAAAACTAGCAAAGATATACACTCCAAGCAGAATTTGACAGCCAACATATGGGGCAATTTTCACAATTCTACCCCAGTCTCATGAATGATTGTGTCAGTAGCAGGGCTGTTTTGCTGAACTTGGACTTTGAGTTCACAGGCAGTAGCACTGTGAGACAGAGTAAGAAATTATGGTGAAAAAGGAGGAGAGAGAGATATATACAGAGACGGAGAGACAGAAGGTCAGAACAATGAGAGTGAACAGTGAGAGAGGAGAAAAGCAAGCAAGGATCAGCCAGCTGAGTAAGAAAAGAGGGCCAGGAAGAAGATGGGTCAGAGAAAGAAGTAAAAAACAGATACAGAAATGTGTTAAGGGTAACAGAGACAAGGTTTTAAAGAGAAAAAAGGGATAGGGGGTGTAAAAAAGGTTGATAGAATGAGAACCACATGAAAGCATGTGAGGGACGGACAGAGGTAGAGGCTAATGGCAAGGTAGGAGAGTAAAGGGAACAGATAGAGAAAAGGAAGCTGGGAGAGGAAGAGGTTGAATAGAGTGAACAGAGAGATGATTTATTTATTTATTTTATTTATAAATGTGAAGGTTCTCTTTGTAACTTCCATGTCAGAGCTTTTAATCCCAATTCCAATGCACCAAATCTTCGAAAACATGCTACTGTTCTGCTCATTCCCTTTCACGCAACTCACTTACTGTGCAGTGTTGTTTGAAATGTTAGTAATTATGCCCTTCAATGATGTAGCAAAGTTGTCCAGATATACATTTTGTTGTGGACCTTGTACAGAGCTCTTGTGCATTTTGACTAGGGTCGATGCGGATGAAATAACATCTGCGTACAGACGGAATATCACTGTTTGGTAAGAAAAGGCTACTTTTCAAAGAATGAGGACGGTATCCATCCAAGGTACCAGCCTGGAGCATCATGTTACAGTGTGGCACTAAAATATTGTGAGATTAGTTCAAACAAAGTTAGAGCAGCCTTCTCCAATGACTAGCTCATTAGCTACTAGAAGCACTCTAGCTACCTGCAAGTAGCTCTCCTGTGTGCACCCCTGTTTACCAAATTCAAGGTTTTTGCTTGGTTGAAATAATATGTGGTTGAATTTTCTAAACATATTTAAATTATTTGAGTGATTAATCCTAAGGCATTATGAGGTGTTTTACTCATAATATTACCTTGGTGACCGTCAGAGGTGTTGCAGCTGTGATGGTTATGTATTATCCAGGCAGAGGCATTCCAAATTGATAAATAATTTTTGACATTATACCTGGAAATCCTTCTGGACACACTGAGGTGATCACTGCTAGTGATGTTGCACGGTATGGCCACTGATGTAATCTTGTCTGGTGTGGTCACTATTACAACAGTAATACTAATAATAGCTCAGGATTATTTTCATTGAGCTTAAGTAGCTTTTCACTCAGAACCATTCCTGTCCCTCCTCACCCCAGCAACACAGCCATTCGTGAACGGAGAGGCAAGACAGTTGTCATTTAAACCTTGTTTGTGGCCCAGATTGTTCTAGAAAGAGTAATACTATAGTTTGTTAAACCAAAAACAATAGGTTTTTGTATGGCTGGTATTCTGAGCTCAAGTATTTGAAGGTACCTTCATATGCGAAAGTGAAGAAAAAGGGAGACCAGTAAAATAAAATATTTGCCTAAATTCACACAATTTGGCTAAAGGGGCAGCCACAATTAATCCAAGTATTGCTGCATCACATTGCAAATCAGCCACTTTATGGGTATCCATTTGTCTCATCTTTTTACCAAAGATGTTAATGCTTTGCTTTTACTTCTTTCTCTATAGAACAAGGGTGAAGGACAGAAGTCATGTAAAAGTTTGACTCAGTATGGGGTCGAGGTTCCAATGGGACTTCAAGCTGAGCCAGAGCCAAGCTTCAGGCTTGAGGTTGGCTTGAGCTTTCAACAGCTCATCCTCCTCCAGCTATGCCCCTGACAAGGCCAGCTTTCATGCTGGTGGAAGTCTGTGTGACAGTTTTTGTTTAGCGCACCCCAAAAGACCAGATTCTCCACTGATTCCCTTATTACCACCCTCCAATGGTGCCCCACATCTTCACATAGACCCTCTCTCATGTGTCTTTAATTTCTTTTATAGTGCTACTCATTCCAAGTATGTAGGGCAGGGTGCCAGAGAGTGTTACATCACATACATATTATACAGAGACAATGACACGTATAAATATTTTAGTCATTGTCCAGGAAATGTTACTTAAGACAATGAGGATTACAAAGTGTAGCAGTCAGATGTCATCCATATTGGTAGGCAGGGCCACTGCAATTTTGAAACCGGGCAGCTATGTGAATTTGTGCATAATTGTAGATTTTCCGCATTAGCCACATAATCCATCATCTGCTGCATAATCTGCAGATTTTAACAAAAAAAACACTTTGTTTCTAGCTCAAATGGCTCAAAAGTTAGCACAAATGCAGAGACATGTGTTGCCGTGCAGTGGTAGGCCCTTTGCAAAGGTTGACTGGTAATCTTTCTGTAGCTTATTGCTATATTTGGGTATTAAAATGGTACTAATGAGGTACAACTAATGCCCAGACACTGTTAACAAGTTTAAAAATGACTGAATAATGAAGTAGTACTATCACAAAATGTGCCTGATAATGCTGCATAATTTCCCTTTTCTTGCCCCATAATTTAATCAACCCTGCTGCATAATATGACCCTCCCCTGCCGCATAATACCAGCGGCCCTGCTGGTAGGTGTTATGTTAAAAGCGTCTGTCCTGGAGAAACATAGAAACTCAAGAATGAAGAAATAACGGTGTTTGGGGTTGTTTTTACAAATAAGTATTTATTATTACCAAAAAGAACCCTGTTTAGCAAACCTGGAATAATTATAGATTGTGGAAAAACAATGGTAGGTAACAAAAGGAACTATAACCCAATGAGCTATCAACATAAAAAACAATTTTTTGATCTGCATGCTACACCTTGTACGTTGCAAGAGGCACATTATCCCTCTGTGCTACTTTGAGGCAAAACTGGGAGTAGGCAAACTCAGATCTCTCTAACAAATACATTAATCGCCACAGTTAAACTGACATTTTTATAAGCGCCTAAAAAATGCTGGCACACAAAAAACTCTTGAGTCTATATAGGCTACGCGGTGGAACAAACACCTGAACAAAACCAGGATGCACTGCCCCTGACCGAGGCAGGGGGAGATCCCATCACATGCTACAACGGCCCAGACTGGCATATTGTCATTCTGTATGTGACAATCAGCCGGCTAACAGGATGATAATGGGTCCGTCGCTGTCTGTTCTAGGCAGGGGTGGGCCTGCCCTTGAGTATACAGGAGGAGTGTGAGGCAGCCCCAACAGGGAGTTCTGCAGAACTTTGAGGGTTCTTGCAGGGAAACAGTGCAGCTCGCTGCAATCCCCAAAATTACGGACAAAAGGCATCCATAAAAGGGATCATCACGGACAACGGACGTAAGATCCAAATAACGGTCGGTCCACGAAACCCTCAGACGGTTGGTCACCCTGGCTGAGGGCCCCTCATCACTCACAAACCAGCTTCTCAAATGCTCAATTGGGTGGCATGGTATAGTTTGACCTGGCATCCCGGATTTCTGGGGACAGTCTCCGTTTTCACAAGCTGTCACAACAGATTTTGGCATATTTCGCACATGTCACTGGTTGCTTTACATGTTCCGAGGTGGCACAGGGTAGCAGCTATTATCAGAAGGCAATTTAATTAACACACATGAAACTGAGTTTAAAATGTCCATTTCATTTATTCTCTTGGCACCTCGTTCTCTCTGTTTCTATGTTGATAAGCGCTGCTATTTAAGTCATTCTGTGCAGCACGGTTGATTTGTAGACCTTCTATTTTTTCTAAATGCTCCAGTTATTGGTTTTCAAAGTCTAGTCACCCTACATCTTCTTTATTAATAACAGAAGATTGAAGTTTGGTGAAACTACAACTGTTATTGTATTCACAAAGACTAAGTAGACAATAACACATAAAAGAGTCTACACGGATTACACGTGACATGAAGCACATTATGTTAGTGTCGTTTACAGTGGGTTGGCTCTTCTCTGGACTCAGTGGCCTCTCTTTGTGCCTATGAACCAGGGAAAAGTGATCCTTGCCATGCTGTCTGTCTAGTTTTCTGCTCACTGCTCAGGCCACCCTCTTCAGAAAAACACTTAATTGTCAGTTTCAGAACCTGTCACAAGGAAGTCATATTGTTATTGTTATTGTTAACTTCAGTTTATATAGCGCCAAATCACCTGCAAGTCTCTAGCCGCTCAAGACCGATGACAGACAGCAATGATTCAAATAGTAAGAGAAGCGTAAAAAAGGCCTACAATGCAACTATTTAAATGGGCCAAACGCCTCCCTAAATAGAAGCGTTTTTAGCAGCTTCCTAAAACGCAGGAGATTTACTTCTCTCCGGAGCGGTTCTGGTAGTTTGTTCCATATCTGTGGGACCAAAACCGAAAAGGATCTCCCTCCCTTCGTTGCTAGCTTATATCGAGGGCAGACCAACAACTGGGTATCAGAAGACCTAAGTGTTCGTTTGGGGTTGTAGACATCCAAACGTTGTTTAATATAGGCGGGGGCTTGCCCATAGATTGCCTTGTGGGCCGTGCATAAGCTCTTAAACTCCACCCTCTGCTCAATAGGGAGCCAGTGTAGCTTAAGTAATAAAGGAGAGGCATGGGTTCTTCTAGGTAGCCTGAAAATTAACCGCGCAGCATCATTCAGGACAACCTGCAGTCTATTGGTCAAAGTTTTAGGCAGACCTAAATAGAGAGCGTTCCCATAATCCAACCTCAAAATGATTGTAGCAGAGACAACCATACGGAGCATGGACAAAGAAAGAAGGGGGGATAACTTACGCAGCTGTCTGATCAAACCAGTACACATCCCTACGACGGAAGAGATCTGACTGGCCATTGACAATTCATGGTCAATCTTGATGCCGAGACTTTTTACTTTGTCACACGGTATCGGGGTGGGACCTAGTTCCTGGGGCCAATACAGGTCACTCCAGGGTGAAGCAACGGTCGAAACCACCAAAACCTCTGTTTTTTCCGGGTTTATTTTCAACAGGTTTGCAGTCATCCAACCAACCGTATATCTAAGGATGTTCTGGGCATTGGTCTGCGCCGAAGCCGTGTTGTCAATACTCAGTAGCAACTGGGTGTCATCGGCGTAAATGAACACACGACAGCCCATGTTCACTGGAGAGTCAATCAACGGTTGCAAATAGAGATTAAACAATAGTGGGGATAATGCATAGCCCTGGAGTCAGTCATTCACTGGTCACTGGATACCAATCTCTGTCTCCAAAGCCAAAGCTTCTGGCATGAGTGCTTGAATTGAGTACTCTGATAGAAAGGTATGGGTGCTCAGTTGTCCTCAGAGGGCAAAGGTCAATCTGGCAGATTCCATCTTTTCCTCTGTAACTGTGTGAGCCAAGCTCCATATCACCCAGCCGCGAACTGGAAAGACCAATGGCAGAGGGACCTGGAAGAGTTAAGCAACTTGCAATTCAGGGCGGCCCAAGACAAGAAAAATGCAGATCAGTAGTTTGAGGTGATATCATGGGTCCAGTAAGCCTGCTACAACCACCACCCAGCATTACGTAGCAGGGCATGTATAATGAATCATTGAATCAATAATTGGGACCCTTCAACCTCCTTCCTACTGCAAGATCTACATTTTAGACACCCCTGCAAAAAACCCTTAGTGACCTGGGAGATGCCACATTCAGGGCAGTTACACCCGGTATTGCTCCTTTGAAAAAACACATTCATTATCTCCTGGTGTGCAGAGGTGAGCGGATGCCTCGCGCCATCTTCTGCTTTCAGTGTCTCACTCAAAAAGATGAAAGAGGGAATGAAAACTTTGCATATTACATGAAGACAAGAGGTAGAACTTGTGTTCACTGCACTGAAGTGATTAGAAAGGAGAAATACAGGGCTTCTGCTTAGGTGTCTGTGTGTGTCTCTCTCTCTCAGAATGAATCAGTGGGCGGGGTTGTGACAAGCTCAGCTCGTCATGAGCACAGCTCCACTGTGAGTCATGACAAACACAGCCGTGCTGCGGACCCCCCGCACCGTGGGGGAATTACCCCAGCAGCGAAGGGGTTAAAGAAAGGATTTAAAGGATATGCTTTAAAAGACAGCAAAATATTTAACATTAATAAGACACAAATCACAGAAACAACACCTGTCTTAAATGCACCCATCAATGCATCTGCCCATATGCACATGGAAAGTACCATGACACCACAGACACCTGCTACAGGGAAATTAGGCTAAGGGCCTGATTTAGATCTCGGCGGATGGGTTACTCCATCAAAAAGGTGACGGATATCCCGTCTGCTGAAATATAAATCCCATTATATTCTAAGGAATTTATATTTCAGCGGATGGGATATCCTTCACCGTTGTGATGGAGTAACATGTCTGCTTATATCTAACTCAGGCCCTAAGCAACAGAAAGACCAGAATGGCTAGATAAGCATTACTTAACCTATCGTCAGGAGACCCCTGGGGTTGGCAATGCTTCCTCAGTGGGTCTGCGACTCTTTAAAAATGAAGTAATATTAGTCGATTAATAAAGTATTAACACATAAAAAGCAAAATGTGAAATTAAAAAAGTGAAAAAGCTCAGTAAAAGTGAAGGAATTTGAAATTGGTGGCTAAACAGTAAGGGGGTTATTAGGATGGCGGGCGGACGTTCCTCTTCCCACCACCCTAGCGGTGCTGGGACCGGCCGCCCGACATGCGGCTGTCCCGCACCACTGATTAGGATGCGACTGCCACCCTGGCGGTCGCATTCCGCAATCTTGACATTGCGGCGGGTGCTGCTACAAGCAGCACACGCTGCAATGCCAAAATGGCATGTTGTGCACTGCCATGCACAAAGTGGCAGGCACCACGCGAAGAGTGCCGTCTTGTGCATGGCAATGTAGGGGTGTACCTCAAGTGCAGCCCCCCAACCTCCAGGGGGCCCGCAACGGGACACCAAAGCTGTTCCCCACCAGCCGTTCCATGGCGGCATCGCCGCCATGAAAAGGCCTTTGATAACACATGTCCTAATATGGATGCCAGTGCGTGCTGGGCACTGCCACCATATTAAGGCTCCAGTCCGCCCAGCCAGCAATTGGAACTATTGCCTACCAACGGAAAAGCGGCAGACACACTTTGCGTCCACTGCGATTATAATATGGCGGGGGTAAATGAGGTTGGGATGGCGGGCGGATCACCACCGCCCGGCCGGCGGTGGTGATCCTCCCACCATCCTAATCACCCCCTTAGCTGGTATCCTTAACTTGATCTGTGGTAGCAGCACAACTATAGCAAGCAGAAAGTTGCATGGATGATTGGTGAACCACTGGTATCCACTGACAGAAAGTGAGGATGTATTAGGAACTAAAAGCCAAAGGTACATATCAATTCCTGTATGAGAATAAAAACACATTTTGGAAAGCTTGAACCTTCCCATTAAAATCAAATTTTGATTTTTGTGCAGTTTTTGTTTGTGAGCAAAGTAACATTTTGTAATTTGCATATTATGTTTTATGTATATTTGTTTCTGTATTTGTGTGTGTTGTTTTGAGGTTCAAATCCTAAAAACTGTTTAGCCTAGGGCCCCCATCATAATATAGTGACTCAGGGGGGGTGCATAGAAGTGAAAAGTTTAAGAACCGCTTGGTTAGATTATTCAATGCCAGTACTCGTTAACTAGTAATAGTCTTGCCTATTCTCAATAAAACATGAAGACAATCCCTACTAATCGTGTCAAAGTAATAATAGGATGAGGATCGTTCTGCCTCAAGTTCTGCAATTTTGGAGGATAACTGTACACTTTTTTTCCAGCTTCTTATCCTGTGGCACTGATTTAGAAATTCTAGTAGCCTCCAGTTTAGATTTATTTGGTTGGATGCTTTGCTGGATGCTGCAGATGGCTACAGGCGCAAACATTTCAACAGCAGGACGAGGGCACGTTTAAATGCTGGGAAAGAGAATGTTTAAGGCTTGGGAACACAGTGGAGGTTCGCAGGGAGATTGCACCACTCAAGGGTGATCAGGCAAAAGGAATCTGCTTTTTATACCGAATCACAATTTATTTTTTCCGACCTTAGAGCAGCTTATCCAAGCCAGGACTCCGTTTTAAAACCCCACAATACACTGGGGTATGTATACACGTATAACCTGCAGTCATGTTAATGCGTTAGTCGTAGGCACACACAGCTAGCTTGAATAGCACCTGAAGAACTAGCTAGGCTTTGGTTAGAAAGAACATTTGAGATGAGAGACAAGACCACTCAGTGGGTTGATCGCTCGCTCGCTGCTGAGATCTTTGTGCCACCTGCAAGTCAAAAGCAGGAATCCCGGCGGATCCCTCGCACTCTTTCTTCTAAATAGCTACATTGAGTTGGGACGCACGCAATGCTATTCACAACACTTTAATCTGCATGTCTGAAGCAACAAACACTGTGTAAACTTAAGCTTAAGATTCATGATGCAAAAACAGCATTTTAACAATAGTGAAAGGCTGAACCTGAAAGTTCCAGCCTGTTTTTCTTATATGGATAAGTAACAGACATTTCCTTCAGTACAAAGTGTAACAATTTGGTCTATTTTATTTATTTGCTCGCTAATTACCCTCAAATAGCTCTTTCTCCCTACAAATTTTATGGATATTTCTGTTCTTACCCCAAGATCAGAGATGTCGGTTTTCTGTCTCTAGGCATGTCTAATAATAAATATTAAAAGGTCCTCTAATGCAAGAGAGAGAGATTCGAGCGTAACACAGAAAGATAAACATAATAAAACTTAACAAAAAGCAACAATCTTGACTAAAGGAGAGAGTGAGACTTCCTTTAAAAATAGCATTTGCAATGGCTATCAGCTTCGCTTAACTTTAAGCAGACCAATTGTGATTGGCATGACCAATGCTTGTTTATATTGGTCTTCAATGTTTGTCAAGATAGATTTAGCATCTTCCACGTTTCTGCTGCAGTTATTCTGGTGACCACTAGGTGGCATTTAAATGCAGCAGACTAGTGTTGATTAAATGTGGCTGTTTTCTTAGATGCAATACTACACTCTGAGTAGGACAAATGGCAAAACTAATGTTCATGAAACCAAAAAGCTCTGGTGGGTGGATCAAACACAGAAAAGGAGGAAAGCAAATAAGAGCAAAGCAACTGAGAATGACACGGACACCATCCATTCTTGAGCAAGAATTGTCTCTGTTGCGTATTGCATACCATGCCGTTAATTGCAGCTTCCCTACTCTCCCACTCTCTTTTCCTATCTCTCAATGAATAGTAATATGTGCATTATAAGTCAGCTACTCCGACAATGATAACTGCTTCTGCGTTAACTCGAAATAATGGTTCAAAAATGGTGTCAAAAAGGAATACATTTTTGAATATATAGGAACTTTTTGAAGAATTAAAATAATAATAATTTGGGGGTTGCGAGAGATGCAGAAAACCTAGCCTTCTCAAGAAACCAGAGGGTACTTCTGTTTGTTTTGATCCTTTGGCGCGAAGGGAAATCTGTGTAGAATGGATCCTACCCATTCCACCTAGTAAATATGAATGGATTAGCTCAGTCCAGCATATCTCAACTCTCGATCGGACAAGCAAAAGGGTTAAAATAACAAAATTCTGGGATCTATGGGATAGCTGGTTTACAGTTTTTACCTTGCCCCCTTTGGTATCTACTTAATGCGTATTAACTCATTTTTTATTTTTGGGATTAACACATTTAGAGTTATTTTTCTCCTTTTTAATTGCTATCTGTCTTTCTGAATCTGATTTTTTGGTTTTTCTTTTCTTCTCACTTTTTTTTCTGTTTAAGGATAACCATGGTTTCAAGAAACAAAATTCTTGCACTCTCTGGTCCAATGATTACGAATTTTCTCTCTTGGCTGAAATAATGGGAAACCAGCAAGGGATAAGTGTGAAAGGCCTATAAAAGAGGAGCAGCCCTGGTTATTTCCCGGGGGGGGGGGGTCTAATCCACCCACCCTTCAGAGAGAAGAGACCGGGTTTCTTTTTCCTTTTCTTACTGGGCTGTAACAATCGGTCTGACCAGGGTTACATTCTTGAATTAAGAGCATGTTTTGTAGATTGAGGACTAAAAAAAAAAGGAATTAAAATAATTCGCTGATTCTTCACCAAAAAATAAGTAAAATTTAGATTAGAAAAACACAAGGCGACAATGGCGCAGTAATAGATAAACAAAATAGGTCCTTTTATTTTAGCCCGCAGAATGAGTGCACAGTTTCCCAAGTATATATTTCTTTTGCCTTGTTTCATCACTGACCAAAAAAATCTGTTGTGTAAAGTTAACAAAATCGACCCTATGATGGCCTGCACTTTAATTAAATTGATAAGTCAGCAAATCAATACAAAATTGCGGGGCTTGGTAAGAGTACAGTTGGGCTTATAATGTCACCGAATGATTGTACCAGCCTGACGTATACACTAACTGCAGTGATAGTGATGATGAGAATGCACCAGTGATTAATTTGTAAAATAGGAAGTCCAGGTGCTCAAATTTTTGTAGGAGGCCACACCCACTCCCCCTGGCTCCATCCACTCACTTCACTGGCTCCACTCACTTACTCTATTAGCTCCACCCACATCCTGACCTCAACTTGCACGGCTGAAAGCCACATATAACACCCTATCTGAATTCCTACCTTGGCAATATGATGGTTGACTTGATAAATGTTGATTTTATTAGGATATCCTTTCCAAGGAGCTCAAAAGCCAAGGCAAAACCGCAAAAAAGACTGGAGGACATGACTTTCGATCTCTTCTCTCTTTGGCTGTCGCTGCATGCAGGTCTTATCCATTTCTGACCGTCTGTGCCTATCTCTTTATCTTTCCATGACGGTCTCAGCCCATGGGACATCTTCCCTTTCTTGTTTATTCTTCTCTGTCTATCTTTTCATGACTGTCTGTCCTTGCAACCTCTTCCTTTTCAGAGTGTCTCTGCGTGCACATCTTGTCCCTTTCTGTCTGTTTCACTGCCCCTCTGTGCCTATCTGTTTATCTTTCTATGACTGTTATGTTATGTTATATTTAATTTATACAGCGCACAGCTACTCGAAAGTGTCCCAGCGCTAGCTACAGAAAGACAACAATGCACGCAGAGCAGAGACTAAAACAGCAATGTTTTCAGCTTTTTTTTAAAGAGCAAAGGGTCCTGAGTGCCCCGAAGAGCCAAAGGCAACATGTTCCAAGCCATACTGTCTCTGCCTGTCGTACCTCTTCCCTTTCTGTTTGTCTTACTGTCTGTCCCTCTGTGTCTATCTTTTTATGACTGTCTGTCCATGCGACCTCTTCCCTTTGTGAATGTCTCCTTGTGCACGTCTTGTCCCTTTCTGTCTGTGTCACCTCCCGTCCCTTTGTCTTTATCTTTCTATGACTGTCTCTGCTCTTCCCTTTCTGTCTGTCTGTCTTACTCTCTGCCCCTATGTGTCTATCTTTTTATGACTGCCTGTCCATGCCACCTCTTCCCTTTGTGACTGTCTCTGCGCGCACATCTTGTTCCTTTCTGTCTGTCTCACTGCCTGGCCCTCTGTCTATCTTTTTATGATTGCCGGTCCATGCCACCTCTTCCCTTTGAGACTGTCTCTGCGTGCACATCTTGCCTGTCTCACTGCCCGTCCCTCTGCCTCTGTTTCTGCCTGTGAGTGGGCTGCCCGCACTTCCTGCTTGTTTTATAAGACGTGTAAACAAGACAAAAAAACGCCTTTGCCTCAATTATTTGCTTGACAGAGTTTCCCAAAAATACTCATGCGAGACGTGAAACCCCCTCCCTTGGCGGCTACAAGCGTGCTGTGACTGGAACCAGTCCCCTTGGGCTTGGGGTCCAGGTGGGGTCTGCACCGGTGTGCAGGGAGAGGGGGTGGCCCCAGGTGGGAGTGAATGCAGGTGAAGGATAGCATCACAGCTTCGCTAGGAGTGGGACTGTCTGCTCGTCTGTCTCACGAGGACCAAGTTACTCAGACTGCGCCACTGCCAACTTCACCTCCACACTACTGAGTGTTGTGCAGCTTCAACCAGTCCAGTAGTGAGGTAAATAATAATATCATAAATAAAAATCAATGACGTGCAGCAATGCTTGTAGACCCAGCCCTGATAATTAAGTGCCAGTGTTAAGCACCGGCACAAATTAAGCACTGGACTGCACTTATCTTGGTACTGGTTACTGTTTCAGGAGATTACGTTCCTAGTTTCCACCACTCTGGGTTTTAGGGTAGGGTTTACAATGAAGTAACATCACGGCAGGCAGGAGAGACAATATCTCATGCTTATGTATTTTTGTTTAATTAAAGCGTTATTAAATTACTTTGAATACTGAAAAATAGTTTAAATACACCAGTTTCATCACTTGTGGTATATCATGAAGGGATCTCCAAAAATTAAAAGAATGCAAATTACTCGATCCTAAGATGCCGTCCTTAAAAGCAAACTCCTGTCACAGCCTCTATTAACTTCTTGCGAATCTGTATGATCTATCCTGGTTTAATCAAACTCTCACACATACATTAAGGGGGTTGGTTAATAGTTTTTTGCACAAGTGCTTGAATGGCACAAAGTATCACAATCGGTGTAATGAGTTTAACCAGGTGTTCCTGTAGACAAAATTGCTACTCCTGGCAATCTGGATTCCACACCCGGGTATCATTGTGTCTACTGCCCTGAACTGCTGGCGGCATCGGCTACGACGAACTGGCTCGAGGGAATATATGACATTACAACGCAAACAATTACAGCGCGTGCCTTTACAATGCTGTTTTTACATCGCAACTACCATTACATTACATGATTTTACAACGCATGCCATTACAACACATTTTTTAAAACTACCATTACAATGCATACCATTACAACACATGCCATTACAATGCATAATACTTTTAGGGTAATAGTGGGGTAAGTGTTGAATAGTGTAGGGGTAAAAATTACTATTCCCACTCCATTGAGTGCAACAGCAGGGAAAGTTTTGGCTAGTGTAGGAGTGAAAATTACTATTCCCGTGTTCCCCAAAACCCATACACTCCCTAAAACTAAAAACTCTCCATTACTAGTAGTTGCATTGTAACAGTTGCATTGTAAAGGTACTGAATTGTAATGACTGCGTTGAAATGGTTGTTTCCCGGTACGATGATGTCCCCTGAAGCCCTGAGCTCCCATTGGTGGGACTCCCGAATGCTGAGACATTGGATTTCTTTAGTTTAAGGCAGATGGACTCCTTGACGGAGGTAGGATTGGTGACCCTAGGAGACTATTTCCAAACAAATGCATTCATTCCCTTTGGTGAACTGGTGGTGCAGACAGGCCTACCAGTGGGACAATTCATTACTTATGAAGCCCTTACACCTGTTAGCCGAATCTGGTGGCTCAGTGGACTAAAGCAGCCACTCTAGGGGCCTGTGTTCGACCTCATGGCCACAGGTTCAAATCCTGGTGGGTCCACTCAGCCTTTCATCCATTTGAGGTCAATAAAATGAGTACCATTGGGTTGGGTAACAATAAAGATCTGTTATTCAGCGCCAGGACACCTTCGGGTAATCGTGTACTTTACAAATACACCTGTTATACAGGATTTGTGGGGGTACGCAAGAGTGGTAGTTCCAACGCATGGAGCCCTTCAGTCACTTCTGAACCTGGGATCAGGATCCCATTTGGTCTTTTGGTTTTATAAGGCCCTGAATGGTCTAGTAATGAAACCTTTGTGTGCTCTCTAGGCTCATGGATCTGCTGATTTGGGGAGGGATATGACATATGCTGAATTGGGAGGTACTTGAGTAGCCACAGAAGGTTTCTCGCAACACTCAAAACCTAAATAGATTAAATGTAATTATATCCATAGGGCATATCTTACTCCTCACAGGATCAGGCAATACATGGCAGGGAGCCAAGGTGTTGCCCTCCCTGCTCAACTTTAGGGGTAGATTTTGGACACATGACCTGGGAGTGTCCTAAGCTT
Source organism: Lissotriton helveticus (assembly GCF_964261635.1). Classification (NCBI taxonomy): domain Eukaryota; kingdom Metazoa; phylum Chordata; class Amphibia; order Caudata; family Salamandridae; genus Lissotriton; species Lissotriton helveticus. The sequence continues at coordinate 575,337,922 of NC_136061.1, forward strand.
CTAGGGTTCTAGGGGGAGGTAATTTTGCATCTTAAAAAAACCCTGTCTAGATCACTCACTAATACACTGGCTGTTTGTTTATTTGGTCCATTCTGCAGGCCAGGCCCCAAGAAGGTAGTGAATAAATTTATGGACTTGGCCATGGCCTTGGCCAGGGAGAGTGTGGCCATTGCCTGGAAATCAGCCAGGGGGCATAGAGTGGAGACATGGGTGTCTAATGTTAGTCACTGGGCCGGGCTGAAGAAAGGGCACCTCAGAGGGAAGATGCCAGGGGCTTACACCCCAGACCTATTACTCTTCTCTGGAGGGAGGTGGTTGATGAATGGGAGACCCCTGAGGATGAGAGAACAGTTGACATTGAGGAAGGGTAGGCATCCTGGTGGGTGCCACATAGAAGATGCTGTAGATATGATTGATTTCCACAAATCCCACAAATCTGACTCAGACCTTCTTCTGTACTGCATTCTAATACTTTTGAAAATGTCAATAAACAAAAGTGCTAAATAAATAAGTAACACAAGCATTGCGTCAATTTTATTACAATGAAAAAGAACCGCAAGTGCGGTGCACAATTGAGCAGTGACACATCAGTGCCCATACATTCCTTCATGGCCGCTTCATGCCTGCAAGGTAAAGAACTGATTAAACCAGAGATGAGCTACAGACGGCCTCCAAAACCAATACTTTCACTAAGCATTTGTGAGTCTGCACAATAGTCATCAAAGATGAAAGATGATAGTGGTATAGGTGCAAGAGAGCTGAATCCACCTTTTGGTTGGAAATATGAAGTGATACAGGGACTAAATAACACGTCTATTTTCACCTGCATAATAGTAACTTTTACCACGCAGTGCTTTTACATCGCAACTTTTACAACGCAAATCACTACAACGCATTGCGCTGGGGGGCGCTCTAGGATAGGGAATAGATTTAATTTACTATCCAACACCTTCCCTACTATCCACGGGGACTGGAGTTGGAATAGTAAATTAAACTATTCACTATACAGCACCCCAAAGCGCTATGCGTTGTAACAGCATGCGTTGTAAAAACTGCGATGTAAAAGCATGCGATGTAAAAGCATGCGTTGTAATGCCATACATCCGGCAATCAGTTTACCGCTGCTTCATTCCACATTTTTGTATTGCTTTTTTCTCCCAATGCTGCACAGGCTTTTCAATTTTTTTCCTTTTGCTAGTGCTGCACATCACTGGCAGAAATCATTGGCAAAACCAATAAGTCAAAAGGTAAGATCGATTGAGTTTGCCTATGCTTGTTATTAGAGAGTGAGCACCGACATATTTTACATTTATGTGCTAACACAAATTATTTTACTTAATTAGGTAGCTCCAAAACCTAAATATTTTTCATTTAGTTTAACAAAGCAACCTGCTGCTCTTCTTTATGGGAGCAGTCTGACAAATCTTACTTTTCAGGCGGATAGAATCTAACACTTCATGGCATTTAGCCTCGAGTACCGAAGTACCTTGTGTTTTGAAAGGGAAGTTTCCGTACTTCTCTGCTCGACTGCCAGGCTTTAATTAGGACTCCTCAGACTCATTTGTGTGATCAAAAACTGCAGGCCAGTGAGTGCCCGCCTTTCTGATTCAAGCACCACTCTGGAGTACGGAAAAAGGGGTTTGGAGAATAGAACTCTACATACTGTACGGCTTTTATTCTTGGCAAATGAAAGCTGTGAGTTTGTATAAATAAAGGACAATAACAATGCGGGCTCTGGAGCACCCTCGACGAAGGCTCGCGGTGCAGCGCGGACCGCCAATGTTGGCCAACTCAAGTGGGTGGTCAACAAGGACCGCGCTGCCCGGCAACACCGGGGCAGATGAATCTCAAAATTCATATGTCACTGTTCTTTGTCCTCTGCTCATTCTTGAAATCAAAGTTCTTCAAATAAAGAAAGTTTGATGGAAGGGTTGGGGAGCAGTACCCTGGGGGTGCACGGGTAGGGGGGCGGGGAGATTTAACGGGCAGGAGAAATATGTTTCTATAGAACTATAGAGATTTTGATGTAAAGCTTCTAACTGCATGGGAGGAGAATAGAAGGTCAAAGGGAACACTCAAAGAAGAGGACTTTAGACCGAAAATGAATTTCATTTATAAATCGCATGAATGTGACTGAGCAAGGGACACAAGCAATTAACAACAAAAGAAGCCAACTAAACACACAACTCTTACAGAAGTAATAACATCAACAAGAATAAGCATTACTCAAAGAAGCACAACGTCACTGGCTACCTTCTGTCAATTAACCGATGAAGGTACCTGGGTGATGTATTGACTGTTAATGTGTTTGTCACTCCTGGGCCAGTGGGCCAAGAAACAAAGGTTAAAAGGCAGCACTTAATTAGTAAAAAAAAAAAAAAGTGCAAGGGCACTTGACAGGAGGCCCCTGCAGCTTGCACTATTAATTTACCCTGCCAGTGCTGCCAGTTATAGTACCAACACAACTACTAACCATCACACCCTACAAGTTTGACAATTCACACTATTCCAGGGCCCCAAAGCTATAAGAATGGCTTGGGCGGCAGGTTTTAGTCATTTTTAATGTACATTGAATTAATAAAAAAACTGTTGCGGTGCTCATCTATAAATGAAACAAAGAGTGCCACCATGTAGCAGACCATCATAAGTGCAGATGTAAATTAAGTGCAGTGCTGAGCGCGGAAACCACCGGCTCAAATTACGTGTTGGTTAAAGGCCTATTCTTCTCGTTATGGTCTTGCTTTGCAATTTACATTGCTATTAGTCCAAGCTATATCTGTGTACGAATTAGTGGGACATTTAGAAACTGTCAGTAATACTGCAGGGATGGAATTGTTTTGTGACTGAGTTACCGGCCATGTTTTCCGTTCTGCTGTATTACTAACATATTTGAAATTACTGGGAAGAGTTAATGTTTACCTTAAGTTGCTGGAAGGGATGTTCAGAAATTAGTACTGTTTCAATGTTTACAATTTTGAAGACTGTCTTAACCTGCAGGAACTGGGGTTGCAGAAGCGACAGGGGCACCGTTTGGAATAGGGAGATTTCGCTGAAATTAAGCATAATTATACAAAATACAAATCCATCATTTAGTGGTATATTTTAGCCTGAAATGTGTCTTTGGGTCAATCTTTGATCCAAGGACGCATTTTGTGCTATAAAATAGTGCAAAGAAACTAAGGCAGCACTACCACAGCCACTCGTGTTATGTTCTTTCCGAGCATTCTCTGTAAATCTTTACTGTTAATTGCATGTTCATAATGAATAACAATCATAATTAATAATAATAAATACATAAGGTGGCGCAATGGCGTAATTTATGGAATATTCTGTAACAAGCATAACATAAAATTCCCGAAGTGACACACAATCTGTGGGCATAATTTCAATATCACCCCAGTCTAGGGGCCCGATTCACAGAACTAACTTAAGACAAAATCCTAAACTTACTACCATTTTGGTATTCACAGAAGGCACTTACTCATTTTGGTATTCACAGAAGGCACTTACTCATTTTGGTATTCACAGAAGGCACCTACTCATTTCGGTATTCACAGAAGTTAGGAGTCCTAACTTTAGGACTCCTAAATGCCTTCTGTGAATACCGAAAGTCTTAAAGTTAGGATTTTTCGCAGTTGAGGAGTAGTAAAGTTCGGACTCCTAACTTTAGGACTCCTAAATGCCTTCTGTGAATACTGAAAGTCTTAAAGTTAGGATTTTTCTCCGCTTAGGAGTAGTAAAGTTAGGACTCCTAATGAATTGATTGCATTCACAACTGTAAACGTTCTTGTAAGAGAACGCTATGTATACTCATTAGTCATAAATTGATGTATCCTGATTCTTGTATCATTATTTCTGGTTATGTTTATGGTAACAATTCTTGGAAGCACATTTTCCATTGAGTGTGCTGGCCAGGAGCACCCACATTTTGTGAAGCACTGGTTACACAACAGGGTCACCCAAAAACAGCCCACCTTTGTGCATCATTCAGAAGTCTGGCTCAGCCACACATGTCACGGGTCTTCATACCTTTAAGCTGGTTGCGATTTCCATCCTGTACTTAGAAATGAACTGCTTCTCATTGTGGCCCTTGGTGATTTTACTAAATCTGTACACAACCGACCCACCATTGAACACTGTGTTCTTCACCGGAACACACTGTGCCACCCTGGGAAAATCCATTGAAATCCATGGAACCCCCAAATTAGAGGAGGTTATAAGGAGCCAAACCATCAATGTTAGATTTACAATGGACACGTAGTTTCATGGCATTTCCCAATGTAACAATCACTTTTCCAAATCTGTGGCCTGTCTTTTCTATTGAAGTTCCACCCCAATTTCAAACCTTACAAAAAAAAATGTTTTAGTCCAATGGAAACTTTCTCTATTAATTCATTTTTACCAAGGAGTTTCCATGAAATGGTTGATGGAGTTTGGCAAGGTTATGGATTAAGTACCCCCATCCATCCATGATCAATGAGCGTCTTTCAAACTGGATTGTCAAACTCAAATAACTGAACTAAACCCGAACTGTGCACCCAAAAATAAATCCTCCGGGCTTCCTATCAAGTTTCTATTAGTGTTGAGTAGGCTGTGGTAGGTAGTATGCCACTTACGCATACAGTCTTGTACTACGCGCCCCTTCTATTGACTTACTACCAGAGCTTAGCATCACTAACTCACCTCTTAACTTTCGCTCCTGAAACTTGTGTGTACCTTTCCGTTTTTGTAAAGTGTGAGAACACCGGTTGGTGCAGCAGCGCTACAAATAAATACATGAATGGTTAAACTATTGTCTGTCACAATTTATCGTTTATAAGGCACGATATTACCACGAGAATGGGGAAATCCCAATAAAGTAAGAACTACAGGCTTAAAGCTTCCCCGCCTGGTTCCTCGCGGTCTCCAAGAGTTCCAGGCACCAGGATTAGCAATGCACAGGTTCTCCTAACTGAACCCCGTCACAAACCAAGAAAATGATAATTTTTGCAATTTACCTTATGTGGAAAAGCGATCGAAAAGAAGAGTGTTGGGCTTCCATGTACTTTTAACTATGTAACTTAAGAGTCTGGTCGTGAGGACATTCCACTTGGAAACACCTGCATAATTTGGATTTATGACACATAATCAGTCCAGAGGTGGGGGTGGGACCTGAGCAACTTCTTGCATAGGAGGTGGGTGTTTGGAGAATGCTGGGTTAGGGGGTTTATATACTCCCAGTGGGAGGGGCGGGGTTAGTGTACCAGCATTCTTCTGTCTTTTTTTCTGTCATGGAGATGGTTATCTCCAATATGTAAATTAATGGGACGGGGACATAAGGGACCCGGGGGTAATTACATATGTGGACAAAGTTCACATGGACCATGTGTTTTTTCCATGTAAACATTTCCGATTTTTACAGCGAGTGACATGGGAAAATGTGCAATGTTTGTGCCTTTTCTCGCATTATAACGTGTGGTATTCACAACTGGAGGTAATACTGTACCAGGGAAAAACGAAATCTCTTCCTGGTTTTCACAGTCCCTCTGAAAGTTCTGGGATTATGAGAGATACTATATATTTTCAACTTTTTTGTGCCACAGAGGCTTGAGTTAAACTCTGTGATGGACAGATAGAGCACCAAAGTTTATAATTCGGAGTATTTGAACCTTCACAACAGCACAATATGGAAACTTCAACTCGTGCAAAATTCTGCCACATTAACTGTGGGTTTCAAATGAAAGGTTCATATTCCCCCTGCTCTGGCTGCTAGTTAAGGTACAGGCCAGGTTTATTTCCCTTCGCCTGGTTAACAGACGTCAATTCACAGAGACAGGCTTTAGGCCCTCGTGCACACACACTAAAGGATGCACAGGACTCGTGCACACAGGACAAGAGACGCACAGGGTTCTATGTACACAAACTAAGAGCTATTCTCTTACGCATGCAGTAACAGGCAACACACATATGTAAATACAGATACAGCCACAGGCAACACACGTCCCACCATCCATGTGCTCCACAAGGATGGCCGGATAGAAGATTGGACAAAGCATTGATGCATAACTGATGCTGAGAGGTGCAGGCGTTATCTCAATCTCCTCTACGGAGAAAATAAGATGTAAGGTGGCGACACTAGTGGAGCTACATTGAATTCTTGGCCTTTGAGTGGAGAAATCACTTTTAACGGGTGATGGTGCAAACATTTAGCCTTCATGCAATCCAGTCCTTACCTAATTTGGAATTACTTTATGTGGGTAACTAGACAGTGACCTATATATGCCCATTCCAGCATTGGCCTCTTTTGTTTAACCATACATATGTACAGTAGCGGCACCTCGAGGGAGTGCTGCGGGGCAGTGAGGCGGGGTGGGAGAGGGCAGGGTGGGAGTAGTAAACTCCGGCATACGACTGAACTGAGGTAAGTAAAGAAAGAAATAAAACAAATTACATTGTGCATGCTGCAATGCCAAATCGTGATGCAGGACGCGCAATGTGATTCGTTTTTGTTATTTATTTCGCCCAAACCAGTCATGCACACTTTTTCCGTTCTCCGTGCAGGCTGCCTGGAGAACTTGCCCAGACCCCCATTCCCTGGTTAAGCGTCAAACCAGGACGCTCAAAATAATCACTACGCTGCATTGTAGCACTGTGATTGGTCTGGGGACCCTGGCTGCTTACCAATCACAATGCTGCATTGCAGGTTTGTGATTGGTCAGTGGGGGCTGCTGTGCTTCCTTTTCCTCAAGTTCCACGAGGACAGCAAGAACAGAGACGTGGGACCGGCAAGGTAGGATTCTTTATTTTATATCCCCCCCTGAAGACCTCCCCCAGTGACCCCCAACCCCCGCGCCTGCCCCGCCACCTGCGAGCCATGCCGGCAGCCACTGAATTATATGCAATAAAATAATCAAATCTGAAAAAATCTACTGATTGATGGGATTAGCTGAAGGGGACTTAAAAAGAGTGCGATACATATCAGTCCATTTTGGCGGGGGAAGGAGGAGGGGGGGGGGCTTTTGGGCTTTGCACTTCCAGGGCTAACGTACTCCGGCCTTCTCCTCGACGAGATCATAAAAATATATATGCCTGCCATAAAATGAGATGAGAAAGGGGCTGATTCGCGGCCACACTGGATTGCTGAGAGGTGGCGGAGTGAATAATGACACGGATGGCCTTGAAATAAAATTACCATGCAAGAACAACAATGGTGCATTTAGATAAATGTGGTGTCTTGCCCTTTTTTCAAGAATATGCCAATAAGCATGTTTTAATGCACAGTGGGGAGTAACATTTGCATGGAGAGCCTGATTACATATTTTTTTTATAGATTTACAAAGGATGTTTGCAAAGAGATGGTTTGAAAATGCCAAAGCAAACAAAGAGGGCGCTGTCTCTGCGCAGCTTCCGCCAGTGATCTATAGGTGTCTATTACAAGGTTTGAATCCAGGTATGGCAACCCTAGCTTTCTGAGAGCAAGTAAATACGTTTGATGACGTTACAATCTATTATAAAGTGCAAAAGGATTGCCCGGTCTGCCCCCTCCTCAATGTTTTTATATTATGTATATATATTTTGTATTTTACCACTTAGTTATATCAAGCCATACATTCACTACTGTGATACAAATGTTATCGCATGGATTGCTCGAATAGCAAAGATACCTTCCTATGGACTGCAGAAAATCATTCGAAGAATCAGAAAAAGGACAGAGGGTATTTGAGGAATATGTTTAAAAGGATTCAGTGAGCATCAAATAATCGAATTGTGAAATAGCAAAATTTTTGGTTAAAGAAGATAATTGCCTTCAAAAAGTGTGTTGTGCATAATGTAAAAAGACCGGGCCAAGAGATAAGAGTGCAGAGGCAGGGCACAGCCCAGCCACCATATGACCTCCTGCCACAGCAGAACGGGAAGGGGAAGCTCCCTCAATCAACCATGCGGCTGTATTGTCCCCCAAGACCCTCCTCCCTCCCAACACACTACCTGCAGGGCTGCCCCGGGCCCACGAAGAGGGCCCTCCCAAGAGGGCGGACCCCCCTTAGTGCTACAGGATGGCACACGAGTCAGCCGCCCAGTGTTTTGGGACCCTCAAGGGAATCCATGCCCGTGTCACTTCCGGGCAGGAGGGGGCGGGGCGAGGAACTTATACCTCTCCCGCCCACTGGTCTTCCTCTTTGTTCTGCTGCCCTGACGCCGTTTAGGCTTGCAGCAGACAGGAGGTATGCCTAGCGCAGTGCTTAATTGGTAAAATAAATAAGTGCCAGGGCCCTCGTCAGTACACCAATGCTGCCTGTGCCAGCCATTGCCCCTACCAGCACAGTCAGTGATAGTACCAACACCACTTCTAACCATCACACACTTACAAGTGTGACAATTCAGACAACTCCAGGTAACCAAAGCTATAAGAATAGCTTGGGTGGCAGGTATGAATCATTTTTAAAGTATATTGAATTCATAAATAACTGTTATGATGCTTTCTAAATTACACAAACAGCACCACCATATGGCAGCTGTCATTAGTGCCGGTGTTGCCAATTAAGTGGTTGTGCAGAGCTCCAGACACCACTGGATCAAATTAGGCACTGGCCTAGCAGCTCGAGATGCCAAGATGTTACCTTTGGAGCATGGAAACCCACGTTCAAATCCTGGCCTAAGCGCTGTCCCCCAAATCGTGTGATTCTTGGCAAATCACTTAATATCTCCCTGTGCCTAAATGCGTGTAGAATGTATTTGTGTAACCCCCACTTGGTGTACATGATCTACAATCACTTCCGACCCCTCTTGTAATAAACAGCCCCCTGTCACTTCCCAGCTAGGGTCCCGCCATGTAAATACTAATGTATACTGCACCAAAGAACCCTTGGAATATCTGTGATAACCTGTGAAAAAGGACATTCTAAATCCTGTTTCACATGGTTATTTCCAAACCCAGACCAATGTTTGGAATTTGTGGAGTTTGTAGGAGGGGAAGGGGGGTAAATAGATGCTAAATAGAACATCTCCCAAACGTGTGAGTACCCCCTCTGCCCACGGCCTCTTTTGTGCACCTTAGCCATCCCCTCCTCATAACGGGTAATAAGATTCAGAGACCTAGCTGGTGCATAACAGCCGCAGTTTATTTTGGAGGCATGAAACATAAACATCACATTTTATGGTCATCTGTACGTTCCATGATTTCTGGACTGCATCACATCTATAAACTTATCACGACGATGCATTGCTCTTTACACTGCTTACAGGACTTCAGCAAAGCCCCCTGTGTGACTGCCTCCCTCGTTTGGTGCTTAGTGTTTGCGGTCTCCAGGCTAACCTTGCTACCGCCAATTTGTGTGGGTGGCCGTCAGGCCCGACCCGGGCTGCAAGTGCAGTGACCGGCTGCTACTGACCCCATGCTGGTGCCTCGCCTGCTCCCTCAGGGCCCCTGCCGAAAGGCATCCCAAGGACACTGTTTAGCGGCTCATCAACTTAGGCTAGTGTGCTGCCTCCTCTGTCTTTTTTGTGCTGTTTCCTCTTTCCCTTTCCTCATTTGTGGCTGCGAAGCCCGCTCTTTGGTGTGGGTGGGTGGCCAACTTCGGGCGGTAAAGAATATGGCTTCCTTGACCTCGCCCCTTATTAACCACTCTTGCCCTCGCCAAGACCCCAGGTGAATTGGTGGGTTCAAATCCCGCTGGCCGATCGCCAGCCCCCTCCTTGTTGCTGCCCTGCTCTTTCGCGGGCATTTCCTTGGCTCCGTGAGGCCACGCCCTCGGGAGACGTTCCTCGCTGGCCTCGTGTTGCCCAGCTTTGCCTTCCTGGCCAGCGCTATATTTTTCTGGTCCCGTTGTCTGCCATTTTAAACTCCAGGTACCCGTAATGAGGCTGGCCTGGCTGTGTTTTCTTGCCCTCCACTGTCCACTTTCCTCCCAGTCTACAAGGGCTTCACCCCCACCCTTTGCACTCTCCTCAGACTTCACCCCCACTCTTCGCACTCTCTTCAGACTTCACCCCCCACCCTTCACGCCCTCTCAGACTTGCTTTAAAACACCCTGTCACTTTCGTAAAGCCTGGCATCTGTGCTGCACACAGAGAGCATTTAGGAAAGGCAGGTATGGGGAATCAAGGTCAGGGATACTGTTGAGGAATTATCATAATTCCCTGTTGGGCTCCGGCTTTGGGGAGTCGTGAGCATGTGTTTTTCGAGGGATGGCTTACCCCTGGGATAGTTGGCCGGTCCTTCTGCCTGCTTGTGAGACAGGTGACAGCAGACCGCTGGAGGATGAGCAGCACTTTCCAGGTGTTCTTCATTCGATCATGGTAGGGCGAGGGAAAAGTGTGCGTGCGCCTGTACACTATTCTATGGCAGAAGGCCCCCATGCGCTGCTAACAGCCCACTTCTGTAACACACATTGTGCACTCAGACGGTAGGAAGTGGGAGTTCCCTAATTTGCATGGAGGCAGGGCCTTATGTAAATGACAAAGCAACTGTTGCCATGCTTTAGAACCACATAACCCCCACACTCTGCCCCACTCCCACATGTATGCCATATCTCCCCAAACTGTACTCCTTATCACGCTAAGTTAACCAACTTACACGTTTTGTCCTGTAGTGGTCATTTGTTGGCCGCAGTTTATTAGGAATACAAGGAAACATGTACATACTTTGCATTTTGCATGTTATGTCATAACAAACTTCCTTGGTATTGTCTCTAGGCCCTTCTGGGTCGTTTCGTTTGGTAGGTTGAGTTTTTTGCGCCCCGTTTATTCGGGGAGGGAGTAGCTTCTGTCCCGGAGTTACGCCACCTCGCTACCTTGTCCGACTTTGTTGTGCCCTGCCATCCGGTAGGGGCTGGGCTGCGAGCGCCATCTCCGTTTGATACCCCCTCCTTTGGTAGGCCAAGCTACCCAGCCATGAGGCATCGCAGAGTGGGTGGTCCTACACACCTGTCCTTAGGCCAACTCACCCAGCCGTGAGGCATCTGAAGGTGAGTGGACCTATTCTGGCACACCGCCCTCCAGTGTGCCTCCGTACCAACCGATATCAGCATAGTTCCTCGCCACGCCGTCCAGGAGGCTGCCGACTCCCTGTGGCTCCCCCAACTACATCCTGCACTTTTTTATTGGTAACCTGCCAATACCATTGCCCCCCACAGGTTGCTCCAAAACATTCTCATGCCTTCCTCAGAGAGGTGCACTCCGTCGCTGGCATAGTATTCTGGGCGGCCCGTGTGGATGAGCCTGTGTCTGATCGTTCCCAGACCATTTGCTCTGCAGAATTTGCTCACCGTGAGGTTTAAATTTTTACGCGAGTTCTCGACGGCTTTCAGAGACTCTGCCCATGCCATTCCCTTCTGCTGATCAACTCGGACTAGATAATGGCAGTGTATCCAAAGGCCTTGGCTGCCTCTGTGAGGTCTTTTTGGATTCCGTGGAGGAGTGCTATCTGACCGAGACTGGCCAAATCGTTCCCCCCCAAGGTGTATGATCAGCACATCCGGCTGCCACACCGAGTCTGCCCGCAGGTCCTTGAGAGTTGCCGGCAGTTTTTCCCATCTCATGCCTGATCGGCCGAACCATCAAATGCAGGTGCCCGCTGGCCGTTCTTTGAGAGTGTGACCCCCTGTCACCACCAGGCTTCCATCCGCCTGATAAATGAGTGCCCCACCACCCACACCTGGCGTGGTCTTCTTCCTGTCTAAGTAATAGAAAAAAGGCCAGTCACTTCCATGTTTGTTCCGGGAGGGAGGGTGACTCCCTTCCCCACCGCTGTGCCTTCTTGGTCATAGCAGTTATGGCCACACGTATGTTTTGTATGCCCGTGACCGCCATCTCCCCACTGCCTATATTCCTGCCTCACTCATCCCGTGCTATGCAGCCATTGTGGCCGCCCCTATCCAGAATGAATGGGAACCTAATCCTTCGGGGGCAAGCCTGCCCTGCTGAGCGCGAGGCGCATGACTCTGTAAATTGAAACTTGCTCAGTTGGGTTCCATCTCTGTGTTTGAACATGGGACCCCCGCCGGCTGGTTGCACGGCCATGAAGGCGAGCAGACAACATACTGTGCAGCAGCTCTGATCCTTGATGCATTGCAGCCTCACTAGCTTGGTCTGTTTTCAATCGTTTTAACAAAATCTCCACCCCTTTCACTTTGGGGGTTATGTCGCTAGCCTGTAAGCAGTGCTCTGCCACACCCTCCCTTGCTGGGGCTACCAACTCGCTGAGGCGGAATGCCCCAAAGAAGGCGGTGGTGAAAGCGGCCCTGAACAGTAAGAGCACAAAGTCATCTGCTGTTATGCTCCCCAATGCACCTGACAACAAACACAGCCTCTTGAAGTCTATCGGGCGCCTGGTGTCAACCTTCGTGCCCTCCTTCCGTCTCCACTCCTTCATCGCTGCTTTGATGTAGTGGGATGCAATTGGGTCTTGTCCAGTTTCTAACTTTGAGTAGTGTGCCACGGCGGCCAAGTGAGCCTGTGCCCATGACCTAGACTTCTTGCTGTTAAATGCCCAGCTGATGAATTGTTCAAGTGCCCTGTGCGTGTCTCCCCCATTGCTGAACGACTGGATGCCCCCACCCTCATTACAGTTGCTACATATTTTTTATATCTCTTAGCTGCTGCCGGGGTGAGCGCGTGGAGAACCAACTCTGATAGGTTTACCCTGCCAGGTCCCACAGCTGCTTTGGGAAAGGGGTCATGTTCTGTTCTGCCCCGGGTGCCAGTTCCCTGAACTTGTTCATCTTGGCCCTGGATAATGGCCTGCACTTCGCCTTTGTTGTCTGACCATAGCATCAATTTCATGTTTTGCAATTCTTTCTTCCAGATTGTCAGTGCCAATAACTCTAAAAAGGTGATGTTGCCAGTTATGCCTTGCCTGTGCCAGCTTCCGGGCCACTGCCCTGCGCACCACTTGCCCTTCAAGATCACCCCGAACCCCGTGCTGCCTGATGTATCTGTGTATAGCTCGATTTTTCTGCTAGTCACCCATCCTTCCCGCCAGATCAGCAGGCCATTAAAGTCTGTGAGGAAAGTGTCCCACATTATTAGGTCTCTCTTGACCTCCGCCCCAAGTCTGATGTGGTGGTGCTTCTGGGTGAGGCCGCGTGTCAATTGTGTTGATCGCCTGGCAAAAACCTTGCCTGCTGGGATGACCATGGTTGCGAAGAATAGTTTCCCTATGAGCTGTTGGAGGTCCCTCAGTGTAGCTTTCTCGCGCCTGCAGAGGCTCCTGATGTCCTGCCTGAAGTCCTCAACCTTCTCTGGGGGAAGCCTGTATGTCCCAGCGACTGAGTCTAGCTCAATCCCTAGGAACGTGATTTGTGTTGCTGGACCCTCTATTTTTTCCCTTGACAGGGGGATCCCCCGGTCGCCCTCTAGACCTATAAATGCCCGTAAAGTATCGCTGCCCTCTGGGGATGCTGCTGGGCCTGTGAACAGGAAGTCGTCTAGATAATGGAGCGTCCCATCCGCCGGGTGCCTGTCGTGCAGCACCCATTCAATAAAAGTGCTAAATACTTCAAAGTATGCACATGATACCGAGCACCCCATGGGCATCGCCTTATCAAAATAGTATTTCCCTTCCCACTGAAAGCCTAACAGGTGAAAACTTGCGGGGTGTACAGGTAGTAAGCAAAACGCGGACTCGATGTCTGCCTTTGCCATGAGGGTCCCTCGGCCAGTAGCCCTCACCAAGTCTATTGCATCGTCAATTGTGGTGTATCTTACTGAGCAAACCTCTGAGTTAATCCCACCGTTCACTGACATGCCTTCTGGGAATGATAAGTGGTGGATAAACCGGAATTGGCCCTGCTCTTTTTTAGGAACCACCCCCAATGGAGAGATAACCAGATTTGTGCTTCTCGTGGCAGGGAGGGGGCCTTCTATCCTACCCAATCACTTCTCCTTCTCAGTTTTCTTCGTTACCGCCCCAGGGTGCTGAGGTGCAGATTTCAGGTTTTTATCACTGCCCGGGGGAGGGGACCTGAGAATGGGATGGGTAAGGCTTTTTCAAAGCCGTGGACCAATATCTCTGCATCTGCTTTGTTGTGGTATCTGTTGGCTAGCATGCACAGTTTTTGCGTTTCAATGGGGGACCATGCTAGTGTGAAACCTTGTCGTCTTACCGTCCCCTCGCTGGCCCTTGTGCTTGGTTCACTGCTTCTTTTTCTCTTTCTTGTCCCTTTTTTGGTTGTCCCTGTGCCTGCATCCTGCAGCTGGGTGTCCCCCACCACACGTTGAATATATGTGTTGGAATTTACATGCTGCCCCGTTAAGCATGGGAGTAAAATCCGTTCGGCTCGCGGATTTTGCGGATTTTTGGCAAATTCGCAATCCGCAAACTTCCCGAAAATTCGCAAGTTCGCACGAAACGGATTTTTTTGCTTGGTCGCACTTGCCAAATAGAATACTATACAATTTTGCGGCGCGCGGCGTTCACTTACCGTCATTCAGCGTTTGAAGAGTTGTTTTTCTCCATGTTTGCGTGTGCTGCGCCATTTCGGATGTTGCTGCGGGATCCCGCGGGAGTTTGTCGACCGCGATTACGTCATCGCGGCTTGCCACCTTGCACAGCGAGAGTTTGTCAACGCGAGTACGTCATAAAGGCCCGTGATCACGCATCGCGGGAGTAAACACTTGCGAAAACGCAAAAAATCACGCGAACTAACACGCCGCAAAAAAAAACAAATCGTATATTTGCACGAATTCGCGGCTTCCGAATTCGATCTCGCGCGAATTCGCGCCCCGCGAATCGCGCGAAATTGCAGAAAAATGATTTTTGCAAAACTGAAAGCACTCAGCAGGTGCAAAAGTTCAATCTTATCATTAGTAACCATTCCCTGTAGTGCTTCCTGAGGGGCCCCTCCAGAGTTCAGTTGCCTACTTGCAACTATTCTATGACCCTGCTCTGACCCTCACAGCAGGCTCAGAGAATAGCTACAAGTATGCCACAAAGGTCCTGTTAAAACAAATTACACTGCAACAGAAAGCAATTACAAATAAGGAAGCAGGTGCCAGACTGGAAGTTCAAATTCAGTGACACATTAATCAGCCCCTAATTCATTCATGTCAGTTGAGGCAGGGCAGGTGTGCTAACGAATTTTACAAAACTGAAAGCACTTAGCAGGTGCAAAAGTTCAAACTCATCATTAATAAGGAAGCACTTACAGCTAAGGAAGCAGTTGCCAGCTCAAATTCAGTGACACATTCATCAGCCCCAAATTAATTAATGTCAGTTGAGGCAGGGCAGGTGTGCTTTTCCCCACATAATCTACAGTGATGAACCAGAGGGTGGCATGGGTGAGCTAGAGGGTGGCAGTGGTGAAACAGAGGGTGGCAGTGGTGAAACAGAGGGTGGCAGTGGTGAAACAGAGGGTGCTGTGATGAACCAGACGTAGAAACAACATGGTTGCGACCGTTGCTACCCGACAAGTAAGTTCGCGTTTGCGAACTGGTAAAAAACCCTTGCGAAATGGCAGAAACACTTGCGAACACAAAAAAATCCGCAAAATTCGCGAGAGTTCGCGAATTTTGCGGAGTGCGAATCCGTAAATACGCAATTTCGCGGATTGCGAATTCGCAAAATTTGCCCAAGCTTATGCCCCGTATGTTTACTCGTTGGCCTCGAATTTCTAACATATTGCTGGTGGCCCGTTATTGTGTGCTCCTTTCCCTGCGCTGAATTCTTTGGGTCTTTGAAAAGGCCTCCCTTTCCCTTTGTGAAATGACCCCCAAAAGGAATGCTCGCTCCTTCCTCCCCATGTCCTGACCTCTCTCGCTACCATCATTTTGTGAATGAAACCGGAGACATCCTCCTCATTCCACTCCATTTCTGGGTGCGTCTGCATTTTTAGCCTAAACCCCTTGTCGTACTCTAGCCATGCGTCACCCTGGAACTGCCTCTGTGCGCTGTGGATGTTGGCCTCGTAGAGCCATAGGTCGGCTGCGCAGCCCGGGAACTTCTCTACTATGATACACACCATTATCCCGAATGCGTCCAACCAATTATCAAAGTTCGACTCCTTGCGCTCTTTCCTTCTTTCCCTCTTAACCTTTTCTTTTTTGTCACAGGTTGTCAGATCTAGCCCTTCTAGCTGCATTTCTATTAAGGAGAAAATGTTGATGAATTCTTTTCTCCAGATTCTCTCTTTGACAGTTAATGGTATGAGGCTTGCTAAACCTGGGGCTCTGGTAGTCAGTGACGCGGGGCCTGGTGATGGCCGTGTGTATTCCTCCGGTACTTCTATTACTGGGAGGGGTACGCTTGCCGGGATGGAGTTCCCCCAAGCCACTGTGGGGGCCCCGCCCCGCCCCTCTCCCTGCCCCCGCTGCAGCCTGCTCCCCCAGTTGGTGTTGGTGTGCCAGACCGGGATCCAGCAGGTGCCCTGGCAACCCTGTGGTTTCGCCTTCCTATTGGGCGTCTGTCGCTTCCTCCCTCTGTAAGGAACCCTGCCATCTGACCACCTGCGCCCCTGGTGCCCCTAAGCCCTGTACGCCCAACCCTTGCAGTAAAAGCGGCGTCATAGTCCTGCAGCATTCTTGGAGGAACGCGCTAATATGATCACCGTTAGCCACAGTGTCTCTGATCCCCCGGTCTGGTCCCACCGCCACCATGCTGGCTGCACGTGGCTGGGCCTGCTTCTGGGAAATCTTCGGGGTCCTTGCTGCATCCTTGAGCTTTGCTGGCACCCTCCTCCATCTCTTGGCTGCTGGCGCACTGGTGTCGTGCTGCTGGATGCTTGTTCCTTCCCCCACGTCGTGCCCCAGGTGGGGCTGCAGTCAGTCATTCCCATGCACCTCTGAGGCCACCCGTATCCTCCTTAGCAGGTCATTCTGGTCATCTTGCCCCTGGCGCTTGCTCCCTTCTCTCACCATTCCTTATGCCTTTCTAGAAGCGGGGTGCGGCCGCTGTTTTGTGCACCAAGGCTGTGTGTGGTTTTTTTTTTGCTTCATGTGCGGGGTGTATCCGCAACTGCCTGCACTAAACTTGTCGTCCTGTTTTGCGTGTGGGGAGCTGCTGCCGATATATGCACCAAACTTGGCTTTCTTTGCCTAGCGGGGAGTTGCTGGTGGCATCAATACCCTGTTCCGCCACCAGCTGGTGTTCTCACTCGCTCTCCCCTCGAGTGTGCTGGGACATCTCACGTGCACCATTTCCCGGTGTCCCTGGCACCCCCTGCTGTTGTTGCCAGCCGTCTCCTCCTGCTGTCAGGCTCATTGCCCTCCTCTGCTGCTCACTTCCCTTTGCCATGCCCCAATGCGTCTGGGCAGGTCTGCGGGTGCTGTGCAAGTCCAAGGGTGCTGCTAACGTACACTTCCTTGACCTGCAGCGCATGCGCGGCCCGTGGGCGCTTCTCTACCTCTCTGTAGCAATGCCACTGTGGGAACCCGCTCGACGTCACTTGTGCTGCCGGGTGGGCTCCGGCTGAGTTTTTTCCTGGCGCGCCTCCTCCTCGGTAGCACGGGCTTTGCGGTGCCGCGGGGTGGGCTCCCGCTAGCTGTTTTCCTGCTCGTTCCTGGCTCGGCTGCCAAGCTCTCCTTCGTATGTGGGGGAGGTTGCTGGATGTCCCTACTGCCTTTTCGCAGTCTCGCAGCAGCTCCAGCACCTCGGTCCTTTGGAGCTTCCCCTTCCTGCAAACAAGATTGTGCTCCAATGCTGTCGCTGCTCCCCCGCTCCATGAAGATAGGAGCTTGCCTGGGGAGCAGCGCTTATATGCCCCCCCCCACTCACCTTCCCCCGTGTAGGCCCCCTTTCCATTGGGAGGTTTGTATCCCGCCCTGGCCCTCATTGGCCGGAGGGGTTGGTGCCACTTCGGCGGCTGCTGGGGGGGCCGTTGGCTTCTTTCGCCCTTTGTCACGCTTTGCGCGCCAAAACTGCTGGCCCCCACTGGTTTGTCTGGGGGTGCGGCGCTGGTTATGGCACCGGCTCTTGAGCCCCCTTCGGGAGCAGCCTCTACGATTAGCAATTACATTGAACAACAGCCCTGTAGTTGAGGATGTGGCGCAGCGGCCAGAGCTGCTGGCTCATGAGCTGGGGATCTGGGTTTGAGTCTCGGTGTCGGAGCAATATCGTGTAATTCTGGATAATTCACTTAATCTCCCCGTGCCCATGGACAGCTCCTGGCATATCCTCACGGTGATAAACATAGATTATAAATCTACAAACTAACTAGTTTGTCAGTTTGTTGTGAATACAAATAAATCAAATGCAAAAACACTTTTGTTAAGAATTGTCCTCCAGCATGCTGAGGAACTCTATCTTTGGCTGTAGGCTAGGGTGACCAGCTCTTATGACCCAAAAACAGGGACATTTCGCAAAAATAGTGGAAGGATTACAATTTTACAAGGAAGGGACATCACTCATCAACACACATACGCAGAAGAAGTACTAAGAAAATAAATAAAATGTTCTATTTAAAACCAGCATCATACCTGTTAATTAAATTGCTTACTTATAACAGCTACTAATTAGCCCTGTTTTGGAACACCTCATTGTTTTCAGTTGACCCACTCTAAAATTCGGGAGATGAGCTTTGGGTAAAAACGGGTACAGACGGTATTAGTGAAATTAAGGAGAACCATGGATCTGATGTACTAAAAACTGATCCCAAAAGCCTAGTTACAGCTATGTACCAATAGGTTGGTTCGTAAAATTCTCATTTTGGATGGGTTGCAATCCCACCAAACTCATTTATATTAGTGAGGAAGGTCTTAAATTGCAACTCACTCAGATTGGTGCCCATTACAGGGATGAAGGAATGTGACGGTCATAAGACCACAATGACAGTGACCAGTTTGAATAAAGCACATTTTTTCTTACATCCCATTTTCCTTAAAGGAATTGGGATGCATTTTTTAAAAAAAAATCTTTTTTTTACAGTTTGTTTGAGAGTTGGCAGTGGTTTACTGGACCAGTGCCTAACCTCAGACATTTTTTTTTTACATTTACAAAGGGGAAGGGTTCCCAGTGGGACCACTTTCCTTTTGCGAATGCTTTACCACACCAATTCAGGAGGCTGTAACTTTTTAATGCTTTGCAATAAGATTTTAGCCACAAAACATTGATACGCTGCAATAGATATTTGCAAGGGACAACCAAAACATGCCTCTTTCCTATACTGATTCCTTTCAATATCCATTGCTAAACACATTTAAAGATTAAGAAAATGTTTTCTAAATTGCCATATATACTTGGTACATAAGGAAAAGTGTGTTAGCATTCCCAAACCTTCTGATTTACTGATTGGGACAGTTTGCAAACATTAAAACCTTTGTATACCTGACCCTATGCCTCTGCCCACCTTCCTGAAACTCCATGTTCTCGACCTCTGACCACTAAATCGAATTTCACTTTCGGCTGATGAAAATCCAGCGAATTTGAACATGTATATATATTTCTGATGTTTCCAAAATCCTACCCCACCTTTGGAGGCACCAGACCACGTTGTGGGTTCCTCACGTGTAAATATTCTTCCTAGCACCACGTCTTGTGTACTGTTGCCTCCTCAAGGTTCATTTTAAATGCTATTGCTCCAATCCCAATAGGTGGATGAAAAGAGATCTTATGGGGGGAAGTACTTCTTGTGACTCAGAACAGCTGCTCGACTCAAGTCTCCCCCTTACCCGGCCTGTTCACGGGGGCAAGCAGCAGAAGACAGCCAGTTAGTCATGTAAGCTATGCTAATCACTACGGCAGCTACAGCTGCAGCAAGATCAGCAAGGGAGCCAAGGTACCAGGAGCAAGCCAAGGCAAAAGGCCAGGGGATTTGCAAAATCAATTCTTGGAAAACATCCTTTAGGCGAAGTAACCAATTATTCCTCCCTCGTTCACATTCTCCCTCGTGGGTTCTTTTTCAGTGAGTTGGCAATGCGTTTTGTTGATATTCCAACCCACCAGGATTTTTTTTTTATTTCAATCCGTAGGCACAGCTGGTAGAAGATTTTTTTTCTCGCGAGCCTCTGCTTTAGCGTAATGGTGGAAATGAGCCAAAAGTTTGGCATTCCTAACTCCACAGCTAAGATGCGCCTTCACCATGCACTGCTTCAGAGAGTAGTTCAACTCTTACCTCTACTCAAACTTCCTACCACTCATGAAGTGCTTCACTCTCTTTTTTCTTTTCACCCTCATGCACTTCCCATGCTATGTTATGCACATCACTCAAGGAACACATGGCCAAAAAACGCAAAGACGGTCTGGTACTAGATCTAGGTTCATGCTATAGAAATATATATATTTATTTATTCTATAAGTCTGCGTTCGGGTCAACCATTATTGTACCTATGTGCAGACCCTGCTGATCTCTGAGGCCAGGTCCACCTTTAAAAAATACTCCTAATAAAATCAACAAATGAAAATCCTCCCTGTGGGTGGATGGCTCCTCTGGTTCTGGGGGTCATTGAAACTTTCGTAACAAAGGATTGGCCTAGCACAAGAATGGAGATCGGTGCAGTTCCTCGAGGATGACCTCGCCGGCTCCACATTTTTCGAACTTTTTGTACATCTGGACTATTTCAAGGATGTAACCAACCTGACTTGAGCAATGTTTTTTCTTATGCGTATCAACATAAGTGGTAAAGAATATGTGCATTTTTATATTATTTTTAAGTGAAAAAATTCGCTCCTGCATTCTGGTTATTGGACTCTCAGGACGTGCTCACTTTCAGCTATTGCGAGGGTTTTGGGCGAAAACAGGTACCGACGGCATGAGTGAAATTCAGGAGAACCATGGGTCTGATGTACTGAAAGCTGATCCCCAAAATATAATCACAGCTATATGCCAATAGGTTAGCCACTTTAAGCCCCTTTGACTTGAGCCCTTATACCTACAAACTACATGCAAGGAATCTAGCTAACCAAGGGATCAGTTCCGTTTTCCAGGGATCTACGCGGAAACGTTGACCAAGGGCAGGTGAAAGGCTCAAATACATATTGTATACGCTGTTTTTTACGACAAGCCTTTAAAAACATAACACAGAGATAAAAACAGCTCATGTGAAAAAACAATAAGAGGTACAGAGGCACACACATGATACACTTACGAAGAGAGACCATTCCACAGTCTTAAATAAAAGGAGAGGTGTCCCCAACCCGAAGACCACCCCCCAGACTTCATTTCATGAAGATGTACAGCAGCAGGTTAGCGTGAAGGAGCAAGAAGGGTGTTATAAGAGGGGGCACTGCAAACAGGGCGGTGCCAGTCAAGAACAGTGCATGCACACATTTTGCCCTGGAAAGAATCTTGATTGTGGTTTGATGGAGGCTATAAATACAAAACAATTTCAAACTGTTGACTTTCATTTTTTTACACGCAGTTAAAGCGAAATTGTTTGATGTCTTTCTGATTACACTGTGACATCTAACAGTGCCCACGAGCGTGGGCAGGGCGGGCACATCCAATGCGGGACGCTGATTACCACAGCGAGAGGAGCCTGGGAAGCAATCAGGGGGCTCGTGTGCTGTACTGGAATAGGAGCAGGCGGGGCAGGAATGCCATTCATCAATTTCTTTTTATGTTGGTATGTTCATTTAAACATACATACCTCTATATGTTCCCTTTTGAAAAGCATTTGAGGGAAGTTCATATTTTGATGCGAAACTCGAGGGTTCTGGAATGAACATGTTGTGATGAGCTATGCATCTATGACTCCTTCTGCGCTACCCATGACCTCACACATGACATCACACACGACATCTTGGATGACCGACTTGTGACCTCACCAGGGAAGTGGTCAAAGGTACTTTGACCACTTCCCAGAGCATACAGACAAATGCTGTGTGCATCACATGTTGGCTATAACAAAAGCTGGGCACGTGGCATGGCGGTCACCCAGGCCCTGTGGTTAAACCTAGGTGCACACGTCCAAAGGCAATGAGCAGTAGAGTTGGCAATCCATAGGAGCTTGGCACAGCGCCTGGCAAGGCAGTACAGCAGAAGGCTGGTTGCAGCAAGAGTTTGTCACCCCTGAGGAGGGATAGGTACAAGTCTATGTCACAGGCCAAGCCTTACAGCCATTAGAGGCTGCCCACAGCAAAACGCCTTGCACAGCAGGAGTTGGCGTCACACAACACAGGTTGGGTGCAGGGTAGGACTAAGGACCTGCCGTCATCCCACGCTACGCATGCACAGTACAAGTCAAACATCCATGACCGTTGGGCACAGCACCTGGCTGCATGCACAGTACAAGTGATCCATCTATGAGTGTTGTGTGCAGCTCCTGCCGTTTGCAGCAGTAAGAGCGGTGGGGCGGGGGTAGAGGGAGAGTTGACAATTAAAAAAAATATAAGAATTTACCTTGCGCTCGCTCCATCGCCGAGACAGCAATGTGGCGAGCGGATGGTAAATGGTATTTTTATTTAAAGTTTATTTTCCCTTGTCGTCGTCTGTCGACTCCACCCCTTCCCCCTGCCTCGCCCACCGCTCTTCTCTGCACTGGCCATCACTGGTGTGCAGTGAGGATGGGGTTGCTTTAACAGAGGTTGAATGTAGTATATCATGGTGTGCCCCCTGAATATTGAAACCACAGTATCAATGGGACACAATATCAAGGACACAAAATCAAAAATAAAACACAGGTAAGTAAGTCTAGATTTTTCTTACCCAACTCCGCATGTATGTGCCTATATGGTACATATATCTTCAGGTGTGCAGATGTAGTGTTAGGAATAGTGATTCTATACTTTCCTATACTTACCTTTCGATATTTGTCCCTCAATATGTTGTCCTCAATATTCTTGTACCCCAATACTGTTGTTGTCAATAATCGGCAGTATAATCATATATCATAAAGACTGATGCTATGGATAAGTTTGGCCATAACACTTTATAAAAAACCTCAGAAACCAACTTAAGAGCAACATTTAATGTACAGTTATTTTATGAATTAAAATTGAAAAACCACAGAAAATCAGAAGATATGATAAGCTCTGTAAACTATTACTCACACAATAGCCATGCAAACCATATTGTATATATGCATGCTCACTAAACGTTATGGTTTAAGGGGTATAAACGCTGTAGCCTTTGCGTGGAAAAAACAAAAAAATCACTAAAAACATGCTGATGTGACGTTATGATTCTAAAGCAAAATCTGAAACCCCTGAAAATGTCAGTCATGGTTATCTAATGAATATAAGTTGTGAACTTGGCATGCATTGATCAGGTACGCAAGTCAAACACCATTCTTCTCATAAAGGTTTACTTGAGGTGAAAGGTGATTGGATGTTGAAGTGTGGATAAGTGGTGGAATGGTGGACGGTAACTGGATAGTTGATGATGAATGGACGGTGAAAGAATAATGAGTGACTTGTGGATGGTGATTGGATAGAACCGGTCATTGGTGATGAATAATCAGGTGAGTGCATTACGAATGATACTAAATGGTCAATGGAAAATAAATGGTGGATGGTGGTTGAATAAATGGTGATGTGTGTTGAATGGATGTTGATTAGCAAATGAATTGTGAATTCTGAATGGATGATGGGTGGTGAATGCATAGAGAGAGGTATGGTATGTGGAGATTGATGGAGTGTGCACCATGGATGTACTGATCGATGACGCATAGGTGGAAGGATGGAGAACATGGGAATGGTGGACGGATCGAAGGAATCAGTATGTATAGACAACAATAGTGTATAGTTAGAAGAAAGCTGAAATAGTGCCAGCAAAGAGGTTAGTACTAGCAACCCCTAAGTGGAAGCATTGGGGAGGGCGCAGTCAACCATGCAGTGGGGATCACTGGGAGTAATCATGGAAGCAGCCCTCCCTAGGCAGTATATTTGTCTTTTAAAAAACCCACCTTCCCACCACAGAAGTAATCATATTTCTGATAGGTTATTGAAAGAAAGGGAGCAACAGACTGGACCCTCTTCCCTCCATAGATATAATAGGAAAACTGCTTTGTCTGTATGGGAAATCTGCTAAAAGCATAGGCTTCCTGGTATAAACTCAATATTTTCACAAGTTTCTACAGAGGGAGGAGGCCTGGCAGTGCTTAATTTGTGCCAGCGGTTTCCAGTGCTCGGCACCGGAACTTTATTGTCAACACCGGCACTTCTGACAGTCTGCACTGTTTATCTAAATTAGAGATTAACACAGCAACAGATGTTTATTATTCAGTGAACATTAAAAATTATTAATATCTGCTGCCCAAACCATTATTGTAGCTTTGGGGTCTGGAATAGTCTGAAATGTCATACTTGTAGAGTGTGTTGATTAGTAGTTGTGTTGATTCTGTCACTGGCAGTAGATACGGGGCAATGAGTAGTGCAAGCTGCAGTGGCTTCTTGACGAGGGCCTGGCACTTATTATTTTACAAATTAGGCGCTGAGGCCTGTGACAGCTGTGCAGCATTTCCTCTTGTTATCGTTTTAACACCTTCACCGCGGCGGACATTCCGCCGCCGTGCTGAAAAAAATGATGTGTGTGCGGTTCGGACGGCTCCCGGCCGCCCTCCGCACATGCCCACCGCACCGTGATGTCAGACGGCCCCGCATGGAAGGGGTTAATAAATCAATTTTAGTGACCGTAGCAGACTGATGAAGCATAATAAATGCTTCACACTGCCCTACAGCGACATATCGTCTTCAGCTATTCTCAATAACGTGGCACTGCCCTGCACCCTCCAGTAGAACGCATAAACTTGAAAAGATAGCTCCCTCCCTCCAGCGGGGGCTCTTAATGCCTGACTTCCTCAATCCTCCCAAATCCTACTGAGACTTTGCAACAGAATTTGGATTCTGGAGCCCCATTGGATGAGCAGATATAGCCAGGGTATCTTCACATTTTTGGGAAGTCCCACGAATATTTGGGGTCCACTTGAAATAAGGTTTGTCCAGAACTATCAGAGATTGCAAGGAAGGCAGCAGAGGCGTTGTTGGTTCTAGGAGAGCTGATGTACTATTATAAACTCAGTCCTAAAATACAGGAAAAGTCCAACTTTCTTCAAATTAATTTAGGGGGCTTTTTCCCATTTTAACTACAGTCCTGAAATAGTTTGGTGAAATGTAGAAATTCACCCAATACTGCAAAACGTGGTGGAAATGTGATTTATCATCTTGAAACAGACCCGGTGGCGGCTGCCCTGCAGGTAGAAAACTAGGACTACTTAACATTGAGGACGGGTATTTTTGTACGTAGGAGCTTTTTCCTCTACCTAGTGATGATGAGTCTATCCATTCTCTTCAACGCCAAAGATTGTTTTTCAATTCAAAGGAATTTGCACAATCTGCGAATGTTGCTCTGCAGGTCAGTGACACATGTGGATAATGCAATTCATTGTCAGTGTCTTGCTAGAAGCCCAAGTTAAGTCCAGGAAGGAATTTCATGATCGCTTCAGATGAGAGTGCCCAGTCTGCTGAGTTCTGTTTATTTGAAAAATCTGCTAACAGCAGAGGACTGAAGTTGAAGTCAGTGAAAGATCTATCGATGCATTTCCTCGATACAGTTCCAAGCGTTAAATGGTGCACCGAATTTATGAATGGAATAACTTATCGATGTACTATTGGATGACCACTCTCCATGAATGTTCATGATTTCACTATTCTACATGCATTGCTCAAGTATATAGTTTCTCTTTATTTCACTATGTGCACAATCTAGCCGTGTACTAATGTGGAGTCAAAATCTATGAACGCACTCCATGTAGTGTACACCACTATGTGCACAATCTATAAATGTAGTTCCCTATCAGTGTACTTATAAAGGTGCAGAACTTAAAAATGTGGTCACCTGTCCATGTACTAATATATGTGCGCACTCAATGCACTTCCTTATCACTGTAGTAATGTATGTGAACATTCTATGAAGGGGTTCCTTATTAGTGTACAACTATGGTTGCACAATCGTTACATGTAGTTCTCTATCAGTGTACTAATAACGGTGCAGATGCTATGAATGTGCTCTGCTCACTCTTTAGGGGACTACTGTATGTGCACAATCTCTCAATGCACTTCCTTATCAGTGTAATGTATGTGAACATTATATGGAGGGGTTCCGTTTAGTGTACAACTGTGGCTGAACAATCTATACATGTAGTTCTCGTGTACTAATAAAGGTGCAGAGGCTATGAATGTGTCACCTTTCAGGGGACTAATGTATGTGTTCACTCAATGCACTTCTTCCTTACCAGTGTACTAATGTATGTGAACATTCTATAGAGGGGTTCCTTATTAATGTACAACTGTGGTTGCACAATCTATAAATGTAGTTCTCTATCAGTGTACTAATAAAAGTGCAGAAGCTATGTATGTGGTCACCTGTCTGTGTACTAATGTATGTATACAATTTCTCAATACACTTCCATTTCCATGTACTAATGTATGTGAACATTCTGTGAAAGGGTTCCTTATCTATGTACAACTGTGGCTGCACAATCTATAAATGTAGTTCTCTATCAGTGTACTAATAAAGGTGCAGCAGTTATGAACGTGGTCACCCGTCAGGTGACTAATGTATGTGCACAATCTCTCAATGCACTTCCATTTCCATGTACTAATGTATGTGAACATTCTATGAAGGGGTTCCTTATTAATGCACAACTGTGGCTGCACAATCTATAAATGTAGTTCTCTATCAGTGTACTAATAAAGGTGCAGAAGCTATGTATGTGGTCACCTGTCCGTGTACTGATGTATGTGCACACTCTCCCAATGGACTTCCTTATCAGTGTCCTAATGTATGTGAACATTCTATGAAGGGGTTCCTTATTAGTCTACACCTGTGGGTGCAAAATCTATAAATGTAATTCCTTAATGTTGCACTTTCTACGCGGCCTATGACTGCAGTTCCTGCCAGATTACCAGGGCATGCAAGAACTGTGAGGGTGTGCCCTCCTCTTTGCGCTCGGTGCACAGACTGTGCATGCATTTCTCTGCCAATGCCCGGGGCTGTGCTGTGCAGATCAGCTCTGTATCTCATGCACAGTATTGAATGCAGCTTTCAGTGCTGGCCCTCGTCCGTGTGAGGGACAGGCGGGCTCTGCCACACGGCTCCTGTGTACTCATGATTAATGAGAACAGTTTATCACCAACGCGCACGAGCCGTCTCAGAGTCTGCTGAAAGGAGGTCGGGCCAGTGTCTATTACATGCGTTTCCTTATTCAATCCGGGCATTGATCTGAAGATTACAGCCTCAGATCAATCTTTGAACATTTGAGCGATCTCCGAACTGAGGATCAGTTTCATGGTGGGCGTGCCAAGTCCATAGCCTATCAGGTACTTGCAAAGACCTGCGAATGACGTCATAAACCTGCTCTGTGGATTATCTGCACAGTGCATCCCGATATCTGTCATTGTGAGTGCAGGAATGCTCAGGCTCTACCGAAGGCCGCTCCTTGTCAATGTGCAGCACGTGCAGGATCTACGGAATGCATCCCCTGCTGCTGCCTGTTCCTGGCATGACTTGTTGTATCCCTTCCTTTGCAAGGACTACGTTTGTGCAGGGTTTGCTGAGTGCAATTACTTGTGAATGTGTGGGAATGTGCATCACCCTTTGAATGCATCTCCTTACCAATGTGCAGCCATGTGCTTGCTCGAGTGAACGCATTTCCATGTCAAAGTGTGAACTTATGCATGGCCTGCTGGACACGGCTCCTTGTCAGTGGGGAGCTGTAGCTGCAAGTGTGCCTTTACAAACGCGTACAAACACCTGCCTATTAGTGTCCTGATATTGAATCTGGTGGACCAGAATTGCTGCCTAGAATTCCTCTCTGCCTGATCACGACAGACCCGGTGTTCACACAACTGGGGTTCACATTAGAGGGAACGCTGGTAATTCTTGCTAGCAAAATTGCATGGGACTCCAATAGAAGCAAAGCATTTCCCCCAATCCGCTTGCACTATAGTAATTTCTCTGTCAACAGGGGAGCATTCAGTGCTAACCCCTGCCACAGCTATTCTTCTCCTCCTTTAATGCTCATACCATCCCTACTCCCGCCTTACATCTCGCTCCTTGAAATAGGGAATATTGTGAAGCATTGTGCATGGTAAATTTGTGTCCATACAGTGATTTCCCTTTCCTACATGTTTAACTCATATTAGAAAATTGGAATGTTGGGAGCTCCATTGAAAACAATGGAGTAAAGTAAAGTCCACATTTGTAAAGCGCACAATCACCCGTAAGGGTCTCTAGGCGCTGGGGGCCGTCGGGAAGATTAAGCGAGCTATTGCCCAGAGTCACATGGTGCTGGGCTAATCTGCCGCCGGATCCGGGGATCGAACCGTGATCCCCAGATTCCAGCGTCAGTCGCCCTGGCCGCAACGCCACACCTCTCCGGTCTTATAAAGGCTGGTATATTTCCAGAGCTCCAACATTCCTTTAACGCTGGAGCTGGCCTTTAATAGCCGCTATAATGCGATACGACGGGCTATAAGCAGTGGTTGAAATTGAAAAATATATGTGCAGGTACTCTGTAGCCGCGTACCTGCTTGTTTCTGAGAAGTGCCGGTTCTCTCCAATTAAAAGTATAGCATTTCTCTTGAGAAGTGCGAGTACTCTCCCTCCCTGAATAAAAAAGTGCCAGTACTCCGTACCCGACAGTGCCAGCCATTTAAAGCACTGGCTAAAAGGCTATATTAGAAAATTGGAATGTTGAGCTCACCATTGAACACAATGGAGTGCTCTGGGCTTCTAATGCCTGGCAGAAGCCCAGGGCATCAACATTCCAATGTTTGCTCACAGCTATTGCTGTGAGCAAAGGCCTCATGGAGGTGGGGGAATTTCACCCCCCTCGGGCTCCATGAGGCCTTTGTTGTACAAATTAGAAAATTCTGCCCTCTAGGGCCGAATGTTCTAATAGCCTTAGAGTCTCCTGTAACGGGCTCTACCGGCCATTAAAGGTCTGCTATGTAGAGCTCTCAGGCTATATTAGATGAAATTCCATGAACAAATACCAGGAGATAATGATAATTTTAGCTGCTGGATATCCATGCAAGTTATTCCTTCTAACTGTGACTCAACCTGCACCTATTGGCCACTCTGGCACATTGGGCCAGGACTTCACCACTCCGGAAGCCCCTTAGGGCCTTAAAATATTCCATCACAGACCCGAAAGTCAGCGATCTCTGGCCTCACCTACAGTACAGTTTCATGCAGATCCGGGAAACAGGACTTCTGTGCGAGGGTGCAATGCCTCCGCTTCTGGATTCTGCCCGAGCCTCTGTGTTTGTTCTCCACCAAGCTTTGATCTGATCCCTTTCAGGCCTCTGTGGCTGAATTCCCTTATAAATAAGTCATCAAAGGTGTGTGCTGCTGTGCATTTGAGAGTTTCAGCAAATGCCGCTGGCCCATGTCTGCTCTATCGAGCTTTATCGAACCTGACGCTGAATTATTCTAGTCATGGTTGGAGAGAGACAGCATTTGGAAAGGCGGACAGCTTTGCTGTATGTTTAATAAGGTTCATGCAGTTACAGTGTTAGCTGCATATTTAAGCAAATCTTAATTTAACATGTACTAGTCAGCAGAGACTGCCTTTGGTTAGATAACACCCTGGCAGTGCATAATTTTAAAAAGAATGCGTGCCTTGGCCTCATGTTTTTGCTCAATAGGCTGATGCTGGTGCTATTGATGGTCAGTGTGCTACATACCAAGGCTGGGTAGTCTTGATTCCACCTCATGCCTCTTTAATCCAACACCAGAGACCCCTTCCCCCCTTTTCTCACTCCTACAGGTTGCAGCATTCCCCCTTTTTCACGTTTTTTTCTGCCTTGCTTTTCTTCCTCGGTGTGTTTTGTCACTCTTGGGGGTAGATTTGCTAACATTTTGCACTGTGTTAGCGTAGCATCACAACAGTGACGCTAACCAGCACAAAATGTGTTTTTCCTAATTTACTTTCCAGTGCAAAATTTGTTTTGCTCTGGAAAGTACTTTGAAAGTTACGCAAAGCATCGCGAATATCAGCTTTGTGTTACTTAACACCAATAGGGTGTTACATGATGGTACACGGGCGTTCCCATGCTGCCACTCATGCCTTTTTGATGCAAAACCCTGTCTACAAACAATAGTAGACAGGGTTTAGTGGCAAAAGTTAATGCCATTTCAAAGGAGGTGTTGAGAGGAAAAATGCTTTTATTTCTCCTTTCTTTACCGTCACCAAAAATGCATGCTGGTGCACCCTGGGTGGAAAGAGCTTTGGCGCCCTGATTGCTGCTGATGATCAGTCCCTTGATTGATTACATCAGAGCAATGACAACCTTCTGAACACAAACATCTGCACTCCTTCCCCAACTCATCTGAATCCCCCACAGCTTAGCTCTCTCATAAAAGTACTAGGTTGTTTGTTGAGAAGTGGGTTGTTGATGTGTGGCGTCGGGGTGACACAAATGAGAGGGATGCAGCTGTCTGTAGGATCCAAAAGCAGACAGTTCCATGTCCCATCTGAAGATTGGCACCCTAGACCTAGGCCCAGCATGCCCATGCGAAAAGCCAGCCCTGCTAGTCCGACAATACCTCCATTTTTCAGAGTTGGTAAAATAAGGGCCGATTTTAATTTGATTACTCAGACATAAGTTTTCAAATGCAGTGTGCAAAATGCTCTGGATAAACACACACATTATAAGCTTTATTCAGATGTGCAGATTAAGAAGTCTTCTACAACATGGCCATTCATTGTTGCATTCTAAAATTCTGTATGAAGCATTTCCGCACTCCGAAGGTAGGCCTGATTAATAGAACCGTGGTCTGAGAATTAGGCTGGAGGAAATTATGGTCCTGGTTCCCTCAGGTCCAATCTTGTATCTTGCACAACTTTCAGAATATACTCAGACACCAATATGTAATGTATGCACCAGCCAAACAATGGGTATGTATGCCTGCGTTCTGGTTCCTCTAGTGTCTAAGTGTGAGGTTTAATGTTAACCTTCTGTGAGCGGGAGGACTGACTTGTATATCTCAGTCAGTTTCCTAGGATCTGAAGCTCACTGGCAAACAGCAAGACAGTCTTTTACACAGCTCACTGGGAAAATCTTGCTAGATTTTATCATGAACTCAAAACTCCAATTTCAACGCACCCAAACTCAAATTCAGATGTATTGATTTAAGTAGAGATTGAGTTGGCCGCCAAGGCTTTTCCAATGATTTGTGGATGGTTCTTCGCCATGTGAACGGACCTTCAGATTTGAGATGCTAAGGTGTTCGAGGTTTGTTTCCTTAACTTCTTGTTACAGATGTTGCCAGCATAAATGTTACAGTAGGCATTCCATTTGCTCTGTAGTCTCTTCATGTAATGAAAACGGTGTTATGTCTCATGAAGAAGGGATTAATGATGAATTTGTGTTCTCAAATTCATTGAGAACCAACACACAAACACACACACACACACACACACCCACACACACACACACACATATATATTTATATGTTTATATATATATATATATATATATATATACATATATATGTATGTGTGTGTGTGTGTGTGTGTATATATATATATATATATATACATTCTTCACAATGAAACATATTCAGATTCTTTAGAAGTTGAGCTTGTGTGGCTGTATAACACAAGAGTGTTCAATTCTGGGACCAAAGTTCTACTCTCAAGAATTTGTACATTTTTCTTATGGCACAATTTTAGCACAAAAGATTTCTGGCAAAAAGATTTATCTTTCTCCTGGATCTTTTTATCAGACTGACAGGTGCAGGATAGATAGGGATAGCAGTCTGCTCTTCAAAGCACTATGACATGCAGTGAAAAACTGAAGCAAAGAGCTCACTTCCAATGATTGCATGATCTTTTTGACCAAGAGGGATGCACTCCCACTGCTTTGACCTGAAGGGTGGACTTGTTCCAAAGGGCGTCAACTCTCATCCAGGAACTGGGGACAGCGGGGAAGTTAAAAGAAGCTGCACCATTGGAAGCTTGGTGCCCCTCTAACCCACAAATGAGACAGGGGCACCAAGCTTCCAATGGTGAAGCTTCTGTTACCTTACCCTTTGGAAACCACTGGACCACCGTTAGAAAAATTCAGAAAGCCTGCCCCATAGTGGACAAGATTTTTGCTATTATTTTTTTCTGACAAAGGAGAACCTGGTCATAAAGGTAAAACACACAATGTTCTTCACATGTAGCATTAAACATCCCTGCACATCAGAAACATTAAAAAAAATAATAGCAAAAATCTTGTCCTCTGGGGGGCAGGCTTTCTGAATTTTTCTAACAGTGGCCCAGTAGTTTCCAAAGGGGAAGTTAACAGAAGCTGCTCCATTGGAAGCTTAGTGCCCCTTCTAACCCACCAATGAGACAGGGGCACCGCACGTTTGGCACGGGACCTGCTGAATTATGGTGATTGTCCCACTTTTGCAAACCCTAAATGTAAATGTAAATGTGTTTGTATTTATATAGCGCACTTCTACCCAGAGGTGTCTCGTAGCGCTGTATTCATACCGCTGTGGAACCCATCCTGGCTTTCCTGTGAAAATGTCCACTCCTGGGCACCCCCAAGGTGAAGCCAGGCATCCAAGCGCTGCTGGGGCCGAAATGACTTCCTTGGTCTCCATTCTTAGTGGAGCCCAACTAACAGCTCCTGGCGGGGGCTCGGGCACTATGGGCACAATAATAGGTAGATTGTTTACTATTTCTGGTAGTTTTGTCACCCCAAACAGAGCATCTCTAAAACAGATAAACACATTTTCTGCAATGGATAGAATTCCAACTCTGATCACAACTACCTCAACTACCTAACCAAAAGTAACAAAGCTAAGTATCTGAACTGACCAGTGTAAATGGCAAGTTATTTTCCTGTCCAAGAAATATTTAACCTCTCTAAACTAGGCCGATACAGGACCATCAGCTGTTTGAAAAGCCTTAATAACCTGGTGTTTCCACACACCACTGTGGGAGAGCCCGTTGCTTGTTTCTGTGTGCAGGCGGGGTTGGTTGTTGCATGAGCACCAACATTCCATTCAGTCAGTATTGGTTGCCCTTGATGAGTGTCAGCTACCATAACATCACCTCACCTTGTCTAGTGCAAGATCACGGTCAAAAGCCCCAAGGGCTCGAATCACCTCATTTGACAAGTCACAGTAAATGGCGGAGTAGGCAAGACAATATTAATGGCACAGCCCGCTGCTGCTACCATGCATGTGGTACAGGGCAGAGGCAACAGCAGGCGACACAGGCTGTGAAAAGCAATCTCCTGATTTGCATCCAAAATGTTAAATTGCAAAGTATAAATAAGTCACGCTGACTGCCTTCAACCTGCCGCGTCTGCGGGCTGCCAGGAACAAGGGAACCTCTTCCAACTGTGATTCCCAGGAAAGCGAAGGCAAGGCTGCTGAGTCTGGCTGCCACGTCACTTGGATGGCAGTCTTCATCACAAGACAGCCTAGCGGCATGTGGGTCGGGCATCTGCGCCCTCGTGTGAGCATTCCTCAAGTCAGAGGTGTGTATCGAGGGCCCTCGGTGGCACCAACCAAGACATTATCAATTAAATCTAATCGGATGCAGAAAAAAATTAGATTGGAACGCGGTCTGAACGCCACGAGCAGCCATACAGCACCCATAATTCCAACTTCCATCCACCGATTCGTACAGTAAACGTATGCCCCCCTCACCCTGCACAGAGAGAAGAGATATTTGCTTGATGTATGTGATGGTGGAATGTTTAGTGATCAAAAGAAAACCTGGTACATTTGCTACTCAGCATTGATCAATTCGGAGTGTTACAGCTTTTAAATTTAAGAATCAAAGACATGGATAGAAATACCTATAAACTTCATTTGGGAGAAGTAGTGGTTGTCTACTAAGATAATTTACTGATCAAAAAAAGAAAAGAAAAAAATTATTTGCAAAAAATTTAAATGAGACCCGTTATGGTAAGAAAGATGATCCAATCACTAAACACCAGTGAAATGATAAATTATGGTTAACTACACAAACATATTACCTCTTTTGAAATGCGGTTTCCAAAGCGTCGCATTTGACACTACAGATGGCGTCATCATTGGTTTTGCTGGTGACATCAGCCATAGCTTCAGAACCCCTCTATGGCATCGCAGATGCTACAAGTCACTCCACTTCTTCAAGTATATTTCTTGATGGGAAATACATTCCTCTTTCTTTATATATCTCGGCAGTATATCTAGATATTGAGACTTGTTTGATGAATCAGCAGAAAAGGTTCCAAAAACATATGCATATATGTCAGTTTGATCCTGTAACTTTGCATCCAGATTGGTCAAGAAGGGGACTAATAGGGACCTACAAAACTACATTTGCCATTCTCATCCAAAGTTGACAAGATGCTAGGTGAGTGATTTCGAGTGGTCTACTGTAAATCTGCGGAGGGTGTTTTGAGAGTAATATAATAGAAAATAATTGAAATCTTGAAGGACGGTTCCTAAAACGCTTCACAGATGAAAATGTAAACCTGAGACAAGAATTTGATTGGCTGAGAAGAGTTTGCTATCTTAGCTCTATTGCCCCCGTTCCAAGGTTCGTGATTATTGAAGTGGTTCAACAAAGATGTTGTGAAAAGCAGTGTTGGTGTAGTCATGTTTTTAAAGGAGTAAATCATATCACCCCCCATGGGTGGAAAAACCTAGAGTAACATTTGGAAAATGGGGTCTGTGAACTGGTTCATGAGAAGCTAGGTAAATTAAACATGCATTTTATATTTAGGGTGCCAAAAACACTCACAGAGGTGCGACTAAGAGGAGAAAATGCTTCACAAACAGGTAACATGAGCAATGTTTGGCAGAGGACTTGGTCAGGAGAAGTGCCCTATGGCCGTGCTTAATTTGTAAAATAATGAGTGACGGTGCTAAAGCTTAGCTCAGAGGCCCGGCCGGGGCTAATAAACGTGGTGCGCCGAAGGCAAAGGCTGTGTGGCCTTGAATTCACCCTGGCCTCTTTAATCCCCGCCAGACACTCCCCACCCTTTATCTCACTTTTGCAGGTTCTCCCTTTGTGACGTGTTTTCCGTCTTTCTCGTCCTCCTTCTTTCCCCTTAGTGTAGTTTTCCTCTCTTGATCTTTGGAAATGTTTCAAGAGGAAAAATCCCCCAAAATGAGTGGTGGTAGCCCCACCAGCAACCACAGGCTCAAATTAAGCAATGCCCTCTGGCCAGCAGACGCCGAGGATTACTTGACATGGGCCATGGTTGAAGGACATGAATTATGCCCAGTACAAGTAGGCCATACTACAAGCCATGCTCGCAGATGCTGGGATATGGGGCACAGGCCGTGGACAATGGCCATGCTCTTTTACCAACATGTAGAAGGCAAAAGGGACTGGGGCACTGGTGAGGCAAGGCGGCCAACAGTCAGGCTCTGTGGCCAGGGAACACAGGGCATTGCTGTGCGCTGTGCCTCGCAGAAACCCTGACCAGTGACACTGGACATAAGGTATAGGTGAAGGTCAGACAACGTTCTTTGTCCTTGTCTGATAGGTACTGTGACATGCGCTACTGCTCATAGAGTGTGGTTGAAGGTCGCAGCCTGTGCGCAGTACGGGATTGGTAGAACCATAGACTATTCCCAGTGGATGCTGGGTGCTGTCACAGGATTCTCCTAGGAATCATATCTCACTGGACATGGTCACAGACTGTACCCAGTGGCTACTGAGGGAAGAAGTACGAGGCACCGGACAAAGCTACCTGGCAGACAAGTATTTTCGGACTGAAATGCCTGCATACTAGAGTTCAACAAAGAAGGCCAGAATTAATGGCCGGGCATGCCAACTCTCCAAGAGGTGACTTAGTGAGGCACAACACTTACTCACTTGGCCCATATGTTCCTTTCTTCTCCGTGGATTCTCTCTATGTAAGGGAATTTACCAGGAGTGTGTTAATTTGCAAAGTTAAGTATTCATTTAATTTGTGAATTTTACAAAGAGTGAAGCGGGTAAAGTTAAACAATCACTGGCAACCCCAAAATATCTGGCTTTCATATTTTAACACTTGCAGTGTTGGAACATCACAGCAAAGCACACATGAATGAGCCTGCATGAGCAGACAAAGTCTGTAGTTGTAAAGTAGTCAGTTATGAAGTATAATGCAATTACTCGAATAGAGATAGAAGATAGCATCCAAGCAGGCAATCACATTAACCAAAGAGAGGCACACAGAAGGGAGCCGGCAGCAGTAGTTAGAGAGGGCCAGAGTTCTAAAGTAGTCCCTCGTGCAAGCACTCGTGTGGAGGTGGATTGATACATCCAAATCGACAGTTGCAATAGATGAGAGAATAATATTCCACAGGGCTGGCCAAAATGTGAGTCCCAAAGTCTGAAGCCGGTGGCTGACATATGCTGGTCAAAGAAAGCCAATGATTGAAAGAGGGTTAATCCAAAGCCCAGTCTACAGATATTTTTTAGCAATATGTTTGTTTGACAGCGGTGCTGTCAAAACCCAGACCTAAAAAGGACAGCTTCATCACCCCTTCAGGACACGAGGAAAACATTCTGTTATTGTGTGTGTGGGTGAGGGGAGACTGTGGGCAGGATAATGCAGATTGACAGCCATCTTCTTGACATTTCTCTTCCCTGATATGTCCTTTGGCTCGTCCTTTTCTTCTGTTTTTGTATCCCTCTGGCAATTTCTGCTTGCCACTGTCCCTTACACCATCCAAAGGGCATCCTACACCTGCCATCGCTGCCCTCATCACTGTTCTTGCTCCTTCCCCCACCATACCAGGGTCCAGATTCTGATGGCTGACAAGCAACACAGCGCAGCCCCCGAAGATGCTGCCCTGCATTGCGTGACAGGGACGGAATAGGAGAGCGCCATATTCACATAGAAATGTCTCTCTCTTCCCCTCTCCCTTGTGCTTCTGCTGATTTCAGCTACCGAGTGCCATCCACACACCTTAGTGCCATAGGGCTAGGGTGTGTGGTGAGTCTAGCATAGGTTTTGTACAGGAACTGTAACCTTTCTGTAAAAAGTAATATGCATAGACATGTGAAAAAGCTTTTCCTACTTTATATGTGCACTACACAGTGCAACACGTATGCAAAGTCAGAAAAAGCACCGAGAAATTAAAACATTTCTCAGTTTAATGCCCGCTTTTCAGCAGTGTTAATTTTTTATGCTAATCCCTTTCTAATGATGTTTGAGAATAAGGTTTAGTATGAGGATACCCTCTTGATATGGGGGGGGGGGGCTGCGGCTCTGATTCTGTTGGATCTATCTGCGGAGTTGATACGGTCACCCACGCAATTTTGGTTGATCGTATGCAGAGTCTGCGGATAGAGGATACAACACTTGGTCTCCTCCAATCCTTTCTAGCTAACAGTGAACGATATAGTTACATCTGCCTCTTTTTGTTCTCTGAGGCTTGTAAAAAAATTGAAAAATGTCTGCCATCAGAGCTCCTGAAGACAGTAATCATCGCACTGGTACTTTCAGGGCTCAATTACTGCAATAGCCTATATCCTAATCTTGCATTAGGTTCTCTGAATACGCTTCAGACTTTTCAGAATGCAGCTGCATGATTTCTTTTTAAAATCCCTAAATAGGAATTAGTTAGAGGAACCATCTGGAAACTCCATTGGCTCCCGGTCAAACAACGTGCTAGGTTCAAGGCACTTTGCCTGGCCTACAAATCACTGCAGGGACTGGGGCCAGCCCAGTTCAAGGATAAGCTCAAATGGTATACCCCAGGGAGGACGCTTCATTCAAGATCAGCTATGAACCTTGCTGTCCCCCCTTTCAGGAGGACAACCTGGGGTGGAAAGAGTGTTTTCAGGACCACAGCCTTGCTCTGGAATAGCCTACCTTTTGAACTAAAAGCTGCTCCCTCGCTACTTACTTTACGAAAGGCCTTGAAAACTTGGCTCTTCCCTCAGGACTAGGAAATATTAGAGTATCTACAAGGACTATACTTTCTGTTGCTATACCCGTCTCTATAGTGCCAAGACACCGTTGGGCAAGAGTTTGCGCTTTATAAATCACATTCATACTCATTCATACTCATGTTCCACCTATCTAATGCCCCTTTGACGCAACATAATGCAAAGCAGAATTTTGCTCTGCGTTACTTTTCCATACAAACCAATGCAAATACCAATTTGCATAGGTTGGTGAATCTCAAAAAAGGTTTAGCGTTGGTTTAGTGTTACAAATGTAATGCTAACCTGACGCTAAATGTTTGAGAAGGCATTCCAAGTGTGGAATGTGGGTGTTCCCATGCATCCACCCATAGATTTTGGTGCATTCGCAGATTTACCATGAGTGATAGTCCTGGGAATGCGTAAAAATGCTATACCTTCTGAGGGGAGGGGTAATGATGAAAAATATGTTTGTTTCTCCTCGTTTTTCCTTGTTACGATGTGCTAATCTCTTGTTGAATTGGATGGAGAGGGAATCCCCCATAGCCTTAC
This sequence comes from Lissotriton helveticus, assembly GCF_964261635.1. Classification (NCBI taxonomy): domain Eukaryota; kingdom Metazoa; phylum Chordata; class Amphibia; order Caudata; family Salamandridae; genus Lissotriton; species Lissotriton helveticus. The sequence goes on from NC_136061.1 coordinate 575,376,190, forward strand.
TCTCCACGAGGGTGGAGAGTGCATTGAATTAAAGTGTAAATGCCCATTTATGATTATTGTATATCTCAAGCCTGTTCCTACAAAGCCAGACAGTCGGCACAAATACATTAAGGATCTGTTTACATTTGGGCTGGCCAGGCTAGATTACCTTGGTACGTTCTACTTGCTGTGCCACCACTCACATTTTTGTCATGAACCTTACTCTCCAGTGGAACATTCAAACAAAAGAGTGGGCCTCATTTATGAGGCCCTACTGGCACTTTGTGCAGTTGGACCGTCACTTTGTAGACGCTCTGGTGGCGCAATGTGCCACAGCATATATATAAGGCCACGTAAAGCCACTTTACATGACTTTTCATGTCCTTATAAATATGTGCCTCTTTGACGCAGAAAACTGTGTTACAGGAGCTTTCCATGGGTGTTGCTGTGGATGTTCCCATACAACACCCACTGAATCTGACACATTCCTAGATTTACGAGAAATCATAAAGTTGGGAATGTGTCAGAACCTAACCCCACCCCAGGGGTGGCGTTAGGGAGGCGCAACAAGGAGAAATGCTTTAATTTCTCCTTGTGTGTTAATTTTCCTATGTATGCTGCATGCTGCAGCACACATAGAAAAAGGAAATCGCCTGAATTGATTGATTTTGTCCAGGAAGGTGTCCCCTCCTGCACAAAATCAATCAGCCCCGCAACGCAGGCAGCCTTGCATCATGGTGCAAGGGTGCCTGGATTTGGTGCTCGGCAGCTCATTGTGCGCCCGGTGCTGGGAAAAAGGACAGGAATGCACTGTATCACATAGTTACAGCACATTACTGACCTTTTGTTTTGGTGTAGGGCATGGCAGCAAGATTCCTTGCGGCGCTCTCCTACGTCAAAACCTCATAAATGAGCCCATAGTTCTTAATTTCAGGTTTGGGTGGCTGGATGGTCCTCTGATGTCCTGGGAGGTGGAGTTGGAAAGTTCAGCTACAAAGGCCTGGCCTCTTCGCTGTTTTCTCGGATGCTAGCCTTGGGAATAGTGGTGGGTACCTTCACTGTTATTGACTTACGCCCTGTCACACTCCTGCACCTCAAGGACCCCTTTCCCCCAATAAATATACATAATGTCTATGGTGGCTACAGTATCCTGGAACATCCGGAGAACAAGCTCTGTTAAAAAATAACATGATATTCATAACATTCTATAGCGTAGCACAGGGGAACTCAAATTGAGATGGAGAGACTTGGGCTACTGTACTGGGCACTCTAGCTCCACTCGCCCGGCTTTGATAGGGTCAGACCTTTGGCGCTCTTTGTCTCTATTGAGATTGTACTAAATGAAGAAGGATGGCATGCATTTGGTGAATGCCTCCTAGATGGCTCTTCAATTCTTAAGGTGTGTATACTCACCAAATGTTGGCCAATCCCAGTTTTTGGCAAAACTCTCCACTCTTCTCCTCCGATTGTCTCACCTGCCTTTGATTTTGGTGGGAGGATTTGACCTTCAGATATATTAGCAATAATATTTATCACTGGAACTGTAATGCCTTAATATGTATCCCCATAACTGTAAATGATACCCCTTACATTCCTTTGTGTAGTTTCCAGTGTTGCAGAAACAGTGTTACAGCCACTTCGGCGGATACTTGGGATAACTCAGGACTCCACTGTGTGGGGGATGTAATACTGAGTGGGACCCTCAACCTCTTTAATCTACTAGGTGAGCTCCAGTTTGGCTTTCTAGCAGACCAGTTCCGACACTTAGCTTTGTCACAGTGGCCCTTAGTGATATCTGGAACACAGCTCATTTTGGAGCCTCTGCTTATCCTATGCATCACATATTATAAACAGAAGGAGCTGGTAGACAACAGGTTTCCTGGCTTGTCAAAGCGATTCCTGATGAAACTGCTCTATCCCTAGTGGAACTACAGGCAAAACAGGAAACACACATAGGATATACATTTATACCCTCATAAGATCTCAAGTAACATCAGATTCCAATACAATTCAATTCAATATCCTACATGGGGTGTAGCTTACTCTGGCACGTCCAAGTAGGAACAAGCATTGGCCATGCCAATAGATCTGACTTTGAAGGAAAGGTATGGTAATGTGAAGCATTACTAGTAAACACCATGGGTAAGAATAAGTATTTGTGTTTAGCAAAGAACTGTAGAACAATATTTGTGTTGGTTAAAATGTCAGGTGACAGTTGCACTGTCAAGTCAGACTTAAAAGTTCATGTAGATTAATGACTGCCCTCCTCCCACCTGTACTACTGCCAGAGAAAACCAACACAAATTATCCAGTTATCTAAGTCACTTTAATAGCATTACCATGTCAAGTGTGTGCTCCTGAAAATTCAGTTCAAGCTTTGGCAGCTCTGGCAAGGTAAATAGTAGATTTCTGGACCTAGATTTGCTCCTGGCTCAGCACACACTCAGCCATATTCCTGCCGGTGATCTCTTACTGGCACCTTACAGTATTAGGGTGGGCAGAGGCAGAAACCTTCTCTTTGAGGAGAGAGGAGGTTAGCGGACAATAAAAATGTCCAATTACTTCGCATGGAAGACCTGAATTTTGCCTTCCTGTGAGTGCCTCAAGGATGTCACCAGCCTCCACTGGATGAATTACTCCTGTTTACTTTATGCTCAGCACCATTCTGCATCCACCCGTACTATGAATTTTACTAATTAACTTTAGGCCCTAAGTGCCTTGACAGTATATATATTCTTGTATTGCCCATTTACTGGTTTCCATATTCAACCTTATTGGATGTTTACTCCCCTATCCATTATGTACCTTCATTTGGATAGCGTCCTATTGTCTCGCAGTGATGCAGTGCAGGGATGGTCCGTATGGTATCAAGGCTAGGCAATATCAGTTTATCCTCCCAGGCCCGCATTATCAGTTGTCTGGACTTTGGTGCTGAGATACCTCGGTCCCAGAATCTACATCATAGATCGGTATCCCCACACCAAACTTCAGCCATTATGAGTTTTTCCATGAAACAGGGAATATCTGCTTGAACCTGGAGTAACCAAGTGCTAAACTAGCAGTTTTTCACGATTTCCACGAAGCAATGCTGACATTTTCTGCCGGCTCTGAGAAGGTGGAAAGTGTAGGTAGGAGTGCCAGTGGGGGAGGTGGGGTTAGGAGCCAGAGGTGCCGGGCATGCTTACCCTTCTCTAGGCAGGGGCACTGTCTGCTCCCAAGGACTGCTGAAGGAGGAGGGAGAAGGCAAGCCAATGGTATTGCCCACAACATCTGTCCTGAAGCAACTTTGACAGGCCCACTGCCTCCTGGCCCAGAACTTTTTTTCAGACCCGATAATACTGGGCCGACACACTTGGAATTGTGATTTGGGGTATTTCACCTGGAGTTATCGCTCTGGGTGAAACACCCTAACTCCTAATGAGGGCCTAAGAAACGAGTGTCAATACCCCACCTGGCATGCCCGGAGATGGCTTCTCTTCTAATCCCTTCTTTTGAGGTGACAATAATCCTTGCATCACACCCCCTGACCCTGGACCATGCCTGCTCTGACTGTACAATGCTCCCTTAGACTGGACTGTACTTACTCTAACTATGAGTCGGCCCTTCGTAACATCTCATGTCTTACCATATCTAGACATCCCTGCTGACAACAGTCCCTCTCACTGGATCACACCCTTCCCACTGGTGCATATGCACAACTGGATCAATGAATCAACTCTTTTCTTGCACCACCATGACTTTCTGGTGAGCCACACTGCCTGCCATTGCACCACAGGCCCTCCCACTGCAGCACTCCCGCTACCCACCAGGCCCAGTCTGAACATGAAGTCCCCTGTTCTCGAAATGTAAAATAGAGACAGAGGCCTCCAGATGTCTAACTAAATTTCATTAAATTCCACCAGGGGGGCTGTTCTCTTGGATTTCTGCTCTAATTAATCTTTCTGTATTAGTTTTAATTTCAGTGAGCCGTGAACCAGAATTTGTTAATTTCATTCTAATATCAAATGTAGAAGCTGGAAGGGGTGATTAATTATTTTTGGCAGTCATACTTCTCACTGTGCCTCTTGGTTCCTCTTCCTTGAGATCTTTGATGCTTTGTAGCCAAGAGTCTTCTCGGTATTGCACAAAGGCAAGGAATACACAAGTGCGAGCCTCAGTCTCAGCCAGACAGCGTCTAGAGGGCAGCAGCACCAAAAACACAATCTGTCTCTTCCTGGCACTACCTCTTGAGACAAAATGAGATCTTTTCAAAGGAACATATTGGAGTGCACATTCATTATAAATCCCAATCTTTGCATCCTACAAAAAGTCTTCCAAGAGGGAGGTTGTATGTCAGAATATCCTGTGCAAAAATATCAACCTGCAAAAATATCAGAGCAAGAAAATCAGCTTCCACAATATCGGAAAGGTAAGTATGTGTATACATATGCAAATGCGAGTTTAATATGCTAAAGTGCCCCTACCCACTGTAATAAATCATAATAAATAGATTATTATACTGTGCACATCTCCACATACGGTTTAATCCAAAATTGTATACCATAAGATATACAGTTAAAAACTGAGGTAATTGTTCTGTCTCAAACGCATAAAAACGATTGAAATTCACCAGTTATGGTTTCCAACACAAATAAAAAACACTGCAACTCGTGACACCCGCCATCTTGCTTTCTTGAAGGCTAATTGTTTGTGCTTGTGCTGTTGGCAAATTGGTGTTCTGAGTATGGCAGGAGGTGCAAGTTATGCCAAATGTGTATTCCTGTTCCATGAGACTATTCTGCTGACATTCACCACTTGCTGTGAGTGGATGGCAATCCACTCTACACTATTCCACTGTACGCAACTCCACTCTATGCCCCTCAATTCTAAGCTATTCCACTCTATGCTACTCCACTGTACACAACTGCATTATTTGATAATTCACTGTATGCCACTCCACTGTACCCCAAACCAAACTACACTACTCCAGTCTGCGCCACTCCACTCTATGCCTCTCCAATCTATGCCACTGCACTCTATGCTACTCAGCTATATGCAAGTCCATTCTTCGCTATTCCATTGTACACAACTCCATTCCTGCCGCTACACTATGGTATTCCTCTCTTTGCCACTCCACTCTATGCCACTCCACTATACACTATTTCACTATACGCCGCTACACTCTACGAGACTGTAGTGTACAACACTCTATTATACGCTATTCCACTGGACACTACTCCAGCCACGGCTCATGCAGGGCGCTACACCGGGCGGTGACGTCAGGCAGAGGAGGGGCAGGGTGGGGTGTTGTAAAATGCGGGATAAAGAATTTCGTTGCGTGCGCTGCATCCCATTTGGCGATGCAGCACGGGTAACGAAATTCGGCCTCTTTTTAGAGGCCTCCTCTAGGCACCCAAAAATATTGAAGATGGCAACACTCAAATCAGAAACAGAGGGAGAATAGATAGACAAAGCTTGCCCTTTCTAAATATGCCCTAAGGCTTCACATAGGGTCCTATTAGAAGTTGCCCAGAATTGTGACGCATTGGGAGATGGTGCTCTAGGCAGGTGCAATTTTTGAGGTGTCTCTCAGGCTGTATTTGGGCTGTAATTATTGGTCCTCAAACTCCAGTTCCAATAATTATGCACCTGGATTCCCCCGCTCCAGGCCCATCAGCAGAGCTATGGTGGCTGTAGGCAGCTGGTGGGGCCAACCCATGCCTGCCCGCATACTTCAGATGTGGGGAGCTCTCACCAGCTGTAGGAAAAGAATATCTTCTCTGCTGTCGCTAGCTTTTGCCCACCCACCAACTAGAGAAAAATACATCGAAACATACACCACCTACTTCAAAGCAAATGGTAAATGTTCACAGAGTAGTGCCCGTTTTTCGCTTGGAAGGGTGAAAACTACAGTGGCGGTTCCTCCGCTAAGGCAAAGAAGGAAACATAAAATGATAACAACACGATGTTTTTGTCATTTTGTTTTTCACGCTGAAGCAGGTTTTGGGGCGGAGCTTGGATGGCTACACAGCCAGCAGGGGATGGAGGAAAGAAGTGCACTAAGTGTGCAAGATGGTTTGGACGGCACTTAGCATGTTCCCCACCAGGCTGCAATGCACACCCTGGTGGAAAACATGCACAGGCTCTCACTGCCACTCTTAGCACCAAACCAAGGCGCTCAGACCAATCACAACGCTGCACTTCTGTGTTGCTATTGGCTATGGGGAGCCTCTTTGTGCTTCCTGTTCCGGACGGACAAAGAAGACGAAGACTATGACGATGGAAGAAAGTCATCAGCTTTGTGTAAGGTAAGTGCTGCTTATTTTTTAACACCCTGTCTCACCGCCCTACCGCCCTCATTTAGTACCAACCATGACTGTGAAAGCATGCGGAATTGTATCAAGTATTCCAGATTCTGCATGTTATTCCTTTATCTGGGGAAACAATATATAGTTCCTGTTCTCTCACAGGAATATACCACCCTGTATTGTAAATTATGGCCAAGGTATCTTCCTGTGGAGATAATGGGGAATACTTAATAAAGCCCATAATGCATTAAACAGTTTAAGAGGCAGATTTCCCATGAGTTTAGCATTTCCAACAGAAAAACAAAGCGTTTGCTTCTTCAAACCGTCTCTAAATTGAGTCCTTGGTCTTTTTCGAGCTGAACCTTTAGATAACATTTATTTGAGGGCATGGGGCATATTACCAACCAATAGAGATCATTTTTGTCTCTAACTTGTTTACACAAGCCCAGCTCACTTTTCCATACCCCATACCTTGCACAAAACAAGATAAAGCACCCCTTAAATTGTTACATTTGCACAACAAGAGTCAGGCCCTCTGTGCTAAACAGTCTAGGGTATAATTTGGCTGACTCAATCCTCAAAAATGGATATGCAGAATTTCAAAATTGTTGTGGGCGTCTGCAAGATTTTTCTGTATTAAAATTAGAGTTATTATATTGCATTAGGACGCCATATGGCAGTTGTGGTTAAGTTCACAACAGGTCCTTTCTCCGAATTACCTTGCTCTCCTGTATTGTTGTTTCCCTGCTCTGTTTTTTATTTTATATTGAGATTTTTTAGAACATTGAGTTTTTTCAATATGAAAACATGCTGCTGTTTCTACTAGACTTGGATGGGAGCGTTTTCGCTTCTCGGAAGCACTGACGTGAGCCAGCACAAACAATATCACAGTCGTGGCAGTCATTGCCGCACATTCTGAGAATTCCTAATCTGAAAATTAGCCCAAACACAGCACCTAAGAGGTGACACTGATTTCTAACTTGCGTTTAAACTGATTGTGTAGCCAAGTACTGACATAAATTGTCAGTATCCATTCTAGTGAAGGGGCAATCCCATTAACTTTCTAACCACAAAAATATAGGACTCGTGTATTTATCATAATTTTTTACGGGACAGTTTATGGTTATTTAAAAGAGTGTTCTTCTTAAATCTTAACTAGGAGGGCATCCTTGCCCAGGATTTTTCTACTCTCCGTTTTCGCTTTCAGGTTGAAGCCTACCAGACAGCGCAGCTGTCGGGTTTGCTCACAACTTCTTGTGGGCATTCGAAAAGCTTCCCTGGCAACGCACTTCGCCCATTGCTTACTATTGACTTACTGATTTGTAACTCATTTTTGCTTGCTTTCGGTTTGCTGGCTTTAATTGCTTTAGGCTGTCCTGCTTGAAGTCATCACTTCCAAGAGCATCACTTGTTTACTGTATCCTACTGTGTACTCGTTTTCTGTAAACAGGCGTTTAAACCTTGTTTTTATCTTGTCACATTTGCTGTGCACGCCCCATTCCGCAGCGGTCCAGGAAGAACCCTATGATGAAGCATGCCACCAAGGGAAACCCTGTTGGGTGGGGGTTATTTTAAAAAAACGTTCTGTTTCTTTGATCAAAACAGAACAATACATTAGGTGAAGACATTTCCACATATTATCATTTGTCTGTAATGGTAGTGCACTACCGTATAATGCATACTCCACACTACGCCACTCCAATCTACAGCACTCGACTCCAATTTATGCTCTACCACTCTATGACACTCCACTCTACCTCACGCCACTCCAGGGTACGCCCTCCACTCTAAGACTGTCAATGACACACCACTCGACTCCAAGCCACTCAACACTAGGCCCTTCCACTCCACAACAGATACACCACCTCACTCCAGTCTGTCCTAATTTACCCCGCTCCACTCCAATCTACCCAAACCTATCCCACTCCACTGCAGTTCACCCCAATCCTCTCCACTCCACTTCACTACAATCTACACTAATCTACTCCACTCAAATCCATCCCTACCCCACATCACTCCAATCTACTCAACTCCAATGTACCTCACTCCGCTCAATCTACCCCAGTCTACCCCACGCAACTATAATCTACCTCACTCCACTTCAATTCAATCTAAATCAATCTACCACAACCCACCCAATCTACCCTACTCCAATCTACTCCACCCACTTCATTTTAACACACCCCACCCCACTCCACCCCATCCCATTCCAATCTCCACCACCTCATCCCACTCCAATTTACCCCACTCCACTTCAATGCACCCCCAATCTACCATACTCCACTCTACCACAATCTACCCGACTCCACTCCACTCTAAAGCAATCTAGCCCACTCCATTCAACCACACTCCAATCAACCCCCTCCACTATAATCTACCCCAATCTACCCCACTCACCCAAATTAACCCCACTCAGCTTCAATCTACCTCAGTCTACTCCACTCCACTCCACCCCAATCTACCCTGCTCAAATCCAATCACTCCCACTTCAATCCACTCCAATCTACTCCACTCTTTTCTACCCCACTCCAAGTCTCTTCAATCTACCCCACCAATCTAACCCAATAAACCCCACCCCACTCCACTCTACCCCGCATTACTCCAATTTACCCCACTCTACTCCGCTCTAATTTATCCCAATTTATCCCAATCCACTCTATCCTAATCCACTCTACTCTAATGTGCCCCACTCCACTCCAATCCACCTCACTATTCCCCAATCCACCTCAATCCACTCCAATCTACCCTTAATATACCCCACTCCACTCTACCCAATCCACCCCATCTATGCCAATCATCTACAATCTACCTCACTCCACTCTAGTCTACCCCAATCTACCCCAAATCAATCTACCCTACTCCAATCTATCACCCCAATCTACCACACTCCAATCTACCCCACTCTACTCCATTCCTATCTTCCCTACTCTATTCCATTATGATCTACCCCAATCTACCCCACTGCAGTCTATCTCCCGTGACCCCAAGCTACCCCACTACAATCCACCCCATTCTACCCCACTCTACCCCACTCCACTCTGATCTACCCCACACCCACTCCATCACAATCAATCAACTCCACTCTACCCCAATCTGCCCCACTCCACTCTACTGCAATCTACCTCATTCCACTCTACCCCAATCTACCTCACTCCAATCTACTCCACCCCACCCCCACACCACTACATTTTAGCCAGGCTGAACAGCAACCAAACTGATATACAGCATGACTACAATACATTACTAAAGCCAATAGCTTTTGTGCATAGGCGAGACCTATTGGCTTTGCCGGTGCTTGTTAAATGTGTGTTTCATTTTTTGTTTCTTTTAGTTTCTGTAGAAGAAAGATTTAGGTTGTATTGTCTTTACTTATCAGTAGTTCTAATTAAATTTATCATGAGTGAAATGTTAACATTTTGTCTCTCTTCAACTCCCCATAGTGTATATACGTGACCTGTGTCAAATTTCAATTGGGTGCAAATAGGAATGCCACAATTCTGAAAATGCCACTTTTAGAAAGTTTTTTTATTTTTTTTATTTTTTTTTAGAAAGTTGCCATTTTCTAATCATTTGGTGTCTGCAGCCTGTATCCTGCATCACATCACTAGGTGTAGCTGGCAGCTGGTCTTTGTGTATTGCCACCTGACAGTGAGACAAAGGGGAAATAGGTGTTTGCAGGGTGAACCATCTCTGACTTGATGAGCGCTGTAACCTATTACACTTGCACATCACAAAGCCTCTGCCTGAGCACACTCACAAAGGGTTTGACACTAGTCTTTTGTGTCTCCAGACAACTGGGATCAGATCAGGGAGGCAGGAATCTCCAAGCACCTCTAAAGTAGGAGAAGGCACTGGAAGTTTTGACTCCCAAAGTGGGCACCAGCTATCAATATTGGATGCTCAGACCCAACTCTTTAGTACACCTCTGGACCTGTGAAAGACTCTGAAAGGCTTCTATTCTGCTCTGCACAAAGGTCTGCTACTCTGCTACCCTGCTGCCCTGCTTCCTGCTGCCGTGATGCCTGAGTGAGAAGGTCTGTACCTTCATCTTGAATCCAGGATCACCAGAGTGGCTCTAACAGATAGTTAGCTTGTCTCCTGATCAGAGCCTCAGGGACAGCAAGGTTCCAGTCACATTGAACCTAGCACCTGGACTATGTCTACTGGGAGTCTTGCACTCAAGTGGTGCCACCTCTGTCCTGGACCCTTGGAAGAGGGCCTTAAGCTGTTCTGTCAGCCCAACCTGTGGTCCCTGCAGAACCAGCACAGCGCAATGCATTGCCTCAAATCCTTGCACCAGAACCGCTGCTGCCCAATGCATCCTCAACGCTTGGCCTCGCAACGAAGTCCCACAGCTCAGCAGAACTGCCGCTGCTTGATGCATCCTTGTGTTGGATTTTCACTCTATTACTGTTTGAAGTGCTGGCAGAAATACTTGACACATTGCCTCTAAGAAGCCTGACTACTTTCATGCCCAAGTAGCAGCGGGTTATGTACAGATTAATTTGGGTTTTGATTGTGTTTCACCCTGACAGGTACTGTAGTTGCTGCATGAGTAGGGTTTCACCCCGCTCAACCAGAATCTAATTTCCTATTTATGTGATTTACAATTACTTCAACGGATGTGTTTGACCTTAACACATTTTTTATATGAGAAAGGCAGAACATGCTGTCTAGACATAACTAATCACTTGTCATGAAATCTCTGTTATTTATTGCATTCATCAGGTTATTGAACCAAACCTGACAAAACCCATAATATGTGGACATTGATTTGCTTAGGTGTATTTCTCATGCATCGGTACCCGTGCTGTGCCTTCTGTTTAGCCTTCCTCAATGGGTCATGGTAAAAACAGACAATAGACTACCTCAACTCTCTGTCCCGCCATTCACACATTTGATGTATATTTTTTTAATAATCTTTCAGCTTTTACAATTTTTGCTTTCAATGAATTATAAGACATTTTGGTTGGTTTCTTTACCAATTTTCCTTTTTGTCGATATTCGGGACTTAATTCCAGGTCTGTGTTATTTACTAAAATGTCAACACATTTTCTCTAACAACTGCAATACTATTCACCACATTGGAGACTCATCATCTTAGGTTATTTAAACTGAATTTCTCCCCTTTCGTTTACAATTAGGGTTACTGGTATTTATTTTTTTGACTTTTTTGTCTGTATTTATCCATTTTTACTTTTTTGCTAATTTTATCTGTAGTTATCAATATTTATTTTGGGTTTTGAGAAAAAAATTACTCCTAAACTAGTATATTTCCACATTTATTTAACCGATATGTGTGCACCCATGCTTAAATGCCTGAGAGAATTTAATGATATGAAAACCCGCAGATGAAAAATCAATGCACTTATATGAAAACATACACATATTAGTATAAACCTTGTGTGTATCTACTACTGTTTAAATAAAATTCCATTCTTTTTTTACCCCCTTTTCCTGTCAATCTGCACAGCTATTTGGTTAGCTGCCACGACAGGCAGCTTTTAGAATCACTCAAAAAACAACCCAATTTCCGTTTTTATCCACATTTAAACATAAATAAGGACAGGAAAATGAATGAGTTGCTGTCTGTATTTATCTGTAAAAACCGAAAACAGGGAGCCTTATTTACAATGAAAGTGTGGATATTCCACTGTAATACTCGGTGCGTATGATTGTATTGACTGACTGAAGTAAATCCTCAATTTCAAAGTTGTCCAGCCAGTCCTATCTTTCGCACCTCCAACTACAACAACCTATTACTTGGGGCTCTTTGCATGTGTGGGCAAATGTATGTACACATGAGCTAAGGAAAGAGATTGTAAGCGGAGAACAAAAACATGCTGAATTTAGCACAGGATAGTTAACACTGTAACCACCATATATATATGCTCTGTGTGCACACTATGGCCCTATGGTCAACAACAGTGAATGGGATAATAAGTAAGCAGAAACCCGAGAAACAGTCTGAGGTTGACCTTCAATCTTATCAAACTAGAAAACCCCTATCTGTGTAACAACCAAAGCAAATCCATGATGGGTTACTTATAGCTTCCACGCGTGCAGAGAGCTCTGCCTAACAGTGTTAAGTGAATTACACACATCTTTTTTGCAGCAGTCTTTCTGACACCTACGGCCAATCAACCTGTGTCCTCTGTTCTACATCACTCTATGCCTCCTAATATGCATCAACCCTTGTTGCCTTTTTGCATCTTTTTGCACTCTCAGTGAGGGTTGCCATTTGCTGAATAATTTCACGTCTCCCAGCACCCCCTGCTGCACAATCTGCAGGATCCTCGGGGGTACACCACCCAGCGCTCTCAATCAGCAAATACCACAGAGCTCACACGAGAAACATTAAGCAGCACTGACATGAGCCACATCACCCTTTGCTCTCCAGTGTACATCACCCTGTGGTCCCCATTGTAAGTAAGCTTTGTTCACCCTTGATGTGTACTGCCCTGAGGACTTTATGGGTGTAATCACCCTTGCTTCCCAATGCACAACACCCAGTGCTCCGCAGAGGGGCATTCTCCAGTGCCCTTCTCCCAGAGATACATCACTCAGTGTGCTCTTAGCGTATATCAGTCTGAAGTACATACACCTATGTCCCATGCCGTAAATCACTAAGTGTGCTATCTCCCTGTGTTTCTAACAGCTTCAGTGACTATAATAAAAATTGTATCTGAAGAAAATAATCCAGATGTATGTTGCCATTTCCTGACTTGATATAGTTTTTTAAAAATTATTTTTTATGACATTTTTCTCCTAATAGTTCCCACAAGTGACTGATCTTAAATTGAAATTGAAAGAGAACAAGAAGCCAAATGCACCCCTTTTTGGTATTCCAATTGCATTCAATCACTAATAATTCCCGTTTCTGCCACAAATTGAAATTAGAAGCTCAAGCTGGAACAAGAAAGCACAAAAATCAAGTGCGTTATATTTCCAGTGTAATTGCATGCCTATATAGATAGAAGATAGATAGATAGATAGATAGATAGATAGATAGATAGATAGATAGATAGATAGATAGATAGATAGATAGATAGATAGATAGATAGATAGATAGATAGATAGATAGATAGATAGATAGATAGATAGATAGATAGATAGATAATTTCATTGTAAAGAGTGATTCCTGTTCCCTCACCGGGCTTTGGGTAAACAGATGGTTGATGTCAGCTGAACCACCAGTGCATGTTCACAAGTCATTTTACTGACATTTCTAGGAGATATCTCCTGACTCCCTAATGAAAAACAATGTTTACTTCCCCAGCTATAGCTAGGTGCACCAATTCCAATGGCTTCCCATGGCACAGAAAAATTGTGACTGTTGCCAACTGTCTAACTTAGAGGAGAGTGGTACGGCAAGAATCAATGACTGTCCGACAGGCTTCCTCCTAGTTCTTCTGCTTGATTTGGACATTGCAAGAATGTGGCTTCAAAACCACCTGTTGGGAGAACCCCTGAGGTGCACCTGCTTCCAGTGTCAGTCGCATAGGTGGATGAGTCGTCTTTGGGCCATCTTCGCCAAAGCCCTGTCCTGCAGCATCTGTTATGTCTGGGACCACCATGTCAACCATGGTTGATGCATGCAGAAAAAGAGAAAAACCTCCCAGCCAGGGCTTTAAGTGGGCATGGTCCAGCCAGTGCTAAGCACTGCCAGTTTTATAAAGAGGACATCGAAAGGGGTCCCTTTCGGTGTACTGGCCTTTGTATGCCCTGTTCTGGCACTACAAGCTGTTGAGGAGGCCTAACAAACAAGGCTCACACAGCACTACTGATAGACATGGATGTTATCTTGCATCTATCTTTACCGATTCCTACCTAAGAAATGGATTTATGACACGTATTAACCCGTTGCATGCTGATGACGGCCCCCATCCGTCATGCACTATGGCGCTCGTGTGCTGATGACGGCTGGGGGCCGTCATAAACCCGCCCACTCGCGATTTTGCCACACAGGCGCAGAATCGGCTAAATGGATGAGACAAAACAATGAGAAGTTTACCTACTGAGAGAAATTTATTCTGCAAAGTCATGATTCAGATACTGCATCGTAAAAGCAGGCAGAAAGATAGAAAATGATTATATGATGACGAAAAGCTACGTTGATTAATGATAATTTCATACAAATGTATTTATGTTTATATGAAAAAAGATGAAAAACAAACAGTAAGCTAGAGAGTTTATAATGACAATATTTTAATGTGCATTAAAATGAATTTATCTAATTTAATTGAAATGAAGTGTAGAGAATGCATTTAACCGAGAACTGACATAGATTAGTGGAGGTTTTTCTGTAACATATATAATGAATACATGCATTGAAAAGTAACCTGCTGAAATAAACGAACATGGCAACGTACAAAAATAATACTGATATACCACTTGAAAGAAGAAAAAAGTTTTCGTAGTGCTTAATACTGACTTGTATTACATGAGAGCAATGCATTTGATTAACAAGAAAAGCTAAAGCATTTCTAAATGTGTTATATTTAATAATATTAATATTGTTGTTCTTCAGCTGTTTTCCATTTAGGTCTCAAAGGCTTTTTTCCTTAGCTAATGTTAAATCATGTGAAAGCTGTCACCCAAGCCCTATGAGAACTTTCTGTAAAGTTTCCACTTGCGTCCCAGTCATCAATGGACTCACTTCTTACTTGTAGCACACTTAATAGAAGTTGCAACAAATCTAGTTACATCCCAGAGAAATGCACCTGGGAACAGACTTCAGACAGATGAGTAAATGTACTTTCTACTTCCGAGCATGTTACAAGGCACAATCAAATGGAATATAATGATCCTAAGGAAAAACGTGAGAAAAGGATTACTTAATTTTTCCGGATTTGTATATTTTACTGATCACCACATAACAGCCCATCGCGAACGACCGATGAAACCCCATGTACTGAGAAAATTGTTACATTAAGCAGCATAAACCTGGAAAATATTGGAGTAGAATTGCCCAAAGTAAGGAGGAGGACAGGCTGGCTATTTCTGATTTCCTTGCATTCCCCTGACTAGCATGCTGTTGATTTGTCCATAGATAAGCACATCTTTGCTTTGTCTTATGTTTTCTTTTCCCTTGCCCCTTTCCAACTGTTCTGGGTGGAAAAAACTCTGACGAACTGAACCCTAAGCAAACTGGGACTTCATCCTGTGCCATTGCTAGCTGGCAAATGTGCGCAGGAAAATAACCTTTCGGCTGAAAGGTTACCTGACTTCTGCTGCGGCAATCAGTGCTGCAGAGCGGACACAAACTGATTTACCTAAGGACAGATCGTGAACGAACTTCATTGATTTGGTTTGTATGAGCATCAACCGGACCTGTAATTTATTGCTAAGTAGGTTAACCTCATCACTGCGGCACGAATTCTGCCGCAGTGCTGAACATTCCGATCACGGGCGTGGTCATGACGGCTCCCGGCCATCATCAGCACACGCCCACCATGACTCATGATGGCTGGGAGCCGTCATGAGCATGGAAGAGGTTAAGTCTCCATCAGATGAGGAAGACTGTAACGTACTGTGTGGTTTACTTGCATTAATGATCTGTTATTAACTCCTTCCATGCTGATGACGGCCCCCATCCGTCATGCATCGCGGTGGGCATGTGCTGATCCCGCCCACTCAATAAAACGGCCGCACAGGCGCAGAATTGCGGCCGCGCCCAAGGGGTTGAATCTGATCTCTAAATGTGTTTCTGCCTTTTCCGTATCCTTGGGGCATTAGATAAATGTTTTTGCTGAATTAACTCTACTGATTCTGTCTCATTCTTTTGGTAATTTTCCTTGTCTCAAGGAATCTATATTCAAGGCTGGTGAAAGTGTCAAGCTAGGTTGAACATTTGGGTTGTGTTACAATTATCTATCCCAGGTCCTCATAGGATAACTGTTAATTCCCTGAGTATTCTAGTCCCTTATAGCTCAATGCAAGATCCATTGGAGGACCTAAGAAATGGTGATGGTAGTTGCTATTACTATTAGAGGTTTCTAGAGATCTTGATAGGAGTAATGATCAGTTGGGAAATGGGCCTAGAAATCTGAATCTAATGTATTATATAAAAAAAGGTTTTCTGAGAAAAATGCTGCAACACTACGTGAGCCACTGTAACACTTCCCTTCGTCAAGAAATAAAAACCTGTAACTGAAAAGTAACTGGAAGAGAAGTGCCGGAATGGTATTTTAAAGGTATTTTCAAGACAGCCTCCTTTCTCTGCTCAATTCGATCATCGTGACTAGACTCAATTTGAGGCATCCTGCAGCTACCCTGCGTGACTTCCTGTGATTCTGACCTTTCGTGCTTGATGTGGTGACGTCTGCAACCGGACTGGAATTATCCCTGGACAGACACCGCATCGGAATAAGGTGAGTCATTGTAAGGTGCTCCATATGTGATCAAAGGGCAAGCAGAGGCTGTTAGAAATACTTATGTGATGGATTGTAGTTTAGTAATAGCTGAAGAACTCTAGATAAAACTTTTGTGCATGTATTTTCTGTAAATCACTTTTATTTTGGTGCCCCGGCCTATTTTCTGTCCCAGTCTGACCCATGTTTATTGGGTGTGATTGAAGTGTGAAACAGCAAATGTGTTTCAAACATACTACCTGCTTCTGAGGTAATACTTGATGGGTTTACCGATTTTCTCTTGGAGTGTCAAATGTACAGACACAGTGAACTGGTTCCATACTTTGGGGCATATTATCAAGAACGGCGCAGAAAATTTTCGCCGGTTTACGGCAGAAAACTGCCGCTAAAGCGGTGATAATGGGCTTGATAATACGCCCTTGAGAATTCCAATAGAAGTCCATGTACTGGTGTAAACATGGGCTTCTATTGAAATTCTCCAATAATTTTAATGCCGTTCTTGATAAAATGCCCCTAAGGTTGAAGAAATACCTGTCATTAGACGCCAATGGTAAATTTTAGCACCAAATACAAGCATGGATACTAGCCAGTAATTACATCTGCTTCATGGCGGAGACTGGAAGATACATATACAGATGTACTGACAGATAAAAGTAGTAAATAGTTTGAGGATGCATTTAAAAACAAATCTTGAAATTAAATAAAACATTTAAATTGAAATTCGGTATTATGAAGCAACACAAAACTTTACTCTCTGTGCTATGCTCTTCATTATTGACCTACTTAGCTATGGATATACTCCAAACACTGGTCTTCTCTCTCATACAAATTAGACTGACGTCTCTCTCATGTTTACCGTCCCCTCTAACTCCCCTTGCTTCATTTCAGTGTTGGTCTCTTGAGATTTCATGGGTTAGTTGCCAAAACCTTCAGGAATTGATTTTTATATGAATAAGTGCTGAATATTGTCCATGTAATAGTTCAGCAATTACACATAATCTTCCGTGTTTTTAAGGCAATATCTTGAGAGCTGAGCCTAGCAGAGATTTGTTTTCAGAAAGTAAAGCTAAATTCATTGAACGAAAAAACATTTGTAAATTGGGGAGAGGGGTTCCAATCCCCCAAAAAAGATCACTGATTAAGAGAAATAAAAATGCAAAAATACGTATTAAATAAATGAAAGCTTTTAGAATACGTTGTACTTGCTGCTTTAGTCTCACTGGCATGCCCCTTCATTGTATCCATTATCTCATTGTCATGCCCTGCAAGCCATAGACACAGAGATGAGCTTTTGGCCATGCTCAGCACCAGTACGCTTTGACATCGTGCTGAAACTGGCCATTTTTGCAGGGTTATCCTCAAACCTTTTGCCTTCCTCCTGTAACTTTTCTTACCTGTTTTTGTTGGTGTTTATGACTCTGGGCACTTTGCCACTGCTGATCAGTGCTAAAGTGCATGTGCACTATCCTGTAAACATTGTAAGATTGGTATAAACCTGTTTGGCATATTTAATTTATCTGTAAATCCCTTGTAAAGTGTTATCCCATTTACCCAGGGCCTGTAAATTAAATGCTACGAGCGTGCCTGCAGCCTGCTTGCGCCACCCACAGAAGTAGCCTTTCAAACCTTCTCAGGCCTCTGCCACTGAAGGGCCTGCATGCAGAGTTTACTGCCACAGTGACGTGGCATTTAAAGAGTTAGTCAAGTCTGAAACTCCCCTTTTAGTACATAACCCCTAAGGAAGGTGACCTAACCCCTAAGGAAGGCCCTAGGTAGCCCTATTGGCAGGGTGCTGTGTGGGTAAAAGGTAGGACATGTGCTTTTGTTGTGTGGCATTCCTGGTAGTTACAAGCAGACTATTTGGTGTGTTTTAGTGGTAATTTCTCATATGAAAGGGGTAGCGTGGCAATGTTTGGTATGTGTGGTACTAAATCCTGCTTAGTGGTGAAACCGGATTTGTTATTACTATTTTAGAAATGCCACTTTTAGAAGTGGGCCTTTCTGTGTGCTTATGACTCTTTGTGCCCTGCGTATTTGTGTATTCACTGTCTGGTTTTGGAGTGACTTGGGCTGGGGATTTGCATTCACTGTAGACAGTCACAAGGGGGGTTGAGGTGTGTCTTGCCTTTCCTGGGTGACTCATGGTTGGTCTGAATAGGCCTGGTCTGCATTTGGAGTGGAGGGAGGAGTTCTGCTAGCACCTGAATAGGGCTGTGCCTGCCTTTCATAATGCTGTCTCCCCACCTCTGTAGTGTGTTTGGCACCAGGGCTGGAGATTGAATGGGGGTGCCGTGCACTTCTAAAGTTTGTTTGAAGTGCCCCCAGAACAAAGACTTGGTGGGTATAAGTACAGGAGCTGTGACCCGATGATTTTAGACACTCCGTGGGACTTGTAACCAGATGCTGCTCACTCTACAGACTGCACCTTACCAGAAGGAACTCTTATGCTGCCAAGAGGAATATCCATTGGACTCCATTGCTTATTGTGCTGACCTGTGGGGCTACAAGAAGCACTGCCACTTTGACTCAAGGACTCTGATGTGCTGGCCTGCTGCTGTTTCCTTGCTTTGTGCCCCCCAGTTGTTCTAAAGGGCCTGGTAGTGTGGCCCCTCCCTGTTTTGCTATAAGTGTGTGGGGAGAGCTTTGGTAAGAAAAGTGCAGGTGGAGCACTAGCCTTTCCAGAGAGGAACTGCCTGGATCAGCGTGTGTTGAGCGCTTTATTTGTCCTGGTCATTGTGCACGACCAGCACGTGATGGGTGCTGTTTACAGCTCTGTTGTCCTTTAACTCCCCAGCAAAGCACACCGAAGTGCAAGTGTGAAAGTGCTTCCCACATTCCCCAAATCTGAAGAGCAGCGTGTCCTTTTGTACGTGTGGCCGCCCCATCAGCCAGCCTGAAGAGCTGGTTTCCACTGTGCTGCAAGACGAGAAACCCACTAGAGTAGCCCTGCCTCCAAAAATCCAGAGTGGGCCAGAGAAGGCCAGCACAACCCGAAGCCAACCGGGCACAGCATGCCTGACTCTCTGCTCCTGATGGCCCTGCCCTGCTCTTCATGTGTGCCAGGCACAGCGGAGTCCCGAATGAGGGCTGCACTCCCACCTACAAGCACCGGGGACAATCAGCTCAGCCCGAGAGGCCACCCAGGTACTAGGGGCTTCATTTACTCTTAGCCACTACACTGCAAGTTAGCTGGTGTCGGCCCCTGACCTCCCTGCATATGGGCAACCCGGTGAGGTCTCCCCGCCATCTGCACCATGAGGAGAGTTTGTAGAGGCTGTGTAAGCCAGCAGCTGCACCATGACGATGCGGGCAGCTGGTTTTGGATTGGTCTCCAGGTGGGAGTTACATACCGACAGGGACGGGGAGGTGTGTGTCCTCCCCCTTCCTTATAGTGACATACCTGTGGGGGGGGGGTTGAGCCCTGGAATTGCTTGCAGCTGCACCGCGCGATCACGGGCAGCTGCCATGTCAAGAGCCTTCGGGCCATAGTCGACCCCACTAGTCGGGTGGAAGGGAATCCTCCACTGAAGTACCACACGACTAAGTTGTGTAAGGTGGTGCCAATCTGGGACCTGTAGGGACCAATATATGGCAATCAAGGAGGAAATGGGGCTTATCACAACCCGTCTTACCACATCTTCAACAGTTTGAGCGGTGCAGTCTGCTGACTGAAGTAAATTTCGGTGCGTCCTGTACCAGCCCTGTAGTGTTTAAAAAAGACAGAACTTCCTTCTAGACTCCTTCACCCCTATGTCAAATTCTCTATTATCTCTTCCCACTAATCTTCATCATAGTCAATCAACAGGAGCCATCGCCATTTAATGCGACGGCGCAGAGGAGTGGTTTTAAGTGTAACTGGTGTACTTGTAGGTTGTAAAACCCTGACATCACTCCCTTGTGTAGTCCCCAGTGCTTCAAATATTGTTGCATAGAGAAGTCAGGTATAGACCAGAGTAAGGGTTGTGTGTGGCAATGGATTAGCTATATATATACATATTTACACCTGTGATTCAGACGTAGTTGGTATTCCTCTGTCTTTGTATCAAAGGATTTACCGTTCTCCTGGTCAGTGATTGGTCTATTGTGGAGATACCAGCCTGCTGCCATGTCAACCAAAGGATAGGACAGCCTTTTATAATAAATATTGGCATTGTACCACAGTGCTGCTTTGGCATGCAGAATGTTATTTTGTTTTTAAGTTTGACTGTCGTGCGGATGCTTATTCAGGCTACGCTTAAAACTGGGGCATGTGCGGGATTGTGAGCGTGGTTGTATGAATTAACATCTTATGTTGAAACTGTCAACATATTTAGAAGATGTCGTGATGTGCATTTATTTCATACACTCAGCTATGTTCGTAAGCAGTTCTCCGTTTGTACATTCATTGGAACTATAAATAACACTGTGAGTGGCAGCTTTCTTGCATATTTAGCAAAGGCATTTTTTCATTCTTCACATTTCTGGATTGTACATGATTGGAGAACTTGTTTCATCTCTTTAGCGCAATAACAGTGGGATCATTTGTCATCGTTTATTTATTAGGTGCCTTTGTGCTGACAGTAACGTTTTAGGGGGCATATTATCAAGGGGGTTTATCTCCGCTTTTTTGGCTTTAAAAGCCAAGAAAGCGGAGATAAAATTATCTCCCTATTACCTAGCTGTCGCTAACACCAGTTAGCGACAGCTAGTAGGAGATAGCGACCATCTTGGGCCCCGCTTTGCATGTCAGTGATATTTATCACTAATGACATGCAAAGTGGGAGTGCCAAGATGTTAGCGACTGGAAACAGTCGCTAACATCGCTATCTCCTATTACCAACTTGTGGAGATATTCGCGCTAAGCGCGAATATCTCCAAAAGCTAACACCTGCCCCTGAGCACTTCTTAGCCATGTTATCCAATGGTAGGTGGATAACATGGCTAAGAGCATTAGCTTGGTAATGCATGAATATCGCTGACTTTTCAGCGATATTCATGCATTTCGGCCGATTTTTATCGCTTAGGAGATAAACCTTGATAATATCAAGGCTCCTAAGCGATAAAAATCGCCGCAGCTCGGCGATAAAAATATCGCCGCTAAACCAACATAGCGACAATTATCGCTAGTTGTTGGTAATATGCCCCTAGGTGCCTGCCACATTTTGTTAAATTCGATGTGTTTGCTTAATTAACACTTTATAAATCTTATGCGTGCCCTAAAGTGGCACAGAAATTAACGTTAACAAATGTTCATTTAAGAATTAGTTGACCAGTCTTCTTGACACTTCATTTCAACTACGTGCACGTTTGAAGAAGCCATTCACAACTTGGTAGACATTGGTCAACATTGCTAAGTTATAGAAGGAACATGATTTCTTTAATTCCATAAGTTAAGGGCAGGTACATTGGAACTATCACACCTATACATAGTTGTTTTACAGTGTCTTGTCAAAAACTATAATTAACAGATCATTTCCTGCTGCTAAGTATGAATTCCAACCAATCAAAATCTAACAATGTTTTCGAGGTTCTGTTACAGCAGCAAAACAAATATAAACATACACCCGCACACAACCACACACAAGCAGAGCCTTTCCCAATATAAACGATTTATTTACAAAATCCTGTACAATGTTCTCCCCAGCACCCTGAAATCTGACTCAACAGCTGTTTAGCCGGGTGTGTGAAAAAATCTGAATGGATAACAGAGAGCCTTCAACCCTGGTTCTCTCTGTGTGTTTTACCTTCTCGTGGGGTGTAACCGTCTCTTGGGCAAAGAGGGCAGCTGTTGATTATTTTACACTTTTATTTTTAGTACTTTGCTCTATTTTTCCTGATGCGCCTGTTTATGCTAGGCAGTGCAAGCCTAGACTTGCATTTTAAAAATACATTTCATATGCATTTATTGTTTACCTTCTTGATTGTTTTTATGCATTTTTATAAGGCGGCACGCAAAGTTCTGTTGATGTTATGTAGCCCACATTTAGATATTGCACCTAAGGCAGGCGGTACAAATGTTTCAAATGGGGTCCTACCTGCACATAGAGTGATAATAATAAGAAGACAACGAGGTACCCGTGGAACAAGAACTCGACCTAAAACTAAATACGCCTGTCAATAGTTAGTTATACAGACGACTTTATAACCAACTGTTCCTCTCAATGGCTCAGAGCTCACTGAAAGCATGCAGACCCAGAAATCCACACAATCCAAAGAAGCGTCTGCAGATTGCAAAACCTGAAATCAGGTGTCATTATACTCTCATTATTCATCAAATAACGGTGGCGACCAGATCAAAACTTGAATGAAACACGGCCTGGGCCCACTGGTAAGTTTTTATCCACCCCCTGGACAAGCCTTATTCTTCAGGGCCCCTAAAATGCCACTTGTACATTTACATCCAGCACTTCCACCTCCGAAGGAGGTGAAGTGCCGCCCTAAAGCCGGCTTGCGGATTCTGTCATTGTAGAGTCTTTTTTTCTAAGCACTTTTATGCCCTCCATTAAGTTTATGGAGCGCATTAGAGTTACAGTGCAGAAGTTCAAGAGATTGCCTTTGCTCCCAGCTGTGCGCTGCAGAAGTAATGCTCTCCCTCTCAACTTGGCTGGGATGAAAAAGGATGAGGATGGGAAAGAACAAGATGTCTCTGTTAGGTGAAGCAGCTGGGGGGGCGGACAGATGGGAGCCGGCAGTGGGCAATGAGGAATGTCTCTCATCAGGACCAGTAGGGCTTCACAGGAGAGGGGAATCCGAGCTCTGGCGTGTGGGCACATCCCTCTCCGCCCTGCTTTAGGAATACAGACTAGGTGGGCCTGTTTCACAAACACCTTGCATCATTTCAGCAACAGTAATTATGTTCACTCAGCATATTATTCGATTGAAAGTAAAATTATGCGACAAATTGTGTGGCATTATTATTTAGCTGTTACAACACTATCGCACGCATGAAAATACATTCCAAATGGACCGCATCACTTTAAAAAATAAAAGTATATTTTTTTGCTTCTGCCTATTGTCAGCTGTTCATGCCAGAAACTTCCACCTGGATCTAAATTGCAGGTGTAATGTCTGTTCCTACCGGCTCGGGCGTTCACCCCTTTGCATCAAGAAAGGACATGCAGAGCAGTACACTATATTAAATATTTCTTACGTTAGTGTCACGCTAAGGGGCATTTTCTCATTCAAGACAGTAGAGCTTAAAAAGAAAAGCAAAATATTTAGGCCACTGCTACATTTTGGTGAACCCTGAGACCCAATTCTTCTATCCACCTCTGGACCTGTGGAAGAATCAGAAGGACTGCTGCGCTGCTCTGCCAGAAGGACTGCTACTCTGATGCCCTGCTACCTGAGAGAGAAGGACTGGACCTACATCTTGAACCCAGGACCACCAGAGTGACTTCAAGGGCTAGTAGGCTAATCTCCTGATCAGAGCCCCACCAGGGACAGAAAAGCCTCCAACCACCTTGAACCCAACACAGGGACTCGGTCTGCCTACCTCCCCCCCACCTCCCCCCCCCCCGCCCCCAGTGGTGCCGGGCCATCCCTGGACCATTCTTGGAAGTGGACTTGAATGTGCTCTGCCAGCCCATCTGTGGTCCTGAGGGTAGAACCCGAAGCAGCACAACACATCTCCTCACAGTTCCGATTTGGAACTTCCACTGCACACATCACAGCCCGCAGCTTCCTCAGAATCACCACTGGGCAACGCATCCTCAACGCATTTCTTCGCATCACAAACCCCTCATGAATGGCATTGCAAGGCCCTTGTTAAAGGCATGCACAACAATGAAGCAGACGCTGCATCTCAGTGTCGCAGCGACAAATCCTCATTATGGGAGCTCACAATGCTCCAATAGCAGGAGTTAAGGTACTTTGGGCAGCAGGCCTAACTTGGTCCCTGTATCCGGCCTGCAATCTATCATGGTCAGCCTGAACTTGTGAATTCATTCTTGTCCGGCGCGTCCAGATTACCACATTTGGTGCTTTTTTGCTACTAGGCACTCTTTTCACTTAAATCTTTAAAATTGCATATCTCTGGTACTACTGATTGAATTGTTGTTGTTTTGGTCATTCTTTTTAATTGGTGTGTGTTGATTTTTCTTGTGTTGTGTTTTCACTTCATTACTGTTTGAAGTGCTACATAAATACTTTACACATTCCCTCTATATGAAGCTTGAGTGCTTTTGTGCCCAGCTACCAGAGGGTTAAGCAAAGGTTGATTTGAGGTTGCTTGTGACTTCACCCTGACAGAAATTGTGGTTGCTGCTTGAGTAGGGTTTCACCCCCTCAACCAGTAACCCAGTTCCATCAACCACTAAAATGAAATGGGAACACAATTAAGCAGATCTACTTTTCACTCAGCCTGCACCCATAAGATTTTTCTTAACAAGATCTTAACTATAGGAATGAGGTCTTGGAGTGACTGTAATGTGTCCTTCCAAGAAGGATAGGTTCAGATCAATCTTTGTTAGTTAAACAGTAACTCATTAAAGACATTCAGACATTCAGAGGCTCTCTTTGAGTGGGCCAAACACAAATGTTCTCTACTGAAGGGAAAATATAAAAGGTTTCTATTCAACACAGTAGAGTTGAGATCAAATGATGAAAATCCAAATGTGTAAAGATTGGAAGAGAAAAAAGAAACAAGAAGGAATTGATCAGCTAGTTCCAACAAAATAGGAACATGTACCCTTACTTAATTAGTACAGACAGTGACAAGTGAAAGACAATATAAAATACAGGCTGCAGGAAAACACGTAACATAAAGATAAATGCAAGTAATAGCAAAGTTAAAACCATGCAAAATTCTTAGAAGTGGTGAAGCACTAACAATGTTCCTTAACTCCATGATTTCACCAAACTTAATTCCTACTGCAAGTGGACACCTACCTGCAGTAGGAACCTCCACTATGAAGCCCAGCAGCAAATGTCTAAGAGGTATGTTGTAAGCAAAGCAATAGGAAACCTTGCATCAGAGGCGTCAGATGTGATTAGAATACAAAGTGAAATCTTGAGACATATCCACAGGAATATTCACAGATTGTGTATGAGCCTTTGAGAAAATTTACATGATCTGATGCATTGTAGCGATGCAGAAAAGGAAACCACTACCAAGATGGTGACCTTGTACTGACCCATGAAACACAGCAACTTGTAACATAGCAGATTGAAGAGTATTTCACAAAATGCCTTGCTACTCTGTGCTGGTTATGGTGTTATGGCAGTCAATGGCCACATAGCCAAACCTGGGAAGATCAACTTCAGTTCTTGGTTTCTTCTTGTAATCTCATCTAGAAGGAAAAAAGGTCTCAGGTTGTGGCGCACAGTACCCTGTATATCTGTCTTACATGTGAATATGTAGGGGTGGGCGGAATTTGTGTAGTCACTTTACGCAAAGTTCAGAGAAACGGTAAAAAATCTCTGCGAGCTACGCAGAATTCCGCGAGCACGCAGAATTGCTTGTTCCACCCATTCACGATGCATTTTTTCCTGTTCGGGGATGCTGTTTGCGTGTTCATCGTGGGGAAATATCTTGCGAACTTGCCCATGTGGTTGAGGCTAACTTGTTTCACTTGTCCCGCCCGCTCGCGATGCGTGTCTCCTGTGCACGAATGCGGATGTCTGGTGGCGCGGACGAATGATGTGTTCGCGATCGCACACTCTTGCGGGATCGCGCGGCCGGGGGCAAACGGATAGGAAAACTAGTCGGAGAATGCAGGAATCCCGGTGAGTCACTCCCACACGCACAAAGACACATTTTGAAAGTGCAAACAAGGAAAACATTCTGCTACATTAAGGATTGCGTAATTTTTGCCAATTTTGCGTTCTCCGTGGAATGCGGAATTGCCAGAATGATGCAAATTCCACGAGTGGAGCGGAATTTACCGCCCAGACCTAATATGCATGTTCTCTCTATAGCACTTACAACTACTTTACCAAACAAAACTAGAATCCTGAAGAGAGGCATAATCCTCATTATCCCTTTCACCTTTTCCATACTGAACAGAATTCTCTACTCGGGGTCCTGCTAATATATCAAGCTGGAAGCAAAGTTTTGTGAATGTCGGTAAACATTGGCTCTGCATCACACAGGACCTGCATATCAGCATCAACTGCAGATATGAGATTCCAAAACTTGGATTATGGCCGTTAGCATACTGTGAAGCTCAAAAGAGACAATGATGCAAGCCTCCATCAAGGGATCTTCATGGTGGAGGCCTTCTGTTCTGCTAGAAGGATTCTGTATGGTTTGGAATTGTGGTTGAGGAAAGCGCGACAAGGTACAATGGCTGGATATCCTAGCAGTGAGTGATGAGTTTCTGTGTATACCAAGCTAACACAGGCTCTCGTTCTCCACACCCTGGCTACCTTTAAAAGCTAAATGGCTAGATACAGCACCTTAAACTCTCTGCAAAAGCTGCAAAATGAAATGGTAACTCTAGCACCAGTAGTTAAGCCTCAATCTGAGTAGTTGCTGCAATATCATATAAAACATTAAAAAGAATAGATTGTGAAATTCTAACAGTCCAGACTAGTATCCAAAAATCTCACCCACAAAATACCTATAATACAAGCACTGGCAAAGCTAATAGGCATGTTTTTGGTTAGGGAAAGTCATTGGTAATAGTTGGGGGCTTTGTTTGAGTTACCCCTACTGTCTTTGAAAGAAAATACAATAATGAAGCAACATTTTGGGTTACAACAACATGAAAGATAGGAATAAGACCCCTGAGCTGAACAGACTGAATTTGCATGGTTATTCTCAGCACGCAGTGAACAGCTGCATTGGCAGGATTAACTTGTACCCTCAATGAACAGTCTTATGAAAAGGAGTCAGAAGATGGCACTGCAAAAAATTTGCATAGTAGATATTTTTGACAAAAGGGCAATATTTCTTTTGTATCTATATGAAAGCTCATGTACATGCATATTTTTGCTTTTTGAATAAAATAAAGCTGTAAATCCAATGAAGTTATCAGGACACCAAAGTAAAACTAATGGACGGGCAAAGGCAATTAGTGAATAGCACTGTACCCTAATGACAAGCCAAAGTATCCACACAGCACGCACTTCCTAAACAAAAGGCCATAAACAATTCAAATATTGTGTCCGTGAAGTGAATAAATCATAGAACCAGCACACTGGCCCTGAATCACAAACTTCAAGTTATGCCACATTTGCAGTCTAACTAAAGAACTACTCGATGCCCCTTCACCAACACCAGATAGTAAAACAAATGGGGTAATGGAACCCTCCACAAAATGCAATGGCCTTAAAAGACAATCATGGCAAAATGTAAAAAAATAAAATAATGAAATGAAAGAGAGTTGATGGCACTATGGCTTCAACAGCTAAAACAGCCTGTCACCTGACCAGCACAGCATGCTCTGAGAGGGAAGATGTGTCTATCAGAATCAAAAAGGCAACTTAAATATGTAAGAAATGCAGATGGAGCTGAGAGCTTTTGCAGCCCCCACAAAGGACAAAACAAATAAATGTACTAGACTCCAGAAGATGGGCTATTTGAGACCTGTCTAAAAAATGTCAAATGTACTGTGTAAGCACACCACTCCCATCCTTTTGGAGAAAGGGGTGTACCCAAGCATTTAATTACAGGCTCACTTTGGTGGTAGCATGAAAGAGGAGTTTAAACTAGCGTATGTTTGTGCTAGGCAGGGTTCCTAATGGCAGATGGGAACCGTATTGGGGAACGGTTGTTGATATAACTCTAGAGACAGTACTTTTAGGGGAATTGTTGGAGAATGAGGGCTTGTACAAGGTGGTAAGTCAACCCCAAAAAGGAGCCTATAAAACACGAAAGGCAAAAATGTCCAGCAATAACACCCGCTTTGCATTTTTCGTCCTCTATTACAAAGGGGCCAGGGAATGTTAAAGTATTTGTCGCACAGAGTGACTGGATGTGTTCACCAGATGCAGTATATGTCTAATATTTCGAGTTTTCCTCTGGAAAATGAAGAACCACATTAGAAATAGGTGTTTCCCTCTCCAAATTCCACATGTATCAGAGCCGACTACAGTTTTTTTTGTCACAAAAAACTTTAGCCAGTTTGAACTGCAAATATTTATCGAGGAAAATTTGTGCAGAGCTGATGTTCTCCACAAATTTCGGTAATCCAATCCCTGTGCAAACAGGTGTTTGTAGGACATCACAATTATGAAATAGAAGTTTCGACAAACAAATACTAATCTATGAATAGCCTTAAAAATGGATCGTACTGATTTTGCACTGTTTTGCTACATCTTTATTACAAGTGGAAAAATAAATCCCTCAACCTAAGCCCTATCAGTTATATTTGAAAGTGCAGAAAAGGTATTTTCTCTATTTCATATTATTTAAACAAAACGCAAATAATGTAAAAATTGTTTGCCTAATGCCATATTTTAATTTGTACCATTTGTTCCACTCCCAATCGCACTAATTCGGTCCCAAGTGATAAAGTATATTACAGTCTTTGAAAATAAATAGGCCAGCCCAGCATGTCAAAGCTATGAAGCCTGTGATATAATATAGCCTTTTAACATTTCTGCCTTGGGCTGTTATTAAAGGCCCTGAACCTGAGTTATAGGCCTAAGCCGCAGACTCAGCCCTATAATGAGAGAGAGGATCTTTAATAACCGGTATGACTGAGACAGACGGGCTATCAATCAAAATTTTTAAAACACGTCAAATCACCTTTGAGGGTCTCGAGGCGCTGGAGTTCCTAACCGCCATGTATTGTGCTGTTCATTCAAACAGACAGGTCTTGAGTGCTTTTCTGAATTTCTGGAGCAAAGAGGCAATCCTAAAGTGTACAGTAAGGTCGTTCCAAGCTTTGGCCGCCAGGTGTGAGAAGGACAGCTCTCCGCTGTTGTTTCGGTGGGTGAGCCTATGAGGAAGAGGGAGGTGGATCATAGGTGTCTGGTTGGTTGGTGGAAAGTCATGTGTTTGTTGATGTATGCTGGTCCTTCGTTGTGTATGGCTTTGTGTGCGTGGGTCAACAGCTTGAACTGGCATCTCTTCTAGAACAGGAACCTGTGTAAATGTAAATGTAAATGTCAAGGTATTTGTAGAGCACACTGCCACCAAGCGGTCTTCAACAAGGCCGACGCTGTCATTGCACCCCACCTGCGGGACATCATCAACACCTCCTTCGACACCGCTACCTTCCCGGAGAGCTGGAAGCACGCCAAACTCAGCGCTCTACTAAAGAAACCATCAGCGGACCCCACCGACCTCAAGAACTACCGCCCCATCTCGCTGCTCCCGTTCCCTGCTAAAGTCGTCGAGAAGGCCGTCAACAAGCAGCTGGCCGCCTTCCTCGAGACGAACGGATCCCTCGACCTCTCGCAGTCCGGCTTCCGGGCCAACCACAGCACCGAGACCGCCCTGATCGCAGCCACCGATGACATCCGAGCACTGCTTGACAACGGAGAAACAGCAGCCCTCATCCTCCTAGACCTCTCCGCGGCCTTCGACACTGTCTGCCACCGTACACTAGTGCAGCGACTCAGCAACGTCGGAATCCAGGAGAAGGCACTGGAGTGGATCATCTCCTTCCTCGCCGGAAGGACACAGAGAGTCCGCCTCCCCCCGTTCAGATCTGAAGCCACCGAAGTCCTCTGCGGAGTTCCTCAAGGCTCCTCGCTCAGTCCAACCCTCTTCAACGTCTACATGATCCCCCTCGCAGACATCGCACGCCAGCACAACCTCAACATCATCTCCTACGCCGACGACACCCAGCTGATTCTCTCCCTCACCAACGACCCCGCCACCGCCAGAGCCAACCTTCACGAAGGGATGAAAGAGGTATCCGAATGGATGAAGAACAGCCACCTGAAACTGAACTCAGACAAGACGGAAGTCCTCATCCTGGGATCCTTACACTCCGCCTGGGACGACTCCTGGTGGCCCCCTGCCCTAGGCAGCGCACCCAAACCAACAGACCACGCACGCAACCTAGGCTTCATCCTGGACTCCTCCCTCTCCATGACCAGACAAGTCAACGCCATCTCCTCGTCGTGCTTCAACATCCTGCGCATGCTACGTAAGATCTTCCGGTGGATCCCCACCGAGACCAGGAAGACAGTCACCCAGGCCCTCGTCACCAGCCGTCTGGACTACGGCAACTCCCTCTACGCCGGAACCACCGCCAAGCTCCAGAAGAAACTCCAGCGGATCCAGAATGCCTCAGCACGTCTCATCCTGGACATCCCCCGCCGCAGCCACATCTCCGGACACCTGAGAGACCTGCACTGGCTCCCGGTCAACAAGAGAATCACCTTCCGACTCCTCACCCACGCACACAAAGCCCTACACAACCAAGGCCCAGGATACCTCAACAGCCGCCTCAACTTCTATGCTCCCAAAGGCCAGCTTCGATCGACCGGCCACGCCCTCGCCGCCGTCCCCCGTATCCGAAGAGCCACCGCAGGGGGACGGTCCTTCTCCTACCTCGCTGCCAAGACATGGAACTCCCTCCTGACCCACCTCCGCCTGACCCAGGACCACCTCGCCTTCAGGAAGCAACTCAAGACCTGGCTGTTCGAGCAGTAGCGAACCCCCCTCCCCCAGCGCCTTGAGACCCTCTGGGTGAGTAGTGCGCTATATAAATGCCTTGATTGATTGATTGGCACTATTACTCATACCACTGTGGAACCCTTCCTGGCTTTCCCTGTGAAGTGTCCACTCCTGGGCACCCCCAGGGTGAAGCCAGGCATCCTAGCACTGTTGGGGCCGATGTGGAGGTTAAGCAAGCTATTGCCCAGAGTTGCAGCGTGGGGCCAATGATTAGAATAGGCACCGAGGCGAGAATTGTCAGGTCCGAGGAAATTGGGCCCAAGATACGCCGAGGTGGGAATTGAACCCTGGTCCCGGGCCAGAACTCTGCATCAGGGTCTGCCGCTCTAACCATTGAGCCACACTCCTCCACAACAGCTTGAACTGGCATCTCTTCTGGAACAGGAACCTGTGTAACTTCTTGAGGTGCGATGTGATGTAGGCTCCTCTGGGGAGGTCGAATTGGAGTCTTGCCGCTCAGTTTTGTATTGTCTGTAGTCTCTTCAGGAGGCATGTGGTGATTCCTATGTAAAGTGTGATTCTGTATTCCAGCCTGCTGGGGATGAGGACCCGCATTACGTTCCTTCTGCTGTTGACTGGGAGTTACCGGAAAATGTTTCCGCGTGTGCGTAGGGTGTGGAAGCAGGTGGATAAGACTGCGTTTACCTGTTTCTTCATAGATAGCTTGCTGACCAAGATGATGCAGAGGTTGCAGGTATGGTCTGTCAAGGCAGTGGATGGGATGGGCCAGGCTCGGCAGGCCACCATGCATTATTCCATGGCGAGGTGCTGCTCCCAAAGATGAGTACTTCTGTCCTGTTCGAGTTAAGTTTGTGACAGTTGTCCTTCATCCAATCAGCGATTTCCATCACACCTCTATTGAAGCTGGCTCTAGTGGCGGAGGGGTCTTCTGACAGCGAGGGGATGTGCTGAGTCTGGTTGGCACAGGAGATTATGTTGAATCCGTGCAATCTTAAAGTTGTTGCTAGGAGATTATGTATGTGTTGGAAGAGGGTGGGGCGAAGGGAAGATCATTAGGAGATGCCGCAGTTGATCTTCTTGGGTACCGAGGTGAACAGTGGGAGATGGTTTTTCTGGGGTCTTCAGCTGGGGTACGAGATGTTCCAATTGAGGGCATCTCCCTGTTATCTGATGTGGTAAAGTCAGTTGATGAAGATGTGATGGTAGACAGTGTTGAAAGTAGCTGACAGCTCCAGGAGGATGAGGGCTGCTGTTTCGCTGTGTTCCAGGAGGGTCTTTGGTGGCTGCAATCATGGCTTTCTCTGTGCTCTTGTTGGATTAGAATCTGGATTGAGAGGGGTCCAGGAGGTTTTTATGTTCTAGATGTTTGGTGAGTTGCTAGTTGCTTGCCTTCTCTAGAACCTTCACTGGAAAGAGTAACAGTTAGTAGTTATTCAGCTCTGCTGGGTCGGCGGATGATTTTTTCAGGAGGGGCTTCCCTTCAGCATGTTTTGAGTCTTCCAGGAAGGGGAAAGAGGCGATGGAGGCATGACTTTCTTGAGCACTTCACCAATAGTCTTGCTCTGAAGGTTGAAGATGTGGTGGGGTCAGGGTCTGTGGGTGCTCCTGAGTGCAGAGAGTTTATGATGGTGATTGTGGCTTACATTGTGAGAGGGTCCCAATGGGTGAGCTGGTGTTGTTCGCAGTTTGTGTGCATTGGTATGAGCAGGCTGATGCTGTCGGCGGCGAGAGGTTGGGGCTTGATGTTTTCCTAGATGACTGAGATCTCTTTGTGGCTACAAGGCTATTAGAGTATTCCATCCACTCAGGGTAGAATGTTCTAAATTAAAAAGGGAGAAACAGAAAGACAAACATTAAAATGTTGCGACAGAAGGCTTATACCAGCCATTATTAGACCTGAGTCACTTCATTGCTTTCAAAGGAGCTCCCAACATTCCAATGTTCTAATATACGAGTGAACATCAGCGGATTACAGAAGGAGGGCAATGAGCTCTCATTGGAGAACCTGCTGCTCGGTTTTTAGTTTATGTCTTGCTTGGAACCTATATAAAAATACCTCATGTTTGATTTTCCTAAAAGTAATGTTTAATATGAAACATGTTCTCTGAATAACTATTACAACTAAATGTAAATGTTATGCTTGAAAGCTCCGAAGACAATTTTGGGTCTAATGTACGCTACATAAAACTGCTAATAAATAAATTAGGGCCTATGGAAATAAACAGAAAATGACAAGGAGCCTACGGCAGGATCCATCTTTATACTTTAAAGGCTTTGAAGAAGAGAAGCAACACTTGCCAATGCTCTTAAACTACATTCTACACTTACAATGAATCTAGGCTGTGTTTTAGCAGGACTGCGGCTGTATTGTGACAGCCTAGGGTACAAGGTCAGCTGGCTATCAGCTGGTTCTTTCCAAGCAATGACTCTGGACTACAAAGCCATAAACAGCTCTCCCGAACTACCTCTCTATAATCCAATATGTAAACGCGTCTCATAAATAAAGAAATTGCTTTTCACTCAGTACACAGAAAGTAATGAATATTTTGAAGAGATAATGGTTTGGTGCTAATGCTTTGATAAGATAGCAAGATGACTGACCATCAGCTAGTGTCATAAATGTGTCACACCAGCAGCATTTAAGGCTTCTAATAAATGCAATGCCACTTTGGAAGTACTTTTAAAAATTAGGAACCCTTGCTATAGATTATTTAGCTGGGGATGGCAGAGTGTATTCGCATTTTCTTAATAAAGGTTGTTCCACCCACTCCTCCTAGGCATAGAATTTAGGAAAGCAGTCCCCTAAGCCTTGGTCCATTTGGATATTGCCCTGTTGCACTGTTGCTATATCCTCAGTGGTTATTTTGTGCTGCTGATTGCCGGTGGTGGGCACTGCACCTTATGTTTAGGGACCAAAGCTTATTTTTCACCATCAAACTTTGAGCAAAGATGAGAAAAACAGACAAGGGTGACGAATGAAAGCCGAGAAAGAGGAGAAAACAGTGACAAAAGGAGAAATCAGTGAAGAAAAAGAACCCATAACAGTGAGTGAAGGAGACAGGAAATGGAGAGTGGTGTAATTAAGAGGCATGAGCAGTGGTGGATCCTCGCTAAGGCAGGGATGCGTCGCCTTACAAGAAAAATAAAATGATAACAATGTTATTATCATTTTATTTTTCATTATTGGCTATGTAGGCTGGGCTTCGCTTCCCGCAGAGCAGGGTAAGGAGTGGTGGCACTCTGGTAAATGCCCATGAGAGTTTGGCCGGTCGTCTCGGGCCGGCAAACCATCATGCACACTTGGCATGTTCTCCACTGGGCTGTATTGTACAGCCTGATGGAGAACATGCCCAGCCCACCATTCTCTGGATGAGCGCCGAACCACGGCGTTCAGACCAATCACAACACTGCACTGCAGCGGTGTCATTGGTCAGGGGATTCGGAAGACTTTGTGGTTCATCAACATAGGACAAGGATGGAGGAAAGTGACTGCCGGGAAGGTAAGTGGTTTTTGTTTTTGTTTGCCTTTGCCCTTTTTAGGTTTCGCCCTGGGCGTTGCAACTGCATAGCAGTTGCTCCGCCCACGGCGAAACCTCATGATCCTACATATGGACTTTCGTTCCGCCTCTGTCTCCCATTGGCTAGGCTCCATAAATGGAGGCTAGCCATTGGGAGACAGAGGCTGTCAATCACGCTTTCTCGTGAAAACGCGATTCGGGGGTGTTTCTCTGTTTTTTTTTAAGTCCCGCCCCTTTGCCCTGGGCCGCGCTGCCATTGGCTGCCGGCCCGAGACACCCCCATGACGTCATTCCCGGGCCGCGCTGTGATTGGCTGGCCGGCCCGGGTCATCACGCCTCCCTGCAAACTTTCAGTCTGCATTAGGCTTCCAAACAGTCCTTCCCTAGTGCGACAATTACGCTCTTCATGCTATTTCGCTCTTTTAATCTTTTTTCGATCTCCGCTGCATTTTCTTTCCCTTTCTATCTCCCTCGGCCTCCTCCTTCCATCTCTTCTCTCTCCCCTCACGTTCGACCCGTCTTCATTGCCGTGGCCCCGTGTCCGCACCTCGCCCGCTGCAGCAGCTTCACTGCTGCAGTGGGGGCTTTCCGTCCGTATTCTTCAATCTCGCTCACAGGCTCATACCTCCGGGCTGCAGTGGGCCCGCTTCCCTGGTTCTCCTACTGTACCGGTGACGTCACCGCGGTGCTGACCTTGCGAAGCCTTCATTGAAGAACTTGGCGGCATTTCAAGATGAACAGACCTCGACTTGCACAAAGCCAGCATTTAGCCTCTGCTGCCGGCGTTCTCTCGAAGCCCCCGCTCTCGCCAGGCCCCCGTCCACTTGCTCAAGTCCTCTCCCCTCAAGACCGTCTGCTGCCACCTTTATTGCATGCAGCTCTACACACCTCCACTCCCCTCCTCTTATGGAACTGTGGTTTCTCCCTACCCAGCAAGCCCTACTTTCGGACCTTGAGTGGTTTAACTTGGCAGGGATGGGCATCGAGACACTGGCAGCAGTGCCAATACTGCCCTCTCCCATGCCAGCCTGGGAAACTCTGTTCTAAGAGAAGGATCGGATACAGGGTAGACACTGGCACCTGCTCTGGTCCAGCTGAGCGCAGGAGCCTCGTACACCCCAGCACCCGATGCCCACTTACAGGCACGCTGCCCCAAAAGTCACATTGTAATGCATACAGTACCCCTAAAAAACCCACACCTAGCAGAGATGAAGCCCACATTCTCATACGATCTCCGTGCACGGTGCACTACTACAATTAATTCACTACCACCAATCTACACTGTCGGTCACAACATTGCCTCACTAAACAAAGATCCCCCTCATACGATAGAGCCCCAATTCGTAAACTAACGTTATGACAACACCAATCCCATGTGCAAAAATAGCTCAGGACACACCATTACACAATACACACATAAACACACTCTAATAACACACACGGAGCCCAGCACAGTTCACGGATTTAAACTCTACCTCGATTTCACACGGAACCCGGGTAACATGCAATCCAGGTACAAATCATTCCCTGAAACACACATATCCACAAAAAATGACACATTGCCGCAAAATGAAGAGTCCCCAGTACACAAACTGCCACTTATGAATACACTAGCATAAAGCACACAGCCAACAATTCACTCATGGCAAGCACAACAACCTTCGTGCGCTGTAGCGAATATATACCATTATCTCAATATACACACCATCGCAACATAAACATCATCGCTAAGTACACATGATAACCAAATACACACAGGGGCGTACTTTGACTAAAACGCAATTAGACGAACACACAACATCACCACTGGCAGACCAGATGCCCAACACCTCTTGCCCATCTGCGGTCACTTGCTCTCTCTGCCGGTGCAACTTCACCGAGGGCACAGCGGCTCCACTAGGGCCGACTCCCAGTCGGAACTGTGCCTCAACTGGTGGAGTCTATCACAGGCGCTACCTTTGAACTGGCCCAGTGTTTCTACTCAGCTCTTACAGCCTCTGCTCTGTGGGCGCTGTCTCTCTCCCGAAGCAGTCAGTCTCTTCACTTGCGCAACATTTCCACTTATATGTCTCTTGCAGGCGCGCTGTCTCTGCGAGTATAGTCTCACGTGTTGTAGGTCTCTAAACGCGGTCTCTACAGGTGCAGTTTTTATTATTTGACAGCACCATCTCCATGGGTGTTTTCGGTGCGCGGTCTCTGCAACCTCACACAGGAAGCCACATCTACAAACATCTGAGGACAGAGCAGAAATATTTCAGAGCTCCGCTCGGATGGGGGCGAAGGAGTGAGCACCAACCACACGCCGAGCCTGGGAGAGCCGATAAGCGCCCACAGCTGCATGTTTCCTGTCAGCTCTTTAGTCACAGACACTGTATGGTCTCCACTTTTACCCTCCTCTCATTACAACAGTTCCTCTGTGTCTGCCGTGTTTCACTTCACTATTGTCGCCTTAACTTCAGCTAGAAAAGTGTTCATTGCAGCCAATTCTTGCAGCTTCTGTTCGCCTAAAGGGTCTGTTTGCTGATGTTCACGTTTTAGGGTGTTCTCTGCATGGCACAATACATGTTCACCCTTCCATTTAAATTGTCCATCTCATTATGCTAATTTATTCTCTAAACTGTGAAATATACGATCAACACCCCGCCTTATGCTTGCATGGCTTGTTTCATTTTTTCAGAGGTTAGCTAAATTGTGCAAGGTGGTAAGCACCCCCATGCTTCCATTTTAAAGATGTCAGGAGACCTCCAAGTGTTTTCAACAAGCACTGCCATCTGTGATGTACCTTCATTGTTCCTTTTAAAGAGTATGTCTTGAAATGTGTTCGTGTGCTTCAGCTAAACGCTGCAATAGAAACATCACTTCGCCCCCCCTGTCCTGTCCAGTGATGTATGTTAATAAATGAAAGTGTGCCCTTCATGAACCATAGTCATGCTTCCTTTTGTAGGGCCTGTTTAGGAGCCATGCTGCCCATGCATCGAGCATAGACAATCACCCCTTAAAGGGCCTTTATCATGATGTGTAGCTAAATTATGCAATGCAGCAGCCAAGACTCGCCTTCTCTTTAAATGAATTCTCCAGTGTTGTTGAAGTTTTTATTTAAACCGTAGACTGCGGAAACCACACTACCTGAAAGTCTATCAAGTGATGTTTGTCTTTGTGGCAAAATTCAGCTAACTCCTTGCTTCCCAATCAAAGAGCCTTGACTGATGTATATGTTTATCTAACTGAGATTCAGGAAACGGCTCCAGCATTCCCTGTTTGGCGATGCTAATGTATTTCAAACGTACGGAGAAGTGTTTTACAATAGGACATAGAAAGAGCCACAAATAAGGCAAACGGTGCACGATAGTTACTTTATTGTTCATTTTTTGGATTAAACTGGAATAGCGTGGATACAGAGGTGCAAATGTAGTACATGAAGGATAAATGTAAATGTATTTGTCATTTGTGATCGAGCGGGATTGGTGTCGGGTACCGGTATGACGTTGCCAACATGTTAGCTGTACTTTTAAAATAACAAGCGATAAAGTTTCTAAAAACAGGATATCGGTGCTGCTTCAAACGTCTTGTTCTGTGGCTCTGGGTGTGTGGGTGTGTGTGGCTCTGGGTGTGTGGGTGTGTGGCTGAGTGTGTGTGTGTGGCTCTGGGTGTGTGGGTTTGTGTGTGGCTCTGGGTGTGTGGGTGTGTGTAGCTCTGGGTGTGTGGGTGTGTGTGTGGCTCTGGGTGTGGGTGTGTGTGGCTCTTAGTGTGTGGGTGTGTGTTTGGCTCTGAGACAATGCCAATAGCTCTAACTTTTCCAAAGGCGAAACCATTGCATTGTAAATGCTTGTTCTTTATTTTCACCCCCCTCCCTCCCCACCACTACTTCCCGGTAGCAACCGCTACTGGGCATGAGGTGGATTTAACACTAGGCAGCCTTGGTATTTCGCAATCTCAGCATTTAGAAGCGTTGGTGGCACTTATTTATTTATGAATATATATATTTGCGTATGCATTTATTGCAAATCCTGACATTCCCGCCAGGTTCACCTAAGCCCAGCAGTCTGGACATGTTGTGGTTTCATGTGTAGGATTTAACACTCCTCAATGTCCTTCTGTCTGTCACTCAAGCGGTTGTGAAACAGCATGTCTAGCGATAAGTACAAATATGCAATAACTTCAACCAATTCACTCAAATGGAACCGACCAGTTGTTTATTGCCCGATAAATAACGTGCATCGTGTGAAAAGCTGCACTAAATCTTTTAACCCATTGTTTTCATGAAGACAATGAGCATAATTAGAGCTCAGTCACCAGGAGGCGCCTTACACTACAGAAGGATGACAGTTCCAAAAGGTTTAACGAGGCACACGAAAAAACTCTTTTTCCATAATTGCTTGTAAGCTGTGCGAGTTTGGTGTGCGATTTTGTGAAAAAGAATGCCAGTGACAAATCAACTTTAAAAAAGAAAAAGTCTATTTATTTTAGAATTAAAATGAAAATATTTCTTTTGCAAATTTGTCTTGTGAAGTGTAGAATACAAGGGATCACTGAAATAATATCGACTACCAAAATATCGACTACCCAAAATATCGACGAGAAAATATCTACAACCAAAATATCGAGTTTGTATGTACAAACAGGTAAGTACAAAAATATCGAGTACAAAATATCGTGTACAAAAATATAGTTGTAAAAAATATCGACTTTAATAAAAACAATGTTTAATTACATTAATATAAAAAATTAACTACTAAAATATAATTAACAATACTTAAAATAACTTTTAATAATTAAATAATTAATGAAAGTAAAAAAATAATATTTTTTAATCATATTTCTTAAAACATATATATATATAGTAACAAAATTTAATTAAATAATAGCCAATATTATTAACGTACAAATACAAAAGAGTAAAAATTACTATTCCCACTGCAAAGAGTGCAACAGTGGATATATGACGTTACAACGCAACTTTTACAACGCACTACCATTACAACGTAAGTATTGGTAAGTATATAATAATTTTTTTTAATTTAAATTATTTAAAATTATTTAAATATAATTTAATTTAATTTCATAAAATTAAATTAATGTAAATTTAATTTTACTTTATTTTTACACTGTACCCCTGTACCCCTGTACCCCAAAACTGACCCTGAACCCTAAAAAAAACCTTTACCCAAAAACCCAAAACTGACCCTGAACCCTAAAAAAAACCTTTACCCAAAAACCAAAAACTGACCCTGAACCCTAAAAATACCCCTTTACCCAAAAACTAAAAACTGACCCTGAACCCTAAAAATACCCCTGTACCCAAAAACTAAAAACTGACCCTGAACCCTTAAAATACCCCTTTACCCAAAAACTAAAAACTGACCCTGAACCCTAAAAATACCCCTTTACCCAAAAACTAAAAACTGACCCTGAACCCTAAAAATACCCCTTTACCCAAAAACTAAAAACTGACCCTGAACCCTTAAAATACCCCTTTACCCAAAAACTAAAAACTGACCCTGAACCCTAAAAATACCCCTTTACCCACAAACTAAAAACTGACCCTGAACCCTAAAAATACCCCTTTACCCAAAAACTAAAAACTGACCCTGAACCCTAAAAATACCCCTTTACCCAAAAACTAAAAACTGACCCTGAACCTTTAAAATACCCCTTTACCCAAAAACTAAAAACTGACTCTGAACCCTAAAAATACCCCTTTACCCAAGAACTAAAAACTGACCCTGAACCCTTAAAATACCCCTTTACCCAAAAACTAAAAACTGACCCTGAACCCTAAAAATACCCCTTTACCCAAAAACTAAAAACTGACCCTAAACCCTAAAAATACCCCTTTACCCAAAAACTAAAAACTGACCCTGAACCCTAAAAATACCCCTTTACCCAAAAAATAAAAACTGACCCTGAACCCTAAAAATACCCCTTTAATTTAACATAATTAGCAATTAATCAATTAAATTAAATTAATTACCAATTACATTTTAATTAATTAACAAATATTATTTAATTACCAATTAAATAAATATTACTACCAATTCATACATTTACATATTTAATCAATAATAATTAAATTACTTCCCACCCTATTCCCCTATAAACCCACAACCCGCTACAGGAAATACATTATTTTAATTTACATAATTAGCAATTAATCAATTAAATTAAATTAATTACCAATTAAATTTTAAATAATTAACATATAATATTTAATTACCAATTAATTAATTATTACTACCAATTAATAAATTTACATATTTAATTAATTATAATTAAATTACTTCCCACCCTATTCCCCTATAAACCTACAACCCGCTACAGAATAAAATTACACAATAATTTTAAAAAAATCATTAATTAATAATAATTATAACATAAAATGACACTTTTCACACATATTATAACATAAAAACACTATAAATAATTACATATTATATAAAAAAAGATATTTTTTACTTTTGATATTATTTACAGTCGATATTACTTCACTTACCTTAAAAACGATATTTTGGCTGTCGATATTCTGTCCTGTCGATATTTTCTCCAAACGATATTTAAAACTCTATATTTTGTCCATTCGATATTGTGGAGTCGATATTATGTCTGTGCACCGAATACAAGACAGGCTTCCATATTCTCACAAATAAAAAAAACACATTCTAAATGCAAAATACTGTGCTAACAGAAGGACATTTGGAGACAGAAAATACAGTCACAAAAAGAGAGAATTTCACCCTCTCAGAAACTACTGCACTCCTTCTGGCTACCCTGAAGTTACCTCTGCTTTACGGCTCACGTTTGAAGAGTCCTTTGAGCAAGTTGAAGAGAAATGAAGGACCTGACAAGCAGCCTTCCTGCTCTGTGGATGCTGATCAGCTGCTGCACCGCAAAAAGAAGAGGCTCGGAAGCGGTGATGCAAAGTTCTTTATGGAAGTGGAAGATGTTTTCGACAGGCCTTGTCTCAGGGAGGACAGAGGCAGTCACATGCGAGAGCACATCTTCCTTCTCTTCAGCTCTTCCCCAAGGCTGGTGAAATCCCAATTCATCAGTGAAAGCGTGCCTCAGTTTTTGCACTAGCTTCTAACCACAACAAATACCTGAGAGAAACAATTACATGAAAGTGGACGTTGATGTGGGTGTATGAGGAAAAGTGGAAACCATTCAAAAATAACCGAAGACTTTTCATGAGTACCCTAGAAAAGCATGGATCGGATTCACGGGAGCACACGGTCGAATAGAAATGGTGGATTGCAGCAAGACTTAAAAATGTACTTTGTCAGCCTGTAAAAATGA
The DNA here is from genome assembly GCF_964261635.1 of Lissotriton helveticus. NCBI lineage: Eukaryota > Metazoa > Chordata > Amphibia > Caudata > Salamandridae > Lissotriton > Lissotriton helveticus. The sequence continues at coordinate 575,418,155 of NC_136061.1, forward strand.
GAATGCTACAGACCCCCTTTCTCCAGATTCAGATGCGGAGGAAGCTGAATTCGCCTTTGACTTGAGGCCTGCTGTGATAAAGTCAATGTCCACCTTCTACCTGACACATCATGATGACAATGACTGACCCACATACATGCAACTAACAATGCAACCTTTCAATTACACTGTGGCGGTTTATCATTATGGGCAACAAGACTCTGCCCCCTCATTTTTGCAAAGCATGATGAGTGTTTGTAAGCCTGAATAAAGGTCAGCCGCACAGATGCTCACCATAACCCAGTTGCTTTACATGTGCCAATGCATAGGCTCTTTGGCCTGAACCGAGGTTTGCCAGGCTGAATATCTCACTGCCCTGAGAGACATCATCAGCTCGGAAAAGTCCTGCAAGGATACTCCCCCTCATGATGATGGTAAGCATCACTGTTAGAGTTGGCCTTGGGGCTTCTGGTTTAAGTCCCTTTTGCCACACTTTAGAGAGTAGAGTAGGATCAGCAACTCTTCCTGACCCCACCACACTCTGTGAACATTTAGAGAAGGCACTCCTCTCATTCGCTGGTCCATGACAAGGTTAACCAATGAGATTAGGTGGCTGCATCTTCCATTTATTTCCTTTTCCTCCCCACAAGCCTGCAGCTGCATCCCAACTTTCATGCTTCTTTCATCCTCCACCAGCTGGTCCTGCTGTCACCCTCCTCCGCCCAGTAAGTACTTATTAAATGTTTGATTGTAGGTGTATATGGATGTATGTGTATTCATAAATGGCTGTCAGTGGGTGCGCTTGTAGATGGGTGGATGGGCTGCACCAGTGGCCTTCTGGGAACACCTTTGGGTCTCCACACTTATTATTTTACAAATTGAATACTGTCTGTAAGGATAATGACACCACATGCGGGGCCTGTCGATGGCTTGGATAGCAGATTTCTGTTTGTGCGATGTAAACCTTCAGATGTGAGACTTTGAGGTTGACTCAACCGTTCTTCCTTTGTAACCAGAAGTACTGTCTGTCCAGTGACATTAACAGAGTGATTAGTGGAACCCTGCATTATGTTCCCCTGAGAAAGGACCGTTACCTGAGGACCTAATTAGCGATATACATAATTCATTTGCTCCAAACTGTGCTTTGTCTTTGTCTCAGTTACAAAGCCAGTCAATCCAATGTCTTTAATTTGCCCTGCCTGCCTGTCACTAAGTGACGTTGCATCTCTTTCCAGGAAGGGATGCAGTTGGCAGCAGGTGTGTGTTTGCATCACATCCAGGCACCCCTTCTGTCATTTCTTTCACAGTTCGGAGTTCTGTTTTCGTCCTTAACCATGGCTGCCATGGCACTTAGAATGTGGCGGGCTGGTTGCTAACGAGGACCCGAGCTCGTGCCCCCGTGGCGAGGCGCCAGTTAGGCTCCATCTGCCTCAGCTGCCTGTTGGCACAACCAGCTCCACGTACCCTTCCAGAGATGCTGACTCTTTTCGTTTCCTTTGAAATCACAGTATGGTTCGAAAATCTCTTTCTGTTAAACCCTGAGTTTAAATATAAATATGGATGAATTTTGCGGATTTGTGGTCCGCAAATTCGTGTGAAATTGCAAAAAAATCCTTCTTTGCTATGTCTCCACTTCACACTTGCATGCAACACAGACAGTGCTGAACGGACAGCTCCTGTTTGGCTCGAGTGCTGCGTCATCGTCGACCGGCTGCAATGGGAGCTACTCTCTATGGGGCTGTGATATCCGCGTGGGGCAGTCCACGAGGCATGAGGTTGCGGGGATATGGCGCGACAGTAGGGTTGCCATTGGGCAATCAGTAAGTGCTAGCTCGTTGGGTAAATGTATAGTGCTTTTCCTACACTGCAGCTGCGTAAAGGCCCACAAGATTTGCCTCCAGTAACCGTGTGTGAAGACCTCCCTCATGGATTACAGCTAATTTAATCTCGGCATGTGCAAAAAAAAAAAAATAGTAATCCGTCCGCGAGCGGATTTGCGGATTATTTGGCAATTTCGTGAGGTTCGCGGATCCCGAAAATCCAAAAATTCCGCTAGCGGAACAGATTTTTGGCCCATACTTATTTAAATATAGACCACAAAGTACTTTTATAACTACTACTAATAACCTTTTGCTTGTCACATACCCAGTGCTTAATTTGTGCTGATGGTTTCTGGTGCTCAACACTGGCACTTAATCATCAATTCCAGCGCTTTTAGCTTGAACTTGACCCAAAGGTATTTGAGTTCTTTTTATGATCACCAGTTAAGGACACATTCATTGTTGGCAGGCACGGGGAGATTAGGGGCCAGATGTACGACGGAAAATTGCATGCGCAAACAAGTTTGCGACCCATTTGCGCGTGCAATTTTCCTCTGGACCATGTACTAACACTAGTTTGCGAGTCGCAAAATAGTGTTTTGCTACTTGCTATTAGGAATGGGCGTTCCCTTCCTCGTAGCGTCTCACAAGCCATGTACGAATGTTTGGCAACCGCAAATGCCGTCGCAAAACATTCGCAATTTACTGCCCTCTTCAAGAGGGTAGTAATGCAGTTGCAAATGGGAAGGTGTCCCCAGGAGACCCCTTCCCCTTTGCAAATGCAGGGGAAAGTATTTTTCAGGGGCAGGCAGTGACCATTACCTGCCCTTAAAAAATGAAACAAAAACGTTTAATTTTTTTTAAAAATGCATCCCGTTTACCTACAAGGAAAACGGGCTGCATTTTTTCAACAAAACGGCTTTATTGATTAGCAGTCCCAGACATGGAGGTCTGCTGAGCCCAGCAAGACACCATCCCTGGGAGGGCCAGCCATTCTCAATAGGGTCGCATTTTGCGAGTGTCTCATTAATATTCATGAGGCTCGCATTTTGTGACCCCATTGGAAATCCCAATCAGTGTCTCTGACACTGTTGTACATTGTAAATTGCGACTCACAATTTGCGACTCTCAATCAAGCACAAATTGCGATTCGCAATTTACACTGGTCGCACATTTGGCCCTAAGAGATTTGCGCAGAATCACAGGATGTGGAACCTGCACCAAGACTCGAACCTGGTTGTCCAGTGCCAAAGTCATGGCCCTTACGCCACATCCTCTCCCCAGCTGCAGGGTTTCATCATTAGCAGATGGTTCTGTTATAGGTGGCGCTTATAATAGCAATGGGCTGGTGCAAGCTGCCTCCTGATGAGAGCCCCGGCACTAACTTTTTCACAAATTAACCACTGCACATACCACATGAGTTGTCTCTTGACATTTCATTATGCATTATTTTTTTACGTTTTCTATATCTCGAACTCAACTCAAAGGTGTTGGAGCACTTTACATGAGAACAGTTAACCACAAGATCACACAGGTTGCACCAGATATTCACACAGTCACATTCATGTTTTTTTAGGCACAGTAAATTAAGTGATTATCCCAGAATCGCAAGATGTAGAGCCAGCACCGAGACTTGAACCTGGTTCCCCAGTTCCTAAGCTCTCAGCCCAGGCCATCAAGCCACATCCTCTCCCTCAGTATATTATTGCCAATTTCACTGCTCATCGTGTTATCAACCAATTGAAAATAAAATGATCCATCAGCCTCACATAAATAAAACATGCGTCCTGCATTTCAACGCAGATGCCTATAAACAAGGCTTGGCATTTGCAATGAGACCAATCATGCCGAGTCGTGAAAATGAGTCTGAGAGAACACAATACTTACGAAAATGAACTTCCCCAAATGCTAATAGATGACCAAAACACGTTGGCAACAATGGCTATGCTAAGTACATGCAAAGGTCCCAAAACCAGAAAAGGGCTGTTTGAGAGTTGGCATTGGTCCAGTGCACTGCCTACACCGAGGCAAACTTTTTTTTTAATATTCAGGAAGTAGACGAGGTCCAGAGGAGATCCCTTCCCTTTCTGAGAATGAGTTACCACCTCCTTTGAGGTGCTGGTAACTTCCCAATATTTTGTCACCGGCATTGCTTCACAAACCATCAACACATCTGGTACTGAATCACAATTTGGACGAAAAGCCCTAATCTAAACATGTGCCTCCCAAAATTGCGATTCGAAATAACTAAACTCATTTTGCAATTAGGTAAGCCTTTACTGAATCACAAAATGGATTTTGTGAATACCAAAAAGTCAAAAAATGTGTGGTCGCAAAACATTTAATTTTGTGAATGGCAGGGTTTGTGATGGCAAAATGGCTTAGTATGCCTTAGAGCACAGGGTCTTCTCTTAGAGATGAGTACTAAGGAGGTTATAAGGATAGGGCACAGACTTTTGTCCGTCCGCCATCCAATCGTATTTGGGACCGCCCTCCTACAAGGCGGCAGTCCCACAGTGCAAATTAGAATGTGACCGCCATGGTGGCGGTCACTGTGCCATATTGTGTATTGCGGGGGTGCTGCGCTCTGCAGCAGCCGTCGCAAGACAAAACAGACATCCCTCACATATACCAGCAGTACGTGGCAGGCACCATGCGGTGTCTATCACATGGTTTAGGGATATGTAGGGGTGCACCATAGGTGCTCCCCAGGGCCTATGTCCCCGGCTTAGAGGGTTAGGGAAGCCTGCTACGGGCCTCCAAAGGCATTTCCGCCTGCTGTTTTTCTGCGGTTTGACCGTAGCAGAACGACTGGCCGAAAGGGATATTGTATTCCCAATGGCGGTGCCTGACAGGCACCTCTGCCATTCTGGGACTACAGGGAGGTCCGATAGGCGGTCGAATAAAGCCTGCCTGTTGGGACTGTGGCGGTTGGTGTTTCCGACCGCCACCCGTCCAGAAGCCTTTGTAATATGGCGGATGGAGATCCCTGTTACAATGGCCGAGGGACCGCCACTGACTGCCTGTCATTGGCAGTCCTTCGGCCATCGTAATCAGCCTCTTAGTGTAAGAATCAAGAAATGGATGCCTATACATAGTTTGTGGAAATTCATACAAGAGTACCCGAAGAGTAGAGGGGATTTGGTCTAGAGGTAGTAGGGTTCAATGTTAAGTTGCCATAAGGTGAGTATGGTTGCCTTATCTTATGTACTTATCTTATCTGCTTTTCTGTATGTTCTATTAGAAATCAATAAAAATGACTCAAACTAAAGATGATTGAACATTTTGAAAAGCCATTGGAAACTAATGACAGTGCAAAGCTAAGGCATGTAAGGCCACAGAGAACGCCAGTCCCCGGACACACAACAGAATACAAACACACACTCACAGTTTTATGGTGCTAACAACAATAGTGTTTGTCTGGTTTATTTAAAACTGTCATATGGATGCAGCCACAATATATACAGATCGACTAAACGATGCTACCAACACCTGCCATAAAATGTCTGGCCTTTGTGTTGCAAGACAGCCTTATATTGTCAGGTATTGTTACACACTCTCAAATGAGTTGTAACACTTACAAGTAATAAAAATAAAAGCAGAGGCGGTTTAGCCAATCTGACCTGGGGGGGGGGCAGTGTGGAGAAAAAAGTAATACAAATAAAAAAATAAACTTCTGCTCCTGCGCCGCGATGCTTCTCTGCTCCTGGCACTACATTACCCAGAAGCACAGGCTCTCAGACTCCCCAAGCAAAGCCAACACTGCTCTGATGCTATTACTCCCAGCATGAGAGCAACACTGATATTGAGTGGAGGGGGCCGGTCTCACGCTCCAGTAAGGAGTGGGAGCCAGTACCCTGAGCACTGGGGATATCGCAAAGGGAACAGCCCGGAGATATCCACCTGCGCATTGCGGTTTGGCCAGCGGTAGATGGCCGACCAAAATAACATGTGCACTTTCAGTGTTTACCACCACTCCTCCCCTGCTGCTGACGCGATATGGCCCGCTCCGCCCTAGACTTGCGGATTAGAAGTCATAAATAAAATAACAATAATATTGTTTTACTGTCATTTTATTTTTCTTCTGTCTGCTGCGTTTCAGCAGTGAGGCAACGCTCCTCCGCAATAGCAGAGGAGCAGCTCCTAAATACAATCTATCTATAATTACATTGTCAAACCAATGGAATAGATCCAATAACAATTTAGATCAAGCACACATCGAGAACAAGTTATTTTCAGATTTTTCAATCTCAGGCAAACCTCCCATGGTACTGACTCTGCACCAGCCCAAACCACCATTTGGAGATGCCATCCTGTGAAGAGCATGTCTGACTTCTCTGTTAGCCAGAGTATTCAGTTAAAATATTGATTTAGAAATGTTGATTTACACAAATTTTGAGTTTTAAATATTGTGACAAAAATATCCCCAGCAAGAATATCGTGGTCAAGAATATCGAATGTAAGGTAAGAAATATCGATTTCAAAAATATAGAAGTCATTAATATCATTTTCAAAAATATAGTCATTTAAAATATCGATTTTTTAATTAGTGTTAGGTATTTTAGTATATATTCTAAATGTATGTGATGTATTTTTTGTATAAGTATTGTTTATGTTTTTTAATATATGAATTACATTTTTTGTCATTATTAATATTATTTGTCTTAATTTTTGCATTTTTTAGTTCTGTAGCGGGTAGTGGGTTTAGAGGGGAATAGGGTGGGAAGTAATTTATTTATAATAAATTAATGAATATTTTTATTTATTAATATTTATTAAATTGAGATTGTCTATTGGTAATTGTTTTTTTATTTTTCTGGGGAACTTTTATGTGTGGGTTGTGGGGTTTATAGGGGTATAAGGTGGAAAGTAATTTATAGGTAATTCATAATTAATTAGTAGTTAATGATAATTAATTAATTAATAATTATGGTAAATTTGTAATAAATTTTAGGTGTGGTGTGGGGTTTATATTGGTAAAGTTTGGGAAGTATTTTTTTTAATTAAGTAATAATTAGTTGGTAATTAATAATAAATAATTGATAATTTTGTTAAGTGTTTATTTATATTTTTGGCGGTGTGGGTTTTAGGTTTATAGGAGTAAATGTTTAATTAATTAATAATTAGTTGGTAATTAATATTAATTCATTAATTGATAATTAAATATGGAAATTGTGTAATTAATTTTATTTTAGGGTTGTGGGGTTTTTAGGGATAAAGGGTGGGAAGTAATATGTTTTTAATTAATTAATAATTCCTTGATAATTAATATGTATTAATGAATTGATAATTAAGGGTGGAAGTTAATTTTAATGTGTTTTAATTTTTTTATAAATAGTGTTTGTTTAATTGATAATTATTCAACATCTTTTTTAATTTTGGTTGTGAGTTGTATGGTGTTATAGGATAGGAAGAAAAAAGTTATGTAATAATTAATGCTTTTGTTAATGAATAATTTCTAAATAAAAATATTTCTTTGAAAATTATTTTTTTCTTTTACTTCATAGAATACTTGTAGGGATTTGAGATATGTATTTAACGTTATAATACATTTTTTGTTTACATTTCTAATATTAAAGATTTTTCTTTTAACATATTCATATATATTTTTTTACTTTAAAAAAAAATATTTGTATTTTTGTTGACGATATTTTTTTTGTTTTTAATTTGGAACTGACTGGAGTGGGAGTAGTAAATTTTACCCGAATGCAATCCAACACTTTCCCTACTGTTGCACTCACTGGAGTGGGAATAGTAAATGTTTTCCCTCCGCTATGCAACACTTTCCCTACTGTTGCACTCACTGGAGAGAGAATAGTAATTTTTACCCCCCCCCCTATCCAACACTTTCCCTACTGTTGCACTCACTGGAGTGGGAATAGTACATTTTACACCTCTGCCACCCAACATTCTCCCTACTGTTGCGCTCACTGGAGTGGAAATAGTAATTTTTACCCCTCTGCTTACCAACTCTTTCATTACTGTTGCGCTCACTGGGGTGGGAATAGTAATTTTTACCCCTCTGCTATCCAACACTTTCCCTACTGTTGCACTCATTGGACTAGGAATAGTAATTTTTACCCCTCTGCAATCTGACACTTTCCCTACTGTTGGACTGACTGGACTGGAAATATTAAATTTTACCCCTCTGCTCTTTGACAGTTTCCTTTGTGATGTATTGGCTGGAATGGGTGCAGTAAAATATTTTCTATGTGTAATTTATCTCTTTTACTACTGTTGCAGTTATTTGAGGGAGATTTGTACATTTTATCTTTATCCAGAATTAATATTTAAGTGTTGTGCTAAATGGGAGTGGTAAATTGTTTATGTATTTACTTTAACAGTTTGCGTAGTTTTTTTAAAATTGTAGTGGGAATAGTATTTGTATTAAATGTTATAATTCATTTTGTATTGTCATATTTATATTACATTTTGTTTATTTTAAATGATAATATTTTTGATTGTTAATTGGAATTTTTTTTTTACTATGTTTAAAGATTTTTAAATAGTTTAATGTTGAAATGTAATTCGATTTTTTATTAGATTTTATGGTATTGGTATATGTATATGTATGTATATTTATTTGTTATATTTTTATATAATTTAAAAATGATAAAATACATAAAAATTATTAGTTCAATAACTGTTTTAAAGTAAATATATTTATATTAATATATATGTGTGTTTAACTTTTTTTTATTATGTTTAATTGTTATATTTGTTAAATTGTATATTAAATCATTTTTGCATACATTTTATTTTTAATATCTATATAAAATGATTTTTTGATACAACTATATGACAATGATATATATTTTTCAATATTTTTGTACTTACGTTTATAAATATAGGATGATGATGTTTTTGACATCGATATTTATAACTCAATATTGTGGTATGGGGATATTTTAGGTGTCGATATTCTGTCATAGCTAAATGGATTTTATGAGGGCCTAGTCTGGTATTTATCTTTAGAGCAACTATATAATCCTGGGGGGAACCCAAGTTAGGACCTCATGAAGCTGGCAGAAGGGTCGAGGTAAATCATGCCCCTCAGGGGCCTTATACCACAAAGTGCCCAAGGGTACAACAAACGTTTGTGCTCGCCTTACACGCTCCAGGGCACTTTGTTATTACGGAAGTGGCCTCAGATACTTTTGGGGCACCTTTTGTGATACCAATAGCACTGGTGCACATTTAGCACCAGTGCTATCTTCAGGGGCCGTTACCTCATTGGCATGGGGGCGTGTCCCATGCAAATGAGGGAATCCCTTTGCCTCTACGTCCACACAGTATGACAGACACGGATGCAGAGGCAAAGAAGCTCTCGGAGGTGTATTAACAGTGTGCTCCCTGAGAGAAGCACTCTTGAGTGTGGAAAGGGGGTCCGATGGATCCCCCAGACATCTCCATGCAAGCAGGTGCCATCATTGACGGCACCTGCCTGCAAGGTGATCGCTAATCCTCCTTAAATGAAAGCACTATGAAAACACAGAGCGGATTTCAAACAGGCGCTCTGTTTTTCACATGAATGCACTGCCCCCAGGGCACTGCGAGTTCGTGGCTGCCCTGAGGGCAGTGCATTCATCATAGTACGGCACAATTTCCTTCATTGCACGGGGCGCACCATTTTAAAGGTGCACCCAGCGCAATGAAAGAGAATGTGCTGCATGTATCATGCGGCCCCTGGTGTGCAGAGAAGATAGTGTTGCAGCATACCTGTCCAATAGCATCAATTCTAGCATCACACTGAGGAGCCACAGATACACACATTTATATGTAGCCCAGGAGCAGGGACCGGTCGGCCATTTTGCCCCTCTGGGGTTTCACTGGTAGCCTGAAGGCTGGGGGCTGCTTTCAGACTAGGATGGGCTGACATGGCCCAAGGACATGGCCCAAGGACACCACCCATTTTAGTCATGGCCTCCTGGATAGGGTGACCAGGCTTCCCGGTTTTGCCAGGACGGTCCCCGTTTTTCACCTGCCGTCCCAGCAAATTTCAAGAAATTTAGCTCATGTCCCGCTTTTTGGAGAGGGTCGACTGAAAACGGTGGGAGGTGTTTTTATGTTTTACAAAGCAGGGAAAGTTATAAGTTGTTTCAAGAATGCAATTTAATTAACAGGCAAGCTACTGGGTTTAAAAATTACATTTTATATATGTTATTACTGCCTGTTCTGTAATTCTCTGCTAAGGAGCGCTCTCATCGCTTGAAGTAAAATTGTAGTCCTTCTTCTATTTTTGTGAAATGTCCCGGTTTTTGGCTTTAAAATTCTGGTCACCCTACTCCTGGAGTGCGGGATGGTTTGAACATTTTTCACAAGGATGATTTTGCTTTCCAGCCCGGCCACAACCAGAAGTCACTAATAAATAACATATATATGACGCTGTGCCACCCGCAGTCCGCCACTGACCCAGGGCAAGCTAAGCAAAAGCACAGCTGTCGCGTGGCCCCAAGTCGAGCTAGAATGGAAACACTTTACTTTGGAAAGCAACACGCGGTGGAGAAGGCACGAGAGGGCGGACCGTGGCTGTCAACCTATAGTTTGCCCGTACTACATATTTTACAACGTTCACCTCCAAAAGAGATTGGCAAAGGCAAATGCAATAATAAATGAATCTGGCTTACTCTATTTGCGCACACACACCACGTTTTACAGCTCTGCGTATTTTGTAACACAAACATCTGAATATAATTTAAGCGAGGCAAACCTTCGACGGGCGCACTAACAAGCAGGCGCTACACTAAGAAGACCTCGTTTGGATTGTGCTGCATTTCAGCAGCTTTTTTAAAATTCCCGTTGTGTCTGCCTAATTGCATTTTTGATTTAATACTTTTTACCCTGTTTTTAAAACGTTAAAATTGGCCTACAACTTACTGCACTCTGCCCCGCTCACTGCACATAATTTGGATACCAAGCACCGCGCTTTGCGGGTCCCTGCCCACGTCTCGGATTAGTGGCCATCTTAGGTGGGGCTGACGACGCCAGGCGTTCTGCGCGGTCTAGTCTCGGAGGCTGGACGCACATTTAAGCGAGCCATGCTGACGCGCAGCATCATCGCGCAGCGGGATTGCCGGACTTCCGCCGGAGTTACGCCTGAGTTCAGCCCGTCTGCGCCCGTCCGCACTGAGGACGGGCTGCAGGACGGGCTGTCCTCTGCCAACATGTCCTCAGGTATGTTAACTCGGGCTGACCGCGTACATTATACCTCCATGGCTCTACATTCACTGCGATCCCCCACCCCCACTACTTGCCCCTTATGCATTTTGCCCTCTCATTACTTTACATGTGCTGGTTGCGGTTTTTCCACCGGCAAAATGCAGCTCTCTAAGACGCAATTAAACATAAAGCATTACCGGGGGAAAAGGAAGCCTACCAAGGGCCGTACTTCATCTTTTTCTCCTCTCCATTTTTGGAGTTTAAACTGTAGATCGCTTCCCAAGAACAAATCAAACATCTATGATTTCATAAGTGATGAATCTCCTGATGCAGTGTTCCTGACCGAGACCTGGCTACATGCTAGCTCGGGTCCGGATATTGCTGCAGCCATCCCTCCCAACTATGTCGCGTTGCATCAGGACAGACCCTCCGGTAAAAGTGGTGGAGGAATCGCAATCATCTTTAAATCTATCTATCAATGCAAACTGGAACATTTACATCTTCCAGGTAGTGAGGCAGCATTATTTAAACTGATGATTAACTCCCGACTGACGCTTTCCGGTCTGCTAATTTATCGGCCGCCCGGGAACGCAGCTTCGTGGATTCCCTCACTCGTTGATTGCCTTTCTGCAACACTATTGAAATCGAACAATTTCACTATTCTTGGTGACTTAAACATCCACTTAGAAGATGTTAATAACCCCCTGAATAAATCTTTTTTATCTGATCTTGAGGTCTTTAATCTCAAACTTTGTAATTCAGGGGCTACCCATCTCGCAGGCCACCTCTTGGACCCTATCATTTCTACTCTTTCGCTCGATTGTACTCAATCAGCGCGTCCGCTACATTGGTCTGATCACTATGCGATACACTTTATGCTACCACCTGGTCTTTTTTCGGCCAGTGTTCATGTGGAGGAAAGTAAATCGTCCTATCGATGGGACAGGCTTGACATGGTTGCTTTTAATCAGCGTCTGACTGAGTCAATTCCGGCTTCTATCAAGACAGAGCAGGACCTGAACTTTCCCATTTCTTGTTGGCTGACAGACGCAGTGACTGCTCTTACCCCTCGCTCGAGTAGCAAATACAGATCCCTGCGCCCCCCTGCACCTTGGTTCTCTGAAGAGTTGAAAACCCAACGCGCTAAATGCAAAGCCCTGGAGAGGAAGTGGAGGATTTCATACTCCGCTCCTTGCAAGGTGACTTATAAAGACGGGCTGAAAGCCTATCATGCAAATTGCAAACGTGCCAAGGCCACATACATTGCTTCTACCATTACCCAAGCGCAAAATTGTCCTCGGACTCTTTTCGCCACTGTAAAGAAACTCACAGGAGCAGATACCATCCTCTCCTTGCCGGCTTTGAATGGCACACAATGTAATGCCATTGCGGACTTCTTTATATCCAAGGTTGAGGGTATCTATCAATCTTTGGCCTCCCTTTCACTGCCAATTGATTCCCCTCAACCTGGCTCCTCTTGCAGTGTTTTTTTCTCTCCCACTGTATTCATTCATAACTGGTTACCATTTGATGACTCCTCCTTCCTGTCTTGTCTAAATAGTATCAGGTCAGGTTCCCCTCGGGACCCAGTTCCTATGAAGATACTAAAACAACTGGACCTTGAACCACGAAGATTCTTAATGAGGCTACTAAACATCTCTCTTATTGAATCTCGGGTGGCACAGGATTGGAAACATGCCATGGTCGTCCCTTTGCTCAAAAAATCTGGTGCGGACATTACAAACCTTGCCAACTTTAGGCCTATATCCCTGCTGCCAGCCTGCTCCAAAATATTGGAACGCCATGTTAACACCCAGCTCAATGAGTTTGTTGAAAACGTGGGATATCTCCATCCATCCCAATCAGGCTTTCGCGCTAATTACTCCACCGAATCCGCACTCCTTGGGGTGACTGAGCGACTCCGACACGGTATCGACAGCGGTGAGACCTTTGCGCTTATTCTTCTTGATTTAAGCGCTGCATTCGATACCGTGTCTCATTCCACTCTTTTGGAGTCCCTCCGCTCCCTTGGTGTTGATGGATCTGCGCTTGCCTGGGTGGCCTCATTTCTTAATGAGCGCACCTTTCAGGTTTTCTCAAACAAGGCTGAATCTGCGATTTATTCTTAAGCTTACGGCGTCCCTCAAGGGTCTATATTAAGCCCATTGTTGTTTAATATTTACATCAGACCTCTTGCCTCCATCGTAGAGGATGCCGGTCTGTCTATATATTCATATGCAGACGACACGCAGATTGTGTTCTCTCTTTCTAGCAGCAGGGTTCAGGAAGCCTCTGCCCTTAAAGTTGGCCTATCTCGTGTTGCAGCTTGGATGCAAGATCATCTGCTGAAGCTTAACGGAGAGAAGACGGAGGTTATTATACTAGGCAAGCATAAAGATCTGTGGGGCTCTAGACACTGGCCATGTGACATGGGTCCTCTGCCTACCCCTGTGCCTGTTGTTCGTAACCTCGGATTCCTGATTGACGACAAACTTTCGATGAGGCAGCAGGTGACCAAGGTTGCTGCAGTCTGTTTTAACACCTTACGATGGCTGCAGAAGATCTTATGGATGCTGCCTGAGTCCACCCGAAGAACTGTCGTCCAGGCCCTTGTGATGTCTCGCATTGACTATGGCAATGTGCTTTATCTGGGAGCGGATAAAGCAACAATTAATAAACTCCAAGTGGTACAGAATTCAGCTGCTCGCCTCTTGCGTAATGTTCCACGGAGAACGTCCGCAATGCAAGCCTTGCGCGACCTGCACTGGCTGAGAATTTCAGATCGCGTTACTTTTAAAACACTGTGTCTTCTGTTTAAGATCCGTCAGGGTTCTGCCCCTACCTACCTGCAGAACCTTGCCCAGCCTTATCTACCTGGCCGTTCTTTAAGGTCATCTAATAATGGCAATTTTTTGACTCCAAGAATCCGACTAGCAAAAATGGCAGGCCGTTCATTCGCATATCTTGGACCAAAGACGTGGAATGCTCTCCCGCTGGCGTTAAAAACAGAAACTAATCTTCTGGCTTTTCGTAAAAAGTTGAAGACTTTTCTGTTTTGATTTCCTCCTTTTCGTGATCTCTTTTTTGCACCTGCTTGATCTCCTTCTTCAGTCTGTCCCTGGCGCCGGGAAACCCACTGCGGGTAGCTGTGCGCAATACAAATTCAATAAAATAAATAAATAAAATAAATAAATAATGGAAACAAACGCACTCCTTTCCCTGGCCTCTCGCCCTTGAGGTGTTACAAATAGAAGAGCGCTGTGGATGTCGGCACTGTTGCCACGCGAGTTAAAAAAAACATCTGAATGTGGCAGCAAGAGGGGTAATAGTAACAACAATAACCCATGAAAATAAACAAGCACGTATTACTAATCTACTACTCTGATCGTGTTTTCCAGAGTTACGTGCTACTCACTGTAAGTGCTTCAATGCCTCAGCGGCAGTAAGAAGCGCTATATAAATACAATGTACTTGTAATTATCACCGTAGCTGGCAGGTCTCGGCATGACCCATCGGGTCATACCTCTGCAAGTTGCACCCTCCCAACAGATATTTAGCAGGCTGCTAGACCCTTCACTAGGTGCAGATTAAACATTAAACCCCCCACAATTCAATGCATCTTTGCAGCAGCTGGACTCGCAGCTGGCTAAGCTCTTGGCTTTACATTGATGCCCGTGCAGTAAAAAGAAAAGCAACGAATCTGCATGATGCCTACACAGCAGGTCTCTCTCCACCCTTCTCGGCAATCACTCCCTCCCGCCTCCTGAACATCTGCACGCGCTCTCCCGAGCAGGACATTTAACCGGAAGTGACGCTATGGGGGTGCGCACCGGCGAACTTCCAGCATTTTCCTCTTCAATGGTGCCAAATACACTCGCCGCTTCTGATTGGAACCTACGTGCGTTGGCTCTTTTCAGACCAAATTAGCCCCCCCCTCAAAGACGTCCAACAATACCAGGCTCGTTTCGCCATCTTTAGGACTCCTCTGTAATGAAATTGCACAGACGGCTGTAACATCAAATATTTCAAAGTTAGACGCAAATAAACTTTGAGCACAAGCTCTGGTGCTCAGCTTTGAGTATTTGTCTAATTTCCGGCTTAGTATTGTATTAAGCAATTATCCTCTGTCCAATTGAATCCTTCCAGACTCTACCATGTGAGCTTTGTTCCTCACCTATGGCGCACGAGGTCCTTCATCCCTACACATTTAAGTGTCAGGATGCTGCTCACTGGGTTATGCACCTGCTACAAAGGTCCTTGTTGTACCTGCAGATTGCCAGACGCCTTTCTCACCAGGACAGACTCTGATTTTCGTCCTAAAATGAATAACATGTCTGCAACTGAGTTTGGTTCTGACAAACTGATAAAGGCACTGAGGTCTAGTTTAGTGTATGATGCTTGGTGCCTAGTCCGCCAGCATAAAATAGCACAAACTGCTCAAGTGACAGAAAGAGGTAGGATTTCAGCACAATAAGTTACGAAAAAACGGTGGGAACATAGGGGTATATTATTAAGGGTGGCGATAGGGAATTTTCGCTGCTTTAGCGTCCGTTTTCGGCCGCTAAGCGGCGATAATTCTATCGCCCTATTAGCAAGCTGTCGCGAACAGCAGTTAGCGACAGCTTTTAGGTGATAGCGAGCGGTTTGGGGCCCGCTTTGCATGTTAGCGATATTTATCGCTAATGACATGCAAAGTGGGCATACCCAAACTGTTAGCGACTGAAAACAGTCACTAACATCGCTATCGCCTATTAGCAAGGCAGGCGTAGCGATGGAAATATTCGCGCTAAGCGCGAATATCTCCAAATACTAACACCTGCCCAGACCAGTTCTTAGCCATGTTATCCAATGGGAGGTGGATAACATGGCTAAGAGCATTTCGTCGCTAATGCGTGAATATCGCTGTATTCTCAGCGATATTCACACATTTTGCCGCTATCGCCGGGAAATTTATCGCTTTGGAGATAAACGTTGCTAGTAGCACGTTATCTCAGCGATAAATTCCGGCGATGCTCAGCGATAAAAAAAATCGTCGCTAAGCCTATTTAGCGATAAATATCACTACTTGTTGATAATATGCCCCATAGACCCGTCTGGTAATTTCGCAAGTAATTCTAAAAGCAAACAGCTGCTGGAGACGTCTGACTGTGAGATACACTGAATTACCAGGATAACTCCCTGCATCACCAGTTTAACAACTGTGCAGAGTAGAAAAAATGCCATTACTTTGATTACTAATAGTTAATCTTCATTACTCGAGTTTGACCTTCCTTGTCATAGCCCTGAATTCCTTCTCTCCCCGATTTTGTTCTAGTCCCAACCCCAGTGGTTGGCTTTGATATATATCAGGAAAGGAAGGGGAATACGCAGCCTTTTATAGAGGCAGGAAGGGGAGGACAACCATATTGGTATAATATACACATTTATAAACATTGACATAAAAGATTTTGGTTACCGGGTAAGGTAGGCAATTCTATCTCATGATCAAAGCAAATCACACTTTGAAATTGGTGGACAAGTACTCCCTCGCAAACAAGACAATTAATAAGCCTGCCAAACCCTTGGTCCGCTTACTACTTATAGAGATGGGTAGAGCTTAAGTATTCCATTGATGGAGCGCCCATTAGTTCCATCAACTGAATACTTCCTCTGGCTGCCTAACAGAGTAGGGGCCATCAGAAGAAGGGCGTAACAGCGTCCACTCTATCTAGGGTGGACGGTGTTATGCCTTTTTCTCCTGTCTGTCTCCACCAGGAAAAACCTAGCAGTGAGGGACACGAAAAAAACCAAACAGGCCCCCACATCCTGGGAGAAAACTTTGAGGCTGTGGAGATCAATAGCTTTTTGTATTTCAAAAACAAAGGTCTACTTTGGGAATTTGTATCTGAAAAACAAAAAGCGTTTGAAAAGTTTGAAGGGGATTGGTCATAGCTGATGGCACCGTTTATCAAACGTTTCTTCATTGGCAGAAACCACCTTCACCGCCGTTCCTGTCTGTTAAAAGAGATGTCTGTGGAGCCGGTGTAAATCTCTAAATTTGACAATCAAAGGACACTTGGGATGGCAGAAGTAATGTCCTTCTCCACCTAACGGAGTAAACGCAATCCGCCAAACTCTAGATCAGCCTCTTCGGACTGGGCCAAGGAAGATGGACGGGGAAGTAATGTTCTGTACCCCAATTGCTGGGCATTTTTTCCACTCAGAACAGACACGAGTAAGTTTGTAATTGCCTCCATAATTCTGAGGCAGGAGAACATTTGGAGCACGCGTGCCATTATTTTGGATGGCATGCTTCGCTGCCGCAGATGAGCTAGCGGACGAAAAGCCAGATTTTGACAAGGTATTAAACCCTGTTCTGGAACATTTGCTGTGCCTGCAGCAGTGCTTTTTTCTGAGTGGATAATTCTCCCGCTCACGATGCTTCTCTGATGGATGCTTCTTGACAAGTCAATGCCTCTGTCTGGCTGTGGAGGGAGGCAGGCCTGCCTGAGTTTGTCGATTCTGCTGACTGTGGCATGTTTCTCCTGGGCCTCTGTGTTTGGAAGGCGGCAATGTATTCCTTCTGATGCACTTGGCTCTAGCGTTTTAAAATACACAGGAAAACTACAGTATTACATGTTATTTATCATTAACCCAAACCCATTGACAGACCAATGCTTTCTGTAGCTGCCCCAAAAGACCGCTTTCTTGGCATGCCCTTGAAGTGCTATGTCATCATTCAAAGTACATGTCTACAGAGGTGGATCAGCCCAGAGGAATATTGGGAACATTTTTGACATGCATGTCCTCTAAAAGTGAAGATTTAGGGCATATTTAGAGCTTGATAAAGTGGAAGATTCCACAAAAAGTGGCATTTGTCCTGGCCCCCGTTATTAAGAGTGCCGTAGACATCAGCGCACTTATGATCGACCATCAGAAGCACCATCTACAGAATTAAGCCCGAAGCCTCCACCCTGGCTGTTATGGAAGGACCCAGATTTAGCCACAGCTAGAATTGGGTCTGGGAGTCAAACTGTTTTGCACACATTTTTTGACTGTTAACTTAGTATTTATTGCGAGCATTTCTACCAAGAGGAGAAATGAGCATAACTTTCCTTCGTATCGTGCTTCTGCGTCATCCACCAGAAATGGTCATTCCTTGGACGCTGCTTTGCCAATGTAGAATGTTTGCAATTCAACTTAATCCTGTTATTGTTGGGCCCATTACAGCCCAAGATGCGGCATGCTATGCAGCATCTGTGACACACTTAAGCCTAGTATTTGTCATCCTATGTTCTAGGACATGGTATAATGTGGTTCTGGACATGCTTTGTGGTGCCAGATAGGCCATACAGAAGCGCAGGAGATACAAGAGTAGCATAGGATATGCATAACAGCGTCTAAGGGTGCCATGGAAGTGCTCCCGCTCATTGTCAAGTACATTTTTAGACATAGTATCAGTGGCATAAGGGGAGTTCCTGCAGCCCCCTTGTAGTGTAGTTCCTATATTCCCAATAGGCTCTGCGCATTGGAATAATATATCCTATAGGTGTGACGTAGGACTTATGTCTACTAGGTCTCTATCAAAATATATTAGACTTAATTGTGAGTGCCAGCTAGCTCAGAGGTCACTAGACGCTTTCTCGAATTCACAAGAAGGGATTTAGTTTCTGACAACCGCATAAACATGACAGCTTTGTTTCCCAAGATAAAACTGATCTTCAGAGTTGTGGAAACAGTAGATAGATATTTTACTCAGTCAATCGTGCATGCTTCGTTTCACCATAGGTGCAGAGAAATAGATAGACGTGCATTTTCAATAAAAGGTTTTATTGAACAGTCTTCTTTCTCAAGCATAAGAAATGAACTGCTACAATCGTAAAACTGGTTGCAATATATAATGCATACAGTAAAAAGAGTAGAATAAAATAATACTGTAAGAGCATTGTATGGTTCCTAAACTATAGATAAATACATATATAAATAACAAAGGCTAAAAAGTACTCAACTGGTGCTTCTAAAATACGCCTACCCCGATGTACCTAACCTAAGCTTAGTACGATGGAAGAAGTAAGTGAGGTGTAGCATAAATTTAGTATTCCTTTGCCAAGGATCTATCCAAGATTTCTCTTAGGGTCTAATCAGCTCCGTACCTTGGTTTAGAATGAAGAAGGTCAATCTCAGGACTCGATTTCCTAACAACCCGCATGGGTAGCTTGGAAACACTGAAGCTGGATTTCTCGACAGGAGAAAAGACAGCGTCTCTCTCAGTGCGTCTGTGGGAGGGTCGGCTTCCTTCGGCACTTGCTGTAGCAGGATGCGTCGGGTAAGTAGATAGTCGAACTGCTCCAAACCACCGTGTGTTTGCTATGGCAAGTGTGGGCATATTTATACCTCGAAGGTGCTGAGTTTGACGCAAAGGTGGGCATAATAACGTCATCAAAGAGTCTCAGTTCTTTGAAAACTCCATGAGTTGTTGGACAAGTTAGTATTCGAGCAAGGGGAAGTCCCTAGCTGCTGAAGCCGAGTTTTCCAAGAAATCGTTGTGGCTTTTCAGGACTAGTGGAAGTAGCCCTGCCGTATTTGGACTGTATGAGCTATGTCTAAATATGGTTATAATTTCTATGCCTATATAAGGATATGGTGATTTATAACGATTTAAGGGCATGAAGCGGGAAAATTACAATAGGGTCCTAAAATACTATACAACACCCTCAGTGAGGGGGGCGGGCAGGGCTTTTTGTTTTGGAGGGGGGCCCTCACCCTCTAAGCCATCCATTCCATGCCTTGCAGAATGCGTATAAGAAATAGTTAAACGTTCTGGAAAGTCACTCTGCTTTACCCAGCAGGCCCCTGCAGTGTGTGTGGAGGTAGGGGCAACTGGTCAGAGAACTACCATTGAACCCTTTCTGCAGGGGTCCCCATCATTTTGCGTTACACTGCTGCACAGTAAAGCAGACAGCAAGGAAGAGAACTGCACAGGCCCTTATTTTGTTTAAGAGGAAAGGAAGGAGAACATAGTCAGTTTACAACCCTAGGTACATTTGTTAAGAGCGCCTCCACAAATGCTGCTATTTCCCAAAAACTTGCACTTTACACTGCCTATATTACATGCTTCATTATAACCCGCTTAAATTATCCCCTCACCTCTGACACCTTTTCCCTATGACGTCGGAATAAATGTTCATTTCTAACACTCAGCCCACAGGCTCTTTTCCTTTCCCTCTTTTGTCCAAATCTTCCCTTATCAGTTCACCCTAGTGCTTCGAAGCTTTTATCTATCAGTTGATGAACAAATGATCAGGAAAAGGCAGGCAGACTCCTCTCTTAAGCTAGCTGAGTTAAATTCAGGCTGGCACCGTGAGGTGCCAGGCACATTGTCTTCAGTGAGACAGTGCAGAGGGTGTGCTGCTGAGTCTGCTGCTGAGCCTGCTGAGGAGCATCCTTGAGTTACATGTGGGTGTCTGAGAAATTAAGCCGCTGATCCACTCCCTGGGTGTAATAGTTGGTATAATGGCCCCTTGCTGTTGGCTGCACGCCTCCTTCCCTCACAACTCTTCTGTCCACCTCCTTGTTAATTAAGGTGTGGTAGGTGTCCGAGCATGGCTCTCCCCAAGGTCCGCCTCTGTTATTACAATGACGCGGATTGTCGCTGGCCTGCTCTATCCTCCTTTGGGTCATCAGAGGTCACATCTTCACAGTGTGGGGGCCTGGGGGGAGTCAAACAAGGTTAGGAGTATTAGGGAGAAATGGTATATAGAGTGATAGCCAGAGAGGCAAATTCCTACATTGGGCATGTCTCTCCTAATCAGAATTCTCTGCCCTTATTTTTCTTAGCATTATTTATTATCATGAATATTATGCGAGTAACAAGTCTGCTAACAATGTTTTTAAGCTCCTCCTTTAATAATCAATTAGAATACTTATAGATAGTTAAGTTTGATTTTAAATGTTAAATTGAATCATCTCGAGATGTACACCGCTCACTCATAAGGGAGAAGGTGGAATACAGAAGATGGTGTATTTATTGTGGTCAACTTAGCCCAGCAGTCCGTGTGCCACACGAGCTCCTCAGTTTTGGGAGAGCATCTTCAGTTTCCTGTGGCCTTCGTTAGTGACGTAGCAACATGATGGGGCCCCTGTAGAATGTGATATGGAGCCCCTATTAGCCAATAGCTCTCAAGTATTCATAGGCTGTGGGCTGAATCGAGCCCCCTGAGGGTTGGGGACCCCAAGGTCGGTGCCCCCCTGCCCTGTAGAGGTTGCAGGGACCTGTGTTTGGCTCCTTGCCTTTATGGTTGGGTCTAAGGTATGATGTTAAGGTTTTCCTAAAGCCAGAAACTGTTTGTTGGGACCAGAATTTTAGAAAGAGAAAGTATTCAAGATGTCTGGGCTCTTTGTCTCAGATGGGGTGTGTAGTTGTGGAGGTGGCGAGTGTGCGTGGTCCTGGTGCATACAAGGTTAACCGCTGGTTGCAGCGCTGGGTTGTGCTGTTGAGGCATTTGCAGGTGAGGTCGTGGCACTTGAGTGGTATTCCCTCATTCACATGAAGACAGTGAGCTTGACTCTCAGCCTCGTTGTGGGTCTGTTTGAGGTCGTGATCCCGGTAGTCCACAGATCGAGTGCCTCAAGAAGCTTAACATTGATTGAGGTGCCGAATTCAGGCCTGTTTTCAACAAAGGAGATGAGAGTCAGGCCCTGCCGAGCTGAGTCATTTGGAAGTAGGCGTGTTTGGAAGTGACCAGGGAGTGCCTGTGTAGGTTCTTGGGGCCCCATTTATGAAAAGTGACGCATCGCTGCGTGAAAACAGCGATGCGTCATTTTTCACTGCGCCCTCCTTGCAACACCAATGATGTGTCATATTTATAGTATGACGCATCATTGCGCAAGGAGTTACAGATACGTCAGTATTTCTGACGCATCTGTATGGCGCAAAAGTGGCGCATTGCTGGAGTGTGTCACAAAAGTGATGCAACTCCAGCAATGTATCCTTTCACATGGGGCAAGCCCCAAGTGAAAGGGCCTGCGTCACTTTTACGCCTGCTGTGAGGCAGGCATAAGAAATTGACGCATTTGTGTCCTAGAAGTGGCGCAGTGAAATCAGATAGATTTCACTGCGTCACTTCTACGACCCTTTCTTGCGTCAATAGGACCCCCCTGCATACATTATACCTGGCGCAGGGGTTTACAAAGTGACGCATCTACCTAGATAAATAATAATAAATAATAATAATAAATATGGCGCAACAAGGCGCATTTTTTATGCCACTGGTCATAAAAAGTGACGCACCAGCGGCATAAAAGTGACGCATAACCTCATGAATGAGGCCCCAGGGAAGGAGGAAGTAAAGGTGTCCTGGTCCCAGCGCAAGTGGTTAATGAGTTAAACAGGACAAGAATCTGAAGGAGAGGCTGCACCAATGGCTAAGTAAGAGCAATGCTGGAGAACTCGCAGGATGTGCGAATAAACAAGGCGGGTAAGGGCAGGCTGGCTGAGCCGCACAGTCCTCATCAGCTGTCAAAATCTTGTCTCGGTCTGTGTATTTGTTGATGGTTGAGCCGCAGAGTAGGAAGTGATAAATACATTAATTTTTGTGTCTGGCTGTACTGATATAGCAGTGATGGCTCCTTCTAACTTTAAAAGCACTTTCTGTTCAGCGCGCGCGCAGCTCCAGCGTGGCAGCTCCGCGGCCCCTTTGATTGGCTTTTGCGTAGGGTAGTAATGATGTGTTGCCTGGAGTAAGGCAGCGTGGGCAGGACACTTCCACTTAACGCGTAATTTACAAAATAGGATCCGTCTACCACGGTGATGCCATTACCTATAAAGGGGAGCTGAGGCCTTGTTGTGTTAGCAGATCAACTACATGGTGAAAGAGATGCCACAGAGTGTTCCCAGTTTCTGATTGAAGCCTGAGTTCCTTCCCTTCCTTTGACATACAACTCCATTTGCGTTTTATGAAGTATATCTGCATGTGCAGTGTTAGTTTATTGAGTGTGATGTGTCTTTTGTGAGGATGGACTGTTCTGCACTGTCCTTTTTGCACCGGGTTATCCTTTGCCTGGTGTTGTCTGTCCCCTAATTAGATGCACCATGTGTTTGAATGTGTTGGGTCGGATGTATGACGTTTCAACGCATGCTTTTACCACGCATGCCTTTACAACGCAGAGGTTCTGTGATTTCGAACCAGACTCCATTTTGTTTGAGTTGTTCAAGACGCCATTTTTGTGTTGCCCTCACGTAGGCCGTGGAGGTAACCGAATGAACAAAGTTGCATGGGCCTCATTGTTCATTCATGCATTAACAGGCCCTTTTCTGACTTGTGAGTGAATTGCAGAGAAACTGACCTCTTCACCTGAAACTGACCTCGCAAAACCAATTTCCCTCAAGTTTGATTCTTGTCTAAAATTGCCAATCAATGTTCAGGATATCGTTAACTTTTAGTTTCCTTGCACATATCTTATCCTAATCAGCATCTGAATTGTTTCTTTCCTTACGACTTTTCATTACATGGGTAGTGCTTTCAATTATGGGTTTGTCCGGCTTGTGGAAATTGAATTTGGGACAGTCCTAATAATTAACTTTTGGGTTGGGTTACTGTAAATTGGGTTTTTGGTAATGTGATACTCAGTTAGAAAATGTGTCCTATTGGTCAGAATTTTGCGCAGTGGGTGTACATTTATAATGAGAATATGGTGTATAAAAAGGTGATGTCTTGCTCTATGAAAATTGAGCAGTTTCCTGAGTTGTACACCGTGTTGTATTGCTTGGTTTACTGTTACTAGCTGCAGCTAATAAATTTGATCTTTGACGCCATCCAGAAGTATTCTGTGTCTCTGTATTCCAAGACAGGAGAATCCGAAGACTTCGGGTGTGTCCCTGGCACCCCTGGGTTCTAAGAAAACCCGGTTCTTCAGGCGCTGCATAGTGGAATAGTTTAATTTTCTATTCCAACTCCAGTCCCCGTGGATAGTAGGGAAGGTGTTGGATAGAAAATTAAACTATTCCCTATCCAACAGCGCCCTCCAGCGAAAGTCGTTGTAACGTCTTTCGTTGTAATTCCTGCGTTGTAATGGTAGTGCGTGGTAAAAGTTTAGTTGTAAACGATGTTCCCCGTAGGGTCTCTTGCAATGGGTTGCTTCCAGAATGCCGGATGGGCAGTAACCCTGGGCCCTTGTGCAGTGTCCAGAGGAGGTCCTGGAGTATTGGATGACGGACCCGAGTCCTAGTGGTGCTACGTGCTACAGTGTTGTGCATTAGTACCTTATCGGTGACACAAACATGCAGAGCTCCTGGAACCCATGCTCAAGAGAGAGTCAATAGAGTGAAGGTGGCCGGACACCCCAGGACCTGAGAGACAGTGCAATCGAGCGCTCTTGAGGGAACTCACGACGCTGGTGTTTTGGCGTCAAAGCACTTTTTTGAACACCCTGCAGCACTTGTGCTTCAAATTCCAGAAACTACAAAGTTCAAAATGCCGCGTGTTATCTGATGTATTTGGGACTGATTTGCAGGTTGAGGAGGAAGGGTGTCAGGGCAGCTCTAAATGCAGAGTGCATCGCTCCAGATAAGTAGCAGCTCTTTTTTCCCATGATGCATTTGTGCCATGTTGACAGTAGGCTGTGCACTCGTCAATATCTGTCGTTATTAATAGTCTGCATTAGGAAAGCTCCTGAAGTGTTACCAAGAACTATATTTTTGATATTTATCTAGACCAAGTGAGATGTAATAAAGTATTTAAACTTGGCGACCCAAACCTTTTACATGAAATTAACTTAATGGTTATAGGGAACTTTCTAAGGGTCTGGAAAGATATTGTGCATTATCACAATCTGCTTCACCAAGGATTGGCACCAGCAAACAAGCTCTTATCATGATGATGATGATAATGTCAACATTTGTAAAGCATGCTTTTCGTGGGTTGTTTCTAGGCACTGTACATCCTCTTGGTTAAAATACGATCATAAATGATGGATAATCTAGGTCAAATTGTGTGCCTTTTTAGTGATTTACTCTACGGATGGAAAGGTTCCAAAACCTTCCAAAGGTGAGTGCCGAAGATGAAAACCGCTGCATTCTCCCAAAGGGGCTGATTGAAATGGGTGGGGATATAGGTGGTATTGATAAGATGACCTAAGAAACTATATCTGATGAGGACAATGCAATATTGATCTTATCTATTCTTAAAAGACTCATTAATAGATCTTTGTAACAATTGTAGACATCTACATTCACAGGTACTCGCATTGCCGCGCTCGCGCTGCTGTTGGCGCTTTGTTTTTTAAAAATCTCCTGGTTTGCCATTTGCGTTATATTTACTTTATTTCTCCCCTGCTTTTAGCGGGTCTAGGTTGGGTATTTCCCCTCCCTCTCACCGCATATAAATGAGTTAACATCACCGCCGCTTTGGTGGGTCCGGGTCCCGGGGGTGGTCCGGTTTGGGCGCCATCTTGCTTTGGGCTCTGCCCATCCCGGCGGGCGCCATCTTTGAGCGTCCTTGCGCTCGCACTGTTCCTCGGAGCGCCTATTTAAGGCGGACTCTCAGTTGCTAGCTGCCTGAACAGGTACTCGCATTGCCGCGCTTGCGCTGCTGTTGGCGCTTTGTTTTTTAAAAATCTCCTGGTTTGCCATTTGCGTTATATTTACTTTATTTCTCCCCTGCTTTTAGCGGGTCTAGGTTGGGTATTTCCCCTCCCTCTCACCGCATATAAATGAGTTAACATCACCGCCGCTTTGGTGGGTCCGGGTCCCGGGGGTGGTCCGGTTTGGGCGCCATCTTGCTTTGGGCTCTGCCCATCCCGGCGGGCGCCATCTTTGAGCGTCCTTGCGCTCGCACTGTTCCTCGGTGCGCCTATTTAAGGCGGACTCTCAGTTGCTAGCTGCCTGAACAGGTACTCGCATTGCCGTGCTCCCGCTGCTGTTGGCGCTTTGTTTTTTAAAAATCTCCTGGTTTGCCATTTGCGTTATATTTACTTTATTTCTCCCCTGCTTTTAGCGGGTCTAGGTTGGGTATTTCCCCTCCCTCTCACCGCATATAAATGAGTTAACATCACCGCCGCTTTGGTGGGTCCGGGTCCCGGGGGTGGTCCGGTTTGGACGCCATCTCGCTTTGGGCTCTGCCCATCCCGGCGGGCGCCATCTTTGAGCATCCTTGCGCTCGCACTGTTCCTCGGAGCGCCTATTTAAAGTCGTTCTCTCCCGCGCAGCGGGACGCGCAGTCGGGGCGCCCTCGTGTAGCCTGAGTCGTGCCAGAGTCCTGCCCGTCTGCGCCCGTCAGCGACGAGGAAGCGCGAGGGGCAGCAGGGCTCTGGTCACAAAGCCTGATTACCAGTATGCAGACATTACCGATACTCAGCTACACTCGGGTTGAACTGTTGTCCATTGGTGGTAGGGTCGATGTCTGTCGATGTGATCCTGTGGACCCCTTATCCGGCCCATACGTCTGTGCCTGTGAGGCTTGGTCCCTAGACAGGCCGGCCAGGATTCGATCTTTGGAAGAGAGTGTCCCGACCACGCGCAATATCACCGCGGGTCGTGTGCTTCGGATTTGGAACCTGAACGTGAGGTCATTGGTCAAACATCACCAATCTGTACATGACCTCATTGAAAAGGATTCGCCCGACCTACTCTTCCTTACCGAAACATGGCTACAGGACTCGGATGCCGCTATTCTCAATCTTACTTTTCCATCGGAATATACGGTGTTCACATTGAATCGTACCACGAGGGGAGGTAGCATCGCAATGGCAGTAAAATCGTGCTTCCCCACGGAATGGAAATCCCTTGGTCTGCCAGCCTGTGAGAGTGCCCTTTTTAAAGTGGCCTTTAGTCATCATTTTACGTTCAGCGGTATCCTCATATACCGCCCTCCAGGCAACGACACAGTTTTCAAGGCCGCTCTTGCCGATATGGTAAGTTCTCTTGCGCCTAGCTGTGCGAATTTTAACATCACGGGCGACCTCAATATTCATTTCGATTGTAGGTCGTCCACAGCCATAGACACTCTGCTCGTGGACCTGGAAGCACTGCAACTTGTCCAACTTGTCACACTTCCCACTCATACTGGGGGACATATTCTTGACCCCTTTTTTACCACCCTGTAGAGGGCGAAGGTGTCCAACCCGATTCCGGTGGGCTGGACTGACCATCTGCTGGTGGAAGTTTTCTGTCCCATTGATGATCTGCCATTCAAATCAGTGGATAAGCTGATTCTTAAAAGACAGTGGCATAAGCTTAAACTTGAGGAGTTCTATAGGTTACTGGAGAAGGAACCCCTGAGCTCTATTCTGAATGTGGAACAAGGTTACGAACTGTTCTGCAAATGGATTTCGGATGCCCTGGACTCCCTCATACCAATATGCTGGTCGAAATGTCATACTAAGGTACCTAGCCCGTGGTATAACGACTCTCTTGCCGAGCTTAAAAAAATCTGCCGGAAAGCTGAGAGGGAATGGAGGAAGTCTTACGATCCTAGTCTGAAATCCTCTTACTTTGCCACACGTAAGACCTATCACAGGGCAATTTGTAGAACCCGTGCCGCATTCTATGCCCAGGAATTCCAAACCAGTACCAACCCCTCAAAGTTAATTTTTAAGGTCCTTAAAGACCTTTTGAATAAAAGGGCCACTTCGGCAGAAATCTGCACCGACGCCCATTGTGAAAGTCTGGCATCTTTCTTTCTAGAGAAAGTGCTGACTATCTATCGAGGATTTGACCTGTCTCTGCTCCATCCAGAGCCAGTTGGCTCTAACTCCCTGGCTTGTGAGACTCTGACCTCCTTGCCGGACTGTCTATAGAGGCTTTTGACATGTTGGGCCTCAGGATTAAATCTGGCTCTCCTCTGGATCCGCTGAAGCCTGACTTAATCAGGATTCTCTCCCCCTTGTGTCGTGCTCCGATACTTTCCTTGGTTAACTTGTCGTTATCTTCTGGAACGGTCCCCTCTTTGTGGAAGCAGGCGGTAGTTACCCCAGTTCTGAAGAAGGCAAATTCAGACCCGCTCCTGCCTGAGAACTACCGCCCCATATCTCTTCTTCCTTGGACTGCCAAAGTCATTGAGGCTCATGTAAACTCCATCTTATCTGACCATCTTTCCCGTAACCATATTCTGGACCCGAGTCAGAATGGTTTCCGGTCGGGACACAGTACCGAGACCGCTTTGCTCTATATGATGGAGCACCTACGTGTGGTGCTCGACTCTGGGGAAACGGCGGCGCTCCTTTTATTAGATCTGAGCGCCGCATTCGATACTGTGTCCCACCGTGTTTTAATTCGGCGTCTAGAGGAAGCTGGAATAGCGGGGACTGCTCTACAGTGGTTCTGCTCTTTCCTCTCTGGTCGGTCCTTCAAGGTGGCTATACCACCTGGCCAGTCCACCTTCCATCCTTTGGACCTGGGGGTTCCACAGGGCTCCTCGTTGAGCCCTACCTTGTTTAACCTCTACGTGAAACCGCTAGCTGCAATCGTCAAACAATGGGGTTTGGCGATGACCTCATATGCCGACGATACGCAGCTGGCGGTGACACTGAGTGGAGACCCTGAAGTGGATGCCCCCAGATTCCGAGCAGGACTAGTGGCAGTAGCAAATTGGTTGAGAACCAATTGCTTACAACTGAACGCCAAAAAAACCGAAGTTATGGTCTTGGGAAAACATGCAGAGCTTTGGGGAGATCAGTGGTGGCCTCCTGAACTGGGCGTCACTCCCGCTCCAGTTTCCGAAGTAAAGAACCTAGGGGTATGGCTGGATCCGGCGCTTACTTTTACGAGCCATACGAAGAAGGTTGCAGCCACCTGCTACGGCATTTTGCGCGGCCTAAGACCGGTCCTTAAGTTTTTTGATCCCTCCACCCGGCAGCTCGTGGTCCAAGCCACGGTTTTATCTCGGCTGGACTACGGCAGCGCGCTGCTGGTGGGGATAAACCAGGCTGAGGCATCCAGGCTTCAAAGGGTACAGAATGCTGCGGCTCGGGCCATTGTTGGCCTTCCTAGATACTGTTCTGTTTCCAGCACTATTTCTGCCCTTCATTGGCTGCCGGTCAGGCAAAGAATTAAGTTTAAGTCGCTTTGTCTGGCCTTTAAAATCATGAAGCTTTCTTCGCCGCCTGCACTTGCTAATTTGCTTATCCCCTATGTCCCTTCGAGGTCCTTGGGATCGGAGGCTCTTTATCTTGCGGCCTGCCCTCGCTTCAAACTTAGCAGGATGGGTGGCCGCTCCTTCCGAGTGCTTGCCGCTGGTTTGTGGAATACTCTCCCGGTGCACATCCGTGCTCTGGATAATTTGACCGCTTTTAGGCGTGCTATTAAAACTTTCCTGTTTTCTGTACTTGTTTAGATGTCCTTTTCCTTTCCTTGTGTGTTATGTTTTAGTACCTGTTCAAGCGCCAGGACGACCCTTCGCTGGGGCAGCTGTGCGCTTTATAAATAACAATAACATAACATAACATAACATGTCAAGGCATTGTGTAATTGTTTTCGCCTCCGATAAAGGATTCTATGGTTTTGGCCGATGGTTTTAACCTATAATAGGTCCATCCCTGAATTTTGGGCTGCCTGGAGCTTTCTTATTGCCACAATTTCCTGAGAATGATGCTGGTAAATCTCAAATGACTAACGTTGACGTGGCACAATTATTTTGAGGTTAAGTCTTAAAATTCTTTAAAAATTCTTTCCGCAGAATATGCGATCCCCACATCAGAGTTCTTTAAACACCTTCGTATTTTAGAGTGGCCACCACATCATCTAATGAATTGAATCTCAATAGTCCCTTTCCACATCTATATTGACTCTGTATCACAACTCTGCTTCAAGTCATGATCTGCCCAAGTCGGTCCACCAAACCTTGGTGTCTTGAGTCTAACTATCTCACTTGGCTTGCTTTCATCTGCTCTTCACACAACACACAGGGCTACTATATTGCTTAATTATTAGCCACACGCCTAGAAATCTTTGTTTTTAGAGCCTCTTCCAAGCTGAAGCTCTGGAAGAGGATTGGGGTGACGGGATGCTCAGATGCATTGCCCTGAATGCTGAAATAACAATAAACATATTTGTCAAATTCTCTAGACTCAATGTACGTTGGTCCATTTCCGAAAGGATTTGATGGATATTGAACAACACTCCACAGTGACCTCTGCCATTAATGTGTGTGTTGTATTTCATATTCTGAGCTAAATAGCAGTGGTATCTTTCTGCAGCAGTTAAGACAGAGAAACTCCAGAACAAAAGAATTGGTGGAATAAAAGGGTACCATCTTTTTATCTGCGAGGCTATAACACAGAAAGGACCTGCCTTTTTAGGAGATTTCAGCAGGTCTAGAGCGATTCACTCAGGATGTAGCCTCCATACCCTGTAATAACTTATTGATTTTCTATAAATTGTCCTGCTTGGTTTCCAGTTCTGTTTCCCTTTTTTGTTTGTTTGTCTGTAGACGTATTGCTAATGAAAACAATAAAGAAAAAGCAGTTAACAAAAAAATATTGCCACTTTTAAAACAAGGTAGGGAAAATGTTTCATTTGTGCAATTGAGCATCCCAGCAAGTTTCAGTGTTAACAAATAACCAATAAGGTACATGCACTGTAAGAAATTTTGAGGTCTAAACCCATTATCGTGTCGAGGTAGATTGACATAGTATTGGATTTAAGTCTAATTTCACAACAGTAAATTATGTTTATCTTGATTATGTAAAAGTTTATCTGTTTTACATTTAGATTTTTTTTATGGGGTGCCTTCTTCATGTACCTTAAAGCGCATCTGGGTAAGGAACTTATATAAAAATAGTTACACTAACTGCTCTATAACGTTATCTTAAGCCGACACCCCATGATTAAAGGGCGACATGTCAGTCAGTCAATCCACTTTATTTGATTACTTAAAATCATAAACGTACAAACACAGAACACACACTTAAACAATGTTACAGATCTTTAAGCATGACAGTTAAAATACATGGGAGATATTTCAATTCATTAAAAAAACCCTAACACCAATTTAGACCCCTTAACCAGAAGATAGCAGTAGACCACAAACGATAAATTAAGGTGGCATCATCCTCAAATTTCTCTTATTCTTGATCCTCACTGCTGCTACCAAAAACGATGCAATATTAAAAATATCACCAGGGTTACACAAAGATTGAAGAAAAACTACTGCTGGTCTAACCTGAGTGAAACCCCTTCCTCTCAAAAAAGGTAACAATAATCTCATTTGAATATGGGGAAAAAAGTCACAGAACATCATAAAATGCAATGTGTCCTGGGGCGAGAAATTATCACATTGGCAGGGTTCGGCATCTTCGGGGTTACACCAACCTTGATAATCCCCAATGTTAAATGAATCGAATTGAAACGGAGCCTAGTTAGGAGCCATCGATGGTACGACTTATTGACAATTAACAAATAAGGTTCAATGTTAATGGATGTTTTTAATAAGTAATGGGCCCTAACTAAAGGGCGACATGTCATAAATGCAAACAATCTGAAATATCAACTAAAAGTTAAAATTCTGTGCAACTTATATTTTTCTTTTGTGTGTCCAAGCAAAATATATTTACCAGAACTGGTACCTCCTAACTGTATGTTTGATAAAAACATACTAAAAAATGAGTGACCGTTCCATAGTGTTTTTTGTGGGTGAAGACAGCGTGATTGAAGTCGCTAAGACATCTGAAGGTAATGAGCATGGATGACAAGTCACACAGGGCTCGTTAAGCATTGACCTTTCATAACATCACGAGCAATTATCCAATCATTGTGCTTCATCTGCGTCTACAGATGCTGTTAGGTCTTTCCTTAGATACCATAATTAGGTGACTTCCTACTTTTCAATTGTTCTGAAAAGTGTCTACAACGAGCAAAAGGCTGACTTGTAGACAAGGATGACCTCTGTTTGTGACATATTCAGCTCCCTGGAGACAAAAGTAATATTTCAGGTACCTCCCAAGGCAGAATTCATAGTGATAGCTTTAGTTTTGGTCAATATTTGGAGCAAAACAGAAATGATAAACCAGCCGGCTCAGAGATGTGCATGAATGTTTCTATTGCATGAATGGCTTCAAACCAGAACAGGCGAGGATCAGGGATCCATCACTTTCACGATCTTGGCCTACTTCATAGACCAGATCCAAATGACGCTTATAGGAAACCCGCTGAAAATGAGGCACTAGGACCATGGAAGGCTGAACTCTCACAACAAATAGGCCAATACAGGCAGTGAGCACCATTGACTTGATCTGGAGTCCTGCTTGAATGGAGCCAGTAAAGAGGACTCAGCAAGCTGTGACACATGATCAACAACACCACTCATGGTAGCAGGTATTGTGGACTTTGCACAAAAACTAAAGTGGAGCCCAAAAGAGTAAGGCACTGGTTAAAATGTTTTTTTTTATTCCGGCACAGTTAAACCCAGGCAGATCCAGTACACCCAGGGGAAAGAGTTGGTACATACATGTTTACCTAAATATTCTTGCTTCAAAAACTAGATGGTTTGGTATTTGTGCCTCTTTAATGGGGGATACTCTGAGGGAAGCATCAATAGAGTAATAACAAGGAATACAATAGGAAGTTGGGTTTATATATTAAATAGATCAATTACTCAGAACTGGAATGAGTGGTATAACAATTTTCAATTTCAATGTAATTTATTAAGGCATGAGATTACTTAAATCCATTGCATAATTAAATACGACACAACATTAAAATCGACTTATAATAGCAGTACCAACCCACCATAAAAGAATATAAAAGAAAATCATTGTGCTTGTACATTTCGCTAAAGCCTCATAAAGATAATTACTATTCAACTTCTATTTAAGTGTTAATTTATTTTCTACTAACAGCATGTATTTCACAAAACAACTCTTTCAAAGAGGATTATTTAATGGCCTGCAGACATGTGCAAACATCTCTCTGTTGTACCTGGCATCCTTGGTGTGGTTTTCCACCCAATGCTGTGCCTTCTAGCCTCCAGTTTTTTTTAACTTCTTTTTTTCTAGCTTTAGGACTCTGTCCACTTTTCCACTGCTAACCAATGCTAAAGTGCTTGTGCTCTCTCCTTTCAACATGGTAGCATTGGCTTACACCCAATTGGCATATTTAATTTACTTTTAAGTCCCTAGTAAAGTGGTACCACGTGTACCCAGCACCTGTAAATTATATGCTACTAGTCCAACTGCAGCACTCATTGTGCCACCCACTTAAGAAGCCCTATAAGCATTTCTCAGGCTTAGTACAGTGTTTGTACGTTCAAATACTCTCTATAGAAATATAGCCTGACATAAACATGTCTTATATATCATCTACAAAAATATCCTCACCTTCGGTATATATATTTTCTATTATTAGCTCCAACTGTGCTATATTTTTGTCTTATGATGCTCTTGTACCATACCAGGATGCTTAGGTGCATAACTGTGATGCTGAGAGAAGCAAGTTGCCATCTGAATTGGTTTGCTGTTGCAGAGGACGTGAAAATGTTTTGTGTTTGGGAAAAAGGCTGAGGCAGGGGACACGAGGGAGGGGGTATGGAAGGACACTGGTAAAGGTAGAGAGGAGTGGCAGTCAGGTCCGGACTGGAAACCAAAACTGGCCCTGGCAAAGAGCTCGGTCGGCCCCACTGGGAGCGGCTGAGCTGTTTGCCAGGGCCAGTTTTGGCAGATTTTGTTACAGGGACGATTTTGCAGCTATGCTGCAAAAACGGCCCTAGAACAAAAACGGCCCCCAGGGGCCCAAAATCAGCCCCCACCCTAGCAGCTCACCAGGGAAACGCCTGGTGCCCGTTATGGCCAGTCCAGCCCTGGAGGCAGTGTATTATTAAGAGTGACACATTTTTAACAGGGCGATCATTGTCTCTATGGTGGATGCGAAGAACATCACATGGCATGGATGTTTATGCAGAGTGAACTTTTTAGTTCCTTGGGTGACCAGCTAGTACACGGTTCATGGTGCTTGAGGGAAACACAAATGAAGTGGATGGGTGTGGGGAATTCTTTTGTTGGAGAATATTCTAGAGGAATATATTTGATTGTGGGTGTAAAAAGGGGCCTGACTGAAGAATGCTGTGACTATGTAATGACATGGCTGGAGAATAACCAGGGTGTGTGTAGGACTTGGCCTTTTTGGCTAAAGTTCCTTAAACTTTTTGCTTTCCGCCTATACTGTTTTCCTGACATAGAGTTGCCAATTTAGATGCTTTGGGTACTTTGCCACTAATGATCAGTGTCAAAGTACAATTGTTCCCTATGTAAAGTGTAATGATAATTGGTTGGCCATGATTGGTATGTTTGCCTTACTAGTAAAGTCCCTAGTGATGTGCACTATGTGTGCCAGGGCTAGTAATGCAAGGGCACATGGAGAAGGGAACTCAGGCCAGCTGTGTAGGGCCTGCGCGCAGTTTGCTAAGTTAGCATGTTGTCCTGACAAGTGCAACCACATGGCTGGCCTTACTTTCCCTTTTTCATACACAGTGGGCACCCCTGTGGTAGGTCCCCCTGGTAACCCCTGGGCAGGCTGCAGTGTAAGTAAAAGACAGGACTTATACTAAGGTATGTGTTATGTCCTGACAGTGAAAAACACTCCATTTCATTTTTCACTACTGAAAGCCCATTCTGCCCATAAGACAGAATAGGGGAGGCTGGGTAGTGTGTTTTGTTAGCCTAGTTTCCTGTAAGTTTATAATGGAGAGGTGAAGTTTAGTATGTGTAAACTCACAGTGTCATAACACATATTTCTATGAAAGTGGTTTTGTCACTGTGTGTTCAGAAACCACTCTTTTGAAAGTGGCTGAGTTTTGGGCTATAAGCATATTTGTGTGTCTCTGCTGAATGTGGATTGATTGTCTGGATCTTCCAGGTGAGAGGAGCTCGGAGAGGTCTTGAGCCAGGGAGGGGTTGAGATGGCACCAGGCTGCCCTGCATCTGGAGAAATAGGGGAAGGAGAAACCTCGGAGGTGAAAATGCCTGGGCTGGTCCTATAAACCAACTGACCCATCTCTTGCTGAGTGATTAAGGATCCAGACCCACGGGTGACACTGGGAGAGAGACACCCAGAACTGATTTAGGGAGGGGTAATGGACCCCAGAGCACAACAAACTTCAAAGACCTTAAGGCAGAGTTCTTCAATCTGTGGGGCGTGCCGCCCTGGGGGGCGCAACACCCTCTCAGGGGGGGACGCGCACTCCACCCTACACTCTTACCTTTGTTTTCCACTGTCCCTCCGGAGCAGCAGCCAATTAGCCCAGGGGTTCAGCAGTAACAGAGGGCTGTAGGGGGGGGGAGGGGAAATTGGTGGGGCCCAATGTGCCCATGCCTTTGTTTATTTTGAAGAGTTAATTGTCCCAAGACGGTGTTAATTCCTAGAGCTTAAATGCTTCAGCTGCAGTAGAATTCAAAGAGTCTCCTCTGTTATGAAACTGAAAGCAATGAACATTTCAGCTCTAGGAATTAGCCCCGTACTGGGATGGTTGGCTCTCAGCTCTTCCCAGAACGGAGTGAACGTTTCTCTATTACACAGGCATCTTCTGTGGTATCAATGCCCCTATTTATAGCCTCATTCCAGGGCTGTGATAACTTCAGAATCTGCAAAAAACAGTGTTCGTGCCCAATTTAGAATTATTAATTCTGCACTAAGAGAGTTTGGACTGTTTAGATTTTAACCACTTAAATTCCAGCAGGGCACTTTACATAAACCACACCCTGGAGTTCCGCTGATTATACTGCAATGCATGTCCATGCACGGTTTGCCTGCTATGAATGTCTACATTTCCCTAGTTCCATCTCAGTTTGCATTTGTTTGTATTCTAGCATTATCTTAAAGTGCTTTAAAGTGCCAAAAGGTGACAAGACACCATCACTGAATACAATACGTTAATAGGGAGATAAAATATGCGGAGGTGTACACTGTGCTACACCTGCGCCACCCGAAATCTAGGGGTTTCAAAATTTATCAGAATGTTAAATCAATTGGTTTCTCTACAGGAATAATTAGACAATCACAGAGATCCCTTTCCTTTCCACTGCCTCTGGCTCAGGTTTCTATATCCTTTTCTATTTATTCTACCCGTACGACTTTCATACTTAAGTATGTCATCCAATAAATTACAACGGGCACCAACTCTGGACCAGAAGGATGAATGTCCTCTTGGCTACACCCAACTGGCTGGAGGCAATGCAGGTATAATTACCCGCATCTAAGGCCTGCACCTAAGAAATACTGGGAGAAAAGGGGAGGAGAGTAAAAGTGAAACAGTTGGTTTATGTCTTGCTTTCAGTTACTGGACATCTTCCTTCAGTATAGGACAGAGGGGCAGCAACACCCATGGACTCTTGTTGTAAAATGTGCCCTAAACATTGGTTTACATGCCATTCCCACAATGCATTGCACATTCGAAGGTGATGTCCTACATGTGTGATGTTGTCTGTGCTTCGGTCTCAGTACCCCTTCGACCTGTACTGTCTCATGGAGCCATAGGACACCATCAGGTGCGCAACGCCCATAAGGCTAAAAGGGCTTTAGCCCCCTCACCCCTTTGTGTCTCAGCCCGGGCTGCTGCAGCCAGGTCTGGCTCAATGGCAGTGCGACCAGTGCCACCGCACCCGAGTTCTGGCTTCTGGGGGATGCTGTGTTTGCAAGTACTCTGACACTGTTGCATCCCTTACCGTGCACTCACATGGGTACTCCTGCCACCCACCAGTGCAGAGGGTTAATGCGCCTGCTACAAAGAATGTGTACCATGCAGATCAAACAACTGAGTGTGAGTAAACTATGAGTAGCGTTGTAAAAAAATGCAATGTTTGTCAGAAAGGTGCTATAGAGAGAGAGGTACATTGTTGGTGAGCGGTACTGAGGGAATTCACAGAGAAGGTGGAAATGGGGGAGTGTACCAGATTCCCGAAATTTGTCAGGTGGTTGGGTGGCCCCGACATCTAATTCAATTCAGCTGAGGGGGCTCAACCTTCAAAAGTTTGAAGACCTCTGCCTTAAGGGGTATAACTATGAGAGCTGAAACTCCTGAATGTTGGAATGAAATAGAAATGGATTAAGACTGAAAAGGCTTGGACCCATTTGGTGGTTGAGAGGAACCTCTGCTAAGGAAGAAGCAACTGAAGAGACTGCTGGGGAAAGACAAATTCTTACTTCATGATCTGGGGCTGGTCTTCAGTTTGCTGTTCTAACCAAGGAAGATGCTGTTGTGACTGTGCTTGAAGGCACTGGTTCCCCCTGCTTGATGGAGACTGTGCTTTGTGCTGTGTCTTGTAAACCCAAGGGCCCGAGGTGAGCTGGCTCCCTGTTTGGAAACACAGGGACATAAAAGTTTCAGGGGAATTTTCAAGCGACGCGGTGGGCGTGTGTTGTTGCAGCTTGAGATCCTCGGAAGGTGTGCCCTGTGATCTTGGACACACGAAGAAGGAGTGAGACTCGGACGCATTGGGTGCGTGTCGTGGTGCACAGGAAGCACAGGTGAAGAGCACCTGGCCAACTTGGGCATCGCAGGTGAAGTGAGTCTCGGACACGCTGGGTGCGTGTCGTGGTACACCGCAGGTGTTAGTGAAGAGCGCCTGGTCAGCGCGTGCACCAAAGCTGAAGGGAGAAACCGACGTGCAGGGTGCGTGTCGTGGTGCACCGCAGGTGCTGGTGAGGAGCGCCTGGTTGGAGTGTGCACCGGAGGTGGAGTGAGTATCAGACGCACAGGGTGCGTGTCGTGTTGCACGGGAAGAGTTAGTGAGGAGCGCCTGACCAACGTGTGCATTGGAAGTGGAGTGAGTCTCAGACGTGCAGGGTGCCTCTTGGGGTGCATCAAAGGCATTGGTGAGGACCACCTGGTTATTGAGTGCACCGGAGGAGATGTGAGGCTCAGACACAGTGAGTGTGTCATGGTGCGGCCGAAGGCATTGGTGAAGAGCGCCTGGATATCGGGGCACTGGAGTTGGAGTAAGTCTCAGTAAAGCAGTGTGCGTGCTTTGGTGCATCCTGGGACTGTGGAGGTGATCGGCTGATCATCGTGTGCACCGGAGGAAAGTGAGTCTCTGCAACGTGGTGTGCGTGTCTTGATGCCAACTGAGACCCCAGGAAGGAGTGCCTGGTGAGCGTGCTCTTGGAGTCGACAAGGAGTCCCATCAGCGTTGTGTGCCTGGCTACATGCCAGAAGAGACCCGGAGGGTGCGGTGGTGAACGTGCACTCATAGTTTAAGTAATCTCAGGGGCATAGGGTACATTGCCCTGTGGCCGCCTGAGGCGTTCCTAACAATCGCGTCCCGGTCCAGCAGCCCTGGAGGAGCTAAGCTGCCAGGCCGAGCCGCAGAGACACGTTGAGAGTTCTGCACGGAAGGCCCAGTTCAAGGAAGGAGGAGAGAAGAGTGGGGTCGCGCCCCCAGGTAATGTGGATTACTACCTGGGCAGGTTGCGGGCTCGGAGGGACACTGTCTCGGCCTCTTTGTCCTTCCGATGACGTGAGCCTTTGCTTCGGCTCAGTGTGGGGCCCGTACTGACAAAAGGAGCAACAGTACAGGACCCAAAGTAAGAAGCTGTACTCTGTGTCAACGTTGAACCGTGTGGGGGTAACTATTATCGAAGAGGCTGATTGTCGTAATACATAGTGCCAATATTGCTGCTAACGAACTGCTGGACTTTCTTAGGATGCTTGACATTATTATTGCCTAAAGAAGTACACAATTGTAGCGCTACGCATTGCATTATTTCTCCCTTGCCAAGTAGACGAGTGTAGCGGCCCGCATTGCATTATTTCTTCATTGCAAAGTACATGATTGTAATTATGCATTGCATTATTCCTTAATTGCAAAGTACATGATTGTAGAGGCCCGCATTGCACATGATTGGGGTGTGACCCATTGCATTGCATTGCATTATTCCTTCATTGCGCAGTACATGAATGTAGCGGTACACATTGCATTATTTCTCGCATTGCAGGTACCGGGGTGTATCGTTACTCAATGTATTATTTCTCCTGTGCCCAGCACAGGATTGTATCATTACGCAGTGCACTATTGCTTTTCTATTGCAACTTGTGTGATTCTAGCATTGCGACCAGCATAGCATTTTGAAAGCGGTGGTTGGGATTTGAACCTACCAGCCAGTCAGAACGAATATTACTCATTATTCTATGTTGGCTTATGTATTGTGTGGTCTGATCGAGTATCTTTTTGTATAAAGTTATACTCATTTTTATCAAACTTGTGTGGAGTCCATTTGTGGTGTCACCATGGGGTTGCTGTGTGCGTGGTTGCACATACAGAACACTCTTGCCTTGTAGATAGGCCTGGCTGCTCGTGCCAAGCTACTAAGGGGGTGAGCAGGGCTATCTCAAATGGTGTCCTTACTTGGCCTAACTTTGGGTGGGTCGCTCACTTGGTGACAGTAGTGTGGGATTGGGACTCCAGCTTCCAACATGTGGTGGCAGCAGTGGGATATGATCCTAACGTATTTAAAAAGTGTATGTGCAAAACCATTCACACTAATGGGTGCACATCGTAAATTGATAGTAGACCATGACGCAACAACATATTGTTTTGATTTGGTAGTTCTATTGTTGAGTAACCTTTAAACCACACATCACGTCTCGAGGTGGATCCAGATAGCCGGTGAGGCTGCAGAATTAGAGTTAAACATTGAGGCATTGTTTACCTACAAGGTTGATGAGTTGAGGAAATTCTGCAGAAATTTGGGATGTCCCAGGAAGAGTAGAACCAAGAAAGAAGAGCTGCAAGTGGCCATGAGGGCCTGGTGGGAAGCCAAAGAGGCTCAGGAGATGGGTGATGATGAGGTGGATGAGGATGACCCAAGGAATGGATTTAGTCCACAGGATTTGCCAGTGGAGGGACCAGCCGCAGGGGCTGGTGGTAGCCATTCAGGGAGGAGTTTTTCACCAGAGGAGTTGGAGGAAATCCAAAGGGTCAGACTGCATGAGTTGGAGGTGTTAAAACTTAAAACTCAAGCAGAGGAGAGCAGGAACGCTCTGGCGTTGAAAGACAAACGGATTCTCTTCGCTTATGAGTTAAGCTTGAGAGAACTGGACATTAAGAGTAAACAGAGTCCAGTGTGATTGGTGGCAGCGCACAGCC
Source organism: Lissotriton helveticus (assembly GCF_964261635.1). Lineage (NCBI taxonomy): Eukaryota > Metazoa > Chordata > Amphibia > Caudata > Salamandridae > Lissotriton > Lissotriton helveticus. Next base: position 575,458,159 of record NC_136061.1, read on the forward strand.
AGTGCCAAGTATGGCTGAGTACAAGTGTGCACTGGAAGATTGGGTAGTTGCATGGTGAATGATTTTGTGGGGTTATCCAATCTGGCCCCAGGGGAGCCTAGGCACAGACATTATTTTCCAGAATCGTGCCACCCCGGGTTAGGGTGTGGGCTCTTTGATTCCCTGGAGCCTGCACGAGAACCGGACCCCTGGTCATGGGTCCAGGGGCCTGAAGGGGCCCCAGGGAGGGAAGAAGGGCCAAGTGGCGCAAGGATATCCCAGAGTAGTGAGGAGGGGTTTCTGGCTAGCCCCTTGTCTCCAAAGAGGGGAGGCAGAGTGAGCAGCCCCACCAGGGATCAGCAGCACCACCCAGGAAACTGGGGGGGCATAGGAGAGCCCCCGGGTGGAGGCCTAGTGCCTACTTGCCAGAGGTGTGAGGAAGGACACCTACTGTCAGGAGAGCGTGGGGAGTCTGTAGGCAGAACTCCTGCCGTCTTGAAGTCTGTGGGTGCCATTCCTAAGTGGCAGGCCCAGAAGACTAAATGGAAGATTAAGAGAGGGTTGTGTTCACCGGTGGGGACACCAATGGGACCTTGTCCATCCAGTAGTGCTGGGTTCCCTAGGAGTGACCAAGGTAGACCCACTCTTAACCTAGAGGGCAGGATAATTGGAAGTAGTATCCTGACTGATGGGTCTCCCCAGGGTACCACTCTAGGTGGGAGTTGGCATGGGTCCAGCACCCCTATGTAAAGGATACACGATGATTCTGCAGGAGCGTCAGGAATCCGAAGTACAATCCACAGCCTTCCCCTGCAGCCTTCCGACTCTATCAAGCACTAGAGCACAGGAGGCAAGCCAGGGGAAAACAGGGAGACAAAACAAGGAAAGGTTGGGGGTAACAATTGGGTGTTGAGGGTCTTCAGACTGGTCGTCTCAACCTTCGTGTGGGCTTGGCAATCAGGAGAGAGTGTAATGCAAAGAGTTATATTCTTCAATCTGAAGAGGACAATCACATTCCCAATTACACAACATAACCTTACATACCTAGCTGATTGTATGTTGATGTCCCTGAATGGATATGGGTGAACCTCTGGAAAGGGATATAACTGGAGCTGCAGTGAAGAAGACAATACCCTCATAAGTCTAATGACCCACAAGAGTAATTGGTGAAAGAAGGGATAAGGAAAAGCCCTAACTAACTAAGGTCAGCGCACCGGTAACAACCCGGCCGCCAGCGGAGCAGAACCCGGCTGGCAGCGGAGCAACCCGGTGAGGTAAGAAAAAAGGAAGGGTGAAGGTGGGCCCGGCCCGTTAGCGGAGCAAAACCCGGCTGACAAGCGGGCGGAAAACGAGGCCAACAGCAGAGGGAGGATGCCCGGCTCGTCAGCGGAGCAAAACCCGGCTGACAAGCGGAGCTGTAATGAGGCAAAGGGTAGGGAGAGGAAATCCCGCCGGATGGCGAAGTCAAACACGGCCGCCGGGCGGGACACCAGAACACTGCAAGGCAGCTAAATCGGGAAACGACACGGAACGTGTCAAATTGCACAAGCGCGGTGGAGAGGCACTTTGCAAAGGAGAGAGACGGCCTGCAAAGGCTCCCAAACGAACCAACAGAGCCGAAGACACTCTCTCTTCGGAAGAACGCCAGGACGAAGAAAAACCGGAAGTCAGGCACAGGAAGTCAGGCACAGAAACGAACCCAACGGAGCTAGACGCTAGAACGTGAAGCGTCGCTCCTTGGGTCAAGGACACCTATATAGTGCACAATTAAAGGGCTAGCGCACTGGGAGGGGGCTTGAGGCATGACACCCTAGGGGGGTCCCCCTGGCCGGGGGTAATCCATGGACCAGCATTGTTGGCTCAGGGGGTAGTGATCAAGAAGTCCCCCTGGGGTCAGGGAGATGTGGAACAGGAGGGTGTCCCTGTGGTAGAGGGCCTGCATCCTGGTTCTACCGCCCAAAGCCGGGAAGTCCATCAAGCGGCTTTCAACAGTGTGTAAAAGACTTGATGAGAATAGTTAATGTAATTAGTCAGTCTCATCCTCTGTCCCTTAGCGAGTGTAATTTTTTTCCCAGTGTGCTCGTGTAACAGTGTAATCTACCCTGTGTCTTTGCACTCCTCTCCTGATGTTATGCAGGCTCAGACGCTAGTGTTCACCATTGCTGTGTAAGTGTCCACCAGCACCAATATCAATAGGCTCAATCTTCCTTGCAGGTGTCTCTCTGCACCGTTGTTGGTGGCTGTCTCTGCTCCTGTTCCAGGGTTCACTTGCTCCTGTGTCAGTATTGGCTTTCTCAGATGGCTTCCTGCTTCTTCTCACCATGTTGGCTGGTGCTCATAGAAGAGCAGTTGTTGATGCTTGAGCTATAGTGGGTGCTAGGGCAACCTAACAGTGGCCACAAGGCATTCACACAGTGCTCACAGGGTCCAGCCACAGCCCAGAGATGGCCCTTTTTTCCACCAATGTCTGTTTGTGCACCCCAAACATGCAGATTAATACAGCCTTAGGTTCTTACACAAACTGCTGGGTTGCTCATTGTCATTCACAAAATGACAGCAGGGATGCCTGCACAATGCCTTGCTTGGCCTCCATGTACACTGTGCCGAGCAAAGCCTTTAACTGGGAGAAAGGTCTTTGAACAAGGTTACATCGTCTATCTTCACTCCCAACACGGGGGGAGCAGAGATTTTCCACAGGGAGTAAACAATACTCCCTGACCAGATAGCTAGCAGTTAACACCATCATTTTTAATTTGGGTTGTTAAATGTCCTCTCTCGGTGCAGACATGAGATACCTTCAAAACACTGGGGACAGATTTACAAAGAAATCACACAGCACAAAGCAGCAATCAAAGTCACTGTGCTGTGTACCATGAGAGGGAGAGTGCAGGAAAGCTCCATATCTACTAAAATATGGCACTGCCATGCTCTCTTCCTAGTGCTGCCACACAACCTGGCTACCTAGTGTCATGCGCACCATAGTGTAAGGTTCGGTGTCTGATGTTCAGCATCGGTTACACCTCCTGTACAAAAAACTATGCCTAGGCAACTTTGCAAATCTTCCCACTATGGACGCGTGCTGTACAGTGCATCAAAGATGCAAATTTGTAAATGTTAGGAGAAGTAAAAACATTCCTTTATGTTAATACCACTCTCAAAAGGGCATGTCTAGGAACCCAAAGCAGCCCTGGCACATTTTGTCAGACCAGCCTCTGTAAGGAGCATAATGAGTCTAGCGAGCAAGCCTGACCACTACCAAGGGGAGTTTTGCTGGTGTTCTCCCCCAAGAAGATTTGGTGAAAATGGTGCATTCTACATTTGTAATTATATATTTAGTTGTATTTGCTTTTAAAGCATAGTAAATAATAACCTTCTGTACACCAGGATATGACAAACTTTGTTAGGGCTCTTCAATAATTCACACACTATCACCCTCCAAAAGTGCTTCTCATCTCTCCAGAGCCCCTCTCTCACATGTATTTTATTTGTATTATAGCAGGTCTCATACCAGTGTAGGGTGCCGGAGCACTTTACATCATACACATACTGAGACAATGAATAATACATGTGTAAATCAGTGTATAGAAAATTTAGGATTCACATTCCATTCATATAGGTAGGCAGTTTTTAAGAGTGCTTTGTCTGGAGAAACACGAACTCAGGATTCCAAGCATAACACAGTGGTTAGGGTCGACTTTAATAATAACAATTTAATTCTACACAAATAAATCTTTTTAGCAACATCAGGATAATGAAAGACTGGGAAAAAACACAACTTTCTAACCTCAACAGTGCATCAGACATACCGCCCTTTGATGGTAGTTCATAGCGCACTGTGCTAGATTACAATTGTAATATATGAACTGTACAATAACAAAAGAATCTCTGAGACAAAAGCAGTAACCCACTGAGCTATGTACAGAAAATATTGTTCTTTGATATGCATAGTACAAGTTCTTTGCAGCAAGCATATTAACCCTCTGCGTTATCTTAAATGAGGCAAAACTGCCACTAGACTAAACTCACATCTCTCTCCAGCAGGTGAGATAATCACCAGAGTTAACCTGACACTTCTGTTGTTTACTGAACACTGCAGAATATGCAAGGCTATTTTCAGTGCTTTTAAAACTGAAGCACTGCTACAAAACTGGCCCCCACTAACAAAACCGTCCCTCCACCTATCCAGCCACCTGGGGAAATGCCCGAGGCCCAGTATGGTCAGTCCCACTTTCACTCTCAAAAAGACATTAATTCTGGCTGCAAAACCCTGTCTGCTATTGTTAGTAGATAGGGCTTTGTTGCAAAACCCATGGGTAGTTGCACGGGAATACCCATGCACCACACATGAAATGCCACCCTGACGCAATAAAATGCAAAGCAATGCTAGTTTATGCAGCTTTGCATTACTTTCAGGCAACATTCCGAAGGAAAAACAAGTTTTGTGCTGAAAAGTCAATTCAAAATAAATATTTTACCTGGTTTGCGTTACTTCTGTGATGCAAACTTGGTGCATAATGTTAGCAAATATACTTTTCTGTGTTAGGTCATGTGGGCAAATACTGAACAAGGAATTTTGAAAGAGATATATATTTTCAAAAAAGGCAAACTACATCCTAAATGGAAGTTAACCAAATGTATAGCAAATGAGAGAGCTCAGCAATTTGCTGAAGATATTATCTTGAAGGTAGGTACGGAAAGTAATGCACCCTGAATAAGTTGACCCATATCTAGTTGAATATGTATAAATTGCAAACCACTGAATTTTTTTATCGGCGCTTCATACATAGCAAATGTTATCAAACTCAGTTGTGCATATCTTATCGCCATTAGAAGAATGATGGGCATAGCTTGCGTTTATCCAAAAAGGATTTAAACACACACCCTTTGCATTACCTTTAGATTACACATCGTGCTCTGCAGCAGATGCATTAATCTTCTGGGTTACTTTTCCATTATTAAAACTAGAAATAGGCTGGTTACATAACAGATTCTGCCTAAAGCCCTTGCGCTGCATTATCTAATCAGTTGATGCATGTGTGTAGCAGAAATAGCCATTTAGACTTATACTTGGGTTATGATTCCCCCGGTGAATTCCTGGGATCAGTGATTAATTTGAGCTGGCGGTTTCCAATTCTCAGCACTACCATTTAATTATTAACACTAGCACTTATGACAGTCTGCCACATGGTGGTGCGGTTTGATAAGCACAAAAACAGTTGTTCGTTAATTCAACATACATTAACCATGATTAATACCTGCCGCCCAAGCCATAGCTTTGGGGCCTGGTATAGTTTGTATTTGTCACACTTGTACAAGTGCAACAGGAGTTGCAGGGGTACTGTTATTGGCAGCGCTGACAGGGGCAATGGGTGGTGCAAATGAAAGTGGCCACCTGACGAGGGCTCTCGAACTCATTGTTTTACAAATTAAGCACTGCCTGTTATCAACTTGCAGGTCACAGGTTCAAATTCCATTGTCACACTGATAATACAAGTGAGTTTGATACATGTAATTTAACAAGTGCTACTTTCTTGCAAACACATATTGACAAGTGTCATGTGAAAAAGTACAACTACAAGCATCAATGCACCTGTTTATCTGTGTAGTGTGTGCGAAATTAGGTGCTGCAAAATGGTGTCACTTTTTCACCAGGTTTGTGCTTGAAGTGCATATTTGTTTTTTTTTAATAAAAACTTTAACTCTACCTGTAGCCTGTCCCATGCCACCAGAACCCGCTTATGCCTAACCTTTGCCCAAACTGTACCTCTGCCCAAGCTGAAGGAATGGGGTGCTGACCTAGTGCGGTGGTGGTCGGGCTAGTCCACAACATGGTAATATTAGCTCTCCTAAGCGCTGAGTTGCTTTCCATTCTAAGGAGATAGGAATTTTGTTTAATATGCTTGTATTTAACTAGGAATGTTGCAGACCCAACACTCATCCAGATAGGGTTCTGAAAAGTGATTCACATCCTAAGGCACATTTATGTCCAGATTTTCTAATATTTGATGAAATGAAATGCACAAAAACAACTAGTTGTGCTGTGCCAAATGGAGGAGGCAGGATTGTGTCATATTTACTTAGATACAGCACTTTCCTGCTCTCTCTCTCCTCTGGGGCACTTGTGGCTGCAAAGTGCCATCGCAGGCACCCATGCACCATGGTGCAGGAAGTGGCATCTTCCTGCACAAAATCAATCCTCTGAGGCATTTCCCTCTTTTGATGTGCGGCACACATCGAAAGAGGAAAAAACGAGGAGAAATGAAACATATTTCTCCTTGTTGCAACTCACCGGGGAAGGCGGATCCTTTTGACATATTCCCAGGTTTACTAGAGTTAATAAATCTGGGAATGAGCCAAAAACCAAGGGTGGATGCATGGGAACACCCCCGCTCCAACCAGGGAACGCCTTCCCAGCCCAGAGTGATGCAAGGCAGGGACGTGTGCTACCTTGCGTTACTCCAGATTTACATCTGACTTAAGGTCTTGCATGACGCAACGGCGACACAAGCCCTTAGTGAATCTGGACTTTAGTATCTATCCCCTCACTGGGAGGGTCACATCCTCAGCCATTCTCTGCACCCAAGTCATGATATGTTCCTGCTTCGGCAGTATACTGCACCCCCTTTAGTGACAGAGGCACCCTCATTGGCTCCCGAGTAAAGTTGCACAAAACTCTAGAGCCTAATTTGGGGCCCAGTCTGACCCCCTGCAGGGGCAGCTCCAGGCTCATGGTGGCCCTGGGCAGGAAGCGTAGGTAGGGAGCCCCGGAAGAGGGGGTCTGGGCGTGGCGGAGCCCCCCGGAGCTCAGGAGGGGGGGGGATCAGGGTGTTAGGAAGTGGAACGGAGCCGGAGGCCGCCAAATCCCTGCCAGGGGCCGCCACGCATATATGTATCCATCCTCAGGGGATTATTATATTAAGGATATATATTGGCGTGGAGGCCCCTGGGGTTTGGTGGCCCTGTGCAGGTGCACAGCTTGCACATGCCTAAGGCCGCCCAAGCCCGCTGCTTGGGCGCCTGCTGCCCCACTTTCAGTGAGGGTCCCTGTGAAAGTGACACTGTAGCTGTTGTAGGTGAAGAGATCCTATCAGATTTCAAGCAACACAACAGCTCCTACAAGCAAATCCCTCTCCCAACCACTGAGTGTCACTCTGCAGGGAGAGGGGTGACGCTTCTGTTAGAGTGAGTGGAAAATTCGGACAGCGGCGCTCCCTTCCCTTTGCTCCTCCGACAATGCACCGATTTGACTCTCATTTGACTAGAAGACGAAAGCCGACATTTTAGTTCATACTGAGACAGCACTGTTAACAATCTCAGGCCGAGGCAACCCTCAGAAGCAGAGTGGGTGAAAGTGCTCCCGTGAAGCCGGGGGGACTCTCCCCCACAAAAACAGCAGCACGCCCTTATTTATAGCTTTTATACAAATGTTGAAGAACGTTGTGGAAGACCCAAAGGAATCACAGAGCAGCAGAAAGTAAACAAATCAAATATCAATGAGTGAGTGGCCCAAAAAAACGCTTTTCTGGGGTGGTTTAGTGGTGGCTTCCAATACAGTCACAGAAAATGGGCTCCTGTCCCATTGTTGGGTAGTAAAAACCATAATCGGGGTACAGTTGACCCACGGTCGAATAGCCTATAGGGCAAGCAGGCAGTGCCCTATGGACTGGTCTGATAGGTCCGTGTGTGGGTCTTTTTTCCGCCAATTGTGTGCCTGTTTTATAGCCCGGTGGTCTGTATTTTAATGTTTATTTCCCCAGTGTTACCACAAGCGTTGCCTGCAGCTAACACAAAATCATGCTATCTCCCATACTTTACAAAATACCCATGCAGTGTCTTTACAAGAGCAAAACTGGGCTCATTTGTTAATGTGGGCCACTTTTTTTTAGCTAACTGGTTCGCTAATGGGGCAGGTTTTACTTCTGTGCCTGGATCTATTTTTTTCCCAGTCCCCAGCAATGCTGCAGCTCAGCGTCTCTCCGTTGCTTTGCATCAGTGCATCTCGACATACTTGCGCATACATGGACGCTGCTCTACCCACGTGTGCATGACTTTTGGCCGGTCTGAGATGGCCGTCCAAACCTTCATGCGCAGTGAAGGGAGTGCACCTACCACTTCCCTCAGTGCCTGGCACCCCCGGCCCCGCCCCCAATACTTGGCAGGAGAGGAAAAATAAAACTAGTGTTTATTATCGTTTTATTTTTCCTTTACTGACATTTTTTGGGGGGTGGAACTTCTCCATCTTTGTCTAGGAGTCGCCGCTGCTAACTTCAAAGCAATCTTTTGCTTTGTCAAAGACAGGGCTGCAGCTCCCAACAGAGCAACAGCAGCTCTGGCCCCAGAGACCACAGCTCCAAGGGGCCAGCGTCACCACAGTTAGTGGCTGTTTTCACTACCAAACCAGGCAGTGGCGATTCCGCCTTCTTTGCCTTCACTATGGCCATAGGCGCCTTTGCTATACCCCTGTAAGCGGTTTATACCATCCTTATGTCCAAAACATCACTGGCTAGTAGGTTTGACCCGCAACCCAAACCCAAAAGGATCTAACAGTGCCCCAGTTATGACACCAATTAAGGCGCAACCAGAACTTTGCACCGGAATTGGGATTTGCAGGCTACTTGTAATAAAGCCATTTTTGTCTGTTTATCTAGATATCTATTCCATATCTACCTGCCTGTCCTTCTTCAAAAAATGCGTACATAAACTATGGGACAGATTTCCATATTTCCATTTGCTTCCAGCGATTATGAATGAATTTTATATGGGTATCATGAAAATCTGACATTCACTTGTAGTATTGCCTCAGTACTAACCCTGCATAAATGCATAAACGGTAAGCATAATTTGTGGGAACATTGAAATGTGAGAGGAATGAAAATTGATTATAGATCTTTATACATCAATACAGCCGGCAGGCTGCAAAATAGAAAAACATATTAAAACCAAGTTTTATCCCTCAAGACCAAAGCGATTGCTTTATGAGCTGATGCTCTGACTCCACATAAGGGTGAAGTATTTATGGATAGTTCTTCGGTCATGTGACTTTGTGGGTGTGCAACATTACGTGGAAAGGGGCCGTGGTGTTTGATGGGTGAGGGATTTAGGCGTGTTAGCCAAGCACTCCTCACCCTGTACTTAATTTGAGTTGGTGGTAGCTGGGGCGGGGGAAAGGGGAGTACACCGGCACTCTTTTGGGGGGATTGGCACGTCGTTTTTCCATATGTCGTTTATGAGACCACGAGAGGGAAAAATAAACAAAGAAGGGAAAGATGGAGAAACCGTCATAAAGGAAGAAAGCAGGGACCTGCAAGAGTGAGATAAAAGACCAGGGGTCGCTGACAGTGGATTAAAGAGGCATGAGGTGGATTCAAGACCATGCAGCCTTGATATTCAGCTGCTGACATTTACTAACACCGGCCGTGGGCTTCTGAGCAGAGTTTTGGGTGCCGGCAGTAATTATTTTAGAAAGTAAGCACTGCCCCCACCCATACTATCCTCTAGAGCAGAATGGAGCAGCATGTGCTTCCACTGATCTTCCACCTTCCACCTTCATCGTCGATAAGGAGGGAGTACTTCCTGTCTTTGTAAGGACTGTTGTGGGTACTTTTTCAGGAATCCTGGGGGTCACACAGGGATTTTTGGGCTCTAATTGTGTCACTTGAAATCTTTTACAATTGGTGACCTGAGACGTAACCCTACTATTGAGCGCTATGTACTTCCCTGTAGCACACACTTCAGATAACAATTAATACATTATAGTCCAGCCAGTACTTTCGTTCAGAAACAGAAAGTACTTTATTGCTACTCTACACACAACTTAAGTACTTCACATATTACATAAAGAGCATTAAACATCAGTACTAATGGGAAACAGTACCAACGGTATTCTAGTAGGGCAAGTGTTTAGAAATAATGGGCAATGACCCATGGCCTTTACTTGGGAGTAGATGCAATGGAGGAACACAGCGGTGACCCAATTTGCTGTAGTTGTACAAGTCCCCTCCACTTTTGTTATGGTTCCTCACTTCTCTGGGTGTAATCACACAGTACTTTTTTCCATTCTGTCCAATGTAGACTGCACTGATGTCTGGCGTGTAGGGCGTGCTGTTCGCTATAATGTATGGGGCACAGCCCGCAGTGCAAGAGGAAGTGATACGTCAGGGGCTTAACTGGCTTTTGCGTGAGCATAGTCTCTGGTGTCATTGCTAGGTGAAGAGAGGCAGCACCAGCTGAGAAGAATGAATAAAATCATGATGACCGGTGTTCATTGTGTGGGATATTCTTTGGGCTTAGACACAAAAATCAATTGCCCAAAGAAACTTGGGGGAGATGTTCTAAGATAGTATTTGCAAAAAGTGGTATCAAATTGCCATCAACTTTTCGCAAATCTTATGGTATTGTGCAAACTGACCTATGTACTAATAGGCCAGTTCATAAAATACTGAACCATACTGGGTCATATTGATGAGGTAAGTCGCAAATTGTAATCAACTACAGTTCACTGCCATCACAGGAACAGTGTACTGCTGGGGTCAGCAGACCACCTTGTCTGTGACTGCTCTTAAATAAAGCAACATTTTCCTGTCAGTCTCTTTTCTTTTAAGAAGAGTAGAATGTGTTTAAAAATAAGTTTTAAAAACTTATTTTAAGAGTAAGCAAATGATGCATACTGAAAAGCTGTTTTGCAGATGCATGGGCTCTGAATTATTTAATCAGAGCCTCTGTGCCCTCAAAATAGCTTAGTATATCAGGCCCTAGGTGCCCATGCTCCATTATCTTGATTAGTATGTTGTCCTTGGGCAAAGCCCCTCAGTGGGTGTGACACAACTTAGGCACTCTTGATTCTTTCCATTGGGGACTGTGTTCTGGAGTCTGAATGTTTGCAGCCCCACAGGGGTTTCTTGGTGCGTTTTTGTAGGTGAACCTAGCTGGCTACAATTCCTTGATACCGGAGACCCATAGGGGTACACAGTTCGATTCCACTACTGGTCAACTTGGGATCCCAGGGCTCATCCTTGACAGTGGATTTCTTCAGCTGTTCCTGTCATGGCTTCTTCGTGGCTCCTTTCCTTCTGAGCATTACCTTTCTCTTTCAAGGGTGTCTCCAATGCCCTTTCTGAGTGTTTGGCCAGCTTTCTCCCTTGACGCAGGATCCAGGTAGCCTCTATTGGCAGTTTTGAGTAGAAACCCCCAGTTTACTCATTCTGAATTTGGCAGTAGTTACTGCAGCTCTGGCACTCAAAGTTGTTCCAGGTCACCACTGGCATTGGGGACCCTGATTCAGGCAAAGACATTTTTGTGCAGTGACACACAGTCCCATTTTTATACTCTAGTTGCAGACAGTCTTTGTGTATTCCAACAGATCAGTTGTGTTGTCATGTAGCTCCTGAATATCTTTATATCGTGTTAAGTTAGCATAGGCTCATTTGAGGTTTAAACGCCATTTTTCTTTTTGCAACTTCTGCACAAGACACTTAATTGTTGATTTAGCTTTCAACCTAGTAGTTCATCGCGGTTTACATGAGAATAATATGTTATTGCTTTGCTATCTGCTTTGCTTAATGAACTGTGTCTGTACAGAGAGTGCTGAAGCTTCAAGAACAACACGATACAGAATTGTTGTGAGGTCTGATCTCCACGACTTCATAGTCATAACATAAGTGCAGCCTCTGCCAACTCCGGGCTGGAGGCGGGTTTTATATTGCTTTGCTTGGGGCACAAATAACACACTTGATGCGGTTCGCATGCAGAGAGAGCTGGTGTATGCTGATGTGATTCCTTCATTCTAGGACACTAAGGTATGGGCCCGCCCTAATTCAACCCAAAGAGACCTTCTTAGCAAATAATATAATATGTGTATTAGGGAGGGTGAGATATAAGTGTTGTTAACTCTTATTCATTTACAGCATGGTAACATGCTGTCACCATTCACTTTTTATGGACTAGTAACTATGCTGGTAATTTTGCTACTGATAATATGTTTACTTGTATTATCTAAGATACTGCGCCTGAGAAGACGGCATTAGTAAATAAACATTTCAAATGCACATGTGTTCTTCTTTACTCCATGTTCTGGTTTGTAATGATTATATAACGAAAGAGTGTTCATGAGTTCCACGTATCCTGAGGTACTGTAAGTTCATGTTCTGGTTTGTCTAAACATTGGGAGTTTGATATGTCCAATGAGACACTGTAGCTAGCTCGGTAAGGGGTTATTTGGGCACTAAGGTGAGTTTTGGGACACCCTAATTCGCCGAGGTTCCAATCCTCTGTGCACAGTTCTGTGTGAGAACAGAAACCCTGCGACATGGCGCCCAACGTTTTCGGTGGTCTTATATCATGACACTCGAGTAGTATATCGTTCAAACCTTAACCCCTTCACTTCCGTTTCCGGAAAACGTGGTGTCGGTGAAACCTGCCTATTTTTTGAGATAGGTCTTTTTCAAGCTTGATTCTTTCTAAAACGGTTTCTTTGACTTACTACCCAGTTGTGCTACAAAGTATTCTTTGTTTTTCCGTATTTCCGGTGAAATCATGGCGGCAGTGGCCATTGCGCAACATAGTCGCATTGCGGTGCGCAACCACTTGCAAACTTATCTTGTCCCATTGGAGGGCATGGCTGTGATTTTTGTGGTGTGTGCCGATCCGGCGTTCCCCTATGAGCTCTTTTACTCCTGGGTTACGTTTACGGAAGTGGATGCGAATTCTCGCCTGTTCCACCACTACACACCCTCCGTTGTACCGGCTGAATATACTCCGTACAGGGCACTGGAGATACCTATAGATCATTGGCAGCATCGCGTTTGGTTTGATGGCGCCCTCCCCCACTCAATGTCAGCTGCGAGGTTAGGTCCACTCTCAATTCCAGGTACAAATTGGCCTGCTTTAGGTGGATTCACCCCGCACCCGAATCACGGCGCATGTCCCCTTGCGGATGTTCGTAGACTACACGTTGTCGCAATAGCCGTGATTCGTGCTTTAGTGCAATACATAGGTCGTCATCTCCCGGGAGGTCCTCCCGGGGGTGCGGCCGCCCAAATTGAACATTGCGGTTTAAAATTAAACCCGGTTATGGTCAATTCGGTTTTTGGCAAACGTCCAGACGATAAGGATGACTTTCCTTTTTGGCTTGCCGAGAAGTTTGACCAACTGGAGGCTGTGTTCCCAAATTCTACTCCTGCTGATAAACATAGAATGTTGACGATTACTTTGCCTAAGGATTTAGCTCCTGAACTAGTCGACTGTGAAAGCTGGGGAAAAACTTTTGCGGCAGTTTTTACGAGGTGCTTCGGCACCCCGTCGATGACGCAGCTGCCTGAAATCGTGAAACGTGTTCAGGATGATCACGGACCGGAGGCGGCTGTTGAATTGGGTATGCGCCTGTGTGGTTCGTTTGATATTGTATGCGATCTCATTCTCTCCAATGTTAAAGGAGACGCAGTGAACTTTCAGGTGTCTAATGCTTTGGCAGCCATACCCGATGCCGAGAAACCCCGACAGTTGGCGAAGATTGTAGTGGCCGCTTATAAAACAATCGGTCGCACAAGTAAAGGTTTGAAGTATTTCGCAGTCAAGGATAAGAAACAACCACAAGTACAGTCTGCTGCGGCAGATGTACAACCCAAGTCCAAGAAACAAAATTGGCCTCAAAAACAGAAACAGGGGAAGCAACAGCAGCAGACTCAGGTTTCTTATCCTGCAACTCAAGTTCCTGCGCCGACTGAGAAAGTTTATGATTTGCGCGACCGCGCAATGATTAAATCACCTGATCGATTTCAGGTTTCTGATCAACGCTCTCCTCGTTCCTTTCAGGACTCATCGGCCCCGAAGACCGGTGGAGGAGGAGGCGGTAGGGGACGTGGTGGCCAACAAGGACGTGGTCAGTCCCGCCAGACAGAAGGCGCAGGGAAGCAGGAGGAATCTACGCCACAGCGACCGCAGTTTGCGAAGAAGAAAGTCGCCGCCTTAACAGCGCATCGATATGCCACAGATAGTGAGAACGCGGCTTCGGAATCTGAAGTGGGCTCTGACCTTGCTGGACAGCGCGGCGGAGATTACCATAGTCAGAGAGACGCTGCGTCCATTACTGAGGGTGACAGCGACTGATGTCTACGTTGTCATTGAAACAGCAGACACGAGACTTGCTCCCCCTGAAACACTTTATGAAATTGTCCTGTTAATTGAAGGTGACATACAGCGTACCATTAAAGGGGTATTTTGGGAAAATCTTTCTTCAACATATGATATTTTGCTTTCGGAGGCTGACTGGCCCCCACCTTTTGTGCTCGCGGCGCCGCGAGGGGAGGAGGTAATCCTGCCCAGTTTCGCGAACACTGTCTCGAAAGAGCATGCGCAGCATTTTGCAGAAGAGTGGGCTCGGGCTCTAGCGCCGGCTCTGTACCATAACCAATGTGGTTGGGATAAATTGTCACCTAGCCACGAAATTCCTTTACGGTCTCAGCCGCAGCCTCAACCTCAATATCCCATACGGCGGGAAGCAAAGTCTTCCGTCGCGGAAATCCTTGAACAATTGGAATATCAAGGAGTTATTGAAACGTGTGTGTCACCAATGAATAATCCCCTTTTTACTGTGACCAAACCTGACGGAACATATCGTTTGGTATTGGATTACCGGCATTTAAACTCGCATTGCCGTAACTGTGCAGTACAGAATACTCACGGCTCTGCCCTAGTGGATAGTCTAGTGCGTAAGCGTTTCAAAACAACGCTTGACATTTCCAACGGTTTTTTTGCCCATAGATTGGATAGCTTCAGCTCCCAATGGACACGTTTTACGAGCGCTGGAGTGCAAAAATCCTTCCGGCGTCTTCCAATGGGCTATAAGAATAGTCCCGGTATTTTTACCGCACGCATAGTCTCTCTGTTAGAGAGAATCGACCCAGATGCTTGCTCGTATGTGGATGACATTTATCTCACGGACGACGAAATTTGGATGCATCTGTGTCGTGTAAATTCGATTATTTGTAACTTTGCAGATATGGGTTACAAATTCAATTTTGCAAAATCGCACATTGCAGGACACACAGTGTTGTTCCTTGGCTATGAGCTGAACAATGAAGGTAGAGGTTTGGCTCCTCACTTCTTGGAGAAATGCGCACAGTTGCGCGCTCCTACAACACTGAAAAAATTACAGTCTTTACTGGGTTTTTTAAATTTCGGAAGAACTTACATTCCGGAATATGCCCAGCGTATCAAGCCGTTGTATGCTTTGATACAACCAAATTTCTCAACATCATGCTGGCTGCCTGAGCATTCAGCCATTTTGCAATCCTTGCAGGCTGATCTACTCGCTTCTAAATACTTACTGACTCGTGATAACCAAACCAACCTGGTAATAAGAATAATTCCCGGGACGGTGGGTTTCACGTACCTCACTTTTAATGAAGGAGACACAGTACCTATTGCTTACAAGTCACACTTGTACACTTCGGCTGAATTGCGGTTTCCCACTGTGGAAAAGGTTTTTAACAGCTGTACAGATGGCGATTCTTAAAGAACGAGCTCTGTCACAGGGGAAACGCATGTTGGTGGTAACACCCTGTCCTCACTTGGAGGCAGTCACGAAAGCCAGTGTACCAAATTCAAAAGCTTTGCACCCTCGGTGGATTCAATGGGCTGCGTCCTTGACGTCCACGGATGTCACGTTTATTTTTGACGCCTCATTACGGTCGCAGGAGTACTTGCAGTATGAATTCGTTCATCCTGCTCCTCTAGCTATGCGGCCCTTGGAGGACTTCCATTGCATCATTTACACTGATGGGTTGGCGCAGGTTGCGCATGGCTCTAAACATGCCTACGTTTCCGCATGCGCCATTGTGGTCGGTGCTATGTTGAACGATGAGTTCCTTTCCAGTGAGGTGCACACACTGCCCCTGGGCGATTGCACCGCACAATTGGCAGAGCTTCGTGCTCTTTTACTAGCGTTGGAGTACGCGGATCCAAGTGTTACTACTCTCATTGTAAGTGATTCTTACTACTGTGTCCAGTCTTACAATGAAAGCTTGTTCTTTTGGATTCAGAATGAGTTTCGTGATTCCAAGGGTAGCACAATAAAACATAAAATAATCTGGGTTCGAGTGGCGGAACTTAAGGATACGTTACCACTCGTTTACGTAATTCATACTCTTGGCCACTAGCGCGTGGGAGTTCACGCTGTCGGTAATTCGCTTGCTGATGAAGTGGCGAAATCAGCAGTATCTACATACTTAGTTGCGGCAGTTACTAGATCCAAAACCAAGATTGATAGTGACATCTTGGCGGCAGTTGCTGCCTCTGAGAAGGGAAGTAAACATCCTGCGGGGTTCCCTTCGAAGTACAAATACCACTTAAGTCCCGAAAAAGTTCCTTTTGTGACAATTCCTGATGTTGGGGAACGGCTGATTCCCAACTCGGATCGCAGGGCAGACTTGATTACAGCGGCGCATGAAGGTATGGCGTCTGCGCATGCGGGCGTCTCAGCCACTGTAACTCAATTACAACAACGTTTCTGGTGGCGGGGACTGTACAAACAGACGCGTGATTATGTCCTTCTTTGTGACATTTTCCAGCAGATTAAACCTTCAACTGCTACGCGTCCGCCACAGACACAGTTGTACATTTCTAATAAACCACTCGGTTGTGTTTATTTAGATCACTGCGGTCCCTTTTCATCTGATACTGCGTATAAGTACATCTTAGTAGCAGTTGACTCATGCACACGCTTTGTGTGGGTATGGCCCCATCGCAGCGCTGATTCACGGACTGTCATTAAAGATTTGCGTGTCTTTATAGGGATTTTTGCCTGTGGTACCTTCCATTCGGATCAGGGTCCGGCTTTCGCCTCTAAGGCGTACAAGGATGCCATGACTTCGATGGGGGTCCAAGTCAAGTTTTTGTCTCCGTACAGACCTGAGGGTAACAGTGTAGTGGAGCGAATGAACCGTGATTTAAAGCAATCTTTGACAGCTCGAGTTATAGGCACTGGCAGAAACTGGCTTACCCACCTCAATGGCGTGCAGCGTGCTCTTAATAATCTCCCTAGAAGGTCTCTGGGTGGGCGGACCCCATACGAAATGCTCTTTGGCATCAAGATGTACGTCCCTGACCTTGACGGTCTAGACTGTGTGGTTCGCGCCACTTCCTTTGACGCAGATGAACATTGCAATGTTTTACAGAATCTACAAAAGACCAGAGACAGTCTTGCAAAGGAACATTTGCCCTCCACATTGGATGATGCGTTGCAGATCCCGGTAGTAGGCTGGCTACCCCAAGTTGGAGAACTGGTTCGAGAGAAGATCGATAACAAGAAAGAATTTGGTCCTTCCTATCGAGCTCCGGTTCCAGTCCTTGGAGTGAAGGGCACAAGAACAGTCATTTTACCACCACTTCCTGGTCGTAAGGAAAACAGGTTTATTTCCATTGACAATGTCAAGATACACAGAGTGGCCGATTCTTCTTAGCATGACACCGGCTGTTTCCTGTCCTTCCATTGTGAGAAATTCAGTTATGCCCACTGCTTCTAATATTGAACCTGAAGTGGCCATCGAGTTACCTGCTATTTCCAGTCCTTTGTTAAATACTTTGCCCGGAACTAATAATGATGAGTTAGACTATACATACCCCACTGATTTGTCCATGCCTGATCTGCAAGCACTTTTAACCACGGAATCCAGATTTTCATTTGACTCTGTTTCCCTTGCCTCAAAGAAACCCTCTCGTTTTGCAGTTTATGCCAGCTTGTTTAAAAAAAAATTTTTGATTCCCCCGTGGACATACATCTGGCTGGTCCTTTTTTCAGTTTACCTTTTTATGTCAATTGGTTTTGTGTTTTATTTTTTTCGACTGGTCAATGGACACTATGTCGAGGAAAGAACATGCATTACACATCTAAATGGAACTTTGGCCCCGCTTTCCTCGTCACATTCTACACACAGAATGAAAAGAGACTTGACTTTGGTTAACATCACAGCATGGCCAGTCCTTGATGGAATTGTGTGGGATGCGGTTAGGTTTCAAATTCATGGCCCAACGGAAGTCGTTAATGTTCCTAATATTCTTAGAGTAAATATGGGGGATGTGGTGAAACAAAACATTCGTTCTGATGACTGGGATGTTAATGCAGTAGAAAGTTTATTTTCTGATTTGCAATACTATGCTGCCTTTGATGCTGAAGATTTATATTAAGAATCTGCTAATTATGGTGATTTATTTTGCTACCAACATTATGGCAATCACTTCTTACACAAAACATCTTCCCGAAGGGATACTGTTAATTTTACACAGTGGGAACATTGCCCAGCGCCTATACAAGGCAGTTCTGAAACATTTCTGAAAAAGTATACCTATTTCACTGATTTTAACCAGTCCAATCCCGAGTCCTTTTATTTTAAATTTCTAAAAAAGCCAATGTCCAAGGTTAGACTTACCGATACTAAATTGTTGTATTCGAAGGCCTTCCTTGATCAATTAGTTACTGGAGGCTACGAGTTATGGAAAGAAACAATAGACCTTAAATCAGTTTGGGGTTCAAGAGCCTGGCAGGTACAAGGCACTGAGGCTTTGCACCGTGCATGTCTCATACCAAATCATATGTTGTTTTTGAATGAAACAATTTCCCAGACCACATGCTTTGGATTGGCTACTTCTAAAAAATTAAACACCCCTACTATCCCAGATTTAGAGGAATATGATGGTTGGAGTAATTTTACTCAGTTGTCGATTAGAGAATTACAGGCCCTACTTCTTAATTCTTCCTTTAACATTTCCAGTATGGATCCAAAAGGTTGGCTGCTTTGGCACCGTAGTGCTGATTCTTGCCAACATCGATTTTTAGGTTTATCTGACGGTTTTAAAACTGTTAGATCAGATCCCCGTTTTGACTTGGTCCACACTGTCACAACTTATTCTGTAGGCAAATTATGTCAAAATTGGCTGAAACATTCAACTTTACCTGCAGTTAAAAGTCACCTTTCCAAACTGAATGCAGACGTGGATTTAAATGATTTCATTAAAGGCCCGGCTAGTGGCAGGTCGAAAAGGTGGATATATGCTGTTTACAATGAAATTTGGAAAACATCACAGATTGAGGCTGCTACACGCCTTAGGGCAATTGATCAGGCAAATCTTGAGAAAGTACTTGCAGTTGTTGACAATAGTATTAACATGCTTTCCTCCCGAATTTACACATTAGATAATATTGTGTCATCCGTTGTGGATATTGTGCATGATGAAGTGTCAATGTTATACCATGGTCAAAATCAATTAAGGTCCATCATGCAATTTGCATGGACCCTTCAGACCTTGAAGAACAGTAAGGTTCCCTGGACGTACATGAACGTTTCTTCTCTATTTGCCCCGTTTAATTTGACTGACAAACAACGCTTACTTTCAATGCGTGATGCTTCCTTTTCTATGTTACATATTGAAAGGTTAGAATCTTTGCCTTTTTCCGTGGCGGAGGCCACTGCTGCAACGTGGCTTATCCACGGTTTGATAACGCTGCCTTTTGCTTTATATAAATTTACAAATTGTATGAAATATGTACCCATTGGTCGTTATGAACCATTAGGTAGCGGTTTCCTTCATGAAGTCTGGTCACTTCCATACACTTTTTTATCAAAAGAAAGGGAGGTAAGGTAAGTGATCAATAGATCAACGGACACTATTTACCACACAGAAGGGTGGGAGGTCCAGTAACAGCTTGTGTCCGTATCTAGTGCTGAACAAGCAAAAAGGGGGGTTGCTGAACTGTTCCTCATAGAGAGAAAGGGAAATTGTTAGCTGGCGTGACCAGAGGTGTTAATGTGACACCTAAGGGCATCCATTTTGTTGGATGTGTTTGCCTCACACACCCAGAAGGGTGTCATGCTTCATCATCGGCGTTTGCTCCTCGTCGGGGAGGCGGTGCAACCCCCGACGGGCTCACCTCAAAGAGGGGCTCTTTGGCGGAGATCTTTTTGTCCAACAGCCTTATGGTGAGGTGGGGGTGTGTGGGCAAGGTGGTATGGTGATTATCATAGGGCAGTTAAAATGTAGCAAGGGGTACCGGAATTAACTTTATTCTGGGGGTCCCCTGGCTGCAACTAAAAGGTGGGGCTAGCTCGCTAGGTGTCAACAGGCTAATTCGAGTGATCCTAGAGGAGACTAGAAGTGGAGGTGGTCGACATGTTTCTCGCAGAGGGGAAAATCACCCGCGATTCATCAGGACCTTTACAAAAGTGAGAAAAGAGAAAGACTTAAAAACAACAACAACATGCTAGTGTCATGTGTGGTGTATGTTACCTCAGTGGATTCTCCTATGCCTAAAGGTCAAAGACTAATTGCCACATGAGGGGTCGGCGGCGGAGGGTAGGTCTCCCCACGCGGACACTGGCGATTAGAGCTACTATGGGCTCATCCCTGATGTTTTGCCCCGCCGACCCCTCATGTGGCCCCACCTCACCATAAGGCTGTTGGACAAAAAGATCTCCGCCAAAGAGCCCCTCTTTGAGGTGAGCCCGTCGGGGGTTGCACCGCCTCCCCGACGAGGAGCAAACGCCGATGATGAAGCATGACACCCTTCTGGGTGTGTGAGGCAAACACATCCAACAAAATGGATGCCCTTAGGTGTCACATTAACACCTCTGGTCACGCCAGCTAACAATTTCCCTTTCTCTCTATGAGGAACAGTTCAGCAACCCCCCTTTTTGCTTGTTCATCACTTCCATACACTTACAGATGCTTAAAAGATGGTCAAGAGGTTTATCTGAATGGTGAGGAGTGTACTGAGACACCAGATCATTCATTAATGTGTAGACACATACAGTTACATGGTTCTTGCAACCAACACCGACCGAATTTAGCTTGTGTATTACAAGGCACACCAGTTCCTGCTATCATCCCCACGTTTACTTTATTAGAAAATGGTAGTTATTTGCTTCTGAATAATGAGGACTGTTGTGGGTTAATAAAAGGAATACCTTTTATCGTAACAGTAAGTGAACGTGTTATTTGCTGCAGAAATGTTCTGTATCCTCCCACACATGAACATAGGGAGTATTCCATCTGGCCCCAGATACCAACCTTGAGAGCAGAATTCGCGGCATGGCAAGAATAAGGGCTCTTTTGTCCCAGAAAGAGGTGGCCTTGAGTTCGGCTCGTGAAACTTTCGTGCTTCACATAGCCAACACCCGTACAGAGGTTCAGGCCCTTCTGAATACTGATTTGCCTTTGCATTTCAGTGAGATGGTTCGTACTATCTTTAACGCGTCCTCCACAAAGGGCCTAGCACATTTTTTTAAAACTGTTAGCAGTGGTCTCGTGACTTCCTTTGAAAAGATTTTTGGAGTCATCCCTGCTTTCTTTCATTCTATCTTTTCTACTTTATTTGGTGGATTCCCAGTTTTACTTGCGTTAGCTGCGGGCGCTCTAGTGGTGTTTTGCTTCTTTAAATATGGATGTCCTTCCTGTGCAAGGTCCCGCCCAGCAGCTTCTGACGCTGTTCCGCAACCAGATGCTTGAATATTATGGCACACTACCGTTGGCGATATTGAGCACGGCATATGGATTATCGTTTCGATTCTCCTACTTCACCTGTGTCCAGCCTGTGTTTCACTGCTTGACCTGTGATTTCGATTGGGCCATTGATTTGTGTCTCTGCGGACCGGTTTCTCCTGACGTCGACTTTAATCAGCTGATGAGTCCTATCATTACTCACGAGTTGGTTTGTCCTGGCGAAAGGATTATGGCCTTAGCAGTGATGCATGGACTAATGGGTCCCTGGGATATACTGGCGGCTGCACAGGATTTCTTGGAACTGAGCTTTCTTGAAAACCCACCGAGCTGTCCTCTGATGGTAATAGAGGATCCGGTACTGGGAGAGCACGTATGTTCTTTTCCACTTTTAAGTTGGATGGCTGAACTGTTTTCGGATGAAGATGGTGATTTCCTATTGGAGGCTGTTGCAGCTTATTTTGCATACACAGTTATGTCCTAGACCTTTTCGTGTTTGACATGCTGAGTATTAGCATATCATTGACGTTTATTGATTTATCTGTCAAGTTTTTTTTATTATTCGCTTGCCTATTGGCTTGAGCCACTATAGACTTTTGGGCTATTTTTTAGCATTAATTTTTATTACAAATTTTTCAACTTTTTTAATGTTTCCTTTGAGAACCATGCTCATATAATGTTGCACTCTGCTCTCATGGGATGACACTTCAGTTATTTTATTTAGTCCGTTCTCGGATCATGGGGGGGTGTCATGTAGCTCCTGAATATCTTTATATCGTGTTAAGTTAGCATAGGCTCATTTGAGGTTTAAACGCCATTTTTCTTTTTGCAACTTCTGCACACGACACTTAATTGTTGATTTAGCTTTCAACCTAGTAGTTCATCGCGGTTTACATGAGAATAATATGTTATTGCTTTGCTATCTGCTTTGCTTAATGAACTGTGTCTGTACAGAGAGTGCTGAAGCTTCAAGAACAACACGATACAGAATTGTTGTGAGGTCTGATCTCCACGACTTCATAGTCATAACATAAGTGCAGCCTCTGCCAACTCCGGGCTGGAGGCGGGTTTTATATTGCTTTGCTTGGGGCACAAATAACACACTTGATGCGGTTCGCATGCAGAGAGAGCTGGTGTATGCTGATGTGATTCCTTCATTCTAGGACACTAAGGTATGGGCCCGCCCTAATTCAACCCAAAGAGACCTTCTTAGCAAATAATATAATATGTGTATTAGGGAGGGTGAGATATAAGTGTTGTTAACTCTTATTCATTTACAGCATGGTAACATGCTGTCACCATTCGCTTTTTATGGACTAGTAACTATGCTGGTAATTTTGCTACTGATAATATGTTTACTTGTATTATCTAAGATACTGCGCCTGAGAAGACGGCATTAGTAAATAAACATTTCAAATGCACATGTGTTCTTCTTTACTCCATGTTCTGGTTTGTAATGATTATATAACGAAAGAGTGTTCATGAGTTCCACGTATCCTGAGGTACTGTAAGTTCATGTTCTGGTTTGTCTAAACATTGGGAGTTTGATATGTCCAATGAGACACTGTAGCTAGCTCGGTAAGGGGTTATTTGGGCACTAAGGTGAGTTTTGGGACACCCTAATTCGCCGAGGTTCCAATCCTCTGTGCACAGTTCTGTGTGAGAACAGAAACCCTGCGACAGTGTGACTAGTTCTGGGCTTGTCTGCTTTTTAACTGTTTCCACACAAGCTGATTCAATCATGGTCTTCATATGAGCAGGAAGGCAGCGGTACTCTGTGAGTATCAAGCCAGAACCAACCCAAAACAAGAGCACAAATAAAGGCTGTGCCACTCAACTACCTTTTAACTGGTGAGGGGTAGCCTGTACAGTGGACAAAGAGCCAGGAAACGGCCTGTTGAAACATCTTAGCTTTAAAATGACCCTCTGTATCCTCTCCTTAACACTCCTCAGTCTGACCAACTACAATGAACTCCTGGAATCTTCTAGAGGCAGCCCTGTCGGTCACATCAGCTGTCTGTGCTCTCCCTCCAATCTTCATTCTTAGGTACCATTTGAAGACAGTAAGCACATGATGGAACAATGTGCGGTAACAGCTACGTGTCATACACACACCACATGCATCCCTTACGCTAGCAGGTAAGGTACACACATATGACATCCATGTCCCACAAGGACGGGTGAAGTACCTGCTGCTAAAAGACTCAGTTAGAAGAATTTTTTAAAAAAAGAGGGCAACCTAATATACCTCGAGGGACTGGGTATAATCAATTATCTCTATACAAATGTTCGGACAGAGAACGCGAAGACGAGACGTAACATGAGAGATTGACTCTCTACATGATTTAAGAAACTTTGGTATATGAAATAGCTACGGAGTGAAATTGGATTATATAGAGTTTTTCTGGCAAGGAGAAGAAGACACGTGACGTAGAGAATGTCTGGATACTGAGCAACGCTGTGTCCTGAGGATGGTCTTATGGATCCGTGACACCTAAGAAAGACCGAAACGTCGACATATGGACACCCATTTTGTACTTGGATTTTTGTACTTCGGTCATTTTGGTGACATTTGTGTTTTGTACATATATGTTAAAACTTTCACAAAGATGTTTCATGAAAAATATGTATGAAATTGTAAATCTATTTTGCTGACAAAAGGGTGTTACACTAGTATAAAGCTGTGAAATAGTAGTAGTGACAGTGTTGCTAAGAACTGGAACTGAATCAATTGTTCTTCTCGAATACAACTTCTTTTGAATATATCCCTTGTTGTAAGAAAAAAATGTTGTTCACCATTGTGGTGACGATGAAAAAATCTGAATAATCACTGAAACAAGTTCCTTGAGAAACATTTGTATAGAGACAAGTTAGAAGAATGTCATTATATTTATTTCTCTGCCACTACTGTCTGTCGTCTATAGTCCTGCGAATTGATGGTAGTGACACCTGCTCATGGTTTGGCGCTGTAGACCACAGAGCCCAGCTCTAGTTCACAGTCTGTGTTGTATAAATGCCTCCTATGTACTAACGTGAGCGCTGTATGTGCTGAGACAAGGGTCAAAATGCTACAGCGTGTTTCGCTGATTTCAAGGCACGGTGCATGCTCTCTGGAGCCATGCAGTGGACCGTTCTCTTCCCAATCGCTGCTTTGACAGCACTCACTGACTTCTCTCTGTACCAGAGGAACTCTCCTACTTAAAAAAGAAGAGATATGAAGAGGGCTGTGCTTGAACAGCTACTACCACAAATGTACCAAAAATCATTTTACAAGAAGAGACTTGACACTTAGCAGACCACCGCAGGCCTCCGACATGCCACAGACTGGCCAAAACTGCAAGGCACATGGACTCTTGGTAGCCACTGACCGCTCCTAGCCTCCAGCCCCATTGGTTAATACACTGTGAAATCACTCGCCCAACCATATCAAAATAATTTGGCTGATTGCATCAGATTGGAGAAGAAGAGTACAAAAATGGTATTTGGTATTTTTTCTGGTTGCTTCTTTGGTGAGACAACTCACAGCTCGTGTACTGGCTGTCTTCGCTCCTTGTCAAGTTCTACTTAACCTTTCATGTCTCTCACGTTGATAAAAATGAATCCCATTGAGTTTGCAGTTACTTAGTGTTCAGATGTCAAGGGAATTCTGGATGTATTTGGGGTAAGTGAAAGACATGGTTAATACATGCAGCTGCAATTCTCCGGAAGCTCTTTGAAGCAGATTCAGGTCAGCATAAGTCAAGTCAAATAGTTTTATTGTATATGATTACTTAAAATCGTTACAATTTACACTTTAAAACATTATTAAACTTAATCTTCCATTAAATAGCACTTGCCAGCATTGAGCTTGGCAATATTTAAAATCTGAATACCGTTAATAAAGCGCATAAAATATTGGCAAACCGGTAAACAATCTGCGATAGTTCTACTTTTCACAACTTTCCAAAGAGCTCAAGTGACCGAAATTATCCAAAGGTTAAATTGTTTGAAATAAAATGTCGATATGAAATACCAAACTTCACAATAAGGTTTGGTTAGCTGCCGTTTTTCTGCATTGTTCCTGTTATCCTGTGGATTAGAATTTCAGTCCGCTTGCTACTTGGGCTCGTGAAGGGGTGCCATGTTCAGCATAAGTATTATACATGCAACCAACATAATATCATGTTCATTTATTACTTATGTCCTATTTATCTCATCTTGGAATGTTTCTTTCCTCTGGTCTTAGGTTTTATAGCTGAGAATGAGCTGACCTTGTGTGCGGTGAGTCGTTTGCAAGAAGGGGCTCTTGTTACATGGTTTTCGATGTACGAGCAGTGCTTAATTTGAGCCGGCTCCCTAAATTAGGGATGAGCTCAACGACAGCTGTTTATTAATTCAATATACATCAATAATAACTAATACCTGCCACTCAAGCCATTCTTATAGTTGTGGGGGCCTGGAATACTGATGATTAGTAATTGTGTTCAGGGCCGGACTGAGAGCCACAACCGGCCCTGGCAAAGTGCTCGGCCGCCCCCCCCCCCTGCCCACACACCCCCACGGGGGTTTGGGAGTACCGCCAAGCTCTTTGCCAGGGCCGTTTTTTGGCCGATTTTGTTACAGGGCCGATTTTGCAGCTCTGCTGCAAAAACGGCCCTGTAACAAAAAACGGCCCCCAGGGGCCAAAATCCGGCCCCCACCCTTGCGGCGCACCGGGGGATTGCCCGGTGCCCGCTATGGCCAGTCCGGGCCTGATTGTGTTGGTACTGTCATTGGCAGAGTTGGCAGGGGCAAGATACAGTGACCTCCTGACGAGAGCCCTGGCACTTATGTTTTTTAACAAATTAAAGCACTGTAGTACAAGCAAAGGTTTTTCACTTGCCTCTTGTTGTATGTTATGCCTGTTGTGATTAGCACTGTTAAGTGAATGTTGTTAGCCTTCTACATTGAGAATGACTGTAGTGTTGATATACATTCGCCCTGGATCCTCTATGTGGTCACGGTACTCCTCGGTGACTTGCAGCATCCTTATCATGTGCAGCAGTAGGTATTTATTCCATTTATTATAACCAATGCACCAGTACGACACGTACATACAATCATCGACTGTTGATGTAAACTTCCATTGCTTAATTGTGTCCATTCATCGACTCTAGAATACGTTTGTCCTACATTGGGGCGGCAGGGCCAGAACCGGACTAGGTTTTCAGGACAACCCTTGACTGTGAAAATGATTTCCAGTTAAAGAATTATATGTAAATATATCTCTTGTAGACACCCTGTAAATGATGATATGGCTCCAGCTCTTCTGCGCTGCTGTTGGACGCGGTGCATTTAGTTATCTGAGTACAGACCCACACTTCTCTACTAACTCACCAACATAGGGCAGCGCGGAGGGCCACTCATACTGCTCAGCCGGCCTAACCCAATTTACACACCACAAGAGATATATGAATTCACTACATTTTGCATTCACTGACTGGATGGCTGTGAGTCCATCATCCACAATTCTGCACTCATCAGAGGTAGATGTATAAACTATGACGTGTCTGCCAGCCCTCAAACTGGGCAAGCGACTGACTCTTCTTCAGTCCTACTGGCCTTCCCAGGCATCGGTCTGTCAAGCACATCCCCGTCTCCCCGCAAGCGGGTCCATCTCTGAAGTCTGAACTATGGAAACTATTTGAAACCTAAGAGCTCTGATGTGACACTGACAGCCATCTGCCTCTAACTACTCGCCCTGCCGCTTGTGACTGAGAGCGCTGGAACAGCTAGCGTGGCTTGTCGATGCGTCTTCGGGGTGTTTGAAGTCAGTTGAAGCAACCCTGCATTAGTAAGACAAGAAAATCAGAGAGCAAACAGCTTCAATACAGGGGTACTCTCATAACAGGCACGGTGGCATTGATTTTCGGAAAAATAATATTCGAAACAATCATAATAAGAATTCATATTTGTGTAGAACCTTTTGCCGTGTGCTTGCCACTTGGCGTGTGCTTGCCGCTTCCAATATCCTTAATAGCAGGTGTTATTCTGAAACCAACTCAATGGCAAGGGGGTTGAAAGGTTGCATGGCCCTTTCTGGAATTAAATATCTGACCTCCTGGACACGCACACATCTCAGCAGCTGGTGAATATTCCACGGGACTATCAGACTGACTGAATCATAGGCACTATTGAATGCATACCTCGGACTCATAGAAGGCCCTTCAATCTTTGTAACTCATTATGGAAAAATTGAGTTTTTAACAGTAAATACAGTTGCAAATTGATGACCTTGAAGGGTCAGAGCAAGTGATGGGGGTCCTCTGCCGGCCTTAAATTGCCACTTAAGCTCTAAAGGGTGAGCCATTGATCACCCAGGATGCATGCTCCTCCATTTCATCAATCATACTGATTTTTAATCTTGTTATGGTGCCTCCCTCGCTGTGTCCATCAATCACAACGTGATCCGCCGGCCCCCAAAGATGTTAACCCCCATGGAAGGGACACCTCGATCTCTCTTCGTTTGCCTGTAGGTTAGCGGACCTCCCTGGAGGCTAGACCGTACGCTGCAGGTCAATGGGACAAATGTGGCCGATACTCGTGGGCTTCCAAGCATGGCTTCCACTGATGAAGAAGGAGGGAGGAAGATGGCCAGGGCCCACCCAAATCCTAAGGGAAAAAATGGTGGTGTAACTAATTAGCTTATGCAAATAACAATGGTGTCACAGGAAGTGATGTCACAAGTAATATCATGCCTTTTTACTATTCCTCAGTTATAATGTGGAACGGGCTTACTATAAAAAAATAATAATAATATAATCTCGCAGAAGTGCTAAAAGAACATGTTTTGGCTTGTTTGACTTTCTATGAATAAAATGTATGTTTTTCACATGTGTAATTAAGCTCAGAAATGGCTGAAAGAGACCCGACTTTGTAAACAAATGTATGTTTGGCGAGCAAACAAAATGTGCTTGGTGTATATTTTTTTAGGGTCAAACAGTTCTTGCGTGTTTGCTTTCTGTTGGCTTTCTTTGTGAAGCTTCAGAGCATAAAAGCACTGCGCATGTGCAGTGCTATATGTACAGAAGGGTGTGAGGTTCGTTTTTACTTCTAAGATAAGACTTTCAAAGATAACCCTCACTGGGCCTCTCTCGTAAATATAGGGATAGTGAGCAGTGGGAAAAAGGATTTAACAGCCTGGCTCCACGTTAGACATGCAGTGTTGGTCCTGCAAATGCAATCAGGTACAGCAGAGCTGGACACAGGGCGACACTTCGCAGCCTCTTTTGGCCTCCGGTAAAGGGAACAGAGTCCCCTCACTAAAAGTAGTGGGCGGGATCCGTACACCTGTGTCCAACCTGACTTGTGCCCTGAAGACGGGCCTTGGCTTACAGTAGCAGCCGGCATGGTTCCCAGGTGGGGGGCAGGCACGGGGTGTCACGCGGGCTTTTGGTCATAATTTATTATTTTTTAACCTACCTTATCGTCGGGTGTCGTGTCTTCACTGCTCCTGTTCTCCTGCCTCTGACAGGAACAGGAAGCAGGCAGCCAGACTCCCTCCCCTAAGCCAATCACAACCCTGCATGCAGTGTTGTGATTGGTCTGGAGTGCCGTGCCATGGCGCTCAGCCAGGGGCTAGAGGAGTGTGCATGTCTGCAGCCCGTTCTGCATGGAGAAGGGCAAAGTGCGCATGACTGGTTTGGGCAGCCTGAGAGGGCAGACCAAACAGTCTTTGTGCACTCACGAGCGGGCAACCCACTCCTCCCCTGTCCTGCTAGGAGAGCAGAGCAGCCCGCCACCCGCAAAGCAAACATAAATTGGTAATAACTAAAAGTTATCACCATTTTATTATTTGGCTTCTTGCACTGTGAGAAAGCAGTGGGACGACGCTCCTCCGCCATAGCGGAGGAGCCGCCCCTGTTGGCTTCTAAGAGGGGGATCTTCTACCATTTCCAATACAAGGTGCTCTGCCTGCCCCGGGAATAGCTATTGGGTTAATCAACAGCAAGAGAGGCCGAGCACAGATCTTAACCTGTGGAGTTGGGAACAGGGAAAGAGTCCGTGAGCTTGAAGCAAGTCCCTAAGAGTCAGAAAACAAGCTATATGTAAGCTGCAAAGATGCTACAAGCAAACTATAAGGGCTGCATTACAAGT
This sequence comes from Lissotriton helveticus, assembly GCF_964261635.1. NCBI lineage: Eukaryota > Metazoa > Chordata > Amphibia > Caudata > Salamandridae > Lissotriton > Lissotriton helveticus. The sequence goes on from NC_136061.1 coordinate 575,487,739, forward strand.
TGCTTTTATTTGATGTGTTCTTTGGTGTGAGTGCACTAGTGACCATCATTTGTTTCTGGAACTATGGGCCTCAAGAACTATTATTGAAAATAAGAAATCGTAAATTGAATCAAATACAGCTTTGAAATTTGTGATTTCTTATTTTGAGCTACCTCATTAATATGCATGAGGTTGGTTGCAAATTGCAACCCTCTACAATTGGCTACAGTTAGAGGCATGGTGGCCTGCTGGGACCACCATGTCTGTGATTGCTTTTACATAAAAAATGATTTATTAAAGTAGCTGCTTTTCCTAAAAGGAAAACCTGATGTGTTTAAAAAAAAAGATACATTTTGCAGGCCTTTTATAAGATTAGACAGTGGTCAAGAGGAGCACTGTGTGCATCTAAAAAAAACGTTATGTCCATTTTCACAAAGGGAAAGAACCCACGACCCCTTTCTGTTTGTGAATGTTTACCACCGCCTTTGAATTGGCAGTATAATATTTGCGTTTTGTAACCAGATTTCCGTTTAACAAACACTAATACATAACTTCAGGAATTGGGACACTCTTTATATGCCTCTTCCAAATACCAATTTGGTATTTACTTTCAAACTGAAATTGGGATTGGCTAATGTGTTACTGAATCACAATTGGGGTTTCTATATAAAAAATGGCATTTTGTAGTAGCCACGGCTCCAATTTGACATTGATAGTAAAATGGGTTTGTAAATAAGCGCCTTAATTTTCAAGTACAGAATCAATCATAACTTCAGGCTGCCAAGACCCCATGTAATTGATGACTGCTGTGCAATTCAAATAGTAACATACCAGAAAGGAATATCTACCACACCTTCAACGTATGTGTGTAGGGCACCAGGAAACAAGGGTAGGGAGTCTTCTTCATCCTTCTCTCTTTAAAGAAAGAGTTGAGGTGCCATTACTGGGGTACAGTAAACACATTGAGGAAGTGCACTTTAGATAGTGAACGTTTTCTGTAAGAATGTCCCATGGGATAAAGCGCCTGCTGCTGAGTTTCTTGTTTTACTGTAAATGCACAACATTTTAAACTTGCTGGGCAGACTCAGATATTCATCTTTCAATGACCAAAAAGGGGAGTAGCACTAAACACAGTCCTCTGATTATGTAGTTAATACTCTATCAAACTAGCCCGATAGTGCTAACACCATTACCTGAGATGTGAAAGCAAATAGCACTCTATATTCAAGATTCCTCTTGGACATGTTAGGTAGAGAAAGAAGTATTAATCCCACACTGCTTTACAGCATGCTTTCAAAAGCATGTCATCTTTCCACATGCTATCCCTTTTTCATGAGACGGCCAATCACAGAATCCCCTGTAGGGCTCGTCTGATTGTCACATACATTTGATTTTCTGTCTCCTTATTGTGACGTGTATCTGCCCTCCCATATCTCGCCGTACTGAGGAATACATTGGTCCAATGCAAAGAACCAGGGGGCCATTAGCTTCCCTAAGCAACACCTGTTCAAAGAACCTTCGTGCATCAGACCCTGTGGGCTCCAATGAAACATGTTAGACCTAGCTGTGATTGGCTCAGCCCAGAACCAGTTATAATTAGCTGGGCCATAACTGTTACTAGATCCTTATTTCTTGGTATGAATTCTTCGGGAACCAGGTGGTCAAGTTATGAGCTGAGGAACGTAGATTGCGAGAATGGAGTTTTATTCCTGCAATTCCACTTGTCCAAATTGTGAAGTAGTTGGAAAATCCAATTTCCAGTGATACAGATAATTTAATAAAATAACTCAATATCACAAGGTCTTCTCTTTGTTATGTCATTGGCGCACAATGTGACTGGTGATTCCTACTTTAAAACCATTGTAATCCGATTCCTTCCTGTGCTACAACAAATGTTCACATGCAGGCCCTAGAATGCAAGAGTTTTCCTCAAAATGGACTTGTTTTCAAGGGAAAGAGTGCTCAAACGGCAAAACGTCATTTTGCCCAGCGCTCTGTAAGTTCCAGCACCAGAGCTTATCTTGCCTGCAACACTATGAAAACATAAGTACTGGCCCAGGAAACATGCAGACAAAATGCACACAATAAAGCAACCATACTATTTGAGGTGCATTTCTTGTGAAGGACGCAAAGGCCCCATGGCCAGAAACGTCATAGGCCATCAGCCCTTCCAGAAACCCATAAATACATAACTGTGTGGGATTAAAATACCCAAATGGACTTCATTGTAAATCTTGGTGGTGCAGTCTGAGATTGACTCCAAGGGTATCATCAGTGTGCTCTACCTACCCAGCCCGCAGTGCTTGCACTTTAAAAGCAAATCTCCGGGCCCCCACTTCCCACAGAGAAGATGGCGCACGCTGGTTAATTCCCACATTGGAGGGATTTAGAGGAGCTCTGATGGTGACCCGCTGCACGGATTGCTCTTATATTAGCTGCTGTCACTTTGAGAGTGGCAGCCGTGCCATTATTCATGCCCGTCATGGATAAACTCTGCAAAGGGAATCCTATTATGGCGCGAACCCCGCGGGCTGATAACCCTGCACGCCGCACAGCCCTGGCACTCTGCGAATCCTACCTCTGCTGCAAAACAGCAGGCACGGAGTCTTCACTGGCAGCTAATCCTGGGGCTGGCAGGCGAGGGAAAACAACATATTTGCATACATCCAACCACCAAAAACAGATGACATTGAAACCTCATTTGCATTCAGCTAAGGGCACGAGGCTGGAAGGTGCGCCAGCAGTGCCCGCTGCCAGAGTACTGAAGCAAGGGGAAGGAACAAGAGGTAAAACTGCTGTAAAGAGAATGAAACAATGAAGAGGATTCATGTAAAGATGAAGGCAAAGACAGTCAGGCTTAAAATTCCAAAGGGCAGAAAATTATAATGGCTCATTTTTAGGTTAAGCCTAGGTAGGACTTGCTGTATTCACTCTGCGGGCTTCCAGTCTGCCCATTGCTTTTTTATTCATCCCTTCGATTGTAGTGCTAAAATGCTTCCTTGCTAGTGGTTAATCCTTCCTCTTTGTCCCTCCTTTTTAGGTCTCGCCTGGCGAACGCAGCATGCAAGCGCTGTCGCCAGCGAGATCTATTGTTGCTGACTTGCCTCGGAAGTGGGACAGGAGATGGGCATGCGCAGGGCGATTGGAGCCTGTTAACGCGCCTGTGAACACGCACGATGTGCACATCTCCTGTCCCCCTTCCGTCCTAACCAGCCTCATGTAAAAAAAATGGTTTAAATGCGCACACGCACTTCAGTCGCGGCGCGCTTTAAATGTACAGCATGCATTCCCCACTTACCAGCTCTTGTGGAGACTCCAGTTGGTCTCGTGTATTCAGCGGCTCACTGCAGCACCACGTGGGGCTCCGTCTTGCTCACATGAGCCCCGCCTGAAATCCTGCTTAGGCCACACCATGCTGATTTACAAAGACGGGGTGGGCTCCCGCTGGACTTCTGCTTTTTTTATTGTCTAGGGCGCTTTGGCAGCCCCCTCCCTGGGCCGCACGAGCCGCGCAGCACTCATTAAAGTACGGCGGCTCTTGAAGTCCGCACGCACGACCACCACTGGGCACGAGCCGCAGAACACGCGAAAGTTCCAGGTACAGCTCGTGCACGGTCAGCCCTCGCCCTCCCAGGTCTCCTCCCCGGCTCGATGTGGAGCGCCTTTCTGTTTTGCTAGTGTTAACTATGGTGGTGACCTGAGTTAAAATCCCAGTCTGCATCGTAGCAAGAAAGTTGTGCCATCTGTGGGAACTGGTATTGATTTTATGAATAATGTTAGTTTCAGTGTGGTGCTTTGCATTGTACCCACCCCCCTCCCGTTGTTCGTGCTCTCCTTCCTCCCGCCCCCTTCCGTTGTCCGCGCGCGTTCCGTGTTGTGCTTTACTTGTTACCACCCCCAGACGGGGGCAGTGTAAAGTGTAATCCGGAGAAGTGGCTCGTTGCTATTGCTGGATAGAATCGTAGCTTCCATCGATGCGGCAGGCGCAGTGGCACCGGGGCCCATGGGGCCCCATTCTACCTCAAGTATTGCAGTCAGTATAATCCAAACCGAAGCCCGGGGGGCCCTGCCTTCCTAGCACCGGGGCCCATGACACGCTGGCCACTACTGCTACTGGGGCGTCTCGGTGTGTCCCTCCCTCCCACCCCATCTGCGCTTGGCTAACACTACTTGTGCTGTAGAGGCAAGTAGGAGGTGTTCAAGATATCCAAAGCAGATAGCGCCTGCAGCCAGGTTCTAGGCGCTCAATATTTTATTTTGTTGGTCGCAGGAAGCCCTCGAAGCACACACTATCAAGGACAGTTTGTTCCCAGCGTGGCTGTGTGTGTGTGTGTGGTGGTGGGGCGAGGGGGTGGTTGTTGCTGAGTGATTTATTTCTGCGGCTGCAGAGGTAGGTGAACAGACAAATAGCTCCCCTGCAGACATGTATTCTCTTCTTAGCGCATCGGCGAGGCGGAGGTTGAGAATAAATGTGCTGGGAGCTTGGGTTAAAAATAAGAGGTATTCCGAGGACACCACCCTGGGACGGCCCGTCGAGTGCCTGCCGCCTCTGGGGCCAGGGGTCTGGCCCGCGGGGCCCCGAGCTGGGGATAATGAACCCTCCGAGGTCTCAGACTCGGCCCAAAACAGGCGGTGATACTCCAATATTGGGTCTGGAGGTGGAAAACAGAACAAAAAAGGGATTTATCTGGCTGTAACTCAGAGTAATTGAAATACAGACTAGCTTTTCTCCCAATTTGCCCGCAATAAAGTTGTAATGGAGTTTCCACAACAATTTTCGCTGTAACGCGCTTGTTCTGGGGCACAACATTCTTCGAGTGAACAAATAACACACAAGTAGCTTAGGCGAGTAATGGTCCCACAAACGAGCCCACATTATGCCTCTTAAAGCACTGTGGCTGGCGCCTGGTGGTAGGCAGGGCTCTTATAGGCACTTTAGAGACCGTGCCGCATCACCAAGAGGAGGCTTGAGCTGATCGCTCATCACACAGTGCATCCGTGCTGTGTGAAGTACCACCGCAGCCATGTTTGCAGATGGTACAGGCTGCTATGTCTGCATAGAGAAGTGAAATACTCTAACGTAGCCACAAAGGAATGGAGTGATTTTTAATACATATTGTGACCCAAAAATCCTATTTTGCAATGTTAGTGTAGCGCTTCAGTTCACTGGTGTGGCCTCTAGGCTCTATGCTGGGTGGTACAGTAACAGGATGCGCAGCTTCTTATGCACAGGCTCACTCTGGAAACACTACCTCGTGCTATGCATATTTCTCCCAAGGACTCTACAGTGGTGTGCCACTCCACACCTCAATTATACTGTGCTGGTATTACCATACCTGGATTTAGGAATTTGAACATGTGGCAAGAGAAACACACACAATAACATTTTATATTGAAACAAAACATAGTAACTCTGGGCAACATACATTAGACTTCTCTAACCAAATCCAAGTTACAATTTGTATTAAATGGAATTGAAATAGGTAAGTACAACAAGATTTAAGGGTGATAATTCAGCAGAAACCTTTAAAACAGTGATCTAAGAAGTGCACAGCATGGATTGCATTCTGGCAGTGAATGCACGCTGGCTGCAATAAAGGCTTTAGAACCCCTCTCCTGCAGATATATGGTCTGTCCTTGGTAGTTCAAGGCCAATTCCTTAAAGGTGTCTACATTCTTCCTCTTAGACTCCTTAAAGGTAGAAACGTGTTTCTAAAGACTCCCTTGTGCTGTACTACTGCCCTACCATTTACCTTGTAAATCAAACACTGCCCCCGCAGTCACAGATGCACTACTCAAGTTCCGAGGTTTGTCTGTCAGCCACTATAGCATGGCAACATACAGACCCCGAGGACAACGAATATTTTTTGACCAAGTACTTAAAAAAAACAACAACAAAAAAACAGTATTTTGTTTAGTGTGTAGTTGCCCACAAAGTCGCCGTACATACCATGCACTTGAAACCATATTTCAATTTCCTCTCCTGTGTTTGTCTCTCCCTCTCTTTAGCCACAACTGACCCTCCCCTTCTTCTACCCACCACCACCCACTCATTTCCTCTACCCATAACAAACACACTCCTTTCGCCCACTTTTCTTGTTGCTACCACTTTTATCTTCTACACTCTACTTCACCACTCTCACTTCTCCCCTTATCCGCAAGCTCTAACAAGGCTTTGTTGTGTTTTCACCCGTTCATCTCCACTCTGCCTATTGCTGGAAGAATTAGCCCCTACTGACATTTTTAGTAGCTCCCCCACCCCCCAAAACAAGTGTCCCACAAAAGGGTGTAAAAGGAACGACAAAGCCAGTAATTATTTGGGAGACTCTGCAGGAACTGGTCTTGGGAAGAAGGGTCAGCGTTTAAGTTCATATTTCACTATGCTGGATATTTATTGCCATCAGATAAGCAAAGTAAAAAAAAGCATTTGCAATGCAATAGGTCACGCATTTATATGAGTTTGAGCTATTGATATTATAAATAACAATGTGCTTAGTTATTTTTTTTTAAAACAAATAAAAGGCATTGTCATTTACAATGCGAGATTTTAACCCATTGGTATTGTAAATGACTATGCCATGTATGTATCTGTTTTCAAAACCAACACATAGATAAAAGGTTTGTCATTTACAATGCCAATAGCTCAAACCTTTGCAAATGCGAGACCTATTGCATTGCAAATGCTTGTTGTGTTGGGTTTCTTCCCACAGAGCACTGACCAGTTACTGTTAACATTACAGTTCTGAGTTTTTTGTGTTCATTTGTGGAACTATTTTTTTCTTTGATTCCTGCTCGTGTCACTGTTTGCCCCTCTATGGTGGTTCAGCTTCGACACCTGTCACTTAATTTCTCCATCCAGTTCAAATACTGAGATGAAATTTCAGATGCTCCAGACGCTGTTTTCAAAGGTGCCTCTTTCATTTTCTCTGACCTCAAACTGCAAGGATTTCCCACAAACCCCTCCCGCTTCGCTGCTTGTTACTTTAGCGAGCCTCGGTCACTGGACCTCCAGCAGCCCAACATTGAAGCTCAGTTAAGGGCAAGGCTCCTGTCGCAATTTCTCTGACACTTGTTGATATTATGTGAACTCGAATGACTCAAAGGTGTTGGAGCCGTTTACATGAGCGCTAGTTACATTACACAATGTCAGATTACGTTTTGGGGACATTTTTATAGAGTGTGTACTCGACTGACCCACAGGTATTGAAGCGCTTTACAAAGGTGCCAGTTGCATTACACAAGATCAGGTTAATTTTTTGGTTTGTAAGTATGCAAAGATTAAGTGATGCAGATGCCGCCCCTGTTCATTCATTATTTTCCCTCTATCTGACAAATGGTTGCTGCATTCGTCCCTCCCACTTCCTCCCATGTCGCTTCATGCCTGCCCCACTGCCTCTTCCTGTCATCCTCCTCCTCTGAGAGCTCTAAGCACATTCCTCCTCCTCTCAGAGCTCAAACTACATTCACAGCAGCTACCCAGGGACTGTGAGGAATTTTTTATTATAAATGTGAACTCGAGCGACCCCACGGTGTTGGAGCGCCAGTTACATAAGTTTAATTTTTTGGGGCATTTTTATAGAGCCCGAACTTGACTGACCCAAAGGTATTGGAGCACTTTACAAAACTGCCAGTTACTTTACAAAGACTCAGGTTATTTTTTCTGTTTGTAGATCCGTGGAGATTAAGTGATGCTGACGCCATCCCACTTTATTCATTATTTCCCCTCTGCCTGACAAATGAGAGCATTTTGTTATTGTTACTCTTTCCAGTTCTCCTATACCCAGGGCGTTGGTTTTTCGTAAACTGTTCAATACTCTAGTGATGCAGTATCACACCTAATTTTATAGTGATGTTGACTTGGATCAAGGCACTTATCTTTCTGTCTGTGCATAAAAAAGCCTCGGAATGTGTCCATAAATGTTTCCTGATGCAGGCGTGTATTCCTGAATCAGACTGCATGACCCAGTGTGTAGTAATTGCATAGCACTTCAATCCCTGGCGGTACAGCAATGCGGATAATGTGCTACATGGCTAAACAGTTATAAGGTCTCAAAGGCGAGATCTATATGCTATGCCGATGCTTGTTTAAAAAAAAAAGACGCTTGCTATCATGGGTTTGGGGTTTCTAGTTGCCAATTCAATTCTAGTCATTTCTTTGGTTTCAAAAGGATCATAATCTTTTCGGACTATGGTACTGCAGCTCAAGTACATATTTCCAAAGAAGGGGCATTGACCTACTGAGCTATTGAGAGAGTTAATGACAGCAAGGTGACAGAGATAGAGAGCAAGAATGAATGAGAACAGAAAGGACACAAAGAAAGGGAGGGAAAAATCAGAGAGGCAGAGATTCCAGTAACTCGATGGCTCCTCTTCCAATTTGCAAACTTTTAGCAATTTATAATTCCAAAGAAGATGTATTGAGTTAGGTTAAAGGAACATCGAATTATTTCTTTTAAATAATGTCTAAATCATTTATTGTATCATTTGCCACACTTTACATCGTTTAAACAGCCAAAATGTACTTTGAAATATAATATTTAGAGGCATGCATGCAAAAATTCAATTGGTATTACCTTAATACTTAAAATAGTTACAGCATTTTCTAGAATGTCATTGGTGGATACAAAATGTGACGGAAAAGAGTGAAGCCAAAACCTAAAGAGGGCGCTCTAAAAAAAGCTAATAGGTGGAGCCCACTCTGTATGTTGAATGTTATTTGTTGTGTTGCAGTCGTGTTGTGTGTTGTGTTTTGTATTAACTTTAGCTCTGCCAGGCAGAATCTCTCAAACCTGACCTAGTAACACCTCGTTTGTGGCTCCTGACACGTAATTTAAAAAAAATGGCGATTATTTCATCCCCTGGTGAGTCTGACATTATATTTAGAGTCAGATAGTACGTTAAGTATTTTATTCTTGGGTGTTTCCGAAAAATGGGACAGTTAAAGAAATATTTTCATAGTTATATTGACTTCAGCATCCATTTTACAAACATTTTCGCAACATGGTGCGCTCTAGCTGCCCGCTTTTGGGCCAATCACATTGTCTTTAATAAAGTTACAGCTCAGAGAGTGTATTGAAATGTGCTCATTTGGCCAGCCTAGCCCAAAGGGAGGGATAGAAGCGTGCTGAACCCCAGAGCAAAGTATGAAACATGAGTGTTTCTGTGGACATGATAGGTGGTCACAGAGCGCATTGGGTGGTCCCAGCAGCCCTTTCAGATCCAGCATGGTGGAACATGGATGACACCAAGCACTTGGCCATTTACCAGCCACACAGGTTCATGAACAGAAAAGCTTCAAGAGTTTACCTGCAACGGATTAAGATGGAGAGGGCCCTGCTGTGCTGCAGAGTCTATTCCAGATTTATGCATGTGGGAGAGGGAGCAGAGAGAACGAGGTGGCTGGCAGGGCAGTGCCGAGTGACTGCCTTGACCAGGTATGAAGGGGCACTGTGCCTACCAGTGGCTTCATGTTGAGGGAGGTAGGCTTCCTGAGTTTTAGCTCCGCCCGGATTGAGAGCCAATTTGCAGGACTGGGGAAGTTCACATTTGTTTAAGCTGGAGATGATCTTATTGTTCTGGCCAGTTCTGGACGAGATGTTTGCTCATTCTAGCGTAGAGGTAAATTAGATGCTCTCTCTCCCTTCATGGAGCACTTAAGGGATGTGATCAAAGCCTATTTTTCGTTGTCCTAATTGAAAGATTCATGAGTTATAGTTAGGACCTTGTTTCCATAGGAAAAAACGTTTTTTTTACTTGCCTATAACTTTGGCGTCAATCATTAAATTAAAAAGGTCAGTGCATTGGGGAAAACGAACAATTCAATAAAGAGACATTTCTATTCCAAGCAGAAGCAATCCAAAAGGTGACAATCTTTGAGTATCTGGGGATAATCTTTTCCTTCTCGGCTAACTGGAACACTGACATCTTATAAACGCCAAAAAAAGTCTATTGCCATTGCAGGGGGCATTGAAATATTTGAAATGAATTACATGACATATTACCTGGTTCATCCCCAAGCTCTCTGGAGCAATGGTGGCGTGCAGTCTGAATCATGGGTTAGAATTCTGGGACATGTCCGTTGAAAGTAAAATCCTTACCCCATACTAGAGAATGTTTGGGAAAAATGTTCTTCGAAATCCTAAATCAACCAGTCAAATCATCTTGACACAGACTATGCTGCATCTCCAGCTTAGGCGGGACCGTAGGAAGGATGTAATGTTCTACACATCAGAATTAAATGACCCTTCACCACTTTCTCAAACAGATCTGCAGTTTGCAAATGGGAAAGAGGTGAGGCTGCTAAATCTTTCCCCTGTGCTCTCATTCTTGTCTGCTGTTACAATATTCCATTTTCAGAAATGAAAATCATTTTGCAGGAAACCTACTTTAATCTCCATAGGGGAATAAAAGTGGGAGAAACTTAAACACGCCCTCGAGAAGAAAGACATCTTTGGAGGAAATTGTCAGTAAATTTTGATTTGATATCGTTGACAGACTGCTAGTACCATATAACATCTTGGGCACTTTGAAATAAAAAAAAAGATGGGACATAGCTTAAAATTCATTGACACCTATTCTACAGGAGATTTAAAGAGGATCGTACTACATTATTTTATATTCTAAACAGTCTAATTGTAACCACCTAAAAATCATCCATTTTTGAGAATGGTGTCATAATATTTGAATAGAACGTATCAGGAGATTTTAGCATACCTACTGGTTGATTAGTGTCAGGGTGCCACCAAAACAACTGCAATTTGCCAAAAGAGCTGGACCACTCAATACAAGAAAAGATGAGGGAAAATGTAGGGCAAATATATTAAATTTCAGTGCTACTGAAGTCCTTTAGCAGATTGCGCAGTATTAGTTTCTGAGCTTAGTTCGTTTTAGATTTTTTTTTAAACCTGCTGATCCTCCATCAGTCACCCCACCACCCCAACCCACATGTCTGTAGAAAATGATGAGCTCACGTTCCTCTTAAAAGACAATTATCAATCCGTGAACACATTGATATCTGAGGAGTGTGTAACAGAAGTTATTAAAGAAAGTCATTGTCATTTTTCTCATTGGAAGTTTTAGTTTCTTTCTTTTCTTTTCTTGTGGCCGCTATCTACTTTTCCATACTTTGTTCCTCCATTTTAATTTACTTTTACTTTTAGTTACTACATTATCAAAAATGTTAACGATTTGCTATCTAATGAAGAGCAAATGCTCTACATGCCAGGAGGCAACAGGAGATCTATCCCACATGATATATGAATGCCCCAGAGTCAAAACCTTCTGGAACAAGGTCTATAACGTCATAGACACAGTCACGGGAAGCAAGACACAGAGAGGCCTAGCGGAGATAGCCACTGCCTTCCTGGCAACAGAACTTCAGTCCAAAGAAGTACGAGACCTGGTCGATGTACTCCTGACGGCTGCGGTGAAAACGATCTTGGGTAACTGGAAGGACACCAGCAAAGCCACCTTCAAACGCTGGTTCAACTGGGTAACCTTCCTTCGGGGGGCAGACAACATCACCGCCAAGCACAAGACGGCGAACCACACTGCCAAAGAACACATGTGGGAAGCCCTCGGCGCCTATCTGGAGCAGTGACACCCCCCCCCTTTTCTCTTCTCTTTTCTTTTCTTCTCTCTCTCTAGGCCCCCACCAGGCCGCAACATTGTTAGAACAGTACAAAGTAAGACAACTGTTTTGTTTTTGTATATGTAAAAATTTATTTTCAATAAAAGCATTTTGAAATTTAAAAAATAAATAAAAACTGAGTAAGGTTAATGGATAGATTCAGTGAAGAAATTCATCTTTTAGGCATGCTCTCTCTGACTGTTTGTACCGCAATTACTTGAGCCTACCAGCTAAGCCTACCCACACGTGCTCTGTTTATAGGGATACATATTGCATTCTTTAAGTTGTCATATTTGTTATTTCTGTGAGTCCCTCGTATATTCTTCGGTTCTCTATATAATTCACAAGTGAATAGATGTAAGTGATAGTAAGGCAGATTGTCAACAGCTTCTATAACTAGAATGTGTCGTTTATCCTGCATATTCTACCAGCAGCGTATGTTGCAGGTACATATCCTCTGAATGTGGAAGAGTAGGCACCTACATCTAGTCGGAGACTTATGTAGAGCATTGCTGGAGCCCACTACTACAGGCTTCCTGCCCCCATGGACTGTCCTGCCTTGAACAACAGCCTCTCACGTTTGATCCACCGTTCAACACTGCCTTGCTTGAGCTACAATGCGTTTGGGCTGCTTTGCTCTAGAAACAGACAGGCCATAAAATTGCATTTGCTCACATTTTCCGCGCGAAGTGAGCCAAAACCTTTTGGATTGGCTGTTTGACTTCTGTGAGCTTGAGCTCTAATCCTGCTCCTTCAAGCTGAGAATCACCGCCTGCTTGAGCGGGTGCGTGAGAACCTAACTCCACACCTTGATTTGAATTTCAACTGTACTTCAAACTGAGCTTGAACTCTTGATTGTATTGAATTATTTTTGGGCCATTTATATTCTTGACTATCCTGGATTCTTCTACAAGATCCATTTGGTATCATTTTTACCGACAATCCCTTGCGTTTGAAATGTTTCATTACTTTTTTTGTTAACTTCTTGGGCTCTAGTCATTTCAGCACTGGCGTAACGAAAAGTGAGGGGGCTTCCCTGCACGGTACTTAGGGGAGCCCCATCCGGGCTCAATCAGGAGCTCTCCCGGCCAGAGTTCAGTGCCGAGGGGGGCCCTTGGAGCTAGGGGCCCCCCCGCACTGCGTGGGCTGCGGGGGTTTGTGTTACGCCCCTGCATTTCAGTTCTTTATGTTTTCATTGTATTCATTTGGACTCGCTGCTGCTCCTATACCACCGACGCCTTCTTCAGGAGAAACCTTGCTGCATCAGCCTAGCCAAGAGAGGTGAGCCGAGCATTCCTTATAGAAACCAGATTGACACTGTGAGTCCGTTTGTTTGTACCTCGAGGGAGCTCAGTTCACAGTTGACATCAAGACATTACCCCCCCTCGGTGGCGTAACAAAGGCCCCCGCAGTGCCTCCGTAGCAGGGGCCCTGAGGTCTAGGGGCCCCATCAGCACAGTGCCTCGGCGTGACAGCTCCTGACTTAGTCCAGAGGGGGGGCCTCGATGTAGTTTGCAGGGGGCCCCCTCAAGTTTTGTTACGCTAGTGCTCCCCACCCCCGATACAGCCTCACATTCTGATTCCTTACAGCGTTCTTGAGGTATTTTCTTCATCTGAGCCTCTTTCCTGGGTCAGGAGAGCCTATCCTAATACATTGCAAAGAGGAGAAGATCATTTGAATGCAATTTCCAAAAGTTAGCGCTCAGTTCACGCCCTGCTTCCTTCATGACCTATTCTCTCCTGGGAACACTGGGGCGTCAACCTTTCCGCCCTAAATGAAAAGATGGATGCCTATGAGAAGCAGATTCGTTGTTTCATGTGAAGGTCATGGGGTCATTTCAGATGTCACTTCCCATCAGTGTGGAGATTTGCTACAGGTGAGTGCGCGAGCTCAAGCCTCTTTTGGGAAGTGACAGTAATGTATAAGCAAGTCTGATTTATCAAACCGGTTTTGTCTTTCAAGAGAAGCAATGAAATACAGAACACTTTCGGCCTGATGTACGACGGATTTTTGAATGCGCAAATGGGTTTTAGACCTGTTTGTGCATGCAAAAAACCTGACGCCCATGTACTAACCCTATTTTGCGAGTCGTTAATTAAATAGCGACTCGCAAAATAGGTTTAGTGACTCGCTATTAGGAAGGGGCGTTGCGAAGGCATCCCTTCCTAATATTAAGCCTGAACGCAATTTAAGAATGTTTACACTCGCAGTTAACCATTCGCAAACGGGAAGGGGTCCGGACCCCTTCTCCTTTGTGAATGGGTGCGCACATTTTTTTTCAGAGCAGGCAGTGGTCACAGGTACCACTACTTGCCCTTAAAAACGTTTCATTTCTTTTTTTTTAAATGCATCCCGTTTTCCTTTAAGGAAAATGGGCTGCATTAAAAAAATTACTCTATTTAAAAGCAGTCCCAGACATGGAGGTATGCTGACTCCAGCAGGCCACCATCCCTGGGAGTGCAAGCCATTCCCAATGGGGTTGCATACTGCGACAGCCTCATTATTTATGCATGAGGCATGCAATTTGCAACCCCATTAGAAATCGCAAACAGTGTCTCAGACACTGTTGTACATTGGCAATTGCGACTCGCAACTTGGCGTAATATGCAAGTTGCAATTCCCAATGGTCGTACATCTGGCCCCTTGTTTTATAAACAAACAGCAAAAACAATACAAGCTAAATAATTGGTATAAGTATGAGAAGGGATTACTAGGAGGTTAGTACAACTAGTTAAAGCAGTTAAAAGGGAATACATATTCGATCCAGAGGAGCACCTGGCACGTAAAGAGCTCTACGGAGGGCATCAAAGTCACACTGAGCCCAAGAATAAAAAGATGTCAGGAAGACAAAGTGAAAAAAGAGAAAACACCTGGCTGTCGATTTATGAGCCGCTATTTATTTTGGCGGATCAAAGCGAAAACTGTCAGTTCTTTCGCTTCAAGTATAACAATTCACACATATTCAAATGTTTAGACATTTTCAAAAACTGTTTTGGGTCATGTCGGAGTTAAGGTGTCAGGAAGACAAAGTCAGATGAGCAAAGAGCGTGGAAGGGAAGTGAAAGGTTGTTGACTGTCATGCATAACCATCGCAGGCGAAATTCGAGTCATTGAACTGGGTCTATGACAGGCTTAAGGTATGAACTCCTCCTCTCCATTCCAAGACTTGATGAAGAGTTTCTAATAAGAACCTTGCGCCACAAATGATGATGATACAGACTTGCCTTCACTTATAACCTCGCACGGTCCTGCCACCACGCCACTCCTGGACCCACCCGGGGGGGGGGGGGGGAGGGGGGGAGTGACTTGTTTGGCCGAACTCACCAGGCGAGTGACATGTTTGACCCTGCCTCCCAATGTTCCTTGCCCTCGCCTCTGGCCACATTTATGGCAAACATATTCAGTTTTCATGAAAGTGATTAGTTTGTGATTTCCTGCAGCCGGCACGCCCTCTTGATTTTGCAATACATCTCTTGTCTATATTTGTCCATGAGAGGTAGGTTGGGGCAGTCGCTTTAAAGGTCTTCTTTCTCAGAAATCTCATTTTTGGTGTCATCTCTGTGGAAGCTGAAGTACTAATGCCCGTTTTGCTAGAAATTGCAAATGGCCTCGAATTGGAAACAACGTATTGAGTGGTAATGTCGCTTGTCTGCGTTCGTGCTGTACCTTAGAGTCAAGTGAGCTCTCTTTTTTCAGCCTTTATGATTACATAAGAAGAGTCTGGGGCAGACTATCTGTAGGCTTAGGATATAAAAGCAGATTAGACCTGGATTCAAATTTCCCTTTCCATTTATAGTTCCTCATGGAGTTTCACTTTCTCCTTCTCCAGGGCCATCTGCCGGTACAATTCATTCTTCAAACAGGAAGGGATTTGGTCAGGGAGGGTTAGTGTGGGACGCTGACTGAGCTTGGCTACTAGATTCCTGCAGTGGCTTGCTTCAGTTAATGTTTATGCCAGCAGTGATTGTCTCTGCTTGAGTACTGTCCTTTATCCAGTCCTTCCATTTCAGTGGGACTGCCTGATATCCACCTCTTTGGCCTTGTTGAGTATCTATTCTTTGTAGATGATATATTAAATCTTTACAAATATATGATCAATATACCTACACCATGGTGGAGCCATCTATATTATCAATAAACCAAAACAATGACACAGTCAAATATGTTGTCAACAAACCTACACCATGACACAATGAAACAGCACTGTTAAACCAATATCATGAAGTAGTGAGATATGTAATTGAAACATCAATGACATGCAGCATCATAAATCTATACAGTGAGGCCTTGAAATATCTAATTAACAAACATATATCAAGTAAAATAAATGATACAATCCATAATCCTATTCAGTGATGCACTGAAATGTATCACCAATACACCTTTATATTTTAGCCATGAAAAATACCACATCACACTGATACCTTATTTAATAAATATTTAATCAATATACCAAAACCAGAGGTGTGAGGAAGGCCTCCTTTTTTGCCCTGATCCCCCCTATTTTTTGCTTGGTACTGATGGTAAATGACTCTGACTGTGCCCTGGACTCTGTAAGTTAGGTGTTATTATAATTGATACTGACACCCTAGTTTTAAGTCTGTAGTATATAATACAGCATGCAGGTTTATGGGCCCTATAGACAATACACTTAAGTGTGCACCACAGTGGTTGCTGCTGTCATTTTAAAGGCAGCACTGCCTTTCAGGTTGCCTGTACCTTAAATGTATATACAAATTCGACTTTGGATTTAAAGGTACATCCAATGTCTCTAACTACCTTCTCTTTATATATAAATCACCCCTAAGATCATCTCCCCTAGGTGCTGCAGTGGTAGGTTACCTTGTAACTATAAGCAGGGACGTTATAAAAGATGTTTTATAAGCTGTGATGAGTGAAAACTTACAATTCCTTTCTTCCCCATTGTAGTGAATGGCTCCATAGCTAACATTGGTATATTGTATTTAAGTTTAAATATTGACAGGAGCCACCTAAACAATATACTTGAAGGTATAAATCCAACAACTTGCCACTGTTGAATTTATAATAACTATTACAGAAAATAAGTTATTATACTTTTTTTCTGTTAGTCAAAGTCCAGCTTTGTAGCTGCCCTCTCCTTATTTGCCAGCCTTTTCCAGGCTGTCAGAGCTGCTTGGTGAGGTGTGAAGCGTCCTGTCGGAGTAGACAATGGATTTCCTGGGAATGGAGAACTTTGGCTGAAGAAGCCATAAGGCAGGAATGGGTGGAGGAACCAAACTGGTCTTCAAAGAGAGAATTACAGTTTGGGACCAGCACAGGCTGACCTCCCACATCATGTACCCCCAGTCACACAGGAGCCTCAGTAAGAAGTCAGGGGGTTGGAAGGGGTGTGTTAGTGAAACGTCACCACACCGGTGGGTTGGCTTAGCCAGATCTAACCCCAAAGGAGAAGAATTTTCCATGTTGGATTTTGAGAGAATGGTGCTTTCTGGGACAAGAATATTCCACACTTTGGAGGAAGTGATCATACACCTGGGTGAAACCCTGCTTCCCATTGGTCTGGGATTCCCCACTTCTTAAAGCCCAGAGACTGTGAATAAAAATGGGAGAGCATAGCTCCTCATATTTGCTGCCTGACACTACTAGGAGAAGAAGGACTGCCCTGCTAGAATCTGGATCAGCACAAAAAGGACTGCACACTGAAAGACTGCACCTGCTGCACAATCTGGTACTACAGCCCGAAGAACTTTGTCTTGCTTCAAAAACGATTAATGAGTGGACTCCCTGCACGTTACAGGTTAACAGAGGCCACCTGCATCATCTCCACCAAGAGTCCCCATCCTGGAGTGCGTCCAGTGGACCTTTAAGGATTTGGCCGGGTGCATTGTGGGAATTGTAGTCCAGACATCCCAAGGCCAAACTAGGATATTCTAGACCCTTGGATTTGTGTCAGGAAGAAGTTCCAGAAGTTTGGAGAAGTTTGGAGCAACATTTGGAAAATGCACCACAAGGTGACCAACTTAACATCGAGAGTCAAGCCGTCTACCTTCAACCGTGACCCGGCCTAGATTTCAGGTTCGTCCCCCTCAAAGCTCCGGAACTTCAAACTTCCAGACTTTGACTGGGGCCTCGTGGAGAAGCAGTCCGACAACATTGAATCGAAATCGGACTGCTCTAGGGGACCACTTGGTGTTGAGAGACAAATCTTCTAGAAAAGTTTATAAGTTTGAAGGTAACATTTTGACCTAGGCCTCCCACTTAGTGTATTCGACCAGGGTTCCATTGCGATCTCCGTCAAACTTTGATGTTGTCCAGGTCAAGCATGACCAGATGTGTAAATAAAAAAAAAATCAAATTTCTGGTCCCCTACATTGGATTTTTGTCATTTTGGTGTCTATTCATAAAAATGTAATCAATTGTTATAACTTGGTGTTGGATTTTTATTGTGTTTTGTGTCTTACTTATTTAATGTGTTTTTAAATGCTTTACACGCCTGTCTCTTTAGTTACTCCTGCCTGCTCGTTGCCAGCTACCAAGGTATGAGAAAGGGAATCATTTATTGAGTCCTTTATTGACCCTTTAATCTTGGTTGTGCCCTTATTACTAGTGGTAAGTCACTACCTGTCACTTCTAATAATCAACTTTTCAACAAGCGATAATGAAATATAAGATCCTATCCAAGACACAATGAAACATATGGACTATACGCCTTTACCAGATCAATAAACATGTAGCACAGCAGGAAGAAATATCAGTAATAAGCCTTTATAAGTGCAAATTTAAAATCAAATATATTTATGCATATATATATTTTAGAAGATGTACAGGCTGAGGTTGGAGTGCCTCCCTTTGTATGTGGCTAAAACAATAGAAAAAGAAAGCGCCAATGGTACATCAATGATGCACATCATACAAGATTGTTAATTTAGAATATATTAGTAATGTCAATGCAAGTGGTGCCCAACCCAGCATCCAATGCTGTATGTCAAATAACTCTGTACAATTTAACAATGGGGTTTGCACACATATTGCATACGTTAATTATTAAACAATTTTGCAAAAATAAATACCAAATGATAATTGTCTCCTTTTCAGATTGTGTTTTTGATTTCTTGTGTCAATTTGTTGCTTTCATTTTGTGTCTCCCCCCAAAAAAAACATATGAACATACACAGCCAATACATATTTGGTCCACAAGGAAAGAATTACCAAGGCATATTGGTCGTATTTCAAAATAATGCTTTACAGTTATATATTTCAAATGTTGATCAGGTTTTAAATCCAAATTTGAATAATGGAGTCCCTGCAACAAGTTGAAGTAATCGTGTGGTAATCAAACGTAAAGTCAATTTTGTTCTTATGTGTGGTAAAGGTAACTCAGTCAGACAAGTCATCTATGTTTAGTTGTTCAAACATAAGTAACTTTGTGAAGGGCAGTCCACTTAATAAAATTCCAGTTGAAATGGTTATTTATAGGTAAAAGTTCCAATGAAGTGTGGTGAGCCTCTCCTAGGCATGCCATGTTCTTGTATTATGGGCCAGATGTATGAATACTGGTCCCAAAAAGCGGCTGAAATTTGCGACCTGTCTTGTTACTACAAGTATAGAACTTAGCAAAACCACCTATATACCTGTTGGTTGCTGCATACAATTCCATATCAGAGTAAGTCCCAGTCTGCCATACCTCATTAATAGTCATGAGGTAGGCTATACATTTTGGCACACTCAGATTGAGCAAAATCACAAGGATGGTGACCTATAATGGCTGATAGACCCCCATGTCTGAGATCGATAAAAAATGTAAACAGTCCATTAAAAAAATGGGATGCTCTTAAAAAAACATTAAGGTTTCACTGGAAGTTGGCAGGGTCCCCTGAACCACTCCCTACTGCCTCTGCAACTATTAGAAACGTTCAGAAATAGGAAGTGGTCCAAAAGCGGATCCTTCACTTTTACAAAACAGTTAACTCTCCAACTTGGGGTCAGTAATGTTTCAATGGTTTGCAACCTTAATTTCGGTCTCAAACTATTGATACATTTGAGTCTGATTCGTTATTTTGATGCAACACCCACAGCATGTCCCTTTCAAGTATTGAATCAGTATCCAGTCGAAACCTCTTTTTAACCCCTTCCATGCTGCCGCGATTCTGCGCCTGTGCGGCGAAATCGCAAGTGGGCGGGTTTATGGCGGCCCCCAGCCGTCATCAGCACACGAGCGCCGTAGTGCACGACAGCTGGGGGCCGTCATCAGCATGCAAGGGGTTAAAGAACAAGTCATGCCAACACAAAATACCTCTCTCCACTAACCCATTTCTCCTACTGTATTTCCTGCTTGCAGCCCAAACGCCATGTGCTCCGGTCACCGGGTCAGGGATATCCCAAGCACAAATGTAGAACTCAAGTAAGCAATATCCACGTTCGCTAGGTCATACTACTGATCTAGGATTGGTTGTTCTAAGCACCTTAACAAGTTCCAGCACTCTAAATTGGAATTAATCTTAAAAACAACACCTCAAACAACACATCTATGAGGTGTGCTGCACATAAAACGATCCTTAATAAGAATCACATCGTCGGGAGAGCTCAGCATGGATGGCATGATTGGAGGCACGGAGCCCTAAAGAGCCCGCAGCCGTGCGCGGGCACTGGAGCGAACACTAAACGAAGAATCAGGTCAGTGGATGGGCGAATTTGCGACTCATCAGCAGAGCTGTCACTGTCCCCAGCTAGGAAGCTCACGTGAATATAAAATCTACGGTGCTGTACCTACAAATGCCAGCAAAGTGCTTTCAAGAATAACTGATGTGGAAGCGCGCGTGAGGCAGGAGAGGACCTCTCATTGTGGGCGAGCTCCATTTTTCCCTTGCCAGTTAGTGCTTGTAACCTGCGTGCTTTGTTTCCAACAATGAGCATAAAATCGTCTCTTAATTCCTGCTCAGCCAAGCAAGCTTTGCTTGAATACATATGTGCTTCTTATTGAATTGCTCCTCGTTTCACAAGTAACTGGCGATACAGTGAAGCTCTGCAAACAACATTCATTAGCATTCTCTAAAGAGACCTCTTGCCTTCTCTGAAAGGTTTATCACAAAGCCTTAAAGAAACATGAATGGGGCATTTAAACATGGCCGCCGACAAAGACAATGACAGAATATCCGGTTGCCGGGACAGTTCCCTTAAAGCCAAGACTGCTTGAGTGTATAGCTAAATATTCATCTGTGGGTTCTGCACTAACCCTGTAGATGCACTTGTACAGCACTAATTGCTGGTTCAGGGGTGTCCCTGATTCTTTGATTTGTATGTGGCTTTTACAGGTGGGTAGTTCCTCCATGTACAGCATTCTTCATATAGTCATGGGCGTGGCTGGGAGAGGCAACATCCATCTATTCAAAAAGGCACCGACGCTTGACTGCGTGAAGCGGTGAACAGCCTTTACAACGAAACTTTTACAATGCACTACCACTACGACGCAACCATTACAACGCAAACCATTACAATGCATTGCGCTGGGGGGCGCTCTAGGATAGGGAATAGATTTAATTTACTATCCAACACCTTCCCTACTATCTACGGGGACTGGAGTTGGAATAGTAAATTAAACTATTCACTATCCAGCACCCCAAAGCGCTATGCGTTGTAATAGCATGCGTTGTAAAAACTGCGTTGTAACGGCATGCGTGGTAAAAGCATGCGTTGTAACGTCATACATCCGCGTGATGCGGAAGCTAATGTGGCAATAACCCCTTCATTCACTCATGTTCACCCTGAGTCCCTTCTGGTCAAGGTGACGGGATGGAGCTGATAAGTTCAAGTCTAGGCAGCTAGACTAGCCTTCTGTAGCTGGTTATAATGTTAACACCAGTAGCGGCTCGCACAGGTAAGAGCAGTGGGGTGGGGCAGGGCAGGTGGTGGACGTCGACAGAAGACAGGTGATGCAGCGTGCGCAAATTAAGTGGTGTTATTTATTTATTTAATATTACTTTTCCAGTTGTCTGTCGACTGCTACTACCCCTTACCCCTCACACCGCCCCGCCTCACCGCTCTCACCTGTGCGAGCCGCTACTGGTTAACACTATCTGGGCAGAGGTTGCACATCATTAGTATTTGCTTAAACCCTAAATGCAGCAATAAGCAATAGAAAGGTGAGATGTCATTGTACGGTAAAGGATCGAGCACTGCACAGCAACACGTGGCCCAGCATATTTTCTAACTTTTAGTCATTTGAACTAAAACTATTTTTTTCGTTAAAATCTGCAAATTATGCAGAATTTGATAGTATATGTGACAAGAACAACTTCACAATTATGCAGAATACATTGCAGCCATAGAATCCACATCATTCTAGTGGATATGAATAAAGAGGCTTTCCACCACCAATTCAGTTCTCCTACCGAGCTAGTAAGTACTCCTGAAACTAGACTGAATCCCTCAACTGCGTCTTTCAAAAAAGAGGTGAAAGCCATACCGATAAATACTTTTCTGAACTAGAATTTTAAATCTTCTCCTTCTGGTCTAAGAAATGATGCTTCCTCTACACCCAGGTTTTTTACTTTCCAACGATGCTCTTGTATATTGAGTTGTCGGCCTTGCTCTGTAAAGTTCTCCCTCAGCCCCCGCTTGGCGCTGCGACATCCTGTATCGCTCGGGGACATGTTGATGTGCTGTCTCACCTATGTTATTACTTCTTATCCAAGCTCTCGTATATAGCCTGGAGGGCCTAGCTCGGCATGGGCCTTACTCCCCCAGCTTGGAGTTGTGACTACTTGTATAGCTCTTGTAAAGCACTCTGATACCCTTTTGGGTCATGTCCGCGCTATATGAAATGCTATAAATAAATAAGGTCGGTTGTGGACTATTTTAAATTCAAGCTAAACTGCATAATCCTTTGTGTCGACCAGGTGCAGGTACATTTTAGGACATTTCCCATCCCCACTTACTGCTGTGAGAGAACCCTATAGCTGTTGCGCGCCAATCTGTGCAAGGGCTGTGTATGGAGTAATTCCTGCCATCCTGGCAGCGTGAAGGTGTTGGTGACAGCAGGGCCGGTCCTAGATCTTTTGGGTCCCCGGACGAAAGGAAAGATGTGAGGCCCCTTGAATTTGCATGTAACATCCAATCGCGGCCGGCCTGATGCGTGAGTGGGGGGTCACGTAGGTGTTCGCACGCGGGGGCGTAATTTAAAAATAAAATAAACTTACCTTCCCAGGTCTCGCGTCGTCTCTGCTCCTGACCTGCTCTCCTGCAACAGGAACAGGAACAGAACAGGAAGCCTCCCTCCCCTAAGCCAATCTCAAGGCTGCAAAGGCAGCATTGTGATTGGTCGGTACGCAGACAAGCCAGACCAGCCAGGCGTACCTGCCAGCCAAGCCATTCTTACAGCCTTGGGGGCCTGAAATAGTTCAAATTATCGCGCTTGCAGTAGTGTGATGGTTAGTAGCTGTGTTGTTACTAAAATTGGCAGCGTGGCGAGGGCAATGTGTGGTGCAAGCTGCAGTGACTGCCTGATGAGAGCCCTGGCACTTATGTTGTTACAAATTAAGCACTCACTGCTCTGCTCTTTGAAAATATTCTGCCAGCAATAAATAAACTACTGCAGACCACTGCTGGCTGGGTGTGTTTATTTTTGTCTCTTTTATTGAAAGGCTGCATGCTACATCGTGTGTGTTTGGTGAAAGGACAGGCCCCGTACCAAGGAGCGATATACCCGCTCCATACATACATGCAGATGGTATTGTCAGAATTCTCTCTTTTTAAATTACGGACAAAAAGCCTCAGGCAAAGCTCATTTATGCAGATCAGATAACTGGTCTGGGACCACAGGCTCCTAATCCATGACTCAGCGAGAACCACAAGGGACATAATACTTAAATATGACTGCAAAATCAGTCTCTTTGGAAGTTCAAAAATTAATAGAGAGGTGAAGTTGGTCTCTCACTTGCAGTGCCAGATGTCATGCAAGGCGGACACACTGTGGGTCAAAGGTTACACAGGAGGATGAGTATGCCATGATAATTCTCATTGAGTAATTGTTATGGATGATTTCAGCTCCAAAGGTGGACAGTGCTATCACTGGCTCTCTGTGCAACTAATATGCTTAACTAGACTTAGTGGGCAGGCATCAAGCAGATACTTAGAGCTCTATAGTTGCCTCACACATGTGCATTCTGGGACCTGTAGTTTTCCTTCCCTTCTGCGGCGCTCGGAGTGCCAGAAGGAAACAAGCATTCACAATGCAATAGGTCTCCCATTTGCGCGAATTTAAGCTATAAGCATTGTAAATGACTATGCCTTTTATTTATGTTTAAAAAACCAAAATATCAATAAAAAGGCATTGTCATTTACAATGTCAATAGCTCAAACTCGCTTAAATGCGAGACCTATTGCATTGCAAATGCTTGCTTTACATGGAGCACCAAGATTGAACATTTAATATTAAATCAATCCCAGAAACCATTCAGTTCTTTTGCTGTTCAAGGACAATCGAAAAATGAATTATTTATATGAAAATGGGCAGTGAAAGAAGCTGCTGAGGCCTCTCGAGTTCACAGCAGCAGAGCAAGCCTCAACATAAATGAGGAAACAAAATGGCCCACTTAAGCCTCAGGGACTGCGCCTCTCGCACCAGCCGAATAACTCCCTTCCCAATCCAACCCTGGCACTGCATAATTACTACAAGGCCCAGGGAAGGGGTCACCCACACCTGAACCTTGCAGTTTGATCCAGTGCTTCAAGGCCCAGGGAGGGGGCCCCCTCCCCTGGGCCATGAAACAGTAAGGACACACTTCCCACAACACACAGTTTATACACAAAGAAAGGTCAAAAACAAGTTGATCTGGCTGCCCCCTCCACCCATCACCCACCTCCTCTTACCTGTGTCCGCCTTCCCCTGGAAACAAAGGGCCTAGAATGGCTGATACTTAACTAGACACTGCCTGCCTCTGACACTGAGCTAAGATAATTGCTTGCCCAACTGGTTTGCTGTCCCCATTCAGTTTGTACCTTCCCCCACCCCTGCACCCCCAGGAATGTCACCACGCCAGCAAGTTCATGATATAATATGATCAGCTGGGGCAGGGGGCCTCGCAAGAATAGGTTGGCTAATGTGAAAGTGTGGCCTTTCACACTGATGGGGGGCCCCCTAATCTTTGGCAGAGCGCGAGGCCCTGGTCCGCTGCCCACACTGCCCATGCCTAGCGCCGGCCCTGGGTTTCCAGAAACCCTGTTCGATCAGGATGAATCCTCCATCCGCTGCCACTATAGTGGTACTTATCAGACAGAAAATCCTGCGCCCCGCCCAGAGCACCCTCCCTCTTCCTTGTGTCCTTGTTTAGTGATTTTTTTTTCTTTTCTTTTTTTTACAATTGTCTTTTATTCTAGCTAGGACTCCATCTTGTGCACGGCAGATACAGTGCCTTCACTGTCCGCTAAAGGGAAGTTGCAGGAATGCCCACAATCTCACATCGTCCAAGTGTCCCTCACTTTACAGTACCAGGCAGGGCTTCGAGACGTCACACCTTGAACACCATAGAGAACAGATTCATAGCGAGGTGTAAAAGGCCAGTACTGGTTCTTGGACTGCCACACACATGCTTTCCATACCATGCCAGCTGTATGGAAGTTCTTCTGTACTCAACACAGTCTGGTACCAAGATCCTTTGGCGCTTGCATGCTGTGTTATAGAGGCAACTCCAATATCAGAAGATGTCTTGTAACCCCGCAAGGTCATGTCTTCCGCAAAGTACTCCCTCATCACAGCTGGAAGCCTGCCTTCTTAATGTCCACAAAAATAAAATCCATCTCTGAATTCAGCCAAAAGAGCACCATGGTGTTTGGTTCACGTCACAATCAAGCAAGACGTTGAGCACTGTGCATGGAGCTCCCTGAATGGTCATCTTGGTGCGAGATGCCACAGTGTACTGCACGCTGTTGAGACCGCCTTCCCGATCTACCTTGAACTGCTCCTGCTTTTGAGCTGCAATCCTTTTCTGATCTCGTTTCCTCCAAGCTGGGTCGTGGATATGTCGAAACGTCTCGTATCCTGTGGTGATTCCAGAGGGTCGGAGAAGCTGCAGACCGGCAGCCTTAATCCTGCGATAGAACTCGTCGTCCTCGCGCCCCCAGCCCTAAAACCTGTTCGACATTCCATTACACATCTCATAGTGCACTTTGGTCAGCAGGTGGATGCCCCCCACATATGTCTTGTAGTGATAGAGAGGGTGGAGGTCTGGGGATGCCACGTGGAAGGGGCCCTTGGCCGGGTAACCGTAGTCCAGCTCCAGGTTCACCGGCAGCAGGTCCACGTCATGCATTGCAAGGTAATCCGTGTCATTCCCGCTCTCCAAGAAGCCCACGTTTATCAATGACGCTCTGTTAAACCTGAAATGATCCACCTGGTTGACCACAAAGATGCGATGTCGAATCTTCTTCTTGGTCAAGTATTCATGCATGTGGGGCACAAAGCTCAGAAGCTCCTCAAAACGTTCCCTGAATGGCACCACAAGTGCCAGTTTGTGGGGGCCCCAGGAGGAATCATCCTCAGATATGGCAATGTGTTCATGGGGGCAGGGTTTTGCATCCATAGCCTGAGTTTCCTGAGCTCGCCGGCTAACATCAGAGGAGCAGCTAAACTGAAGCCACAGCATGGATATGAAGGCCAGGAACAGGCAGAGAAAGAACAGCCTTAGAATGGTGAATTTTCGAGACAGCATTCCCATGAGGCAGTGCGACCGTGCGGGCTCCTGGTAGTGCAGAGCTGCCTTCCTCCGGGACGGGTACATCCTCCTCTTCCGCTTGTTTAGTGATGGGAGGGGCAACAGCAGCATCCAATAGGCCGATGCCACCAAAAGGGCTTAAGGGGATAGGGTTATAGGGGGACGCTATTTGGCGTCAAACTGCTGCATAAGGACCGAAAAATAAGCTTTGGAGCACTTTAGTAACAAAATGAATCTGCCTTGAGTGCTGACTTTCTTGCATGTTTGCTGGATGTGGGCTACACTGCACATCACCAAACAATCCTCAAAGGGAGCTGACTCACTAAATGTCTGGTACACAATGAAGTACATCAATCGGTGGATCAATTATCCCTATGCCTAATTCATACATCTTTACTAATTTACACACAGTTGTGTATGTAAATTATGAATGATGCAAAATGCTCACACACACATACGAGAGTCACAGAGACAGAGAGTATTTTGGAGACAGACCACGATACAAATAATTACCGGGGTACTTGCACCCAGCCTAAGCAAATATTACATTTGTGCATGTCCTTCCAACATCTTCCTGTTTCAAGGAGGAAGGCGTTCATCTTCTGGTCAAAAATAATTATAAAACACGATTGTTTGCTCACATTCCCCCCTGTCAAATACAACATTTTCGGGTACAATTAAGCAAATGAACATGTGGAGAAAGGATCCTGATGTCTAATTCATACATCTTTACTAATCCCCATACAATTGTGCATGATTTAAAATGCTGTCTTTCTCACACACACACCACACCCCTGGCTATTCCACAAATAATAATCCGGAAACTCACACACAGCAAATGTAAAGTAGAAAACAAGCTTTCACTGTGCTTCCGGCATTTCCCAGTTTCAAGGGAAGTTCATGATCTGGGCAAAAATAATGATACAAACAGTATAAACTTAACAATTGTTTGCTCATGTTTGCCCTTGTCAAATTCACGATTTAGGTCATGTAGGTCCGAGAGCAGCTTACTTTTGGATCTCGTTATTTATAAAGAGGGATATGAACATTTACTCTCGCTATCAACCCCAGCAATATGTAATGCTGTGCTTAATTTTATCAGAGTAGCACTCAGTATCAGAAATCGATATTGATATTGTCATGGATTGTTGTTTCCTATCTATGTGAACAGTGTAGAATTTGGTATTAATTATGAATTGTATTTGTATTTGCATTGTCAAATTTTCCTTTAATATACGTGATTTCTTTTAAAACTTACCTGTAAAATATTTAATGGTAATATAAAAATGCTACGGATATATAAAAAATGCTTACGGATATAAACATAATTGTATGATCTTGTTAATTTGTGTAATATGCTATGTTATACTTTTATGATTCTGATTTATGAATCGAAATAAAGTTTTCTAAACGAAACGAGAGCAGCTTACTACCACGGAGCACAATGTCAAATCTTATGCTTCTGTTTTGTTGGTCTAACTAACCCATCATTTGCATTGTCATCCCGTTTCAACTCCTTAGACCCCAGAAGAGCGGCTACTTTTCCAGGCTCATTCACAATTAAGAGTGAGCACGCGCGTGTGTGTGTATGTGTGCGCGCACACGCACGCAGGCGTTTGTGCTTCAGTGGGACATGAGTGTGTTAAGCATTTCTGATGCACATTCCGAGACTCCTCCACACACAAAAATACATAATTACTAGTGAGTGTCTGGACCAGTAGTTCAGCAAAAACACAGAGGGGCAGAAATGGTTACAACATCATACTCCCTTGGTAATCCACTGTGTGATTTGCTGAGGCTCTACTCCCTGAGTTTCTTTCCGGAGTTCTCAACAGGTAATTATAAACATGAAACACCAACATAACCGGTACAAGAGTGGGAGGGGCATTCATATATTGAACTAGCCTTTAAATAATCAAACAATATAACTTGAGCATAAACGGTCAGGCACTGGATGGCCACTCTGAAAAAGTGTTCCAAAAGAAGTCTTTATTTCTGCATCTGCTTCGGTTAAAACTTCACATTCAATGATTCACCCAACGTGTTTTATTTCATATTTGGAACTTCTTCAAGGCTAAAACTATTTTCTTGTTCGGTTGTTCATCAATATATGTTCATAGACTATAAATTGATGAAATCGGAGTTTGGTCCAGTTAGTCGAGTTTACAGGTGAGACCACTAAATGAAACTGTCAGATCATGAAGGGTGAATAGTTCCAGGGTGTGGGAGTTATTCGTTTTTGTTTTTCAAAAACAAACCATCACTTTTGGAGTTGACTTTTGAAATTCAAAAAACGTGTGAAATGTTTGATGGCAACATGGAGGATGGTAAAACCTGTTGAACTTTTCCTACATTGACAGGAACTGCCATGACTGCTGTTCCTGCCTATGTAGAGAGAAGTTGGGGGTGCTGGCAGACAAGTCCCACAGAATGACGAAGGTAATGTCCACCACCAAACTCCATCCATCAAACTCTAAATTGGTCCCAGAGCTCAATTCTGCTGAGGTGGTAAGGCTTGAATGAGTATCCAGTGGGTGAGGTAACAGTCTTCAGTTTCAAGTTTTGGTGGGAACTTTATACAACTGACCTATTTCTATCTTCCCTTCAAAAATTCTTAACATATCCATCGCTCAAAGTACTTTGACATGTATGGCCATAATTGCTAAACATGAGTGGGCCAATTCACAAAAGCATTTACAAGTACAGTTACTAGTACTACAGGAGTACTCTTTTACGTACTCTGACATCCAAATCCCTATTAGTAATATGCAAGGAAGGCACAGTCTTTCTATTTTTACTAATTATTTTATAAAATATTCCTGGAATATTCCCATTTTATTTCCCAATTTAGATATTTTGGGTCAATTCACAAAGAAGTTTAGGAGTAGGTAAAAGAGTACTATAGGAATACTATTTTACATACTTTAAAATAACATGCTGGCTAGGCCCCATTGCATTTATTTTTCGTCACGTAGCTTGAGAGTGCATTGGTCATATAATCACCACGGAGTGCATTGATTTAATAACATTGTACGGCTAAATGCTTTTGTAAAGGTTTATGGTGGAGAAGCTCATAGCAACATTAACAGCTGGTCATTGGCACAAGGCAAAATGCCAAGTGACATACTCCATCAATACTCAAACAAGGGACATGAAAACACAGGGGACAGCATCTTGTGCAGGAGTGAGCAGACCCCCTTTCTCCAGTGTCTTCATCACTCACAAGCCTCTCTCTAGAGCAACAATTCCTTCCTATTCGTTGAAAATCATGGCAAGTCCTCAGTTCTATTGTGATGACAACTTACTGTAACACTGTTACCTAATATAGGTTCACATAGTCGTTGCTCTTAGCTATTGTACAGAATGGGGCATCCTTTGTTTTCACTTCAGTGTAGCAGAGTGAATTGTCTACTCAAATGTCTAGCAGTTGCAAAAAGTATTCCTGTTCTAACAATATTGAGTAAAAGAAGAGAAACGTTTCTTAAGTGTACTGAAGAAAAACAAGGAAGCTGCAGAGAAGTACGTCGGAAATCTTTGAATGGAGCGTAAACTAAGCCTGGGCGTGAAATTCTGCTCCGCTCGCAGTTTGCTGAGTTTTTCCCACTCCACGCTCCAATATCCATGCAGCACACGGAGTTATGAAAAACTCAGCAGAGTGGAGTTTTTTCCTCGCTTGCGCTCCCCAACGTTAAGTTGGGGAAAGCAAGCAAGGAAAATCTTACTCCAGACCATCTCCTAGTGAGATTTCGCAACAGGGGCGGTCGCGGATGGTCGAAACTACTTGCTTTGAGCAACCTTCCATTGTCAGTTAAGGAAGCATTGAGGAAGTTGCAGCTCGAGTAAAACATCTACTTGAGTGGCAGAAAGAAGCAGCGCCCTCTAGCGCTGCATGTGTTGCCGTTCATGCTAATTTTACAGTGCAGGACAAACACCTGGCGCTAAAGATCAGTGCGAATAGCACAACCAAAAGTACTGCGCCACTTGCGGAACTCTGTGTAGCATGGTGGAGTTTCTGGGTCACTTTGTGGAGTCCCGCATAGTGGAACTCTGCTAACTCAGCCCAGCCCAAACATAAACTTATCTAGGAGTCACTTAAACATCATAGCTGTTAAAATGAGCATTTTACAAACATGGTGCTGTGTCAGGACTCCACAGTTTACAGTATTAATAAGAAGTATTGTTTTCTTTATTTTATTTATCATTCTTCCAATTGTAGCTTTATTATACATTTCAAAATTAACATTTAACTACTCCATTCAATACACGGCGTATTTATATTGTTCTCTGTACTTTTTTGGATTCTAGACAACCATAAAATGGGCAGAATATTACTGGACTACCTGCTTTATGACTGCCAGAGGCAAGACAACATAATTTAACTGAAGCAATGGCTGGATGTCAATCTAGGGAAGTAAGTTAAAAGTAACAACCTCAAATGTTTCTCTATGCAGGTGACGGGAGTGATAAAGTTATAGTCTACCGGGGAATTAGCCTACAAAGGCCACCAGCACATTGCATGAGCTCAGGTAGACATTCTTTGGTTATCAACCACATTATTCCAGAGATAATTAGGACCACCCTTGATTGAATTCTGGAAGTTCTTGCATGAACTCTGAATACCACAACCTCAATGGGAAAGGGATCTGATTCTGAACTCGTCAGTCATAGCACTGCATAGCTTAGAATAAAGAGCTAAGGAAGTTATTTACTAAGAGTTTGCATGGGTGCTTGGTAGGTGCGATGCAACACAAAGTACTGCATCAATTTCCTAACCATCATAAAGGCCTGCAGGCGCAGCAGAATATTTCACAGCATCACACAGACACTCAAGCAACCTATAACAATTCTAGGCCTAAGTTCCAAGGTCTCACACATCCATGTGACATGGGGCACAGGTATCCAGATCCCAGATCCCAGAAGTGAGAGTTTGTTCCAGAGATAAGCACCTCTCTAGAACATGGAAGTTGACTAAATAGGACTATGGGCAAGATGTACGACGCGCAAAATAGCGCCCTTGCAAATTGCGAGTCTTTTGCGACTTGCAGTTTGCGAGGCGCTATTTTGCCTGTACAACAGTGTGTTTAAAACTGTTTTCGATTCCAAATGGGGTTGCAAATTGTGAGGCTCATGAATATTAATGAGCCTCTTGCAATTTGCGAGCCCATTGGGAATGACAGGCCCTGGTTTCAGCAGACCACCATGTCTGGGACTGCTTTTAAATAAAGCAGATTTTTTTTAAATGCAGCCCTTTTTCCTTAAAGGAAAATGTTAATGTTAATGTTAGCGGGTTTATAAAGCACAATAGCTGCCTTAGCAAAGAGGCGTCCCGGCGCTTAACAGCAATAAAGTGACCAAGATCGAAGGGGACTCAGGAGAACCTATAGAGAGGGGAAAAGGAAGGTTTTTATGGCTTTCCTGAATTCGAGGAGAGTATTGAGCCCCCGAATGTGGGCCGGCAGTGAATTCCAAAGGATGGCTGCTCTGTTCTGAAAGGAACGACCTTGGGCGAGAACCCTCCTGACTCGAGGGACCATCACCAGGTGTTGTCCCATGGAGCCCATATGGTGGGAGGGGTCATAAGGTAGAAGCAAGTCAGTCAAGATGTTCGGCGATGCAAATTTTAGGACTTTAAAGGCTATACAGAGGGTCTTAAACTCAATTTGCCTCGCAACTGGCAGTCAGTGGAGGCGGCGAATGGCGTGAGTCACTTAAGAGGCTCTACGCAGACCGAGGAGAGATCTTGCAGCCGCATTCTTGACTCTCTGTAGCCTCTGTATTTCAGACTTGTTCGCACCCAGATACAGTGAGCTAGCGTAATCGAGTCTTGGCATAATCAGGGCCTGGATGATGATCTGCCTGGTAGGGGCATCGAAGAAGCCCAGGATGGGTTTGAGTCCTTGCAGCAATTCAAAGCAGGCTCCCGCCACCTTTTTAGTTTGAATCTGGAAGTTAAGCGAATCCTCCATCCAGACCCCTAGGTTCTTTACTGCCAGCTTGGGGGCGGGGGCAGTGCCTAGGCACTTGGGCCACCAGAGCTCATTCCATAAGCCATGGTCTTTTCCCACCAACAACGCCTCTGACTTGTTGGCATTCAGTTGGAGATAGTTGGCGGTCATCCACTCAGCAACTGCCTCAAGATCACCTTGAAATTTAGTAGCTTCCTACTTGGAGTCACTCGAGAGAGCCACCACCAACTGCATTTCATCGGCATAGGAGCCATGGTCAGCCCTCTGCTCTTGGCTACCACGGCCAGGGGTTGTACATAAAGACTAAAAAGCAGAGGGCTCAGGGCTGTGGTACCCCTTGCTTGATGGGAAGAATGCTAGAGGTACAGGGGGGAGCTATCACCTGAAACATCCTATCAGCAAAGAATGAGGCCAGCCACTCTAAGCCTGAGCCAATGATTCCCGCCTCCTCCAGGCAACGCAACAGGAATGCATGGGACACAGTGTCATAAGAATTAGTGCGACATCTACCCAGCGTCTAAAGCTGTCCAGAGATGTTCAGTCGCAGCCAATAGCGCAGACTCTGTGCTGTGGCCAGGGCAAAAGCCATTTTGGGAAGGGTCAATCCTATTGTTGGAATTTAGGTATTCAGTGAGGAGAGAGTTAACATAGGCCTCCGTTATCTTAGCGGCCCAAGGTAGCAGGGAGATTGGCCTAAAGTTTTCTGCATTTTTAGGGTCTAAGGAAGGATTTTTGAGTAGCGGTATCACCCTGGCCTGTTTCCAGGCAGTAGGCACGACTGCTGAGCTCAAGGAGCTATTGATCACCTGTTCTAAAGGATGCAGGATGGTAGAAAGAATTTTCTGAAATTGGTCGGGCTTTAATGGATCGACTGGAGAGCCCGACTTGCTTTTAGAACAAAGGGTGTGTATTAGGTCAGGAGAAATGGGGGGAAAGGCCCCTGGTGTACCATGATGGGATTGCGGGGTGCCTCAGGGGGATGAGTTGGATCATAGGGAAGCATTTGTAAATGTCTTCTACCTTCCTAACAAAGCAGAAGGCAAGCTCTGTACACTGCTGATCGGAAGTGAAATACTCTTCACCAGGTTGGTGCTCTTGTTGATTTGCTCCGCATAAAATTCTGCGCGCTCAGCTTGAATGGCCCTGTGGTATCTCCTAATGGCAGCCCGATAGTGTCATCGGGGATGCTGTGCAGCATAGCCAAAAAGTAGCCATTATTTAGTAAGACAGAAGAGTTCTTCCTTAGCTTGCAACCCAGAGGCACGCTCAGGCATTTCCCCATCGCCCAATTTTCCTCATTCCTTTTTAACAGGCAGCTCCCTCACTTGGCTGCAGTGGCAAGACACGACCAGTATCCGTGAAGTACTTTATCCCTGTTTTCTTTAAGTATTCTCCTGCAGGTGTGGATGTGCCGAAGGAGAGTAATCTTGTCTGAAATGTGTAACTCTTGCTATGTGCTCTCTGTAAATTCTGATAGTAGGCAGTCCCTTGGCATGTCAATTCTCAGGATATCTTGCTGTGTTAGGATGCTGGTACAGGTTTGTGCTCAAGCACCTGTGTCTTTTTGCCTCCAAAAAGTTGTCATTGTTACTGATGTGTGTTTATCTGCGTCAGTTCTCCTACTCCCTGCTGCAGTACAGCAACACTTCATGCCTTGTTGTCTTTTCTGTTTGCATTTCAGGCTGAGTGCCCAGATCCAGTATCCATCATCCTATTTCATTAGGAATCATCTACATCCTTCTATATTAAATACCAACCTGCTGTGAAAATATTCCTTTCAATACTGATCTTTGATGATTACTTCTGGTTTGTTTGGGCAGGAGTGCAGTTGAAGAGGCTTAATGGGAAAAACAAGATGCACACTGATTTTGCCACCTCAGACACATTTTTTTAAAAGAGCCCCATGCCGTCGTTTTGCATATGCTATTATTACCAGATCATATTTGGTGGCAATAATGTGTGGAAAATGTAAAGCGGTAGGCATAGAATGATTGCACCTACAACCACCCCTTTCTTTTTATGTCTGGTTTAAGACAGTGCATTTTCTATCTGTTGAGTGTTATTTAGTTAACTTACAGTGGGCTCTTATTTTCTTGTTTTTATTGGTCTGCTTCAACAGGCTTGTATTGTGTTTGCCCCTCCCCTTGAGCACAGAAATGAAATGAAATACCAGCATTTGTAAAGCGCACAGCTGTCCCGGCGCTGGGGGTCATCGGGAAGATTAAGCGAGATATTGCCCAGAGTCACAAGGTGCTGGGCTAACCTGCTGCCGGCGCCGGGGATTGAACCGTGAGCCCCCGTATTCCGGAGTCAGCCACCTTGGCCGCATTACTTGTGTCCTTCCACTGCTCCTTTTCTTTTTTCCTTTTTGTTTAAGCACTTTATGAGAGTGTGTGTATTTTCCAGCAACCTCCCTTGAGTACTTCTCCACCCTCCAGGCTTCTCTTTCACTCTCCTCCCTCAATTGCCATTCTTGCTTCCTTATCACCCACCTCCCCTTAACGTTCTTACTTACCCACACTCCATTGCCCATTTGCTTCCCAAGTCCTCTGTGCCCACCCCATTGCCTGTTTCTCCAGCCCCTTTTGCCTACCTTACATTGTCTACATGCTTTCCCATCCCCTCGCACACACCATTGTCTGCTTGCTCCGTCATCCACCCCATCTGCCATTAGTAGCTTCTTGTCCCAGCCACTCTTGCCTGACCTCCATTGTCATCCTGCTGCCCCAGCCCCTCATGCTGACCCTCCATTGTCGACTCGCAGACCCACCCCTCCTGGCAGCTTCCTGCCCCAGTCCTCCCCCATCCCTCTGCTGTAAATTTACTGCCCCAGGCCCTCCTGCCGGTCCTCCGATGTCAGCTTTCTTCCACAGCCCTTCCCACCAGCCCTCTGTTGTCAGCGTGCTTCCCAAGCACCTCCTGTTGGCTCTCCATTTATCACATTTGGTGATGCAGTGCGCATCGAAATTCGTTTTATTTATTTAAATGTTTACTTACCTGTAATACTCCGTAATCCATACATTACTACCCCACACTCTGCCCCTCCCCCTGCCCACGTCACCGCCCTGCAGAAACTCCTACTGCCTACAGCTACTGATATTGTTGCTCACAAACAGAAGACTTGCGTCAATCGGAACTTTTCTGCAGACCCTTCCAGAACCATCGATCAGTCCCTGTTTGTTGCCTGCTGGTAAAAAGCTCTGATGCAGAATCATCAGGATGCATCGCACAGGACAGGGGCCTGAGCACTAATATTGGCCTCTGCCAGCTCTTCTCATGGTGCCTCTGTGAATTCAATCGAGTTGTGTCAATGTTTATGCTGCTTCCTTCTGTGTTACTTTATTTTCCCCGTTTCTGCACAGGGAGGAAAGAATCATCAGTAAGTGTTATTTCACGGTACAGCCACTTGCAACCTGTTTTACCTATTCAATGCAATAAGGATGAGATTGTGGGAGGAGCCAGATTTAAAATACAACCACCCTCCCTTCCCAACAACGTCCATTCACCTTTCACTGGGAGGTGAAAAGGGATTCTAGACTCCTTGCACTTCCAAGGGTAAATTTTACTGGTGACTGCCAACAATAAAGCCAATGTGTGCCAGTTAGGATGGCGCTTTTCTCAAAATACCCCACTGAGAAGGAGACAGAGACCATCAACGCATTTCACACATGCCTTCAGGTGGGGAATCGTTGTCATTGGTATCTTTTACCTCTGACAAAACTTTCAGACCATGGATTTCATTGCAGGGGAGGTGGCGATGCATAAAGTGGACAAGATTAATCAATAAATGACTTGCTAAAATGCTAGTGGTACAGGGCAACATCTGGGCAGTACTGGTGGGCTCTCATGGATTTACCTTGAACATCAGTATGTCTAAAAAGCATCGGAACCTTAGGATTTTTTGTGGTATGTTTAACACCATTCCTTTTACACTTCTGCATGTACATTGCACCACTTTTACTGGCAGCTCACTTTGCTGATTGAACTCTCAATTGCCATACGTCTCGCGAGATTCTGAAACCTCCCCTTGACTGCCCCTACAGTCGGGAATGTGCTACACCTTCATGAACTTCAACTTGCAGGTTTAGCGTGAAGATGTGCCATTGTGGCTTTTTTGTGTCCATTATTTTTTATGCTTCATCTCCAAAATAGTAAAGCACAGTGGCTCACAATTACTAACATTTTACGTAAGGTGTGTCACTTTTACGGAGCTGCTTCGACGCGAAATCCTATTGTGCATTTACTAAACCACACAAAGCCACTTTGCGTGGTTCAATAAATACAAAGTAAGGCAAGCCAGCATATATCGCTGCCTTGCGTTACTTTGCAACTAGAGGAGTTCCATGGGTGAATGTAAGGGCATTCCCATGCATCCACCCATGGATTTTGACACAATCCCAGATTTACTAAGGGGAGTAAATCTGGTATCGCTCCAAAATGCTTGAGCACCCTGATGCAGGCATAACAAAGGGAAATATCTTTATTTCTTATTGTTACTTCCTCTTTCTGTGCTTGTTGCATTCTGCATCACACATAGAAAAAGGAAAATGGAAGAGGTGTGGCGCCGCGGCCAGGGCGACTGACGCTGGAATCTGGGGACCACGGTTCGATCCCCGGCTCCGGCGGCAGGTCAGCCCAGCACCATGTGACTCTGGGCAATAGCTCGCTTAATCTTCCCGACGGCCCCCCAGCGCCTAGAGACCCTTACGGGTGATTGTGCGCTTTACAAATGTGGACTTTACTTTACTTTTATTGTAAGGATTGTTTTTGTGCAGAAAGGTGAAGTAGACACTCTAATACCATGGTGCATGGGGGCCTGCGTTGGCGCTAGGCAGCACATAGTGCGCTGCTGCTAGGGGACAGAAGAAATGTGCCATGTATTAGTAGATAAGGTGCATTCCTGCAGTCACCCTTTCCCAACACAGCGCAATAGCTTTGCTTGATGCCGTTCCTAGCGTGAAATGTTAGTAAATATGTCCTAAAGTGACTATGAGAGCATCACCCAGGTGTTACTACAGGTTCGTGTTTTATCTGAATGCAGACTGCTTAGGGATACGTGAAATAGTAGCTGTCAAGAGTGCATCTGTCACCAGTGTGCCTGTCCTCGGTTGTGAATATTTCCTTTGATTGATGCCGTAAAATCCTGATGGGATAGAAGCTCACTGAAGAGATCTGGGCATTGCTGACTTTATATAATATTAATTCAACTGAACTTTCTTACACTTCAGAGAAGATACAAGAGGTTTGAGCAGCTGAATTAATTTAAGCAAGAACATAAGTCTCACTGTTAGACTACAGGAGATGGGGAAAATCCTGCAGAAATGGATTCATTAACATTTTGGTACCTAAAGAAACAATTTGGAAGAATCATCATCTTAATAAATTGTCACACCTTGTAAGGGACAAAGATAAATGTTGATTACGACCTAGAAGACATTTGACCCTGACCCTGTTTTCAATAATGTTATGTCTATCTTACAGATGAGACATAATAGTAAGTCTCAAACCCCATCTGTGATAGCTATTGTAGTAGAGCAAATAACAGAGCCATTAACAGGGTTTTTCAGATTCCAATGCAGAACCTCAGTTTTGCAAATACTCACTTCACACTCTGAGAATTTTTCAAATCTATCCTAATGCTGCATGATAGCATGCAACTGAGTGTTAATACCAATAGATCATCGGTATATTGTTTAATTACATGCCTGTGAGAGGTCTCTCACCGAGGACGCCGGCTTGGAAAATATGCCTCAGAAAGTCCGTCTTAAATGAGGCAGACCTCCTGATGCATGAAATCTGGTCACCGTGTTGTGGACACGCCAACAACTACAGCAGAAACAACAGTGACTCTGTGAATGGTCAACTAGCAATTCCTCTACCCCTATATCAAATACCGGATTTCCCAGGTTGGTGGCCAGGAGAACCACCAATTCATTGTGGTTCGTTGATTTAACCAAACTCTAAATGTCTACTTTAGAATTCCTGAAAAATAAGATCATCCTATCGAAAAAGGGCTTGAATGCACCAA
Source organism: Lissotriton helveticus (assembly GCF_964261635.1). Lineage (NCBI taxonomy): Eukaryota > Metazoa > Chordata > Amphibia > Caudata > Salamandridae > Lissotriton > Lissotriton helveticus. The sequence continues at coordinate 575,526,032 of NC_136061.1, forward strand.
GATGGAAAGATGAAAAGGTAGGTATTTCTGAACCTTACTACTAAAGTTTAATACAAAAAAACAGAATGACCAATCTAAAGGGCAAGAAAATTAGATATTCTGAAACAATTCCAAAGGAAGCAATTTCTGACCAATCTAAGTGCCCACCAAGGTCCAACGTTTCGACCGATTCACAACTGTAAGGAATGTTAACTATTCACCATCACTAAAATCTCATTCTCATAAATGAAAAGAAGAAAGGCAATAATTCATGGGGTTAAATCTTTATGTTTCCCACACAAACATAGTATTTGGTGCATGTGATGCTGCTTTTCCTACGGTACAACGCAACAGGTAAATGCATGAAGCAGAAAGCCAAAAGCAGGCACAGCTACACATGGAATGTGTAAGGCCATCTGCCATCTCTACGATTAATTCATCAATCAGTCCAATTAATACCTAAGTGCTTTTTCACAACGATTGAACAACTACAAAAGCCTGAAATTATATTATCTCAGTATTCATTTAAAGAACGAGAAGTTAATTAAAAAAGAATAACACATTAATCTACCCCCTTCCTGCCCTGCTCATATTCTTATTCGAGTCCCTCTGTTGTGTAGAGAAGAGCTTGGCAACAAAGTCTTGGCCCGCGATAGGGGTTTCCCTTTCATGCGTGACAAGGATATCCTGTTGAGCCGGAGGGTTGGATGGATTGGGTCTGGACCCGTTGTTTTGGAGGGGACTGAGTTATCCTAAGCTTCAACTCTCCATCTCTAGCGCACGGCCTCCTGTATGGTTCTCCAAGATCTGAGAGGGTAAGGGGCGGTATTAATGTGGTACCTCTTGGTTTCTTCTACAGACCCTCAGCAACAGTGGCATGGCCAGTCCATTAACACACTTCTAAATAACAACAAAGGCGTACAGGGGGGCCCTTGTGCACTTTTAGAGCAGCCTAGTCAGGTGCACAGGCTTCTGTTCCACAGCTCTGTTTGAGGGATAAGGCTCCCATACACCTATCAAACCATTTTGACGCTCTTTCGAATGTGGACTGACGAATGGAAGATACCGATGTTGGGGTGCGGTCTTTGTCAAAACCATCCCATAGTGATGTTAAACTTCCGGATGAAATTTCACTCTGAATGAGTTCCGAGTGCACCAGCGTGGGGGATTTCTTTAAGTTGCTGAATTTGAACATTAAAGACTGGACTTAAAGACAAGGTTAACAATCCAGCTTTGTTAGTCATAATTGCTCGCTATGATTATGTTGTATTACAGGAAACCTGGGAAACTACTGAGATATCCTGCCCTTGTTTTGTATGTTTGTATGTTACTCTTGCCCAGGTATAACCTCCATTCATGGCAGACCGAAGGGTGGTCTTTCAGTTTGGATTAATATTAATCTGAAGTGAAAGTATAAGCAGTGGAGACTGGAAATTCGGCTGTTATGGTTTTACTTATTAAGGAGGAAAAATAGTTTTTACCTTTAGTTGGCTAATTTCATAACAACGATCTTGTAAATTCTCTTTTTAGCCTTTTCAAACATCTATTTGTTTTTCTAGCCGATTTAAAGCCTATGGGACCTAGCAAATTGAAACAAGCTAACTACTTCCTTTGTGGGGATTTCAGCACTAAACTGGGGTCTAATTATAAGATTATGGGGTCGGACCTTCTGCTCTCTCAGCAAGAGGGAGCTGATCAGAAGGGGGAGGAACTGGGAGGATATCTGGCTGAACATGACCTTCCACATGTTTTAGAAATGTTTTGTGTAGATTGCACGTCACTGTCCTTGCTTTAAGGGGCATGGATGTGCTTCAGTTACAGATTATATATTTTCAACACATAATCTTTCATCATGGTTTTTGCATGGGGTCCTTGTTATAGAATGGAGCGATCATAATGTCCTTTATTCAAGGGATATTTTCCAGTATATAAAATGACTCCTCGCGAGGTATCAATCCCCTATAAATCAGTCTGCCAGTGATGGCCTAAGACCAGTGTGGCATTTGAAAGCCCCAGGAGCAACACTAGCCTTGTTAATGAAGTCCCACCTTGCAACCTTTATGTTATGTCTGTCTGATGTGCAAGGTGTTGAAATGATTAATAAATTGAATTCCTTAAATCTGAGCATCAGGCAGTCGTTGCTATAGCCAGTAAAGAGCAGGCAGGAGAGGCCTCGCTGGTTTGATCCATAGCCAACAGTAAGTTAGGCAAGGCCCTCTCGGCTAATACAAAGGATACTATTGCAGAATGGGAGATCAGCAAAGCATACAAACATATTATTGGGTCAATGCAGAATTACTGAATCAGACAGATTAGGAGGTGATTGAACTTGCATCCTCTTCCAAGAACAGTAAGAACTTCTGGCAAATGGTGAAAAGGAGTAAACAAAGAGAAGCACCCCCAAACCCCCCTCTTAAGTTGCTGTGTTCTTGGCCCTGAATGGTTCCTGCATTTTAAAAGCACATATCATCGAGTGGAAGATGAGAGTCTAAAGTGGTAGTTAAGGGATATATTACCCAGTTCACCACTTCTTATAATTACCCTACAGGAAGTAACCCTGGCCATCAACAAAGGCCCAACGGGACCGGATGGGGTCCCCATGGACCTCATTAAGTGTAATATTAACTTGTGGAGCCCCTGATAATGAATACTTTTAACAATGCACTTGATTGAAAGATACCTAAATCCTGGTCACTCTCTAGTATAGTGCCGATTTTAAAAAAAGCAGATCACATCTCACCTAAATGCTACTGCCCTCATCTCTCTTGTAGGCAGTTCAGTCAAGATCATTGGGCGGGTGATAAATGAAGTCCAATAGCATAATTTGCCCCTATCAATTTGGGTTTCTTCAAGGCCTGGGCACAGTGGAATAGTACTTAAACATGAATTTGATTATTAACAAATACACATATGCTAAGCGCTGTCCACTTTACCTGGCTTTTATGGACTCGTCAATTGCCTTTGGTTGCATCAACAGAACTAATTGTGGTTGCTGGATTTAGGGGTGGAGGTGGAGCTAGTGAACTTTTTGCACTCCATGCATGAGAAATTGGTAGCAAGGGTTCGATATGGCAGGGCAGGCGAATTGTCAGACTCATCCCCTCTTGCTTGAGGGGGTGCTCCAAGGATGTATCTGAACCCCACTTCTCTTTGCGGTCTATTTTACCAACCTGTGCTCGGCTCTGACAACAGTCCCTAGAGACATTCCGATTACTAAACGTCATCCTTGCCAGCAATGCTCTATGCAGATGACACAGTGCTTCTGGCACAGACCCCAGGGGCCCTGCGAATGTTGGAGGAATCTTTCACATCCTTTGCGAGCACACGGAACATGGTCACACACTGTGGTAAATCACACATTACGGCTCGTGGTCCAGATAAGAAACCTCTCATCAAGCTAATGGCCAAGGGGAACCCATTAGGTAGCGTGAATGATTGTTATTATTAGGGGATCCCTTTTAGCAGCTCAGGGTCCTGGCACACACATACTAGAAATTCTTGTTTAAAGCTTAGTAGAGCACCTCGTACTGTATTTAATCTACATCGGGGTGCAGGAAGGGGTACAGTTGGTCCTACCCTTAGATTTATAATGCTCAGTGTGTTTCTGTGGCTCTTTATGGGGCGGAGGGTTTAGGGTTACGGCAACACTGATACCCTTCAGGCCGAAGAAACTGCATTTGTAGGCGGATTTTGCATTTACCACTTAATAGTTACCATTTTATTTTACACTCGGAACTCTGTCTTAAGTATATCTCTGATTTCGCTAAGCTGGAGCCACTCTTACAATGGGTTAGTGGGTGATCTAATACCCAGGCAGAGGTGAATAGGGAAATTATTCTATACTGTTTGAATTTAGATAAGGGCCTCTCCATCCCTTGGCTGGATAATGTATGCAAAATGTACAAAGTGCTGAATGTACCAACTTTGTTTGATTCACCTCTTACTTTAAGAAAATCTGTTGAAAGAAAGGAAAGTCATTGTTTGTGGATTTCTGTCATTCTCAGAGACTTGAAATTGAAATGAGTAAGAGGACTGTGACAACATATCTTAGCTTTCATGCACCGGAGGATTCTGTATTGTATCTTACAATACCGTTGTCATGTTAGAAGCGATCTTTACTTTTTCGCTTCAGGGCGAGCACTGTGGTCAGGCTTTTGAATTTCCTGGGGATGAATGCTCAGGTGGTGTTGCCAGAGGTGGCCTGCACTTGTGATGGTCACTCAGAGCAAACTGTGATGCATTTCATGTCCATTTGCACTTTTTTAAAATATATTTTATATTACATTATTTATCAAACCGATTTCAAATCCATTGGCTTTTAGGAAATGCAGGGTTGCACTGTTTTACCTTCAGCTTCTAGGTACCCATGGTGTTTGCCCCGGGGTTTGTGCTTTCCTAAAAGCAGCCGTGAGACCCAGGAGAGCAATGGAGGGTTAGGTGGTGTCTTCGTTTTTAGTGTGGGGGCATTGGCGGTTGGATCGATACCACTGTCTATAGCAGACGGTATGTTTGGGCGGTTACCAGGGCTAAGCATGGGAGCTGTTGCTTTCTGATTTGCCTAATTCCTACCTGTATTATATGTGTGTTTTATTGATATTGTACTGTTGCCAGCTTATTTTATGTATATTTTATGGCTATTCATGTGCAGAATAAAGTATCGCATTGATTGACTGATTGAATAACACACACACATCAATATAACAGCTTATTCTGTTCCACTACTCTTCAAATTAGACACATAATCAATATACGACCATTTAAGCCGCGGATCGGCAGCGCTTGTGCCGTTTGTAGGGTGCAGACGTTGAAAATTACCAAGAGCAAAATTGATCAGTTTTCACAAGGGCCCTTGAAAGAGCTATATTTTTTTGAAAGAGTGAAAAATAATACAAATATATATTTCATGTTTTGTGCAACACAGCATTTACCATTCTTTGCCTTGTCCTTTTGAGTGCTTTACATTTTTGTAGACAGATTCAGGCCTGCTACTGTGGGTTTATCGGAGAGAGGCATCTGCGGGGACTGACGTTCAACCTCGGAACTATGTGTCGGTAATGTGGTTTGTAAGAAGAGGGTTTTCACTGAGGTGATGTTTCAGATTGTTGGTCAGATCTTGCAACCCTGCAGTCTAATCGGTGTGAATGAGATTATTGTTGTGGGGTGTCTAAGCAATCCAGCTCTATGGGAGTGTTGCGATGTTGGCGCCACCGATCTTGCGCCCTTCCCAATGAAGTGGGTGGTGGCATGTCAGATCTGCTCAAGCTGAAGACTGACCTGAAATAAGCAGATTTTTAATTCCCATAAAGGTGGTTCAGTAGAACAGGACTGGGAACTCTATAAGACTTTCAGAGTGAACAGATCAATGAGGCCACACACTAACACACTGCGTAAGATCTAGTTCTATTGCTTTGTGATGGAATGCATGAATGAATGCCTAAGACTGAGCTTGACAGTAGTGGTTTGAGGTGCCCCCCTGCAAAGTACATGGAGGGGGCACCCACGCAGACAGGAGCTCTCAGGCCTGCCCGTGCACAGTGCCTAAGAGAGCCCCCCCCCCCCCTGAAGCTTCCGCACTCCCCCCGCACTGTGGGTGCTGCGGGGCTAGTGTTATGCCACTGCTTGGCTGCCACTCCCGACTGGAACCCTACCTTGTTTTCATTTCCATGATAAATATGTGCTAAGAAATGTAATTCATCCGCAACATTCACTCATGCCTCAAACTTATAAAATAGATAGCTCTTTGCTGGTTAAATCTCCTCTACCAATTCTTGATAGAAGTAACCTTTAGAATGTTAATATCAATCATTTTAGGCTCAGTTCCTAGAATGGAAGTAAAACCGTAGCACAGGCAGTGATGATGGATTCTGTGGATACCATTTACTGGTTCTCAATACCAGTGACCTACAGAATATTGCAGTCTAGTGGGCGAATTACAAGTTGGAGGTGTGTGTAGAAAAGAGAGAGAGAGAGAAAGAGAAAAAGAGAAAGAAAGGGGAAAGAGAGAGAAAGGGAAAAAGAGAGAAAGAGAGAGAGAGTGTATGTGTGTGTGTGAGAGAGAGAGAGGGAGAGAAAAAGCGAGAGAGAGAGTATGTGTGTGTGTGTGAGAGAGAGAGAGAGAGAGAGAGAGACAGAGAAAAGACAGAGAGAGCTCTGTGTGGAACAGAGGTGAGCAAAGGCACATCATAATACTTTACAATACATTACTTAGTTTGTCCCTCTTCGTCAAAGTTGGTACGAAAGAAGACCTTTAATTTATGTCTTGGGTGTGGCTATAAGTGATTTGTAGAATAGCTGTACATAACAACAGGACATACCCCCCCCCCCCCCATTTTGGAAGCAAGGATTAATAAATAATCAGATTTATGAGCACACTTCAGCCCACTGAGAAGGTTAATAGGAACATCGCTATGGTTGTCATATTTTGAGTTATATGTGTCCTGTTTTCCAAATTTTCAAAAACACCTACGTCAGTAGCTGAAACTGATGCATTATTGATGGAGCATCGGAACCTGATATTTCAGTAGTTTTGACCACATGTGAAGTTTGCAGGGATAACTTGCAACGACAATAGAATGGGAATTGAAGGAATTGTGCTCAATTTGTTCATGTTCTATTTTTCAGACAGATCACAATGCACCACAATTTGATCTTCTTGCTCCCATACCATTAACATTCTATATGGAGTCCCTCAAGTCTCCATCCTTGCACCTTTACTTTCCAAACTTTATCTCCTTTTCACAATATTTGGATGATACACAATTATTCACTAAGGTCAAATGCTCAAACAGACTCAAGGCCCTTGTTCCTCTAGCAAAACTCATAACTGAGTGACTAACATGAAGCACAAGATGAAACAACATATGACAGACTTTCTCCTGTCGTGGCGCCAACAATGGCCAGGAACTGACCACCAACTGGACAAATCTACTTAAGGACATTGGTCTTACACCTACATTAATTGCCTCAGCAATATCCCTTGGCTTTAACCTTGGTAAAGTACACCAATTTGACATTCACAAGAAAAACATTATTAGAAATTAGAGATTACAGATAAAACTTTTCTGTGTTAGCTATCGTCTTATTATGACACCTCAACAGATGATGGGCATACAGGTCCTATTCGTTTCACAAACCGATTATTATAGATGTACGAAAATGTGCGTTATTAGTTGTGAAAGGTCATGGGGGGATGTGTACAACTGAAGTCGCGGAGTGTGGCGTTAGCCATCATGGCTTACCGCCTCACTCCGCCAAATCAGAAATGCACGGCTGCACCATATTTACGAGAATATGGTGCAGCCTTGCGTTTCCCCCTGCGCAGTCGCTACACTTAGCAGTGTAGCGCCAACGCAGGCACCCTTTCGCTAAAGGTTGTTTGTGTGCAGTGGAAAGAGTGTTTATGTACAGGAAGGTCCCCCTTGCTGTACATAAATAATTTTTAAATGCCATTGTGTCACTTCTATGTGTCCTGCTTAATGCAGCACACATGGAAGTCACAAAATGTCATTTATTTTAAAGAGTGTTTGTGTGCAGGAAGTGGGTCCTACCTGTACATAACCAATCCAAGACTTTTTGCTTTTTCCATGTGTACTGCACAGGGCAGCACATAGGGAAATAGCAAAAATGGGGAGAACTCAAGCATTTCTCCTCGTTTCGCGAACTTAAGATCAGGTTTTCCTTGGTCTTCATTTTGGTTCTACCTCGTATTTACGCTGCCCTTGTAAATAGGCGTCAGCGTCAAAATCAATGGGTGTTGTGGTGGAATGCCCACCTCAACACCCACTGCCCACCCCTTTCACGCGAAGCATAGTGTAAAAGGGTGCCTTATTTACAAGGCAGCACTATTCCACGTTGAGTGGCTTAACGCTGCCTTGTAAATAAGGCATGACCCTGAACGCCATCACAGCATCACTGAAATTGACGTTGTGATGGTGATAGGGGCTTGTACATATGCCCCTTACTCCTTTACAAGTAATAAGTCCACAACTTCTTCTTTCCTGTGAAACAAGTACCCCCTTGAAGCATTTGACTCACTCAGGGAGGCAAAGCATAGTAGCCCAAGGCCAACTCATGGAGAGTGGTTTGGGCTAGTACACCAGCATTCAGTTATGCGACAAACAACACTCAATAAATGATTGTCAGTCAGTGGTTTGTCTTATAAAAAGGAAAAGTACTTTATTACGCACACAACATTTCTACACATTAATTCCCTAATACATTCAGGTACATGGAAGTACCTCTAATGACACCCTCATAACATGTTACATGCCTCGTGATATCTGAAACCTATAATCACTATGCTCCCTCTGGGAAACATCCTTTACAACGCAACTTTTACAACGCACTACCATTATGACGCAACTATTACAACGCAAGTCATTACAACGACTTGCACTGGAGGGCGCTCTAGGATAGGGAATAGTTTAATTACTATCCAACACCTTGCCTACTATCCACGGGGACTGGAGTTGGAATAGTAAATTAAACTATTCACTTTCCAGCGCCCCCCAATGTAAGTCGTTGTAACGACGTGCGTTGTAAAAGTTGCGTCGTAATGGCATGCGTTGTAAAAGCATGCGTTGTAATGTCATACATTCGCTCCCTCTACCTCTCCCCCCTCTTTTCTAAACACAATATGGGTTTGTGTCAAAAAAGTTGGCCTACTGGATTTGTCAGGGTGGCTCCACATTCACAAAAGAAAAAGTATGCTATAATAAACCAATACAATCCCAATTAGAACATTAGGGAAGGTACCATCTTATAACAACATTCATTATGGCACTCATTGTTAACCCTGGGGTTGTCAATAAAACAATTCAAATTATGTCAATAGCCCACATTAAAAACATTTCATGATTAAATATTAATCTATAGCTTGTCAATAAAACCTTTTCATGCCCTTGAAAAGTGAATAAATTGCATTGGGAATATTGTCCTTGCCACTAAAGCATGTTCAAAACAATTCAATGTGTGTCAGAGTCTTTCTTCTGCTTTAAACCTGCGGCCACTGAAGCTTTAGGACCAGCCAACAGATGTCCATGCCCTTTAGAGCCCATGTGCCAAAGCTCTCCTAGGGGGCATAAATATGACCCCAGGGTGACTTAGGACCACTTTAAGGAGGAACCTTCTGATGGATTGTTGCACCTCCTGCAGCCCTCCACAACACTTTCCACATCTGTTGGTAGTGCCACTGCCCAGGGAACCACAAAGACATCACATTTTGATTTTAATTTTCCTTATCTGAAAATTGGAGCATTGATAAGTGGCCTTGCCCCATGTCTTGATAACTTCTGAGTGTCTGTGCCCACTCGCACACCTGGTGCTGCACTGGTTAAGGGTGTGAGGGTAGATCCAAGACCCCACGTCCCATGATGGCTTCCTGTGTGCAGGACACCCCTCCCAGGTGCACAAAAGAGCTGGCAGCTTTGCCTGGAATGCAGCATGGGGGGTGCAGGCAGTTCTGGGTCTCCCACAGCTCTAGAAAACGTGATATGTGCCACCTCCTGATGTGGGGAGGAGTATCCAGCCTGGCTTTGGTCCCCACAACTGGCTCTTGATTGGCAGAAATGGATCCTATGAATCCAAGCCCAACGTAATGCTGCCATACTTAGAGAGATCACCACCCCCAAACAATCTTCCTCTGAAAGTGTGCCAAAGATAATCAATGCTCTGTGAGTACACACCAGACAGGCCCTGTCGATCACCGCCTTAACGAGGGACCTGAAAGAGTCCTTACTTAAAGATATTACATGACCCTCACCCTTCACTTGTCTATACAACAGTGCACGGTTAATGCCTATCCAGCCAGTGCTTTTGATGCTGTAAATCTTGGTGATGGTGTACATTGCCTTTAGTTTACCTTCAGTGTGCATACATCATGATGCACCTCACTGTGTTACTCATTGCATAAGGTCTTTATGTACTACTCAAGACCAAAATAAATACATCTCACGTTCTCTTACAGGGTACCTTAATGGTTGCCAGATGTGTGGAGACCGGGGATGGCAAGGCCAGGTGTTCCTTTCAAAGCTCCTGGGAAGTCCTTTGTCATCCAGTTAGGACGGGAGAGCTTTGACACCAGAACTGCTCTCAAAGGAGAGAAATCGTTTAATGTCCATTGAAAAGGGGAAACAGCTCGACCTCACAATGACGCGGAAGTCCTTTGGAGCTCAGTTAGGCCCTGTAGTTATGTTGCGCTTGCGGGGTGCAAACTTTGCTCATATCATTTCTGTTACAGGTTGACAACACCCCATCAGCAAAATACAATTACAAGCTAAACTCCATGGAATGGGGAATAACAGTGCAGATCCGGTTTTACCAGTCATTAAACTGCATGGAATTCCCAATTCCATGTGTTTTAACAATCCTGTTTGTCACCTTCTTGAGCAGGTTGTCAATGGTGAAGCAGCTTCTCTGTAGGTGGGGGTTGGTCAGAGGGATGTCGGGAAGGGAGTGGATTGTAGGGGCAATTGCATCCTAAACATCAATTGTTTTTCTGGCGACCAAAATCAGGGCCGGTGTTCCTAAACCTGGGATATACAGTGTGCAGGAACAGTGGGTCAGACGCAATCAGGAAGGGAATTCCATGCAGCAATTTTACTCTGCCTGACTCATAATCAGGGTCTTAGAAGAAAGAAGACAAGGAAACTACTATTTACTGTAATAAAAAACATTTGTAATGTATGTATTCTATTATGTACTTTTATGGTCCGTTGTGACCGAAATAAAGTTATCGAACATAATAAAAAAAACTGGAGGAAATCTTACCACTACTGTGAATGGATGTTAGACTGACGTCTCTTACTCGGCTCCATTCTACTTTTGAAATCCCTTAATTATGGGATCTTGCAAATAAACCCTTCCATTCCGGACCCTGTTGCTATGCTGCATTTGAAGGATACTCAGGCATCAGTCTAGTAGCAGGATTTGAGTGTGCATCCACCCAATTTCTAGAGTGATCTCCTAGGCACTCATTTTGGGGGAGTCGCACCTGCTGCCTCCGTGAGTACAAATGGACCCCTCTTGGCCTTGCCTTTTCCAGTCATTTGGTTGTCCTGTGGGCATGAACACAATTGGGTTGGGTCCTTCATGCCAAATCTATAAAAGAATGTCTAAACTCTTCCCTTTCAGAGGCAGGGACAGGGCTGGATTCCAATCGCTTTCACAAGGAAACTGCAGGTGCCCCAGTGCAATTTACAGTCACCTTGCCAGAAGACTCAGTGATCCCCGGTCTGCGTGGCAGAATACCAGGACCCCAGCTTGACAAACCAAGTCGACCACTGATTTTGTGTTTCTCTCAGCTGTTGTTTACGCTGAAAGAGGGGCATGTTCTAACCATGCGACTCAACATTGACGATATCATGTCAGAGGAAGATGATTACAGTTATAATTCTGTCACCTTGCTTTATTATTGCTGTCCTTTCGGTAGGATCCTACCGCTTAGAAACCAGCTTTGTGTACTCTTTTGGGTGCCTGTAGTAAATGTAAACAGCTTGTCCTCCCAAAAAGAGGCTTGTTTCTCACTTTGCCTGTAAGAGGCTGTTACTTCATCTCACCTATCTTCCGTCCAGATGACCGTGTGGATACTTCCTTGCCATTTGAAGCAGTTGGCCTTAAGGAGAAGATACCACCATCTGCCACAAAGCAATGACCTGATATGTGGCGCTGCAGCCAGGGCGACTGACCCTGGAATCTGCGGATCACGGTTCAATACCCGGCACCGGTGGAAGATTAGCCCACGTTACTACTGGGCCACACCTCCATCCTACCACTATGTCATACCTCCATCCTACCACTAGGTCACACCTCCATCCTACCACTAGGTCACACCTCCATTCCACCATTAGGCCACACCTACATCCTACCACTAGGCCACACCTCCATCCTACCACTATGCCACACTTCCATCCTACCACTGGGCCACACCTCCATCCTTCCACTATGTCACACCTCTGCCCTACCACTATGTCATACCTCCATCCTACCACTAGGCCACACCTCCATCCTTCCACTATGTCACACCTCTGCCCTACCACTATGTCACACGTCCATCCTACCACTAGGTCACACCTCCATTCTACCACTAGGTCACACCTCCATCCTACCACTAGGTCACACCTCCATTCTACCACTAGGTCACACCTCCATCCTTCCACTATTCACACCTCCATCCTACCACTGAGCCACACCTCCATCCTACCTCTGGGCTACACCTCCATCCTATCACTAGGCACCCCCTCCATCCTACCACTGGGATACACCTCCATCCTATCACTAGGCCACACCTCTATCCTATCACTATGTCACACCTCTATCCTACCACTAGGTCACACCTCCATCCTACCAGTAGATCATTCTTACACCCTTCAATGAGATCACATCTCTTATTAGCCGTAATTAAAGTCTGCATTCAATTACAAGACCAGGCTATCTTTGAACCTCTAGACAATATTTTCTTGCCACTTCCCCTCAAAGGTATATGTGGCCACTTTACTAAATACTCTTTCTAACAACGCCACTACACGTTTATCTACCAATAGACTACATCCCCTCATTAATCTATACCACTGTACAGGAAGTGAACACCCCTTGTTTACCAGTTCACTCAGCTGCCATCCTCAATTGCCTGCTACCAATCACATCACGTATGCATTCATTTCTGTCTTTATTTCGATCGCTTGGATCATAAAAGGTACACATCAAGATTAAAAAAAAGACTCATTAGTAATACATTTTCTTAAAACAGGAATTAAAAAAAGGTCATTACAATTGTCATCTTATTGTATAGATTCAAAGTGCAGGTGCGAAACAGGAATCAGGCAACTAATTTATATATTAAAATACATTTGTGTTGTGATTAATATAATCAATTGCAGTCCCTTTCAATTTAAGAGTTTCTGAGCATTGAATGTTTATAATGCCTGTGCTAACTCCGTATCAGATTTCAGAATGTAACGAGTGCGCTTGTGCCAGATCGCTGTTAGGAATTTGGCTATCGCAAACACAGTAGGAGGTGATAGGTCCGTCTTAAATATTCTGTAACCTGGAAAGAAGTGCCTAAAACCTAAATTTTTAAGAAGAGGGACAAGCCAATACTTTCTAGGTTTTTGATAGGCATTGCAAAAAAATAAGACATGTAGATCATTTTCCAGCTGGTGTAAGCATGCGGGGCATTGCTTAGTGGAGGTGGGCTAGGACCAAGTACTTGTGAATGCTCAAAGGGGAAGGGTGCCATACCTCCACTGTAGAAATAGTTTCCTGGTGAAGGCAGGACAGATTCCATCGAAAACATGTTCCAGGTGGTGGGAGTCCTTAGATTGGATAAATGAGATTGTTAAAGTCCCCAACCGCGTGTTCCCCAGTAAAGTGTTTAGTTTTGAATCATAATAGTCCTTTGATAAACGCTTGCGTGAGACCTTACTGCAAGCGTTTTCAGGGTCTAGCCATAGTTCTGGCCTTCCTAAACTTTCACAGATCTTTTTTATGTGTTTCAACCAGGGGGTGTTCGTTATGTTTGGTAGACTTAAAATCTCTTTCAACTCCATCCTATAAGTCAGGAGCTCTGGAGTAATCCAGAGTCGTCGCCAGAATGTTAGTGGTTTTAAACCCAGTTCTTCTTCTATCGGTCTGAGGCCCAAATCAAGTCTGAGAGGGAGAAGCGGGGTGCTTGAGGGTAGGGCTACCAACTGCCTAATAAACTTGTTTTCTGTTGTCGTCAAGTTTTGGCCAGGTGTGTGCCCCCACAGTTCCCCGCCATATGTGACCGCCCCCTCGCCTGCATTTTGTAAATTTCGAGCAAAGGACCGAGGGGTTTAGAAGTTGATCTATTTATTATCCTGGAGATGCCACCCGTTAACTGGACCAGTTTAAGGTTGGCCTTTATTCGGTGTGTATCCCAGGTCATATTTTGATTGATGGTCACCCCTAAATACTCAAATGTATGGACCCTCTCTAGGCTCGTAGATCCTATGGTTGGGTTGGGGTGAGTTGTAGAGGGGGGCTGAAAATCATGTATTTAGTTTTCAGGGCATTAATCTCTAGCCCCCTCTCACCACAAAATGTCACAAAACCATCCAGGACTCGTTGTATCCCCATCTGGGATTTTGACAGCAGCAGAGTGTCATCCGCAAACATGATTGCGGGCACCCTACTGCCGTTGAGCCTTGGGGCATCTATGTCGTTGATCCCAGTCAGATGGGCGATTACCCCATTGACAAAGAGGCAGAACGTATCCATTTCTCTTTCTCTCGTTCCCTTTTATCTGCATCACATGAAGGACATGCACAGAAACTCCACCTTTACATTCTTTGATGGGGCCTTTTTGTAATTCCCATGTGCTGGAGAGGAAGAGTCAATTGTAAATTTGGTTTGAAATGACTTCATTACTTATCATCCTAGTTGATGTTTTTATTAACTTTAATTTATATTCAGCAAGTATGACCTTAAAAAAACAGGACTGCAGTGATCGACAGCATTCCTAAACATCAGAAAACTCCACAATAACTGCATAATCCATATTTATAATTTGTGCAAATGATAAAGCTGATCGTATGGAATAGTATAGAGCAAGGAAAGCTGGAAATGTAAAGCAAATATACTGAATGTGCCAACTACGGTAGATTTCGGAATGCAGAACGAGGTCCTATTTAATGTTCTCCAAACTCTGGGGAAGTTGTTGCATTGTATCAGGGCAACAGCAGGACTCACGTATGACATCTTCATTAACTGATGAAAAGGATGACCTGTCTAGATTGTGAGATTATATCATTAACAAAAATATCGCCGGACAGAAATATTGTGTCCTAAATACAATTTTTATAAACTTCTTCTCCATCAGGTGTAGATTTTCTATTCTTATTTTCGCAAACAATGTTTGGGACACAAGTTTTCTGTCAGACGATATCTTGGTTTTTGAAACTTTTTGTGCGATATCATTGTCTGTGAACGTCTTATTCAGATCTTCTACTGGGAGAAGGACGTTCCAGGGCTATGGGAAGACTGTTGTTGCCAGATCGGTTTGCGAAATCTGTACTCCAATCCTGACACTTTCAGTGGTTGATCCGGTGGTTACATCAGGTTTTAAGGTGTTCTATAGCAGCTGGTAAATTCTGATGTTGGTAACAGAGAACTTTTTCTCTTAGAGTGTGGAATATTGTTCTGATAGTTCACACAATAGATTAACCAGTTACATATCTAAGAAAATAAATTAAAATGCTACAAACACAGTCTGGTGAAGTAAACTGGGCACTTTCTAGAATCTTGAACACCCCCACTGAAGCTACGACCTGCCGGCTCCACCTGGGCATGGTATCCCTCAGAACTCTTGACTATGGTCATACAGTCAGAGGATGTAGCCTTACGGATTTAGCTGCCGACTTTGGAACTGGGCTCGAGCTTTGGCATTCGCTTAGCATCCTGTGATTCTTGGCAAATCACTTGGGGGCATATTATCAAGAAACAGCGTTAGCATTATTGCTGCTTTAAGGCAGAAAACTGCCGCTAAAGCGGCGATAATGGGCTTGATAATACGCCCTTGTGAATTCCCATAGAAGCTCATGTTCTGGTGTGAACATGGGCTTCTATGGGAATTCTCTACGGCGTATTATCAAGCCCGTTATCGCCGCTTTAGCTGTGCTTGATAATATGCCCCTTAATCTTCCTGTGCCTACCAAAAAATGAATGTGCCCTTGTGCAACGTAACTGGTGCTCATGTAAAGCGCTCCAATACCTTTGGGTCGACTTTGCGCTATATAAATCTTCAAATATACACAACACATGGCCTGAAGTCCCTGGCCTGGGATCACTTATTTTAAATGTATATTTGCTGCACTCACTCTTCTATAAGAAGCCTTGATGGTAGCATTGTGAAATAGGTGTATGTGGGCAGGGCTCCATGCTTCTGTTCCTCCCATTTCACGAATGATTTTATCAAGTTAATGATGACCCCATGTACTAAGCTTGAGTCGCAAACAAGGGGGGACCCGCCGGCAAATGAATACGGGGAGCCAAGACAAAGCTGAGCCATGGGTCTTGCTTGATTCTATGAGTCTGTGCATGAGCCAAGCCATGAAAACATTTGGCATGTCTATTGTGCAACAAACATAATTTTAAAATATGAATCAGCCTCTTCAAAATTCAAAAAAGAGTATTTTTGACATACGGAAGCTTCTGAACTTAGTATCAGATTATATCACTGCATAGACAGACATTTATTAAAAGTGATAGTTTTAAGAAGAATTCATGGCTCGCCCCTCCAATGAAAATGCCATTAGTGAACCGAGAGGTATGCCAGTAGTCATGTAGACCCTAAATGCGGCACGGATTTTTATTATTGATGGAGCAACAATACAGTCAATTAAATCAAATAGTGCTTATACTGCGCACATTCTGAACAGAAGTGTTTTAAAGTGTACTCGTATGAGATAATAAAGATTTTAAAATTCGGCCCCCAGATGGGTATCTTTGTCTCTCCTGTTTATATCAAAGGTCACTGTTTTGTCTTTCATTCTTGTCTCACTACGAGAAACACTGGCATAGAGATAGCTTGACTCTGGGCCCTCAGTCTAACTACCAAGACAAGAATGCATTTATTTGAGAGGGTGTCACACCCCAAACATGCCGCCCCGGGAGCTTTGCTTCTGTTAGGCATTCACAAGCATTTACCCATACATTCTAACACTACCTTATTTATTTTAAATTCTGTTAGGAATTTACAAGTTTGTGTGTTTTTTCCCCAGGAAAATCATTTTCAGACTCTTGCTCAACAAGGAAGACCTAACAACTTGTTAAAGCTTTCCACCATATGATAGGAGGGGTGGGTGGGGCCTTGGAGGCAGGCTTTGTACCGAGCATAGCCTGGGGCGCCTCTACTCTCACCCACCCAAAAAGAGGCTTCTGAAGCCGCTGCTGATGTCATGGGGAGATTTAAAAACCCTACCACGGACATGTCTGTGCATAGCCTTCAAGCAAAATCTGGAAACCCGCTCTGCACGAGGTTTCCATATCACTTGGGTTGCACTGTATGACATTGGCTCTTCATCAGGAGACTGTGTGTAGGGGGCAGATATCATGTGACACGCAATGGCACCTTGTGAGTTGTAAGGCTGGCAAATTAATGTGTGAAAAAAGGGGATTGTGACAGAATGTAACTGTTCTATCAAGGAGAGATGCACGTCTCACCTGATCACTTATCTCTTTACAGTATTGGAAGACACCAGTCAACACCTGTCTATCAGGACAAGAAGTAAATATCCACTGATTGTCAGGACACAAACCACACACGCCACACCACTAACCACCAAAAACACTCTTATTAAATTTCTGTTGTAGCTGACGCATACACCTCAAAATACCCATGGCAACCACACACCAGGTGTGCAACGCCCATTGGACTAAAAAGGCTTCATCCCCCCTCCCTCCCCGGCCGTGTATGTGAGCACAGGCTGAGACAGCTTGCAGGGCACACACACAGACCGTTTTGGAGCTTATCGCAGCCGTTACCCTGTGCTTCACAGGTCTTTAACCCCTTGCATGCTCATGACGTCCCTGGCTGTCATGCGTCACGGTGGGCGTGTGCAAATGACGGGCAGGGGCCAGCCGAATCCCGCCCACTTTTAAAAACGCCCACACACACGAAAGTTCGCTGCACAAGCAAGGTGTTAAAAGACCATTTACGTGTTAATGAGGCTTTGTTGTTTTTTCACCCCTTGATCTCCACCCTACCTATTGCTGGAAGAATTACCCCCCTCCTTTGCCCTCCCCCACACTACATTTCATGCCAGTACCCCCTCGCCAATCTCTAGAGGGAGCAGGGTGAGCATGACATCTGTATTTGGGTAGAAGTGGAATCCAAATTAATGGAAGGGTGCGGACAGCAGACAGTCACACACATTGGATGGAATCAGAGGCAGGGACGAGTCCGATGGGAATTAATATTTCAGGGCATGTGTGAAAATCCGCAAAACTATGGTGTGCATCTCACCCGGGATTTGCAAGCGATGACATGTTTCCTCTTTTTTCTGCTGCTTGACTATATTTTCTTCCCTGTGCACCCCCACGGGCCCACCCTAGTGCTCCTTGAAGTAATCCTGCCTCCTTGCGCGAGCCATGTGCCTTTCGCCACCCCCAGCAGTCTGTTATTTACAGGCAGGGCGGGGACAACCCTGCTCCGCCGGCAGCGCCGAGGCCCACACCAGCTCATTGAAAATCATTTAATTGCTCGCTGAATGCCATTCTATTTCAGAGCATAATAATGAAGGCCTTCATCAAAGACGTACATTCATACTCAGGCAGGTGGGCGGAGACTAGAGCCACAGGGGGCAGGGGTTAAAAAAACTACAGCGCAGAGTAGCGGCGGGTCAAGGGGCAGCCAGGGCGAGCCGCTCCCGCGTGCAGCGCTCGCGCTCCCTCGGGCCTCTGTGCGCTGCGCGTGGACACAGCACTTAGGAGCCGTCTGAGAAACGGAGACGCTGTGTCGCCGCATTAACCCCTTCCTCAATTAAACACCAAATTTAGCAATTATATCACATCTCTTCTCTGCACACGAGAGAGCTACCACTCAAACACGCCGAGAATTTAAGAGGCGGAGGAGGAGCTGTAACTAAGGGGCATAATCCCTGACAACCTTTTTTTTACCTTCACCTGGTTTTGTGTTCAGGTTTGGCAGCTCAGCGGGTTGAGCGTTCACTGAAGAGGCCTATGCAACCTACATATGTAAGATCAGACTCGGGGCAACACGAACTCCTATTTAAGGTAGATGACGAAGCCGTTCCAACGAGCCAATTAATAACAACACCTGTTATTTAGCATTAGTAATAAGGCAGGCTACGGTGTGTGCTGCAGAAATGAGAATTACTTTTCTTTTATGAACGTGCTTGTGCGTGTATTATTATGGATTTAAAAGGGAACGCCCACTGACGTCATCGATATTGTTTCCAAACAATTTTGAATATATTTTTACCCCCATATTTCTATCATATTCTCTACAGTGAATCGTTATTGAAGACTTCACTCCCGAACATATAATTGTAACTGTAATATGGCCTCTAGAAGATTAGGTTTGGCAGTTGGGCTCTGAAGAAAATATCAGAAATACATTGTTATTTTTCCTTTTCTTAGTTACTTTTGGATTCTATTTAGACAAACGTTGGCACATAGGTTGCTCCTATGTGAGATCTATTGGTTTTGTCATAATTTTTTTAGACATGTTGCTCAGCCGCGTGAGCAAGCCACACCAGGGAGGATGGTGGGGGTGGGCGGGGAACCATGGTCAGTGGGAGGAGTGTAGGGGTGGGGGGGGTGGGAACTATCAATGGACAGGGGGAGAAACAGTGCAGGAGGGTGAGGCTAAAAAAGAATTGACAGTGGGAGAAAGGTAGAGGTGGGGGGAACAAACAGCAGGAGGAGGGGCGGTCAAGCAGCATGAGCGTGCTGCAGGGTACAGGGGGGAGAGCAGAGGAGAGGAGTGAGGGGAAAACTTTATAGTGCCATTCACAGAGTGCATGGCCAAGAGTAAAAAAAAAATACCTAGAGCAACATACAGCAAATGGAAGGACACTGGCAACAAATAGGAAGCTGTACTAGGCCCATGTTCCACGGCTGGGACAGAAGCCCCTGGGAAGAATGCAGGAGGAGGTTAGGAGCCAGCAGGAAGTAGGAGACGTGACCAGTAAGAAGCACGGAAACTAGAGTGACATTGAAGCCAACCACTGGTAAGTATTGGTAAGTAATGGGTGGGCTCTAAGCTCGTTTTTTTAGCTCTTTAGAAAAAATAAACAATAGCTTTTGCTGACATCACATGCAAGCTATAGGCGAAACCTAAAAAAAGGCACAAAGTTTACAGGTGCAATTTACTATGTTTGCCTTATGTTAAGGTGAACTGATGTATTCATCTATGTGCCTCATGTTTGCTGCACCATCTTTTAATAGAAAAACTACTATTTCATGGAGCAGAACAAGTACTTTAAATTAAAGGAACTAGAGGGGTCTATGACGACATCATAATGATCAGAAGCCCTTAAAATGTAATCAATGAATCACACCCACAATTCTAATTCTAGTGTTTGCTGAATCTGAGAGGTCTTTTAAACAATCAACTGCCAGAGCAGGTCCCTTCACCCTGAAGACGCTTTCACAGCCATGACAAACTCGCTGCTGGGAGGAATTACACGGTAGGAGGGTGTGAAATCAGCAAAGATGAGTTATCGCTGGTGAGGACTCACCTTTGGCGACCGGGGATTTAACAGCTCTGGTACAGTATCTTTGCAACTCCTTACGGGGAATATGTGCAAATATATTCAAGCCATATCAACCTGTTTTTCTAAGAGTTATATAAAATAAAGGGCTACCTATTATTTCTTGTTAACCCCCTTAATGCTTGATTTCCTACATTTTAAATGCCACGCATGTTTTAAAAACTCATAGAGGAGCAGTTTCTCCCAGAGCAGAGCAGATGAGATGTGTTAAAAGGGCGCATCTGTCTGAATCTAGGGAAGAACATTAGTTTCAAGGCTGTCAGGTTGCTGCATAGCAGGCATTGGAAGTTAGTAATTTTAGAAAAATAATGCAGCGATCAAAAGAATGAGTTTCAGAGAGAAGAAATGTATTTGCAGTAAATATTTGCAGCCATTTTTTTTATTACAGACAGGAGCTTCCACACTTTACATGGGGACGCAAGTACATCAAAGAAGAAAATGTTTGATTTGCCACATAAAGATATGGAAAAGGAGACATTATGCTTCTTGTCTCAAGAGCCTGGGGGAGGAAATAGAAGTGGAATAATTTGAAAAGATAAGGCCAATAATCAACACGGAAATGTCTCATTACTTTATTTTGGGATTCTGTTGTGGTCCTCACCAAACCCAGCAATGGCTGCCAAAGCCCGATTCTGTATTGTGGAGAAGGCCTGTCAGCATGACCACACTTCTGTCCATGCGCGTGGAGCCTTTGTGAGCCGAGAAAGAGTCTGACTCCAAGACTGAGCCCGAACCCAAGTATTCTTTGTTTCCAGTGGTAGTTTAAGCTTTAAAAGGCCAAGACAAGCTGCAAAGGGAGGTGATATTTTTAAACTTGAAATTCAGACAAGGAAGAGAGACATGGCAGCTCCTCAGAATCATGTCACCATGCACTGAACAGAGGTTAATGATTATATTTAAGATCAGGAAGATCGCTTGCTTGTCAGTGCCTCTGAAGGGCCTGTATGAGGTCAAAGTGGCCCTCTGCACTCATCAAAGTGAAGTGACGCACCTCATTTGTCTAAGCCATGTGAAGTAGCAACATGTGTGAGGTGTGGACTTGCAGTGGCAGCCTGAAGGGGTTAGAAGTAACATTATAGGGCTCCTACTTCATATGGAGCATTACAGTCTGTTTAGACCTGGCACCTTTGGCAAGTTTTCCTGTGTCGTTTTTGCTTCTAAATTCCTGTTTTTGACTGTGTGCTGCATTTAGTTTTTGCTGGTTTTAGAACTCTGGGCACTTCACGTCTGCTGATCAATGCTAAAGTGCAAGTGCTCCCTGTGTAAATTGTGATTGTGATTGGCTTATCCATGATTGACATATTTTATTTACTGGTAAGTCCCTAGTAAAGTGGACTATGTGTACCCAGGGCCTGTAAATCAAATGCAATAGTGGGCCTGCAGCTCTGATTGTGCCACCCACATGAGTAGCCTTGCAAACATGTCTCAGACATGCCACTGCAGTGTCTGTGAGTGCAGTTTTAAACTGCCCTGCCAACCTGGCAAGTGTACCCACTTGCCAAACCCTAACCTTTACTTTGTCTACATGTAGGGGGCCCCTAATATAGTCCCAAGCAAGCCCCATGGGCAGGGTATAGTGTATGTGAAAGGTAGGACATGTACTGGTGTGTTTTGCATGCCCTGATAGTGAAATACTGCAAATTTAATTATTGCAAGGACTATCACTCCCATAGGTTATCAATGGAACTGCCTTGTAACCTCTTACATGTGTAACTTCCAATTGGGAAGAAAAAGAAATTTGGAGTCTGGTGTCTCGGAACTCACAATTTAAAAATACATCTTTTAGTTAAGTTGGTTTTTAAATTGCGTGTTTGAAAATGCCATTTTTAGTGTATTTTCTTGTTTTACCATTCTGTGCCTGCTTGAGCGACCCAAGTTTGGTTTAGACTGACAGTTGGGTTGTTTGTGCATTCACTCTAGACAGTCACACAAGGGAAGCTGAGGTGTGCCCTGCATACCCCGATGTCCCATTACCCAGCTGAAGGTTTCACCTCAACCAGAGTGGTGGGAGGAATTGTCACTGACACCTGAATAGGGCTGTGCCTGTCCTCACACAACGATGTCTCCACCCCCTGTAGTGTGTCTAGAGCCACGTCAGGGAAACACAGGGTCTTGGGCACTACAAAGACTTTCCTTTGAAGCACCGGTGTAATAAAAATTAAGGGCCCCCCCCTGCAAGGTACATGGAAGGGCCCCATCTGAACCCATTGAGGAGCTCTCTGGGCAGAGTACTGTGCTGAGGGGGCCCTCCATGAACTTGGGGGCCCACCCGCACCGCGGGGGCTGTGGGGGCCTGTGTTATGCCACTACTTGAAGTTTGCCTACTTCAAAGGCAGAAACTGGTAAAAGTGCTGGAGCTGTGACACCATAACTTCAGAACACTTCTGGACTAAGAGGAGATTCTGCCAAGAAGAAGATCTGGAGAAGGTGTAGGAGGGGTACTGACACTCTGCTTGTTGCTGTGTTGTTCTGGCCTACTGCTTGCTGCCTCTGTCTTGGGTAGTGAAAGGACAGGACTTTGCTTTCTGTATCCTGATTGGCAAGGTTCTCCAAGGGCTTGTGTGTGCTTACCTCCTGTTAAGCCTCAGGGCCATCAAGACTTAAACTGCAGCCACTGTACTCCTGTGCCGGAAGTTCTAGCCTGCTACAGGGGCGTAACACAGGCCCCGCTGCCCCCACGGTGCGGGTGGGCCCCCACTGCAAAGTACTCTGGTCGGAGCTCTCCCAATTGTGTCCGGAGGGGACCCCTCCACATGTCTTGCAGGGGGCCCCCTCTAGTTTCATTACACCAGAGGCGTGCTAATGGGTGTCAATTCCACTTCTGGGCCCATAGAGGTGGCTTTCCTGCAAAGGACTCAAGAAAATCCAGGCATCAAGCTTCAGTGCCTGTTTTTCCCGCCACAGCAATGCAGTGCAGTTGAAAAACCAATGCATTGCTGTGGTGCAGCCGAAGAATCGATGCAGCGGTTGCTGTATCACTGAAAGATCACCGCAGCCCAAGTCCCGACTACTGTGTCACTGATATCTGTGGCACCCGCTCAGACTCCAACGAAGGCCCCTGCTATGCGGCGGAAGAAATCAATGCATCACCTGCTCGCGGCTGGAAAATCGATGCAGCGCCTGGTTTGCCACTGCCGCATCGAACCAGTGTGACCTGATTTTTGACGCATCACACCTGTGCGCTAAGTCCTTCATGATGCATCATCTCACCTGACAGTAAGGAACTGGTGCATCACCTCTCCTGATAGGAAGGAACTGATCCATCATCTCCCATGTACTGAGGAATTGACTCATCACCTCCCCTGGAAGTAAGGAACCAACATATCACCTCCCCTGGGAGTAAGGAACCAACTCATCGCTTTGCTTTTCCGGCAACTCACATCCCCTGCGCCTGTTTTTGTCTTTGATTTTGATGCATCCCAGGTACTTTGTGATAAAAGTGACATATCCATAGTATCCTATGGTCTGAACTATTTTAACCTTTAAAAAGTGATACCTTTTTTTTACCTTGATTTGTGTATGTAGATTTTTTGTCATGTTGGTCTTGTTTTATTCAGATAAATATTGGTTATTTGTCTAAAACTGGTGTGGTGTCATTTTGAAGTGTTTTCAATGTGTTACTGTGGGTGTTTGTACCAATGCTTTACACATTGTCTCTGAGATAAGTCTGAATGCTCGTGCCAAGATACCAAGGGTGGGGAGCAGGGGTTATCTTGGGTGTGTAACTCCCTGACACTGACTCGAATAAGTGTCCCTACTTGGACAGGGTTCAAGCCACTGCCAACTAGAGACCCCCATTTCTAACACAGTCTATGTGCAGATATTTGGATATTGGGGCCTCTGGTCCTTGTTTGCTCAAGGTGAGGAACACCTGCCTATTTAGGCACAAAACCGTGCTTGAAATTGCTATTTTTAGCTTATGACTGACTGTTTTAGTGTGCATTTGATAAAAAAACTGCCAAAGCGCATGTTTTACGAGTTGCGCACTAAAGAGCCAAATTTTCGCTACAAGTAGCAACTTCAACGTATTATGCACTAAACATGTACCAGGTTCTTAGCTAAGACACGTTTTGAGCAGCATTGCAATCTGTGCCACAAAGGGGTCGAGGATCCGGTTGTGCACAACCCTGTGTATTGAACATTCTCATATTCTCTGTCCAGTGGTGCAACTACAATCGCAACCCCATAGCCCACCAGGTGGCTGTGTGGCGAAAAGCAAGAGGAAATTCTTGCACTACAGAAATTTAATATAAGGTAGATTTACTAACATTTGTGTAGAATTACTAACATTTGCGCAGAAGCCTACGCAGTGAAATAGAATTTTGTGCTGCTCTCGTGGTGCTTTAGAATGTGCAGAAAAGAAGCACTATTCACCAATGTCATGTTGCACCATGCCAGTGTCCATGAAAACCTAAAACACATTAAGCCACAGTGTTTGAATAAATATATATGGGATGAATTAACAGTACAAAAACATACATTTGGGGGAAAATATTAAAAAATACGGGGCCTAAGAATATTGTTAGAAAGTCAATGGAGACCATGCCTCATTATTTGTAGCAAAAAACACAGTTGATGGACAGAATGTAGAACAATGTCATACATTCACCCCAGTACAAGGATCTGGGCCTAAATCCATCGTTTTTTTGCACTCCACACCACCCTGGGTTAGACACTGTCTACATGCAAATCAGCTCTGACCCTGTGCCTCATGGGAACAGTCCAGTCCGAACTACCAAGCCATGTCTTTCTCAGAGCGGAATCAAGCATCCAAGGACCGGTTTCTGGCTATCAGCCTTCATCAGCCTGGATAGCTTGACTCCAGTGGTGTGGAGAGCCTGGGACTCACGTCTGAGCATACCCAGCCCACTCGGGGTGAAAATTGCAAAAAACACAGTTGATGGACAGAATGTAGAACAATGTCATACATTCACCCCAGTACAAGGATCTGGGCCTAAATCCATCGTTTTTTTGCACTCCACACCACCCTGGGTTAGACACTGTCTATATGCAAATCAGCTCTGACCCTGTGCCTCATGGGAACAGTCCAGTCCGAACTCCCAAGCCATGTCTATCAAGCATCCAAGGACCGGTTTCTGGCTATCAGCCTTCATCAGCCTGGATAGCTTGACTCCAGTGGTGTGGAGAGCCTGGGACTCACGTCTGAGCATACCCAGCCCACTCGGGGTGAAAATTGCAAAAAACACAGTTGATGGACAGAATGTAGAACAATGTCATACATTCACCCCAGTACATGGATCTGGGCCTAAATCCATCGTTTTTTTGCACTCCACACCACCCTGGGTTAGACACTGGCTTTATGCAAATCAGCTCTGACTCTGTGCCTCATGGGAACAGTCCAGTCCGAACTACCAAGCCATGTCTTTCTCAGACCGGAATCAAGCATCCAAGGACCGGTTTCTGGTTATCAGCCTTCATCAGCCTGGATAGCTTGACTCCAGTGGTGTGGAGAGCCTGGGACTCACGTCTGAGCATACCCAGCCCACTCGGGGTGAAAATTGCAAAAAACACAGTTGATGGACAGAATGTAAAACAATGTCATACATTCACCCCAGTACAAGGATCTGGGCCTAAATCCATCGTTTTTTTGCACTCCACACCACCCTGGGTTAGACACTGGCTATATGCAAATCAGCTCTGACCCTGTGCCTCATGGGAACAGTCCAGTCCGAACTACCAAGCCATGTCTGTCTCAGACCGGAATCAAGCATCCAAGGACCCGTTTCTGGCTATCAGCCTTCATCAGCCTGGATAGCTTGACTCCAGTGGTGTGGAGAGCCTGGGACTCACGTCTGAGCATACCCAGCCCACCAGGGGTGAAAATTGCAAAAAACACAGTTGATGGACAGAATGTAGAACAATGTCATACATTCATCCCAGTACAAGGATCTGGGCCTAAATCCATCGTTTTTTTGCACTCCACACCACCCTGGGTTAGACACTGACTATATGAAAATCAGCTCTGACCCTGTGCCTCATGGGAACAGTCCAGTCCGAACTACCAAGCCATGTCTTTCTCAGACCGGAATCAAGCATCCAAGGACCGGTTTCTGGATTTCAGCCTTCATCAGCCTGGATAGCTTGACTCCAGTGGTGTGGAGAGCCTGGGACTCACGTCTGAGCATACTCAGCCCACTCGGGGTGAAAATTGCAAAAAACACAGTTGATGGACAGAATGTAGAACAATGTCATACATTCACCCCAGTACAAGGATCTGGGCCTAAATCCATAGTTTTTTTGCACTCCACACCACCCTGGGTTAGACACTGGCTATATGCAAATCAGCTCTGACCCTGTGCCTCATGGGAACAGTCCAGTCCGAACTACCAAGCCATGTCTTTCTCAGACCGGAATCAAGCTTCCAAGGACCGGTTTCTGGCTATCAGCCTTCATCATCCTGGATAGCTTGACTCCAGTGGTGTGGAGAGCCTGGGACTCACGTCTGAGCATACCCAGCCCACTCGGGGTAAAAATTGCAAAAAACACAGTTGATGGACAGAATGTAGAACAATGTCATACATTCACCCCAGTACAAGGACCTGGGCCTAAATCCATCGTTTTTTTGCACTCCACACCACCCTGGGTTAGACACTGGCTATATGCAAATCAGCTCTGACCCTGTGCCTCATGGGAACAGTCCAGTCCGAACTACCAAGCCATGTCTTTCTCAGACCGGAATCAAGCATCCAAGGACCGGTTTCTGGCTATCAGCCTTCATCAGCCTAGATAGCTTGACTCCAGTGGTGTGGAGAGCCTGGGACTCACGTCTGAGCATACCCAGCCCACTCGGGGTGAAAATTGCAAAAAACACAGTTGATGGACAGAATGTAGAACAATGTCATACATTCACCCCAGTACAAGGATCTGGGCCTAAATCCATCGTTTTTTTGCACTCCACACCACCCTGGGTTAGACACTGGCTATATGCAAATCAGCTCTCACCCTGTGCCTCATGGGAACAGTCCAGTTCGAACTACCAAGCCATGTCTTTCTCAGACCGGAATCAAGCATCCAAGGACCGGTTTCTGGCTATCAGCCTTCATCAGCCTTGATAGCTTGACTCCAGTGGTGTGGAGAGCCTGGGACTCACGTCTGAGCATACCCAGCCCACTCGGGGTGAAAATTGGAAAAAACACAGTTGATGGACAGAATGTAGAACAATGTCATACATTCACCCCAGTACAAGGATCTGGGCCTAAATCCATCGTTTTTTTGCACTCCACACCACCCTGGGTTAGACACTGGCTATATGCAAATCAGCTCTGACCCTGTGCCTCATGGGAACAGTCCAGTCCGAACTACCAAGCCATGTCTTTCTCAGACCGGAATCAAGCATCCAAGGACCGGTTTCTGGCTATCAGCCTTCATCAGCCTGGATAGCTTGACTCCAGTGGTGTGGAGAGCCTGGGACTCACGTCTGAGCATACCCAGCCCACTCGGGGTGAAAATTGCAAAAAACACAGTTGATGGACAGAATGTAGAACAATGTCATACATTCACCCCAGTACAAGGATCTGGGCCTAAATCCATCGTTTTTTTGCACTCCACACTACCCTGGGTTAGACACTGGCTATATGCAAATCAGCTCTGACCCTGTGCCTCATGGGAACAGTCCAGTCCGAACTACCAAGCCATGTCTTTCTCAGACCGGAATCAAGCATCCAAGGACCGGTTTCTGGAGTCAAGCTATCCAGGCTGAATGAAGGCTGATAGCCAGAAACCGGTCCTTGGATGCTTGATTCCGGTCTGGGAAAGACATGGCTTGGCAGTTCGGACTGGACTGTTCCCATGAGGCACAGGGTCAGAGCTGATTTGCATATAGCCAGTGTCTAACCCAGGGTGGCGTGGAGTGCAAAAAAACGATGGATTTAGGCCCAGATCCTTGTACTGGGGTGAATGTATGACATTGTTCTACATTTTGTCCATCAACTGTGTTTTTTGCAATTTTCACCCCGAGTGGGCTGGGTATGCTCAGACGTGAGTCCCAGGCTCTCCACACCACTGGAGTCAAGCTATCCAGGCTGAATGAAGGCTGATAGCCAGAAACCGGTCCTTGGATGCTTGATTCCGGTCTGGGAAAGACATGGCTTGGTAGTTCGGACTGGACTGTTCCCATGAGGCACAGGGTCAGAGCTGATTTGCATATAGCCAGTGTCTAACCCAGGGTGGTGTGGAGTGCACAAAAACGATGGATTTAGGCCCAGATCCTTGTACTGGGGTGAATGTATGACATTGTTCTACATTTTGTCCATCAACTGTGTTTTTTGCAATTTTCACCCCGAGTGGGCTGGGTATGCTCAGACGTGAGTCCCAGGCTCTCCACACCACTGGAGTCAAGCTATCCAGGCTGAATGAAGGCTGATAGCCAGAAACCGGCCCTTGGATGCTTGATTCCGGTCTGGGAAAGACATGGCTTGGTAGTTCGGACTGGACTGTTCCCATGAGGCACAGGTTCAGAGCTGATTTGCATATAGCCAGTGTCTAACCCAGGGTGGTGTGGAGTGCACAAAAACGATGGATTTAGGCCCAGATCCTTGTACTGGGGTGAATGTATGACATTGTTCTACATTCTGTCCATCAACTGTGTTTTTTGCAATTTTCACCCCGAATGGGCTGGGTATGCTCAGACGTGAGTCCCAGGCTCTCCACACCACTGGAGTCAAGCTATCCAGGCTGAATGAAGGCTGATAGCCAGAAACCGGTCCTTGGATGCTTGATTCCGGTCTGGGAAAGACATGGCTTGGTAGTTCGGACTGGACTGTTCCCATGAGGCACAGGGTCAGAGCTGATTTGCATATAGCCAGTGTCTAACCCAGGGTGGTGTGGAGTGCACAAAAACGATGGATTTAGGCCCAGATCCTTGTACTGGGGTGAATGTATGACATTGTTCTACATTCTGTCCATCAACTGTGTTTTTTGCAATTTTCACCCCGAGTGGGCTGGGTATGCTCAGACGTGAGTCCCAGGCTCTCCACACCACTGGAGTCAAGCTATCCAGGCTGAATGAAGGCTGATAGCCAGAAACCGGTCCTTGGATGCTTGATTCCGGTCTGGGAAAGACATGGCTTGGTAGTTCGGACTGGACTGTTCCCATGAGGCACAGGGTCAGAGCTGATTTGCATATAGCCAGTGTCTAACCCAGGGTGGTGTGGAGTGCACAAAAACGATGGATTTAGGCCCAGATCCTTGTACTGGGGTGAATGTATGACATTGTTCTACATTCTGTCCATCAACTGTGTTTTTTGCAATTTTCACCCCGAGTGGGCTGGGTATGCTCAGACGTGAGTCCCAGGCTCTCCACACTACTGGAGTCAAGCTATCCAGGCTGAATGAAGGCTGATAGCCAGAAACCGGTCCTTGGATGCTTGGTTCCTGTCTAGGAAAGACATGGCTTGGTAGTTCGGACTGGACTGTTCCCATGAGGCACAGGGTCAGAGCTGATTTGCATATAGCCAGTGTCTAACCCAGGGTGGTGTGGAGTGCAAAAAAACGATGGATTTAGGCCCAGATCCTTGTACTGGGGTGAATGTATGACATTGTTCTACATTCTGTCCATCAACTGTGTTTTTTGCAATTTTCACCCCGAGTGGGCTGGGTATGCTCAGACGTGAGTCCCAGGCTCTCCACACCACTGGAGTCAAGCTATCCAGGCTGAATGAAGGCTGATAGCCAGAAACCGGTCCTTGGATGCTTGATTCCGGTCTGGGAAAGACATGGCTTGGTAGTTCGGATTGGACTGTTCCCATGAGGCACAGGGTCAGAGCTGATTTGCATATAGCCAGTGTCTAACCCAGGGTGGTGTGGAGTGCAAAAAAACGACGGATTTAGGCCCAGATCCTTGTACTGGGGTGAATGTATGACATTGTTCTACATTCTGTCCATCAACTGTGTTTTTTGCAATTTTCACCCCGAGTGGGCTGGGTATGCTCAGACGTGAGTCCCAGGCTCTCCACACTACTGGAGTCAAGCTATCCAGGCTGAATGAAGGCTGATAGCCAGAAACCGGTCCTTGGATGCTTGATTCCTGTCTGGGAAAGACATGGCTTGGTAGTTCGGACTGGACTGTTCCCATGAGGCACAGGGTCAGAGCTGATTTGCATATAGCCAGTGTCTAACCCAGGGTGGTGTGGAGTACAAAAAAACGATGGATTTAGGCCCAGATCCTTGTACTGGGGTGAATGTATGACATTGTTCTACATTCTGTCCATCAACTGTGTTTTTTGCAATTTTCACCCCGAGTGGGCTGGGTATGCTCAGACGTGAGTCCCAGGCTCTCCACACCACTGGAGTCAAGCTATCCAGGCTGAATGAAGGCTGATAGCCAGAAACCGGTCCTTGGATGCTTGATTCCGGTCTGGGAAAGACATGGCTTGGTAGTTCGGACTGGACTGTTCCCATGAGGCACAGGGTCAGAGCTGATTTGCATATAGCCAGTGTCTAACCCAGGGTGGTGTGGAGTGCAAAAAAAACTATGGATTTAGGCCCAGATCCTTGTACTGGGGTGAATGTATGACATTGTTCTACATTCTGTCCATCAACTGTGTTTTTTGCAATTTTCACCCCGAGTGGGCTGGGTATGCTCAGACGTGAGTCCCAGGCTCTCCACACCTTTGGAGTCAAGCTATCCAGGCTGAATGAAGGCTGATAGCCAGAAACCGGTCCTTGGATGCTTGATTCCGGTCTGGGAAAGACATGGCTTGGTAGTTCGGACTGGACTGTTCCCATGAGGCACAGGTTCAGAGCTGATTTGCATATAGCCAGTGTCTAACCCAGGGTGGTGTGGAGTGCACAAAAACGATGGATTTAGGCCCAGATCCTTGTACTGGGGTGAATGTATGACATTGTTCTACATTCTGTCCATCAACTGTGTTTTTTGCAATTTTCACCCCGAGTGGGCTGGGTATGCTCAGACGTGAGTCCCAGGCTCTCCACACCACTGGAGTCAAGCTATCCAGGCTGAATGAAGGCTGATAGCCAGAAACCGGTCCTTGGATGCTTGATTCCGGTCTGGGAAAGACATGGCTTGGTAGTTCGGACTGGACTGTTCCCATGAGGCACAGGGTCAGAGCTGATTTGCATATAGCCAGTGTCTAACCCAGGGTGGTGTGGAGTGCAAAAAACGATGGATTTAGGCCCAGATCCTTGTACTGGGGTGAAATGTATGACATTGTTCTACATTCTGTCCATCAACTGTGTTTTTTGCAATTTCACCACGAGTGGGCTGGGTATGCTCAGACGTGAGTCCCAGGCTCTCCACACCACTGGAGTCAAGCTATCCAGGCTGAATGAAGGCTGATAGCCAGACACCGGTCCTTGGATGCTTGATTCCGGTCTGGGAAAGACATGGCTTGGTAGTTCGGACTGGACTGTTCCCATGAGGCACAGGGTCAGAGCTGATTTGCATATAGCCAGTGTCTAACCCAGGGTGGTGTGGAGTGCAAAAAAACGATGGATTTAGGCCCAGATCCTTGTACTGGGGTGAATGTAGGACATTGTTCTACATTCTGTCCATCAACTGTGTTTTTTGCAATTTTCACCCCGAGTGGGCTGGGTATGCTCAGACGTGAGTCCCAGGCTCTCCACACCACTGGAGTCAAGCTATCCAGGCTGAATGAAGGCTGATAGCCAGAAACCGGTCCTTGGATGCTTGATTCCGGTCTGGGAAAGACATGGCTTGGTAGTTCGGACTGGACTGTTCCCATGAGGCACAGGGTCAGAGCTGATTTGCATATAGCCAGTGTCTAACCCAGGGTGGTGTGGAGTGCACAAAAACGATGGATTTAGGCCCAGATCCTTGTACTGGGGTGAATGTATGACATTGTTCTACATTCTGTCCATCAACTGTGTTTTTTGCAATTTTCACCCCGAGTGGGCTGGGTATGCTCAGACGTGAGTCCCAGGCTCTCCACACTACTGGAGTCAAGCTATCCAGGCTGAATGAAGGCTGATAGCCAGAAACCAGTCCTTGGATGCTTGGTTCCTGTCTGGGAAAGACATGGCTTGGTAGTTCGGACTGGACTGTTCCCATGAGGCACAGGGTCAGAGCTGATTTGCATATAGCCAGTGTCTAACCCAGGGTGGTGTGGAGTGCACAAAAACGATGGATTTAGGCCCAGATCCTTGTACTGGGGTGAATGTATGACATTGTTCTACATTCTGTCCATCAACTGTGTTTTTTGCAATTTTCACCCCGAGTGGGCTGGGTATGCTCAGACGTGAGTCCCATGCTCTCCACACTACTGGAGTCAAGCTATCCAGGCTGAATGAAGGCTGATAGCCAGAAACCGGTCCTTGGATGCTTGGTTCCTGTCTGGGAAAGACATGGCTTGGTAGTTCGGACTGGACTGTTCCCATGAGGCACAGGGTCAGAGCTGATTTGCATATAGCCAGTGTCTAACCCAGGGTGGTGTGGAGTGCAAAAAAACGATGGATTTAGGCCCAGATCCTTGTACTGGGGTGAATGTATGACATTGTTCTACATTCTGTCCATCAACTGTGTTTTTTGCAATTTTCACCCCGAGTGGGCTGGGTATGCTCAGACGTGAGTCCCAGGCTCTCCACACCACTGGAGTCAAGCTATCCAGGCTTAATGAAGGCTGATAGCCAGAAACCGGTCCTTGGATGCTTGATTCCGGTCTGGGAAAGACATGGCTTGGTAGTTCGGATTGGACTGTTCCCATGAGGCACAGGGTCAGAGCTGATTTGCATATAGCCAGTGTCTAACCCAGGGTGGTGTGGAGTGCAAAAAAACGATGGATTTAGGCCCAGATCCTTGTACTGGGGTGAATGTATGACATTGTTCTACATTCTGTCCATCAACTGTGTTTTTTGCAATTTTCACCCCGAGTGGGCTGGGTATGCTCAGACGTGAGTCCCAGGCTCTCCACACTACTGGAGTCAAGCTATCCAGGCTGAATGAAGGCTGATAGCCAGAAACCGGTCCTTGGATGCTTGATTCCTGTCTGGGAAAGACATGGCTTGGTAGTTCGGACTGGACTGTTCCCATGAGGCACAGGGTCAGAGCTGATTTGCATATAGCCAGTGTCTAACCCAGGGTGGTGTGGAGTGCAAAAAAACGATGGATTTAGGCCCAGATCCTTGTACTGGGGTGAATGTATGACATTGTTCTACATTCTGTCCATCAACTGTGTTTTTTGCAATTTTCACCCCGAGTGGGCTGGGTATGCTCAGACGTGAGTCCCAGGCTCTCCACACCACTGGAGTCAAGCTATCCAGGCTGAATGAAGGCTGATAGCCAGAAACCGGTCCTTGGATGCTTGATTCCGGTCTGGGAAAGACATGGCTTGGTAGTTCGGACTGGACTGTTCCCATGAGGCACAGGGTCAGAGCTGATTTGCATATAGCCAGTGTCTAACCCAGGGTGGTGTGGAGTGCAAAAAAAACTATGGATTTAGGCCCAGATCCTTGTACTGGGGTGAATGTATGACATTGTTCTACATTCTGTCCATCAACTGTGTTTTTTGCAATTTTCACCCCGAGTGGGCTGGGTATGCTCAGACGTGAGTCCCAGGCTCTCCACACCTTTGGAGTCAAGCTATCCAGGCTGAATGAAGGCTGATAGCCAGAAACCGGTCCTTGGATGCTTGATTCCGGTCTGGGAAAGACATGGCTTGGTAGTTCGGACTGGACTGTTCCCGTGAGGCACAGGTTCAGAGCTGATTTGCATATAGCCAGTGTCTAACCCAGGGTGGTGTGGAGTGCACAAAAACGATGGATTTAGGCCCAGATCCTTGTACTGGGGTGAATGTATGACATTGTTCTACATTCTGTCCATCAACTGTGTTTTTTGCAATTTTCACCCCGAGTGGGCTGGGTATGCTCAGACGTGAGTCCCAGGCTCTCCACACCACTGGAGTCAAGCTATCCAGGCTGAATGAAGGCTGATAGCCAGAAACCGGTCCTTGGATGCTTGATTCCGGTCTGGGAAAGACATGGCTTGGTAGTTCGGACTGGACTGTTCCCATGAGGCACAGGGTCAGAGCTGATTTGCATATAACCAGTGTCTAACCCAGGGTTGTGTGGAGTGCAAAAAAACGATGGATTTAGGCCCAGATCCTTGTACTGGGGTGAAATGTATGACATTGTTCTACATTCTGTCCATCAACTGTGTTTTTTGCAATGTTCACCCCGAGTGGGCTGGGTATGCTCAGACGTGAGTCCCAGGCTCTCCACACCACTGGAGTCAAGCTATCCAGGCTGAATGAAGGCTGATAGCCAGACACCGGTCCTTGGATGCTTGATTCCGGTCTGGGAAAGACATGGCTTGGTAGTTCGGACTGGACTGTTCCCATGAGGCACAGGGTCAGAGCTGATTTGCATATAGCCAGTGTCTAACCCAGGGTGGTGTGGAGTGCAAAAAAACGATGGATTTAGGCCCAGATCCTTGTACTGGGGTGAATGTAGGACATTGTTCTACATTCTGTCCATCAACTGTGTTTTTTGCAATTTTCACCCCGAGTGGGCTGGGTATGCTCAGACGTGAGTCCCAGGCTCTCCACACCACTGGAGTCAAGCTATCCAGGCTGAATGAAGGCTGATAGCCAGAAACCGGTCCTTGGATGCTTGATTCCGGTCTGGGAAAGACATGGCTTGGTAGTTCGGACTGGACTGTTCCCATGAGGCACAGGGTCAGAGCTGATTTGCATATAGCCAGTGTCTAACCCAGGGTGGTGTGGAGTGCACAAAAACGATGGATTTAGGCCCAGATCCTTGTACTGGGGTGAATGTATGACATTGTTCTACATTCTGTCCATCAACTGTGTTTTTTGCAATTTTCACCCCGAGTGGGCTGGGTATGCTCAGACGTGAGTCCCAGGCTCTCCACACCACTGGAGTCAAGCTATCCAGGCTGAATGAAGGCTGATAGCCAGAAACCGGTCCTTGGATGCTTGGTTCCTGTCTGGGAAAGACATGGCTTGGTAGTTCGGACTGGACTGTTCCCATGAGGCACAGGGTCAGAGCTGATTTGCATATAGCCAGTGTCTAACCCAGGGTGGTGTGGAGTGCAAAAAAACGATGGATTTAGGCCCAGATCCTTGTACTGGGGTGAATGTATGACATTGTTCTACATTCTGTCCATCAACTGTGTTTTTTGCAATTTTCACCCCGAGTGGGCTGGGTATGCTCAGACGTGAGTCCCAGGCTCTCCACACCACTGGAGTCAAGCTATCCAGGCTTAATGAAGGCTGATAGCCAGAAACCGGTCCTTGGATGCTTGATTCCGGTCTGGGAAAGACATGGCTTGGTAGTTCGGATTGGACTGTTCCCATGAGGCACAGGGTCAGAGCTGATTTGCATATAGCCAGTGTCTAACCCAGGGTGGTGTGGAGTGCAAAAAAACGATGGATTTAGGCCCAGATCCTTGTACTGGGGTGAATGTATGACATTGTTCTACATTCTGTCCATCAACTGTGTTTTTTGCAATTTTCACCCCGCTGGGCTGGGTATGCTCAGACGTGAGTCCCAGGCTCTCCACACTACTGGAGTCAAGCTATCCAGGCTGAATGAAGGCTGATAGCCAGAAACCGGTCCTTGGATGCTTGATTCCTGTCTGGGAAAGACATGGCTTGGTAGTTCGGACTGGACTGTTCCCATGAGGCACAGGGTCAGAGCTGATTTGCATATAGCCAGTGTCTAACCCAGGGTGGTGTGGAGTGCAAAAAAACGATGGATTTAGGCCCAGATCCTTGTACTGGGGTGAATGTATGACATTGTTCTACATTCTGTCCATCAACTGTGTTTTTTGCAATTTTCACCCCGAGTGGGCTGGGTATGCTCAGACGTGAGTCCCAGGCTCTCCACACCACTGGAGTCAAGCTATCCAGGCTGAATGAAGGCTGATAGCCAGAAACCGGTCCTTGGATGCTTGATTCCGGTCTGGGAAAGACATGGCTTGGTAGTTCGGACTGGACTGTTCCCATGAGGCACAGGGTCAGAGCTGATTTGCATATAGCCAGTGTCTAACCCAGGGTGGTGTGGAGTGCAAAAAAAACTATGGATTTAGGCCCAGATCCTTGTACTGGGGTGAATGTATGACATTGTTCTACATTCTGTCCATCAACTGTGTTTTTTGCAATTTTCACCCCGAGTGGGCTGGGTATGCTCAGACGTGAGTCCCAGGCTCTCCACACCTTTGGAGTCAAGCTATCCAGGCTGAATGAAGGCTGATAGCCAGAAACCGGTCCTTGGATGCTTGATTCCGGTCTGGGAAAGACATGGCTTGGTAGTTCGGACTGGACTGTTCCCGTGAGGCACAGGTTCAGAGCTGATTTGCATATAGCCAGTGTCTAACCCAGGGTGGTGTGGAGTGCACAAAAACGATGGATTTAGGCCCAGATCCTTGTACTGGGGTGAATGTATGACATTGTTCTACATTCTGTCCATCAACTGTGTTTTTTGCAATTTTCACCCCGAGTGGGCTGGGTATGCTCAGACGTGAGTCCCAGGCTCTCCACACCACTGGAGTCAAGCTATCCAGGCTGAATGAAGGCTGATAGCCAGAAACCGGTCCTTGGATGCTTGATTCCGGTCTGGGAAAGACATGGCTTGGTAGTTCGGACTGGACTGTTCCCATGAGGCACAGGGTCAGAGCTGATTTGCATATAGCCAGTGTCTAACCCAGGGTGGTGTGGAGTGCAAAAAAACGATGGATTTAGGCCCAGATCCTTGTACTGGGGTGAAATGTATGACATTGTTCTACATTCTGTCCATCAACTGTGTTTTTTGCAATTTTCACCCCGAGTGGGCTGGGTATGCTCAGACGTGAGTCCCAGGCTCTCCACACCACTGGAGTCAAGCTATCCAGGCTGAATGAAGGCTGATAGCCAGACACCGGTCCTTGGATGCTTGATTCCGGTCTGGGAAAGACATGGCTTGGTAGTTCGGACTGGACTGTTCCCATGAGGCACAGGGTCAGAGCTGATTTGCATATAGCCAGTGTCTAACCCAGGGTGGTGTGGAGTGCAAAAAAACGATGGATTTAGGCCCAGATCCTTGTACTGGGGTGAATGTAGGACATTGTTCTACATTCTGTCCATCAACTGTGTTTTTTGCAATTTTCACCCCGAGTGGGCTGGGTATGCTCAGACGTGAGTCCCAGGCTCTCCACACCACTGGAGTCAAGCTATCCAGGCTGAATGAAGGCTGATAGCCAGAAACCGGTCCTTGGATGCTTGATTCCGGTCTGGGAAAGACATGGCTTGGTAGTTCGGACTGGACTGTTCCCATGAGGCACAGGGTCAGAGCTGATTTGCATATAGCCAGTGTCTAACCCAGGGTGGTGTGGAGTGCACAAAAACGATGGATTTAGGCCCAGATCCTTGTACTGGGGTGAATGTATGACATTGTTCTACATTCTGTCCATCAACTGTGTTTTTTGCAATTTTCACCCCGAGTGGGCTGGGTATGCTCAGACGTGAGTCCCAGGCTCTCCACACTACTGGAGTCAAGCTATCCAGGCTGAATGAAGGCTGATAGCCAGAAACCGGTCCTTGGATGCTTGGTTCCTGTCTGGGAAAGACATGGCTTGGTAGTTCGGACTGGACTGTTCCCATGAGGCACAGGGTCAGAGCTGATTTGCATATAGCCAGTGTCTAACCCAGGGTGGTGTGGAGTGCAAAAAAACGATGGATTTAGGCCCAGATCCTTGTACTGGGGTGAATGTATGACATTGTTCTACATTCTGTCCATCAACTGTGTTTTTTGCAATTTTCACCCCGAGTGGGCTGGGTATGCTCAGACGTGAGTCCCAGGCTCTCCACACCACTGGAGTCAAGCTATCCAGGCTGAATGAAGGCTGATAGCCAGAAACCGGTCCTTGGATGCTTGATTCCGGTCTGGGAAAGACATGGCTTGGTAGTTCGGATTGGACTGTTCCCATGAGGCACAGGGTCAGAGCTGATTTGCATATAGCCAGTGTCTAACCCAGGGTGGTGTGGAGTGCAAAAAAACGATGGATTTAGGCCCAGATCCTTGTACTGGGGTGAATGTATGACATTGTTCTACATTCTGTCCATCAACTGTGTTTTTTGCAATTTTCACCCCGAGTGGGCTGGGTATGCTCAGACGTGAGTCCCAGGCTCTCCACACTACTGGAGTCAAGCTATCCAGGCTGAATGAAGGCTGATAGCCAGAAACCGGTCCTTGGATGCTTGATTCCTGTCTGGGAAAGACATGGCTTGGTAGTTCGGACTGGACTGTTCCCATGAGGCACAGGGTCAGAGCTGATTTGCATATAGCCAGTGTCTAACCCAGGGTGGTGTGGAGTGCACAAAAACGATGGATTTAGGCCCAGATCCTTGTACTGGGGTGAATGTATGACATTGTTCTACATTCTGTCCATCAACTGTGTTTTTTGCAATTTTCACCCCGAGTGGGCTGGGTATGCTCAGACGTGAGTCCCAGGCTCTCCACACTACTGGAGTCAAGCTATCCAGGCTGAATGAAGGCTGATAGCCAGAAACCGGTCCTTGGATGCTTGGTTCCTGTCTGGGAAAGACATGGCTTGGTAGTTCGGACTGGACTGTTCCCATGAGGCACAGGGTCAGAGCTGATTTGCATATAGCCAGTGTCTAACCCAGGGTGGTGTGGAGTGCAAAAAAACGATGGATTTAGGCCCAGATCCTTGTACTGGGGTGAATGTATGACATTGTTCTACATTCTGTCCATCAACTGTGTTTTTTGCAATTTTCACCCCGAGTGGGCTGGGTATGCTCAGACGTGAGTCCCAGGCTCTCCACACCACTGGAGTCAAGCTATCCAGGCTGAATGAAGGCTGATAGCCAGAAACCGGTCCTTGGATGCTTGATTCCGGTCTGGGAAAGACATGGCTTGGTAGTTCGGATTGGACTGTTCCCATGAGGCACAGGGTCAGAGCTGATTTGCATATAGCCAGTGTCTAACCCAGGGTGGTGTGGAGTGCAAAAAAACGATGGATTTAGGCCCAGATCCTTGTACTGGGGTGAATGTATGACATTGTTCTACATTCTGTCCATCAACTGTGTTTTTTGCAATTTTCACCCCGAGTGGGCTGGGTATGCTCAGACGTGAGTCCCAGGCTCTCCACACTACTGGAGTCAAGCTATCCAGGCTGAATGAAGGCTGATAGCCAGAAACCGGTCCTTGGATGCTTGATTCCTGTCTGGGAAAGACATGGCTTGGTAGTTCGGACTGGACTGTTCCCATGAGGCACAGGGTCAGAGCTGATTTGCATATAGCCAGTGTCTAACCCAGGGTGGTGTGGAGTGCAAAAAAACGATGGATTTAGGCCCAGATCCTTGTACTGGGGTGAATGTATGACATTGTTCTACATTCTGTCCATCAACTGTGTTTTTTGCAATTTTCACCCCGAGTGGGCTGGGTATGCTCAGACGTGAGTCCCAGGCTCTCCACACCACTGGAGTCAAGCTATCCAGGCTGAATGAAGGCTGATAGCCAGAAACCGGTCCTTGGATGCTTGATTCCGGTCTGGGAAAGACATGGCTTGGTAGTTCGGACTGGACTGTTCCCATGAGGCACAGGGTCAGAGCTGATTTGCATATAGCCAGTGTCTAACCCAGGGTGGTGTGGAGTGCAAAAAAAACTATGGATTTAGGCCCAGATCCTTGTACTGGGGTGAATGTATGACATTGTTCTACATTCTGTCCATCAACTGTGTTTTTTGCAATTTTCACCCCGAGTGGGCTGGGTATGCTCAGACGTGAGTCCCAGGCTCTCCACACCTTTGGAGTCAAGCTATCCAGGCTGAATGAAGGCTGATAGCCAGAAACCGGTCCTTGGATGCTTGATTCCGGTCTGGGAAAGACATGGCTTAGTAGTTCGGACTGGACTGTTCCCATGAGGCACAGGGTCAGAGCTGATTTGCATATAGCCAGTGTCTAACCCAGGGTGGTGTGGAGTGCAAAAAAACGATGGATTTAGGCCCAGATCCTTGTACTGGGGTGAATGTATGACATTGTTCTACATTCTGTCCATCAACTGTGTTTTTTGCAATTTTCACCCGAGTGGGCTGGGTATGCTCAGACTTGAGTCCCAGGCTCTCCACACCACTGGAGTCAAGCTATCCAGGCTGAATGAAGGCTGATAGCCAGAAACCGGTCCTTGGATGCTTGATTCCGGTCTGGGAAAGACATGGCTTGGTAGTTCGAAGTGGACTGTTCCCATGAGGCACAGGGTCAGAGCTGATTTGCATATAGCCAGTGTCTAACCCAGGGTGGTGTGGAGTGCAAAAAAACGATGGATTTAGGCCCAGATCCTTGTACTGGGGTGAATGTATGACATTGTTCTACATTCTGTCCATCAACTGTGTTTTTTGCAATTTTCACCCCGAGTGAGCTGGGTATGCTCAGACGTGAGTCCCAGGCTCTCCACATCACTGGAGTCAAGCTATCCAGGCTGAATGAAGGCTGATAGCCAGAAACCGGTCCTTGGATGCTTGATTCCAGTCTGGGAAAGACATGGCTTGGTAGTTCGGACTGGACTGTTCCCATGAGGCACAGGGTCAGAGCTGATTTGCATATAGCCAGTGTCTAACCCAGGGTGGTGTGGAGTGCAAAAAAAACTATGGATTTAGGCCCAGATCCTTGTACTGGGGTGAATGTATGACATTGTTCTACATTCTGTCCATCAACTGTGTTTTTTGCAATTTTCACCCGGAGTGGGCTGGGTATGCTCAGATGTGAGTCCCAGGCTCTCCACACCACTGGAGTCAAGCTATCCAGGCTGAATGAAGGCTGATAGCCAAAAACCGGTCCTTGGATGCTTGATTCCGGTTTGGGAAAGACATGGCTTGGTAGTTCGGACTGGACTGTTCCCATGAGGCACAGGGTCAGAGCTGATTTGCATATAGCCAGTGTCTAACCCAGGGTGGTGTGGAGTGCAAAAAACGATGGATTTAGGCCCAGATCCTTGTACTGGGGTGAATGTATGACATTGTTCTACATTCTGTCCATCAACTGTGTTTTTTGCAATTTTCACCCCGAGTGGGCTGGGTATGCTCAGACGTGAGTCCCAGGCTCTCCACACCACTGGAGTCAAGCTATCCAGGCTGAATGAAGGCTGATAGCCAGAAACCGGTCCTTGGATGCTTGATTCCGGTCTGGGAAAGACATGGCTTGGTAGTTCGGACTGGACTGTTCCCATGAGGCACAGGGTCAGAGCTGATTTGCATATAGCCAGTGTCTAACCCAGGGTGGTGTGGAGTGCAAAAAAACGATGGATTTAGGCCCAGATCCTTGTACTGGGGTGAATGTATGACATTGTTCTACATTCTGTCCATCACCTGTGTTTTTTGTCGTTATTTGTAGCTTCACAATAAGCAACATGTGAAAAAGATGCAGGAAAATGACATGTCTTTCGTGGAGCTGCA
Organism: Lissotriton helveticus; assembly: GCF_964261635.1. NCBI lineage: Eukaryota > Metazoa > Chordata > Amphibia > Caudata > Salamandridae > Lissotriton > Lissotriton helveticus. The sequence goes on from NC_136061.1 coordinate 575,567,669, forward strand.
TCCAGGAGGAAGGTATGAAAAAGCTGAATCACTTTTACTAATATTAATTCGTAGGGACATGCTTTAACCCAGATCAAGACCAGCATCTCAGTTTGATAATACTACATTGACACGAGTTGAAATGACCATGGCATCATCTTGGTCATTTGCTAGAACTGACATGACCCCGGACCGATTTACTATTCTGAATCCAGTCCTAGGAAGGTGCTTGCTGGAACCATGTTGAGAGTATGCAATTTAGGAAAATGACTATGTCCATGTCTTGGTTTTGAGAACATGTGTTGTCAATATAATGGAGTGCACCAAGTAGTGCATGCATGAATCCCTACTCGGGAAGGAGGACTTCATTCTTATCATTTGCGGATAGCAAATGTACAAAGCAGTACAGCATAGCCTGCCCGAAATCTGGCAGAGCTCACACAAGCCGCCGCGCCAGACACAGTATCCAGACTGGCCAGGGTTCCTCTCTTCTTGTGGTAAAAATGGGTTCAAGCCCCATTACTTCTACCTGCTTGAGTACGTACAGCTGTGAAGAAGCATCTGTAATGCAATAGGTCTCGCGTTAGTTAAAGTTTGAACTTTTGGCGTTACATTATTATTTGCAGCGCCAATAGCTCAACCTTTTAGTAATGCGAGACCGATTGCATTGCAAATGCTAGTTTTATTCAGGCATGCTGCACAATGTGGCTTAATCTGCTGATGGGTACATTATTGAGGAAGAAGCTATTTTATAGGTGGCGATATAATAGATGGCAGATCTACAGGTGTGAGAATTATCAAGAGAGGTGTGCGTTCCGCAGGGCATCATCAGGAGGAGGGCGATTCATACATTAGCGAGCGGCCTCATAGAAGGCGTCATCAGAACCGAGGCGAGTGCTACTTCCCCTTTAAAATATCTATGGGGCATCGACAGAACGCCTTAGCGATAATCTTTCTAGTCCAAATGCAGACATCCATCAGTTGAATCTAGGGAAATCAGTGATCAGCAGTCAGAGCAGACAGGACCACGAGAAGCTGCAGCAGGAAGGCAGGTCCCTGCGCCTGGTTCACCATTACAAACGTGTTTGAACAACAACTGAAGGGTGGCAGCAGACAAAGCCATGCACCTTCTCTGGGCACCCTCCAACTGTCCCAACCGTAACAGCAGCCGCGGCCCGTGGAGGGAGTTCCGATGGGGCAGAAAGGCGGGGCGGGAGAGGGGCAGGGTGGGGATGCTAAAAACCGGAATATGGATAATTGGAGGTAAGTAAACAATGTAATTAATAAAAACGAATTTCGTAGCGCGCTGCATCGCATTTTGCGATGCAGGGCACGCTACGAGATTCGTTTTATTTATTACATTGTTTACTTACCTCCAATTATCCATATTCCGGTTTTTAGCCCCCCCCGCCCCGCCTTTCTGCCCCACCGGAACTCCCTCCACGGGCAGTGGCTGCGTAACAGAGGGTCCAACGCCGAGCCTGGAAGGGTCTGGCCTACGATAAAGGAAGGATGGGACTGTCTCTGAAGGGGGTTAGCTTGAGGAGTTTTATAGGAGCGACCATGGATCACCACAGTATGAGTGAATGCCATAATGGCGCCAACTGAGTCCAGGCTAAGAGGAAGATGCACAAGCTCGACCTCACTTCGTAATAAAAAGGGGATTTGTGTCCCAAAAGTGAATTGGTGCCTAGAGGGGCCCTTAAGTTTTAAATCATATGGAGGAGATGAAGTTGAGTCTGAATGCTTCATGCTGAGAGCTAGATGTCAGCAGGATTTTGGAGCCCCATAACTTCAATAAAACCAGTTTCAGCAGTGAGGTAGGGTGAGTGCAGCGTGCCTCTCTAGATTATCCTGTACCTTATCCTGTACGGGTCCCTAAACCGAAATAACTTAAGACTATCCATACCAGAAGCCGGCCGTCAGTCCCAAACTACTGTCACAGGAGGCGGTCAATCACTGCGAACTCTGCGCCCTTGTTGGTTCCCTGCAGTCAAGTGAAGAAACCATGCACAGAGCCCTCTGCTGTTCCACTCAGTGTCAGACCCTTTCTTTCTTGCAGGTTATTTACTGTTCTATGGGAATACCCCCAATGTCTTCCTTTATAATGTCACTCCTTGCTCTGTTTGGCAAATTACAGTTAACACAAATGTCACTTCCTCCTCTGGTTGGCAAATCACAGTTAGCACACAATGAGAGATGATGTGGCGTCATGGCCAGAGCTGCTGACTTTGGAGCTGGGGAACCAGTGTCTTGTCTCGGTGTCGGCTCCGGTGCCTACCAAAAATGAATGTGTCCTTGTTGTGTAACATAACTGGTGCTTGTGTAAAGCAATCCAATCCCTTCGGGTCGACATCGCGCTATATAAAACTGCAAAAAAAAACTAGCCATCACCCAAAGAAAAAAACAATGGTGTGTATTATAATTTAAAAAAATGCTGACTGCAAAATGTAAACTCTGCGGCTGTGAGGGTCAAGGCAAAATTTAAACGCAACGTCTGTCACAGAAAAGTAATGCCCCCTTTAACAAGCCATCACCCAAAGAAAAAAGGAGTGCGCATAAAATACACGTGAAATAAAGAACGTGGAAAACCACATTTAGCAGGGGCAGTCCGCAGGGAGGATCTTAAACAACAAAAGGCAGGAGGAATTGGAAATTCTGACCAGACAGAAGCATGCATTTATAAAACACACAAACTGGAATTAACGAAAAAAAGAGGAGGAGCTTCAAGCCACAGTGTACATTACAGCATGCCTCGCAGAGAGCGTATGCACTGCCCAGGCTTGACCTAAAGAGCAACAGGCTTTTATTGAGCAGTCTGTCAATTTCCCAAAATCAGTTCTGTCCTTCACAAAGGTGTTTCTCCATCAATAGTTTTTCTGAAGTAAAGCACAGCAAAAACTGTGCACCATAGCATGCCCTCTGGGCTCAAAACGATTTTAAAAAAAATATTTTTCCGACATTGATTTTTCAGGGGGTTCCAATGAGCAGGAGGTCTTAGAGGAAGAAGGCAGCATTCATTGTTTTTCTGTGTACTGAACACTAGGGGGCCCATTAGCATGTCGGGTGGATCGCCACTGCCCGCATGGTGCCTGACACGTTGTGCTGGCAAATGCACAACTTGCATTTCTGGCATTGCAGAGGGCGGTGCTTTTAGCACCGCCCTCCGCAATGTCAGGAATGCGGGATTCGCCTGCCAGAGTGGCGGGCGCATATTAATGGAATGTGCAGGTCCACCGCACCCTTAGCGGGCGGTCCCATTTCCCGAGAATGTATCCGCCCAACATACTAATGAGCCCCTAGGTGTCTCTAATCTTGAAACCAGCCATTAACAGTCAACATGTTCACGAGGCACACACTTTTTTTGTGGAAAGACGCACACGCAACTACAGATGTGCACGTGCTCCAAACATTTTTAGGCATTGCTAGCCCAACTCCTCCTCAGCCCTAGCAGACATTTTCAGGCCTGCTGTAACATCTTGTGTGCCATGCAGGCAGGGCTGGGCACCTCTTCCTTTCCACTCTGGCAGGGCCCTCTCGCAGATTACAGGTGTATTTGCACACATTCTAATTTACCTAAAGGCAAACAGACCATAGTCGCATTTCACTGCCTGGATCACACTCTGTGCAAACATATAAATTCAGTCAATCTCTGCTGAGAATCCTATTTTCATCCTTCAATGGCACAATGCACAATATGTTCAGGGTTATAAGCAATTGAAGCTGGGAGATGATTAGTCATGTTGTCTGCCAGGCTTGTAAGGATGGTATCTCTGCCTGCGGTGGCTGCAAAATAGGACTATGCACTTGTCAACACTGTGCTACTGCTAGATTTGGGACAAAGGGAAACTGGGGCACAAACAGGTGAAGACATTTGCACAGGAGATGAACTTTGTTCCAGCGGACACTGATCTCAGCAGGATCTAAGCTGGATCCTAGCACCTGGATACCCTCACGGGTGATTAGCCGCGTTCTACAAATCCTGATTGATTCATTAATTGAAAAGCTAGACTTAGAACTCACAAAACAGGGCCCTCTTGCCTGTCTCCGTTGACTGCTGTAATCACGAATTTCTCATATCAGCCAGTGGTGATATTCAGCTTTTATAAAATCTGACGTCTGAAGACATTTTCTTGACATTTTCAGATTCTGTTCACATATTAAAAACGAGATTCTACGATCACAGCAACAATTATTTCTTCACTTATTAATGAAACCTTGTATAGATGTATTCCTTTACTGTCACAATGCTCTAAGGATATGCTACCTCTCTACATTTGTTTTCTTTGCTGTGCACAATGATCCTTGTTCTTTTTGAGCCAACAAACTTCAAGTAAATGAGCATGAGAAAAAAGAAACAACACTTCAATGCTTCAAGTAATACATCAAGTGGAAGTTATCGGTTTGTGAACCACCACATTCGAGCATTTTAAAGATGATTTAGCACTGGTCAGCCTTCACAGACATTTGGTAAGTAAACAAGAAATATTGCTTTGTGGATTGAGTCTACAGTGGGAATTGTCTTGAGACTGTACTAGGCATTGGCCGACTACGAGCCAATCAACATGTAGCCCTTTAGTATTGTGCAGCTCAGGGATTTACAATGTGCAGCATAGCTTAGAATTTTACAAAAGGTTCTAGCCGGCAAGAAACTCAGAGGGGCAGTTCCTCCGTTAAGTTGCAGGAGCGTCGCCCCACCAACCAAATTGCCATCAGATATGGAAAGGTAAAAGGGTAAGTTCATTTATGACAATTTTTTTTTCAAAACCACGTCCCGAGCCCAGTGTTTGGATGGGGGTGGGGCGTAGTTGGGGCTTTTTGGTTGCTGCTGTTACCAGTCAGGCACCATCAGAAAGCACTGATGGGCAGGGCACTTAAGTTTAAAGTGCGTATGTCTTTTTGGACGACCATCTTGCGACGGCCAGCCAGACATGCACAGTTTAAACCAAAGACAGCTGGGTTAGAGACAGCATAGGGTCCAGTGCCCTCGGGGAGGCAAGAGAGGCTGCTCCCTCCAATCCTGGCACTTCTTTCATGCTACATGAAAGCAGCACCAGGATTGGTTATTGCAGTTTCCTGGTCCTGCTGTGGAGACTGTCTGCCTGCTTGGACCTGAGCAAGGATGACATCGCGCCAGGATTGAAGGTAAGTGTAGTTGTTGTATTCATTTTTTAATAACTTTTCTATATTTTCCCTCCTGCCTCACCACCCTCCTTGCATGCCAGCCGCCACTGGTAACTCCTCCCCAGCAATTTAGTTGGAATAGGCAGCGGTCCCCTCTTCCCAAACCACATGGGGTAATAACAGGTTCCCTCGTGGCTGCATAAGAAGCATAAATGCATGCTCTCTGTGGTGACAGACCTGCAGTAAGTATAGGCCACTCAAAGGGTAGGATGCACTTCTGGCGTCATGCTTGCATTTCATGTGCACAGACATGTTGAAAAATTTTGCCAGAGCGTCGGGTGAAGTGACACCCACAGAGAGACCAGCTTCCTTGAAAAACCACAGAAGAAGAAGGCAATGAAACCAAAGGAAACACACAGGAGGTCAGCTATGCTGGGCACAAGGCAATGCCGCAGGGCTGATGGTGTACACTGGACCACAGAAGATGATGGAAGACTCCTAAATGCTAACCCCACACACACCGCCTACAACAACTTGTATTATGGTGTGAGCTGCATGGGACCAGGGTGGGGCTAGCAACTAAGCGTAGGCCGGAGATGAATGAAATCTTTATTAGCTGGAGCGCACACCACCGCACCCCCACCTCCAGTGCAGGAGGGTCCAACTACATTTTTTAAATTACCACCCTATACCATCTCATGCCGCCATATTGCGTTTTCTCTAGCACTGGGCACAACAGAGAGTTATTACTACGGACCAAACATGGACAAACATGGACAGCATAGAAACTCCGCACGGACGTTCTTTTCTGCATAGAACATTACGTTTCATAGAAAATGTTCGTAAGAGTCTGCACTGCAGGTCCCTGAAGCGACAGCTGCTGGTTTGCTTAACATTCGTCGATAAAGCTTATTTTGTCTCCACGGCGGTGGTTTATTGAACGGTTCTGTACCAGTCCCTGTGTGCATCCTAGACACTCTCAAATGTAAACATTATGTGCGCAATGACACGGCAGAAATGCATATTCTCCTGTTATTTCTCAACACGCAGCCAGCAACTAAGACCTCATTTACACAAAGCTTTTCATCGCGAGGAAACCAAGCAGAGGATGCTGGGAGATGCATTATTAATGAGCGTCTTACAGTTGTCAGCCTCTGTTCCGGTGCGTGTTTGTTTCTGCGCGAGCCGTGGCGGTAGCGTCAGGAGGCGCGCGCTTCAGCAGCAGCGTCCATTGAGGGCAACAGTACAGTTTCGCCTCCTCTCACACCTCAGCAGCTACCGGGACATTTTAAGGATTGTGGGGGCCAGGGCCAACCCTATTTTGGGTGCCCTTTTTTCCGAACAGCTGCGAATTTATGACCCAATTTCAGCTTTTTGGCTTGGACCCTGACGGGGCACAGGCTCACTCTTCCAAAAATTCTAAATTTCAAGAATATAACACAGCAGCAGCACCCTAATAGTACTACAAATAATATCTGTGACACCTTACACATTAAAAATAAAGTAAATGTAAATGGTATTTAAAACAATCTATTTAAGAATTATTCATGGTCATCAGGGCAAGACTCTTTGCAGAACACAGCTTGCTCTATCAAGATGCCCCCCCCCTCCCGAAAGGCAGGGGTCCTGAACCAGAGCCCACTTTGCCCCGCCCTAAAATGTGTCTGGGTAGGTACCAGGCAGCATCCTGTAATTATCCCAAGAGTCCTGCAAACCCAGATCACCCGATTCCAGACTGAAGAGCAATGCTGAATTTTGGAACATCAAAGCTGCCTAGTTTTGATTCCATCTTGTTGGAAGCCAGAGCCTCCGTCCCGCACCACTGTCACTAAGTTAGATCAAGTAAGGACGCAGTTTGAGATAGCCCTACTCACCCCTTTAGTAGCTTGGCACGAGCAGCCAGGCCTATCTCCAAGGCATGAGTGTACAGTATGGGAAACCACGCCCACAGCAACCCACTGGTGACACCACACATGGACTCCACACAAGTTTGATAAAACAAGTATAAACTTTATGTAAAAGAATATACGATCAGACCACGCAAAACAAGAGCCAACATATAATAAAGGGTAATATTCGTTCCGGCTTGCTGGTAGGTTCAAATCCCAACCACCGCTTTCAAAATGCTATGCTGGTCACAATGCTAGAATCACACACATTGCAATGGACAAACAATAATGCACTGCGTAACTATACAATCCTGTGCTGGGCAAAGGAGAAATAATACAATGCGTAACGATACACCCCGGTACCCTGCAATGGGAGAAATAATGCAAGGTGTACCGCTACAATAATGTACTCCGCAATGAAGGAATAATGCAATGCCTCACACCCCAATCACATACTTAGCAATGAAGAAATAATGCAATGCACACTGCTACAATCATGTACTTTGCAGTTCAGGAATAATGCAATGCGTAACTACAACCATGTACTTTACAATGAAGAAATAATGCAATGCGGGCCGCTATTATCCTGTACTTTGCAAGGGAGAAATAATGCAATGCGTAGCGCTACAACCGTGTACTTCGTTATGCAAAAATAATGTCAGGCATCATAAGGCAGTTCGTTAGCAGCAATATTGGCAATGTGTATTACGACAATATGCCTCTTCAATAACAGTTGCCCCCCACACGTATCAATGATGATGTAAAGTAAAGCTTCTTACTCTGGCCCCAGTACTGCCACTCCTCTGGTCAGTACCAGCCCCAATCTGACCCGAAGCCAAGGCTCACATCACCAAAAGGACTGAGAGGCCGAAAGAGTGTCACTCTGAGCCCGCACCCTGCCCAGATAGTGATCCATGTTACCTTGGGGCGCAACCCCACTCTCCTCTCCTCCATCAGCGAACTGGCCTTCTGTGCAGAACTTTCTCAATGGGCCTCAGCGGCTCGACCTGGCAGCTCAGCTCCTCCGGGGCTGCCGGTCCGGGCCGCGCAGCGACTGTTCGGAAGGTTTCAGGTGGCCGCGGGGCTCACGTACCCCACACCTCTGAGCTTACTTTACTCCAGGTGCACGTTCACCACAGCACCCTCTGGGTCTCCTCAGGCACAAAGCCACACACACAATGCTGATTGGTCTTCACTTCGACTCAAAGTGCACGTTCACCAGGCTCTCCTTCCTGCAGTCTCCGTTGGCACCAAGACACGTGCACCGCGCTGCAGACACTCACTTTCCTCCGGTGCACATGATGATCAGCCGATCACCTGCACAGTGCCAGGTTGCACCAAAGCACGTACACTGCTTCACTGAGACTTACTCCAACTCCGGTACCCCGATCTCCAGGCAATCTTCACCAACGCCTTCGGCCACACCACGACACGCTCTCCTTGTACGAGCCTCACTTCTCCTCCGGTGCACTTGATGACCAGGTGCTCTTTACCAGTGCCTCCGGTGCACCCTGACAGGCACCATTCCCCTCCAAGACTCACTCCACTTCTGATGCACACGTTGACTAGGCGCTCCTCACCGACACCTCCTGTGTACCATGACACGCACCCTGCGCATCCGAGACTCACTTCACCTTCGCTGCACACGCCGACCAGACGCTCTTCACCAGCGCCTGCAGTGCACCACGACACACACTCTGTGCGTCCGAGCCTCAATGTACCTCTGATGCACACGTTGAACAGGCGCTCTTCACCAACGCCTCCTGTACACCACGACATGCACCCAGCGTGTCCCAGACTCACTTCACCTTCGGTGCACACGTTGAACAGACACTCTTCACCAATGCCTCCTGTTCACCACAACATGCATACAGCGTGTCTGAGACTCACTTCATCTTTGGTGCACACGTTGAACAGGCGCTCTTCACCATCTCCTCCTGTGCACCCCTACACGCACCCAGCGCTTCTGAGTCTCGCTTCTCTGTGTGTCCAAGACAGGCCCGGACTGGCCGTTGCGGGCACCGGGCAATCCCCCGGTGTGCCGCAAGGGTGGGGGCCGGTTTTGGGCCCAGGGGGCCATTTTTGTTACAGGGCCGTTTTGCAGCATAGCTGCAAAAGCGGCCCTGTAACAAAATCGGCCGAAAACCGGCCCCGCCAAAGAGCTCGGTTGCACCCCCAGGGGGCCAGCCGAGCACTTTGTCAGGGCCGGTTTTGGTTCTCAGTCCGGCCCTTGTCCAAGATCACCGGACACACCTTCCGAGAGTCTCAAGCTGCCACAACACGCGCTTACTGCGTCACTTGAAACTTCTCTGGAAACTTTTGTGTTCCTATGTTTCCAAACATGGAGTCAGCTCACCTCGGGCCCTTGGGGTAACAAGACACAGCAGAAAGCACAGTCTTCGTCAAGCAGGGGGACCCAGCGCACCAAGCAGAGTCCAAAAAGCCTCTTCCTTAGTTAAAACAGCAAACTGCAGACCAGCCCCAGATCACGAAGCAAGGGTCTGTGCTTCCCCATCAGTCTCTTCAGTTGTTCCTTCCTTAGCAAAGGTTCTTCTTGACCACAAAATGGGTCCAAACCTTTACAGTCTCAATCCATTTCTGTTTCATTCCAACGTTCAGGGGTCTCAACTCTCATAGTTATATCCCTAAATGTCTTTGAAGTTCGTTTGTGCTCAGTCTCTGCCCCGTACCTCAATCAGTTCTGGGTGTCTCACTCCCAGTGTCACCCTTCTTTCTTTGATACTGGGGGTCTGGATCCTTAATCACTCAGCAGGAGACGGGGCAACTGTTTTATAGCAGCAACCCAGGCCTCTTCACGTCCCGGGGCTTCTCCTTGCCTACTCTCCAGATGCAGGTCAGACTGGTACCATCTCAAACCCTCCCTTGGTTCAAGACCTCCCCCAGCTCGTCTCACCTCTCAGATCCAGACAGTCAATCCACATTCAGCAGAGACACACAGAAATGCATAACGCACAAAACTCAGCCACCTTCTAAAAGAGTGGTTTCTGAACACACAGTAACAAACTACTTTCATAGAAAGATGTGTTTTGACACTGTGATTTCATACATACTAAACTTCACCTCTCCATTTTAAACTTATAGGAAACTAGGCTAACAAAACCCAATACCCAGCCTCCCCCATTCTGTTGTATGGACAGGATGGCCTTTCACCAGTAAAAAAAGAAATGGAGTGTTTTTCACTGTCAAGACATAGCACACACCTTAGTATATGTCCTGCCTTTTACTTCCACTGCACCCTGCCCAGGGGTTACCTGGGACCTACTACATAGATAGGCTCTGCGTACACAAAAGGGAATGTAAGGCCTGACAAGTGGTTGCACTTGTCAGGACAACATGCTAGCTTAGCAAACTGCGAGCAGGCCCTACACTGCAGGCCTGAGCTTTTTTCTCTGCGCACCTTTGCATTACTAGGCCTGGCACACACTGTGCACATCACTAGGGACTTCACTAGTAAGACAAACATACCAATCATGGCCAACCAATTACCATTACACTTTACACAGGGAACACTTGTACTTTGACACTGATCAGCAGTGGCTAAGTACCCAAAGCATCTAAATTGGCAACTCTATGTCAGGAAAACAGTCTAGGGGGGAAAGCAAAAAGTTTAGGGAACTTTCGCCAAAAAGGCCAAGTCCTACACAATTCATGCCTCTTTTGTCCGACAGTGGAATACCTATTTATTTATTTTAAATGAGGTTTCACATTTATCCCTGTCTTCCTTTATGTCATTGTTTTCCTATCTTTCCCTTCCACCATTTCTGATTCCATTCAGGCTTTTACACTCCTGTTTTGAATCAAAGTCTGATGATGAAAAGTATGTCCTGATAGGAGTGGCAGCCGGGCCATAAACCTGTACCCACGGGCACAATTAAGCACTGTTATGGCACTGTAGTTTATATGCAAATGCCATTTAATTCTGAGCATGCAGAAAATTGCTTTCCATGCATTTTACTGACCATGCAAATCTTGTCTATGTTTGATTGCGTCACCCACATATCTGCAATCTAAACTAGTCAGGCAATTTATGTTGTCTGCTGATTTTTTATTTCTTTCGAAAAAGGTCTTGTCCTCCTACCTTCCATCCCTTTATCCCTTAGAATCCGTAACACCCACTCTGCACACTACTACCAGTATTGTTTTCATATTTGTGTAAAAAAAAAGGATGGGTGTTACCCTCAACAGCCCACTTTCTTTATCCACAACATCTCCCACATCCCACTGTCAGAAATTTCGACCATTGTGTTCAGTGCAGCCATATGCCTGAAGGAATTTATTTGAACTATAAAATGCTTCATTACTATAAAGTGCTTTTATTTTATGGCACAATTGTGAAATACTTTCATACTCTGTGTTTTTATCTAAATAAATGTGACTGTCTTTCTCTTATAATTGAAAAAAGATTGGCACGTAGGCCAATAAAATGACCAACTAAGACCAACTAAAACTATGACCAACTTCCGGATCATTCAAAAAATATGAAGTAGGTGATAAAAACAAGGATGTTAAAAGCCTCTCAGTGGGTTATGGTTGTCAGCATGTAATACCAACAGGATGTGGTGGCACATTGTGCATAGATTAGATGCCAACAAAATAGACAACCATGCAGATGGGTTAAGCCTGAAGACACATTTAGGGGGTGATATAATTGTTGGCTGAGAGGGAACTCCTTCACAATGGCAACAGAATTCCCTCCACCCCAACACAGTGCTCACCCTGCCCGATGTATATATGATTGGACTGCAAGCAAGGCTACATTATGACTACTCTGTCATTCACCATAAACATCTCCGATGGACCGATGGAGAAAGAGCCATCAGAGAATTGGCTATATGTCTGTTTGTCCAATTAGGACGGGCTGACAAATAGTTTTATTTTTAAATGTCTGTCAACTCCAGCCAAACACTGGTGTTAAGGGACTGTAAAAAAAAAACAAAATGCCTTCCTCACCATTGGGGAGGACACTCCTGGTGAGGGGGGGCATTATCTTTTGGCTTCTTGCTTTTCATTTTGAAAATAGAAAAGACAGAGCCCTGCTCAAAACTGCAACAAACCTGACAGGAACCACAGTTACTGCGGTTCCAACCAGAGTTTCTTAAATGACCGCAAGTTGGTCAAACAAACAATGGTGGCTAGGGGACCCGTTTATTGCACAATCACATGTTGCTAGGAATGTCGGAGACTATAACAAATTCACAGTTGCCCACCTCAAGAAATGGTTCACTACCAGTTAGAACCACAAATAATTCGGCAATAGACACAAAGATCTGAGAGGTCACAAGAACAACTTATAGCAAAGTCATGTAAGTCATTGCAGCCCTGAAGAAGCCCAGATACGGGTGAAACGCTTTTGCTGTATTGAAAAATCTTCAAAGAACATGAAATAAAAGATCTAATTCATAAAGACCACCTCTTGCTTCATCTGTTTATGCTTGGCAATTTTGCCATTATTTTACTATAAGTTGTTCTTGTTGCCTCTCAGATCTTTGTGTCTTGGACCGCAGGATGGTGGTCATATATACATTAGGTGGGCAGCATCTCTGTCAGGGTGATGGAGTATTTTACTCCATCCCTTTGGTGGAGAAATAAGCTGTCCGCCTATAATTAAATTGGGCTCTCTGTGTACTACATATGAGGGTAGGGAACCATGTAACTTGATTACAAAAGATCAATGTGTCCCATGCTGCTGCCTGCCAGGAAGTAACTGCATTATTTTATTAAAATTATATAGATGGTGACTTGTTTTCTTGTTTTTATTTTGTAGCATATGTTTGAAAAATCTAAAAAAAAAAGAACCATTACATCACCTTACCAAGGCAACATCTTTTGGCTTTGCTAATGCTTGTTCTTAACTTGCCTTTAAAACCATTTCTACAGGTGTGATTAATTTGTATAAATGCTCGCATACAATTAAGCAGAGGAACCATGTAAGCTTTCTTTAAAGACGGGCAGTCATTGGAATGAAAGCACCAAACCCTGGATGACCATATTGGAATGTTTATTGACATTGATAATTTGTGCACATTTAAAAAAGTGTTAACTAATTCACAAGGCTTTCTGAGGTCACAAGTGACCTCTGGTATGAGGTGGAAGAGGAAAGAAAAAGCAGAAGAGTAAATAGGCATGGTGTCTATTACATGACAGTATGTACTAGTATTCATACAACAAACGCAACTGTGAGGAAATTATATTGGGCAAAAAGGGGAGCAGTGTGAGGATTTAGAGAAGGTTTGAGATTGTGTGCATGAAGTGGGCTGTTACATATTTGTATGGCATTGAGGAAAATGGTGAAGTATTGATTAGTGTAAAATCACACAGTCTTAGCCACTAGACTCAGTTACAATGCAAGGACGTTTGGCATTTTGCCACTGGCGCACTCCGCATCCAGTAATAGAAATGCCTTTTTTTAGATCTTTGATTGCTATTCAATGTAGTCTCGTGGTAGTAGTCTAAGGCTACTTACTTTCCATATCTCATGGTGGTGCTCTCTGTTGACCTGACCTTATCTCCTCCTATAGGAGTGAATTACAGGCATGTATTTACCCTTTGTGAAACAGTTCTTGGCTTCCACCAACATATGGATTTGAACAATAAGTCAGCCTACCAGGAATATATATTTTCATCTGCATATCTATATAAACAAAACCTTCCACACAAAGGGCAAGCACGTAGTTATTACTGTGAACCAAGCTCTATATGAGAGACTCACTAATGTTTTGGAAACATTAATAGTCCAAAAGGGGGAGATGGCCCAGCTCATATTGTCCATTGAACTCAAGTGCTTCTTTGCTGCAGTTCCATTAGCCAAAATGAAACCACCACACGTAGCAGTAGCAGTCACGCAGGAGGTACAGATGCATTGGCAGGAAAGGGGGCGGAGGAATAAAAGAAAAGCAACAAAGGGAAGGCAGGAGAGAGGAACTGAAAGTCTTCAATGCCACAAACAGAATGGTGTGCAAAAGGGATAGAGAAATTAAAGTCCGATGATGCCACACAGGGAATGACACCAGTCTCCTTATGCATATATCAGTAACTCAAGGAAATTGTAAGTTCGAGATATCATGAAGATACCCCCCCATTCAAGAATGAAGACTGGTAATCCTCTAAATCCATAAAAAAAAGCCTGCAGCAGATCCGGCCATTCCTGCTAACTACAGGCCAATCTTCCTATTGTAACCATATCTAAAATTTTAGAGAAACAGGTGAACAAACAGTTGTTTAGCTTTCTGGAAGCAAACAACTTGCTTCACCATAGCCAGTCATGCTTTAGAGCCTGATATAGTACAGAAACGGCACAGGTGGAGGCATCAGACTACATTAGAGGAACTCTGGGTGCAGGGGGAGTGGCTGTATTGATCATGCACGACTCATTGGCAACATTCAATACGGTCCTTCACTCAATGCTGCTGGACCACCTTCAGGCCATTGGAGTAACAGGACAGGCTTTGGACTGGCTAATGTAGTTTGTAGCGAAGAGGAGCCAACAAGGTTGGATTCCTCCATGCTCCGCCAATCAATGTGATATACTTACGGGAGTCCCTCAGGGCTCTGCCATGAGCCCGACCCTTTTTAATCTATATCTTATCCCTCTGGCTTGACTAGCAGAGGATCTGGTAGCTAAATTGATCGCCTATGTCGATAATATGCAATGGTTTTTCACTTGGGACAAGGGACTTGAGTTGAAAGGTGTAGGGAATAAAACTTGTCTGGCTGCTGTTTTTCATTAGTTAGCAATGGCTCAACTCAAATGCAATGAAGAGAAAACAGAAATTCTGTTCTTTGGGAAGTTCCCACCAGATTTCTGGCAAACCTTTTGGCCAGATGATGCCTCTCCCCCAGGACCCCAGAAAGGCTCTGTAAAAAAAATTGGGTATCAAATTTGATAACAGGCTGTCCTTTAGGCTTCAAGTAAAAGTGTTGGAGGGCCCCTGTTTTGGGATTATGAGGTCCCTAAAGAAATATTTGCCTCTCTTATCCTTTTCAGCAAAGAAAACAGTCATTCAGGTGCTGATAACATCAATAATTGATTACTGTAATGCATTATATTATGGCTTACCAGAGTACCTGATGGACAAACTCCAAGTAATCCAGAATGTGGCGGCCCGCCTCCTGTTAAATATCCCTATGAGAACACGGATTTCGCCACATTTGCGTGCAGTTCAATGGCTGCCCATCAGGGAAAGAGTCAAATTTAAGGCTCTTGTATTAATACATGGCACCCTATATCAATCTGTCCCTTCTACCTCAGAACCAGATTTGGTTTTCATAACTCCACAAGACAGCTGAGATCTGCCAATACATTTCTGGCAGAGATCCCCAGGTTTCTGTGTGCAAGAGGGAGGTCTCTCGCGTACCAGAGTGACAGCTTGGAATTAGCTTCCTCTGGAGGTAGGGACTATGAATGACGTGGCATTGTCTAATAAAAAACATATAACCTGCAGGCTTAAGCCTTTCTCATATTACGATCTCACTGCTTCATGCTGGGACACTCATTGGAGTAGCTGTGTGCCGTACAAATTGCTATCATCATCACAGCAGCAAGACCGCATCCATAGTACAGCGTCAAAACAGTGGGCAGCAGTATTGGCCTATTACAAAAGCAAAGAGTTCTTTTTAAGATCAAATGCGAAAATGAAGTTGGAAATTTTGAGAGAAATGATCGGCAGGAGTTTTAGACTCATGCAAATTAAAGCCTTTTGTAGGGTTTATTGCTCAAGAACTCTCTTGAAGTCATGTCAATGTATCAGTTCATTAATTTGCATGTGAGTGTAGAATACAATGTGACTCTGGTCTCAGAGAGCAGCATTTATGAAGTGCCGTCATCGGACATTTCCATGAAACCGTTAGCGCACCATGGGTGATATCCCTGAGTCTTAGCCTTCAGGAAATATGAAGATTTCCTCACATAGTAAACTCTTTATAGATTTAGCATTGGCAGTGGCAGGGTGAGATGTGGCCCAGCTAAGCGCCAGCCTAATACACCTGTCACAGGGTTAGTGGTGCATTACAAAAAGGGAAGCCAAAGGGTGCTTTACGAAAGCAGAACTTGCCTGAATAAATGTAATAATATATGGGGTGCATGGACACAGGATTCTAAATTTGTGTTGAAATATTATAATGCAATAATGGAATGAACTGGACGCCCAAAACATGGCTGTATAATTAGTATGTTGACTTAATAACACAGTTATTATATTAACTACAGTTAATTAGTCATTGGAGTGCAATTTTCACATTCATTTTACATTTGCATTCGTAATTTAAAATTTCTGATTCACAGAATCAAGAGTAGCGAATTGGTATAACTATAAATTCTACTTCCTAATTGGGAAAATGTGCTTAAATGATTATGACTTTGACTCAGTTCGAATTATAGAGTTACAAGGTGAGACTTGGGTGTTCTTAGAAGAAATGCACTATGTGGCCAAGCAAAGTACACAGAAAATCCATAAATGTGGATCTTTGTTGGGTTTTAATATGGCCACACCAGCCCTCAAATAGATATACATTTCTTCCTCCTAAAAAGTAGAAGATAATGTATTTCTAGAATTATATAATGTACGGAAGGGGTTTGCTCATCTAGAATAGAAGAAGGAAAATACTTTATGTATTTTAATGCACAACTCAGCAAAACCTATTCCTAATGTTCCTGACTCTGCAGACAAACCACAAGAAAAAGATTGAGGGAGAAGGAAGAGTATACTGGCCTGTGGTGACCAAACATTCATAGCACATCATTATTCAATCCTTTAATATCGGCTTCTCCTATCATTGTGAAGCAGACGTCACTAAGTTTTAGATTGTTCACCAAATAACAGGGAACAGGAGTTGGGTTCAGACCATCGTGAGCCAGGGGTTGTTGTAACCTATTGCTCATGTGTTGTTGCAATTGTAATCCAATGCAAGCTCCTTGTAATATGTTTTATGCATGTCCCTTGTAATGTCTGTAAATTTAGGAGTGAGACACACCTAAGCCTGGAGTGCTTCTCAACTCCCAATAGAAAAGGCTTTGCAAGTCAAACCTTCATCTCGCACATTTACACATATTGTACAGTTGTAAATACTATTATAATTGTACAGTTACTATAATTTCATTGTTAGTATAGTTACTGCAATAAATTTAGTTGCATTATTAATAAAGTGTGGTTTGTTGGATAATAAGAGAGGGCTAGGTTCACAACTGATTTTGCACACGCAAGTTCAATTTAAGTTCATATAGAAATTAGGCCCCTTCTTCTAAATAGATTTTATACCATATGGCTATGTGTGATAATTATTCCAACAGAACCTATTTACAACTTCACCCACGTATTTACCATCCAGAACTCTGTAAACCAGATAAATGTTACAAATAATCAAAATCGTATATTTCATCTTGAAATTTCGTAAAATGGAGATGGCTGAACATATCTAATTGCATTTGTAAAATGACAGGAATTCATTTTTCAAACACAATGTTAAAGAGAACTTATCACAGAGTGGATAGGAGACTTTCAATTGTATATTGTTTTCACAAGTACAGAAAGTACACTAATATAGGAATAATATTCCATGAATAATGATTATTCATGGATAATTTAGACTGGAAACATTTAGCACTTCAGGTATTTCAGAGATGGTCAACATTCACTAGTTGGTTACCACCCACAAAGTGTTAGGTTTGTTGTTCATCACAATAATCATAATCCATCAAAATTCACAAATGTGTTCACAAATGTACATGTTGGTCCTTTTTTTAATTAATTTATGATTTTTTTTAATATACCTAGATTTTGTGGGATACTTTTGTCAGTTGAGAAAATTTCAGTTATTTCATGTAAAATTAACTACACCTTAGTAAACATAGTACATGGCCATTTCTCCACGTCTAAACACTTAGAAAACATGCTTGTCAACTTTTAAATGATTCTTTTTTTCTCCACTGTGAACATATTTTCTTCGAAAGAAACTCTATCCCCTACATCAGCAGCAATGCTGTTGGTATTCTATCATCATTCCCATCTCAATTGAAGGTTTGCCACCTTCTCACCCATTTGACAGGATGTCTGTGCATACGTAGTTAACAACCTGTTACAATTCCAATGGTAGAAATATGTATGCTTTTGGAAACTCAATGCAATCTCTGACTGATGTTCTCAACTACTCCTAGAATGTTTATGAAATTCCTAAAAATAATATACATTTGTTCTAAATATTAGACTAACCCTACAGGAGCAGACTTCTGACTTTTTCACCCTACCATTTGTGAATCAGGTTTTTTGATAGTTTTTTCGAAAAAGTCAGAAATTCACCACTAACATCAGAAAACTCCTAAAAGACAAACTTAATTTTTTGTATATTCAGATTTTCGGACAGTTAATACAAATCAAATCAAATTGACTTTATTTCGGATATATTGCAATCCATAAAAGTACAAAACATTATACATTTCATTTTAAAAGAAGAACATCACAGAATTACAAAGTCAATATTGAGTACATAGTACATATGAATTTCTTAACAAAGTGAGTAGACAAAACAGTACAGGGAAAGTGCGACTAGTGCCCAAGTGCGAAAAAAAAAGTGCAGAAGTGCTTCGAGCTGTAATAAAGTGCAGAAGTGCTTCGGGCTGTAATTCACAATTACTCATCAAGGCATTTTCTTATTCTCACCGTTAGTTTTAAAAATTCTAACACCTGAAGAACACAATCAGAATGCAACAGCTGTAAGTATACAAGGGCGGGTCTAATTTGTTTAAAATTTAGTTTCTTTAAAAGAGTGACAAGATACCGCCTACGGGGGTACTCATAAAATGTACATAAAAATATAAAATGCAGCATATCCTGTGGAGACTTCCCGTCGCAGCCACAGGGAGCTGCAGGTTTCTTAAAAATGTCCGACATTGGTCTGATTAAAACATGATGAAAAATATTGAACCTGAACCGAGTCAGCAAAAATTTATCATGAGAGGAGAAGGAGCATGTTAGATACATTTCCATATTATCACAAGTTCTTAACATGATATACTTTCTAACATTGGGTTTCAGGAGCTCAACCTCATCTCTTAGGGCACTGCGATCCATAAGAAAGGCCCTCTTAATTGCTACAACGTCACCCTTGACTATATCCCTAGGATTTTCAAACACGTTCAGGCGACCAAGCTTCAAAAAATTGGACTTCAAGTATTTTAGCCACGGTACACACATCGCATAATCAAGTGAAACAAGATCTTCCATTATCTGGTGTGTTAGGGGGATTTCCTGATTTAGCCATAATTTTAGCCAACATAACAATGGTTTCAGTCCAACAATGTCAGTTATATACTGACAACCAAGCTCTTCATGTGCCGCTAAATTCGGTGTACTTCCTGGGACACACAACAGACGCTTTAGAAAATTGTTTTCCACTATTTGTAGCTGTTCGCCATTTGTATGGCCCCATATCTCACTGCCATAGACTGCAGTAGCTATGGATTTGGCATTATATAGTTTCATCATGGCCACAGTAGGTTTTTTCCCAAGTTTACTGGCAAAATTAAAGATGGAAGCATTTACTCTAGTCATTTCACCCTTCTTCCTGGCCATATGTGGAGCCCAACTAAGCTTCGTATCAAATAGGACACCCAAATATGAAAATGTTTGGGTAACAGGGATCAAAACATCATTTAATTTAAAAACGAACTTCTTTTTAGGTTGACGGCCAACATGCATTATGTAAGATTTAGAATTGTTGACCATCAGGTCCCTATCAGACATGAAATTATTAAAAGCATTCAGAAGTGCTTGGAGACCCTTTTCTGTTCGTGAAATTAAAACCGCATCGTCTGCGTATAAAAGTAAAGGAATACCCCGCACACCCGCTCTAGGGCAGTCTGATTTAACCTCTTGCAATTTAGCCTCTAAGTCATTTATATAAAAATTAAAAAGAAATGGAGCCAGGATACACCCCTGACGTACTCCTTTATTAATACTGAAACTGCCTGTGGTTTCCCCATTAGCCGAAAACCTTACATTGGCTCTAGTGTCATTATGTAGGTCCGCAAGGAAATCCACGATCCCCCTATCAACACCTTTGTCCCTCATGGTCCGCCACAGCCTCCCCCTGTTCACGCAGTCGAAGGCTGAGGACAGATCCATGAAGGCGAGGTGAATTACTCCTTTCTGTACGACAGTATATTTATTCAAAATAAGAAACAGGTTAAGACACTGAGTTATGGTGGAGCGGCCTTCACAAAAGCCATATTGGGAGGTCGACATGATATTATTTTCAATCGACCAGCTTACTAAGCGTTGGAGTATGACCCTCCCCATAATCTTAACCATTGAGTCTATTAGGGATATTGGACGGTAACAGAGAGCACTTCCCCTGTCTCCCTTCTTGAAAACAGGGACTATGGTTGATAATCCCCACGTTCCCGGACATCCAACTCTAGCCGCAGCATTAAATACAGCAACCAGGATTGGAGCCCAGAAATTTGGGTCAGATTTATAGAGATCCGGTGGTATTCCATCAGGGCCAGGTGCTTTATTTGCAGTAAGACCCATAATGGCAACCTGGACCTCACTTTTATCAAAAATTATGGTATTGCTCCTAACATGGGGAGTAGAAGCCCTAGTTCCAACATCCTCCGAGTAGTACAGGTTCCTAAAATGACTTTCCCAGTCCTCTTTCGTTATGCAGCAAACAAGACCGTCTCGACAGTTAATACAATTCCCAGAGCCGTATTCGTGTAGATGCACAGATGATTCATAGAGTCAGAAATCCTCTCCATTTGCTCAAATCTGGGCATTTATCTATTGTATAATCCGTTAGAAGATCAAAAATAAAGGATACCATGTGGGTGGGGAACTTTGGTTAATATTGTCATATAATTAGCATTGTAAGCACAGTTAGTAAGTTATGTCTAGGGCTGGGTGTAGTTTGCGAAGTAGCACTACGCGAAGCTACGCAAAGTGCACTTCGCACTATGCGAGCTACGTGTAGCACTACGCGAACTGCATACTACCCTGTTCGCACTGTGCAAGATGCCGTTTTCAATGATTGCACAGTGTGGACAAGTATCCGGCGCTGTGTAATCATTCAAAACAGCATCTTTCACAGTGCGAGCTGTCGTTTTCTGCCGCTCTAGTAGATTTTTACTTGAGCGGCAGCTTTCTCAACGAGAACTGGTAGTTTCTCATCGCGAGCGGTCGCGAGCATACGCGACCACTCACATTGTGAAACCTGACCTCCCCGCGTTGAGAATCTCACTGGGAGGTTTATTTTCTACGCTCGCGATCGGCAACTTGATGTTGCTGATCGCGGACGAGGATAAAGTCTCGCCGGGATGTCATTTTGCTTGCTCGCGGTCGCCAACTTCACGTTGAGGACTGTGAGCTAGCAAAAAATGACTGCTGCACTACGCTACGCTACGCTTGTTTGCACTGTGCTTCGTGCAGTTCGCGTAGTGAGAAGTAGAGCAAACTTCGCAAACTACGCAAACGTAGCGTAGTGCTTTGCCCAGGGTTAGTTATGTCATTTTTTAAAAATAATTAATCATTATACGTATGTGGTCATTTCAACCCTCGAAGACATGCCACTCAGGTGCTAGATCAGCGTAGGCTTTGACATTAACTCCATGGGAGGATGCTCACTGCTCAATTAGAGGTCACTGCGTATTTTGCAGGGATTTATAAACCTTTAATGGCACCTACACACTGGTGACTCTAGTGTAAACTCAGAGTAATGCCTATTGGGTGACATTGTCTTTTCCACACTCAGAATGTATTTGTTTCACACAAACTCCTAAAGCAGGAGTTGTGTGTGTAAATGGCCATGATGCACAGGGTGTTTTCTCCTTTCTTCTCTAAATTATCCCTTTGGTTTATCTGTAAATGGCACATTCACAACTTCTTTTCCTGACTGAAATCTAGACTAACAAGCAAAATAAGGGATTAAGTTATAACACAGATTCGGATCTAAATTTTAGAAAATTATGAGATAAGCAATTTAGATATCGTCAACTAAACAACACAAGCTGTTTCATTGCAAAAGACCTTTTGGGACTTTCCCAAAAATACAGTAGGCTTACAGTCCACCTATCGCTTAACAATGGTTGTCTTTATTGTGACTCTCATTTGTTTGCTTCTTGTTTGATAGCTTTCCTTCCTCTTTTTGTGGTGTCCCTACCCTAAAAATAGCCTCTTTATTATTCCTCTGATTGGGTGATTTGTATTTTTCCACCACTCATTTAAAAGGATCTATTTTTTCCTTTATGGTTTAGCACTCAAGACCATCAGATCTGTGAGTAGTATGCTTCCCCTACCCACCAAATACCTGTCTCTATGATCCATGTGCTCTCTCCCTTGTATGTTTTTAGGTCACCCTCGTGTGCATCTCCCCATCAAACTCCCCTATCCCTATGCTCTCCATGTTGCTCTCTTTCTCGTAAGCTGCATTTCTCCTCCTCCCCACCCGGGTTTATTTTTTTTCTTTATTCCCATGCCTTCTCCCTGTTGCTTCCACACACCCACTCGCTCCAACCATTCCTCTGTACCCCAATGGACCTGTTATTAGTTAATTTTTTTGGAAGGGTAATTTGCTGCCGGCCCATCTGACTTAAAAAAAAGCACTTTTGTGGTACTACAATTGCTTTTATTATTTATTAATCCGTCTTGAATTAGTACATTTAAACAACATGGCACCTTCTGTCTTTCATTTGTGTGCATACTTCATCAGGCTACCATCACACCGTTTTTCTTCTTTTTTTTTTCTTCTTTTGGCTGAGGCACCACAGTTTTGCCGAAAAGACACTTTTTGTAGATGCTGTACAGCATTGCAAAAAAAAAACATTTGCAATGGCAATAGGTATCAAAGACAAATTCTATCCGCTGTGCTCATGACTGCTAAGCCTGCGTGCAGTTATTTCACTTTCAAGAGCAGATGTTCTAACAGGTAAGTGCATATTTTCACATCCATATGTAATTTCAAAAAGCATAGTTAGCAAGCATAGTTACACTGGAAAGAAACATTGCTAGCATTGCAAGAGAGTAAAGTTATGTTGTTAGTATAGGTGCATGATATAGTTATCAGAGTAACAGTTCTGGTGTGTATATATAGTTTGATAAGAATAGTATATATGGTGCAATTAGATAGTATTTGAATTGTGAGTATAGTTATTATTAAATAGAATGGTTACATTATTAGGTTAGTTACTTTTGTAATCACAGTAAGGTTGTAGAGTAATACTTTTAGCATAATTATAGTTAGTTCAGTAACATTCTTAGTATTGTTTTAAATCAATACACTCAACCTATTCATATTGTCAAGTTATGTTGTCAGAGTTAGCATTATTAGATACTAAAGATAATTGTTAGGTCGAAATAGTGAGCTTCTATAGCATAGCAATGCCGTTAGTATAGATACATTTTAGTACAAGCAGTATTAGGTCACCCTTTAGGGTTTGAGTAGTTTGCTTAGATAGCTGGTATAGTTAATTTGTTTCTATAGTTTGCCCAATTTGTTTAGTGACGTATTTTTTTACATTGTTACCATACTTCATAATGCTTCATGAGCACATTTAGTGTAGCTATTCAGTGCCCAATTCACAAATGCTTTTTGGCATACAATTTAAAGTAACAGGCAGGAAAAGTGCAAACATCTGTAGACACTAAATCTAAAAAAACAGGATCACCTGTGTTTTTGTTTGCAGCAATGCCACTTACAAGTGCAGAGGTTCTATATGACAAAAGCTTTTTTATAGTCGTATGTAACACTTGGTGTGTTGGTTCAGGCAGGAAAGGGCCATGGGAATCATGATTAGTCATCCACAGACCAGCAGCTTAATAGTCATTGACAGACAGATGCAAGGTGTTTTCCACACTTATCTGTACTTCTCAAGCTACACTAAATGATACAAGGGTGAGTGGTGCTGAAACTGTGGTGAAGATCATCCACAATGTTCTCTCAAAGCTTTATAGGAAGGGAAACCCTGACCTGCTGGGAGTTTTTTCACTAGGCATCAGGGACATTAGTTTAGATGGCCTGGGACCGCCATAGCTGGCATGGCATGGTGGTCCAGCATTCCTGGGCGGGGTAACCTAGTGACAGTCACCCCGGAATAAATGGCATGGAGTGACCTTCTCTATGACTTGATGACCCTGTCATGGCCGATCAACATGTCTCAGGTTAGCACTGGCAGAGCCAGCTGAGGCTCCGATGGTGCAAACCTGGTGCCTCTGCTACCTCTGAAAGGGCCGGGTAAAATTTAAGGGATGGGAGAGCCACTGATTAATGGTGGTTCTCCTTCTATGCCAAACTCAAAGTGACCTAATTTGCATGTATATAAATAAAATTCGAAAGGCAAAACATTTGTACAGCTGCAACCTTTCTGAATCATGTGAACAGCTATACATGTCTCTGATGTGCATCCAGAGATTTATAACTATTTTTTTAGTACAGTTCATATTATATTTTTTAAGTTACTTCTGTATAGTCACTGGAATTATGCAGCAGAGCAGCATCAAATGATGCTGCAAATCTATATTTATGCAAAAAAAGCAGAATTTAATAATTTCACTGGCCCTGTGAATAGTTAAATATTGCTAGTGTTGCTGCACAGCTAAAACAGGTAGTACAATTATATTGTTGCTAAAGCTGGAAGGCGTAGACAGTAAATTTGTAGTGTTCATACATTTTGTGTTGGTTGTATAATTACTTCAACTAGTTTTATTATAGTAGTAGTATCATGACATTGCTATCAATATTTGATAATATAGTTGGCTTATTTACATAAGCTAGTTACATTGTTTGCACAGCAAGTATAGTTAGGTAATAGGAAACAATGGTCTGGTGGCTTAATTTAAATGGCATACTTACACACATAGTTAAGAAACATTGCTAGTGCAGTTCAATAGACCTAGTATTGTATTGGTGTAGTAAAACTGTGAATGTAGTTAGTACAATTAGTACACAGCAGTTCTTGTATTTGGCAAAGTTAGAGTTATTAGTTGTATGTTGTTAGAATTGAATATTTTATGCATTAGGCTACTTAAATAATGGAGTTTCATTCATTATGTACGTAGTATATTTTCATTACTATTTTATTTGGTACAGTTAGTCACCATAAGAACATTTTAAAATAATTAATAATGAGCATAGTTAGCATAAATCAAAAGTATAGACATATTGTAAGTATGGCTAACATATTTTCATAGTGTTAAAGGATAGCATAGGTATTGTTACTACATATAGGTGGGACAGTTGCAATATTTACTTCTTGTGGAATGAGCCTAGCAACTCAAATTACATTAATGAAGCTACATCATTAAAAATATAATCTATGTAACTTTCTTCCAATTTCAAGAAACTGAGCAGTTGTCTAGTGGATGGTCCACTATAGCTGTATAACCTGTTGTAGCAGACTATAACAGCCATTAGTGGCCTGCCCCTTTGGTGAGGGCCTTTAATAAGGGAACAGGACTTTAATGCCGGCATAGCCCAATTACAGAGAGCTATAAGACAATTAGAATATTCCGCCAGTAGAGGGCAGAGTATTCTAACAAATAAAACAAAGGCCTCATGGAGCCCGAGGGGTCTGAAATCCCCTAGGGCTCTGTGAGGACTTTGTTGACAGCAACATCTGTGAAGGACAACATTGGAATGTTGATGCTCCAGGCTTCTACCAACCATTAGAAGCCCAGAGCATTCCATTTGTTTCAATGGAGCTCCCAACATTCCAATGTTCTAATAGAAGATATGAAACAAATCTAAATGCCACATTAGCCAATCTTGTTCAGAAATGAAAGATAAAAGCAGTCTTTTGAGCAAATTGTGTTTAGAACGCTTTTCACTTCTATTTCGAGAAAACAAGCAGCATCCAATTAATCATCTAAAAACATTCAAAGAGACTCCTAATGTTCTTTATTTTCTATATCTTCCCTTCCAGCCTCAGTGAATGGCAATGTCTCCCCTAGATCAGTGAGTGGCACTTCAAAGAGCGAACAGTATATCCCTAACAAAGCAGCAGCCATTTTGCAGGTTTGCCATATCAATCTTTGTCAAAAGGAATCCATGAGGTCAGCTCTGGGCTTTCCTTTTGCTCGCGGTTTGGGTTGTGTTCGTTGTTTGGATCAGCTGAAGCAAATAAAGAAAAGTCATAGAATGCGCTGATTTATAAAAAGAAAAGCCCAGGTCTGGATATGTACTGTCCTCCTGACAAGGAGCAATGTGACAATCCTCAATGTTTGCAAATGCAACCTTCTGCTCTTCAGAAATCACAACACTGGGGAAAAGCATCCATGTTTGCCCTCCCTGTGGGCAACAACAGCAGAAGCCGGCAAAGGTTAGTGGTGCAGGGAATGCTGGCAGGGCCCACCCTTTCCAAAAAGATGTGTTACCATGACTGTAGTGGTTCAACTAGTGGTTGCACCTCCTTCTGGGTGTAAACATCCTGATAATTTGTAATAATTGAGGATGTGCAAAGTTCATTTACTTTTCCTTTTTGTAATTATGTGAAATTTTCAGAAAAAGATGCAAAAATCCATATGAATACATAATATGCAAAGCAGTCATTTATTGCTAATATTTTAGTGTGAAATACATCTTGTTTCAATTATTTATGCGAGGACACATTTCACGCTAACAAAATAGCGAGAAAAACACTATTACTGTGAACAATAGTCCCTTGCAATCTGTTTGTCTTGTTCCTGCACTCCTGCACTATACTTTTACTTTGATCTACAGTGTCATTAAGCAATGTGGTGTAATAGAGTAATTTGGGGAATTTACCAAATTTTGCAAATTATGCGGCCGTAATTTAAATTTCTCCCGGGCCTGATAATACCGTGAACCTATTATGCTGAGGTGTCTCCGTCACAATACAAAACCGATGCTCTAATTTGTCCTCTGGGGGAAGGGAGCTACGGTCTGCGAGAGAATCCATTATACGTAGAGGCTGGTGCCCCATCTCGCTGATGCGCTGACAACTGGATGCAGAATGGTTTACTCACAGGGTCCATTATGACATTAAATCTGGAACAGGTGGCAACTGGGAGTTTTTTAAGGGTTAATTGCAATAACTGTCAATATAACTATGCAGGTTAAGTTATTTATTTAATAGTTCTCCATATTGTAACTGCGCCAATGGTGCAAGTACACCTTACATGGAACCAGAGCAGAAATTTGCAGGTAAGAATCAAACAACATAACATTGGAACGAAAAAAGTGAGATGAGCGAACTATTAGCAAGTACATACAACGAGATGTATTTATTATGTTATAAGGAGGACACCATCTGAGAACATACGTATTTGTAAATCCCACCTCACCCATAGAGAGGGGTTGGCCTAAAGGCTAGGGGGTCGACCACGAATCTGGGGAACCGTGTTGGAGTCTCGGCAATGACACTGAACATCCTGTGATTCTGGGCAAATTATTTAAATTCCCTGTGCCTAACAAAAATGAATGTGTCCTCATTTAACGAAACTGGTGCTATGTAAAGTGCTCCGATACCAGGTCAAGTTTGCGCTATATAAAACTTGTAACAAAAAATAGGAATCTTGGCGCTGAATAACAGATGTTTATTGCTGCCCTACAGCACTCATTTTATCGCCCTCAGATGGATGAAAGGCTGAGTGTAACCGCCGGGATTTGACCCTGTGACCATGAGGTCAAATACAGGCCCCTGCAGTGGGTGCATTAGTCCACTGAGCCACCAGCAGAGGCTCTAGAAGTATGGCGTAGTTTGGGTGCATTTCCAAAAAAGGGGACACTGTTCCTAATGCAGGGTGCAAAAGTCACCATTGCATGAGGGTGCTAAAAGTCACCCAAATATAAAAAAAAAAAAAGAAACTAGTAAAAGAGAAAAGCAGAATCCCTAGGTAAGGAGACCCACAAAAAACAGGGAAATCATTTTATGTCCTCTGTTGCCCTCACACACCTCGAGAGGTGTCATGCTTCATCATCGGGCAGTTGCTCCTCGTAGGGCCGGCGCTGCAATTCCCTACGGGTCCCCCCGAAGGGTCTCTTTGTCGGAGATCTTTTTTAGGACTGCCGGATGGTGCATGCGGGTGTGCGGGGTGATGGGTCAAAAAGGGTTAAAAAGTGCGTGCAAGTGTAGTATAAGATTCATAATGGGTAACCATGCAGCGAATATTTCAATAGTGTACCCTGAGCAGACTTATCTGCTAAATAAAATCTAGCCCCAGTGGCATACTATGCCCGGGTATAGAGAGACATAGGTCAACATGTTTCGCGCCTGCGTCGCCTTAAGGGTCGTTGGCGCTTCGTCAGGACCAGAATTCTAAAATATAAAGTGCACGTGAAAGACAAATTTAAAATACCCTCATAATCGATCAGGGCGGGCAGTAACCTGTATAACCAACATCTGGCTACAGCTGTATGTTGTAACCGCTCCTGATCAGTACCTCGCTATACTGAGGAAAACCATCTGCTGACATCAGGCAATGGACTCACCCCCTCTACCGCGATCTAAAGTCGGGTGCTTCCTCCTCCACACCTACCCCCTCATTGCGTTGCCAGTAGTTTGGGTGCAAGCATAAAGGGTGTGCTCTACTACTTTCATAACTGATAGAAGGGTGGACTCAGGTCTCAGCTCTGCTAGAAGAGCGAACCATGAGAGGTTATTTCACGGTTTGATCTGCTGAGAATGTCTCTTTATCGTCCATCATTGCTCCTCACCACCAGTGCCCATATATGATGGTCCAAAAGGGGATGATGGACGGAGCGTTTGAGCAATTCACACTCACCTGATCTGGGTTTAATCCACCACCATTCTTTAGCCCACTCAGCCACCCCATTTCAGACATGGCTATATGCAAACCAGTCTGACCCTGTGCCTCATGGGAACAGTACAGACTGAACTGCCAAGCCATGTCTTCCATGGACCAGAAACAAGCATCCTGGGACCGGTTTCGGATTCATAATCCTCATCAGCCAGGCTATCTTGAATCCAGTGGCCAAGTGAGCAAGAAACTCACGTCTGAGCATACCCTGCCACACTTAGGGCGAACAAAGCGATACAAAAGGGGATGATGGTCAGTATATTATCTATGGGTGCTGGAGATTCAGAAGGAGGGCCTTGTGCACAAGGCAATAGATTTTAAATGTCATCTCTGCTTGTAAGAGTGACCGATTGAAATTTCTCAGGATGGGGTAGATGAGGTTAAATGTTCCCATGGCATGCAGTGAAATGAAAGACTAGTGGAGTGATGTGGAGTGGTGGTTGACTCGTGGATACTGACCAGAATACCGTTGCTGAAGTTGAACGTATGCTGCTGGTTTCTGTTACGTTAGGGGTAAAAAAGGTTTGTTATTTTCATTATAGAAGGGAGGTAGAAATGAGCTGATTGACATGGTTAGTGCATAGGTGGTGAAATAGTGATAGAATACCAACAAGCCTGCAGTACACTGATTTCACATAGGGAATCGGGGATGGGAGAAACATTTTCTTGTAAGGAGTTCTCGTCCATGTATATTCCTGAACTGGAGCCGCAGGCCCTGGTGTCTGCTGAAGTCAAACAGCAGCAAAGAGCTGCTGGAAACAAACATGTGACTGGACAGGCACTGATACACCAGAGAGCCTTCCCACACTGCCTGGTTTTGGGTGGGAATGGAAAAAAATACAACTTGTGGAGGGAGTGGAAACCCCTTCTTTGGGGATTAAGCAGCACCGCCACTATATGACACATGCAATCCTCCCACAGAAGTCTCCACTGGCGGAAAATTATCTGAATAAGGATTGGCCACTTGTTAAATAAATTAGAGGGATTTGCATTAAATTAGGCTTCTCGTGGCTGCACACTATTCTTAACTCCGCATCTACTTACCTTGACAACGTACTGCGAGTCGATATTATGGATTTACTGCCAGATTCATCAAGCGAAATGCGCTCGCAAAAGGGCCAGATTCTGAGAATCTGGCCCTTTGCGAGTGCAATTTTTGCATTTGGGATTCATCATCCCAAATGCAAAAATCGCTAATAAAGAATTCGCAAATATGCGAGGATTAGCATTTAAGGAATCTCTATTAGAGATTCCTTAAATGCTATTCATGAAACATTTAAAAATAGCGAATTCTCAATTTAGGACCGCTATTTACCACGAAGTCAAACCTCGAGGTAAATAGCGAAAACTTAGGAAAATGCATTTTAATGCATTTTTCTAAGTTGCATGTTACACACACACATGTCCTTTGGATATGTGTGTGCACAACATCAGTGTAAATTCACATTTCAGGGGTGCTACAGGGTGTCCTTTGGACACCCCTGCACCCTTGAAATCGCATCCTTATTTAATCGCAAATAAGGAATGTGTAGGAATCGCAATTTTTTTTAGCAATTCCTACATGAATCCCGTTTTGCAAGTCCTTAATAGCGATTCCTTATGAATCGCTATTAAAGACTCGCAAAACGGCCCTTTCATGAATCTGGCCGATAATCTTTTAGGTCGACATTTCGACCACAATATTGTGACTCCCAACCCTCGCTGCAGTAGAACATCAAATGCGGATAAATTACCAACCAATGGCAAAACGCGGGCCGATTCATCATTTCCCAGTTGTGACAGGCGGAATGGAAAGGCACTGAATAAACATTGAACTGGCTCGTATGATTGCAGTTAAGGCTGACATTCTGCCATGGCACTGAGTGCACGAACATCTCATTTATCGCTCGGTAATGTGCAGGTCGCGCAGACTCGGCCGCTCCTTAATCAAAAGTGGCTCGGGCTCTTTGAGGGGAAACACTCGGCCGGGCTGCCCGCCTGTCAGTCAGCGGCACCGAGCACCAGAGGAAGGACGAGCACAGTGCTGGGGAGAAGGCTGCTCATTCTGAGCGTCGAGGTCTCAGAATGGGATATATGATGTCTTGTTGTTCACTGAGCGACCATATTATCGTCCATTTGCCGTCTGCGGGCCGATGGAGCCTGTTTTGGAAAATCCACCGGTCCCCTTCAAGTCCCAACAGCCACGAGACGTCAGTCCTTACAGCCTCCTAACCAGGGCACAAGTCCTAAACAAGCATTTGCAATGCAATAGGTCTCGCATTAGGAAAGTTTGAGCTATTGGTATTGTAAATGACACATTTTTTATTTATGTTTTGTTTTTGAAAATAGCAAAATTAATAGCTTTGCCATTTAAATGCCAATAGTTATAACTTTCGCAAATGTGACACCTATAGCATTTGTAATGCAATATGTGTTGTATTTACGTGACTTACATGTATTGATATTACAAATAACAATGGCTTTTAATTTTTTTAAATAATTAGTACTTAAATAAGAGTTATTGTATTTTATAATGGCAATAGCTTAAACTTTTGTAAATAACTTTTGTGAAGATTATGTTCAGTGTATTTTATTGTGACGAAAATCCAAGAACAGAAGTGAAATATTAACATCTTTTTGTTACATTTGTAATAAAGCTTGAAACATTGAGGGAACATATTTGAACCAGGTGTTGTTCAATGGTGGCACAGATTGATGCTGTGGTGGCACTGAGTGATGTTGTGATGGCGAATAAGTGATGCTGTTGCGTTCAGCGATGCTGTGGTTGCACAGATTGATGCTGTGGTGGCACTAAGTGATGTTGTGATGGCGAACGAGTGATGCTGTGGCGGTTAGTGATGCTGTGGTAGCACATAGTGATGTTGTGGTGCCCCTGAGTGATGCTGTGGTGGTGCTGAGTGATGCTGTATGCTATGCTGTTTTGTTTTGCTATTCTATGTTTTGTTTTGTTACGCTATGCTATGTTTTGCTATGCTATGCTTTGTTTTTTTATGCTATGTTTTGTTATGCTATGCTATGTTTTGTTATGATATGCTATGATTTTTTGTGTCTTAATATGCTATGCTTTGATATGCTATGGTAGGTTTTGCTATTCTATTATATGTTTTGTTTTGCTATGATATGTTTTGTTGTGTTTTGTTAGGCTATGCTATGTTTTGTTGTGTTTTGCCATGTTTTGTTAAGCTATGCTATGTTTTGTTGTGTTTTGCCATGTTTTGTTATGCTATGTGTTGTTGTGTTTTGTTACGTTATGCTATGTTTTGTTATGCTATGCTATGTTTAGTTTTGCTATCCTATGCTTTGCTTTGTTATACTATGCTATGTTTTGTTGTGTTTTGTTATGCTATGCTATGTTTTGTTGTGTTTTGCTATGCTATGCTTTGTTATGCTACGCTATGTTTTGTTATGCTTTGCTATGTTTTGTTGTGTTTTATTATGCTATGCTATATTTTGCTATGCTATGTTTTGCTATCTATGTTTTGTTATGCTATGTTTCGTTATGCTATGCTATACTTGTTACGCTATGCTATGCTATGCTAAGCTTTGTTTTGTTATGCTAAGCTTTGTTTTGTTATGCTATGCTATGTTGTGTTTTGTTATGCTATGCTATGTTTTTTTGTGTTTTGTTATGCTATGCTTTGCTATGCTATGTTTTGTTATGTATGCTATGTTTTGTTGTGTTTTGTTATGCTATTCTATGTTTAGTTGTGTTTTGCTGTGTTGTTATGCTATGTTTTGTTATGATATGCTTTGTTTTGTTATGTTATGCTATGTTTTGTTCTGCTATGTTTTGTTGTGTTTTGTTATGCTATGCTATGTTTTGTTATACTATGCTATGTTTTGTTTTGCTATGCTTTATGTTATTCTATGCTTTGTTTTGTTATGCTATGTTTTGTTATGCTATGCTATGTTTTGTTATGCTATGCTATGCTTTGTTGTGTTTTGCTATGCTATGTTTTATTTTGTTATGATATGTTTTGTTATGCTTTGCTATCCTATGCTTTTTTTGTTATGCTGTGTTTTGTTATGCTATGCTATGTTTTGTTATGCTATGCTGGTGAGGCTGTGTGAGGGTTTGTGAGGGTGAGTGAGGGTGAGGGTGTGTGAAGGTGAGAGGGTTGTGAGGGTGAGTGGGTGTGAAGGTGAGGGTGTGAGGGTCAGTGAGGGGGTGTGAGGGTGTGAGGGTGGGGGTGTGAGGGTGTGAGGGTCAGTGAGGGAGTGTGAGAGTGTGAGGGTAAGGGGGTGTGAGGGTGAGGGTGTGTGAGAGTGAGGATGTGAGGGTGAGAGGGTGTGAGGGTGTGTGAGGGTGAGGGGGTGTGAGGGTGTGTGAGGGTGAGGGGGTGAGATTGTGTGAGGGGAGTGGGTGTGAGGGCGAGGGGGTGTGAGGGTGAGTGAGAGTGTGTGAGGGTGAGGGTGTGTGGGTGAGTGAGGGTGAGAGGGTTGTGAGGGTGAGGGGGTAATGGTGAGTGAGGGTGTGTGAGGGTGAGGGGGTGAGGGTGAGGGTGTGTGAGGGTGAGGGTGTGAGGGTGTGGGGCGTGAGGGTGAGGGTGTGAGGGTGTGTGAGGGGGTATGAGGGTGAGGGGGTGTGAGGTTGAGGGGGTGAGGGAAAGTGAGGGGTTGTGGGGGTGAGGGGATGTAAGGGTGAGGGGTGTGAGGGTGAGGGGGTGTGAGGATGAGGGGGTGAGGGCGTGTGAGGGGGTGTGAGGGTGTGTGAGGGTGGGGGTGTGTGAGGGTGAGGGTGTGTGAGGGTGAGGGTGTGAGGATGAGTGATGGTGTGTGAGGGTGGGTGAGAGTGAGGGTGGGTGAGGGTGAGGGTGTGAGGGTGAGGGGGTGAGTGTGTGTGAGGGTGAGTGAGGGTGTGTGAGGGTGAGGGGGTGTGAGGGTGGGGGTGTGAGGTGAGGGTGTGGGGGTGAGGGGTCGGGGGTGAGGGTGTGAGGATGAGTGAGGGTGTGTGAGGGTGTGTGAGGGTGTGTGAGGGTGTGAGGGTGAGGGTGTGAGGGTGTGTGAGGGTGTGAGGGAGGGTGAGGGGATGTGAGGGTGAGGGGATGTGAGGGTGAGGGGATGTGACAGTGAGGGGGTGTGAGGGTGAGGGGGTGTGAGGGTGAGGGGGTGTGAGAGTAGGGGTGTGTGAGGGTGAGGGTGTGTGAGGGTGAGTGTGTGTGAGAGTGAGGGTGTTGAGGGTGTGAGGGTGAGTCAGGGTGAGAGGGTTGTGAGGGTGAGGAGGGTGAGTGAGGGTGTGTGAGGGTGAGGGGGTGAGGGTGTGTGAGGGTGAGGGTGTGAGGGTGAGGGTGTGTGAGCGTGAGGGGGTGAGGGTGAGTGAGGGGGGGTGAGGGTGAGTGAGGGTGTGTGAGGGTGAGAGGGTGTGAGGGTGTTCGATATGGTGACCAGGCGTCCCCGTTTTGCCAGGACGGTCCCTGTTTTTAACCAGCTGTCCCAGCAAATTTCAAGAAATTTAGCTCATGTCCCCGTTTTTGGAGAGGGTCGACTGAAAAACGTGGGAGTTTTTTTTATGTTTTACAAAGGAATAGTCAGCAGTTGTTTACAGAAAGCAATTTAATTAACAGGCAAGTTGCTGGGCTTAAAAATTGCATTTTATGTATGTTCTTACTGCCTGTTCTGTAATTCTCTGCTGAGGAGCGCTCTCATCGCTTGAAGTAAAATTGTAGTCCTTCTTCTATTTTTGTGAAATGTCCCAGTTTTTGGCTTCAAAATTCTGGTCACCCTAGTGTTAGAGGGTGAGGAGGTGTGAGGGTCTGAAGTAAATGGTGGCAGGGCAGACATTATAAGACAGAGATAAACACAAATGTTAAGATAACAGTGCTCGAAGGGGTTGTGAGAAGGTGGAAATTGGATTAAAGGAGAAAGGATGAAAAGTTAAGTAGGAAAGAGGCCAGAAAGGAGATACAAAGGAGTGGAGTGTGTGGCGGAAACAGGGAAAAGCAGAAAAGAATGCAGATGGATCCGAGAGGGTGCAAGTAGGGTCACATGCGGGAGAAGGAAGACTCGTTAGGAGAGTGTGATGAAGCTCTCGGCATTTCTGCGGCGGGGGCGGGGGAGCGCATTCTTTTGAAGTCTGATGCGGGGGCGGGGGAGCGGATCCCTTTGAAGTCTGATGCCGAGACTTGTGGTATGCTTTGTGCATGCGCCTGGCTCACATGAACTGTACCAAATCCGCAGCAGTTTGGGTAGACTTTTGAAAGCCTCACTATAATCTCGACACAAACAAGCATTGCTAAAGCAATGCTGTAGGTCGAGACATAAAAAAGAAGTGGGGGACGCTGACGTCACGACAGGAAGTGACGTCACGAAAGGTGGCTGTCACAATCAGACTCATTGCCTTCCCTCGCTCATTCCTTAGATGCGATTGCATCAGAGAAGCCAGCGCGTGAGCAGCGTTCTGAATGAGCTCCGATCTCGCTGCAGAGAGGCCAAAGAGTGAATGTGTGGCTCCATTTGCTCCAGTTATCGAGCTCCCAGTTAAATAAGTGGGGGGACGCCGTCCACCCGCGTGGTACCCCGACTCGAGCCCAGCAGTCCTGATGCAATTTGCCGTTAAATGTCATTGCACCGCAGAATAAATCAGAGCAAAGTGCTTCCACCTGCTAGTACGAAAAGAGCCATGTGTTCCTCAAAAGCAGGAATACTGTAAGAACTCTACAGAGCATTGTATTTTAAAAATTTTGGAATGCAGCTGTGCTCCTCGAATAATATTCACTCCTCTGCTGCCTTATTGTACCTCATATATACTTAAATGTCTTGCTTATATCTGCGTTCTCTATTCCTTCCAGACTGTACGACTTTCAGTCATTGATTTTCTGTTCACACATTTTGTTATGAAACCATTATACCTTTGAATTATTTCTGAGATAAAATTTTATTTTTTAGATGTGGCTTAAATACCGCTTCTGGTGATACATCGCATGCGATGCATATATCATAACCCTCTTTATCTAATGCATAAAGTATTTTGACTCAGTGGACTAATACGTTCAATGCAAAGGTCTGTGTTAAAAAAGGTTAAAAAACTAGAGGGTCCACGGCACCTTTCATTCTCCTAAAGTCGATAAAATTAGTCTGACTTGGGTAACAACTGTGGGGCAACGACAACATCTGTTGTTTACACCAAGGGGCCTGTCTGGGTAACATGCAATTTAAAAATATAAGTTAGTACATGGGATATGCTGGTGAACACACCGGGGTATCACCATGTCCATCGCCTTTCATGCTGCTGTAGGGCAACTCAGACTTCACACCAGAAATGAAGAGGGAGGTCTTCAGGGCGTGGAGTGAAGGAGGTTCTTTGGGTTAGAGCACATTTGATAAAGAAGAATTTGAAGAAATTTAACGTGTCACAAAAAGAAGTCAGACACGCTGAGGTCTGGCTCAGGGTGCTCCAACCCTATGTGAGGGGGTTAGTTAAGAACTCTAACCACAATGGAAAAGTGTATCCAAGACATGGGCACATCTTACCATGCAATTTCCAAAGTCTACAGAGTGCTGGTGGCAGGCAAGAAGGAGCACAAGGTCTCATTGCATTATACTTTATAGAAAGGACTAGGTATACAAGTAGACTCACATCAATAGAATGCAATGTTCGAGCAAAAGCCAACTTTGCTAGTCACTTATGAGTAGGGCTCCAGGTTTTATGGTATTTATTTTTTTGACATTTCCGTCTATATTTAGCCATATTTCTTTTTTGCTACTTTTATCTGTATTTATCCATATTTAATTTGGGTTTTGAGAAAAATAAAACTGAAAATAGTATATTTCCACATTTATTTAATGAATACATATGCACTCATGCTTGAACACCTGCCAAGTTTCAATTATATGAATATGCGCAGAAGATAAATCAATGCACTTATATGAACATATGCAAATTTCAGTATAATAATAATCCACATTTGTATAGCGCACAATCACCCCTTAGGGTCTCTAGGCGCTGGGGGCCGTCGGGAAGATTAAGCAAGCTATTGCCCAGAGTCGCATGGTGCTGGGCTAACCTGCCGCCGGAGCCGGGGATCGAACCCTGATCCCCAGATTCCAGCGTCAGTCGCCCTGGCCGCGGCGCCACACCACTCCCACTATCAACTTTGTGCATATCTACTGCTGAGTGAGATGCTTTAATAAATTATTTTCTTTTTTTAACCCCCTTACCTATACCTTACGCAACTATTTGCCTTACAGTCATGGCAGACAGTATTTAGAGAAACTCAAAAAAGAACCAGATTTCTGTTTTTATCCATATTTAAAAATAAATACAGACAAGAAAATAAATGTATTCTGTCTGTATTTATCTGTAAAAATCAGTAAAAACGGAAATCAGGGAGCCTTACTTATGAGCTAGGTTAAACACTCTAAATGGTATACAAGTGGCGCTTGGTGCCAGCATACAATACTTCTAAGTCAGTCCTGGAGAATTCGTGGAAGGAGGATTTGCGAAATACATCCTATGGTCCTACTCTAAGGTTGAAAGGTTCATGGACAGCAGTTAAACATGACCTCTTGTAGAGGTCATAGGGAGCCAGTTAGTAAGATGCCTTGAAGCTGCATTGTTGGGAATCCCATCAGAAGAAATTCACCCCTTAAACTCTAAAACAGCAAGCTCATATCATATAGCACATGTGCTGTTAGCCGCAAAGCAGCAAATACTGGTGAGTTGAGGTAAATACAAGTCCCTACACTGGAGACCCTGGTGGATAAGTATATGGTCCTTACTGGCGATGGAAAAGCTTGCACATTGTACAGAGGGAAAGGAAATCCATGAAACGTTGGCCCACTAGTGAACTGCTTAGCCAAGGATATGTAAGATTTCCAGTGCCCCCGAATGATACTGGACAGTGCGCATTACAGAACAGCGCCTAGAGTGGTAACATGAATGGGGTCAAACCTGGAGCTGCATCAACATCAACAGGGGTGGCCTACAGCTCCATAAAACTAAAGGGTTCTTAAAGAGATCGGTGGGGAAGAGGCGGGAGATGGGCGGGGGGGGGCTGTTAAAATAATTAGAGGGTTTACTATGTGGCTCCACTCTTAAATTTACATTAATGTTATACTTCAACCATGATATGCTGAAAGCTGCATGCTTTCAAAATTTAACAAACTTGACTGAAACTTAAAAATGCACATGCCATGTTATACATCCCAAATTCCCATGTCGTTCTCTCTCTGTCTTGTCACTTAACTACACTTTTTTGTCTCGGTTTGTTTATGGGCATCTTTAAGTAGTGGAATTGTCAATTAAAATTTTGATCATTCCTCATAAAATCATCCACCACTTTCAAAAGGTTTCCACAAAGATCTGCTTCATAAACAAGGGTCTGTGTTGCCATGATCCTCCGGTTATATGTGATATGATCAAATCGTATGACAAATTGTCACGTGAGCTGACTATCACGAGCTCAAATCTGAAATTTATTTAATTCCACAAGTTGATGCAGCCACCAAGAACTTTCTCCAGCAACTGAAAATACTAGGATTGATTGTTACTTTTTGGTTACTATGGCACAGCATATATATAGCACATTTTATACACACACACATATACAGATATATATATATATATATATATATATATATATATATATATATATATATATATATATATATATATATATATATATATATATATATATATATATATATATATATTCTATTTCTCTTTTGCAAATCAGTGCCTCCAGTAAATGATCAATGGTTCATAATTGCAATTCAGCATGGGTCGCAAAACCCATTTTGTGAGCCTGAAATGTTTCCCAACTCGTAGAATGCTCTTTAGTGTATAGGAAATGCCCATTTACACAAACCCTGTGATTCTGAGATATTGCAGGGCTTGCAACCTTCTTGCCTCAAGCCTATAATACCTGTGCTCTATTAGGCACAGGTATTCTGGCCAGAGACCCAGGACAAGGGGTCGAATGGCTGATCTTTTGTAGGAATGATGATTGATGAAGAGTATCGTTTCAATTTTTGTTGGAATCAGTTTCAGGAAACATCTGCCCATCACGTCCTCATTCGCTAGTACGCGGCTAGAACAACACTGTCATTTTCTGTAATACACCTCATATCACCCACAATGCAATAAAGACAGATTCAGCACACCAGCCAGCTATAAATCTGCCCTAGTGACAACCAAGCCAATTAATTTAACAGAACCCTGTAATTAGGTTTTATTACCCCCTTAATGTGATTTACATCACAGCGCAGCCAAAAACATATGTGTACTTGATGACACTACGCTGGTTCATTATAAGTAAATGCTGTCACTTCAAGGCCCAGTGCAATGCCCAC
Source organism: Lissotriton helveticus (assembly GCF_964261635.1). Lineage (NCBI taxonomy): Eukaryota > Metazoa > Chordata > Amphibia > Caudata > Salamandridae > Lissotriton > Lissotriton helveticus. Next base: position 575,606,733 of record NC_136061.1, read on the forward strand.
AGGCGCTATCCGGAAGGGTGAATGCTTACCCCCCCCCCAGTGTCTCCTCAAAATAGCCAGCCACATGCTGTAGGCCAGACTCCCTCAACCTAAAATTGATCTCATTGGATAAATACAAACGGTGAATATTCCCTTTCCTATTATGACTTAAACAAGACTTTCCAGAATGCCACAGAGGCCTAAAAGTCCATTTGTTACAGCCTTGCAATCCAAGAATGTCCCTTTACCTTCCTGTTGAACTCCCAGCACCCATGCCCTTTGGTCACTGACATTCAACATTCCAGCCCATTCACCTCCGAAGCACTCTGAACAGCTTCGAATCAATCTTTGCATCGCAGAAAAAATAAAAAATAAAATAGAAAATTGTGCTTGAGAGAATAAACCAAGATCCCATTCGTGCATTATGGTCTCAATACCCGGTCCACTATTTTGTAAATTCTAAAGGACGAATTTGTCCCAAATGCATGACTCTAGACTTAACTGCACTGAATCCAACTTTTCTGATCAGTGATCAATGCAGGCATTGCAAAGTTACAGTGATCAATGCGGGCATTGCAAAGGTTCAGTGATCAATGCAGGCATTGCAAAGGTTCAGTGATCAATGCAGGCATTGCAAAGGTTCAGTGATCAATATAGGCATTGCAAAGGTTCAGTGATCAATGCGGGCATTGCATTGCAAAGGTTCAGTGATCAATGCAGGCATTGCAAAGGTTCAGTGATCAATGTAGACATTGCAAAGGTTCAGTGACCAATGCGGGCATTGCAAAGGTATAGTGATCAATGTAGGCATTGCAAAGGTTCAGTGACCAATGCGGGCATTGCAAAGGTATAGTGATCAATGCAGGCATTGCAAAGGTTCAGTGACAAATGCGGGCATTGCAAAGGTATAGTGATCAATGCAGGCATTGCAAAAGTTCAGTGATCAATGCAGGCATTGCAAAGGTTCAGTGATCAATGTAGGCATTGCAAAGGTTCAGTGACCCATACGGGCATTGCAAAGGTATAGTGATCAATGCAGGCATTGCAAAGGTTCAGTGATCAATGCAGGCATTGCAAAGGTTCAGTGATCAATGTAGGCATTACAAAGGTTCAGTGACCAATGCGGGCATTGCAAAGGTACAGTAATCAATGCAGGCATTGCAAAGGTTCAGTGATCAATGCGGGCATTGCAAAGGTCCAGTGATCAATGTAGGCATTGCAAAGGTTCAGTGATCAATGTGGGCATTGCAAAGGTCCAGTGATCAATGTAGGCATTGCAAAGGTCCAGTGATCAATGCAGGCATTGCAAAGTTTCAGTGATCAATGCAGGCATTGCAAAGTTTCAGTGATCAATGCGGGCATTGCAAAGGTACAGTGATCAGTGAGGGCATTGCAAAGGTTCAGTGATCAATGCTGGTATTGCAAAGGTACAGTGATCAATGCGGGTATTGCAAAGGTTCAGTGATCAATGTGGGTATTGCAAAGGTACAGTGATCAATGCGGGCATTGCAAAGGTTCAGTGATCAATGCGAGTATTGCAAAGGTTCAGTGATCAATGCGAGTATTGCAAAGGTTCAGTGATCAATGCGGGCATTGCAGAGGTTCAGTGTTCAATGCGGGCATTGCAAAGGTTCAGTGATCAATGTAGGCATTGCAAAGGTTAGGACCCAACACTGTACCCTCTGGCCTTCCACTAGCCCTTCATCCTACTCTTACCGAGAAGGCATAACATCTGCTATTGGGAAACCAGTTACAGTTTGCGATTACTCGATACACAAATTACATGGTAATGAACCACTGTAATTAAGCATAAAAGGGCATTTCATGAAACGCTCATTCTTCAGCAGATGTTTCATAAATATGGCTCAGCAACCCCTGGGTAGCATGGATAACCATCAGAAGCAGAGGGTCTTAGTGATACCAAGCAAACTACCAAGTGAAGGTAGTACCTGCAATGAAACAGAGTGTAAAATGGAGTTACAAGTGGTATCGGAGGGTAAGTATTGCATGATAACACTGCCACCTTCCTTTACACGTGGATCGTGCTATGGCTGCTCCCTAAGTCTTCAGGTTTTGCTGCTCTGGAAAGATCAGGCGTTGCTGCTTGCAAACTCGCTGCTGCTGCTGATTACTGGTAACCAAGAAGAACAAACTCACAAGCACACCCACAATACCCTGCGATATGGGCATGCCCACCTGTCACTTGTCCTGAATTAGCATAAGGCCAGTTAGGGCCTGATTCACACTTTGATGCACTGTACTCCGTCCATCAGGGCGGCGGTGGACATTACCTCGGACACTCATATCATTGTCCATCAGATTCAGAAATGCTAGTTGGCCCATCTGTCATCCTGGTACATTGAAATGACCCGCTGTCACAGCGGTTCCTTTTAATTTACAAAATGTTTGGTGAATGGCCACCATTGGTTCTGATGACAGTACACTATAGTTTTAAAATGTTGGGGGTTTTCAGAAACAAACTTCCAAAGCTGGAGCTTGTTTCAGATAAACAAAAAGCTAATGGCCCTCACACCCTAAATTGAGGTCTTTTTAATCTGTCGCCAACAGGTTTTCCCTGGCTGCGACAGAAAGGAAAAAATAGACATTACACATCCACCCAAAACAGGGTGTATGGTGTAATGTTCTTCCTCTGATGCCCTCTACTCTGCTGGGCCGTTGGTGTAAGGTTTTCATTGGTTGCGCCGAATGGGGCTCCCTCAACTGAAAACCTAAGGTCAGCCCACCTCTCCATGAGGCGGGGGCCCAGGGTCCGGCAGACAGGGTACTCAGTCCTGGTTGCGACAGGGTACTCATCTTATATTTCTCCACTCAAGGTGGTGTATCTCCATTGGGCCACACTGATTGGTTCCACACTTCAGCAAAAGGATAGGTTTGTCAGTGTCCAAACTCGCTTCTCACTGATTGGCAAACATAAGAAGTATAAAGATAAAGTGATGTAAAATATAAAATACCTCACGATTACCAGGCTTATTAAACCTGGGTGTGTTCATATAGGTACTCCTACCATACTAATAGAAAGTGACAAAAAAACTGAAGCATATTCTTTTGATAACTTTGACATTTCAAAGAACAAGTGTTTATTTCTTTCGAATTTCCATTCTAGCCTTAGATTCAAAAGAATACGCACTTCAAAGCGCTTTGAACAAGTCTAATCTTATGAAGGCCGCTGTATTTAAACGCCTCAGCGGGCGCACACATGGACGCAGAGTCAAAGGTAGCAGCAGTTATTAAAAGGGCTTATCCCAAAACTCGGAAACAGGTCAACAGGCACAATTAAAGTGGTGCGGGCATTTCTCGAGGCCACCCAATAAAAAGCCCAGACTTTCTGGTGTATTAAATCACAGAGGCCTGTGCTTGTCCTGGCTGACAGCAGGCAGCCCCTGAGTACACAGAGATAATAGGCTAATATATTGAGCACGGTATTTACATCACAAGGCTCATTCGCTCTGAACGCTCTCTTTGTGGCTTTAAGGTCGGTAACCACTCTCTCTCTCTCTCTCTCTCTCTCTCTCTCTCTTCCTCTCTCTCTCTCTCTTCCTCTCTCTCTCTTTCTCTCTCTCTCTCTATCCCTCTTTCTCTATTTCCTTCTCGTTCTCTTTCCTCTCTCTCTCTCTCTCTCTCTCTCTCTCTATTCCTTTCTCTCTCCCTCTCTCCCTCTCTCTCTCTTTCTCTCCCTCGCTCCCTATCTCTCTCTCTATTCCCTTCTCTCTCCCTCTCTCTCTCTCTATTCCCTTTTCTCTCTCTCTCTATTTCCTTCTCTCTCTATTCCCTTATCTCTCTCTTTCTCTATTTCCTTCTCCCTCTCCATTTCCTTCTCTCTCTTTTGCTCCTCTCTCTCCCTCTCTCTCTATCTCTCTATTTCCTTCTCTCTCTCTCTCTCTTTCCCCCTCTCACTCTCTCTCTTTCTGTAATGCAGCCTTATTGGCAGTGAATGTATGCTAAAGCCAAGATGTACCCACAAGTCCATTTGCTATGGAATTCATGGACTTCCATCAATATTCCCAGTTAAAGTGCTGTACTCTACAGGGCTTCTTAAGAATGTTCCTACTCTGTCTGACCCGAAGCCCAAAGGAGCTATATCCTAAAGACAACGTTATACTTAAAAGAAGCAACTCAAAGGGCATTTTAGAGATAGTGGGTATCATGCCAGCACTCCATGTCAGCCAAAGTCATGGCCCCTGCTCCCTTGGTAGAAGACGACCCACCAAATTTAGAGGCACCCGCCTGCTTGGTGGTGATCTCTATTACCACAGTGCAGCTGCTGCTGTGCAGGCGCCCCGCTGTAGGCACTGGACATTTGCTGAGAGTGCCCATGTTGGATGTGCCCTCTCCACAAAGTATTTTATTCTGCAAGAAGCACCTGCCATAGATCAAAATAACTATGGCCTGGGTGTCCAAAGAGTTTTCTCCCTTTGAGTGGGATCCGTAGTGCTACTTCCCCATAAGGAACCACCATGCACAAGGTGGCGGGAGGGAGGCGGAAGTAACTGGAGGGGCAGCCATTCTTCCGGTTAGTGGTTTAGTGGTTGAAAGCCTGCCTATTTAAGAAGCACGCGGATGCGAAGCGGACGCGCCACTGGCGCTCTGAAGGCACGCCTAAGGCAAGCCCGTCGCTGCCCGTCCGTGCTCGGACCAGGCTCAGGGCCAGTCCCCCTGGCCTTTTCGTCCTCTGACATCATGACTTATAACAGCGAAGAGCTACTGAGGTTGGATCCTGGAAGGGGCATCCTAAGATGCCCTTTGATCCCCCTAACGGCCGCAGATATTGGCACGGCAAGTATTTGCCCTACCTGCCGGTTACACTTTCCCCATGTTATAGACTCCCCAGCAACTGGCCCTTGTGTCAGACCAGTTAAGAGGACAACTATAGGCGATGCAGGCCTCTTAAAATGTGTCTTACTAAATGCCAGATCATTAATTAAACATAGTACAGAATGTGCACTATTACTGGATGAACTTAAGATCAAACTGGCCTTCATTACCGAGTCATGGGCAGATAACGCCTCTGGACCAGACCTAGTAAAAGCAACACCCCCAGGCTTTCATTGCCACATGCTGGGTAGACCACACAGAAGGGGCAGGGCTGCCAGTCATTTACCATGACTCGTTGGAACCTACTTTTCATAATGCCTCCAATACTTTCAGTGAGGCCCTAGCATTCAGTGTCTATACTGTACCTCATAGCACCTTTAAAGGTATACTGCTTTTTGTCCGCCTGGCCCCAGAAACAGATTTCTGGAGCAGTCAGGCGCCCTGCTTGAGGACGGGCTATGTCTAGATTCCTGCACCGTGTTGGGTGACTTTAATTTCCATCTGGAGGTACCTTCGGATCCAGATACCTCCCGACTGGAGCAAATTTTGGATGCAGCAGACCTTAAGCAGTTGGTGAAGGTCTCGACTCATGATAAAGGGCACACCCTGGATGGGATTTGCTACAATACCAAGACATAATCTGTACTACAGTCCTCCCTCTGTTGTGGTACGACCACTGTGCCATTCAATTTGAATTGAAGACTTCCGTGGGCTATCGAGCTAGTGCACAGCCAACCTGGGAGATTGTAACAAGAGCATGGAGAAATGTGGACAGCAAGAAATTAGGAGAAACTCAGGAACTCAATGTGCCCCCTCTCCCTAGGAGTGGAAGAGGACACATCAGCTTGTACACTATGGCTAGACGCAACTTGTAACACTTTAGCCCTGTTAAAAAAATGGACATCCAAACGGGCTCAACCCTCAGCGCCCTGGTATTCTGAGGAACTAAGAATTAAAAAGCTGGCCTGTAAGCAACTAGAACCGGCCCGGCGGAGAGGCTAGAAAAGTGCAGACAAGGAAACGTACACACATAGCATTACCAACTACAAGCAGTTATTACTGGAAACCCAAAAAAGTTTTTCACCATGCAAATAGCACTAGCCAAATCTAATTTGAAAGAACTCTTTAAAACAATTAAAAAACGTGCCACTCCTAATGTACCCAAGAGCTTGAGCAGCCCTGAATTCTGTGATAAACTGGCTGACTTTTTTAAACAAAAAGTGGAACTTATTTTTTCTTCGTTCACCCTAGCTGATAAAAGGGAAAAAGTGAGGCCGCTCATGGATGGATTAGATAGTCTCTGCCCTTTAGTGGTTTTAGAACAATTTCTACCTCATGAGATACAAGACATGATTAAACTTCTGAATTCTATTCATTCTGTGGCCCCCACGGATCCTTGCCCAGCGTCAGTAATAAAACCAATTCCAGAAGTTATTGGGATAGCACTTACACCCCTGTTGAATATTTAGCTTGGGCATGTTTCCCAGGAGTTGGAAGAGGGCCTCTATTCTTCCTTTGTTGAAGAAACAGACCCTTGACCTAAAGGATCCTAATACTATAGACCAATCTCACAGCTTCCATTCCCTGCCAAAGTCATGGAAAAAGCCATGAATATCCAACTCTGTGCGTCCCTTCAATCTAACAAGATACTTGACCCATCCCAATACGGGTTCAGAGCGGATCACAGCACAGAGTTGGCCCTAACTAAATCCACTGAAGAAATCAGGGAGGCCTTAGACAGGGTAGGCAATGCAATACTAATCCTGCTGGATCTGTCCGCGGCCTTCATCATGAGGTGTTGGTGGACCGGCTGTCCGACGCAGGAATAAAAGGACTAGCCTGGAAACTCCTGCAGTCATTTCTATCTGACAGATTGTAAACTGTGGATTCGGACAGCAATATGTCACAGCCATTTTCCTTCCCATGTGGGGTGCCACAGGACTCATCCCTCAGGCCGACTCATTGTAATGTTTATGTGGCACCCCTGGCAGGAGTGATAAGATCCTTTGTTTTTCAACTCACCTCATACACCGACGACACTCAAATAGTGTTGTCCCTGAGAGAGGGGGCTGAAAAGGAAACAGGGGCACGTTTCCACGATTGTATGGTCCCCATCTCCAGATGGATGTCCTCCAACTGTTTAAAACTAAACTCCAGTAAAACAGAGGTCATAAAATTTGGAAATAATCCACATGTGTGGACACCGGAACGGTGGCCGGATGATTTGGGAACCTGTCCCACACCCACAAACAAAGCTAAGAATCTGGGGGTGTTGGTGGGCAGTAAACTTACCCTGGGTGACCAAATAAGTATGGTGAGTTCGGCCTGCTTTTTGGGACTCAGAATCATAAGGAAAAACAAGTTTTTCCTTACTGAAAGAAGCTTAAAGACAGTGGTCACGGCCCTCATAATGTCACGCCTTGATTACTGTAATGGCCTATATCTGAATGCCGAAAAGCAACATATCAAAAGGCTTCAACTTGCTCAGAACACAGCGGTCAGACTGCTGTCAGGGACTCTGAAATTTGTTTCCATAAAGGAGGAACTTAAGCAACTCCACTGGTTCCAGGTCAAATAAAGAGAATGCTTTAAAGCACTTTGACTGTCTTTAAGGCTATCAACGGAGTAGGACCTGATTTCCTGAGGCGAAAACTTCAGTGGTACGTCCCAGCAAGAATGCTACACTCAGCAGGAGCAAAACAAGTTCTGGTACCCTCTTTTAAAAAAGTCAATTAAGGAGGCAGGAGCTTTATCACCTGCGCTTCAAAGGCTTGGAATGATCTCCCCTTCCATCTTAGGTACTCGGATCTCCTCTCCTTTAGGAAGGGGTTGAAAACAGGGCTCTTTACCCAGTAGCATTTACCTTCACGCTCCCCAGTAGGCGGTGCTTAGTGCCAGGACATCCCAGGGTAACAGTTCACTCTATAAGTGCGACTAACATAACATAACACCATGATGTGCATGGTGGCTCCGGATAGTGAAATTGAGTGCTGGCCGCCCTGTCCTGAATATAGCAGGGTGACCATCACAATGACATGATGGTATTATAGTTAACGGGCCATCCGTTCAAGGTTTCTAACGGTGGAGCAAGGTGGGGTCCTGCTGTCAGAAATCCAGTGCTCCCCCGACCTCTAAATGGGGGTTGAGGTAACCACCAGTGGAACAGAATGGCACAACTGCTATTTTATGGCGTATGCACCACTTCACAAAAATCCTAATCTGTAAAAAAAAGAATATATATGAACCTCATCTTCTAATCCACCTAACGCAATTGTAAGAACATTCTTTATCACCTGTCCCATGCTCATAATTGTTATCACAGGGTCCTTCACAGCACCTCTGTAGTGTTGGGTCACACGCCTTTCCATTGGAAAGGCATTTTTGGTTTTCTAAGCATAATGGCCCGACTCAAAGGTAAAAAGCTCTCTGCGCATCTGGGCTATAGCTGGCACTACTCCTTTACAGAGTGGGGTCCATGTTTGATGTGCTCGCTCCACAAAGTATTTTGTTATTCAAGAACAAACTCTCATAGAACAAAATAGCTATGACCCTGATGCACATGAATCCTTCTGGCTTCTAGTGAGATTCTGTGGTGTTGATTCAGATGCACTATCCATTGGAAAAGCACTTTTGGTTCTCTAATAACTTTAGGTCTGTTTGGCAAATCTTTACCAAATTGGCTAGTCCTGTCGTTCACCTATCTATGTTTAGACACATCAAAATGTATGCAGATCCATCCGAGAGCAGAAATGAAGGGAAAAATTAGAGTTTTTTATTTTAATACCCATGGGAATTTGCTGTCCACTACAACAACAAAAAGTGAAAGGATTTACACTAAGCTTAGCATGACAGAAGAACTTTACTAAGAAATTGTGCTTTTTGTAGTTTGGTGTAAGTCAGTTCAGTAGTTTTCGAGAAATTTGCATTTCAAAAAGTTGTTTAACGCGTTTTGAAGGGTTAATCTTTCTTTAGCTTGAAAACTGACTTCAGGAGCATGAAACTTGCAGGTTTGGTTAATTAAATCTGAACGCTTAAGGAGACATGACTGATTTGTAAGGAGCTTGTATTTATTGTTTCCTCCATCTTGAGTTGTTAGTTTTGCTAAACTTGTAAATTTTGATGCTGGAAATGTTTTTCCGGAGAATCCGGAGGCAATGTTTGCATTGTAGCAGCAAAGAGGAAAAGAAGGTTATCCTCAGATGGGTGGATATTACCTTTTGCTTTGAGAGAAATATTTTACAGAGTATGCAAGGTCCTGCAAATTTGTGAATTCAGGCAAACACTTTAACCATGCCAATGAGGTGGTTAAGGTGCAGGTTCCACTGACAGGCCTTTTTTTAACTGCTATAACTTTGATGCCCTTTGGTGACGCAGGTGGACATTTGGCACACATTTAGTATATAAGCTTACTCTTGGCCTGACAACTTTTGTTCATATCCATCAAGCTAAGCTCATGGACCACTGCCTACTCTTAAAAAATGAAACTATAGCATTTCATTTTTCTTGTTTAAACACATTCCCCCAAAAATGTTGCTTTATTTAACAGCAAATAAAGACAAGCTGGTGTGCTGTCCCCAACAGGCCACCATCCCTGGGTTTTTAGCAATTCCCAATGGGTTGCAAATTGCGGCTTACCTCATGAATATTGATGAGTTTGAACATTTGAAACCACATTGGGAATCACTAAATGTGTCTGAGACACTTTAGTACATCAAATTTCGTGAATTCCTAATTGCTAGCTGCAAAAAGTAGCAATTAGGAACTTGCAAAATGAATTGGCCGCACGTGTGGCCCTAATGGGTCAAGTCACAAAAACATTAGTGAGTATGCAAAGTAGTGCAACAGATGTACTCTTATGTACTTTTGTGAACCACAGCTGAAATGTACAACTCCCCTTTGATAAAAGTAAAAAGATAGCACAGTTTGTCTTAGTGTAATTATTGTATATAAATATTCTCCATATATTTCTCATTTTAGATGTTTTGAGGTCAATTAACAAAAGCATTTAAGAGTGTGCGATAGGCTCTTAAATGGTCTGGGGCAATTCACAATGACATGTAAAAGAGGGTGCAGAGTAGTAATATCGACGTAGAAATATCGTCTGACATTAATATCTCCGCAGAAATATCGAGTGGAACAAATATCGACAACAAAAATATAGTTTGACCAGAATATCGACTGACAGGTAAGTAATATCGATAACAAAAATATAGTTGTAATAAATATCGTTTACAAAAATATAGTTCACAAAAATATCGATTTATTTATAATGTTATGTATTTTAGTGTTTTAAATGAGAATTGTTTGTTATTTTATTATATGTTTTGGAATTGTATTAGTTATTAATGTTTTTTATGTTTAATTTTGTGTTATTACTTCCGTAGCGGGTTGTGGGTTTATAGGGGAATAGGGTGGGAAGTAATTTATTTATATATAATTAATTGATTAATTAATGTGTTAATTAATTAATAATAGTTTAATAATTAGTTGTTAAATAATTTCAATTAGTCAATTAATAATTAATTATGTTAATTGTTTAATTAATTTTAGGTGTGTGTTAGGGAGTTGATACGTGTAAATGGTGTGAAGGGTGGTAATTAATTATTTTATTATTGATTAATTAATAAATAATTTTTAAATTAATTACCATTAATTAATTAGTAATTATTAATTGTAAATGTGTAATTAATTTTAGGTGTGCGTTATGGTGTTTTTAAGTGTATATGGTGTGAAAGCTGGTAATTAATTAATTAATTAATTAATTTAAAGAATCATTATTTTCATTAATTAATTAGTAAATATTAAATGTAATTGTGTAATTAATTTTAGGTGTGTGTGGTGGATATTATAGTTTTAAAAATTGTGTAATTAATTATTTTTATTATCTTTGTTAATAATAATATATTTAAATGTATATATTAATTATGTTTATATTGGAAATTAAATTTTAAAAAAATGTAATAGTTATTTTTTTTATTGTTTTGAGTTCCAGCGCTTTCCTTACTATTGTACTCACTGGAGTGGGAATAGTCATTTTTACCCCTACGCTATCCAACGCTTTCCCTACTGTTGCACTCTCTGGAGTGGGAATAGTAATTTTTACCCCTACGTTATCCAGCGCTTTCCCTACTGTTGCACTGTCTGGAGTCGGAATAGTAATTTTTACCCCTACGCTATCCAGCGCTTTCCCTACTGTTGCACCCTTTGGAGTGGGAATAGTAATTTCTACCCCTACGCTATCCAACGGTTTCCCTACATTTGCACCCTCTGGAGTGGGAATAGTAATTTTTACCCCTACGCTATCCAATGCTTTCCCTACTGTTGCACTCTTTGGAGTGGGAATAGTAATTTTTACCCCTACTCTATCCAACGTTTTCCCTACTGTTGCACTCCCTGGAGTGGGAATAGTAATTTTTACTTCTACGCTATCCAACGCTTTCCCTACTGTTGCACTCACTGGAGTGGGAATAGTAATTTTTACACCTACGCTATCCAACGTTTTCCCTACTGTTGCACTCTCTGGAGTGGGAATAGTAATTTTTACTCCTACGCTATCCAACGCTTTCCCTACTGTTGCACTCACTGGAGTGGGAATAGTAATTTTTACACCTACGCTATCCAACGTTTTCCCTACTGTTGCACTCTCTGGAGTGGGAATAGTAATTTTTACTCCTACGCTATCCAACGCTTTCCCTACTGTTGCACTTACTGGAGTGGGAATAGTAATTTTTACCCCTTCGCTATCAAATGTTTTCACTACTAATGTTTGTATTTTGTTATTAAATGTATGTATTATTATTTTTTAATACTTTAATGTGTTAATTAAATATAGAATATTATTTTTTATTCAAAATGTTTTATATATGTGTTTATTTTTTTATATAATTATTAAAGTTTATAAATTAAATAAAGATAATAATAAAATGTAATTAAGAAAATGTATGTATATGTACACATTTATTGTGTTTATATTAATTAAATTAAGTTTATTTGTTATAATTAGTTAAAATATAAATGTAATTTAATTTATTTTGTTAATAATATTAATATTATTTAATTATTTAATTTAAGTTATATTATTTTTTAAAGTCGATATTTTTTACATCTATATTTTTTACATCTATATTTTTGAGTCGCTATTGTTGTACTTACCTGTTTAAGTATAGGGTTTCGATATTTTTGTAGTCGATATTTTTACATCTATATTTTTGTTAACTATATTTTTGTTATCGATATTTAAACATGGAACCGTAAACGAGTACTACACGAGTAATCTTTCATGTACTCTTAGATGTCTTTATAAATCCGCCAAATGGTGTGTAAGACTACTAAGGTGTACGGGTTCAGCCACTTTTAGGTGTACTCCGGCACGTCATCTGGTACACAAGTATACTGTTTTTTTTTAAAAGTATAAACAGTTTTATTAATACACAAGGAAAGTGTGATTTGTAGAAAAACTGCATAAGGTGTGCATGTCAGCTCTGGCCGTTTGTTTGCTGGCTTTTCAATTTGGTTTCCTTCCTCCCCAAGCCCCTACTCCCTCCACTTCATGGATACTTTAAGGTGATTCCTGCAGTTGTTTCACTAAATTAAAAAAAACGCTACATCACCAGTGCTGGGGCCAAATGCTGTGGAAACCTGCTCCCCATCTCCAGGAGCGGCCTGGGGCAGAAAATCGGACTGGAAACCAAAATAAAAGTGGCAGCCATTAGCGAATCCAATGTCTGAAAAAAGTGGCTCATGTTTGCAATTTACATCAGGTTTGAACTTTTAAAGACACGCTGTATAAGTGTTTTGCACGTTATGAAAGACTGAGTGATTTTGTGTTTGCTACAGGTAATGTTTGTTTTTATATAATGAAAGCCCCACACCGCGCCCCCACCTCCCTCAAAAAATAATAATAATAACAGCCAGTCCGCCCTGTCAGACCAGGCCTTCGGGGACTGCCTGGGTGCCCTGTATGCCACTCTGACCCTGCGGTCTCGCGCTCAGGTCCTCCGTCCCTCCACACCCACCTGTGGGTCCAGAGCCCCCCTCCTCACTGGCCGTGGCGCGGTTTCATGTCCTGCACCCTCCGCCTTCTGTCCCGGCAGCTGCTCACCAGCAGATTAAGATGTATGCGAGGAGGGACCCGGGGTAGTTAATCGAGCAGTTCTGGGTGGGAAACCTCTCAAACACAATGCGCGTCTAATGTGCCCCGCGTGCACACTGCAATATTCAAAACAAAGGGCGGTGAGGCCGCTCACACCCGCCATCCCCTGATAAGCGGAAATCTATCGGTGGGGGAGGGGCGGGGAGTTAGCCCGAACTCCAGTTACCTCAGTGGGTTATTGTAAAAGCTGCAAAATCGACCACATAATGTGGGCAGTTAAAGTCCAGCTAGGGGTGACACAGCCTTTCATTCTTTCAAAGGTGATAAAATGAGGACCACAAAGTTGTGCTTTATCCTATCAAGGGGCATATTATCAACGGCAGCGATAATTATCGCTGGCCGTTCTCAGCGTGAGAATTGGTATCGCCGGCTATCACTGATAATTATCGCCATGCTAGCGCTGTATTAACAACGCATAGCGCAATGGTGATAATTATTCCAGCTATAGCTTGTTTTCCATGGAACATCGCTTTTTCCAGCGATGTTCCATGGAAAATGGAGATAACCTTGCTGATACGACCCTGTGGTCATATCAGCATAATCCACCTCCAATATAAAGAATAGGTAAGTCATCATTTTTGCAGACTTTAGTTTTTGGCGAAAACAGTGGTTTTCGCCAAAAACGTACGTCTGCAAAAATGCCTGTGCCTCCATGTAAATATCGCAATGTGCACATCAGCGATATTAACAAGGTTGTTCTGCCCAGTAACAGGGCTGGACTGGGAACGAAAACCGGCCCTGGCAAAGTGCTCGGCCGCCTTCCCACGGAGGGGGGGGGGGTGTTGGGGGTGCAACCGAGCTCTTTGCCGGGGCCGGTTTTCAGCTGATTTTGTTACAGGGCCGATTTTGCAGCTATGCTGCAAAAACGGTCCTGTAACAAAAACGGCCCCCTGGGGCCCAAAACCGCCCCCCACCCTTGCGACGCAGCGGGGGATTGCCCGGTGCCCGCAAAGGCCAGTCCGGCCCTGCCCAGTGACGCCCACTTTGCATCTCATAAGGAGGCGTCGGGTGAAATGGTGCTAACATGCGCTAATGCATGTTATCACCCTCTTGTTAATAGGGCGAAAACATTATATCCGCTTTTTTGGCTTATAAAGCAGGGTTCATTATGGCGCAGCGCAAAAAAGGTTTTTCAGGCAAACGCACTACGGTGCTTGTACCTTTCGCTACTTTTTTTAATGTTTCAGGTACAGTCTGCTAAAGGAACGTGCCTTTGATTATATGTTGACAAGAGATTTTGGGCCTGGTGAATTAATATCTGTAAATAAACCAGCATGTGGAAATTGCACACCGAATTGTGAACGGGCATGCAATTTGGGTTGCGACCAGTGCGCAAAGTGGCGAATCTTTCATGAGGCCGACCAATCAATCACCTGCCTAATGTATATTAATTAGTCAGTTCGCTATTGCGACCCCCTACGTATGGCTTTGAAGGCAGGGATGGTGGCCCGCAAGTGACAGCAGACCTCCCTGTCCATCTATTTGCATTTCAAAACGGGAGGCATTTGTTTGTAAGGGAGCCTGTGTTCACCAGAAGGGCAGATTGTGCGTAATTCCCAATGAGAAAGACATGGTGGGGAACCGCCTGCGCTGGTCTCACAGACATGATCACCAAAGGGGCTACTCCTTTGAAAATCTACTACCACCCCGGCATTGCAGTTAGCTACATTTTAATGGCGTGCAATTGCAGTCATTAACCATTGGTACATTTTATTGTGACTTGCAATTAGGTGATAATGCCCCTTTCACACTCCCTTTTAATTGCAATTCACAATGAGCCACAAAAGGCATTTTGTGAGTCAGAAAGGTTTTACATGTCTTTGACACATTGGCATTGCCATGTTTGCATTTTGCCGTAGCAAAGGTAGTGATTTTACTTTGCAACCTCAAAATATAATGATACACTGGAGCCTTTCCTCTGTACGTCACCTGGCGCTACTTTTTCCTGTCTGTCTCTCTTCCACAGCGGAGATAAACAGAACAGTGACCCCTTGTGGTTCGGTTTTGAACAGCGATGGCCCAGGGTGGCTGTGGGAAGGGGAGGCTTCCTTCCCGCCTCTGCCTTTGGCAAGTCCTGTATTATTGGCCACTCTGCTCGCCTACGCCTGCTACCGAACAACTCGTTTATGCATCCTTTGTCCAGCTATTGGCAGCCGTCAGAAAAAGTCGAAAAGAGCAACAGGTGGCGATAACGCTGCTGTACATTTCCAGCCTCCAGGAAGGCCTGGGGTTGCTGTGGGGTACTGGGATTGTTCTGTAAAGACAGCCACATTCTCCCCTCCATCACAGAGACGGGTTTGTTTCCTAGTCAAAGGGCTCCCTGGATGTTTTGGGCTTGTCTCCTACCTTGCTTCCGTTGCCTTTCTTTCAATTCAATCGGACACTTTCTGATGCTGGATGGAGCTTTCTTTCTATACACATCTCTGCCCACCTCTCGTCTACAGACGCGTCCCCTTCTGAGCATATATATGTTAACTCCATTTTGATTTGACGAGTAGGTTGTTGACTGTTTTATGGCGTGAGTCGAGGCGACGGTCCCTTAGTAACCCGGGATTAACTGATCTGTACCCGGCGGTTATCGAAAGAAAACAGGCTTCCTTTACAGCCAATAAAAGCACATAATTGCCTTCGGCTGCATTCTCTAGATTGTGCTTTAGCTTTTTTTGTATTTTTTTCCTGCTTCCCAATTTTTTTTCTGGCTACCAGAGACTTATAAATCCAGCTCCCATATGTTTATTCATGTTTAGTCATCCCTTCTGCTTTAAATAAACACGATGAGTTTTTGATGTGCACATATGGAGATCTCAATGTCCAGTTGTCTTACGTTGAAAGTACCCGCCACATTTGGGCAGATACACCAAATGTAATGAAACTTGAAAAGTACAAATCAGTGTCAATACACTGTTATTCATGGCATCAAGGCCCACATTTAGTAAACATAAGACTCCAAACGACACAAAAGAAAAAATCATCAATGTAATTTCCATTTTGAAGGCCCCATTCTCAGTGCCAAATTGTGTTGCATTGCGCGAGCAACTGCGCAAACATTAATAAATAAGGTCCTACGTTGGCCAAATGGGAACACATAAGCTTTGAGCAAAATCTGATCTCATAATCCATGGCACAGAAAACAAGCAAAGTACTAGCAATGAGGACTGCAGAGGCACAATCACTGTCTCATCTCTTGCTAGAGGAGGCCTGGTGTGCTGGAGGCGAAACTCCAAAGAACCAAGAAATCACACTGAGCGCGTCACATAAATTGACATGTCCCATCATTGCCAACACAGCTGCCGCCATCTGTCATGGCTGCTGTTTGGGGAACTGAAAAAGGCAGGCCTTCCTTGATCTTGTTAGTGTGCCAGCACACAGAGCAATTAGTTGCACAAGTTATTTACTCATCACTGTGCACACCAGGGCCTCATCTACTCTTGACAATATGTTGAAAAGATGATCTAAAGCAGTGTTTCCCAAACTGTGCTGATCTGTGCTGGGTCGTAAAAGTCCAACCAATGCATAAAGATGCCTTTAAATTCTGTATTTATCTAATCACATTAGCTGCGCTTCAAAGTCAGCGGTCAAATGTCAGGCTACTTCTTCTGACACATTTCTGCTTATGTTTTTTAACATGGGGATTAGTGTGTACAAAATCCTCTCACTTTGCAGTTAGATAAAGATCACTAAAGTGAATTATGTGAAAATCTTGCTGGGGTAAAAATGTGTGTCATTTTTCGTAACACACAACAACATTTAAATACCCGTAAATTAACTGCACACATTCAGCAGCTAGAAAAGCAAAAATGAAAAACATTTTTTTTAAAATTCTGAAGTGTGATGAAAATAACGATTAATATGATCAAATCAAGTCAAGATATTTTACTCGGCGATGCACACATTAAAAATATCAACTGAAACTCGATTTTCACACATTATCATCTGTATGCAATATAATCATATCAGAAAGATGCAGTTCTGCACAAATGTATTGGACATTTCAATGGAAAATGTGGTATCTCTAAATAACAGAGTGCTACCACACAATGGCTTAGTTACATAAAAAAGTGCCTGCTTCATTTGCATTAAAGATAGGTGGGTCATGTAAGACTGTTCTTCTAAAAATTGGGTTGTGGTTCTAAAACGTTTGGAAGCCACTTATCTGGAGGTTATGCTACTGACTATAGAATATGTAGGTTTGATACTTAATTTCAGCTTTCTCGCTTGACCTTAGAGTTTGTCCCATTAGAAATCACTGGCCCTTGCCTTATAAAACTAGGCCTGAACTAGAATTTGGCGGATTGGTTACTTCATCACAAACGTGATGATATCCCATCCACCTTACCACAAGTACATTTTAACCTGTGATTCTTGCAATAAGGTGGACAGAATATCTGTCATGTTTCTGACAGTCACCCATCCCAATCCCTAAATCAAGAGTAGATTAGAGTACTACACAAATCTAGCCTTTGGCCTTTTTACAGCTTGGCATGGATAGCACTGTGCTAAACCTATGCTTAAAAACTTTGCTGTAGAAATGGCAAAATACCTTGTCCCTTTATTGCAGCGTGGATGGCACTCTGCTAATCCTACACTTAAAGACTTTGATAGAGAAGCAGACATTTGAGGTGATCAAATTTAGTGTCGCTGGTGTTGAGAGTGCTCTATACTGGAACTGCTTTCCACCTAAACTTGAGAACTACCCTGCTTTCTCAGCTTCTTTATTGCATAATTTATGCATCACTCTATGCCTGAAAGGGTTTTGTTTTGACTTATACTGGGTGCTCCCTTGTGTCTGGACACAGCTATACCTCTCTGAAAAGCTCTGAGAGCGAAACACGTGTCAGGGGTTGCTTTTATTAATTTCAGGTTGGCTTGGATGGTATTTTGTCAATCCAAAGCTGTAATACTGTGTCTAGAGTGGTAAAAAGCTTTGCCCATTTTACAGCTCGACATGGATAGGACTGTGCTAATCCTATGCTTAAAAACTTTGCTGTAAAAATGGCAAAATATTTTGTCCCTTTCTATCTCTGCATGGATTGCACTGTGCTAATCCTACACTTAAAGACCTTGATAGAAAAGCAGACATTTGAGGTGAGCAAATTTGCAGTGTTGCTGGCGTTGAGAGTGCTCTAGACTGGAGCTGCTTTCCACCTCAACTTGAGAAACACCAAGTGTTCTCTGCTTAATTTTCTGCATAATTTATGCATCACTCTATGCCTGAAAGGGTTTTATTTTGACTTGTAAAGGGTGCTCCCTTGTGTCTGGACAAAGTTAAACCTCTCTGAAGAGCTCTAATGAGAACGAAACATGCGTCAGGGGTACTTTTATTAAATTCAGGTTGGCTTGGATGGTATTTTACCAATCCAAAGCTGTAAGACTGTGCCTGGAGTGGTAAAAGGCGTTGACACTGTGCTAATCCTATGCTTAAAAACTTTGCTGTAGGAATGGCAAAATACTTTGTCCCTTTCTTTCTCGGTGTGGATGGCACTGTGCTAATCCTACACTTGAAGACTTTGATAGAAAAGCAGACATTTGAGGTGAGCAAATTTAGAGTGGCACTGGTGCTGAGAGTGCTTTATACTGGAGCTGCTGTCCACCTAGACTTGAGAACTACCCTTCTCTGCTTCTTTTTTTGCATAATTTATGCATCACTCTATGCCTGAAAGGGTTTTGGTTTGACTTATACTGGGTGATCCGTTGTGTCTGGACAAAGCTATACCACTCTGAAGAGCTCTAATGAGAGTGAAACACGTGCCAGGTGTTGTTTTTATTCATTTCAGGTTGGCTTGGATGGTATTTTACCAATCCAGAGCTATAATACTGTGCCTGGAGTGGTAAAAGGCTTTTGCCATTTTACATCTCAGCATGGATATCACAGTGCTAATCCTATGCCTAAAGACTTTGATGTCGTATGGGTGTATTTAAAAAAAAATCAGTTTCTGGTCCACGGAACCATTACAAAATTATACTGAGGGTCGTGCTAAGCTCTGTGGTGAATCTGCGGAATGGGTGAAAACAAAATTTGAATCAATCTTTGCCCATGAGGGTTTCCTCATGGATGCCACCATGTGTCCTATGGGAAACCATTAAAGAAATGGGGTAACCCAAAAGGTTCTGGACCTGGGTATCATACGTTATAAGAAAACAATGGTCCAAGACCCCTATGGTTTCTAGAACTAAATTAATCAGCACAAAATCATCAATTAAACATTTATGGAGCATCAACCTTAGTCTGCTCTATACATTCATGTAAACATTCAGTATAAACATAAGGGCAAAAAATAATAATAAGCGACAGTACTATCTAGATAATGGTTTTAATCAATTACCTTCTGGTCAAACTTCATCACAATATTTATACTTGTAATACATTACAGATACCAAAAAGGTTGCCCCAAATGGAGCGTGCAAAAAAGCAAACAAGTGCAAGAAAGTAGTAAGTGTTTGAAGAAACAGAAAAATGATAAAAGTGATAGCAAAAAACCAACAATTCAAAGGTACTTTTGAGCACACAGGCGAATCTACAAGTCATCCAACCTATGTAAACCTGACCACTAAGAATTATGAAAAACTCCTTATTGTCACTATTTTTTACAATGAATAAATCATAGATTGTGCACATCTATGCAGTGAACATAAGGGTCCAGGTATTTACAAAACAGCGTCGACGTTTCGACTCGTCTTGTGGCCTCCCGGTTAATTATGCCTGGGCCATGCGAGTCTTCATCAGGACAATGGATGGGACAACCAAGGGTATAACAGGTGACCCTATAAAAGAGGAGTAGGTACACCTTTAGACTGTCATCAAACATAAATATTTCCGAATTTTGCCCTATTCACTCAATAATTGCTTACCCAGTGGGTGCAAGTGGTGAATATTTCCACGTGAGGACCAGACTCTCTCAGTCCTACGAAAACGAGAATGAACAGTGGGATTTCAGTGATATGCCAAACGAGGGCAACTGTTCAAAAAAAAATTGATCGTATATCCAATATAAATAGTGCAGCCGTTTTGATCGTAATTGAATTATTTGATCTCCCATAGTATAAATCGACGAGACTGTAAAGAAGGGAAATAAGAGTTTTTCGGTTGTGGGAACATTTCCTCCGGTCGGAGAGGTGGACATTGTCTACACCTACGATCAGGTATTGTAGTGTTTTGGCCCAATTAGGTAGCACAAATTGGTGTCTGTGATGTTATGGGCATTACAATCCGTTACCAATTTTTCAGATACGGCTTGAACTAACATGAAGATTGAGGCTTACCAATCCTTTAATGATTACCAGGTACATATGATTATACCATAGTATCATTTACACTGAACAGTTGCCCTCGTTTGGCATATCAAGTTTGACCAGAAGATAATTGATTAAAACCATTATCTAGATAGTACTGTCGCTTATTATTATTTTTTGCCCTTATGTTTATACTGAATGTTTACATGAATGTATAGAGCAGACTAAGGTTGATGCTCCATAAATGTTTAATTGATGATTTTGTGCTGATTAATTTAGTTCTAGAAACCATAGAGGTCTTGGACCATTGTTTTCTTATAACATGTGTCCTATGGGGCCAGGATACCTATATTCTGACCCCTTATGTGTTTTCACACATTATTTTTCCCTCCACCGGTCCAAGCAGCAAAATAAATGGCAGCCACAACTTTCCTGTCTGGTTGCAGCTAGTCAATCAGGGCATTTCTATTTGCTCAGATCCGCATCTCTAGATATCTAAACATGTTTTCCTTTAATAACTTCAAAACTCCTGAACAGATTTACACCAAATTACAAAAAGGGCACTTTCTAGACCAAGATGTATCTTTCCGTCAAATTTGGTGTAATTCCATCCAGCGGTTCAGGCTGTAGCTATGTGTAAAAATTGCAAAATCCCCATATATATTGCAGGGGGGAAAAAGTGTTTTGGGACTGGCCTTTTTCTCGGCTCCCAGGTGATGAACCACTCCGAAACTTTCCTGACAGCAGCTGAACTAACTTGTGTACTAGTTTTGAAAATTGCGTGACGATTTGTCAAACAGCGCCAAAGTTATTAGCAATAGAAAAAATGGGTTGCCTGTTGGAAAAGTTGATCATAAGTATAACTACCCACTGGCTACCACCAGTAGGTAATAAAATGTGAAAATATATATATATTACAATGTAACTACTTTAGGTACCACTTCATGTATCCTCTGAATCTGGCGCAAAAAGGAATAAAGCGACACAGCTCCACCAATTTAGCAATCCTTTATAAGGTATGATTCAAACAGTGCAGGATAAAACAGACCAACATGTTTTTTCCATAGCCTTCAACAGGATCATATTGTTCATGAGTCTAGAATGTCCTTTTTAAAGGGACCACCCCATCCCAGATAACTTGCAAATTTAAAACAACTGGGCCGCTGCCTTTGGTATTGTTCATTTTGGCAAAACTCATCCACCATTATACTGCCTCACATGCAGTTTATGTCAGATATAATTATTTGTGCAAGCAATACATTTCATCCATGGATGTTACTTCACCACAACATGCCCACCCCCATTTCATGCACATGGAAAGAAATATCGGCTCGTATAGTCGTGATGCATGCATAAGTATTCGAGTCAAGGACCTCCCCTGTGTCATCATTTCTCTACCTCTAGGAGATCATAGATCAATTTTGTCAACACAGGAGTAAAGTATGTCTATGCATCACAGTCCATTAAAGTATAGAGCATTTTAGTGCAAAAGAACACAGTGATTGCATCTATCTATCTATCTGTCTATCTATCTATCTATCTATCTATCTATCTATCTATCTATCTATCTATCTATCTATCTATCTATCTATCTATCTATCTATCTATCTATCTATCTGGTATGTAACCTTTACAACGAAACTTTTACAACGACCTACCATTACAACGCAACTTTTACAACGCAAACTATTACAACGCATTGCTCTGGGGGGCGCTCTAGGATAGGGAATAGGTTAATTTACTATCCAATAACCTTCCCTACTATCCACGGGGACTGGAGTTGGAATAGTAAATTAAACTATTCACTATCCAGCACCCCAAAGCGCTATGCGTTGTAATGGTATGCGTGGTAAAAACCGCGTTGTAAAGGTAGGTGTTGTAAAAGTATGCGTTGTAACGTCATACATCTATCTATCTATCTATCTATCTATCTATCTATCTATCTATCTATCTATCTATCTATCTATCTATCTATCTATCTATCTCTCTATCTCTCTCTCTCTCTCTCTCTCTCTCTCTCTCTCTCTCTCTCTCTCTCTATATATATATATATATATATATATATATATATCAATTCCAAAGTGGCCCACTTTCAGGCTCCCGGGCGCTCTAGGGCGGTGCGTCTGAAGTACGGCAGAGCCTTGCTGTGTTGCAAATTTTTCGATTTCCCAAAGGGCGGTCCTCGCGCGCTCTTGGATGCTCAATAAGCAAAGTCCACACACTCCGTGCAGTTTAGGTTATTTTATTCCAAAACAGCCCAGCCAGCAGCACACAACTCGACGCGTTTCGGTCTCACAGAGACCTTGCTCACGAGACTGCTTAGCAGTCTCGTGAGCAAGGTCTCTGTGAGACCGAAACTCGTCCAGTTAGCAGTCTCGTGAACAAGGTCTCTGTGAGACCGAAACTCGTCGAGTTGTGCTGCTGGCTGGGCTGCATCCGAGAGAGCGCGAGGAATGCCCTTTGGGAAATCGAAATTATATATATATATATGCCGAATAATTCGTTTCTCCGCTCCTGCAATCCCCCCGTGCCCGGGACTTCACAGGAATATAGCTATACTTTATTTATAGGGGTTGCCTCCTAAAAGAAATGAAAGGAATAACATAAAAGAGACTTAGGGGCCCATTAGGATGGCGGGCGGATCGCCCCCGCCAGGCCGGCGGTAGCCACCGCCGGCTTGCCAGGGGTGATCCGCCCGCCATCCGTGACGGAATGACCCCCGTCATATTAGTATGGCTGGGGGTCCGCGGCGGACGTAAAGACCGCCCGCCGCTTTTCCGCCCGGTCGCCTTGCAACCGGGGCGGAAAAGGGTTTATATGGTGGCGGAGTCTATCAGACACCTCCAGCCATATTACAATGGGCATTCCTGAATACCTTTCCATGGCGGCAATGCCGCCACGGAAAGGCATGCGGAGTCTACCTGCGGGGGCCCGTTGCGAGCCCCCAGGGACTCCGGGGGGTGAGGGGGGTGGATATGGGGGGTACCTATGGTACCCCCCAGCAGTTCCATTCACAACATGGCAGGCACCGCGCGGTGCCTGCCATGCTATGCATGGAAGCGCACAGCATGCCTTCCTGGCATTGTGGTGGGCGGTGCTGAGTGCACCGCCCGCCACAATGTTAGGAATGCTGGATGCGCCCGCCACTGTGGCTGGTGCATCCTAATGCCAGGCACGGGACCCCGCCCTTATGTATGGCAGGCGGTCCCGATCCACGATGGGATGACGGACGGACATTGTCCGCCCGTAATCCTAATGGGCCCCTTAGTGTACATAATTAAGAGGTTGCATGGGAGACAATTACGGTCGCTTTTAATTTTTGAGTGCTCGTTTTTCCTCTTGTTTTTTCTAAAATGGTAAAATAAGTAAGCAATTCTTCGAAACACGTTGGTCCAATCTTGTACACGGAATTAACTGTGTGCATTTGCCATGATAGAAGATTAATAAAAAATTTTTTTTTAAAACTGACCTCAAAAACAGTGAAGTTGCAATTTGTTGACAGGATGCCGCCAGGCTCGATGTTCGGGAGAAGGACACCAAAGGGAGATGTATATATATATATATATATATATATATATATATATATATATATATATATATATATATATATATATATATATATATATATATATACACACACACACACACACATATATATATATATACATATATTTATATATATATATATTCACTGGAAAAAACCATAGGTTATAGACCATATATAGTTAGGAATTAGCATTTACAAAACCTTGAAAATTCACTGAAAAAACCATAGGTTATAGACCATATATCGTTAGGAATTAGCATTTACAAAACCTTATTTTACTCACACAAAACCATTGAAATTCCATATATAGTTAGTTGCACTAACTATATATCGCGCACCCGCAATCCACTGCTGATGATGTCACATATTACATCATTCATGACATGGTCAGTGACATCACTGATGACATCACTGATGACATCTCAAATGACATCACTGATGACATCACTGACAACATCTCAAACAAATAACATCACTGATGACATCACTGATGACATCTCAAATGACATCACTGATGACATCACTGATGACATCACTGATGACATCTCAAATGACATCACTGATGACATCACTGATGACATCACTGATTACATCTCAAATGACATCACTGATGACATCACTGATGACATCTCATTTGACATTACTGATCACATCACTGATGACATCATTCATGTGATAATACGATGAACCTCTTCAGACTCTAATATAACCTTAGATACACTCAGTGTAAACAGACACTCACAGACTGTCACTCATCCATGGAGTTACTCACACACCTAGTCAGTCATGCAAAGAATCAATCACACCTCCATTTCCTCAACTATACAGTTATACACACCTTACTTATTCAAACATATACTAACACATATGTAATCTCTTATACAATCCCTGATACAAGTTCACAATGATCCATACAGCCACTCACACATTCACTGGCTCTTATGCACAGTTATTTATATATGTCAACTCTCACATGTACTGTGTTTTACATATGTACTTACTTTGACATGTAGCACTGAGATATCCATTCACTCACCAATACACTCATGCACACAGTCAACCGCCCATACAGCTGTTTCCACATGCACTTTTGAACCCATACATCTAGTGAATCAACTGCTCACACATCTATGAACAGAGTCATACACCTCCCAGCCACCCACACACACACTCAGTCTCCCATACAAATAGTTGGGCAACCAATCAATAACCCATATAGTTACTCATATAGCTACTGATCAACACATGCAGCAGTTTACAGAACAACAGACATAATGATGCACAAATTAAGACAGTTTAGTCACTAACCCATGCAATCAGTGAGACACATTTAATCACTCACTCATACAGTCAGTCATGCACCTACTAAATCCTTCATCCAGACACTTATACATCCACACATTCTTCAATATGTAAGACATATTTTAACTTCACAGAAACATACAGTCACTGGATGTTGTCATCAGTGATGTCATCAGTGATGTCATTTGAGATGTCATCAGTGATGTCATCAGTGATGTCACTGACCATGTCATGAATGATGTAATATGTGACATCATCAGCAGTGGATTGCGGGTGCGCGATATATAGTTAGTGCAACTAACTATATATGGAATTTCAATGGTTTTGTGTGAGTAAAATAAGGTTTTGTAAATGCTAATTCCTAACGATATATGGTCTATAACCTATGGTTTTTTCAGTGAATTTTAATGGTTTTTTAATAGCAAATATCATAAGCTGTCGAATGTCAAGTACGTGGTAAGTAAAAACATTTTCGTGTTTATGCACACTGATCTGCTTTGAATGCTGCCCCCCACCCCTCATTTCTATTAGGAGTACTCTCTCTTTGCAGATAGTGAAGGGTAGTTAACGCAGGCCTTTGCCCACGTTGTAATCCGTCGTGCCTGCTTCTCTCTCCATTTGATTGATTGTTCTCTTTGGTTCATTCTCTATTTACAAACAAGCACAGAGTCGCAATACTCTGTTTAGTCTTTGCAGATAGCGAAAAATCGTGTAAAAAAACAAAAGGAATCGAGCAAAATCAGTAGGCCACTAATGGGATCTCTTTTTGACCTCGCTAAAATAGAAACATTAAGAACAACCTGTTGAAAATAGCAATGTGTATGTACATAAGCGGCGTCCATTTGTGTTCACAGTACCCCTTGTTGATTGTTTGAATCGAGCATTGAATTGTTCGAAGTTGGTTCTCTTAAGGATCTTCTCTTCCTGCAAACGAGGAAGAATAGGAATATTCTCTCTCCCTTTGCAGATAGTGAAGGGTAGGTAACGCAAACCTTTAACACGTCGTGCCTATTTCGTTCCTCATTGATTGATTGTTTGCCCAAACATTGACTGTTTGGGAATTGGTTCTTTTTGGAGGTATTCCCTGTTTGCAAATATACGTAGGAAAATCTTTGCAAGTAGTGAAAGGGTAGGTAATGCGGACCTTTCTCCCCCGTTGTAATCTGTCATGCCTATCTACTCCCCACTGATTGATGCACCTGTTTCACCCGGACCATTTACTAGAGATACGTCATCTGGCCCGACCAGAGAGCACCCCTAGTGAAAAGGACATATGCAATAATAACGAAGTGATCACTGTATCCTGTTAACAGAAACTTTAGCATGAAACAACCTGGAAAGAAAAGAATAGGAAAACGAAAATCAGTAGGCCACTGATGAACTTTTTATTAAATAACAAACAAAGAAACGATAACAATACGTAATGATAAAACCTATTATTGTCCTAGAAACAAGAAACGTTAGAAGTAAGCCTGTAATAAGAAACCTGAAAACATCGCCCCTCACTGCCCCAAAACCTGTCTGTCCCACCGGCTGCCACGGCCAAATAACGGCAAACTGGGAAAGATAGAAGTCAGCAGACATCCGCCCCATTCTAGAAACTTCCAAAGGGCAACAGGTTTTCGGCTACGCCCAGCCGGAAGCAACACATATAAGACGGGTCCTGCTGCCACGCCTCGGCCAGGAGATCATCACGTAGGGTGTAGCCGGAGGAGAGGCCGAGGCCAGCGGGACCCGGCCAGGGGGATTGACAACGCTGGAGAGTTGCAGGGGGGGGAATGTCCGTGTCCTCGACCCTCCCCTCTCTCTCCCAGTCCGGCCGCGGTGGCCCTTGACAGTTGCAGGTAGTCCCGCCACATTCTCTACTGGTCCGGCCACCAACGGCCGGGGCCGATGGGATCCGGCTGCAGCCGATAAACCAAGGAACCCGTTCATGGGGCCAGAGCAAGGGGCGTCCGGCCGACATCCACCGGAAGCCCGGCCCGAAGACGGACGGGACATTTCTTCTTTCTTCAATAATGGCTTTGACAACACTGGGGGGGATGTCTTGCACATGCCTCCGACCCCCCCCCCCCCTCGTCCTCATCGCCTGGTCCGGCCATAACAAATCTCAAGCGAGACGCCGTGGGGTGCACTGGGAGGGAGAGACGGTGCGAACAGGCCTCTCCCGCCTCCCCGGTGGAGGCTTCCCACCTGCACCCTCAGCGCTCCAGGCGCCCGGAAAAGGGTTCTTCCACTGTGGCGATGCTGCAACGTCTCGCCCGGCAGGGTGGAGCCCGTCCGCTCATTTGACCCCGCGATCGCCAGTAGCTACCGAACTCTCAAAATGGCGGTCGACCTGGCAAGAGCGGGCCCAGCATAAAGAAATGGCCCGGTCACTGGTTGACTCCACCACCGTAGTCCTCCACGACCTTGAAGATTCTAGAGGAGCAGCGGGAGTCTCCGACCCCCGCAGACACCCCCGATGGGGAATGACTGCCATGATCGCCCGTGGAGTGACGAAACTGTATCCGCGGGACGTCGGCGCTCCCATGCTGGCGCCAGCCTCACTTTGAATGACTAGAATCCTGCAGACCTCAGTTCCGGTGAAAGCACACTGTGACCCGGTAGGAAAAATTGTTGCACCCCCTCCCCTTTTTGACTGATAGTTCAAACCACCGATCCTTTCCTTTGCCCTTTTACCAGAACTTTGGACTGCCTCCCCCTCTTTTACATTTTCTAGAGAAAACAAAACATTAACCACTACATTAGCATAGCAGTTGACACCAGAACTGTTTTCAAATTGAAAACCAACAACATCTTCAACAGAATCCTTTTTGTTTCTGCTGTGACCCTGGTACAGCACAGGCATTGTCCCCAGCAGTAATTCTGCAATGCCGGTAAGTATAGCTGTGGTGCCTACTGGACTCACTCACCCCCGCGGCGCCCCACGCCGTTATTTGCTGGGCGGCAACTTACTAGACATCACCTTCGTGACATCCAGATTTCAGCGCTTTCTGCTGCCTTGGAACTATTCGCACAACAGACTGCTACTGACAATCCACCCCCCGGGACGCCCCACGCCGGATACCCAAATCAGTGCGGCACCCAGGCAACATCTTCTGAATTTTCATAATTTGAAAGAACTAGTAACATGTCCTCATCAGGAATTTCCTCATGAAAAGTCTGCAATGATGATTCTTGTAACTCTATGGTCTCCAAACATTCGATAAATTCGCCATCAAGAGATTGATCAAAAAAATCATTCAAGTCATCTCCTCCTTGTGAGAATATTTCATTATTGGTGCTGTCAATTTCAATAAATGTATTGGATAATTCAAAAGAAATTGCCACGGTCTCTTCGTTGTTTAAATGTTTTTACTGTTTTTGTTTTGTTGTATATATTTATAAGTTATTAAAGTTTTATAATCCCACTACTTTTTTGGAGTGCTATATATTTTTAATGTGACACATAAATGTAAAAACTTTGATGTACAAAGAGTCATCCCTGGAATCTTCCGCTTCAGGCTCGGTCCCCTCCCCAATCACAATACAGGATGGTTTTCAGATAGTAGGAACACGTGTGGTGTGACGGATCTCATCGGGTGTGGGCCTTGATCTACTATAACTCCTTTGAAGAGGGGTGATTCTTTACAGCTGGGGCCATAAACTGCATCTGCAGGGCTAGCTGATAGCCTGGACAATCGGACACAGAGGAAGAGGAGTGTCAGAGGGTGCGGTAGTGAATAGGGCGAAAGGGAGGTGTCGGGCGGGCACAGAGTGTGATTCTCAGGGAAGAGCAGCGCAGATGGGGGAGGTTTATTGCCCATGCATAAGACAGAGAGCGGGGGTGACCAGTGCCTGGGGAAGATGCTTGCGAGGGTGGGGAGCCATGCTACGAATCGACAGCGTGCAGAGAGTGGGTCTGGTCAAGGCATCTAAAATGGCTGCCGTGCACGACAAAAGTGTGGCATTTCAAAAAAGGCAAGATGGCGCAAACAATGTTTTTCAACACTTCCTCATTTCCTTCGAATCGAACGTTAACAGACGTTGGTGCATATTACCAAAGTTAAGCGATATTTATCGCTAACGATGCTTACCAACGAATTTTTTACCGCTAAGCATCGTCAGAAATTATCGAAGATAAACCTTGCTATTATCAAGGTTTATCGCAAATGCGATAAAAAACGGCCGCAATGCATGAATATCGCTAAAAAGTCAGCGATATTCATGCATTACCGAGCTAATGCTCTTAGCCATGTTATCCACCTCCCATTGGATAACATGGCTAAGAACTGCTCAGGGCAGGTGTTAGTTTTTGGAGATATTTGCGCTTAGCGCGAATATCTCCAAAAGTTGGTAATAGGAGATAGATATCTTGCATGTTGTAATGCAAGTTATTGTGGTATATGGAACTCATACCATAATCTCTCAGGAAAGCAGAAACTGATCCTTTTGGTACCGCCTGAGAAGGCCTAGGGGGTGAGGGGTACTCTACTTTGCCCCTTTTCACGTTCCGAACTATTTTATTTTACTCTCTTCTGTAATTACACAAAATAGCAGCGATAAGATGCATCAGAGACACACAGTGAGAGAAAGGAGGCCGGAGATGAAGAAGAGATGTCAAATACACATTGGAGATAATATAGTGGGAGAAGGGAAGTAAATATGAGTAAACTTACCATGTAACATAAAAATGTTGCACTCTATACTATAAGTCTCATTTTATACTACAATCACTTCGCTACAACCTCATAAATTAAAAATAAAAATGAATAATGTCTCAAACAATTTTTGATTTCTAAATATAAATTTATTCTTCTGAATTTTCTAAATTTGAAAGAACTAGTAACATGTCCTCATCAGGAATTTCCTCTTCAATCATCTCATGTGGAATCTCCTCATTAAAAGTCTGCAATGATGATTCTTGTAACTCTATGGTCTCCAAACATTCGATAAATTCGCCATCAACAGATTGATCAAAAAAATCATTCAAGTCATCTCCTCCTTGTGACAATATTTCATTATTGGTGCTGTCAATTTCAATCAATGTAGTGGATAATTCAAAAGAAATTGCCACGGTCTCTTCATTGTGAGCCATTTTATTTTGAAATTGCTTGCTGTAAATTGCAGAAAAAAATAATCACTTTCATTTATCGTTTTTAGTAATACATAATATAAAACTAACTTTATCAAGTATTTAGTATAACAGAAGGACTGCAAATAAATAACAGAAAACATTTTTCAAATTATCTTCAAGTGTACAACATAGTTCCCCTTACAAATTAACAACTCACCTTTTTAAAAGTAGGAGAAGTGTTAGTACTGTGTAAATCAAACACCAGAAATTGACCACCAAAAATTCCTCACAAATGTACCTCAGACAGTAGTATCACAAAATGGCTGTGGTTTCCTCTCATTTGAGATATATACATAACCAATTAACTTTCATCACACACAAATACAAAACCAAAGTAACATTTTAATTGGTTCTAAATTTCAACACTTTCAAATGTGTTTTCCCCATGCAATTTTCCATAGGACATTTAGATACGTCTACAGCCTGAATGGCTGAACGGAATTACACCAAACTTGGCAAAATGGTACATCAAACCTAAGAGGTCAGGGAGGATCTACTATGCCCCCTTATGGTCATTTGCCCCTTCGCTTTGGCCTCCTCTTGTCTCTCGATCCTACCGAGAGACAAGATGGCGGCCGCTACGGACTGTTTGGAATGTTTACAGACGCCGGAGAACCAATCAGCTTCGCAAAGCTCCGTAACGCGAAAAGTACGCGAAGCGGAGCACTGTTACAGATATATATCTTTTTTTGAACGTTAATTTCTCAAAATCCACTGGAGCACATATATTGAGACCTAGCAAAGGCACATCGGACTACCAGTCCCTAATATTTTGCCAAGTTTCGTGCAAATCCATTCAGCCGTTCGATTATTATTATTATTTTTTTTTTTTTTTTGCCCCGCGGGGCCCTTTTAAAACCTCCACATCAAACCTAGGGGGTCAGCGAGGATCTACTATGCCCCCTTATGGTCATTTGCCCCTTCGCTTTGGCCTCCTCTTGTCTCTCGATCCTACCGAGAGACAAGATGGCGGCCGCTACGGACTGTTTGGAATGTTCACAGACGCCGGAGAACCAATCAGCTTCGCTTCACAAAGCTCCGTACCGCGAAAAGTCCGCGAACCGGAGCGCTGCCCGGTCCGCTGTTACAGATATATATCTTTTTTTGAACGTTAATTTCTCAAAATCCACTGAAGCACATATATTGAGACCTAGCAAAGGCACATCGGGCTACCAGTCCCTACAATTTTGCCAAGTTTTGTGGAAATCCATTCAGCCGTTCGGGCTAAAAGTGAGGCCAACCGCCCTATGGAAAACTCAATGTTAAAAACACGTTTTGGGACCCCCCTTTTTTCTCGGCCCCCCCTTGACGAACCCCACCCAAATTTCCAGGGGCTGCTCAGAAACAAAATGTTCCATTTTCCAGAAAATTTCAGCCAATTCCGTCCACAAACGCCAAAGTTATTAGACATAGAATTTTCAAAAATCCCATAGAGAAAATTGCCACGGTCTCTTCATTGTGAGCCATTTTATTTTGAAATTGCTTGCTGTAAATTGCAGAAAAAAATAATCACTTTCATTTATCGTTTTTAGTAATACATAATATAAAACTAACTTTATCAAGTATTTAGTATAACAGAAGGACTGCAAATAAATAACAGAAAACATTTTTCAAATTATCTTCAAGTGTACAACATAGTTCCCCTTACAAATTAACAACTCACCTTTTTAAAAGTAGGAGAAGTGTTAGTACTGTGTAAATCAAACACCAGAAATTGACCACCAAAAATTCCTCACAAATGTACCTCAGACAGTAGTATCACAAAATGGCTGTGGTTTCCTCTCATTTGAGATATATACATAACCAATTAACTTTCATCACACACAAATACAAAACCAAAGTAACATTTTAATTGGTTCTAAATTTCAACACTTTCAAATGTGTTTTCCCCATGCAATTTTCCATAGGACATTTAGATACGTCTACAGCCTGAATGGCTGAACGGAATTACACCAAACTTGGCAAAATGGTACATCAAACCTAAGAGGTCAGGGAGGATCTACTATGCCCCCTTATGGTCATTTGCCCCTTCGCTTTGGCCTCCTCTTGTCTCTCGATCCTACCGAGAGACAAGATGGCGGCCGCTACGGACTGTTTGGAATGTTTACAGACGCCGGAGAACCAATCAGCTTCGCAAAGCTCCGTAACGCGAAAAGTACGCGAAGCGGAGCGCTGTTGCAGATATATATCTTTTTTTGAACGTTAATTTCTCAAAATCCACTGGAGCACATATATTGAGACCTAGCAAAGGCACATCGGACTACCAGTCCCTAATATTTTGCCAAGTTTCGTGCAAATCCATTCAGCCGTTCGATTATTATTATTATTATTTTTTTTTGCCCCGCGGGGCCCTTTTAAAACCTCCACATCAAACCTAGGGGGTCAGCGAGGATCTACTATGCCCCCTTATGGTCATTTGCCCCTTTGCTTTGGCCTCCTCTTGTCTCTCGATCCTACCGAGAGACAAGATGGCGGCCGCTACGGACTGTTTGGAATGTTCACAGACGTCGGAAAACCAATCAGCTTCGCTTCACAAAGCTCCGTACCGCGAAAAGTCCGCGAACCGGAGCGCTGCCCGGTCCGCTGTTACAGATATATATCTTTTTTTGAACGTTCATTTCTCAAAATCCACTGAAGCACATATATTGAGACCTAGCAAAGGCACATCGGGCTACCAGTCCCTACAATTTTGCCAAGTTTTGTGGAAATCCATTCAGCCGTTCGGGCTAAAAGTGAGGCCAACCGCCCTATGGAAAACTCAATGTTAAAAACACGTTTTGGGACCCCCCTTTTTTCTCGGCCCCCCCTTGACGAACCCCCCCCAAATTTCCAGGGGCTGCTCAGAAACAAAATGTTCCATTTTCCAGAAAATTTCAGCCAATTCCGTCCACAAACGCCAAAGTTATTAGACATAGAATTTTCAAAAATCCCATAGAGAAAAAATCCTAACTATATATACCTACTGGCGACCGCCAGTAGGTAATATAAATATATATATATATATATATATATATATATATATATATATATATATATATGCAAACAAACTTCCTCGCAATGAGTAAAAATTAAAAACGCACTCGCAGGAAGTAAGTGTGTCCCCAGTTCTTCTTTATTTTATGAAATAAAGAAGAACTGGGGACACACTCACTTCCTGCAAGTTCGTTTTTCATTTTTCCTCATTGCGAGGAAGTTTGTTTGCATTTCCATTCGGCGAGGCTCTGCCGAGAATTACAGCACCGGAATCATAAGCGCCATGGGTCCGGAATTTCAAGTCTTCTCTGTGTGGATATATATATATATATATTGCTGCTCCTCGTTACGCCAAGTCATGCACTCAAACACGGGTGCTTGTTGCGAGGGGCGTGCCCCGCTATTATCACGGCTACTTTCCTTTTCGTCTTTACACAAAGAAAACAGCACTCACGGGAGTAGGATCAGCGTTTTTATTTTCGATCCTCCGAGCACTATGGTGCTCGGAGGATCGAAAATAAAAACGCTGATCCTACTCCAGTGAGTGCTGTTTTCTTTGTGTAAAGACGAAAAGGAAAGTAGCCGTGATATATATATATATATATATATATATATATCATGTAATCAAGGGCCGTTGGGGCTCGAAAAGCGTCATGGCGGAGGTGCGGGGACAAGCACAATAAAACTATGGCACCTTTATCTTATGGTTCCGCTGTCGTCTGTGGAATGGATGTCTGGCGACTGGTTGCTGCATATATATGAGTACTTTACGTGAATATAGGAATGCAAAATGGCTACACGTATATGCCGGCCTAGAATTACTGTGCAGGGTTGTTGGTCTAGATGACCATGGAAAGGGAAGAGGGTACTTACACATGACACTGCTTTAAAATGAGATCTAGACTCGAGGACTCTATGGTCCAGTTGAAGGCAAGGAGCCGAAACGCTTAGACCGTCCGTTTTTGATGCACTTTAATTTGCACATGGTGTGTAAATAAATTTGTGAAAAACCAACCTGTTGCTGTGCCGTGTCTTCATCTGCGGTAATCGTGGGAGGAAGAAACAAAGGAGAAATATATATATATATATATATATATACATATGTTTTTCCCACCTATAAACCTTAATAGGTGAAACATTACAGCTAAGGCTCTCCTACCTATCCTTGTGTCATTTCGAAGTTTCTGCTCAGCGTGGGGACACACCATTTGTGTAACCAGGCGCTGCTGCTGATGATATATATATATATATATATATTATATATATATATATATATATATATATATATATATATATATATATATATATATATATACATTCACTGAAAAAATCATAGGTTTCAGGGGTGTTATGGTTAGTTGGACATTTCACTTGTACAAAACCAGAGAAATTCGACCGTTATGGTTAGTTGAGCTAACTATAACTCGTGCCCCCGCAATTCACTGCTGAGGACGTCACATATTACATCATTCATGACATGGTCAGTGACATCGCTGATTACATCACTGATGACATCACTGATGACATCACCCAGTGACTGTGTGTTTCTGTTAAGATTAAATATGTTTTATAATTATATATCCCAAGGTGTATTGAAGAATAAGTGGGTGTATGAATGGATGATTTAGTAGGTGCGTGACTGACTGTATAAGTGAGTGATTAAATGTGTCTTACTGAATGCATGGGTTAGTGACTAAACTGTGTGAATGTCTGTATCAGTCTGTCAGTTGGTGTGTAAGTGGCCGCATTGGTTGGTGAGTAGCTACGTGAGTGTCTATATGGGTTATTGATCGGCTGTCTGAGTATCTGGATGGGTGCCTGAGTGTCTCTGTGGGTGGGTGGGTGGGGGTGTGTGACTATGTGCATAGATGTGTGGGTAGGTGATTCACTGGGTGTATGGGTTCAAGAGCGCATCTTTGCCCACCACTCTGCAAACACGCTCCCTGGCACACTCTTGGATGGGGATTGACGTACCTTTTTTTTTCTCAAAAAATTCAAAAAAACCTTTCTTGAGAAAAAATGCACAGCACAGTTATAAGATTCCACAGCTGTAAGGGAGTAAGCACAATAATACAATCCAGCACAGCAGAGGCAGTCCTACACTAGCGACATCTGGGGACAATGTCAGGGAACAATAGCTTCTAACCACCAAGGATGTGTTAACATACATCAGCTAGAGGCACCATAAGTGGGGTAGAAAGGCAGAGGGGGCAGAAGGGGAGCAGGAGCAGAGCAAGAACAGCTCATGGACCTACACCGGCGGCCCCCGTGGGCAGGGCCCCGGTGGGGAGTGCGGGAGAGTTTGCGGGGGGCTGTGAAGTATGACTGGAGAGGGAGGTCACTAGTGGCCCCCAAATGTCAATTGGGCAAGACCTGGCTGGTTGAAGGTCCCAGAACTCAGACAGGAGAGTTTGACAGTGGGAGGCAACTTCAAGCCAGAGGGCACCTTTAGGCGCAGGCATGGGACACCACCACATTGATACCCTTCGCTGCACGAGGACCAGCAGCATGGCAGTCAAGCGACGGGTGGCGTCTGGGCAAAATTGATCAAATTGAAGTTCTCTTCCCTGCTGGGGGTCCTTTAGGTGCAAACTAGCCACCCTCTTACCTCCAGTAAGCCCCACACAGTGGAATTGCTGGTAGGTGGACACAGGCCCTGCCCCCTTTCTCCATCACTCGGCAAACGCGCCCCTGGCACTTTCCAAGCTGGGGGATTAAGTCCCCTTGAATACTGAGGGGCCCTGGGGGCCAACTAGCCCACCAGGTACCTCCAGTAAGTGCCACACAACTGGATTGCAGAGAGGTGGTCCGAGGCCACGGACCCTTTTTGCATCACTCTGCAAACACACCTCTTGGCGCACTGCTGCTCGGGGGATGAAGTCCACTTGGGTCCTGAGGTCCTAAGAAAACAAGAGGACCTCATTGCCCCACGAGCAGTGCGCCAAGAGGTGTGTTTGCAGAGTGGTGTAAAAAGGGACGTGGCCTCAGACAACCTCTCTGCAATCCAGCTGTGAGGCGCTTACTGGAGGTACCTGGTACTCTTCGCATTGTGTGATGATTTCAGATTGGGCTTTGAGCTGTATTTTTGCATAATTCACCAGATGGCCCCTTTAAGGAGAATAAACAGAAGGCAATCTTTGAAGGTAAGGTGTTTCCCCTGTCCATTTTCAGGTCCATAGTACTCTAGAAGGCTTTCTGACTACAGACAAACAGATAGTGAAGTAAAGCAGCCTCCCATGCCTTTATGCCCTTGTTTTGGGTTTCTACTGCTGGAAAAACACAGCTCCACCCCACGTTCCTGCTCACACCTTACAGCAAAGACCTTAACTGGACCTGTCTGATTGGAATAATTAAAGAGGCAGAAATACCCAAATGAGATCTGGACAATTGGAATACATGTCTCCTCTCTGCCAATTTAATATAACGATTGGGCTGAAGCTTCCAGCCTCTGTGCCCAGGAATGTTGGATCTTCCCCCTGTGTTGACCAATAAACTCTCTGTGGTGCAGGGTCAGGTATCTATCACCAACTACCTCACCCAGGTTCGGGACCAACCTCTGAGGAATGCACCTGGAGAGGCTGCCTTGACACTGCTCTGAGGAACAGATCGGACAAACATCTCCGAAGGGGCACTGAAGGTGTCCTTGCATGAGGAAGACACTGCTCAGAAAAAGGAAGCCATGAAGGGATTGAATCAGACTTGTCAAAGATACTTATTAAAACACCAGGGAATGAACTTGTATAGCTGACAATGACTAATCAAGAACTGTGCACACGAAAACCCTCAGAGGTTGCCTTCATAATCATCGAAATCTAGTAGAAGTAGCTAATATAATTAGCTACTTCTGAAATCATGTGGACTGTATGCATTCTGTTAAGTGTTCTTTGAGTAAAACGCTTATTCTTTTGCAAAGAACAAGCATTGTTGGGTATTGTATTACTGCATTGTATTGCTTACCTTGCTGAGTACTGAGCTGGTAAAACCATACCATCTCCCTCAGTAAGTCATGAGGGTCAAGAGATAAAAAGGGTCTTCTTGTGCTAAATTCTGGGTCCAATAGTAGGGTTGAGCCTCCATATACCAGTGGTGAGTGGCTCTGACTGACATAGCTCTAGCCTGATAGCCCCTCACCTCACTGGGACTCCTGAAAAGGTTCCCACACTTGCCAAAAAGCATATGTTACAGGCTTATTTCTCCCTGTAGCACATATGTATGACTTTTTTCCCTGATTCATGGAAATGACAGGCCTGCATGGGGGAGGTTTACTATATTTAAAAATTCTATTGGATACTCATGCTTCCCATTATCCTACTAGTGATACAGTATGGTTGTGTAGGTTTAAGATATTTTAATATTTAAAAGTATCTTTCATTTATGGTGTATTGTGGTTCCTGAGTATCAAGTAGAGAATATTGTTATACCTTAATATCATAGCGATATTATCAAGGACAAAAATAGCAAAAGGCAATGTTCCTTATTCAATATTCCAAACTACAACCTTCTTTATAACATTTGAAGATTTCCTTTGGAATATGGGTTGTGTACTGAGCACCACTCCTCACTTACTCCACCACATACTCTTGGTACATTAAGCTCTGGTTCAGAAGTGCAGATTAGCCTATGAAAGTTACTGCAAATGTTTGTGAATATGCATATGGTGGTTAACCTTCACTTTAAGTGTTCACTTTAAGACATACTCTCCTGTTCTTCATAAGAAAACTCACTAATTCTCTCCTAGGTGTCACTTACAATAGCAGAAATGTGCTTATGCAGGAGAATTTCTACATATGTAAGTGAAAACTCCACAAGCAGAACTACACCATTCCTTCCTTTGACAACGAGGATAGGATTTTGCATGTAGAATTGTCCACTTGTCCACGCACAAGCCTTACTTACTTGCAAGAAATAGTTACCATCCTCTCTTTTTCTGCCAGCAGTGTGCACTTCAATATTTCTTTCAGGTCCCTGACAGGTTTTTCACCCACCTAAGGGGCCGATTACAATCTCGTAAGGAAACTCTTCCAACCGAATCGGCTTTGGAATCGTTTCTGAATGAATGGGGCTCTATGAGTCCGACCGACCGGATACGATGCTTCCTAACATCGTTCGGTCAGATTACCATTGACTTCAATGGGAGCCTGTGTTACGAACGAGAACACAGGCTCACATTGAAAAATGGAAAGGGGTGGTTGGTGAAAACCATGCACCCTGTGACGGGCACCCCATGGTTTAACAGGGAGGCTTCATGGGTACCCCCCCAGGCCCCAACTGAAGACCTCAGAGTCAAGGGGGGCCTACTACGGGATCCTGAAGTCAGATTCTGACAGCAGTTTCATGTTGGGCAAACCGAATCGGAATGGCTGTCTGAATTGGTCATTGTAATCGCTTGTTCAGAAACCGTGTCCATAGAGCTGTACGAATCGGGTCCGAATTACTCTGTCTGTCCGAATGCCGTTCGGAACCGATTCAGACAGCCCTAACGATTTCCTTGAATTGTAATCAGTTGTCCGGAAAGGTGTCCGATTCGGTCAGAAACATAGGTTCCGAATCGGATTTGCTGAATCCGAATCCCGTCTGGAGCCTTTCCAGATGGCATCGTAATGGGCCCTTAAAGGTCAGTCAATATGGTAACTTCAAGATTTCAATCCCATGTTATGTGAACAATGCTTATAGACCTACTTAATATCTATATATCAATTGAAGGAGGCATTGGGATTGTTTTGAAAGTATATCCGATCAGTACGTTTGGGGTAAGACAAATCCACACCCTAAGCAAAATGCTCACAGGTTAAAATCAAGTTTTTGTCAACCATGGCGTGCTCATATTTATCAATAGCACTGAAGAGTACCCATGCAGCCTTCATGCACCAACAATGAGAGTCATTAGGTTAAGTAGTAATTTGTCCCTATATTATTTCAAAATTATTTCTAACTTGGTCGCTCATAACCTTAAACCTTAGAAAATGCCAGGTAGCTAGAGAGGGCGACATTGGGTCCGGAGTTAATGATACCAGCTTGCATTACCACTCTAGTTACTGGCCATGACAAGTTACCGGACCCAGAATGCAAGAAAATATGTAGGTCCTGAAATTACCAGGCACATAGTGGCATACGGTTACTGATCTTGGGTCCTTTACCATGGTGGAAAATGTGCTTATGTATATCAATAGGCGTTAGTGGGTGTGTTGCGTACCCAGTGAAACTCATCATCATGCCAAATGGAATTTTTGTACTAATGATGGGATCAAAGTGTTGAGAACATGCTTATAAAAGCTAAAAGAGGTGCCATCCTTTGGTAGATTAAAATATCCCCACACCGTTCCTAAATAGGTGACAGAAAATAATGTCTGCTGTGTCACATTTGTTCAGCCTAGGTGGACAAGATGATTGTAGACTTTTATGAAGGAGCATTTTTATGCAGTGCCAAAAGGTAACATTGGTAGTTTTGTCTTCTCGTGAGAGATGCTAAACTTCCTTACCTGCACGCACCGGCCGTCACTAGGCGAAAAACTGCAACACCGCCCGTGCGGCGAAATCGCTAGCTACACCACTGACTACAGACACATTGTGCTTCCAAAATATTGTAGCAAAAATATCAAGGAGCAAAACATTGAGAAGGTAAGTGCATATAGGTAAGTATATATTTACTATTCTTATCCCCAGCGTTCCCTACCTTGAAGGTATATGTCATCACAGTACATATATGTGGAGTTAAGTGAAGGAACTCTATACTTACCTATATAAATGTTTACAGCGTCAATAGTTTGGTCCTCTTTATTTTATCCACAGTGCTCTGGAAGCACAATATTAAGGAGCTGATATGAAAGTGGTAGACTTGGACTCCTGCTTGTTGAATCCAAGCTTGTGAATCTTTGCTCAGATGCTGCAACGAGAGCATTACAAGCCTGTGAGGCTCGGGCCTGCATGTGTCAGGGTCACAGATGGTGCGTGACGTCAGAATATGCTTCCAGAATCCTGTATATTTGGAAGGACACAAATTGATTCTCATTTCACTGAGGACGGTGACGTTAATGCTTGTTTGTTTTGTTCTCTTCTCAGGTGTGGTCCTTTGCTATAATGCTGTGTAAAACCACAAGCACAGGGAACATGTTTGGGAGGGCTGCAGCGAGCATAGCAATGCAGTCCATGGAAGATGAAAATCATAAAACCATTTGCACTAAAATGCCAGGCCACTAAAGCTGTGCAGCATCATCTCCACAGCCGCAAATCAGCAGAAATGGAATTATATAAACCAGGGATAAGCCTCTGGAAAGAGTCATTTTTTAATCCTTTATCTCTTTTTGCAAGCAAGGATCAGTAAGAAGGCCGGAGGAAACGAGCAGAGAATTCGCAGTGTTGCCACTTCCATCTTCACAGAGCATCTTAGTATTGTGAACAGAAAAGGATGCAGACACCGAAGTGATATCAAATCATTCAAGAACACCACTCTGTTGTAGGAAACATAGGTTACAATGGAGCTTTTTATCTTTTCAAAGTGATTGGGCAAGGTTCCTTCGTCTTTACTATGATTTCGAGATGTTTGCATATACCATTTTGTGCTGAAAGCTGGGTGGTCTGCCTGGTAAAGATATAACCTTTCCAGAAGACTGCATTTCACTAAGAACGTAGAGCCACAGTCCCATGTTTTCATGCATTCTGGGAGTTGTAGTCTTGGCTAACTAGATTCAAAGAGCAAGCATCACTGAACACAATCGTTGTTCACGAAAGACGCAGAAATGGAGCACTAAGAGAACACTAATCCCTTGATGACATGGAGTTATATGGTAACCCTATGCAGAGATCTATACTAAACATGCAATAAAAGCCTGAGAGCCTTACTCAAATCTCTGGT
This sequence comes from Lissotriton helveticus, assembly GCF_964261635.1. Lineage (NCBI taxonomy): Eukaryota > Metazoa > Chordata > Amphibia > Caudata > Salamandridae > Lissotriton > Lissotriton helveticus. The sequence goes on from NC_136061.1 coordinate 575,647,720, forward strand.
TCTCTACTCTACTCCCAGGCTGATGCATGTCAACAGCTCTGAGGCAATGGTGTGTAAGTGGGAAGGAGAGTCTTTTTCTCAGCAGAGTGGGGATGGGGGCAATGGGTCAGAATGGCTCAAGTAAGGGGCCAGGTGGACAGCGGTTTACGGTTGTTAGACTTCTTTTCATTCCTTATTCTTGCTCAGTCTTGACCAGATCTTGTTTTGTATCTTGGCGCTACAATATCTGTCCTGCTACAGGGGACTTTGAGGCTCCAGGAAAGCTCTTACTGACTCCTTCTTTGTTTGACCACTTGCACCTCATCACTTCCTGGTATCCTTCCTGTCTGAACTCAAACAAGCATTGGCAATGCCATTAGTTCTGTCTTTAAAGGAATGTTGTACGGTAATGTGAAGCATTATAAGTGAAAAACATGAGAATAGATGTGTATTTGTGTGGAAGCAAAGAACTGTAGAATAATATTTGTGTAGCTTAAAAGGTCATGTGACAGTTTCACTGTCAAGTCTGACCTAAAAATTCATGTAGGTTAATGACCGCCCTCCTCCCATTTCTGCTGCTGGCAGAGACAGACAACATAAATTATCTTGTTATTTAAGACACTTTAATAGCATTCCAATGTCATGTGTGTGCCCCTGAAAGTTCAAACATAAGCAGCTGGATAAATGAACAAAATTATCACGGCTGCATAGAGGGCAAGCACTTTCTTTGTGGAAGCACGCAACGGCAGCTCAATCAAAACATGAACTCCTAGCTCCCAACATGTGGGTAGACCCAAGGCACCTGAGCTGTCAGGCTAGACCATAGATACCCTTTTCTCGGTTCTAATTTCACCACCTAGGATCCTTACTTTGGAGAGGTATTTCAGGGTATGGAACCACATTTGTCAATTACTGTTTTTGCATTTTTTCGTTTTTTTTAACAAATTGAAATTTTTTTTAATACTCTGTTGTGTTAACCTACCTGACATCTCTTATGCCAATTAATTCCATTGCTTGCCTTGCTCAAGTACCACTGATGACCCTTATCATATCATATTGGAGTCATTGTTTATGATGCGGGAATCTAGCTCGATATCCCCAACCCAGCAGGGCAGCTTCAGGTTCGACATGTAGTTCATCAACTCTAAATAAGAGCCCTAAACATACACAAGAGTTCATAGATTCTTACCCTACTCCAGGCTCTATAATTCAGTGAAATTAACCACATTAACCCATCGTTGTGCCTTGCTGACAGTCCAACTTCTCATTGGTAACAGGTACCTTACCGTTCCAGGCTCAGGGCTATGAAACTAGTCTAACCTTCCTTTTCACTTGGCTGCAGAACACCCCCTTGAACCCCAGCGTCTTTAGACCTTAATGGGTGACTAGCCGCGCTCGATAAGAAACCTGATTGCTTCATTGAGTTGGCGCTATTTCCAGTAGGGGGCCGCACCCTTGACCCTTACTTCTTGGCTTCCGAGGAATACTTACATTTCAACCTACAAGCAACTTATAAAACCAAGTACTTAAGGTTTAGGCTACTATACTTTTTAAATGGCTCACAGAATGTCAAATGTCAAGCTACTACAAGTTGGTGACTTTGTGGGCTCAAAAATTAAACCATCAACCGTATCACCTGTTCATGTCTAAAATGATTTATGTAAAGAGAACGTATCTACAACCATCATTCAATGTGTCTAGCATCAGGTCTACTAAGGGGGCAATTAGGTTTCACTTCTACACCAAGAATCCTATTTTTATTGGAAAACGTATGACATTTTTAGACCTGCTTTATGATCTTTTACAAAATTCTATTGTTGAAAACAATGCATGTGACTTCAGGACAAGCTTCAACTTGTCAATCTATGGTTTAAATAACTTATCAAGCATACCTTATTTTAAATGATTTTAATATTTTGTAGTGTTTTTCTAATGATTGTAAGTGATATATTTATATGGAATACAAGTATTCACTCGTATTACTAGCAGTCACATCCTGTGTGAACAAGCTATTCGGGTGTACCCAAGAAGAGTTTTAAGACAATCCTTAAGCAACGCAACCTGAAACCGTGAGCTTACACGAAGTCGAGATACACGCGGTCCACCATCTTCTACTGCTAAAGCTATTTAGGTGAGAAATACACTTTGTGTGCACATTTGAAGACAATCAAGTTAAAACAAGTATTTATTATGCTCCTTTTTCTGTGTTAAACCATCCTTCTTCTCCACTTGGGTCCAATGGAACCCCTAGCTCCATGATCATTGGTCCATTTTCCTATATCTTCAATTGCAATTCTAGGACCTTCCTCTGCAGCTGAATGACTGTTTTCCCCCTAAAGCCCAAAGTACATGTTTCTCCACAGTGTTCCATTTATTATGTTCCTGGTTTGGTGGGAATCACCCTCAAAATAGGGTCAGATACTAAACAATGGCCTTTCCCTATTGCCCATTCTAAACAGAACCCATAAAAACTGCTCACCCACTCACCCTTATGCAGACCATGAACGTGAACCAATGTCGATGTTGCCTAACTTCTTTGGCATAAGCGCCTTTGGTACCCCCAATAAACGGCTTCCTCCTTCGGTATGTTCACCAGCCATAGTGCAGGTGTAGTACACATGCCTCGCGGGTAGCAGCTTGTCACTGAATGACTGCACAGAACTGAGAAGCCCTGCAGGCTTTCACGATCCCACCACAGTTTATTGTGTGGACATCAAATTGCTTATCCAGTTCACCATATGTGATGACATGTTTAACACACCAGGGCACCTCCACGTCATTGTCTCGCACACTGTATCTCACATTTTTATTAAAGTGGAATTCCTAAGTGTTTTCTATGCTGCATCAGTGGAATCAGAAGACCAGTCAGACAATGGTTTTTCCATAAAACACTGCAAGTCTCACATGGTCACTGTGAAGTGAAGCAACTAGGAACCATTGTGTAAAGAATAAAAACATTATTTTTCAGCCTGGCCCCAGACTGATCAGAGCTGCCAAGCTCATACTGTTGAGTTTCTTACGGAATGATCCTGGGATCCATATCCTAAGGTCTTGAAAAAATAAAACAGCCTGGACAATGTTACAGATTTTGGAAATGTCTACCTTAACTTTAATTTTAAAAAGTGAGCCTTCGACTCATGGTTGGACCATGGGTTTAGCCAGATTATTTCCCTAAAATAATGATGATGATACTATTTACTTAAATTAAGTTAAATCCCCATGACTTTGAACGTATGGAAATGTAGAGGAGTCACGCGGCACACGTAAAGGCAATGTAGCAAAGGCCTGGTTTTTGCAGTCGACTTTGCATGTTTAACAAAGTGTATGGACTTTACACCGCCTTCCATTAGGGTTTCTAATACAAGTGGTGGAACAATACTGGCTGCCTAAAGCGGAAGTGCAAGTGTCCATGAGGTCTGATCCCAGCTGTAACCTTGACCAAAATGGGTCATCTTGGACAAATGGCCATGTCTCATTCACTGATGAGGCTTCTCTGTTGCATGGCTTATAAAGATTGTTCTCACCTTCCCGCTCTACACATTGCACAGCCCTTCTTTCCATGCTCACAAGGGAGCTTGACAAAGTGAGTATCATTATTTATACATTTCTCAAGAGCAACTGACCATGCAATGTGTATCAAAGAAATGTATGCTATTAACATAGTCAGTTGTTCATTCGTTATCGAAATCTTTCTTTTCTATAAATATTGCGTAGATAATCAGCAGATGTGTGCAGAGAAGCAATTATTCTAACAATTAAAGCTTATGGAGAGCAAAATCAGTAGAACGAACACAAACAAGGTGCTCTCAGATGGCAAACACTCCATTACTCCTAACGAGGGTGTAATACAGTGTTTTCCCCTCACAATAAATATCTTATGAAGACTCCATCTTCAGCTCTTGTGTGGGCTCGGATTCTCAAGACAGATGTGGCATGTAATCAGCAGGATTGATTGTTGTTAGCCTGCATATAAATATTGTTGTATGTCAGAATATCCAGGAGAAAATATTGTTGTGTCAAGTATCTAGATTTATTATTACTAACTTCACACCTACGTACCTTGAAGCTGTATATCGTCTACATATATGTGGACGTAGGAACAGTAAATATACACGTACCTTCACTGCATTGTGGTAGCTGATATTTTTGGCTGCAATATTCTGGTAGGACAATATTAAAAACTAAGGGCCTTATTTACAAGAAGTGACGCGTCGATGGCGCAAGGGGCTTGCACTTAAGCCCCATAATATTCTGATGATCAGTTCCCAGCCTAACCGCGTACCTTGCGAGCAGCAGGGAGCTGGCCTAGTGAAATGTCTTTATGAATTGAATTATATATAAGGATGCATGAGGGTGTAAAGGTAAATAGATTTGAAACCCCTTGTCAATTTAGCCTGTCCTGCCAATTTCCAAGTTTCTCCCATGCGTGATCTGAAAGTGCAAGATCTAAATCAATTTCCCATTTTTTCACTCAGTGCCTGGTTTTCATGTGTATTCCCAAATCAAATTATGTCTGGTAACCAGAGTGCTATTATGTCGTGTGACCTGAGTAAGTATAGCGTGTGCCTCACTTTTTAAACACTTGACACTTTCTCAGTAGATTTATAACCAGCCAAGTTGTTTGTTTTTAGTACAGACGCAGCGTGGTCTAATTGGTTAAGTGATTACGTTATAATGCCTTTAAACTACAGGAAGTGTATGCAGATATTTGATAGAAATGTTTTTTCCCATATAAAACTCAGTTGTGATTGAATAGTGCTGAGTCCGACTCCAATCGTGACATATTTGTTATGATGCTGTTGATTCATTTAATGAGGACTTCCTGGTGGCATTGATAGCCTGAGAAAATGGTACTTGTATCCATGCCCAGCCATTGCTATGTATATCTGTTTAGTGATTCGTACAGAATAAATAATTTTTATAGTCATTGACAATTGTCCCTAAAACTGGCCAGTGCTAGTCAGTCCTCGGTGACCTATAGGTCGACACAGCATAGCGTGCACAATTCTGGATGTTTGTTTTCTGGTAGGAATTGCCCACGTATCTGCAACCACCATTTCAGAAAAATGTACATTAATTTCTTGAACAGATAAAAGATTTTGGGTAGCAGTAGATAGCTTGCAGGATGGCTCAGTGAGTTCAACATAAATGCTGAGATAATATAAAGTGATCTGGGATGAGTTCAGATCCCGTCAAGGCTAAAGCAACTTCCATCTTTCTGACATCGATATTCTGAATACCGTTAGATTCGGTAACATCAATAGATTTTAGAAATAGCACAAATGCGACATAGGGAAGTTTATTAAACAGTTAATATAATTAGAAATACTATTTTTTTCAAAATTTACGTTTGGAAAAATACAATTGATCATTGGACCATATTTTGGTCATAATGCGAATTAAACTATTATTTTTGTAGACAGGGGCATTTTTCTGTACAGGGAACACAATTTGTGATAGCTTCAAGCACATCTGTGTGTTATGATTGTGCCTTGATAGGTAATGGTAAGTGTGTACATAACATCATAACCTACTTCTGATGACTATACTGGGGGCAGATTTACAAGCCCCTTGCACCACTTTTCCGTCACTTTTAACATGGGAAAAGTGACGCACAAGTGGAGCAAGGGGCTTGTAAATCTGCCCCTTGGTTTTTAATGCAATTTCGCTGAGTTTCGGTCCAAGCCTCAGGTGAGGTGTTATATGGGATGAGAAGAGGTGCAACAACGGGAAAAGTCCACGGCATAAGGTTAGTAGAGGGTGGAATATTTCATCGGTAGTGAAAGGAATGTTCTACACAAATTAAACAGGAAGAAAGAGAAAACATTTGATTATTATTGAAAATCGCCAGGCAGGGGTAATTGGGTACATCTGCTAAATGTAAGTGTAGGTTATAGACTATTGAGTCGACATAACTCGTTGTGCCCATTTTGACCCAGAGGTCAGGATTAAATATAGTGTGTACTTGGTTGCAAGTACCAGGGAGAACGGTTCTATGACATTACAACGCATGCTAATACATCGCATGTCATTACATCGCGGTTTTTGCAAAGCAAGTCGTTACAACGACTTGCGTTGGAGGGCGCTGGACTTAGCAGTAGTATAATTTACTATTCCAACTCCAGTCTACATACAGTAGGGAAGGTGTTGGATAGTAAATTATACTATTCCTTGTCCTAGAGCGCCATCCAGCGCAAGTCGTTGTAACGACTTGCGTTCTAAAAACCGCAATGTAATGGCATCGCGATGTAACGACCGCATTGTAAACGACGTTTCCCGGGAGAACCCATGTCTGAGCTGTGTCATCGGCCCCCAGAAGAGTCTTCATGGCGCTGCACAGCACACAGATGAGACAGTTTTGTTATCTCATGTGCACAATTGCCCTGCAGTGCACGAGAAGGAATCTCAGCAGAGGCGAAACACAGACCCCTGCATTCTGTGCGAGCAGCCCCTGCAGCCCAGGAGGGGCCCTCGATACTTCAGGGGCCCCTCAACTCTTCAGGGAGCCCCATTCAGCCCAAGGGCCTTGAACATCTGTGAGATACGGGAAGCTTGGGGCCCACTCTTCACACTCTGCGGGGTAATGTTGGGTTACAGCACTGAATCTCAGCGGTCACTGTGCCTTTTGTATTTCAGAGCGCGAGGTAGGGCTAGAAACGGAGCTCCCCGAGAGAGGGTTCCTTGATAGGGGACAGGAGGGGTCCTGCGCCCCTTCCGCAGGCCCGGACTGGCCGTTGCGGGCACGGGGCAATCCCCCGGTGCTCCGCCAGGGTGGGGGACGATTTTGGGCCCTGGGGGCCGTTTTTGTTACAGGACCGTTTTTGCAGCATGGCTGCAAAATCAGCCCTGTAACAAAATCGGCCGAAAACCGGCCCCGCCAAAGAGCTCGGTCGCACCCCCAGGGGGCCGGCCGAGCACTTTGTCAGGTCCGGTATTGGTTCTCAGTCCGCCCTGCCATTCCGGCTGCCACACACTTGTGCACGCTGAAGCACGTACTTAGGTCTTTGAGGCTTGCCCGAAGGCCTTCGTCAAAAAAGAGAGTCCCTAAACGGCTCCCTCTAGTCCAGTGGGGTCCCTCAGGCCGCACAGGCTAGTAGCAGCAGCCCCCAACCCCCTGTGTGAAGCTGGATAAATATGGGCTAATGTACCTAAAAGAGAAGTGCCACTGTCTGCCCACTATTATCGCCTAGGGTGTAACTCTGTGCAAAGAATAATAATGAACAGGAAAAATGAACACATTCATCTTATTACTATGCAGTTTTACATAGTGCCGCTGGTATGCCTTAAAATATGTATGCGCTGAAGACAACTAGTCAGCTAAGGGTGAATAATGGCTGGTTTGGTCCCTCTGTTCCAGCATCCAATGTTTGTCTTTTGTTTCTTCATCTTTAAGTTATGACACTCTGCCACCGATGTGAGCCAGAAGTAGAACGCTCCTCCTGGTAGTATCCAGGGGAGGCTCGTCCACGTGGGTGGAGGAGCGTTGCTCCACTGCTTTCTCGCCGTGCCAGAAGCAGAAACATAAAACAGTATGAATACCATTTTACATTTCTGCTACACCACTGCGAGAAAGATGAAGCAGGGGTTGGTTGGGGGCAGCGGGCTGGGGAGGAGTGGCTAGCCCAATGTTGTGGGCGCTGACTGTTTGGTCGGCCCCAGGGCCGACCAAACCAGTCATGCACACTCTCCCGTTTTCTCATGTAGGTTGCATGGAGCCTGCATGGAGAAAACAGCCTACCCTTAGATGCCTGGACGGTCGGTGTCTCAGCCAATCACAATGCTGCCATTGCAGTGTTGTGATTGACAAAGTGGAGGAGAGGGAGGCTGCCTGCTTCTGCTTCCTGTGAGCAGAGAGAGCAGACGCGACCCGGGACAGGAGGAGAAGGTAAATTTTAATTTTAATTTAAATTTATTAAATTACCCCCATGCGACCCCCCGCCACCCCACCCTCCACCCCCCCACCTGCGAGTCATGCCGGCTGAGACTGGTAGTATCATTTAATAAATGCCATCTCCCTTGTTGTAGGTGTTCGTCAGCTGCTCCGGCTACAATTCACAGAGAAAGAGAGCTTAACTAGGGGGATAGCCTATAAGATGGCCTGTCATGCTATAGTGATAGCAGGATTGGTGGTGGTATAGCCTATGCGGTGAGCTCTAATGCCTCAGTAAGAATAGATGTAGTGCAGGATAGCTTACGGGTGGCCTATAATATTATAGTGATAGTAGGAGTAGGAGTGGAGTAGCCTATATTTTGGGATCGCAGTAGTAGTAGTGGGATATACTATGCGCTGGACTCTAATTCTATAGTAGCAGTAGCTGTAGTGGTTGGTTAGCCTATTTGGTGTGCTCTAATGCCACAGCAACAATAGATGCAGTGGTGGGATAGCCTATGCAGTGAGTCCTAATGTCACAGTAGCAGTAGGTGTTGTGCTGAGATAGCCTATGTGGTGGGCTATAATGCTATAGTGATAGCACGAGTAGTGATGGGATGGCCTACGCTGTAGGCTCTAATGCTATACTGACACTAGATGTAGCATTGGGATAGTGGAGGTGGTGGGCTATAATCCTATAGTGATAGCAGATGTAGTAGTGGGCTAGCCTATGCCGTGGGCTCCAATACCACAGCAACAGTAGATGTAGTGTTGGGATAGCCTATGCGATGGGCTCTAATGCCACAGTAACAGTAAATGTAGTGGTGGGATAACCTGTACACTGGGTTATAAAGCTAATGTGATAGTAAATGTAGTGGTGAGAGCACTGTCTGAATTGGCCATCGGGTAGGCTGGGAGCTTCAGCCTGCGCCAGAGGAGCTGATGAGCAGAAGACCATCGAGCAGAGTGTCGAGCAGAAGACCAGTGAGCAGAGTGTCGAGCAGGAAACCAGTGAGCAGAGTGTCGAGCAGTAGACCAGCGAGCAGAGTGTCGAGCAGCGGACCAGTGAGCAGAGTGTCGAGCAGGAGATCAGCGAGCAGAGTATCGAGCAGAAGACCAGTGAGCAGAGTGTCGAGCAGAAGACCAGCGAGCAGAGTGTCGAGCAGAAGACCAGCAAGCAGAGTGTCGAGCAGGAGATCAGCGAGCAGAGTATCGAGCAGAAGACCAACGAGCAGAGTATCGAGCAGAAGACCAGCGAGCAGATTCTCGACCAGAAGATCGCCTGGTAAGTTTTATCTGAATTGTTTTGTTTGCTACAGTCCCCTCCTCCCCGCGCTGCCCTACCACATTTTCCTGACACCAGCTGCTACTCGGTATAAGGTAGAAGAAGGGAGAGAGTTTGCCATGAAAGGAGATTGAGAGAAAGCAGGAAAAATATTCAATGATAAAAGGAGGGAAGATGGATGATGAGTGAGAGAGACAGGGAGCCTATGGTGAAGAGGAGACAGGACAGGGTGAGCTGCAGTTAAGAACAAAAGGGGACCTTTTTATGAAAAGGGTGACAAGGTGAGAAACAACGGAGGGGCTGTAAAGAATGGCTAGACATGACGGCGACGCGCAGGAGCAGAACATGTCTGAGAGGCAGAGACACAGCTGAGAAAGAGAGCCCTGGCCCTGATGAACAGGAATCCGTCTCTTGCGGTGCCTTTGTTATGATGCCAGTCACTGATAAAGTAAATAAATTGTGAACTAGCAAGTGTAATGGTGGACTGGCCAGACCGGGCTGTGGTGTGTGATCTGCGGCTCCTGAAAGGCGGACAGGAAACCTTTGCATATCATTTCCATGGCTGAGGCACAGGTGTGCACAGCAGGTGACGTGTCGGAAACACGACATGCTGCCTCTTTGAAGAGAGATAGACTGCACACCCAGGCCTAGCACCACTGTGGTGCACAGTGAGCGACGGGGCCTGGCTGGGGCAGCGGAGGAGACATGAATCAGATGCCAAGACAAGCAGCCAAGATGGAAGCCACCCTTGCTTTCATGTGGGTGTTTGACTGCAGCCGGAGTGAAGTGTGAGAAGCTTTCTCTGAACACAACAGTCCCCATTTGAGAAAACGGGCAGGGTTGTAGATTCACTAAACGTGCTTCCGGTGCCACGTGACTATGCGCAGTCTTGCAACCACAGACCTTTCTGACGTAAAGCAAACTGGCACAGTGGCCTGGGTGGTGGGTGGTGTGCGCTCGTGTAACACGTTAGCCCACACCCCTCAGAGTGTGTGACAGCGTGCTAATAGCCAGGAAGACACGTACAATTACTGCCATCCAGTCATGCAATAGTGACACCTTCCATTTGCAACACGATGACAACAACAAGAATGCAGTGTCAGGTAACACGTACACCAGGCTCTTATCCTTCTGATACTGACTGCCACCGGGTTCCTATGAGGCCATTTATTGAGTGTTTAGCACCGGAGCCTACGACTGAAGTGAACTCTACTGTCACAAACCCCTCGGCAGGGATCGTAGGGCTATAATACATGGCGGTAAAATAAATGACATCCAATGCATTTCGGTGCTTATAGCACCTTCATCAGGGAAACCTCTTAAACGTTGTAAACTGCTAGGTTATTTCGCCTACGCGAACTCCGCGTTGCTTCTCCTAGTGACGCCGGGGTCACTAGGAGAAGCAACGCGGAGTTCGCGTAGGCGAAATAACCTAGCAGTTTACAACGTTTAAGAGGTTTCCCTGATGAAGGTGCTATAAGCACCGAAATGCATTGGATGTGATTTATTTGGGAACAGCAAACAAACGATGTAGAAGGAGATAATTAACATGTGAACTTAACATGAAATAACTTGAACAAGATGAAAAATAAATTCAAGTGTATGAACACACAACGAAGTCACGTTTGAATTGCAACAGCTGGAGATGCAGCAATTTTCTGGTGCCCAGGGTGAGAGGGCTCTGAGGCAATAGTCCTGCGACCATTGGATTACTCGATTACACTCTGGGAGGAGAGTGATACCCTAGGAGGCACGGATAACGGTGTCAAACCTCAGGCTGTGCACATCCTAAAACTTTGAGGTAAAATAAATGACCCATTGCAACAGTGCTTAGAGCTAGTGTTCTAACGATCCCCCTTCACACATTTATCAATACTGCTAAAATGTCATATTCCACGTTATTACCACAATACAGTATACTTTACTGGAGAGAAAGCTACTTACTGAGGTATGCTGCAATTACTTGACAAACAAACACAACAAAAACTTCTATCTCGTTGCATGGGTTGAACGCATCGAACCCACAGTTCTGGTTAAATCCTTTGCTTAAACCTACTACGTATAGTAAAAGAGCAAGACAGAAACCATAAAAGCAGACCCTCTCGCGCTTCATGGGCCCGCCTTCTCTCAGCAATGATGATACATTAATAACGCATCAGAGAAGGAGGGTGGGGGAGGGTTTCACCACAAATACCACTAAAATAACCTTACCTCTCACCCCAACATGAAGTGTGATATGTCCCACGCACATGTCATTAACAAAGTGAGTGAGTGAGTGTGTAGTTAAGTGAGTGAGGTTTTCAATGATTGAGTGCATTTGCTTTCATATGTGTTCTGGTGTTTTTATTTACTAAAATCACGTGACACTTAGGACATGAGTTTAGGCTGGCATTTACTGTGAGCAAGTATCATACTGCACAGTTAAATGGTCATTGAACAAGATTGTATAATTGTATTGTTGGTATTTCATGTGGGCGGTCCACCTCCTCTGCATCTTAAAGTGTGTATCCATCCAGGTGCAAAAAACAACAATATCCTCAATGGATTTCTCTATTACGGAGAGCTACCTGTACAAGAAGGTCACATTACCCACATTCTTACACGCGTCAGAACACCCCATACGTGGTTCAGATACTTTATTTCAAAAAAGAAAAGTGGGATGGTTGGTCCCCCTGGTATTTTTTTTTAAATTGAAATCCATATATTACATAAATTAGCATCTTGATATTCATTCATCAAAATTAATCAATAACATCAGATTAGCAGGACATATAATTTAACATAAAACACCTAATCAGGAATTCAACACGCTGACAGATCAAAAAACTACATTTTAGATCCCACGAGATAAGACACATATTGTCTTGAAACAAAGTCCATTGGCACATATTACTATCAATTTAAACAGATCCTTAGTTCTTACATTCTTAAAATATGAACCAAGTAAAAACATATATAAAAAATATAACTTGATCCTATATAGTTTACCAAGATCGATTCTAAATGAAATATAGTGCTACTACTTTCTTCCCTAAAAATCATAAAAGTCAGGATACCACCGATGAAAACTCCAATACCAATTCTGCAGATTAAGCATCACCATTAAAAACTCAGCTTAACTCTTATTGAACTTCTTCAGCGCGCCTTTCGTAAGACATACGCTAGTTCACTTCTTTTAACCTGTGCCATTTTCTGGACCCATTCATATTTTGATGGTATTAAATCCGATCGCCATCTTTAAAGTAGAAGTGATCTGGCGACAACCATTCCGATATATAAGAGTTTAATCGTTTTGTCTGGTGAGCTGAGGTCTGGATCATAACCAAGCACCATCAACAGAGCATTGGGCCCACTTATTAATATGCATTCTGTTGCTAAATATTCAAAAATGTTGATCCAAAATTTCTGGATCAGAGGGCACTGTAATATTATATGCGTCCAATTGGCAGAAGTGTGATTATGGCACCGAAAACACTGCCCTGATTGGTTTGGATAGGCCTTGGCTATAAAGCTAGGATTTCTATACAGTAGCCAATTACAGGTCCCCCGGATATCGATGACAACTCTGTTTAGGGGCCCTTATGAGGGTGAAATCTCTCTTCCAGGCCTGACATTATACTACTGGGTGGCCCTGCCTCTATAGCAGTGAATGACACGTTGTTTGCTTCACAGCAAGAGCCCCTTGTGGGCCAAAAGGAGAGCTATGGAGCTTTGGGGGCACCCAGTGGCACTATATGGTGGCAAGAGGTCGGGGTTAAAGCCCATTCCTAAAGCAACAGTGATTAATACGTGGCAGAGGGCCAGCCAGTGGATGGGGTGGAACGGAAGGAGGTAAACCCCAGAGAAGCCTCTGTTGGACTCTAGCACACTGGCTGGCCTGGGTATCATGGAAGGCTTCATGAAATGGGACCTTCTAGAACTCTCCAAAGAAAGGGGTGCATGGGAGGATCAGGGGACCTAGCCGTTCGACGAATTACAAAAACAGTTGAAGTTGGCAGACAACCAGATACACAATTACCAGCAGGTTAAACAAGCACTGACTAAATACAAAGATAAACTCCAAGATGGCCAAGCCCAGCCGCCACTGGAGTACAGAGTGCTGGTGGCACACTTATATAAACATGACACTTAGCTGATATACAGGGCACTCATGAACAACCAAACCGTTAGATGCCCTCAAAAACCTGTAGGAACCGGACATTGGGACTCTATGGGAGAGGAGTGCAAGTATATATCTAACAACAAAGGAGTGACTCAATTTTAATCCAAGGTAAAAGAAAAGGTGAAGTTCAACGTGGAAAAAATAAAGTTTTTTTATATATAGAACCCTCACTCACCCGTCTATTGGGTGACATGCTTCATCATTGGGTTTTGTTTTTTACCGGGCGGGCCAAGTGCCTACCCGGTGTGCTACTACACCTGCAACTGCAGTGGAGCTGATTTTTTGTTATAAAAACAGTGCAAAACGTGATAGTGAGAAAAATTAAAAGAGTGCGAACTCTAACCAAAACCAAACTTTAATAAAGGTTAGTGTAGGCACACATTAAAAGTGTTTAATGGACAAGCTCGACTGTAAATTTGAGTCAAATTGTCCCATTAAATTTATCTGATGGTCGACATGTTTCTGCTCATTGTGGCCATTTTGGCTGAGCTTTCTTCAGGACCAGACAAGAAAAGTATTCACACTGGGCGGTGTACGCACGCTAAGGCGCACCCTAACCTCAGTGTCTTTAGCGACAAAAATATTCGAGACTCACGATTACTAATACCGGATCACCCTGGTATTTCCAGGTGTCTAAATCTGTGGGTACAAGAAAGAGAGATATACAAGCAAACATATTAAAAATTGCAATGTGTGCATTCTTTTTTCATATATCCCAAACTTTTTTTAATATATTAACCCAGATAAATGTGCACTCCACATATATAACCCTCTTCTATACCAGAATATTTATTCACCCTCTAAATGAGTGGACTTTTGTGAAAAAATGTGTTTACATTAAATTCACTTAGATGGGGATAAAAGCAATGGCCCATTCTGCCCTTTACTGCAAACCCCGTAAGCCCAAAAATGGGTCAGATGGCGTCTTACAAATCCATAGGACCCACCTCTTAATTGTGAGTACTACGACTTTCAAAAAATTAATGTGCAGTCAATTCATAAAAAACGGCTCGACAACAGCAAGTCGTATATAGTTACTTAAAAGCACCCACATATGTAGATCTAAAGGCACTATCAACATAAAAGGAAGAAGTATGTAATTACGTGAAAGCAGGTTTTGCTTCACTTCATGGGACCAGTGGCAGGGGTTTTCTTCACATCGGAGAATGCTGGTAAAAAAACGGAGGGAAAATCGTCACCGCACATTACTTCATTTTATAAAAGGCTTGTGTGGCAATTCACAGGTCAAGTCGACTCTCGCCTACCTTATTCCCGATGGCTCCCCGCATTGTGACCTACGTGGTTCACATCCACCGCCCGAATAGTGGCAAGTACGCGCCACTGTTCGGGAGATAAGGCGTCACGTCAGTTATGTGGTTGTGTGGGCAAATCCCGCATTAGTTCCGGTATCACGTGTTCTAAACATCAGATACGGTGATTGTTGCAGGGAAAATTTTAAAGGGCTAGTAATAACATTGTGATTATGAGATAACTTTATTAGTCTCGAACATATGGACAATGTTCGTTTATGTATCTTAAAAATACATTGTCCAAGTGTAAATGTAGAGAACATATTTCAAAACAATTTGGCCAATGAAGTTAATAGGACCAAACTTGTTAGAAAAACGATTTTAGCCTAGATGGACCCTGGAAAACAGAGCCCTTAGTTAACGATCAAAGTGCACCTTGACATACTAAGCCATCTGTTATTTATAACCACTCCGGTAGAAAAATAAACTCATTTTGGTAGAACTGACTATCGATGCATTACGGTTCCCCACGGGATGTTGTCATTTAAACCTCGTAGGTGAGTTGATAAACGGTACACCCACCGTTGTTCTTTTTCGAATAATGATTCCTGCATTCTTGCACTAGTGTGTACTTGCTCAACTACTGTCCATCTGATGTCATTTGGAGTATGATGTGCTTGAATGAAATGAGCAGTAAGTTTAGTAGTATTCTTATTACATCTTACATTACTGCGATGTTCACAGATCCTTAGCTTTATACGTCTTGTCGTCATTCCAATATAACGTAGTCCACAAGGACAGGTAATTAAGTAGACTACGTTAAAGGAATTACAGTTTGTATGTTGTCGTAAATGCCAGGTTTTGCCTGGTTCCAAACTCAAGGTTTTACTCGAAGACGTAAGATGGCATACGCTACATCCACCGCAAGGGTGGTGGCCCAGTACAGGTGGGAGCCCCCACGTGTTTAGCACAGTATTTTCCATCTGTCCTGATCTTATTGTAGGTCGTGTATGCACCAAGGAATCCCTTAAGCTTCTCGCTCTCCGGTAGGAGAAGAGAGGTTTTCTCCAATTATGGTTATTACTTGTCAGAATAGTCCAATGTCTGTTTATGCACCGGCTGACTGAGTTGGATAAGCAGTTGTAAGTAGTGACGCATGTGAGAGGGATGTTGTTTTCAAGGGTC
Source organism: Lissotriton helveticus (assembly GCF_964261635.1). Taxonomy (NCBI): domain Eukaryota; kingdom Metazoa; phylum Chordata; class Amphibia; order Caudata; family Salamandridae; genus Lissotriton; species Lissotriton helveticus. Next base: position 575,663,451 of record NC_136061.1, read on the forward strand.
TTTTGATTCTCTTCTATCAAAGCCTCCCTCTGTTGGTTTCTTGCCCGTTTACAACTCTTGTTCAGGATTTTCTCCTGGTATCCCTGTGTTTTTAGCTTATTAGTCAGCTCCACTGATTGATCTTTAAAATCTCTTATCTCACTACAGTTACATCTAAGCCGTAAATACTGTCCATACGGTAGATTTTCTCTAAGTGGACGTGGATGGAAGCTGGTAAAGTGTAAGAGATTATTTTTCGATGTCGGTTTTTGATAGCTCTTAGTTTGTAACCGATTGCCTGTTCTTGTAATAGTAACATCTAGAAAGACCATTACATTTTGGTTGTAAATATGGGTAAATTTGAGATGTACATTACACGTATTAATCCAGGCTAAAAATTCTTGGAGTCGTAGTTCTGAACCACTCCAAGTAACCAACATGTCATCAATGTAACGGCGCCAAAACGCCACATTGAGTGTGAAGGGATTCGAAGTGTGAAAAATGTGTTCGTTCTCAAAATCAAAAACATAAAGCCCCGCCACACTAGGGGCAAAGGTACTGCCCATCGAGGTCCCCGTGGCTTGAAGGAAAAGATCATTTTGGTATTGAAAGACATTTCTCTTCAGGGCTAAGGTGGCACAGTCCACCACAAATGAGGGAGGGGTTTTGTAAATCCATTCTGCACTGTTCAGTGTATCCGTAATTACCCTGATGGTGTCATCCTGTGGGATGCACGTGTAGAGGCTTTCTATGTCTAATGATACCAAAAATATTGGTCCTTCAGGTAGAGTTATTTCATTGAGCATGGCTAGTAAACTTTTTGTGTCCTTTAAGTAGGTACTAGTCTGCTGAATGAGAGGTTTTAGAAAGAAATCACAATATTGGGATAAAGGCTCTAACAAAGAACCAATCCCTGAGACGATAGGGCGTCCTGGTGGTGGTAACTTGTTTTTATGGGTTTTAGGTAAGATGTAGAAGTATGGTATCTTCCCTTCAGATTTTGTGAGGAAATTAGCCTCGTGTTTAGAGATGAAATCGCAGTGTTCCGCTTCAGACACTAATTCAATGATCTCATCCCGGAGAGCTTCTGTTGGATCTACATCTAAGAGTGTATAGTTGGTTCTGTCACTCAGGAGGCGTCTGCACTCGGTATCATATGCCAAAGCATCAAGTATCACTATACCACCACCCTTGTCCGCAGGTTTTATTACAATTTCGGGATTTTGTTGTAGCGTTTGTAAAGCCTGGTATTCACTAGCTGTCATGTTTTTGAAGAGAGATGGTTCTTGTAATTGCTCGACTTCATTGAATACTGCTTGTTCAAAGGCGATCAGTTCAGGTGGCACAGTGTGTGAGGGGGGAGTAAAAGTAGATTTTAACCGGAACCCAGTATCGTCTTTGGCATTCTGCGACTCCTCTTCAATTCTGTTTTCAAAAAAGTTTTTTAAGCGCAATTTTCGAAAGAAATCGGACAGCTCGCAATGTAATTTGAAGCGATCCAATCGTGCTGTGGGAATGAACCCCAATCCTTTCTCCAGAACTGCGGTTTCATCAGAGTTAAGGACCACCATTGAGAGATTAGTGATTAGGCTCTCAAGTTGCTCGGGCCCGCCCGTTGCTCTGTCGCTTTGCTGCGGGTATTGTCTCCCACTGCCTCGTTCGGGGCCCAATGAACCTGATTGCCGCCTCTTCTCCTGCCCCTGTTCCGTCTGCCCCGTTCTAAAAAAGGCTGTTGGTACATATTTTGTGGATATTGAGGGTATGTCATATTAGGCGGATTCCATCCCATCATTGGTGGGAAGGGTGGTTGCTGGAAGGGTTGAGGATATCCTCCTTGTTGTGGAAATGGATACCCTGGTTGAAATGCATGGGCCCTTCTAGCCCATCCTCTTCCCCTTTGTCTGTTGTTTTGACTACCATTACTAGATCCACTACTATTAGAATCATTATCGGCAGATGTATCTGTTTCATCGTTATTACGATTTGGTGGTATATATTCCGCACTTGAATATGGATATATTTTTGCATATGACCAACTTTCAAGTCTTTTTGTAATTTTTGTGTTTTTGATTGGGCAAGATTTTCTTTATATTCAGTCACCTCTTTATTTAGTTTGTCTAATTTTTTCTCATATCCCGTCAAGGTAGTCCTGAAATGGGTTTCTGTCAGTTGGATTTCTATTAGGAGTGCCTCTGCAAGTGGAGAGGAGTGCAAGTACCCAAGAGAAGTGGCAAGAAGAACCAAATTTCCGGTAAATATAAACTAAAATACTGCACCATGCACATTATACAAGAACACAATATTCAAAAATGGAAAGAGAAGAAAACAATACATGACACAAGGAATGCAATGAGGTGGGCATGCTGGTCCACACATTCTGGAGCTGTCCACGAATACAACAGTTGTGGTTAAGAGAGAGTCAACAGATGTAAGGAGAGAAAGTACTAGGGATATATGATGAGGAAATGTTACGAAGCTGTATCCAGTTGTTTTGTAATGTTCAATTAATGGTGGTGAGAAGGGACATTGTAAGACTCTGGGGAAGCCGGTCCTTCCCATCCGTTCAACAATGCATCACGAGTATGGTCTGGTGCATGCAGGCAGAAGAAACTGTATATAAAGCACTGGGTGCCCACAGAAATTCTCCAAGATGTGGGGCTCACTGAAGTAGCTTTGGGTAGATGTTTGAGAGAACCTCAGAGAAGACTGGGGCAGAACATGACCAATCAGGGAATGGGAGGGTGGGGAGACAGAAGGAGACAGAACTAATGGCCTTATTTACAAAGAACTAACACAGTGCGGTGATGCACGCCATTTGGCTGCGCACTGCTGCATTAATTCCGAAGCACAGGGATGCGTCATATCTACAATGACATGATGGATCCCTTTGCCATCCCCTGCACTGGCGCACAATTATCTGCCATGCACCGATGCAGACACCCTTGCACCATGGGGCAAGGTGCCTGCGTCGCGGGATGATTGTTTATGTGCAGGAACGCACACCTTCCTGCACATAAACAGTCTGAAATGGCGTTTTGAAACTTCTATGTGTGCTGTATTAGCACACATGGAAGTTGCCAAATGTAATTTTTTTTAATGTTCGTTTATGTGCAGGAACGGACACCTTCCTTCACATAAACAATCAGACAAGTTAATTTCCTTGTTCTATGTGAGCTGCAGAATACAGCATGCAAACAAAGAGGAAACAAAAAATTAATATATTTCTCCTGTTTGCGCCTCCCTACGCCTCCCCCTCCCCTCCCCATTCAGGCACATTTCCAGGTTTAAGATTTCTCGTAAATCTGGAAATGTGTCAGTTTCCATGGGTGTTGCACTGGAACACCCACAGCAACACCCTTGGAACGCCCCTTTCAAGCAAAGTGCTGTGTGTTAAGGGGCGATATTTACAAGGACAGGAAAAGCCACACAGGGTGGCTTTTCCTGTCCATGTAAATATGAGGCAGAAAAAAGCACTGCAGGTGCGTCACAAAAGTGACGCACCGGCGGCGCAAGGGGCTCGTAAATAAGCCTCAATGTGCGAATAAACAAAAGCTTCTGAAAATGTGCTAAAATATCTACCACAGTTAGGTTTGTGAAAACTGACAAAATGATTCTTGTGTAGCTTGGAGATGTCATCTTCGTTCCATTTAGGTAAAAATCCAATACAAATATTGCAAAAAAGTAATATGAGTGATATCATAATTATTGTAATGTGGTATTACATGTGTGAAAATGTGAGCGCTACAAGGAATGCTGTGATGGGCTTAGTTTATGTTGGTACCTTAACTAATGAATTTCCCATCTTTTTAGGTTTTGTGTTGTCTACTCTTTTTTCCGGCATTAACCTTTATAAATCTTTAATAAATGCTTTTTGAGAGAATCGCGTGGAACTTTCTATTAAAATTCACATCCGCTACAGTTCAAGATAGACGACCTTTGGTAAGGTAAGGCACAAAATCCGATGGCAAGAGAGTGGTGGGGCTGTCACAAGACAATGTGCCAAGTCATGAAGTTCAGTGCGAAGAGGAGAGGTGTCTTGGGATGGGGCTGTTACCAGAAGCACAGCTAGTACCAATCAGCATATGGTGTTATAATTCTTATTTGAGCCTTGCCTTGGCCAGGGACTGAGGAGAAAGTGTCTGAAAATCAATCCTTCCTCTAAACCTTGTGCAAGGGGTGGAGAGGGTTTCCCTGTGGGTTTACCCTCGCCCCATCCTTGCTCCAGGGCTCATCGAGCACCTCTGGCAATAATAAACATGAAGGGGCAGATTTACAAGCCCCTTGCACCACTTTTGCGTCACTTTTCCCATTTTAAAAATGACGCGAAAGTGGTGCAAGGGGCTTGTAAATAAGCCACGAATAGTCCCAAGCAGCATTGAGTCTTAACCCCTTCCATGCTGATGACGGCTCCTGTCCGTCATGCAACACGGTGGGCGTGTGCTGATGACGGCTGGGGGCCGTCATGAACCCGCCCGCTCTTCACAAGTGCCGCACAGGCGCAGAATCGCGGCAGCGCCCAAGGGGTTCTGCTCTATCTCCCCTCCTGTTTAATCTTTATATGCAGCCTCTTCTGGTCTCTCTCCGTCACTCTTCTGTTACCACTTTTAATTACGCAGATGATCTGCAACTTATCTTTCCTATTGACTCTTCTCCTCTCTCTTGCGCCAATTTCCAAACCACCCTGCTCTCCATCTATGAGTGGATGAACTTTAGCCAACTAAAGCTCAATCCTAGTAAGACAGAGCTGGTCCTGATTGGCGGGCCCTCCCACCCTTGGACCTCCAACTTCTGGCCCCCTGCCCTCGGCTCCCCCCCCTGCCCAGTTGACTCTGTGAAAAGCCTAGGTGTTATCATCTCCAGCGACCTCTCGATGCGGCCGCATATTAATGCTGTCACCTCGGCCTGCTTCTTTCACCTTCGCAGGATCGGGAAGATCCGTAGGTACTTATCTCCAGAGGCTCTTATTCTTGTCATCTTGGCCCTGGTTACCTCACGTTTAGACTATGCCAACTGTCTATACGTGGGGATTCCAGCCTACCACCTTCAACGGCTTCAACTGGTGCAAAACCAGGCAGCCAGATTAATTTTCCAGCAACCCAAACATCAACACGTTTCCCCGCTGCTAAAAACTCTGCACTGGCTCCCGGTTGCGCAACGATGCATCTTCAAACTTGGTTGCACCATCTTTAAATCTCTTTCTGTTTCTGCTCCTGCCTTTATCTCTCGTTGCTTACATCTCTATGTTCCCCCCCGACACCTTAGGTCCTCCGCCCACAACCTGCTGGTCATTCCCAGGTTCAGACGCAAGAAGCATGGTGGTGCCGGTTTCTCTTTCCTTGCCCCATCCACTTGGAACTCCTTCCCCCTCCCAATCCGGCTCACTTCTGACTACCTCTCTTTTCGTAAATCTTTGAAAACTCACTTGTTTCGTCTTGCACACGGCTAATCGCCTATACCTCCTGTGTCCTATTCCATGGTCCTTGAGCGCCAAGAAACCAATTGGTGTATGTGCGCGGTATTAAAAAGTTTTAACATAACATAACATAACATAACTATCCTAATTGAGCAGCAGTGGGCCAAATCAGCAAGACGCACCCATGGCCTCAGACAACAATAGGGGCAAGAGTTCCCAGCATCAATAATGTTCAATGATCCCTAGCAGCAATGAGCACCAATAGCCACAGACATCGTTGAACATCAATTAGAGCAATTAAAAAAAGTACCTCGGTGGCTTCAGCATTATTGAGCAACAATGGCCCCACACAGTAATTATCCTCATGACCCTAGTCAGCACTGAGCATCAATAGGCACCCGCAGCAATGTGTCTCACTGGTCCAAAGCTAGTAATGTGCATCAATGACCCTTGGCTTTCGTGATCCTCAAGGGCCGCTGGTAGTCATTAAAATCAATGGCGTTAATGCGCCTGATTGGCTGCCTTAATAATGAATATCAATGTCGCCAATCAAGAATAAGCATGGGCCGACCTTGGCAGGAAGTAGCATTAATGTCTGCAAGCATTAATGAGCATTCTGGCTCCGGGCAGTAAAGAACCTCAAAGATCACAGGCAGTAATGAGACCGAGCAAGCCCGGGCAGTAATGATCAAAGCACTAGAGGAGTAAAGACGATGACTATTGACCCCAAGCAGAGATGAACAGCAATGTTCCCAGACAGTAATGAACCGCAATGGACCGGGGATTAATGTGCTTCAAGGGCTGCAAGTTATCATGAACATCAAAGAGACCAAAGCAACAATACGCCTCAGTGTCCCCCGAACTAGCCTCGAATTTACATGAAAGAAAAACGTATTTCCAAAAACAATTCTCTCTCTCTCTCTTTACCAATACCGTCCAAGTGCCTACCTGTAGCACAATTGTGCGAGTGTCTAAAAACCAGGGAACACCCTTTTTTAAAGGTGTAATGCTCTGTGGAGAGCGGCAACCCCTCATACTAACAGGAAGGTAATCTGTACTTTATTAAGGATTGCAGAGGGAGTCAATGCCCCGTACTCTAAACTGTAGTCATCCACCCTGCCTCCCTCAAACTCTGAACAGCCGTCAACCACCCTGCCTCCCTCATACTCTAAACTGCAGTCATCCACCTGCCTCCCTCATACTCTAAACTGCAATCATCCACCCTGCCTCCCTCATACTCTAAACAGCAGTCATCCACCTGCCTCCCTCATACTCTAAACTGCAGTCATCCACCTGCCTCCCTCATTCTCTAAACTGCAATCATCCACCCTGCCTCCCTCATACTCTAAACAGCAGTCATCCACCTGCCTCCCTCATACTCTAAACTGCAGTCATCCACCCTGCCTCCCTCATACTCTAAACTGCAATCATCCACCCTGCCTCCCTCATACTCTAAACATCAGTCATCCACTTGCCTCCCTCATACTCTAAACTGCAGTCATCCACCTGCCTCCCTCATACTCTAAACTGCAATCATCCACCCTGCCTCCCTCATACTCTAAACTGCAGTCATCCACACTGCCTCCCTCATACTCTAAACTGTAGTCATCCACCCTGCCTCCCTCAAACTCTGAACAGCCGTCAACCACCCTGCCTCCCTCATACTCTAAACTGCAGTCATCCACCTGCCTCCCTCATACTCTAAACTGCAATCATCCACCCTGCCTCCCTCATACTCTAAACAGCAGTCATCCACCTGCCTCCCTCATACTCTAAACTGCAGTCATCCACCTGCCTCCCACATTCTCTAAACTGCAATCATCCACCCTGCCTCCCTCATACTCTAAACAGCAGTCATCCACCTGCCTCCCTCATACTCTAAACTGCAGTCATCCACCCTGCCTCCCTCATACTCTAAACTGCAATCATCCACCCTGCCTCCCTCATACTCTAAACATCAGTCATCCACTTGCCTCCCTCATACTCTAAACTGCAGTCATCCACCTGCCTCCCTCATACTCTAAACTGCAATCATCCACCCTGCCTCCCTCATACTCTAAACTGCAGTCATCCACACTGCCTCCCTCATACTCTAAACTGCAGTCATCCACCCTGCCTCCCTCATACTCTGAACTGCAGTCATCCACCCTGCCTACCTCATACTCTGAACTGCAGTCATCCACCCTGCCTCCCTCATACTCTAAACTGCAGTCATCCACCCTGCCTCCCTCATACTCTAAACTGCAGTCATCCACCCTGCCTCCCTCATACTCTAAACTGCTGTCATCCACCCTGCCTCCCTCATACTCTAAACTGCAGTCATCCACCCTGCCTCCCTCATACTGTAAACTGCAGTCATCCACCCTGCCCCCCTCATACTCTAAACTGCAGTCATCCACCCTGCCTCCCTCATACTTTAAACTGCAGTCATCCACCCTGCCTCCCTCATACTTTAAACTGCAGTCATCCACCCTGCCTCCCTCATACTTTAAACTGCAGTCATCCACCCTGCCTCCCTCATACTTTAAACTGCAGTCATCCACCCTGCCTCCCTCATACTCTCAACTGCAGTCATCCACCCTGCCTCGCTCATACTCTAAACTGCAGTCATCCACCCTGCCTCCCTAGTACTCTAAACTTCAGTCATCCACCCTGCCTCCCTCATACTCTAAACTGCAGTCATCCACCCTGCCTCCCTCATACTCTAAACTGCAGTCATCCACCCTGCCGCCCTCATACTCTAAACTGCAGTCATCCACCCTGCCCCCTCATACTCTAAACTGCAGCTATTCACCCTGCCCCCCTCATACTCTAAACTGCAGTCATCCACCCTGCCTCCCTCATAATCTAAACTGCAGTCGTCCACCCTGCCTCCCTCATACTCTAAACTGCAGTCATCCACCCTGCCTCCCTCATAATCTAAACTGCAGACGTCCAGTCTGCCTCCCTCATACTCTAAACTGCAGTCATCCACCCTGCCTCCCTCATACTCTAAACTGCAGTCGTCCACCCTGCCTCCCTAGTACTCTAAACTTCAGTCATCCACCCTGCCTCCCTCATACTCTAAACTGCAGTCATCCACCCTGCCTCCCTCATACTCTAAACTGCAGTCATCCACCCTGCCGCCCTCATAATCTAAACTGCAGTCATCCACCCTGCCCCCTCATACTCTAAACTGCAGCTATCCACCCTGCCCCCTCATACTCTAAACTGCAGCCATCCACCCTGCCTCCCTCATATTCTCAACTACAGTCATCCACCCTGCCTCCCGCATACTCTAAACTGCAGTCATCCACCCTGCCTCCCTCATACTCTAAACTGCAGTCATCCACCCTGCCTCCCTCATACTCTAAACTTCAGTCATCCACCCTGCCTCCCTCATACTCTAAACTGCAGTCATCCACCCTGCCTGCCTCCCTCATACTCTAAACTGCATTCACCCACCCTGCCTCCCTCATACTCTAAACTGCAGTCATCCACCCTGCCTCCCTCATACTTTCAACTGCAGTCATCCACCCTGCCTCCCTCATACTCTCAACTGCAGTCATCCACCCTGCCTCCCTCATACTCTAAACTGCAGTCGTCCACCCTGCCTCCCTCACACTCTAAACTGCAGTCATCCACCCTGCCTCCCTCATACTCTAAACTGCAGTCGTCCACCCTGCCTCCCTCATACTCTAAACTGCAGTCATCCACCCTGCCTCCCTCATACTCTAAACTGCAGTCATCCACCCTGCCTCCCTCATAATCTAAACTGCAGTCGTCCAGTCTGCCTCCCTCATACTCTAAACTGCACTCATCCACCCTGCCTCCCTCATACTCTAAACTGCTGTCATCCACCCTGCCTCCCTCATACTCTAAACTGCAGTCATCCACCCTGCATCCCTCATACTCTAAACTGCAGTCACCCACCCTGCCTCCCTCATACTCTAAAACTGCAGTCATCCACCCTGCCTCCCTCATACTCTAAACTGCAGTCATCCACCCTGCCTCCCTCATACTCTAAACTGCTGTCATCCACCCTGCCTCCCTCATACTCTAAACTGCAGTCATCCACCCTGCATCCCTCATACTCTAAACTGCAGTCACCCACCCTGCCTCCCTCATACTCTAAACTGCAGTCATCCACCCTGCCTCCCTCATACTCTAAACTACAGTCACCCACCCTGCATCCCTCATACTCTAAACTGCAGTCACCCACCCTGCCTCCCTCAAAGACACCGATGCCTGCTGCTGGTGAGGCCCATGGACTGCCTTTCACAAAGGTGGGAGGACAAGAAGAGGAACCCCAACAGCAGCTATGGCTGGGCATAGAAGGCTCTGAGGTGGGATGACTGGATGTCACACCCCGGCACCAGCTGCTGCAGATGGCTCGCGGCCGTGCCAGGGCAAGGAGCGAGAGAACTGGTCAGAGGACCCGGTGCAGAATACTGTGCAAAGGATATAGTCAAACGTCACTTCCTGCACCCAGCATCTCTGTGTAAAATGTCTGGAAGCAGGACATGGCTGATAACAACCCTGCATCAGAAACCACTGCCCAGCAGGCACTGGAGGCGGGAGTACTATCAAAGGTACAAGTCCTTGCTCAAAATCACTGAAGACACATTTTCAACAGTAGATATGGATGTCTCCTTAAATCATTAACTAAATAGCCAAACAAAAATGAAATAATGTGAACATTTTTCAGCTAAAAGGGAAATATGATCTCAATCAAAATCATAACACCTACAATACCTGTCACAGCACAGGTACATGACATCACAAGTAAAATCACAAAAGACACAATCTATACCATGTGGGGCCACCGATTTCACTCATACCAATTTCATAATCTGTAACATCAAGGAAGTCACAAACAATTAGAGTTTTTCAAATAAGCACATTGACAGTAGCAATATAGTCTATTTTTTATTTTCTACTGTGCCACTGGGTGATTTTAATTCATGCAGTTTTAAAATGTATTTAGTATATTTCATGTTATGTGTTCCTTGAAAGGGCTACTCTAGCAGCCTAAGTTGTCAATATAGTTTTAGAGGGGGCTTCTTAATGTACACCCTGAGGACGGCTATATGTTGACAGCGGTGTGGCAGTCATTCAGCTGATTTTATTTTCTGTGGAGTTGTCACTGAATCTTGAGTGTAAAAACTGTCATGCTCTGCCTATAAATTCCCTGTGAGCATATCTAGATGTTGAGATGTATGGCAGCCTTTTACCTGGCTTTACTTTCTCTCAGTGCATGCTTTACTTATGAATTAAACTACTTCAGTCTTTTATCTCAACGTGATGTAGACTCTGTTATATCAGTAGTGTGAATCATGATGTAATTGTGATATACTGTGAGATACATAAATAGTGTAAAACATTTGCAAGACAAACCATAAGTTTAGAATGTTAAAGTTTTTAACCTTTGGTTCATAATTAGAGGTGTGCATAACTGTAATAATTTGCTTGCATATAACTAAGCTCAGTTTCTGGAAAATTATGTGAAATTATGCGTAATTAACCAAAATGCAAATCCATCATTTAGCGCTACATTTTAGCGCAAAAAAGCACCCCTGCTTCAATTTTTAACAAAGGACAAAATTTGTGCTAAAAAAGTAACACAAAACCAGAATTCCCATAAACAACAGCCTCTCCTGTTTTGGTTATTGATGTTGTTCTACACTCCTGTGCTATAATTTTGCCATGGACAGTGTCATAATGAATTTTGCATTAAGCTTGTTCCCAAAATTTGCGGAATTCACTGAAAAAAGTTTACATTTTCATCTGCAAAAAGAACCAAAGAGAGGGGATCTCTGGGAAGGAGTGGTTTCCGTTTGCCAGACTGCAATCTGAATATAATATGGCACACACCGAACACTTTGGTTATTCACAAATACGACATGCCTTGATGTCTGCAATCCCCTTCCTGAAGGGTCCCCACTAGAGGACAGACTCCTGACGGAACCACTGAATCGCAAGGACATATCCATCACCTACCAGAAGCTTGTAAATAATCTACTGGACCCACTTCTGCTACTGAGGGGACTCTGGCAGGTGGATGTGGGTATCTCGGAGGATGAGACGTGGCAGGAGACTCAGGCCTCCCCACTGGAAGTAGCTATCCCACTTAAATCGAGAATTTTCCAACTCTGAATACTACATAAATCCTACTTGGCGCGGGTACGTTAGTTAAAATGGGCAAAAGGGAGGGTTCCGAGTGCCTCCACTGCTGTACCCAAGAGGGCACGTTGCACCACATAATCTTGGAGGGCCCGATTCACAGAACTAACATAAGACAAAAACCTAAATTTACTACCATTTTGGTATTCACAGAAGGCACTTACTAGGTGAATACTGGTCCTCATGCCCTGATGAATCTGACAGTAATCTCTTGTGTGGCAATGAAACATGGTAGCCATTCATAACAAAATGGTCTAAACATGTGACTTTCTTTTTAACCATGAGTATGGGTATAGAATAAAGGCGTGTTTAATATGTCACATCTGACTAATTTTTTGTATATTCTTGTTAAAAAGATAACCTAGTCATTTCTTCCTGAATGAGGCCCTACGGGAGGTTGATGTGTATTTTTTAAAGAGAAAAATAGACATAGGAGGCTCTATTAGCTTTAGTTACGGTGTTGGTTCCTCCTGTTTTTATAGGAAAGTGGCCAAAAATGATAAAGCGATAAAGTTGGTGAGTAACAGCCAACTAGCTCATGGTGGTCACTTATGTGAGGCACTTCCTATATAGTCATATATTGTTTTTACAAACTAATAGATGTTTTTGTCATTTGTCAACTGGCTTGATAAAAGAGTCAAACCTGAATCTGAATAGATATGGGAGCCTGACCTCTCCCCTAAAAAAGACCTAAGTTGTAGGGTGTTGCCCATAGAGAAATATATATTGTGTGTGAAAAATTACTTGCTGTGTTGTTGATGTAAATTTTGCCTGGGCCTAATCATAATGTCTCTTCAACTGAGGTTTGTGTATCTCAATTTTTTTTAATTATATCGATTTGTTACACTACCATATCTTCTTTAATGTAAGCTTTCTCAGATGTCACACAGGGCTCCTAAGTGGGATCTCAACTCACTGGGACTCTTACGCTCTCCTCCTTTTCTGTTGGCTTAACTCCAGCTTGAGGTTCCCCCTGAAACACATACGTTGTTGTTGTGAAGTAGTGTGACTCAATGGTTAGAGCGGCAGACCCTGATGCAGAGGTTTGACCAGGGTTCAATTCCCACCTCAGCAGGTCTTGGGCTCAATTTCCTCGGACCTGATAATTCTGGCCTCGTGCCTATTCTAATCATGGGTCCCACTATGCAACTCTGGGCAATAGCTTGCTTAATCTCCACAATGGCCCCAAAAGCGCTGGGATACCTGGGGGGTGCCCAGGAGTGGACATTTCACAGGGAAGTCAGGAAGGGTTCCTAAGTGGTATACGGACAGCGCCGGGACACTTCCAGCGCTTTACAAATGTCGGTATTATTATTATTATTACAGGCATCTCAACTGTTTGGTGGTGGCTGATTCAATGTGCACAGAAACTCAACCCCACCTGGAGACCCTTAACAAACCTGTGGATTTATTTATTTTTTTAAATCACAATTTTGGGGAGAAGGTTATGGTGGGGTTAGGGTGAGATGAATTAAGTTACATCCCAAGGTGAAAAGGGAAGTTATTTCCCAAGGTGAAAAAGTAGTATTTGAAGAAAAAGTTTAAACAATTGTCAGAAGTGGTAAAAAGTCTATGTGTACCAGCACCTGGGTGAGCTTTCGCTGAGAATGCAGATATTTTGTTTCTCGCGTAGAGTCATTTCATGATCTAGACTAACTTTTGTGATGTTGTTACAGCTAAATACAATTGCCGTCTGATGACTTGGCAATGAGAGCAATGTAACCTCTGGGATATGTCCACTGTTGGAGTCTATGCGAATGGTATTAGTTCTGCTGTTCCATTTAAAGATCTATTTCCTCTGAGGATTAAATGTGCCGTCTAAAACTGTGAAAATTAAGTACATTTTAGCTAACTTTTAATTGCTCCTTCCCATCATACCCCATCTGTATGACACCACAACACTGATCAACTGCGTGAAGTGTCTGCATTTACTTTTATCGCCTACATACTTTCATTTTCATTTCCTGCCCCTCCTTTCTGGACGCCCATTCACAGTAGGGATGCCCAGATGGGAAAATAAAAGGACCAAATGGAGAAGAGAAATAAAGTACTGAATGTATTGAATATATTATACAAGGTCAGGCCTACATACAATTCAGATTGTTTAACTGTTAGTAAATGCAATTCCTAATAGCCAAATTCATAGAGAAATAATACTGTCAACTGCATCGTTTACTCCCATATGTTGAAGGTTTTCTAGAGAGAGGTTTGTATTGGGGCATTTCTTGAGTACCTCTTCATAACTGTTTTTAAACAAATGTTTGCACAGAAATGTATTTGAACAATATGCTGCAAAATGCATCCATGACATTTAAAGATATTCCTTTTTTAGAAGACCCCTTCTGAATTCCCGTAGTAGCCGTTAGGCACTATGGTCACCTGCCACCACAGCCACAGATTTTAAAGAAAGGCGGCTCAAACCTGTTCACCTCTTCTGGCAGTCTCAGCAGACAGGCCAAAGAATGAAGGGGAACGAAATCCTCCCACCTAGCTTCGCACGTCTGGTGCACACAGGGGTGCAGCCGAAGAAGGTCGCACCGCTGGGGAGGACGTCAGACCCCAGTGCTGCCAATGCACTAGATCCACACATGGAATTCTCACTAGCGCCTAGAAGCCTATAAGTGGGCTGTGCAGGCTATGTTATGGAAAACTCCTCCACTAGCTCTCCCACACCTCCTTTCTCCACCCTAATTCGATGTGTTTTAAAGCAGATGGCACTTTCAGGATTAGGACTTCTTGTTCTCTTTGCGCAGGTTTGTTCGAAGGCTGTGCCGAGCCCTGTCCAAGGTACTGAAAGCCTCCACTGCTGTCTGAACAGTTCATCCCCTCCCAGCGGAACACTTTAAGTTTAATGTATGCATTCATGGAATACGAGACCCGGGATCCCGCCGCCCCCAGAACGAAGAGCAGACAGACAGGAAAAGTTAGGCAGTTTGCGAATCTTTACAGAGAAATTCAAACATGCAGTGGCAAATACGGTTACTTACGCGCACATTATCTAACGCTGGACAGTCACAGATTACACTCACAGAATATAATAAAAATACGTAAAGGTGGATAAATGCGTGTGTAGTGTGTACATGCACTGTATGTATAATAAAGACTATATTCATGAGCACATTTGCATAATTCCAGGGTGTTGCACAGCCATTTTTTTCATTCGTACAGTCGAAATGATTTTGAGTTCAAATACAGCTTTTATATAAACCTATTTACCATGATACGTGATGAAGGGGTTAAGCCCACCCTCCCCCTTGTGCCCCGCCCTCTTTCTCCCATGTGCCCCCGGGCTGTGTAGAACAGTCCCTTCCTCCTCATTGACGAGGCGGGAGGCGCGCGAGCTGTGGGATTTCCTGACAGATGTACCCATTATTTACCATGCAAATCGCCGCCAGTGGTGTGGCGCCAGCAGCGCCAGCCATGCCCCTTGCCGGAGCAGCTCTGGGTCTGAGGGTCAGGGTGGGGTGGATTTGGGCTATCTGCACCTCTATGCTGGCTAGGGCAGAGACAAGCCCTCCAGCCCGGAGGCAGAGGACGCTGTCTGTGTTTAGGTCGTCCCTGCTTGAACGCACAGTCTTAGCCCAGGGTGCACTCTGCCTGGCTGCGTGCAACGCACACTCCCGGGCCGCCTGCCGGGACTCAACATGCATGTCAGCCTTTTTTGGAGGGTCCTCTCCTTGGGGATCAAATCCTGCTTTGGTTAACTAAATAGATTTTAAAAACAAAACATGTCGATAGAGGTAGGGCGGAGGGTAGCGTGCAGCGCCACCCAGCCTCCCAGCCTCGCAGATATAAGACCTCTCTTCTCTTTGTTCCCATGCTCTTGTTTCGAGACAAAGAACTTGCTTCCCTGGCTCTGAGAGACTCCCCTGGACAGGGATCAGAGAGGAAGCGGCTCGCACTGCCTCTCCAGTGAGATGGAGAGAGGGGTTGCAATTGCATAATCTTCCCAGGGGCTGTGCACGTAGCATACACTGAATTGCCTCTAGGCGCTTAAGAATATGTTTGGTCAGTATGCTTTTCAGTGGTACTCGCTCTATCGACCTGTGTAGGATGAAAGGCCAGGTCAGTGGGATGTCATCACATGACCCGCGGGGCACAATGAGATCTTTAAAGCAAGGGCAGCAGCCCACCAAGCCATCGTATTAAGATGCGCCCCAACACGTAATTCAATAGCAGAACTAGAAAGCCCCACCATATCTACAATGGCACCGGCCCTAGCGAGCCAGGATGCGGGGTACAGTCCCGGAGGACTATTGGGCTAGTGCCTGCTAGGGCGATTACTTACGGGTGCCGTCGAACCTGGTGGCGATGGTGTCCAAGAAGGTATTCTGCGGGGCAAGTAGTCCCTTCATGACTGGCATCTTCCCCTGGGGGGTCACCGTGGGGTGCAAGAAGAAAGGGCGGGCACGGGTCAGCCCCAGCAGCCGCTCTTTTCCTCGAGAGGCGCCTCCTCGCCCGGCATGGCTTCAGGGGTAGCTCCAGGTGAGCCGGCGGGGTGAGGAGCTGCGCCCTGGGTGGGCCCCGGAGGGTCGTGTGCAGCAGGTGCAGAGAGGCAGCTGAGGGAGTGCAAAGTTGGTGATCAGTTGTTCCAGCCCCACAGGCTTCTGTCCTCGGGCTGCGCTGGGGTTGGTCCAGCCCCACAGGCTCCTGTCCTCGGGCTGCGCTGAGGTTGTTCCAGCCCCACAGGCTTCTGTCCTCGGGCTGCGCTGGGGTTGGTCCAGCCCCACAGGCTCCTGTCTTCGGGCTGCGCTGGGGTTGGTCCAGCCCCACAAGCTTCTGTCCTCGGGCTGCGCTGGGGTTGGTCCGGCCCCACAGGCTCCTGTCCTCGGGCCCCACAGGCTCCGGTCCTCGGGCTACGCTGGGGTTGGGGGTGGTCCCGGTTCCTGCAGGTGCTGCTGGAGGACGCTGTTGTTATTTGTGCTGCTCACACTCTTCCTGGTGCTGGTGCCTGGAGATGGAAATCCTTCCACTCACTCCACCTCCCCTCTCGCTCTTCCAACTCCCGCCCCACCAATCTCCGTCCTCACCAGCCTCCCTCCCTCGGCCGCTGTGCTCCCTCTCCCCGTCCCAATCCCTGCCCATCACTCTAGCGCTCTCTCCTCTCTCCGTTTCTAGCGGCAGTCCCCTCCCCTTTCTCGCTGCCCCTTCCCTCTCGCTCGCGTGCACTCCTTCTCTTGTTGTCTTACACTCTCGCTTTCGGTGATCCTGCTGCCCCTGTGTCCTGTCTGTACCCCTCTCCTGAGACTCTTTTTCGTTCACTCATTCTTTCCATTTCAGGTCCCTATGCAGCACCCATGGTTGTCACTAACTCCATTTTTCGTTTCGGCTTGACCCCAACCCGTAAATCAGTTGGAAGAATAACTCTACCAGCCCCACCCTCCTTAACCACTCTCCTGGTTTCTTTTAGAATTCACTTCTTCGGCTCAACTACCCATCTTGGCCACTGTCTCGCCCAAGCGTCTGTCTCTTTCCATTTCGCCTCTCCCTCCCCGGTTTCACACTTCTATCCTTTTATCCCCCTCTGTCAGGTTGCCTTCTCGACTCACTCATATACGCCTGTACCTTTCTCTTTTCATAATATCTATCCGAGCGACTCTTTCATTGCTGTTCTCTGCGTCTCTCACTCTTTCGTTTCTTCCTTCTGTCTCTCTTTGTCTCTGTCTCTCTCTCCTCCACCCTGCCCCCTCTTTGCTGTCTGTTTTTCGTTCACAGTTTTTGTTCGTGCCCTGTCTCCCTCTGGGTTTCCTTACTCTTTCACTGTCTCCCTTTCATGCACTCTCTCTTCTTCCCCTCCCCCCGCCCCTCTCTCCCGCCGGGCGGAGGCAGGTCACATGTGCACCCAGGGACACCCCCCCAGAGGCCTCGAACGCAGCTCCCAGGTAACAGTGAAACGACGGAGGGAAGCCCAGACTTCCACTTGTAGTGAAACCGAGAAAGCATCAGGAGACGAGACGCGCTCAGACAGGTGCAAACACAAACAAGCACGCACGCATGCCAACACGCGCACAAACCTACGCAGAGACAGACACACAGACATGCATCACATAGGCATGCAATGACATATGCGCAGACAAAGATAAATGCAACTACAGATTCAAAGGCAACCCCGTCAAAAAATACAGGGCCTGAACAGTCGAGCCCACACACATTTGCAGATACGCTCACACAGGTGAAGCTGGTATATAAAGAAAAACCAAAGGTGGTGATGGACGGAGCGTTGACAATACAAACACTCACCCCCAGTCAACTGATCTGGGTTTAATCCATCACCGTTCTTTAGCTCACTCCACCACCCCAGTTCAGACATGGCCATATGCAAATCAGTCTGACCCTGTGCCTCATGGGAACAGCCCAGCCCGAACTGCCAAGCCATGTCTTCCCTGGACCGGAATCAAGCTTCCCAGGACCGGTTTCTGGCATTACAGCCGTCTTCAGCCGGGCTTGCTTGACTCCAGTGGCAAAGTGAGCAAGGGACTCACGTCTGAGCATACCCTGCCAACTTAGGGCGAACAAAGAAAAACCAAAGGTGGTGATGGACGGAGCGTTGACAATACAAACACTCACCCCCAGTCAACTGATCTGAGCTGGTATATATGCAACATAGAGAAAAAGAGAATCACAAACACATGCAAACACACAAATACACCTTGACACGATGGAAACACATGCAAACACACACACAGACAAGATAAACGGGGCAGCGCTAGGTAGTCATGGGAAAGAAAATTGTTACGCCCACAAAGTGGGCAAGTTGAGACAACCTCGTATTTCCAACTTTTACTGAGGGAGTGGTTAGAGTGCGAAGTAGGGTTTGTACTCCTTCAACGTAATGGAGTAAAATTCTCTATTGCCTTGACAGAGTTCCCATCCTCCTCAGTTAGAGATGACCACCAACCCGGTGGACATCTGAGGATCTGAATAACTTCAGACCCGTATCGAACCTACCTCTTCTAGCGAAGATCCTAGAAAGATGTGTACTTCCTCAGTTAACCCAGCACTTGGAAAACATCAATCTCCTAGACCCCCATCAATCTGCTTTCAGAAAAGGCTGCAGTACTGAATCCGCAATCCTCAACGTCATTGACGATCTACTCAAGTCGCTTGACTTGGATCAATGCTGCCTTCTCATCCTCCTAGATTTATCGGCCGCATTTGATACAGTAGACCACAAATTGCTCATCAAGGTTCTACAAGAAAGGGGCGGTCTTCAGGAGACGGTCCTCCACTGGTTCTCTTAGTTTCTCCACAACCGTTCCCAAAGAATAAAAATCAAGAACTTCGAGTCCGACCTTCACCCTGTCACCAGGGGTGTTCCGCAAGGATCAGTGCTCTCCCCATAGCTTTTCAACATCTACATCAAACCCCTTACCTCTCTACTTAGGAAATCCAACATCCCTTTTCACTTATATGCTGACGCGCAGCTCTATTTGGAAACCACCTCAATTGACGACATCCAGAAACTTAATAATACGCTTAAGGAGGTTCAACACTGGCTCACAAGCAACCACCTGAAACTTAACCAAGAGAAAATGGAAATACTCCTCATCTCCAACAAGGAAGAAAACCCCCAAATTGAAGAATGGCTCAAAGCTATCGACGCCCTCAATGGCAACCTCACCTTAGCGGATTCGGTAAAATCTCTAGGGATCACCCTTGACCCGAAACTGGACATGAAGAAACACATTACCAGCTCCGCCAAAAACTCCTTTCTCAATCTGAAACTTCTATACAAAATAAAACCCTTCCTCCCACCCAAGGACCTTCAACAAGCCACCCAAGCACTGGTACTTTCCAGAATAGACTATGGGATTGCTGCTATAACAGGGACAGTAAAGGGGCGTGGCTAGGCATGCAATGGCGGCGGACGCACACGGGTAGATCTCCGGCCTGAGCTCCCCTTCCCTGGACAAATTATCCGTCACAATTCTTTTACACTGGCATAAACCACAGGCGGAGTGCTAACACCCTGTGCTTCGCCCTCCTGCCGACTTTGATGCCGATCGGACGCCGCCTGCCGCTCCGGGCTATCCTAAGACATCCCTGCCACATCACGTGCCGCCCGGCCGGCGGGCGCGGCTACGAGAGCCCGGGGCTTCTGCTCGGGGGCTGGGTCTGAAGCTGAGGCCTGCGATGCGAGGCGCCGGGAGCTGCCGGTGACACCGTATTAGCCCCGGGCAGACATCCCTGCGACTGGCGGGACCCAGCTGCTGACAACACCCACCAGCAAGTGTACTCCCTACACCCTCTGCTCGTCGGCGCTCGAGAGCCCCGGAGCGTGGGGTCTTGTTGGACGCCATTGGAGGGGCAGGGATAGCGGAGGACAGACTCACTGGAGAGTGCGGCCCTTCCCTGCCGGCTTGATGGAGGCCCCACACGGACGCAGGTAGAACACGTCCCCTACCTGCAGTGTGACCCCCGCGAGGCGCAGCTGTCACTGTTTCGGGCCCTGCCTTTGGCCCTGGACCCCGGAGTGGGCTGCCCCCCTACCTCCCCATCTGCAAGAAAACCCCAGCAGCTTACGAAGACTTTGACTCTGTACAAGGCACTGCCCTGACATATACCTTGTTGGCAGTAACAGGGAGGGGCTACTAACTGGTGAGCCCTGCGCCGAGCTGTGCCCGTGGGAGCACTGCATGACGCTATGGCCACCTGCTTGATCGGTGGCTGCGCTGGGTGATTGCCTCTGACCTGAGATGCACCCCAGCTGCTGTAGACGGCGCCTGGCGCCCTGGGCCGCCTGTGGTCGCGGCCGAGCCTGGACACAGTGGCGGTGACACCTCAACGATAGGGGGGAGGTGAAGCAGCTGCATCAGAAACGCTATCTCTCCCCGAGGCCCCCCCTGCACTGCTGTGCTTCCAGGCCGTGGCTGCTTGGTTCATCAGTCGGGACGTTTCCTGCTCTTGGTGGTTGTCGCAGAGAGCGCAGGCTCCCTCATCTGTCGCCCTGCCCATGCCTGGGGGTGTAAAAACACAAACCGGCACCGGCGGCGCGCCACCGAGGGGTTAGATGGATAAGTTGCCGAAACCGACGGACGGCGACCACGTGGCGACGAAGCATGACACCATGTTGGCCGCCATGGAGCGACTGGAAGAATCGCTCCTGCTCACCCGCACCTCTCTGGAGACCAAAATAGACAGTGTCGCCATTGACCTTACCCATCTCCGCGAAGACCATAAGAAACTGGCGGAACGCACGACGTCTCTGGAAGGCACAATGGCGGATCTTAAACCCCGGGTCACCCAAACCGATAAGCAAGTACGAGATCTCCTGAACAGAGTTGAATTTTTGGAAGATCACGCGGAGGATGCGGAAGGGCGGGCACAAAGAAACAATGTCAGAATCGTGGGTGTGCCAGAAAAATGGGAAGGAAAGGAACCTACGACACACGTGGAAGGCTGGTTGAGGTCCCTGCTGCCGGAGGGGACCCTGTCGCAACATTTCGTGGTGGAGCGGGCGCACCGAGTACCGACCAGGCCTCTCCCCACGGGGTCGAACCCCAGACCACTACTCCTGCAGATCCTGAATTATCGAGACCGCGATTCCATCCTACGCGAAACCCGGAGGCTCAAGGATGTCCAGATCGACAATGCCAAGATAATGTTTTTCCCCGACTACACAGTCCAGGTGCAACGCCAGCGGCACTCCTTCCTCGCTGTGAAACAAAGGCTGCGTCAACATGGCCTTCAATATTCCCTTCTTTTCCCTGCCAAATTGAAGGTGGTGGCGCAGGACAAAACACATTTCTTCACCAGCTCAGAAGAGGTTGAGACCTGGATGGACGGCGGCGTGGATACGGCACCCCGGACGGGCTGCCTTCCAAATTTTTCAAGGCATGCTCGGATATTTTGATCCCAGAGCTGCTGAGGATGTACGCGGCAGCCGCTGTGGACTCCTCTCCCCCCCCACGCTGAACGAGGCCACTCTTATCTCGCTCCTGAAACCCATCAGAGACGGCACGTGCTTGGGCTCGTACCGACCGCTGGCCTTGTTAAACACCGATTACAAGATACTTGCCTCTACTTTGGCACAGCGTCTGGCCCCTTTGGTCCCAACCCTCGTGCACCACGACCAGAATGGTTTTGTGCCTAAACGTAGTACCTCCTACAACATCCGCTGACTATTTAGAGTGTAACGCTATGCCACGCAACAATGGCCTCGTTCAGGGTGCCTCGTGTTGGACCTCGAGAAGGCCTTCGACTCCGTGGAGTGGCCCTATCTTAGGGCAATGCTGGAGAAATATGAACTCTGGGACGACTACATTGATATGGTCGGATTACTATACCAGAAACCCACAGTGCGAGTACGCACTGGTAGACTGCTATCTGAAGCCATCCGGGTTGGGAGGGGAACCAGACAGGGCTGCCCCTTGTCCCCGTTACTCTTCTCGCTAGCCATGGAGCCTCTTGCAGCACTATTGAGAGGGCAGGGTGAGGAATGGGGAATCCCACTGGTGGATGGCTTACATGCGGTCTCAATGTACCCCGATGATTTGCTCCTATACGTCAGGGCCCTGACCTGCCTGCCACCATCCCGGTCTGACACTTTTCAAGCCTTTGAAGCCATGTCGGGACTCAAAGTCAACTGGGCCAAGTCTGGGGTGTACTCCTTTGGCCCGGATGTGCAGGAATACGACATCCACATCAATGACGGGAGACTCGCATGGTACCCCACCACGTTCCGGTATCTCGGAATACACATTTACAGAACCCTGCCCAACGTGTTGGAGGGAAACCTAATGCGGGCTATATCCTCACTAAGAGCGCAGATGGCCTTTTGGAAGACTCTCCCACTCAATGTATCCAGTCGTGTAACACTGACAAAGATGATAGTCCTACCGAGGCTATTATATTATTATGCCAATATCCCAGTATATGTCCCAACTCGGGTGTTTCGAGACCTGGAAACCTTGATCCGGAGCCTTATTTGGAACACCGGGAGACCTCGCGTAGCGTTGGCGAAGCTTTATGCGCCCGCAGATGCGGGAGGCCTCGCAGTTCCCAATCTGGAACTTTATTATCTGGCAGCGCAGCTGCAATGGGTTATGGGATGGCTGAGCGGACGGAACTTATGTGATACTGCCACAGATACCACTATCTGGACACATACGCAGATCCACCCACTGTTTCATCCCCTGACCAAGACGCCCTGCCTGTCGCAGCTGCACCTTGCAGTAGCACGCAGGTGTTTTCAGCGTAGCTTGAAACTCACTCGAGAGGTGAAACCATATGCCCCGGCGCTCCCGCTGCTGGGGACTCCCAGGGACGGTGGAGTGGTGACAGAGGCCATGTTGGAGCCGTGGGCACAGGCCGGAGTGGACACGATAGGCGACCTGTACGCGGACGGCGCCCTGCTTCCCTTTGAGGCTTTAGTCAGAGACACAGGCCTTCTGGCTGGGCAGTTTCTCCTTCATGCATCCATTACACACACGCTTGTGCGGGACTGGGGAGATATGGCTGATGAGCTGCAGACGCACCACTTTTTACAATATCTGCATGTCATGGGTAATGGCTCCCACGTGGTCCATTAGCTAGCGCAGGCTCTCCTGATACACACACAGTGCTCCACCCAACGGTTGCGAGATACATAGGCGGTAGATAGGGGAGGGGCATGGACGGATAAGGAATGGGCAATGGCACTGGCCAGCCCCGTTAATGTTCCATGCAACTCCTGTTTCAAGATTATGCAATTCTATATAGTACACCGAGCATACCTATTGCCAGACAAGATCAACAGGTACTTCCCGGTCACCACTACTGCATGTCCGAGATGCTCTTTGGTAGACGCAGGCCTCTTACGTATGCTCTGGACCTGCCCCAATATACAGGCGTTTTGGAGGATGGTGACAACCCTGCTGCAACAGAGTGCCGGCGAAGATCTACCGCACACATGGGAGGCCTGTCTCCTGGGTCTGTATAAGAGAACCAAGCTTAACAAGGTACCAGCCTGGTTCTGGAACCTAGGACTCATCACGGCCAATAGACTGCTCACCAAGCGCTGGAAAAGCGGCGAACCCCCACATGCCAGACACTGGTACACCTCTTTTGTACATTGGGCGAGAGCAGAAAGCACCACACTGCACAGAGAGCAGACGGCGGGACTGAGAAAGTTCCCCATCGTGCAGCTCTGGGATGACACCCTGAAGTCCTTCCAACAGGCAAGTTTGGATCAGGGAATCACTTAGATGGTCCCCATTATAGGACTGGGCCTGGGACATGAGTGGGCTGGAGAGTTCCATGCCCCCATAGATACCCACTTCATCCCGGACGTGTGAGAGACGTAATTATGCACATGCGGTGAGGTGCTACCGCGACATTGTAGGGTTATGGCCGCTTCGGGCCTTTCCCCCCCCTCTTGACGCGAGCACCCTGGTGCCTGTTAGTTACTGTCGAGCGGCTCACTCCCCCTCTAGGGGGGGACCCGTGCTCCACTGAGCCTCTGCCGCCCCCCTGGAGCCGGACATATACTTCTGCAGACACACATTGACACTCTTCTCACTCCATTGGCTAATTTTCTCCTCCTCCTTTTCCACGCTTTGTTTCTTCTTCAGCCCCCCCCCTCTCATCCTCTTACGTTGGAGATTTGTTTTCTTCATTTAGTTCCATCTTACTTCTCCCTGGTTGGTTACGTTCTGGTATCATGAGAGTTTCCCAATTGACACAATTGTTCCAAAAAAAAGTTATGAATATTTTATTAGTTGCCAATAACCATCTAACACACAGCACTTCAGTCACGTCCTTAAAATGGATGGTACCCCACATGCCAGCTGTTGGGTGAGACCTGAGGGAGGAGCGCAACTGTAATATCTCGCATATCGTCCCTGAACCTCAGATTGCGCTGCTATCAGCAACACATGACCTCACGTTCTCTAAAGCCTCCATTTTTTTAATTTATATTTTACTTGTAATACACGCTATTGCGGATTGTTTCATTTTCATCTAGGAGATCACTATGTAGTTGTACTGCATCATATGTTGCTTCCAGACGTCACAAACTCATTGTCGCATAGAAAAGTATTGCATATTGTTCATTTGGCGAGCTTCTACAAATAGAGGGCTCTCGCCTCTTCTTTTCCTAATTTTTCTACCTTCTCCTTCCCCCTTCCATTATCCGTTTGGCCGAGAGCTACGCGATGTATGTTCCAATTTTCATTGTACAATATCAACATGTTGGATTGTCCTTGTTAAACATTGGAGATTGTATGTGCTCGTTATTCTTTTCTTGCTGCATCGCTGAATATTGACAATAAGTGTTGAAAACTAATAAAAAAAATATTCAAAAAACAAAAAAAAACAGGGACAGCAAAATCTCACCTCGCCCCCCTGAAGACAACCTTTAATGCAGCGGCCAGAATGGTTACGGGAACTAAGAAATTCGAACACATCTCTCCCGCGCTTAGAGAACTTAAATGGCTCCCAATCGAGCTTCGAGCCAGCTTTAGAACAGCCTGCCTCACCCACAAAGACCTGCACACAGGCAAAACCGGAATACCTGGCCGCCAAACTCAAAAGGGCCGGCCCATCTAGAAACCTCATGAGCTCCAATACTCTTTTACTCATCCCATTAAAAACTTGCAAACAGAAAACGGCAACCAAAACATTCGCTGGAAACGCTCCAAAAATCTGGAACTCCATCCCCCCACACATCAGAACACCCCCCTCGTTTCCTAAATTCAAGGCTTACTCCAAGCCCTCTTCCTCGACCGCTCTCGAACAAACTGTAAGAGCCAAGGAAGTTCCTAGCCAACGCCCCTCCTGACCTTCTCTGGGACCAAATTCATTGATTCAGACTAAGAAAACTTTATGCATACGATCTAACCAAACATTGACTACGCTCTGATGATAGCCAGGCTATCCAGCTCCCCACTGCCCTCTACCCCTCGCCCAGGTATTTGTTACCGTCCAAAAGTTATCCCTCTTGTTCTTCCAATGTCCTGTACCGTATATTTGTATTAACTGTATTACTGTATTACTGTATATGCTGTAAAGTGCTCTCATACCCCTGGGTCCAGCCAGCGTTATATAAAACTCCCAAAATAAATAGATAAATAAAATAAATCTGAAGTCACTGGCAGGATGCCACTCTCTTAATAGTTTGATAGATGTTCGATGTTTTCAGCTTTTGAAAAAGAAAAATCAAAATATAATGACCCTTGCACCACAGCAGTTGTTTCACTTACCCTCAGGTTTTACCTGGCAGTGAAGGACAGTGAAAACTGGCCATTTGATCACCCATTCTAAATCTGGGAGGGGGTCAAATCACCAAAACACTGACGGCCACTCCACCGCTCAGTCTTAGAGTGATCTCAGCAACGGAACCGGAGTAGACTCCGTCGCCGAGATACAAAGACCCGTCTGCCTGTAAATCAGGTCGGCGACCGAGGGTTTGGCATAGAGAGTCCTCCATCACAGTTGCAACAGAGTACCCTCCATGCCAACCTCGAAATCAGGCCCTAAGTTCCCTGAGGTCGGTCGTAGTTTCATTTGTCACACTCAGTTCTCTGGAGCTTGATATCCCACCCAACATGCAGGGTGAGGCTGGCCGCTCTGCCGCTCCCGGGAACTTTCCAGGTAGGCTGATGGCCAGAGGATGCTTCTGGAGCAGGATATGCTGCCATGACCCAACAATGAGAGCCCATGGCACCACAAAGCCGTGGTCACCTGAAGTGTGGGGCTGGCTTGAATATTTTGCAAGACTGATTTTGGCTTCCAACTGGGCTCCACCACCATGTATTCGATGCAAGGCTTCAAGGAATCGTTTTTCAGTGCTGTCAGTGAGCTAATGGTGAATAGGGGGAATGGGGCGCATGTCGCCCCAACCAAACGCACTGCCGAATATGCCACGTTGGCAATCATTTTCATATAATTAATCCAATGTTTTCTTATTTTATTTTCGTACGGTATCCATAATTTCATCATTTTTTTTCAGGTGTAAATCCCCATCAGGAAGTAAATGCCATTTTTCGAATCTTCTATTGCTCAAACTGTGCCCCAATGGCCTCTTTTAAGAACATGACAAAAGCGTGGGTTCATCAATAGCAGTGTTTATTCCAAATAACCCAATGCATTTCAGGCATCCCAGTGCCCTTCGTCAGGGGTCACTACAAATAATCAAATGAGAGTAAATTAAAATTCATACATTGTAATATATCCCTGGTTCATAATAATCCATTAATCGATAGTATGCTGACGTGCCCATGCTTTACTAACTCTCCGTGTTTATCACTCTAAACATTGCTCAGTTAACCATGCTTTTAAAACCCCTCTGGTGTCCAAATGCAGCCCTCTATGTAATCACTCGTATTTGGGTAGTATTCCGTTCCTAACTTTCGTCAAATTGGCTTTCTTTATAACGTTCTAAGCTGTTATATGTTTCATTCCAAAACTCATACCTGCCACGAGTCTTTAAAAACCTCTCCTTCGTCTCATCTTTACAGGAAATACGATGTATTCTTGTTCGAGCTCTTAAATCCCTCACAGCCGATTCATTAATTAGCCTCGCCCACCCTCACGTTAACTATCAAAATGCTTTACAAAAGTGTCAGCGCACTACAGAGCCCATAATGCGCTGTCTCGGCAGTCAACAAAAAGTGGTATTATTACGAACCCTATAATTTATAAAAAGCATATATAGCAGTATTTCTCAAATGTTATTTCCTACAACAAATGAAATGAACACGAACTTTTCAAATGAACCTAAATGTTTGTTGCAACCTGGTGGGAAAATCGATAAAGTCTTCAACAGAGTAAATAACGTATTTCGAGTGGGTGCTATCCCATGGGTTGGGCAACAGTGAAGTATACTAGTTTAAATCGTATGGGATGCACTCGCGTTTAAACATATGTAAACCAAAAGTTTTTCGTTTAGGTGCGTGCAGCTTGGTGAAGGTGTCTTGCCCAAATAACACCATAGTCAGCATGAATAGGGGGAATGGGGCGCATGTCGCCCCAACCAAACGCACTGCCGAATATGCCACGTTGGCAATCATTTTCATATAATTAATCCAATGTTTTCTTATTTTATTTTCGTACGGTATCCATAATTTCATCATTTTCTTTCAGGTGTAAATCCCCATCAGGAAGTAAACGCCATTTTTCGAATCTTCTATTGTTCAAACTGTGCCCCAATGGCCTCTTTTAAGAACATGACAAAAGCGTGGGTTCATCAATAGCAGTGTTTATTCCAAATAACCCAATGCATTTCAGGCATCCCAGTGCCCTTCGTCAGGGGTCCCTACCAATAATCAAATGAGAGTAAATTAAAATTCATACATTGTAATATATCCCTGGTTCATAATAATCCATTAATCGATAGTATGCTGACGTGCCCATGCTTTACTAACTCTCCGTGTTTATCACTCTAAACATTGCTCAGTTAACCATGCTTTTAAAACCCCTCTGGTGTCCAAATGCAGCCCTCTATGTAATCACTCGTATTTGGGTAGTATTCCGTTCCTAACTTTCGTCAAATTGGCTTTCTTTATAACGTTCTAAGCTGTTATATGTTTCATTCCAAAACTCATACCTGCCACGAGTCTTTAAAAACCTCTCCTTCGTCTCATCTTTATAGGAAATACGATGTATTCTTGTTTGAGCTCTTAAATCCCTCACAGCCGATTCATTAATTAGCCTCGCCCACCCTCACGTTAACTATCAAAATGCTTTACAAAAGTGTCAGCGCACTACAGAGCCCATAATGCGCTGTCTCGGCAGTCAACAAAAAGTGGTATTATTACGAACCCTATAATTTATAAAAAGCATATATAGCAGTATTTCTCAAATGTTATTTCCTACAACAAATGAAATGAACACGAACTTTTCAAATGAACCTAAATGTTTGTTGCAACCTGGTGGGAAAATCGATAAAGTCTTCAACAGAGTAAATAACGTATTTCGAGTGGGTGCTATCCCGTGGGTTGGGCAACAGTGAAGTATACTAGTTTAAATCGTATGGGATGCACTTGCGTTTAAACATATGTAAACCAAAAGTTTTTCGTTTAGGTGCGTGCAGCTTGGTGAAGGTGTCTTGCCCAAATAACACCATAGTCAGCATGAATAGGGGGAATGGGGCGCATGTCGCCCCAACCAAACGCACTGCCGAATATGCCACGTTGGCAATCATTTTCATATAATTAATCCAATGTTTTCTTATTTTATTTTCGTACGGTATCCATAATTTCATCATTTTCTTTCAGGTGTAAATCCCCATCAGGAAGTAAACGCCATTTTTCGAATCTTCTATTGTTCAAACTGTGCCCCAATGGCCTCTTTTAAGAACATGACAAAAGCGTGGGTTCATCAATAGCAGTGTTTATTCCAAATAACCCAATGCATTTCAGGCATCCCAGTGCTAATAGTAGCAGGCACTGATTCCCTGCCCTTGTTTGGTTTGAGGGGGACAGTACTTGGGCCTTTCAGTAGAGGTAGAATAGCTTTAATGGGACAGTACCTGCATTTCTAAGTAGAAAACAGGGACTCTGGTATAGTGAGTACTTTATTTCAGCATCAAGCACTGGTCGATGTCTCCTTGATGGCAGAAGGGAAGCTAAAAAGCGGTGCCTTCCAGCCTTTTCCTGCTCATGGAGAACCCGCCTTGCGTCTTCCAGCTCTGAAACAAAATATGCAGTGTAGGGAGCAGCGTTCCTCCGGTCCTGCAATGGAACTGGATTATTGCCATTGGGTGCTGGACTCCATCTTTATTACATTTCTTTTTCTTTATCAATCTTCACCAGCTTTGCTGTTGATGAACATGTTGGAAAAATGTGCCAAGTCTGTAGTTTAGGCCAGGGACTGTGCGTCTTCTCTGAACCCCAGGGCTAAGGCTCTTCGTCTGCTCTGAACCCCAGGGCTAAGGCTGTTCATCTTCTCTGAACCCCAGGGCTAAGGTTGTTTGTCTTCTCTGAACACCAGGGCTAAGGTTGTTCGTCTTCCCTGAACCCCAGGGCTAAGGTTGTTCGTCTTCTCTGAACCCCAGGGCTAAGGTTGTTCGTCTTCTCTGAACCCCAGGGCTAAGGTTGTGCGTTTTCTCTGAACCCCAGGGCTAACATTGTTCGCCTTCTCTGAACTCCAGGGCTAAGGTTGTTCTTCTTTTCTGGACACCAGGGCTAAGGTTGTTCGTCTTCTTTGAACCCCAGGGCTAAGGCTGTTTGTCTTCTCTGAACCCCAGGGCTAAGGTTGTTCGTCTTCTTTGAACCCCAGGGCTAAGGCTGTTCGTCTTCTCTGAACCCCAGGGCTAAGGTTGTTCACCTTCTCCGAAGCCCAGGGCTAAGGTTGTTTGTCTTCTCTGAACCCCAGGGCTTAGGTTGTGCGTCTTCTCTGAACCCCATGGCTAAGGTTGTTCGTCTTCTCTGAATCCCAGGGCTAAGGTTGTTTGTCTTCTCTGAACTCCAGGGCTAAGGTTCTTCGTCTTCTTTGAACGCCAGGGCTAAGGTTGTTCGTCTTCTCTGAACCCCAGGGCTAAGGTTGTTCATCTTCTTTGAACCCCATGGCTAAGGTTGTTCGTCGTTGTTCGTCTGCTCTGAACCCCGGGCTAACGTTGTTCGTCTTCTCTGAACCCCAGGGCTAGGGCTGTTCGTCTTCTCTGTAAATGGTTGGTCAATGACAGGAGGGCTTTACTGCTGCCACCGAGGGCCACCAAAATATTGCTGCATGGCAGTGGGAATACACTGTAGTACATGAACTGCACCACCTATTCCCTCTTGTTAACGCCAATAGGTCTCTGAACTCCCAGAAGTAATGGTGTATTGAATGTCAATTTTTTTAACCACGTACATTAAAATAAGGCATAAAACATAGGGAACATGCCTTCACAGCTGACTCTGCCCGGTACATATGCTTCTGGAAAATAACTGATGCTCGGTGTAAACTGGGCTTGGTATGGCGGAGATGTGCTTCACACATCGATAAGTGTAATAAAAGGCAGGCAGATGGGTGGGAAAAAGGCTAACACAATCGAGAGCCTGAGTGTAGGGAGGAAGGGTAGATAAGAAACAGACGGTGCAGAGGGGTGAAAGAGAAAAGCAGCAACACGGATAAGGGAGATGGTAAAACTGGCATTACAGCTGCGACTTGCATGGGAAGGAGACACAAAACAGAGGAAACATGCGTTAAAGCTGACTCTGCGTGCATTGCATTGTTTTTCTATAATGCATACTAATAATAATCATGGGATAAATCTGAGTTCCGTTCTCTTACATTCATTTGGTTATGTATAGCAATGTGGATGTCTATCTACCCATGTCAACACGGTATTGAAGGGCAAACTTATTGTGGGCAGCTTAAGCGCTAGAGGGGCTCAGATGCGGGAGGGGTGATGCTTGGGTGCTTGAAGTAGAAGTTAAGTAGACCGCTGGCCACAGAGGGATGTACCCTTTTGTCACTAGGTGTTTGAGACTCCTGACACTATAGACTTTGCAGTCAGTTTTTAGTGCACCACCTTGAAAAAGCACGCACATAAGTTGCAGATTGTGAAAGGAAAAAAGCAGGTACGATTCAAGCATTCAGAGATGCAGATTGTGAAACAAGCACTGTTGAAGTGAGATTACTTTTCTTCCATTGTTGAGGAACTCGGGTGTCAAAGGGAATGGCAATGACTCTTGGCTGTGGGGGACTGATCGGGGCATACCGTGCGGAGTAGTGGATTCAAGCTCCAGAAATACTGCTGTGCGGTATATCAGCGGCACAAATAATAATAAGCAATATTAAGCAGCGAGAGGAGGAGCGAGACGGGGCAAGCAATGATGGACGGAAGGGGAAAGCAGGGAGGGGAATAGCAGACATGAGTGTGGGTTCTGGGGGATGGGTCCAGCAGCAAAGCGGGAGGGTGTTGTGGGATGAGCAAGCAACACCAGGATATTAAGAAATCCACTAACTTTGAAGTCAGAGAAACAAAAGTAAACAGGTGCCTTTGGAAAACAGCGTCTGACATTTGACCTCAGTCTTTGAATACAGAGCAAATGTGATGAGATTAGAATAAGATTTACTGGCCTGTTTCCAGAAACAGAGCAGTTGACAGAATACTGAAAGAGGCAACAGCAAACAGAGAACAGAGAGAGTGAAAACATGAGCGCTCGTGTGAAGTGCACTAAAACAAAGAGCAAAGTAGGTTCCAAAATGGTCGTAAAATGGGGGATTGGACTTGTTCCATGCTCCTGGAGAGGGCTAAAAACAAGAAGAGGCATGACACATGGACAGATGGGGATAGAGAATATGAGAGCTACAATGGAGCCAGCAAATGCGAAGCCTATGGGTGGGCTAATGCCCACGTATTAAATACCACAGTCTCTTCGAGACAAAGCATGGCTGTCTAGGCGAGACCTAAAAACACCCTACGGGGTGGACATTAGAGTGCGCTGGTAATGCAGCCTCTTACCCTTCACAATTTTAAGACCCATTCCATCTGAACTGCCACATGGTGTGGAACTGCAGTAGTTGCAGATTGGGCTTACGTAGACGGCAAAGTTCCAGACACACAGAACCCAGAACTGCAAGCAGAAAGACGATCCTGAATTGTAATAGTGCTCATGTAATCTCTCTTAGACAGGGAACATTAGTAGGACTCTATATTCTAAAATAATATTCAACAGCACTATAGAAATATTTGTAAACATGGCACCCATTTTCCTTTATTTAAAATTTCAGACAGTACATCCTCATCACAAATGATTCAGTTTTTATGCCTTTTAGAAAATCCACAAAACACCAGTGTTGATGATGGAGAACTTTAAGTGTGGCAAAAGTATTCTCTGAATATGCCAGTAAAGTTCTCAAGAAGGATGCTTTTAACCACTTTTATTACCCTGATCATATGGCTAGTTTTAATATCTGGTTAATTGATGTGCAAATAGATTGCAAACATTTTTCGTTTAACGATCGAATATGTCTGTCTGAGAATGCTTATCATTTCGCTTTTTTAATACTGTTTGATTTAGGTCTATGTAGGATTGAAAAACAAAATATTCTTTTTTTGAAGCATATTTAAATTATCAGTCTTGACACCCATCATGATTCTTGACATTCACCTCCCATACCTGGGGTCACGTCACCAGCCTGGACTATCTTCTATCTTCCTTCATAGAAGACATCTTTGTTCATCAATGTTTTTACATGATGTTGGTGAGGGTACACACTCCGGCTTATTGCACCCTTTTTTTTTTTACCATAGTCCATCCTGATTTTTACTGCCTACAGGCATGATCATACTCCGGCTAATATCACTGAGGCAAGATTTCCTCTTTGAAATACAGCCTTCGCACCAGTTATGTACATCAGTTGACTGGAATGATGGATCAAATGCATTATGCTGTGCACTATACTTTCAAATTGCACCCCTACTACCAAGATGGTGCTTTGCGAGTTGCATCCCATTCAAATGAGGGTGATTATGTGAGACATTACAAATTGCAGATGCCATTTTGATTTTTTTGCATCTTGTATTCTCTATGGGCCACATGTACGAAGCAATTTTGATGTTGCAAATGGCCTTATTTGTAAGGCCAGGCGGAGAACTCCGCTCCACCCGCGGAGTGTGCAAAGTTGTGCCTACTCTGCGCTCCGCGAAGTAGGCAGAGTAGACAAAACTCTGCACACTCCGTGGCAGAGAGGAGTTGGCCAGCCCCGCCACCCACCGCCCTATTAACAAGTATTTAAACATTTAAAAAAAAAACATTTAAAATAAATAAAAAGGCTTACCTTACATTTGGCGGCCCCGGGCTGCCCTCTTTCTCGATCGCGACTTCACTTGTGACAACTGCGTTTGCGCGGGTGCCCGCGCATGCACAGATGTCACAAGTGAAGTAGCGATCGAGGAAGAAGGCAGCCCAGGGACGCCGCGTGTAAGGTAAGGATTTTTTTCATTTAAAATGTTTTCTCAAAACTTTCAAATACATGTTAATAGGGCATGTTGGTGGAGGGTGGCATGTAGTGGGGCTACGCGGAGTGTGAAGAGTTTTCTTTGCACTCTGTGTCGCTCTGCGTAGCCCCACTACGCACACTACACCCAGGGTTACTTATTTGCAGAATCGCCCCTTTTGCAAACACAAAAAGGCATTTTGACCTGTACCAAACTCAAATAGCGATACCGTAACCTGTTACCAAATTGTAATCTCAGGTTGTGAT
Organism: Lissotriton helveticus; assembly: GCF_964261635.1. NCBI lineage: Eukaryota > Metazoa > Chordata > Amphibia > Caudata > Salamandridae > Lissotriton > Lissotriton helveticus. Next base: position 575,697,121 of record NC_136061.1, read on the forward strand.
TGGGAGTAGGAAGGGGTATATAGAGGGCACCCCTTCCCAATGCCAAATTGCAGTAGTATGTATGAATGTTATGTGAGCAAAATATTCCCATTTTACCACCAAATTAATTTTGGTGGTAAGCTATTTGCAAATGGGAAGGGGACCCCAAGGGACTCATTCCCCTTTAGGAATGTTTGAAAAAGCATTTTTTAAGAGCAGGCAGTGGTCCCACGGACCACTGTCTACTGGTACAGAATTAAACCTAAACATTTCATTTTTATTTTTGAAATGCATCCCGATTTTCTTCAAGGAAAACGGGCTGTATTTAAATAAAAAAAGATTGCTTTATTTAATAGCAATCACAGACATGGTGGTCGACTGACCCCAGCATGCCACCGTCCCTGTGATTTTAGCGACTCCTAATGGGTCACAATCCTAGACCTTTCTCATTAATATTCATGAGGTAGGTCTATTTGTAACCCCCTGGGAATCACAAATGAAACTCACAAGAAATAGTGATTTATTAACTGCGATTCACAGGACATCGCAATTAGGAACGTACTATTTTAAACTGTTGTACATGTGTCCCTATATTGCTAACCTGCTTCAAGTACCTCAGGATAACTTCATTTCTTGGACCACAGCCAGGTGTAAACTTAATCTGCGTTCTGTGTTCCTAGTCTAAAGGCAGAGGTAAGATCTCCAATGCTGCCCATTAGAAATAAGGTCTGTAGTTGGCAGAATTATGCACCCTATCCTAGTAGGGACCACAATTCTGGTCAGGGTAAGTCAGTCGCATACTTCAATCAGCCCATGCTAACCCTCTGGTTGCTGGGCACAGAGCAGTCAGGCTTAAAATAAGAGGCAATGTGTGAAGCAGTTTTGCAAACATGGATACAGTAACACAGTGAAAACACTCCAAAAAAGACTCCACAATGAGGTATGAAAATAGTATCTCTTTTCTTCTTCAAAACAAGATTAAAACGATAAGAATCAAATTAAAGCATCTCACTTCCAGAACATACAATGCTGAAAGAGCCCTTGTGCTTTCAGTAGGTTCTTTATGGTTATGCTGGGGAAATGACAGCAATTCATGCCATGGACCGGGAACAGACTTTTTCCATGTGTCAGCTCAAAGGAATGTTTCCTAAGTTATTTCAGTTAAAATGCGATGTCAATGTTGCCTGCAAGAGTGCTGGTGGGCGGCAGATTACCTCAAAAGTCTCAAAATGCACAGTGCCTTTTTTGGGGGATTGCAGTGGTGCCACATGCCTCAGGATCAGGGAATGCATTGCTGGTGTCTCCCCTTACTAGATACGATGCAGTGATTGGAGTCACAGAGGGCAGTCTTGCCTTGATGTGTACAGTGTGTCGCTGGTTGCGCCTGATTGCCTTCGGGCACTGTTGCAAACATGATGGTCTAGGCTTGAGCAGGGAGGCATGGCAAATCTTGATTGATACACAGCACTGATGCATGTGAATGCTCAAAAGTGGCTGCCGATACTCTGCGAAGGCCCGGGACTGGTTGAGGGCAAGTCAGGTAGAGTCAGACTCTGGATTAGTAAAGCCTCGCAGCGTTTGTGCAAATGAAATCTTTGCTGGCCCTGCGATTTCCTAAACAGGGGGCAATCCAATAAGCCCTTGGAGTTAAGTTGATTGCAAAAGGTTGTAGAGAACAGGTCCAGTCCTTCTCACTGCCCAGGTCAGAGGCAGAAGGTAGCAGGCCAACACTGCAGGGAAGGTAGCAAAGTGGCAGTCCCTTCTGTAGCACAGCTCCTCTTCTTGGCAGTCTCCTTAGGACCCCAACGTACACTAGTGAGAGGGGGGTCATAGACCCAATACTTATACCCAAATGTGTCCTTGAAGTGGAGGTGACTACAAAGCAAAGCCTATGTGATCCACAAGTCTCCTTTCAGCCCAGCTCTGCCTGCCAGCCTAATGGTGGGGGTAGATCAGTGTTTTGTGTGAGGCCAGGCCACTACCTATTCAAATGTACGTGTCAGCTCCTCCACTCCTTTGTGCCCAGGAAGACCCATCAGTATGCAGATGAATGCAGATACAACCAGTTGTCCTGTACTTGTGGCTGTTTAGAGGGAATTCACAAAGTGTAGCTGTCACCCCCACCCCAGATGTGTATTGGAGACAGGCTATAAGGTACAGAAGAGAGCTATGAGCAAAGAAATGTCCACCTTCTAAAAGTGAAATTTCTATATTAGTAATACCAGATCCAACTTTACCACTAAATAGGCTTTGTCATTACCAATCCAAAGATATGAAACATAAAGCACAAAAACAGCCAGGTCTAATACTGCCAGTATGTGCTGTGGGTGTCCTTTCACAATTGGCTCTTGGTTTTGCAGATTTATAAGAACTTACACAAACAAGACGTGAGTATGACTAGACAGGTCCCACTCACAGCATGAGGAGTTGACACATAGTTTTCATACTCTGAGCATTGCATGTGGTTTTTTAAACTGTGCATGTGAACATGCATGAATAACAACGCTAAGCATTGAGTGTTTGGTTATTTTATTTACTGCATTTCATCTAGTTTATGTTTTCATTATGTTTTGTTCACATTCACATTTTACACTTAAGTTTTCCTTAGTTTATGAAGAGCGCACCAGGTTTTTATAACCTTAGAGTTTGCAGTGACAAACAATTTTTAGTGTCATTTTAAAGTGAGTCACATTTTTGCAACACTTGGGTAACATTACAAAATAGTTCAACTAGCAGTTCAAACTAATGTTTTTTGTTTTTTCATCCTTGAAAACGCCCCAGGTTCCTCACCACAAGGGATGAAACATGTTGTCTTTGATTCCCAGGATGTTACTACAAAAGAAACAACTGAATGCCTTAAATAGACTTGTTGGAAATTGCCTTGTTGCAGGGTTAGTCCCAAGTTTTGTTGCTTCTTTTTTTAATTTCTTTATTCAATCTCTTTATTGCATGTAAACAAGAATAAAGGAGCATCAGATGTGTGCAATACACCAGTATATCAACACATTACGATATTAAGGCAATACAAGGACAGTTGATTAGAAAATAGTGACTGTAGGTATAAGATGCAACAGGGCTACTTACCAACCTGTTATTGACAACATAGATGACACTTAAGGAATATATACATAGGCTGAGATCAATCAAAGAAGTCTTGGGCAGCAACCCTGAAGGCTCAAAGCAGACAGAACCCACACCCCTATGTGCACTAACTGCGCTGAACAAGGGGCGACCCACACTCTCACATTTGTAACACAGTAGAAGCTGAATCAAGGCAAAAGATTACAGTTATACACCGTTCGACGTGTCTCCAGCTCCAATAGTTTTAGTGGCCCTATACGTATTGTACAGTGTCCAGAAATTCTTGTGTCTATTGCGGGGGGAAGAAGATCACTAAAATGTTCCATTTGAGTGGAGCAATATACCATGTCCGTAGCCCAGTGGGACAGCGTAGGCAGAGGGCCCCTTAACCAGCAGATGGACACTCTGCGCTTTGCCATGAGTAATCCCATGTCAACCAACCTGCGCAGCACCTTAGGTAAGGGTTTCGAGAAGCCCAGAAGCGCTAGAGCCAGATCCGGTTGGAGCTCCTGCCCAATTATAGCTGTCAATTCCGCAAACACCTGTCTCCAAAAGTCCGCCATCCCCGGGCAGAGCCAATGCTAGATGTGCAAAATCAGCTACTGGCTAACTACATCGCGCGCAGAGCGAGTTCTCATGGAGCCCATATCTACGTAGTCATTTGGGGGTATGATAGACACTGTTTAAAAACTTGAAGTGAATTAGATGGTGTCTGCCATTAAGGGAAACTCATTTTATGTTGTGGCAACAATATAACCACATGTCATCGTCTATTTCCGTAGCTAGATCTAGTTGCCAGGCAAGGCGGGCTTCGGTGTAGTGGTTAGCTCTGTATGACATAGCTTGCTTATAAATCTTGGAGACCCTTCCCGTCGTGGCTTGCGTCTTTATGATCAGGGAGAGAGCGGTCACCTCCGGCGGCTCAGTCAGGTCTGTGCCTAGTAGTTGCAACAGCGCATGTCGTGTCCTATGGTATTCAAATTTAGTTAGGAGTGGGGGCACATCTACTCCCCCAACAAATGAGTCCCAGTCTTTCATTGTGCCATCTACAAACAAGTCGCCTATAGAATTGACCACAATGGAATTGAGCACTCGGACCACCATCTCTTCATGGCAACAACCAGTGTCACCAGTCAAGAGGCTCTAAAGGTGAGTACAAAAAGGCCCCCGCCTCTAACTTCAGAAGATGGTTCCAGGTGTGATTAGTCGCATTGATTGAGTCGAGAATGCTAGTCGTTTGGTCCGTTGGAGAGAAAAGGAGCATGGGAAGCGGTTTCGGGGCTGCTATCTCCCTCTCAATTCGCAGGTGAGGGATATTAGGTGAGCCGTGTATCCAGAGCTGAGCATGGGCGCATTGTGCCGCTCTGTAATACAGGTCTAAATCCGGTGCCCCCAATCCACCCATGTGGTAAGATAGGGTAAGAATTTGCCATTTTGACTCTCGCCTGCTTGCCCGCCCAAGCTAACTTGACCATCAATGCCGTGAGGGTCTTGAAGAATATACCAGAATATACCAGGGAGGACCATCGGAATGTTTGTAAAAAGAAACAAGAATCAGGGGAGAACAACCATTTTCATTATAGAAATCCTACCTAGCAGCGGCAAAGGTAGCCAAATCCAACGATCTATATAATCTTCCAGCTTGCTCACCATAACTCTGTAGTTATCCCTAAAGACCACCCCCGAATTGGAGTGCACCTGTCCATTGGAGTGGGTAATTCAGGTCAAATTGCAATGTGGATGAAGTGAAGGGGAAAAGAAGGGACTTAGTCCAATTGACCTGGAGGCCCGAAACACCCCCCAAAAGTGCCACCTCACGTAATACAGAGGAGAGATTACTTTTGGCTCACGCACATAGAGAAGCGTGTCATCAGCATAGGCCGAAACTATGAGATTATATCCTAGTATGCGAATACCCTTATGTCCTTGGTACTTCCGCAATGCACAAGCCAGGGGCTCCGCAACAAGGGCGTAAAGAATTGGCGAGAGCGGACAGCCCTGCCTCGTGCCCCGCAAAATAGATATTGGTTCCGTTACCAAGTCTCCAATTTTAATACGTGCCAAGGGTGATCTGTAAAGCACCCCTAGCAGCTGCAGAAAAACCGGTCCTAAGCCCATACGTGTAAGCACCTGTCGCATGAAGGGCCATTCAACAGAGTCGGCCGCCTTCTCCATATCGAGAAATACCACTACCGCGCGTGACTCTGGAATAGTGTGTTGCAGCGCTCCAAATACTGTACCAGATTGTAGGTGATATTGCAGCCTGGGACAAACCCCGCCTGCTGTGGCGCTACTAGGATAGGGACCAGGGGTACCAGTCGGTTGGCCAGGATCTTAGCAAAGATCTTGGTGTCGACGTTGAGGAGGGAAAGGGGACGATATGACAAACATTCTTCACGGGGCTTAACCTGTTTCAAAATGGCAACTATTATCGCCTCCCTCATAGAGGGCGGCATTGAGCCAGATACACACATATCTTCCAATAGTGCCGCCAGGTGTGGTAGTAAGAGATCCAGTAGAAAGCCACAGTTAGGCCATCTATTCCGGGAGCACTACCAGCTCTCATAGAAGATAATGCAAGGAGTATTTCCTCCCTCTCTATTGGCCGCATTTAAAAATCACGATGTGTGTCAGTCAGCCACGGTAGCTTAGTATGAGACAAGTAGTCCTAGATTTCAGCTTCGGAGGCCGAGCCACGCGAGGAATATAATGTCGTATAAAATTGTCTAAACCGCTCTGCTATGGCCTGCTCGTCTGCCAGTGTTACTCCCTCCGTGGAGTTCAGAACGGTTACCCCAGAGCAATCTCGACTGGTCCTCAATCACTGCGCAAGTACCCTGCCTGGTCTTTCGCCCTCACCATAAACACGTGCCATAGCGTATTTGCCAAGATGCTTAATTTCAACATCAGCTGTTTCCTGAAACTCTTCCTATTGAGTCTTGAATTTAGTCAACACCCCATCATCAGCACCGTGCTGCAGCCGTGTCTTAAGCACGGACAGGGCGGCCTCCAAGTCAGTTAACCTTTTATGCAGTGCCTTGAGAACTCCCGAATGCTTAGATATCGCGACCCCTTGAACGTAGACTTTGAACGCCTACCACACTACCTGCAAGCTCTCTACCGAGCCAACATTTTTGTCGAAATATGTCTCAATTACTTCAGCTAGCTCAACCTCGTCGAGGAGTGAGTAGGGAGGAAACCCCCACTTGTATGGAGGGATGCTCCTAGTGGGAGTATCCAAGACGACCAGAATCAGGGAGAGGTCTGAAAACATGCATGCAAGCACCTCACAGGTTCGCCCCTGATTGCACAGCTGTCTGGAGGGTAGCCAGTAGTCTATACGTGTGTGTAAGTCATGGAAGGTTGAGTAGTGTGTGAATCCCCCTTCATCAGGAAACTGCTGTCTCCAAACATCTCGTAAGTCTGCTCGTACCATAGAAGCTGTGAGAGTACGAGCCGAGACAGTGACTCGTCTAGTCGGTCCCCCGGAGCAGTCACAATCCGGGTGCATAACTAAATTGAAGTCCCCACCCCATAGCTGTTGCCTATCCCCAAGATCCTGTACTCGACTGAACAAGTTTGTAGAGAAGCTGGGGTTATCATATTTGGGTCCATATACCTTAATAACAACTAGATCTAACCCGCTACCCCTACAGCTAGATACTACAAATCGGCCTTCCACTTCTGTATGTAGGGGCCTCAGTATGAGGGATGACTTGCACCCCTGTAATGACTCCCCTGGAGTGTGTAGTGAAACCAGCGGCCTGTGTATTTCCCTGCAAACCTCTGATACGCAGTAGCGAGTTGGAAAGCAGTAGGTGGATTTCCTGCAAGAGAACAAGATCAATATCATGTCTGTTCAGGTATGCCAAAACTTTCTGTAGTTTCCTGTGGTCATGAAGACCACAGACATTCCACGTGAGTGCACGTAGTGTGCCCTGTGTATCAATCCTACAGGGCGCACAATCAGCAGCAATAGACCCTGTCGCATCAAACCCATCAGTTACAGCCATAAGTTACCAACATGTGCACCGTTCCTGTGTAATGTATATAGTGCCTACTAGCAATGTTGCGCATCTTTAGGAGCCCTTCAACCCAACCCCCCACCCACGCCAGACTAACCCCAACCCAGCCTAGACGATAAACTGACCAACTATCCTCCTACGTAACTACATAGGATAACAACCAATATAGAAGTACCAATAGAACAGAAGAAGTACTCAACCCCCCACCCTCCCAGAACAATACCTCCAAAGTGTAAGAGACACATGGGCAGAGGTGGCACGCTTCCTAACCATAGACTGTAAGAAACCACAACTGGTTCCTGCCCCTCATACCGCCCATTAATGTAAACTCCTGAGGCTAAATATATAAAATAGAACCCCCCCATTATTCCCAGGAACATATTAGAAGGCTCATCATGACCCTATAGAAGCCTAATCAGGTAAAAATTACTCACCCGCCTTACATCACAGCACCTGTCATCCTTTACAGTTACAGCACCATATATAGGAAGCATGCACAAACAACACTTCAGTAGATCCATCCCAAATACCTTATCATCCCCTGCCCCCAACCCCAACAGCAATCATCTTATCTGTCTAGACCAGAGACGCCACATCAATCCTGCTCTTCCAGAGCTCCTCCCACCACCTCTTCCAGCAGAGGCCGGGGCGAACCACGTCAGTGATCCCTCACCCAGTCTTTCATGGCCCTCTGTAGGGCCTTCTGGTCTGTAAAAATATGTGACTGTCCCTGGCGACTAATCCAGAGTCTGTCGGGGTAGAGCATTGCGTAGTCTATATTGGGTTCTCTTAGTTGCTTCTTTGGGGGGGGGCAAATTGTCGACGTGCTTCTTGGACCTTAAAAGTGAAGTCTGGGTATAACGATATAGTGGAGCCCTCATATTGCAGTGGCTGTTTGTCCCCAGCCGCTCGAAGTGTAGAATCTCTGTCGCGGTAGTTGAGGAGCTTCGCGATGATGGGTCTCGGGTGCCCCAGGCACCGGGTGCGGGCCCAACAAACATGGATGAAAAGATTTCCTGCCCGAGGAGAGAGACTAGTAGCTTTTCGATGAGCTGTTCCATGTTTCCATTTGGGGTAGACTCCGGAAGACCCGTAATCCGAAGATTGCTCCACCTTGAGCTTGCTTCCAAGTGCTCCGTCTTATCTTGTAGGACCTGGAGAACTTTCCCCAGCTGCTTATGGCCAACATTAAGAGTGACTTGCGCTTCTTCGACTTCTGTGGTGCGGTGCTCTACCATGTCTAATCGCTGAGCATGTTTGTTAAGCCATTCCGGCATTCTGTCCATGCGATAGGAGAGAGTCAATCTTAGAGCCTAGCACTGAGAGGATACCCTGCAGGCCCTTCTCCATTGCCACCAGCATGATGTTTCCCGCTGGCTCCTCCTGGGGCAGATCCTGCGCAGATTTGTCTTCCTTTACAGCCGCCTTCCAGCCTTTGGTTCTCTTCTGGTCAAAGGTGATCTTCGGCTGTGTTCTTTCAACTTTACCCATGTTTGGTGTCCCTCTGCACTCCAGAGCAAAGCAAGGATACTGTCTGCTACGCAATCCAGGGCCGTAGTGGCAGAGCTGCGCACCTCCCGCAGTGATTCACCAGCCACACTAGCTCCAAGCCGATCGTACGCTAGGAGGGGAAGGAATCAAGCAGGGCAGCAGCTGTGGGCAGTGGGCCACCAACAAGGCAGCCACAACTCAGACACCCCCCCGACACATGCCAGGAGGAAGATATAAGGTGACCCACCCAGTCACTGCAGCAGTGGGGACAGTGGCCTCCACCTCACTCCACAGTCAAGTCCAAGTATCTAGCAGATGTAGCCTCACGCAGTCAGCTCCAGCAGCAGGAAGCAGCAGGGGGTGAAGCGAGTATTCAGCTGACAAAATGGTGGGGCTCACACCACCCCCAGCACAACGTAGGGACCGCATCCAATCGATAATCCGCAATCCCATGCACAAAACCCTCAGGGCTCACTGCAACCTAGGGCATAAGCAGGTCTCGCAGGCCAGTCACCTCACTGGTCCAGCAGTAATGGCTGTATGAAGAAAGTGAGGGCAGGCAGGCGTCTCCAATGTAGTGCGCTCGAACTACCTCTCCAGTGTTCAGCAGAGGTAACCAACTATGGGCAGGACTTCAGAGGCGATGATGCGGACCTCGCCCAGCGGGGGAGGGCTCCGTCTTCGCGCCAGCCGTGGGGCACTGCGGTGTGTCGCAACAGGGTAATCAGTAGAGTGGCCTCTGTGGGCACCCCAGCCTGGGGATCAAGGCCCAGTCTCCGGCTTCTCTGCAGGCGGATCGCGCTCTGCCATCCGGCGTCACACAGGGACGGCAGTGGCATCAATCAGCTCTCCGCCAGCTCCGGTCACCAAATCCGGTAAAACTGGGTCTAATTGTCACCTCGGGAAGCCAATAATTGTAGGGTAGTGTGGCGGTATATGGGAGCTATGCGCTCAAGTGGCCATCTTGGTCGCGGGCAAGCTCTGCCCCCCCCAGTTTTTTTTGCTTCTTCCTCCTATTTTTCCTGACCTGTTTTGTTGGCTATAGGACTCTGGGCACTTTATCACTGCTAATCAGTGCTAAAGTGCATATGCTCTCAGTGTAAATTGTGATTAGAATTGGTTATCCAAGATTGGCATATTTGATTTACTGGTAAGTACCTACTAAAGAGCACTGAGTGTGTTAGGGCCGGTAAACCAAATGCTACTAGTGGACCTGCAGCACTGATTGTGCCACCCACATGAGTAACCCTGAAAAGGTTTCTCAGACCTGCCACTGCAGTGTCTGCAGTGGCAGTTTTTAACTGCCATGTCAACCAGGCAAGTGTACCCACTTACCAGGTCCAAACCTTCCCTTTCATCTAAGGAACGTCTAAGGTGGGCCCAAGGTACCCCCATGGGCAGGATGCAGTGTCGGTCATATGTAGGACAAGCGCTGGTGTGTTTTACATGACCTGATAGTGAAATACTGCCAATTTTGTTTTTCACTATTGAAAGGCTATCTGTCCCATAGGCTAACATGGGAGTTACTTTGTAACATCTTATAAGTATAACTTTCCATAGGGGAAAGATAGAGAAATTGAGTTTAGTCTCTCTGAACTCAGAATTTAATAACACATATTTTTAAGGAGATGTTTTTTAAATTGTGTGTTTGAAAGTACCACTATTAAATAGTAATTTTCTTATTTAACCATTCTGTGTGCCTCTGCTGGTTTGTGTATTGATTGTCTGGTTTTGGAGTGACACCGGCTGGGGATGTACATTCAATGTAGACAGCCACAAGGTGGTTTGAGGTATGTCCTGTCTTTCCTGGGTGACTCAGAGGTGAGCTGAATAGACCGTAGCTTTATTTAGAGTGATGGGAGGAGTTTCACTTACACCTGAATAGACAGTGTCTCCTCTGCACACTGCTTTCTCCACCTCATGTAGTGATGCTGCACTGTAGAGGACAGAACTGGTTTTGACTGGACTCAGAGACCCTTGTCCCAAAGAGAACAAAGACAAAATGGTGTATAATTAGTGGACCTTAAACCCCAGAGAATTAGATCATTTCTGGACTCGAGAGGAACTTTTGCTAAGTAGAAGAGCTGGAGAACTGTGCGGAGGAGTACTGCCCTTTGGGTGTGTGGGGTAGGCCTGCAGTTGCTGCTTCTTCCAAGTAAAGGACAAAAACTGGAACTTTGCTGAGAAACATGCTTGAAGAAGAATCTCCGAGGTCTTGTGTGTGCTGGCCTCCTTTTCTGAAGCCTCAGGGATACAAAGACTTCACCCCCAGCTTCCCTGAACTCCATTGTTCAGCGTTCTGACCTGCCAGGAGGTGCCTATTCCAGTGTTGAGCCGCTGGAGGCTGTTCTTGCTGTTTAGAGCTGGAAGAAACCTAAAAGAAACAAGTAAAGCAATCCCCAATGCCACCAGCTACCCCACCTTGATGCTGCGACCTGCACCGATGCATGGGTCCCCTGTCATGAAGTGCACGACTCACCGCCCCTCCTGCACCGCAGCTCCGATGCCTGCCCATGCCTGCAGTTAATGGCATTCCCGGCACCAGCGCTCGCACTGATGCCACCACCGACAGTGCCCCCATCCCTTTATCGTGGAGCCGGTAACTGCAGATGGTGATTTCACGAGCTCTTCTTCGCATCGCCTCTCCGGAACCGACGCCTCACAGCCGACGCAACCGACTTCCTCTGTCCTGGACTCAACACATCCCCTCCTCGCAGACACGCCGTCTTGCCTCCCTCATGGCAGCTAGGGAGCTGGCCTCGATCTCAGCACTGACGCCTCATCTTCACAATGCCGTATATCATCCAAAGTCTTTGTGTCAAAGTTCTGTTGTTTCGGGGTCAGGGTGACATTACCGGGTCGGCGCTGTACTTTGGATTATTGTCAGTCACAACGTTGGAATTGCCCCAGGTGGAGCTATTTATTTGCTACAAGTTCCAATTTGAAATAACTGTTCTAAAAATGTATTTTACAACTAGTATGTTGGATTTTTGTCCTTTTGGTCGTGTTTGGTTCAGATAATGATACCTTATTTTTCTAAACTGGTATGGTGTTGATTTGTGGTGTATTCACTTTGTTACTGTGTGTTTTGAGTACAAATACTTTACATATTGCCTTTGGGATAAGTATGTCTGCTCGTGCCAAGCTATTAAGTGAGGTGAGCAGGGGTTATCTGAAGTGTGTATCCCCCTTACCCTGACTAGAAGCAAGGGTACCTACTTGGACAAAGGTACCTACCTCTGCCAATTAGAATCCCCCATTTTTAACAACACTGAAGTCTGGATGTCATTTATTTGGATCTGTATAAACGCAACATTTTATCATCAATATATGGACATCAAATCCTGGCATTTAGGGGTCGATTCCGATTCGGGAAAAAAAACGTCCGTACGATTTGTATCCGGAGCCCTCTCCGTACGAATCGTACCCGTCCGTCCGAGTCGCGAAGTACGATTCGAATTCCGTGAATCCGTCCGAATCGTCGCGATCCATACGTATTACAAGGCTGAAACCGTGAACCATACGACTCGTACACATACCGTACGACTCGTACACATGCCGTACGACCCGACGAGTACGATCTGGACCGGGGTATGAGGACGCTATTCGTACGGTCCACGTCAGGTAAGGGCGAGTCGTACAGAAAAGCACACAAACACATACACACCGTACGGTCCGTACCCCCCATAATCGCAGGGGTATGCACCGTACCCCTGTGATCATGGGGAGTACGAGCCGTACCCCCATTGTACGATCAGTGTACGAGCCGTACTCCATGTACGATCGGTGTACGAGCCATACCCCATTGTACGATCGGTGTACGAGCCGTACCCCATGTACGATCGGTGTACGAGCCGTACCCCCATTGTACGATTGGTGTACGAGCCGTACCCCATGTACGATCGGTGTATGAGCCGTACCCCATGTACGATCGGTGTACGAGCCGTACACCCATCGTACAATGGGGGTACGGCTCATACACCGATCGTACAATGGGGGTACGGCTCGTACACCGATCGTACATGGGGTACGGCTCGTACACCGATCGTACAATGGGAGTACAGCTCATACACCGATCGTACAATGGGGGTATGGCTCGTACACCGATTGTACATGGGGCACGGCTCGTACACCGATTGTACAATGGGGGTACGGCTCGTAAACCCCATGATCGCAGGGGTACGGTGCGTACCCCTGCGATCATTGGGGGTACGCACCGTACCCGGGGGGGCCGTTCCGTTCCTGTTTCGGGGCGAACTCTGCTTTTACGGCTGTTTTCAGCTCCCGTAGAAAAAGGGTTGTACAGTGCGTACCCGAAATGTATCATACTTGCTGGGTCGTAAAAACCAGGCACGAACCGTACAGATGTCGCGTACAGCGGGTTCCGAGGGAGAATCGTACGGAGATTAGAGTCGTACGGTGTCTTGTACGACTCGTATGGAGTACGGCTCCCGGTACGAATCGTACTTCGTCGTACGTACGGGACGTTTACAGGTACGATTCGTACGGGGAAAAAACGCTCCGCACGACGATTCAGAGCGCTTTTTACCGGATCGGAATCGACCCCCAAGTGTTACTTTGGGTACCTCCTTATATACTTACCACTTTTAATTCCCAGCTGCTCATCTTGTGCCAATCTCAGTGTTGGGAGTTTAAAGAACCACAATACATATGGACACATTGCAAATAGAAGAATTCAACTTAAGGATTCCGACGGTCTTCAATAGATGTTTTAATACTCAAAACCCATTTTCTGCTTGCAAAGAGTTGTACCATGAGGAGGTAGGCTTTCACGGGGCAGAAAATGGACAGTGAGAGGCCGGGGAGTGGCTGCCATGCAGTGGTGCTACAGCTCACGACCCCAAGCGGCTGCAGGAATATGGCCCGAGAAGCTGCAGATAATAATTGCTTCTGTTGCACAGAGCTCCACTTTGTCAAAACTTTTTTTTAAAACCATGATCTTAGCACTTTGTGAAGTGAGCATGCGTGCACACCCGCATGCACACACAGAAATGACACACATAAACTGCCATAATCCGATATAAAACATAGGAGATACAAACATGTTAATGTACAGATTGACGTTTTTCTTGAAATCTCAATGACAGGCAGGACTGGAATAGACTTAAGTGAACACAGTACCACACCCCTGAAACAAAACATGGCTCCTGAAGAAATCACCTTTGCTTTCCGTTAACCAACCATGGGTAAAGGTAATGGGGAGGTAGTTTCACTTATTTATCTAAATGTAGTTGCTATTTATGTGCATATTTTGGAGTTTTAAATGCAACTGGTACAGCTGGATTTGTGATTCAGAGGGATCTATGTAAGAATAAAGAAAACCATCACCAAGAGCCCAATATCAAGAAATTATAATTTCTTCTCTTGTCATCTTTGTCACCATTGCCCCTAATATTTGAGATGGGAGTCCCATTGAGTCCCCTTTAAACCCCACCACTCCCTTCATCTTACCACTATATACCTGTGTAGGTAACATCTGGTCCACTCCTCCCCTTCCCCCAACAGCAATGGAGATTCAGCTCTCATCCTCTGCAACCGCATGTTGTCATGTTGGAGGCAAAGATCTGGTGGTGAAGGAGTTGCAGAGAGTGGAGCCTTGGGTGTGCAAATGTTCACACTGAATTGTCTTTACCTCATCTTCTTGAGGGATAGAAGAAGGGAGGAGGCCTACCCCATGCTTCTTTTAAGATTGTATTAATCTGATAAGGTCATTGGGAGGCAGCTTTGAAGAGCTTCAGGAGTGAGAGACAGACCGTAGAACTGTGTGTGTTTTTGATTGGTAACCAATGAAGAATTTTCGTACCACGCACAACATTTTGAGTGAAGTCAGACTAGGAAACATCATTTTGGCTTCTCTGTACCTTAGGTATTGTTTTTGTGGGGAGCCCCGTGATCTATAAGGCACATGATTTATCCGTGGTGCTGCATGCACCGTTTACAGAAATTATTGGAGCTCGAGGCTTGGCAGTTTGTTTGTTTAGAGGGTGCACTTACACAGAATCTGGTCTTAGAAACTCCCGTCAGATTGATTTGTGTTCATCATTTCCTTTTCGTTCTTGGAATGTTCCACAGTCTTGTTTTGCAGTGATACTCACTCATTTAGCACCATCAGTGCGCTCTTGAAAAATTTCGGGCTGTGCATGTATTTATGTGTGCCTGACATTTATTGCTTAGAACCCATTGTTTGCCTATATGTATTGTATTGTAATTGCATTTATATGGCGCTTACTACCCGCGATGAGGTACTGAAGCGCTTTTTTGGCAAGTACCAGGCTACTCCATAACCCAAAAGGATTAGTGGTGAATTAGTATATTGAAATATGAAATTATTTGAGTGGTGGATATGTTCGTCTGTGATTTGAATGGAGAAGGGTAGTGGAGGGATAGAAGAGGGAATGGTTTGCATTTATATAGCGGTGCTAACCCTGATGAGGTGTTGAAGCACTTTTCGGCGAGTAGCACACTACTTCAGAACCAAAAAAGGATTAGTGGTGAATTAGTTAAGGGAAATATGAAATTAATTTGAGCGGTAGACATGTTACTCCGTTACTTTGATTGAAAGGACAGTGGAGGGATGGAAGAGCAAAGGGTTTGGATTTATATAGCACTTTTTACGCTACTCCTCAACTCAAAAAGGATTAGTGGTGAATTAGTGTAGGGAAAAATGTAATTAATTCGATTTGAGCAGTGGACATGTTAGTCTGTTATTTGGATTGTAAAAGGATAGTGGAGGGATAGAAAATGGAAGAGTTTGTATTTATACAGTGCTTGCTACCCATGATGAGGTGTTAAAGCACTTTTTGGTGGGTAGCCCGCTACTTCGGACCCGAACAGGATTAGTGGGGAATTAGTATAGGAAAATATGAAATTGATTTGAGCGGTGGACATGTTAGTCTGTTATTTGGATTGAAAAGGAATAGTGGGTAGATAGAAGAGAGAAGGGTCTATGAATTTTATTTTTGTTTGGGGGAGTTCATAGCAGTAGGAGGGGGTTTGGGATGAGTAAAGGGGAGGTGGATGGACAGGAGTCAGAGAGAAGGGGTTAGAAAGGCTTGTTTGGTAGATTTGAATAGTAAATGAGGTATGAGATGATGCAAGGAGAGGTTGAGGAGGAAAGAGTCCAGGAAGGGTTATATTGGGGTTCATAGTAGTGGTATGGGGTTTGTGCTGAATGAGAGAGTGAAGGTAGAGGATATATTGAGAGAGATGTAAGGTGAGAAATAGGGCAGTGCATTGGGAAGAGTAGTAGAATGAGGTTTGAGATGAGTCAAAGAGTTGAGGTAGAGGATATATTGAGAGCGCTATTGGGTGAGAAATAGAGTAGTGTATTGGAGAGAGTAGTAGAATGCAATTCAATAGCATGAGCTGAAAAGTACTTCGGTAACCTTACCACCAAACGACACAAGTGTACTGTGGGTTACGTTGAATCGGTGTTCATATACTCTTAATATAGCTGCCATAAGGTCGAGCCTGGAAGAGGCTGCTGGGCTCTGGAGCCAATTTTTGAGTTTCAATCCAAGTAAAGCCGAACATCTTCACCCTGCATCCTGTCGCTCTCACAACACGACAGCTAACTACCTCATCAACATAATTAACATAACTAGATTGATAGAATGACCCGATCCCAGCCAATCTCACCTCAACATTCTTTCAAGAGCAGCAACAGACTCCTCACTGCACATGGGACTACAACCAGGTGATCGAGGTCCGTGGTCCCTGGGATCACTGATCAAGACCGGAGTTGCCCATGATGAAGTCGATGACTGCTAATGCTTATATATAATAGCGCTTCTGTGGCCCAACCTCAACTCCCTGCCTCAGACCAATGCAGCTTCTCACAGCACTGCAGCACCACACCAAGTTCTGCTCTCCTGTGCTGATGCTGAGCACAGGACACGCCCATGCTGAAGTTAATGACTACTTAATTCAGGAAAGCGGTAAGCACTCAAACTTTCCCTCCCTGCCGCAGACTGAAGCCTCATATCACAGCACTGAGGTGCTTCACCTTGTATGCTCTCATGTGCCGATCTTGAGCATGGTTCTTTGTTCTCTGACTGTTAGAACTGGAAAGCGGTAAGCACTCTACAGCCCAACTTTCCCTCATGCCTCCGACTGATGCCACATATCACAGCACGGCTGCACCTCACTGTAAATTCTCTCCTTTGCCGAAACTGCCAATGCCCCCTCCCTACCACGAATGGATGTCCTGCTCTACAGCGCTGCCATGCCACTACACACATTTGTCACAGGGCTGGCTGTGTCTATCAGACACCGCCAGTTATATTATCATGGGCATTTGTCAATGCCTTTCCGTGGCAGGCAAAAGGCAGGGGGACTTCACTCTGGGGGCCCCCAGAGTGAAGGAGAGTAGGGGGGTGCACACGGGTCGTACCTATGGTCCCCCTGCATTTGCATAATCAAAGTGGCAGGCACCGCGCGGTGCCTGCCGCTTTGATTATGCAAATGGAAAAGTGCTTTTTAAGCAGTGTGGCGGGCAATGCTTAACATGCAGGATGTGCCCGCCACTGTGGTGGGCACATCCTAATACCACCCCCGGGACCCCCGCCCTTATGGCGGGCAGTTCCGCATACCGACAGGATGGCGGGCGGACAACTTCCACCCGTCATCCTAATGACCCCCTTAATCTCTATTCAAGATGGCCCGAACTCTGTCCTCTGAATCCTCTCACATCTACATTCATAAACAGAGAGGTAGGACTGTCTGCTGTGGCACAAGGACAGAAACTGAAATAAGACTTTTCATCCTCTCTAGGAAGCAGCCCTCATTTTTGCTTGCATAAAGAGCAGCCATCTTGGAAAAAGGTACCCTCCACTAACAAAACTCAGCTTCCCTTATTTTCATTTATCTGCTCCTCCCTCCTTAGTCTTCTCAACATGGAACCATTCCATAGCAATAAGCTGAACCCCTTACTGTCTCTCGCAGTACATACCTCATTTAAAATCAATTATCCTCTACATTTAACAAAAACTGCTCAAAAAGTCTCAAACTTAAAATTCTCAAATTAAATAAAGAAAAACTTGTAATAGACCCCTGATTTTGCCTCAACAAGGGATCAATACTTAACACCCTTATCTTTTTCACCAATCGTCATGCACAGTGGAGAAAAGTGCTATCTTTATACTCGGGAACCCTCCATCAAAAAAATTCCTCACAGGTATATAGAGTTTTAAATATCGACATACACCAATATTAAGTTGGAAATATTGTGATACAGGAATATCGACAGCAAGAATATTGTGGTCACGAATATCGACTTTAAGGTAAGAAATATTGTTTTTGAAAATATCGAAGTCAGTAATATTGTTTGCAAAAATATTGTTGTTTATTTATCAATGTTTAAATTAGTGTTTGGTATTTTAGAATGTATTTTGAAGGTATGTGATTTATATTTTATATAAGTATTGCTTTTGTTTTTTAATATATGCGTAAAATTTGTAGTAGTGATTCATTTTATGTTACTTAAATATTGCGTTTACTTCTGTACCGTGTTGTGGGTTTAAAGGGGAATAGGGTGGGAAGTGATTTAATTATAATATATTAATTAGATGTTATTTTTTTAGTATTTATTTAATTTAGGTTTTATAGTGTCAATTGTGGGAATTAATTAATTATTAATTAATTAAATATTAATTGGTTGTTAATTTTTATTAATGAATTAATTGGGAATTATGTTAATTGTGATATTTTTTAGGAGCGGGTTGTGGGTTTATAGGGGACTAGGGTGAGAAGTAATTTAATTATAATACATTATTTAATAAAAAAGTTTTTTTAGTATTTATTTAATTTAGATTTTATAGTATTAATTGTAGGAATTAATTTATTATTAATTTATTATTAATTATTTGTTTATTATGATTAATTCATTGATAATTATGTTAATTGTATAATTTTTGTAGGAGTGGGTTGTGGGTTTACAGGGGAATAAGGTGGGAAGTAATTTAATTTTAATACATTTAATAATAATTTGTCTATATTAATATTTATTTAATTTATAATTTATAGTGTTAGTTATGGAATTCATGTATTAATAATTATTTAGCAATTTCTTTATAATAATTATTTAATTAATTAATGGGTAGTTCATTATTTTAATTATGTCATTCGTTTAGGAATGGGTGGTGGGGTTTATAGGGGAACAGGGTGGGGAGTAATTTATTTAAAATTAATTGATAATTAATTGTTAAATAATGGTAATTCAATAATTATAAATGAAATTTGGCAATTGGGTAATCATTTTGAGATTTGAGTTGTGGGGTTTATAGTGGTAATGGGTTGGAAGTAAATTATTTTTAATTAATTAATAAGTTGTTGATAATTGATAATAATTTAATAATGTAAAATTAGTTATGGAAATTGTGTAATCATTTTTAGGTGTGCGTTGTGGTATTTATTGGGGTAGAGGGTGGAAAGTATTTCAGATTTTATTAATTGAGAATTAATTGCTCATTATTATTCATACATTAATTGATAAATATGTATGGGCATTGTTAACTTTTATTTTGTGTGTGGATTTTGGTTTTATAGGAGTAATGTTTCGTGAGTAAATTAATTTTTAAATGTTTTAATTTGTTTTTTAATTAATAATATTTGTATATTTGATAATTAATTATGTTAATGATGGACGTACACTATTTTAGAAATTTAGATGTGTGTTGTGGATTGTTTAGTGTTAGAGGGTAGGAAATAAAAAATATTAATTTTATGTAACAATTAATGTTTTTGATTATAATTAATTTCTATTAAATATAGTTATTTGTTTGAAAATAATCTGTATTTAAAAAAAAAAAAGTTTACAGGTAATTTTTTAGATTTTTAACATTATAATATGTTTCTATCTCTTGTAATTTTTTTATATATGTTTTATTTTTATGTTTTTTTATTATTTATTGTATTGTAGTTGATATTTGTTTTTCATTTTGTATTGACTTCTGTGAGATTATACATTTTTACCCCTCTGCTATTCAACACTTTCCCTACTGTTGCACTCACTGGAGTGGGAATAGTAATTTTTACCCCTCCGCTATCCAATACTTTCCCTACTTTTTCACTCACTGGAGTGGGAATACTAATTTTTAACCCTCTGCTATCCAACACTTTCCCTACTATTGCACTCACTGGAGTGGGAATAGTACATTTTTCCCCTCCGCTATCCAACACTTTCCATACTGTTGCACTCACTGGATTGGGGATAGTACATTTTTCCCCTCCGCTATCCAACTCTTTCCCTACTGTTGCACTCACTGGTGTGGGAATAGTAATTTTTACCCGTCCGCTATCCAAACTTTCCCTACTGTTGCAGTCACTGGAGTGGGAATAGTACATTTTTCCCCTCCGCTATCCAACACTTTCCATACTGTTGCACTCACTGGATTGGGGATAGTACATTTTCCCACTGCTATTGAACTCTTTTCCTACTTTTGCATTCACAGGAGTGGGAATAGTAATTTTTTACCTCTCCCCTATCTAACACTATCCCTACTGTTGCACTCACTGAAGTGGGAATAGTAATTTGTACCCCTCCGCTACCCAGCACTTTCCCTACTTTTGCACTCACTGGAGTGGGAATAGTAATTTTTTCCCCTCCTCTATCCAACACTTTCCCTACTGTTGCACTCACTGGAGTGGGAATAGTAATTTTTACCCCAACGCTATCCAACATTTTCCCTACTGTTGCCCTCAATGGAGTGGAAAATGTAAGTTTAGACATTATCAAATATTTTAATGTTTTCATTTATAATATAATGTTTTTTAATTAGATTATATGTTATAGCTGTGTGTGTGTATATGTATATTTATTTTTATATATTTATAACAATTTAAAATAAATTAAAATTAGTAGTTTACTAATTGTTTTAAAGTAAATATACATTTATATATTACTTTTTATATATGTATGTTTAAACTTTTTAAATTGCATTTATTCATTATATTTAAATACATTTTAGTGTAATTTCATTTTATAGTTTAATTTATTTTAAATTATTTTTATATATAAAAAACTATATTTTGTACATCGATATTTTTTACATAAAAAAAGTTTTCTCGATATTTTAGTCATTTACATATAGTTAAGTCGATATTTTGGCTATCGATATTTCTGTGTCGATATTTGAGTTTGGGGATATTTTAGTAATTTATATTAAGTCAGTGATCCATGTCTTCTTGTATGTGTTCAAGTGTCGTGTGTATGTTTGTTCACATGTGTCATGTCATCCAGTACGATTGCGTGCCAGTACCTTCCTTTATTTTTTTGTACTGTGCCCCCATTCTTACTCGTAGGTTCTTGTGTAACACATGTATTTCATTTCCGATGTTTCCCAAGATTTTTCTGTTTCTCTCCTGACTGATATGCTAATTTGTATATTATATTACCTCTGTTTGTGTCTTTCGGCTTTGTATGTGAGTGTGAGTTGCTGTTGGTATTGGTGCTGGTCAATGGGTAAGGGTGATTTTGTGGATAGGATGAAAACATTGTATGATGTGATGCAGTGTGGTACAGAGTGATGCTTTATTGGATGGAACAGTGTTGTATTACACTGTATAGTGTGGTGTTGCGGTTAATTCTTGTGGGCTATGATGATAAATTAAAGCATGCTTGGTGTGGAATGTTCTTGTGAGAAGTGCTGTAGCATGTTTACTCGGGTGATAAGCTGCAATGCGGAAGAAGTGGTGAGTTTAAAGGAGTAATGTTGTGTTGAGTGGTGTGGTATTACATAGAATTAAAATGTGAATTCTTGTAAGGTGTAATATAGCGTGGGTATTATAGTGTGAGATGTCAGGTGGGGGCATGGTGTGGTATAGTGATATGTGGTGTAATGTATTGTCAGGAAGCAGATCAGGAGCAGGACTTGAGGTTAAAGTTCCAGTAGGCACTGTAGTGGCCAAAATCTCCATAGCCGAGGTTACAGCAAAAAAGGAAAGGCTGCTGAGTTTTGGCACATCTGGCAGAGGGCTACTCACTCGTGGAGACTGCCCTGTGCCATATTGTCTTGCTTGTGATCTACCAGTTCCATATTTCCTCAACTCTCATGTTGCTTGCAGGTTATGACAGCAATTCTGCATTGCAGAGCATACATTTATGTGTGTTTCCCAGTGGCCTTCTTAGGCAATCTAGATGTTGTGTGACTCCAGGACCCTTTCTGTATAGATTCAGGATTTATGTTTATGGAACTAAATTTAGTGAGACTTTGCTGAGGACAACTAAATGACAGGGAAGTGGGCTTGAAGTTAATGTATTCAGGAAAAGAAGCATGAACTAACCTTGTTAGACAACTGAACTCTAGAGCTGCTCTTTTAGACACAAATGCCAAAGAGTTTTGGAACAATGAGCATCTAATGACCTTGAAGTATTTTGTGAGGCAACAATCAGAATTCTGTTGTCAATGCATCATTGGTATTATTAGGTGGTAATTATGGGCACTAAGGTATCAGTGATGTTTAGTTAGTAATATAGGTGTTATCAGGTTAAGGTTTTCCAAAATATCTGTAACAAAGAGCTGCTGCCTTTGGAACCTGGGGACCCAGGTTCAAATTCTTGCATCAACATTAGATCTAACATCATGTGATTCTGGGTAAATCACTTTATCTCCCTTTGCCTAAATGTGTGTAGAATGTATTTGTGTAATCCCCACTTGGGGGTCGATTCCGATCCGGGATAAAAAACCGTTATACGATTCGTATTCGTAGCTGTCTCCGTACGAATGAAAAAAGTCCGCCCGAATTGCGTAGTACGATCCGAATCCCGAAAATACGTCCGAATATCAGTGAACCGTATGACCCACAATCGAAGATCCGTACGAAATATCGTCGGAACTCCAACCGTACGATTTGTAAACATGCCGTACGAACTAACAAGTACGATCCAGACCAGGGACCAAGTACGCGATTTGTACGGCAAACGTAGTCCCGCATGAAGCATGATTCGTACGGAAAAAATTGCGTATAAGCGAGCCGCACCAACAAATACGACTCACACACCCCTCATCCAAGCGTACACGAACCCCGGGCCCAAAAACGGACCGTAACTGCCAGCCGCACCAAAAATACGACTCGAACACCCCTCAACCAAGCGTACACGAACCCCGGGCCCGAAAACGGACCGTAACTGCCAGCCGCACCAACAAATATGACTCGCACACCCCTTAATCAAGCGTACACGAGCCCCGGGCCCGAAAACGGACCGTAACTGCCAGCCCCACCAACAAATATGACTCGAACACCCCTCAACCAAGCGTACACAAACACCGGTCCCGAAAATGGACCGTAACTGCCAGCCGCACCAACAAATATGACTCGCACACCCCTCAACCAAGCGTACACGAACCCCGGGCCCAAAAACTGACCGTAACTGCCAGCCGCACCAACAAATACAACTCGCACACCCCTCAACCAAGCGTACATGAACCCCGGGCCTGAAAACGGACCGTAACTGCCAGCCGCAACAACAAATACGACTCGCACACCCCTCAACCAAGTGTACACAAACCCCGGTCCCAAAAACGGACCGTAACTGCCAGCCGCACCAACAAATACGACTCGCACACCCCTCAACCAAGCATACACGAACGCCCGGCCCGAAAACAGACCGTAACTGCCAGCCGCACCAACAAATACGACTCGCACACCCCTCAATCAAGCGTACACGAACCCCGGGCCCGAAAACGGACCGTAGCTGCCAGCCGCACCAACAAATACGACTTGCACACCCCTCAACCAAGCGTACACGAACACCGGTCCCAAAAACGGACCGTAACTGCCAGCCGCACCAACAAATACGACTCGCACACCCCTCAATCAAGCGTACAAGAACCCTGGGTCCGAAAACGGCCCGTAACTGCCAGCCGCACCAACAAATACGACTCGCATACCCCTCAACCAAGCGTACATGAACCCCGGGCCCGAAAATGGACCGTAACTGCCAGCCGCACCAACAAATACGACTCGCACACCCCTCAACCAAGCGTACACGAACCCCGGTCCCGAAAACGGACCGTAACTGCCAGCCGCACCAACAAATACGACTCGCACACCCCTCAACCAAGCGTACACGAACCCCGGGCCCAAAAACAGACTGTAACTACCAGCCGCACCAACAAATACGACTCGCACACCCCTCAACCAAGCGTACACGAACCCCGGGCCCGAAAATGGACCGTAACTGCCAGCCGCACCAGCAAATATGACTTGCACACCCCTCAACCAAGCGTACACGAACCCCGGGCCCGAAAACGGACCGTAACTGCCAGTCGCACCAACAAATACGACTCGCAAAAATGTCCCGTATGAGCCAGCAACAACAACAACAACGAACTGCACAGCCCCCACTAATAAAGTGCACACAAACCCCGAATCCAGCACAAGGAGGGTGCAAACGAGTCGCACAACCCCACTAGACAAGTCTACTGTGTACACACCATAGGAAAACAATGTCCTGGCAACATCCAAACAGGCAAACAGAGGGCCCAAGTCACAACCACCCCTTATAACACACCCACCAAAAATTCAAAATAAGCCACACCCACCAATGGACCAATAAAAGGGCCCATACATACAACCCATCATCCTTTGCAACATACCTATTTGCGCAAAGACACTGATAGCACACCAACAACTGCAGCCATACACCTTCACACATACACCCTATCTCATTCACACACACACCACCCCATTCACAATCAGACCCACACACCCTCATACATACACACCATCACCCCCCCAATCACATACACCCCACACCATGACCACACCAAAGAATCAAAAGTTCACTAACCCGGAGATGGAGATCCTTACCAATGAAGTCATCAGAGTTGAGCCACAGCTGTTTGGTGCATTGGTTAGACAGACCAGCATAGCTGACAAAACACGCATGTGGGCGAGGATCGTTGAGAGGGTTAATGCTGTTGCACCCATCAGGCGCACCAGGGCGGTTTGCCAGGCCAGGTGGTACGATCTGCGAAGGATGGTCAAGCGCTAGATGGATGAGGACTACGCCAACGCTCATCACACTGGAGGTGGCGGTCCATGCAGACCTGCACAATACCATCCCTGGGAGGAGAAAGTCATGGCACTGCTACCACCGGTGGGAGTTCATGGAATCGAAGGAGCCGTGGAGCCTGGCGAGCATACAAACAACTCATATAACATGGGGGGACTACCAGCAGTGCCTAACAGTATGGGGGTGTGGCTATGACTCCCAGCAGTGCCTAACAGTATGGGGTTGGTGTGGGGGGTATGGCCATGACTTCCAGCAGTGCCTAACAGTATGGGGTTGTTGTGCGAGTGTATGGTCATGACTCCCAGCAGTGCCTAACAGTATGGGGTTGGTGTGGGGGTGTGTGGCCATGACTCCCAGCAGTGTCTAACAGTATGGGGGGTGTGGCTATGACTCCCAGCAGTGCCTAACAGTATGGGGGTGGGTGCAAGGGATGTGCCAGAAGGCTGCACGTGGGAGGGTGAGAGGGTGCAAGGTATAGGGTAGGAGGCTGCACTCAACCCATATGGCCCAGGTACACACCCATGCACCATGCTCAATGCACAGGGAGTGTGAAAGTACTGACAAGATAGCTGACACTGGGCCCTGGTGTAGGCAGCACAAGGATCTCCTGTGACCAGTGCAAAGACTAACACCAGGACAAGGTCAGATATCCTGCACAGGAACTCACAACCACTATCATGGCAGCATGCTTCATGGGTGAAAAAGACACACCACGAGGGACGCCCACTTGAAAATCACACTCAAACTACTAGCATGGCCTGTCACACACATCCCTTACAGACAATGGAGTGCACCACTGTCACAATCGTCATGTAACACAACCTAAAAAATACTGATCTGATGACGCATCCAAGCAAATAAAGCACAGTGCTGAATCACAAGTCCATTGTGCCTCTCACACAATGCTGTTGCCACAGCTTTGTAATTCTGTGGATGCACTCAAGTAGCACCACAGACCTGGGTATTGACAAGGTAATGCATCCTGGAGAAGTGCCACGTTCTAAAGCCATGTGCCTGAAGTGGGTATACTGTTCCTGGGGGGTTGGCAGTGGGTGGCCGTCACAGCACAGCAACACCTCTCAAAAGTGGCTGAAAGAAATCACCAAAATTACACTCAGTCTCCATCATAAACATGCTGCATTAAAACCCTGTGCATGCTTGAACCAGGCATAAGGATTGACGCTGCATTGTGCAGATTGGGTCACACAGAGCACAGCTGGATCTGTGTGGTGCTGGCGACACAAGCCACAGCAATGGCTGGGCCAGTCATCGTAAACAGTACCCAACATGTCACGCACCCCTGAGCACATGTCAATCTCATCCCACAACATACCCATACACAAGTGAACAATTTCACCAATCCAAAGCAGGTGGAACAGTGCTAACGACAATGGATATAAAATTTGGATGTTGCATGATAGTGCATTAACAGTGTTTGTCTCTCACACCCACAGGGGAACGTGTGGAAACCACCCCCAACCAGGGGGGAGATGGATCCCAGTCCCAGGCTCAGCACGGCACTGAGCCCACCGACAGCGAGGCCTCTCAACACACTGTGGATGACCCCAACCAACCAGGCCCCTCTGGATCCCAAACCCCTGCAGCAGCTGGAACAGATACATCTGTGCCAACCACCATACCCATTCCCGCCACATCCCAGCAGACAGCTCAGAGCCCTGCCCATAATCCACAACAGAGCCAGTCTGACAATGAGGGACATGGTTCGCCGGGCACCCAGGAGGTGGCAGATGACAACTCCACTGCCAGCACTCATGGGTCCCGTCGACATGATGTGCCCACAAACGCAGGCCCGGCTCGTGTGGGCAGGGGTGGTGGGGGTGGCGCTTTGCGAAGGCGACAACCTGACCAGCCAGCTGCAGGGCCCGGTATGGTAGAACTCAGAGACATCATGGATGTATACCAGCGGGACACCAGGGAGTTCAGCCTGGTAGTGGAGGCCCTCAACAAAATGACAAATCAGCAGGCCCAGTTACATGACATTCAAGAACGACACCAGGGACGGATGGAGGCAAGACTGGATGAGCTCATGACGGTGCATAGGGAAATTAACCAATCACTCCGTCTGATCGCTGTCAACATGCAACACCCTCCCTGTGTCACAAGGCCAGAAATATCTAGGCAAAAACCAACAACAGGCACAGGGAGTGAGGAGGAGGAGGAATTGTCAGACGGAGCATCCCAGGCATCGTCAAGGCCTGCACGTGAGGGTCCCCCAAGGAAGTTGGGTTGTCCACGGTCCAGACGTTGAGAGGTATAGGGCCATGCACAACTCCCAGGTCACCTGGTCTGGCATCTTACCTTCGTGGGCAACAGCATCACCCTATTGACTTTCAGACTCTCCCACATGGACTTGCTGGTCGCACTGTGCCCAATGATGCTAAGCACTGTGGCCTGGACTCTGTTAACTCATACTGTAAGGCATCACATCTCCCGCTGTGAACTTTGGATTCCCCCCTTGTTGTACAGCACCTGCTCACGTTACACGCACAAGAGTCCTAAATAAATCTAACTAGCACAATATGCATTGATGTATTTGTATGTACCCAGATTCAAATACATTCGTGTGGTGACATGTCTTCAAATGCCACAGTCTCCTGCAAACTCTAACCATCCACACACTGGGATCTGAGTCCGGCTGTGGACACACATAGGTCACAAGAGAGCCAAAACGGCATACATGGATGGCAATACTCACCCGTGTTGGTTAATAACTACAGAAGATGGGGTTTGCTTTATATACTGCAATGACAGACAGTCATAGAAGAGTGTGTGAGGTGTCAAGAGCATGGCTAATATGTAGGTGTCCACAGAGGGAGCTACAGGATCTGTGTAATGAGGTATGACAACTAGCAGCCACATGCTGTTGTACTGTGGATGTGAAGATTGTTGGCCTGGCCAAGGGTGGCAAGACGGACTGTGGGCAACGGGGTGTTGGATGGTAGGTGTCCATATCATTTATTTTGCCTGGGTCTGTGGAGTGCCGACTGAGTGTGGCTAAGGAGTATGAAGGTGAACCTGCATTTGACTGTAGGACCATTGTAGGTATCTCAGGCGGATGGTCATGTGGCAGTAGCAGGGGATGTTGAGGATGAGGTGTGTACATGCACCCTCGATTTCCACAAGTACTCCGGGAGTCAGGTTCTTGTTTCTGTGTAGAGATTGTTGCTGTAGTTGGGCTGGCTGGTGTTGTGGACGGCAACCAGGCTGAACACCACCTTGCCAACAGACATCACCATAGCCATACCAGAAGGCAATGACAACTCCCGCAAACACCGCACCTACAGAGTGGTAGGAGGAATTGCCATCATCCACATTAACACTCCCAGAGTCACTACCAACACCAACGACACCCTCCCCACTGCCTAGCACATGCACTTACAGATCCACACCAACACCAACACCACTCTCAGAGGAACACTCATCTACAGACTACCTGGAGTCCTACCACTATTCATCAACTCCATCACTCACCTCATCAGCACGCACGCCCTCGCCAACACGGATTACCTCTTCCTTGGGGAAATTTACTTCCATCATCATAACAACAATGACGCAAACTCCACCGCCCTGATGCCAACCTTGGATTACAACAACTCGTGACAACCCACACCGCTAGACACACACAGGACCCCATCTTCTCAGAAACTCCACACGTCTCATTCAACCACACTACCTAACACCACTGGACAGACCACAGAAGTGTCCACTTCACCTTCAGGAAACCCACCACACCCCCTGGCACACAGACCATGCCACGTCGCTGCTGGTGCAAGCTCACCGAGGACTAACTGACAGCCACCCTTGTCCTGGGACCACAAGCCTACCCCACCTACCCCTACACCGCTGCCATCTGCGTCAAACAGTGGATCAACGACTGCGCAGACACCTTCAACCCACTCAAGACCTCCGGCACCTATCACAACAACAACATTGCCGCATGGTTCACCAACCAAAGACCCCAGGTCCTCCATGTGCACCTGTCGGACGCTGTAGAGGAGCAGGCTCTGCAAACAATCACCAGAAAGCTACAACGCACACAAGAGTGCCACCCGCAGACACCACCAACTCATCAGGACCGATGACAGGACAGCCATCAAGGACCGCCTAGACAGCAACGCACACAACAGCAAATAGCACATCAACGTCGCTATTCAACTCTCAAAATCCAAATACAGCACCAAGGACATTCCACTGGCCAACTTCTTTCACCGTAAGATCATCGACATCCACAACAGCATCTAGTCCACTAGCCCCACATCCACAAATGAGACTACCCCCCCTACAACCAACACCCACACAAATCACCTGATTGCCTGCTACAACGTCAGAATTGAAGACACCATCATGACCATGGACTACATTCACTCTGGATCCCCATTTGACCCATGGCATATCCACATTTCCAACCAAGCCAGATAAGCCATAACACCCCTTTTCCGTAAAAAAAAGTCCTACATCTCCTTCGAGACAGCACCCTTCACTGGGAGCTGGGAGAATGTTGTGATCAACGCCTTACTGAATAAACCAAAGGTGGGCCACAAATACCTCTCTAACCTCCGGCCCATCTCCCTGCTACCCTTCCCAGAACAAGTCACGTAGAAGATCATCAACAGACAGCTGACCTGCTAACTCAAAGACAACAACATCATAGAACCAACCCAGTCTGGATTTTGCATCAACAACAGCACGGACACTGCCCTAATTGCCGGCACCACCGAAATCAGCATCCTCATGGACTAAGGAGAAACAGACGCCCACATCCATCTGGACCTATCAGCAGACTTCCACAGGGTCTCCCACGGCACCCTAAGAGTACGCATCCATGAAGCAGGAATCAAAGAGAGTGCCCTGGTCTGGGCAACATCCTTTGCCACCGGCAGAACCCAGAGCGTCTGCCTCCCACAGTTCTGTTCCAAGACCACTGACACCATCCGCAGCGTCCCACAGGGATCATCCCACAGCCAAACAGTCTTAAATATCCCCATGGCACAACTCACCCATGTGGCACAACAACATAGCCTCAACATCATCTCCTACCCCGATTACACCCTGCTGATCATATCCCTCACCAAACACCCACACACTGCCAAAATCAACCTCCACAGAGGAATGAAGGCTGTTGCAAAATGGAGTAAGGACAGCAGGCTGATGCAGAATCCTGACAAATCGGAGGTACACATCCTCTGCCCCACCAGCTCAGCCTGTGACGACTCCTGGTGGCCAACATCGCTAGGAACAGCCCCATAACCCACCAAACACGCACACAACCTGGGGGGTATCCTCGACTCCTCACTCCCAATGAACAAGCAGGACAACGCCATCTCTGCTTCCTGCTTCAACACCCTTTGAATGCCCCGCAGGATCTTATAATGGATCACCTCAAATACACAAAAACCAGTCACCCTGGCCCTCTCCACCAGCTGACTTGAGTAAGGGAACGCCATCTACGCAGCTAAGACAACCAAACTCCTGAGACGGCTGCAACGCATCTAGAACACCTCGGCAAAACTGATCCTCGATTGCCACAACCCGGCCACATCACACGACAACCGAGAGGCCTGCACTGGCTCCCTGTCAACAACAGGATCAGCTTCAAACTCCACATCGATGCACACAAAGCTCTACACCACGCAGGACCAGCATACCACAACCACAGACTCAGCTTCTACACACCCACCCGCAGCCTCTGCACTACCAACCTTGCTCTCTCCACTGTCCCTCACATCCGGAAAAACACGGACAGTGACAGATCATTCTCCTACCTCGACTCAAAGACCTGGAACACCCTCCCTACAAGTCAACGACAGACCCAGGACCTGCTGCCCTTCACAATACTTCTCAAGCCCAGGGTGTTTTGATCAGTAGCAGCCCCCCCAGCGCATTGAGACCGTCACGGGTAGGTAGTGCGTTTAACTAATGAATCAATTTATTGATAGATGGCATAGCCAAATTTTGTGTGTAGGATAGGAAAGCTGTAGATGATAGTTACAATGAGGCTGGTCAGGATGCTGGTGTGATACTGGATGTGCAGATGTTTGACAATGCAGAGTGTGTCCATGGTGTCGGATGTGACTCTGAGGGTGTACCCCGTTAAGTTTGACCAATCATAATCCTGGATTGGGTGTGTGGTCCCTGTGGGATTTTGACAATCCGTCTGTGATGGCTAGGCAGAAGTGGTGTGCTGAGGTTGCATACTACCACGTTACAGCATTGGGGGCGATGTGTGGTGGTGTTGTGTCAACGAGGTAATACACTGCAATGTGGTGCTGCTGGAAGTAGTGTGTGTGCAGTACGAGGCACATGACCTGGTTGTACGTACATGCACTGTTAAGTGTGGCTGCGTCGTGTTGTCAGTATGAGTTGCACACACAGCCTGAGAGGCTGTCATGGGTGTTTATGGTAGTGTGTTACCAGGTGGATGATTGTCTGGTGTTCACTGTGTGGAGGTTGACTGGGGCATGGGTCTGTTGTGTCACATATGTCATTCAATCAAAAGGAGCCCAAGGGGGAACAAAGGGAAAAGGCCGCCCCCCACTCAGACACTGTTAAACAACAAAAAGGCCTAACCCACCTCACATCAAATTTCTTACGACCAATGGCAGAGTTACATGGCCAATTTCTACTATTGCCTTAGATGTGTACCTTGACACTAATCCATAGGGTCATGGTGTGTTTCACATTTTCATAAAAATTACACCAAGGTCTGATCCCACTCTAAAAATTGAAAATAAAGTGAGCAAAGAGAGAGTGCCTCATGGTAGCAACACCCGAGGGGGTTCCTGACAGACAATTGCCAGTTTGCCCACTTCTCATCATCGGCCACTCTCTCTTCGTGTGAGTTAAGAACGAAAAGGAAAATACAAATAGTGATTCCCTAACTAATATAAATATGGTGCCCAAATAAACAACCTCTATGTTCCCTCATATAAATTAAGGTGAAACTAAAGTGTGTGTGCACCTGGCACCCCTATGATAGCCAAAGACAATCGGCCACCACTATTAAAAAGGGGAGAGACTTGCTAGCTAAACGACTTTATTCTGATGCTGTCACATGTGTCATCAAATGAGCTGAGTGTCTTGCAGTGTGCATGTTGCAGGTGCTGATGGACCTGCCTTTGACATGGCAGTTGTGCAACAGTGGCACAGACAAGCTGCGGCATGCTTCAATAATGGATGGATGGAGGAGTATCTCATAGGTGTGTGTGTTGCTGGATTGGGCCACGCGGTGCGACGTTGTGGCTGGGGATGCTGCAGCCGGGAGGAGTGAACACATGACGGCAGAAGGGGCGATAGAACATGCTAAACAAGCATACAACCCAAGGATTCTTGCTAGGCAATAAGTGACATGTGTACGTGAGCCAGGAGTGCCTGGTTACCCATGGGTCACTGCCTGAAAATGTGTGAACATTCACCAAACATCACGGCCACAGGACGAGTCACCATAATGCCAAGCGGGGCACAGGACACACTGCGTCAGCAGCTGTAGCCTGCACGTTGTGTGTAGCAAGCTACACAACACATACACAACCATGTACATCATGCACAATATGGTCCATTAGCCATTACGATCAGCATGCTTATTGTCACTGTACACATAACCACATATGAACAATCATTGTAAACAATGCCATAATGAACGCATAAAGACTGGAAAGATAACGGCGGTGACTGCAATGAGGCACAATGTACTGTGTGAAACACAGTTCTGACACAATAGGATGAAGTTAGTTGCAAGGCCATGCTGCATCTGCCAATTTACATGCCCAGTGGCATTGCTCTGACGATAATAACACCCATGCAATGATGTTACCTGTAATGCTGGTGAAACACTCTCGAAACGACTGCCAGGGACTGTCCGTACCTGTGATCATCAGAGTGGTGTGATGCTGGAAGGGTTCCATCTCCCAATATCCCCTTGGTCTGACTGTAAATGACAGACACATTAGGGCGATCAGGGGAGGGAAAGTGAGGATGGGAACTGCAGGGAGGGAGATCTGAAACAAAGCAAACCAAGCATAAGAATTCCATACTTTTTGTTACAGATTCACTGATTACCTTGGCACCTAGACTGTACCACTCACACCTCTGTAGTGTAACCACTGCCACTGTGTCCTATTACTGATAACAGATCCTGCAATGAGACTAGATCAGATCCTTCAACATGGACACAGGAGAGTTAGTAGAGGTCGTCACCAAAATGGAGCATGTATGACGCTCACTAGGCTGCTACAATGCAATTAGATTCATTCAATCATGAATGACGTAATAGTCTATGATTGATCCTCGCTATCCCAGTAATTGTGACGTATAGCAGTGCAAATGACACAAAGCCAACAATCTGTAGTCAGCCCTGTGAATCAGTAAGGGTCATAAAGGGAAAGTAGACATCACCCGCAAGAGCCGTAAGCAGCTCCTCAAATGAGGAAGGAAATAACCTAAGCACCAGGAAGCCCCATAGGGGCAAGTCATTACCTCTTGCAACTGTGCCTTACTATGCTAGACAGGACAAGCATGTGTAACCAAACTCAACAGCGAGTAAATAGGAACAAAGCAACCAAAACAACCCTACCGTGACCAGGATATGCTGCATGGCATAAGAGATTTCGGGCAATGACCTCACCCGACTGGTGCCACGTAAGTGTGAACTACAGTCCAATGTTGTGATGTAATCAGCGCAACATACCTGGCATCATGAGAATGGAAAGTTAACATCAACTTACTGAGAAGGCTAGCGAAGCAGTGTTCTCCACCGGCACAGAGGTAACGGCATGACAGTGACATGACATACTGCCACAAGGGGCAATGCATCCATGCAAACAGACTCACAGGACAGTTGACAGAACATGTGGGACATACACTGGCCAACACCGGCACATGGTTTACTGGTAATCAAACTGTACTGGCCCACAAGGTTGAGTGGATGATTCAGACACATCCTGCTGCACACAGTGAGGCTGCAATTCTCCACGGAGCCTGTGTTTGTAATGTCACACACAATGCTAACCCGTGCCACCCGCAATGTGTCAGGGTCAATGTTAACACACATTTATGCATTCACCAAAGTCAAAACTCTACTACAGATGACTGTCAAGAAAGGTGACGGTCTTGTCATAGGAGTGGCGCAACATGAAATTTGATACATGGTAATGTGACATGTATTTATGGGCCTACAACATGCGCATGAACAGTTTCCACACAATCGAAAACCATACCAACAATAAACTCCCTTTTTGGAATCCTTACCCAAACTGACATTTCCACATGTCTGTGCAGGGTACGCAGATTCATCCGACGTTGCTATCATCAAGCGGAATTGCAGGAGGACCAAGATGACACGAATAGACAACAGGCAGGGCGACCTGGAAAGGACAGGCACACAAAGGGGCACGTACTGAATATATTCATTCAGACATGGTCATGTACAATACACTAACAATGTAGTGCACTTGTACATTCAAAGTTCAATCATTGCGCTCATGTGTGTGGCATGACATCGTCACTTGTGTGACACTGCACCACAAACATCAAAGTGACATTGTATACAGTCTGCTGGACACACAGAATGCTACACATGTCACTCTATGGTAGTAGCTTGCACACTATTTTACAGTTACTCACCATTATGAGAAGAAGTTGCGTATGAGCTGACTCCGGATATCATCCTCCTCCTCCTCATCGCTAGCATCCTGGCCAAGGCCTTCATCCTCAACAGGTGGATGTTCCTCATCATCAGGATCCAGGATGAGTGGCACGTCACCCTCCACTGCCATGTTGTGCAGCATGCAGCACACGGTGAAGATGTCACACACCTTGAGCGGGGAGTATGGTAGGGATCCACCTGTCTTGTCGAGACACCTGAACTGTCTCTTCGGGAGTCCAAACGTACGCTCTATCACACGCCTGGTGTGCCCGTGTGCATTATTGTACCGCTGGTCTGCAGCAGTTCTGGGGTTGCGTAGTGGAGTCATGAGCCACGGCATGTTCAGATATTCGGCGTCTCCTACAACAATACATCATGGCAATGAGTGTGTAATGAGAAGCCGTGAGAGAGATAAATTACATTGAGATATACATGAGAAAAAGTTTATCCATCAACAAGACATGCCCGATGGTTGCGCAGCTACAGCATCATCTGTGGTACCCTGCTCCGCCTCCTGATGAATGCATTGTGGCATGATCCTGGAAAACGTGCACAAACATGGGAAATCATCATGTTAGCAAGACACACCACCAGGGGATTTATGGAGTGGTAATGTTTCCTGTTGCGGAAGGCCTGCTCCTGAGCCTGTGGTGGCACCAGTCCAACATTTGTCCCATCAATGGACCCAATTACATGTGGCATGTGTCCCAGGGCATAGAATGCACCCTTGACATTGTTCAACTCTTGTGGAGTAGGGAACTTAATGAATTCATCAATGTGCTGCAACATAGCAGCTAAGACATCACGTAGTACACGGCTGAACATGGTCTGGGACATCCCCCCACATCACCTATGGTGAATTGGAACGTACCTGTGGCAAAGAAATGTAGGGCTGCCATCACCTTTACCTTGGGTGTCAGCGCAGTTGGATACATGTGTCGCGGTTGGAGATGGGGTTCCAGCCTGTCCGTCAAATTCTGAATCAACTCTTGACGGAATCTGTAGCGGCGGATGCAATCACGTTCCCTCATGGCATTCAAGTCAGGCAACGGCCTTGGCAGAGGGGGTGCCCTGCACAACATGTTTGGGTAAAAAGGTGTACAACTATCAGCAAACAACAATTACAATGTACATGGCACAATCAACACTGCTTAAACACATGAAATCACTTATGAATCTGCCGTGGGCTATACATCATGGACACTTATGCCAGCTAGTTGGCACTCCTACAACAAAACTGATTCACCTGTTGGCTGTGAAATGGACATGACATGCACACAAATGATCATCTGGTCATGTCTGAGTTAGCAGACCAATGTATCACGTCAGTGACACACGTCACGTGACGTGCATGAGAAGGTGGTCAACACATCCAGACAGCTGACTGCAAGGAGCACACCCACGTCACCTGTGCTATATATTTTACATTTCAGTGATATTGTGCATGAGTTGTGCATTGTACAAAACTACACCACAGCCATCCTCTGAATGCAGATCTGTATGTCTGTGGCCAAATGCTCTATGATGCCATCACACACATGAGCTGTAGAAATGCCCCTGTGGCATGGTGTGCGTACATGTGGGACACAGACCCAACATAGATGCACCTAAAGAGGATTACGTTTACCCGATTCAAACAGCATGTCCAATCTATTACATGGCACACACATTACATTGTCACACAGGGTCATGCAGAGCATCAATTGGTAAAGTGAGACAGTGCCCCTGTCCCTGGCATCATGTGACAGATGCCCGTACTGAAGAGTGTGCCATCCCAGTGTTCATGTGAATAACAACATGTTCATTATGTTACTCATGTGACATGTTTTAAGGTAATGTGAACCACATTGTGGCACATCACAAATGTCATGTCTCCACAGCACATCACACATCAACTGTGCCACTAGATCACATGCCCTCTACTATATAACTGTGTGCCACACCTAGGGCCTGCTCATGTAAGTATGCCATGCCAACACATACATGGACATCCTCATGATGACCTCACACCCACATCCCTGCCATGTGTTTTCCTGTTATCACTATAGTAATGGTGCCATGCGTGAGCTTGTGGAACGCACTGTACACATGCATTCACTAGAGCACGTGAGACGCCCAGTACCCCACTGGTGCGTGCGTGTGTACGGGTCAACTCACTGTTGCATTGTAGCCATACGCATGTGGAGCGTACCCCACAGGTGCGTGCGTGTGTACGGTCATCTCACTGTTGCATTGTAGCCCTACGCGTGTGTAGCGTACCCCACTGGTGCGTGCGTGTGTACAGGTCATCTCACTATTGCATTGTAGCCATACGCGTGCGGAGCATACCCCACTGGTGCGTGCGTGTGTACGGTCGTCTCACTGTTGCATTGTAGCCATACGCGTGCGGAGCGTACCCCACTGGTTCGTGCGTGTGTACGGGTCGTCTCACTATCGAAAACTGGCGTTTGCAACGAATCACGCACCATACTTGTGTGTGGATCCCTGAAAATACATAGGGAACACCTAGGGGACGAATAGAATGCCAAGAATGCAGGCTAGTTGTCAAGGATTTGAGTGTGCTACAGGTGTCCTGCAAAATTCAGTTGGCCAAAACTATACAATGTTGCACTGTTTGTTGTGTAGCTAGAGCTCACATTTTAAACCATGCAAATGTGTGTAAGGGCCTTATGTGGAATGGGATTGGATGAAACATAGGATGCAAAGTAATCTGCCCTATCTCACTGTCTTCCTGAGAATGACAGCCCCTCAGCAGCATGGATTTAAGGCTGCAGGTGGCTGTGAGATGGCACTTGCCTGCACAACATTGGAGTGGACAACACTGCTGCTGTCTCTGCATTCCCTGGACCCTGATTTTGCTGAGCATGGAGAGGGCACCTGCATTCAGTGAGGAGGAGAACCAGGCCCTGCTGGATGCCCTCCTACCTAACTACAGCAAGCTGTATGGGAAACCAGGGGATCAGGTGAGTGATGAATGTGTGAGTGTCACTACAGCCATTGTGTATTTATGGGACAGAGAGATGCAATGTACTTTGGAGTCAGTGCCTGGTGTGTTACATTAAGGTATCCACCATGCAGTCAATGATGTAGCTAAATAGTGTTTACTGCTTACCTCCATTGTGCTAAGTGCATTCACTAGAGCATGTGTGGTCTGCTGAGAGTTCTTAGGTGTAGTGGGACATGTGACAGCATGTCACGTGCTGTCCACCACCCTGCAATAGCATATCTTGTTCAGTGTTAGCCATGCTCAGTGAGTGGTTAGCACCCCTTAGGACATCTGTTGCCTTTCAAAGGCATATAGTGCATTGGTGTTTGCTCACAGGCCACATTCACATGGACAATGATGCAAGTCCTGTCAGCATCCTCTGCCCTATTGTCATCGTCAATGTGGTGCAAGTGTGTGTCTTTGGGACATGGAGCAGGTGATCTGATGTTGTTTCACTTTGTCTTCCTCACAGGTATCTGCCTATGAGAAGGGGGGATCTGGCTGGACATAGCCAGGGCTTTCAGGGATGTCAGGTCTGAGGGGGGCCCTCACCGCAAGACCCGGAACATCCGCAAGAGGGGGCAGGACATCCGGTGCTGGAGCTGCCGTATCGCCCGGGTGCAGCTGAAGCTTGAAGCTCCACGCCGGCATGGTGGCACACGCCACTTCACCCCCACCCTGCTCCGGGTCCTGGCCATGGTTTTCCCAGACCTCCATAGGCAGTTGCAGGAGGGACCGCAGCAAGGAGGGGGTAGGTACATGTCAGTTTGTTGGCATGTGTGTCACTTGCTACCTGCAGTGTTCCGAAGCCTGGTAACACTCCCACAGTTGTGGTGGTCTGGTCAGACAGGCACTTTATCCATTGTCATAGCAATGCCCCATATTTAGCAGATGCTCTTTTACATCCCTTCCCCTCCTCCACATTTGTCCCCTGCTTTGGGCATTTCATTTTTTAGCATGTCCTCCTAGGGTGCAATGTATTAGTATGCACATTGCTTAGCACATCATCATGTTGGAGGGGGGTCTGTGACACATGTTGGTACCTTAACTGTTCCACGACCTGTGCACTGTGGTTGCCCGTCATGATATTTTGGCACTGATCATGAGTCTCAACATGGAGTTCTGCACGGGTCTGCCTCAGTGGCCTTTGTCCCTGGTATACTTTGTATTTCTCATGTGTTAGCTACATGTGCACACTGTCCATGTATACAAAATCTGGCTTGTGCATACTCACACTGGGCAGTGCGTGTGTGCATATTCATAAGAAATTGTACAGGTTGTATGGGACTAATATTGATGGGCAGCCACACATTGTGACCTTGGCTTAGTTAATATAGCTGCCCAGTTATTGAGACCCAGATTCTGAGTTTTCACTACTTGAGCTGTATCACTCACATTGACGGAGTGATTGGGGTGTTGTGCATGGGAGGTGTGATGGGCCTGCCTGTTTAGCCTTGTCATGGTGTGCTGTGTATGTTATTTCTGATGTGAACTTGTCACTATTCACTTAGCCTGTGCTGCTGGACAATGCAGTCATTGTAGGATTTACAGACAATGTTATTGGCTCACAGAGATGATTGTTCCACATCGATTTATGCTACATGTATGGGTTGGTGGTGCAACGCAGTTTTGTCTTGGTGTTCACATTACAGTATTCACATTTCCCATGTGGTTGTGGATGTGTCAAGAATGCATCAATGTTTTTCACATTCACAATTGTAGGCACATTAGCTTTGTCTTTTTCTGGATTTTGTACATGTGTGCCACTTCACTTGACAGCCAGTGTGTGTTATGTGCTAGCAAGTGTATGGTGTGGGGATAGATGCCCCTGTGAGGAGTGTCACTAAAGTGTGTAGTGATAGAGGGAGCCTCTGTACCAATCATATACTCACACCCAGTCAACAGGTCAGGGTTTTATCCATCACCTTTCTGTTGCACACTCTGCCCCCAAGTTCAAACATGGTCATGTGCAAATCTGTCTGTCCATGTGCCTCATGGGAACAGTCTAGCCATAATTGTCAAGCCATGCCTTCCCTCGATTGGTAACAAGATTCCTGGAACCACTTTCTGGCATTACAGACGTCTTCAGCCATGCTTGTTTGTATACACATCTGTGTTTCACACAAGCCTGGCTGTAGACAGCTGTGATGCCAGTGAGAGGTAATGGAAAACTTGTTTCAGGTCCAGGGATGGCATTACATGGCAGTCCGGGCAGGACTGTTCCCATGTGGCACAGGGTCTAACAGATTTGAACATGACCATGTCTGGACTTGGGTGGCAGAGTGGGCAACTGAACGGTGATTGATCAACACCTATCCTGTTGACAGGCAGTGGCTCATCATTGTGACTGTCATCCAAGTTGTGGCCTGATCTGTTACTTGTATCTTTGTATACTGTGTGCGTTGTGTCTATTACAATTGTGCATTACTAGACATATATGTGCAGAGTTATATGGCATGTGACTCATGATGCATGCCATGATTAGAAATGTCCCCAAATGATTTGTTGCTGATATGTCTGATGTGTACAGGTGACTGATATATTAATCATTTTCTCGTTGCCAACAGCATCATCACCACAACCTGGAGGAGACACAGGCACGGACCAGACAGAGGGACCCAGCAACAGTGCCACCAGCTTTGAGGAGTCGGAGGGAGGCAGTGGCACAGAGGGTGAGGGGAGTCAGGCGGCCAGACCTTATGAGCACGACACCTCATACCATGCGGACGGCTCGGATTCGGACTCCCAGGAGGAGGGGGGATATACAGCTATGCCATCTATAACAACTATGCCTGTCCCCTCCTCCTCCAGACCCATCTCCACCCTCCCAGTTGTTAGAGTCCCTAGGGTCCATGCCACCCCGTGTCTCCTTTGTCCCCGGCACCGCAGCCCCTGCCCCTTTGTCCCCTGCTGCCCTCAGTGCTGAGTCTGTGGACCTGCTCCGGCAGCTCCAAGTTGGCCAGACGTCAATGCTGACTGTCCTCCATGGCCAAACACACATCATGACACAGTTGTTGTCATACATGGAGGGCATGACAGCAGCCATGTCTGGCCAAAGTCGGAGTTTGGCAGCCATAG
The DNA here is from genome assembly GCF_964261635.1 of Lissotriton helveticus. Lineage (NCBI taxonomy): Eukaryota > Metazoa > Chordata > Amphibia > Caudata > Salamandridae > Lissotriton > Lissotriton helveticus. Next base: position 575,737,458 of record NC_136061.1, read on the forward strand.
AGTCTTCACTGATGGCAGAACTGTCCATCCTGCAGCGTCAGCCCCCCCTCCTTCAGACACACCCACACGGCAGTCAAAACGCAAATCTCCACGCACCCAATCTCAAGGGGATGTAGGCACACCCACAGGGATAGGGGACAGACGTCACACACGCATCCACAGACACACAACTCCTGACTTACAGCCCTCTACCTCCAACCCGATTGTGTCCCCGGGTTCAGGTAGTAGTTTGTCAGAACTGGCAGCAGTGTGCAGCGCAGAATATTTGTCATCCTTTTATGCTGCACCGGCCACTGTGGAGGAATCCACCCCACCTGCACCCACTACACCTGCCCTTCCCTCTCCTGTCCCTGCGGTGCCGGACCCTGACTTCGATGATGCCCCCCATGTGTCCACAGACATCTGAACTCCATGTGCAGGCAAGTTTGGGTGTGTCAACATCCACAACGCCACCACTGTTGGGGACATTTATTTGGACTGGCCATTGGCCTTTTGTGAGCCTGGACTCATTACTTGCGTATTTTAGATTGTTGGGCTTAATAAAGCTTTTCATTTTTCATTCTGAACTTTTGCTTTTCAGGAAATTACTTTAGCTGCTCTGTGCCTACGAGTTGGTGTAGTGTTCATTTTTGGATATTGTAACATATGTCTATTTCCTGATGGTAATGAGGTGGGCCATGGTATGTTTGTGCTATCCCAATGTTGCTGCAAAGTTTCTAGATTGGTGTGTGTGCAGTTTGCATGCAGACATTGTCCCAAAGAGTGTCCCTTCCTCAGTGACACATGTGATCTTCACTACGGACAGTTACACAATTGTTGTGATGACGTTTGTGTTGATTCCCTATAGATTTGTAGCTTCCCTTCGGCAATGGCCATGCCTGCTCACAAATCCATTCAGATAATTGGTCAGTGCCATCAATGCTACTCACTGTGCTTGGGGTTGTAGTATGTAGTAATGCCTTCAGGGAGACCATCATACTTTATCACACTATGCATGACAATGTTATCAGCCTTGACGTTATGATTCAGATTGTACATTTTTTACATTTGGACACACAAAATACATGTTGGTTCTTTGTATCTAGGGGATTACTACCCTGTTACATCCATGAGGAAGTACATGTTGCACCACCTGGACATTGACATGATGTTCGGGATGTACATGACACTTCATTAGTCCATTTGTGCTTCATTTCTTTGGTGGTCTGTTACATGACTACACACTATTGAGTCATGATGGAGTGGTGTGTGCCAGCGAACTAGACGGGTGGATATACATGTGGGATCTGACAATACACCCACATGTGGTGTGTCACCCAGTGTGTGACAGGATACCATTCTCCGTGGAGTAGGTCACTGCTGTGTGTGATGTGTTGATATGCAACTATCATGAGTGTTCCCAGTTAGGGATGTACACATACAGACATGCACTTGCTGTATGATGTTGGACATGCACACCCCTATGACTGAGCACTGCTGGGAGTCCTCTGCACCCACCCCTATACTGTTGGGCACTGTGGGGCACTGCTGGGAGTCCTCTGCACCCACCCCCTATACTGTTGGGCACTGTTGGGCACTGTTTGGAGTCCTCTGCACCTACCCCCTATACTGTTGGGCACTGCTGGGCACTGCTGGGCACTGCTGGGAGTCCTCTGCACCCACCCCCTATACCCTTGGGCACTGTTGGGAGTCCTCTGCACCCACCCCCTATACTGTTGGGCACTGATGGGCACTGCTGGAAGTCCTCTGCACCCACCCCTATACTGTTGGGCACTGTTGGGCACTGCTGGGCACTGCTGGGAGTCCTCTGCACCCACCCCCTATACTGTTGGGCACTGTTGGGAGTCCTCTGCACCCACCCCCTATACTGTTGGGCACTGCTGGGCACATCTGGGAGTCCTCTGCACCCACACCCTATATCCTTGGGCACTGTTGGGAGTCCTCTGCACCCACCCCTATACCCCTGGAAACTGTTGGAAGTCCTCTGCACCCACCCCCTATACTGTTGGCACTGCTGGGCACTGCTGGGAGTAATCTGCACCCACCCCCTATACTGTTGGGCACTGTTGGGCACTGCTGGGAGTCCTCTGCACCCACACCCTATACCCGTGGGCACTGTTGGGAGTCCTCTGCACCCACCCCCTATACCCTTGGGCACTGTTGGGAGTCCTCTGCACCCACCCCTATACTGTTGGGCACTGCTGGGCACTGCTGGGAGTCCTCTGCACCCACCCCCTATACTGTTGGGCACTGTTGGGCACTGTTGGGAGTCCTCTGCACCCACCCCCTATACTGTTGGGCACTGTTAGGCACTGCTGGGCACTACTGGGAGTCCTCTGCACCCACCTCCTATACCCTTTGCACTGTTGGGAGTCCTCTGCACCCACCCCCTATACTGTTGGGCACTGATGGGCACTGCTGGGAGTCCTCTGCACCCACCCCCTATACTGTTGGGCACTGTTGGGCACTGCTGGGCACTGATGGGAGTCCTCTGCACCCTCCCCCTATACTGTTGGGAGTCCTCTGCACCCACCCCCTATACTGTTGGGCACTGTTGGGCACTGCTGGGCACTGCTGGGAGTCCTCTGCGCCCATCCCCTATACCCTTGGGCACTGTTGGGAGTCCTCTGCACCCACCCCCTATACTGTTGGGCACTGATGGGCACTGCTGGGCAATGCTGGGAGTCCTCTGCACTCACCCCCTATACTGTTGGGCACTGTTGGGCACTGCTGGGCACTGCTGGGAGTCCTCTGCACCCACCCCCTATACCCTTGGGCACTGTTGGGAGTCCTCTGCACCCACCCCCTATACTGTTCTGTTGGGCACTGTTGGGCACTGCGGGGCACTGCTGGGAGTCCTCTGAACCCACCCCCTATACTGTTGGGCATTGATGGGCACTGCTGGGCACTGCTGGGAGTCCTCTGCACCCAGCCCCTATACTGTTGGGCACTGCTGGGAGTCCTCTGCACCCACCCCCAATGCTGTTGGGCACTGTTGGGCACTGCTGGGCACTGCTGGGAGTCCTCTGCACCCACCCTCTATACTATTGGGCACTGATGGGCACTGTTGGGAGTCCTCTGCACCCACCCCCTATACTGTTGGGCACTGCTGGGACTCCTCTGCACCCACCCCATACCGTTGGGCACTGATGGGCACTGCTGGGAGTCTTCTGCACCCACCCCTATACTGTTGGGCACTGTTGGGAGTCCTCTGCACCCACCCCCTATACCCTTGGGCACTGTTGGGCACTGCTGGGCACTGCTGGGAGTCCTCTGCACCCACCCCCTATACTGTTGGGCACTGATGGAAACAGTTGGGAGTCCTCTGCACCTCTGATATATTAACTGGAATTTGACCTTCATACTCTAGTAATAAATGTGAGTGTGTGTTAATTTCCTTCATAGTGACTTTGCCTTGCTTTAGAAATGTAAGCACTTGTATCTTGATTTAAGTTAAATGCCTTCTGCTAAAACAAACACAGATGATAAAGGCCATGGCATAAACCATATGTGGAGATACATGTTGTAAAATATGTTAAAACGAGCTTCCTTTGACTATGTAGTGCCTTTCTGCCAATTCTGGTATGCATCCACCCAGTTGAGAAATTGTTTCTTATCTCTTAAGAGTAGTGCGGCAATCCCTTCATCTCCTTATAATCACTGCAAGGGCATCTAATCACTGGCAATGAAAACTGCAAGCTTTACTCAATCTGTAATCTCTGGCAGGAGATCTGTTTATCGGAACCGCTGTCTTTCATCCCTGTATAACCTCTGCGAAGATCTCTAGATGCTGTTTGCGACTGTCGCCATCTATGATGTCACAAATGAGTAAGGTAAGAGAGTAGTATCATGGTTGTTTACCTAACTAAGACTGGGCAGCTCCTGTGGCATTTAGGGTTGTGATTGTAATCTTGTTGTCATTTCAACTAAAGTTTCCAATGTTGGTGATTTTAGTGTTTTTTTATGAGTTGATTTGTTTTGCAATGATAAATGTTGACTGCTACCTCAAGTACCTGTTTAGCGCTGGGCATGAGCAGTAAAGTTCTTCCAAAAAAAATGAATTTCCCCAACACATGAACCGAGATCCACACATTCTTTGAAATAATGTAATAGGACCACCACACACATTGCTGCGGAACAATTTTTAATGAATTATTTTAAACCCTTCTTGAATCTTCTCATGGTTAAAAAATGTGTCCTAATCAACACGTAGAGTTGAAGGCTGATGAGTTCTTCTGTCAGCAACCCATCAATCAAGTTTGCCACTTTTCAACTCAACTCAAAAAATGATAGGTATGAAGGTGAGATAGGAATGTTCTAACTGATGCAAGCATTTAAAAAATGTTCCGGTTTGGGACTTTTTCAGCCAAGCGTGCAATGGCTTTGTTGGACTTCTGTGTATTGTATATTTTTGTGCATTATTATCAATGTGCACAATGTGGACTTACTTTCTAAATTACATATGCACACTGAAATTATGCTATTGCACTTTGTTTGACACTGATATGATGCTATTGCACTTTGTTGGACCTGACATATACCAGGACCAGGGTCTGGTCAAGGATGTTGTGAAGCCTGTTATGCCCCTGAGGCTTGGATCAGGAGGCCCGCAGACTAACCCTTGGAGTCGATCTGAGGTCCTAGGTTCAAGATGATGTTACAAGCCCAGTTCTTCCTCCCTAGGCAAGAGGGCTGCAGGCAGCAGGTCAGCTTAGCAGGGCAGCAGTTCCTTCAAAGCAGAAGTACATCAGAGTGTTAGTCCTTTCGGCAGCACAGCTCTCCTTCTTCCTGGCAGAGTATCCACATGTCCAGAGGTGTACTGAAGAGTTGGTGTCTGAGATCCAATATTTATACCCAGTTATGCCTATAAAGTGGGGGGAAGCTTCTAGAGGCATGCCTTTGAAGTGCACAGATGCTCTTCCTTCCTGGCCCATGCTCCAGACTCACTACAGAGGGTATGCAGCCATTTGTGTTGAGACGGGACAGAGCATATTCAAGAGTAAGTGAGGCTGGGCCCAGATCCTCCCTCCTATCCTGCCAGTGATGGCCCCATACAGACACACCTGTTCTAATGGATGTAGAAAATAAGAAGGCCAACTCATGTCAATGCAAGCATCATCAGAAAGACGCATACAGTGTTAAAGGAGAAATACAGGCCTAGGCTAATAGAACAAACAGCACAAATTGAGTCAGGGGAGAGAAGTAGTCACAAGCTTTAGTAGAATACAGAAATATAATTAGACCCAGCAGAAATGGGAAATCACAGGCTTGCATTACTAGAACAAGTCGTCTCTGAGAAAATATGTAGATAAGAAGCATTGAGCATTTTTGAAATGTTTGATTTGGTTGACAACAATCATCCATGTTTGTGTCTATCTTTCATGTTGTACATCAGCTTCCCCCAGGGGCAAGAGGACAGAGGAGGAGGTAGCGGTGCCGGTGGAGCAGGAACAACAACAGGAAGGCCAGGATAGGTCCAAGGGCTCCTCTGCTGGCCCCAGTAAGTTTTCCTGTTAATGTTATTAATTATACTTCCCTATCTTTTACGGCACCTATTTATTCCAAACGTTCCTCATAATTCTATTTTTTCCTGAATCGGCTTTGATCTTCTTGTAGACAGTTTCTAAATTCTTATCCTGCCTCTACTATGACTCTCTGTGCTACTACTAGATTATTATTAGTCTGTCTGTGTAGCTAGCTAAGCTTGCACAGTTGTCAAAAGGTGTTAAACAAAACTTCTATACAGCAATAGCTCTAGGCACTGAGTACAGTCGTCTGGGTTGTCCATAATGTCTATTGAAGTCTTCTAAATGTTTATGCTTTGACAATTCCCAACAATAAAATGTCAATGGCCACCAAGAATAAGATACTAGTTTACTTTTTGATTGGATAGGAGGACATACTACTACTGTTGCAGGGACTATTCTGCACATACAGAACTATGGACAAGAAATAGGGCATTGGTTATAAATTATAATAGGCGCAGTTAGACTTTCCACATACCTCAGTCATACCAGAAATTGAACCCCCAATCTCCTTAGTGACTAGCTAGTGTGTCAGAGAGTAATTATTTTGCTCCCGAATGCAGCGATGATCCCCAATGATTCTACAACCCAGAGAACATAAGACTATGGAGTCAGAGTCCCAACCTCTCAGAGTCACGGACTCATGCTTGCAATTTGCAAACCCTTTCGCTCACTCACTCATGACCAAAAACCACAGAGTCTATGTAAGTTTTAAAGCTTTAGTAAAAGTAAAACAAGTAGCTCTGTGTGTACTCTGTAAACATTTAAATTGTGCATTATATAAAAACATTTATTAAAATCAATGTCATATAACAAAGGGAGAACGACTGAAAAGTGGCTGATTTCACACATTAATTGTGGGCGAGCCCTCACCTGGTTGGAACTTAAAGTCTTGGTGGGGATGAATCGTTGACGACTCCGACTAAGAAATTATGATGATCTTGCTCTTGTTCGTAGAAGGTAAGCTTCTGTCTGTTATGAGAAAAATGGTGCGTGTTAAAAAGCACGCATTCATCAGTTGTGTCAAAAAGTGTAGCATCACATGATATGGCTAAGCATAAATAAAAAACACCCTTCCCTGAAGAAAGGGAAATTTTTAGTTTAGACTAGAGAGTCACAAATTATTAAATTTGTTTATGTAGTACTAGTAACTTTTTTCATTCCTAGACAAAATAGGGAGTGGTGTATATTGCATCTAAAAATATTGAAAGTTTTTTCTAGGCGTAACACCATCGGCACAGCCAACCACCAGTGCCGGGGCCAGCGAGGAGGTGGGCACTCCAGGGTCTGATGCGGTGCCACAGCCAGCAGGAACTGCTGTGGGGGATGCCACGGTAGTGGCGGGCATTGGTAAGCTATTATATTCCTTACTTATTGAGATTGCAGAGTGGGCTCTCTGCAGAGGTGTATATGTTGTACAGTACAAGTACACTTTATTGTTAAGAAGACTTACACATTTAGAACTACGTTTTTGTCAACCAGGTAGAAGACAGTCACCCTTGACTTCTCATTAGCAATAGCGGCGGGAGTTGACGAGTAACCAATGGCCTCCTCTAAATTTGACATCAAATCAGCTGTGAAAGTTTTATCGAGAAGCCAAGTCAGATCAGAGATGAACTTGATGGATGGGATGAACGAAAAGGGAAAGAAGGGTGTAAGGAAGGACTAGCGAGTGAAAATTAATGACTGGCAAAGAATGATACTTGTTTTTGAATGCTGCCCGAGGTGGCTGGGAATCTGATGCATGGTCTGATGCATGGCCGGTTGAAGGCTGAAGCAAGGATAGGTGGAAGGAGAAAGAAAAGAGGACTGCCTGGGTGGGTGAAACAGAAACTGTATGTGTGTGCAATATATCCTTTGGTTCAAATTCAAATGCAAGTCAAGCACGGATGCATGGCTGGCGTTTTAAAAAAAAAAAGCAAAAGGTTGTTTTTCGGTGAGAAAAAGTAAGGTTTGTCCAGTTGAGAGTCAGACATTAAAAAGAATGATTGACATTTACTTTGAATGGATGGATGCCTGCCTGCCTGGATGGTATCTTCCTCATAGTTAGCATAGGTGTGTGTAGACAGAGTAGACGGTCACTGGATGAAGAGTGTTACTTTGAAGAGCATGTAACACCGCACTTCCGTGCCAGAGTAGCAAAGCCGAGGAAAGTAGAAGTTGTAATTTTTCAGAATACTACCATGACTAGCAACAGTAGTTTGCAAGCACAGCATATATCCGGTGATTACGGTGACCACTCACTCACTACCTCTGTTAATAATTGTTTTACAACTCTGTCATTCATGTGTGGCCTATCGGTATTCACTCAATCAAAAACAAAGCACCTAAATGTCATCCCATATGTATTATAAGCAAATATCCTGTGAAGGGATAGATGATCATATTATCTTCTTCATTTTCCTTTTGTAGTAGTCAGGGGCAGGGCAGGCTGAAAGTTAAATTAATTAAGCAGTAGCCCTTGTAACAGAGTATGGCCAGTGCCACCCATAATAGAAAAGTAAGAGCTTCACCACCTGCATGTACTGGACTGATAACAGTAACGCAAGTCTGTGTCATTATGGCTTGCATGTGTTATTTTAGGGTGCAAGTTGACTGCGCTGGCATTATGCCGGCTTCCACAAGTTTACATACCAATTTCGCTAAACAAGAGAGAAGAAGAAGACTAGTGTACTGTCTGAGTCTAATGTAGTGAGTCCATAAAGTGCTAGTGGAATTCCTGAAACTCCCACTAATGTCAGAGCAGAGGGCGATGAAGTGGGCGGTTAGATAGATAGGTGCCACAAATGTTATGTACTGTGCTTGCAAGTTGCCAGTGCTACTGTAACATAACTTTCTGCAGAATTATTTTGTGTTGATCTTAAAGAGCATTGGTTACAGTATGTTTTTCTTTCTTCATATAGATGCTCCTTCCAAACTAACACTGAAGGAGTTGGCTAGGTGGGCCCGGCAATGGAAACTGGAGGCAATTGTCGCTGAATATCGGCGGCTGGTGGCCCAGGAGGAGGAGGACACGCAGTCGCAGCCGACATCAACATCCACGACAGCTGCATCCTCCTCCGCCCACCCTGGGTCATCCAGTCAGCGCAAGCCTTCAGCGGTACAGAGCAGTGGACCAGCAGCCACCCATCACCGCCAAGCAGCAAAAAAATCAGCTGCCCCCCACAGCAGGTGCAAGGCTCGTCTGCACCGCTTGACCCTCAGGGTGTCCAACCTTGAGCAGGAGGTTGAGAGGCTGAAAACCCTGCTCAAGGACCTCCGCAGGGAGCATAGTGACCACCTGGCCAAAGGACACCGCCTTCTTTAAAGACTTTTGGGGGGGGTGGGAATTGGGCGTTGGGGTTTTGGAACTTTTCTTTGGGACATTTCATGGACATTGGTTGGGGTTAGGGAGGGGGGTGGGTCGGGTCTTGTGGGATAGTTTATTTTTGTTAGGGTGTAAATAATAATTTATTTTCAACTTAAATATAGCATACGTGTTTTTACTGTTTTGTGGGGGAGGCAGGGGGGTTAGCTCAACTGTACGTTTGTTTTCCTGAAACTTAACTGGCTGGTTGATTCAAATTTTCTAATCGCCCAAATTTGTAGAAAAGTGCCACTGACAGAGTTAGTGAATTCAATTGTCCTACTACTTTACTAGTACTACCGTCAGTCTCTCCTCTCCTCCTACTCCATTATTCTTCCTCCCCCAAAATGCTTATCTTACCTGTGATTTGTGTTTGAGAATAGGGCCAGGCACAGGGCTGGGTGCATGGCAAATGGCGATTAAGGTTGGCTTTGGAATCCTGGACAGATGAAATATCATGGTTGTGGTGGTGGTAGTAGTAGTGGTACACACTGGCAGTAGCAGCATATGGAAAAAAGGAAATGAAACATTGAGTGGCCTGAGCGTAGCATTAGAACAGTACGATAGATAGTACAGTACACAGTAAGAACATATCCTCGGATTCCTTCACCATCCTTGAAATTTTGTTTCTGTTGCTTTGACCTTATCCTCCCCAGCAAGTGTGTGGAATTATTGTTGTCATTTAGTCACACCTCAATGAAAACCACACAGCCTGGGGGAAGAGAGTTAGGGTTAGAAAATTGGATGGGAATAGGGTTTTTTGGGAAAGTTTTGTGGAGTGAGGGAAAAAAACCACAGCATAGACAAACAACAAATGAAGAAAAACAAATCTTTGGATACGAAGACATCCATATATCTTTTAAGGGACATAAAGGAAGTGCATGCACTACTGCATGCATGAAGTTGTTTGCTAAATGGATGGTTAGGTTACTGAAAAGTAGTACTTACTACAACTTACTAACTATGAAGAAACAATGTGACAGTACAGGGCTGCAGTAATTACGCAATTTCACTTGTCTATCTGCCCTCAGAGAGAATAAACACTTAGTAGTACAATAAATTAGTTTTAAAAATAGCAAAGAAACTTATCAAATAGCTGGAGGGATGAATTTGAAGCAGAGAGCAAACAAACGCACAGAGTCACACTCATAGAAGTTCACAACAATAAGATTATCTAAAAGATAAGGAGAAGTGAAGAGGATACTGTAACTGTATGTTGTAGTTGTCCTGTTCAATTTGGGAAGTTGCATGCATCCAGCCATTCCTCTTCTTCGCGGTACTCCTCCATTCCATCTGACCCTCCGTAGATCAATCTTGGTGACCAGACACACTGTCCACTGCCTGCCTGGCGGATGCGAAATTCCGGATCGCTAATGGTAAGCCTGAGTTAATCTTTTTTCCCATCAACCAGGGTAAAATCCGGCCTGTAATTGTTGATGGAAAAACAGAAAGTGATATTAAATAACCACGGAAAAAAATATATAAGGTACGGTGTTTAGTGCAAAAATAACACTTTCAGTTTCAGAGGCGACAGTATTACATACAAGCATCATTTCTAATGTGCGTACTCTGAGTCTCCTTTTCAAGGATAGTAATTAGCACACAGCAGGCCAGGGCCATGCAGACAGTCAAGGCAGGCACCAGTGAGTGAAGCAACGTGATGTAGCATACCTCTTTGACACAGACAGACAAAGCATATCTCAATGTATGCAGCAAGCCACATAGCCGCAATTTTACATGAACTGCTGTCTGGACTCTGGCATAACAACACTACACTGGCTCGACCACTCCATAGCATGACTAGACAGACATGTAGTTCTGCTGTAGTTGTTGTTGACTGGTTTACCTGTTTGGAACTCACGAAATGAAATGGCCATAGTTCTTCCGTAAACCGACGATGATGATCCATCCATCCCAGTGAGTGAATGTAAAGAAAAAAAGATATTATGTAACTTTGATCATCAAGACTCATCATCATCATGGTGTATCGGCAAACTCAATGTTGTTCATGCAGTCGCAGTCTACACACACAGTGAGTGCAAGCCTAGGACATTTTACATATTAAAAAATGCGACTTAGTGGCCCCTGCAGTAGAAGTAGAATTTGAATTAAATAAGGTTAAAAAAAAACAGAGTAGACATGAGTTACATGTTGTGTGTAAAGATTAAATAATAACAGAAGACATATGATGATTCATTTCATGCACAACATACAAACAGCAATTGTTTTTATCAGAGCCAGACAGCCAGTGCTGTCCACTGCATGCCATCTCATTATTCATTACCTGTTCCACTTTTTGACCGCATCTTGCACAGGGCAGCCTCTCATGTCAATTTCAGAAGTAACTGTCAGCAATCAGCATATAGTCAGTAATTCCAGTCCCACTTCTTTTGAGAGGACTCGTCTACGAAGCGACAGTTTCTTCATCCTGCGTAATCCTGCCATCTGCCTTGAGGGAAATGGATAGGGGGAGTCTGGAGGAGGAGGATAGAGGAGCATGACTGAGTTGTGAACTTGTGAACTTCAGGATTGCAGACAGCGGCACCTTCAATAAGGAAATAAGACGAATACAGTGCTGCTGATGGATTTGTTGTGATTAGAGTTTTGTTGTGGTAAAAGTTGCAAAACAAAGGAAGACACACAGGAGTAAAAGTGAATAAGGAGTCAGGACGGAAAAAAAAGGAAGTCAGTTTCAGGCCTAGGTGTCAGGGAAGTAGAGCTCGTCTTCAAACTCTGTGAATTGAGACGGGAGTAGGTCAGCTAACAGAGAAGAACTTCTGTCAACTAAGTCGGTGTCCTCTTCTTCCTGCGTGGATTCACGTATTTTGTAATCTGGTGGTATGAAGTGCTGATTCATCTTGATCATTGTTAACCTTTCCAAATTTTTGGGCGAGAGGCTGGTCCTATTTGAAGTTACAATAGCACCAGCAGCACTGAAAACACGTTCAGAAGACACGCTTGCGAGTGGGCAAGACAAATAATTTAGAGCCAGGTTGGTGATCAGTGGCCATTGACCCCTTCCCCCATACCAATACAGCAATGGGTTCTGATTAAAGAAGACCTCTGTTGGGTCATCCAGATAGGCCTGCACCATCCACTCAAGGTTCTCCAGGGGTGCTTCACTTTGCGTACTATCTGTGGCCTTTGCATCAACACTGGAACGAGCAAACCCTTGATGAGTTAGCCAATCCGCTTCCGACAATATTTTGGCTGGGCCTGGTGCAGGTGAGGATGAAGATACGGTTGCTGGTGTCGGTAACGGCTGTGAGGGAAAGTGACTGCCTTCGGCCACAGAAGTGGACCTTGACGCCGGATGGCCTGCTGATTCAGTAGTACTTCTGCCGGTTCCTTTAATTTCCTGCCGCTCTTTTTCGAACCGAGTGGCTGACAGAGCTAGCCAATGTTTGTACTTTGAAACATCTACTTCATTACAAGGAATGAATGCTTTGCTGGCCACTGCCTTTCTGTACCGTGGATCCAGAATAGTGGCACAAATGTGATGTTGTTCTGTATGTATTTTTTTAAACCTTTCATTGTCAACTAGGCGGGTTAATAAGCTCACAGCCAACAGATATGCGTCTTGCTTGTCAGTATCACCTTTGAATGTTGAAGACACCGCCTTCAGTTGGTGCTCTAGCATGCAAAACAATGGGAAAGCTTTGCCCAAAGTACAGTCCTCCCTGCTGACTTCACGCGTGAAGACCTCAAAAGAACGAAGCATGTCTGTCAGGCTTTTAGCTAGGTCCCATTCCTCCAACTCTAGCCTCATGTCTTTCATAGTAGAACCCAGTGCAAAGACATACTCATTGATTACAAGCACTGCTCAGACAGACGCTCAAGCATGTAGAAGGTTGAGTTCCAACGTGTTACCACCTCCTGGATGAGTACTCTGACTGGCAGTCTACGGTCACGTTGCATGTTCCTCAGCTGCTTCCGGGCCTTAAAAGAATGGCTGAAATGTGTGCAGATTCTTTGGCAGGTGGTCATTAACTTGCTGACTTTGTTTTCTTTTTTCAAGAAATCTTGAACAACAATGTTAATACTGTGCGCCAAACACGGCACTCTAAAATAGCCACCATCATTCATGGCCCTAACTATATTACTGCCATTATCCGTGGAAACATAACCAATCATGTGCTTTCTTGGATGCAGCCATTCAAAGACCTTACTGTTAAACTCCTCCAAAATGTTTACTGCAGTATGAGATTTCTCCATGGCAAACATGGCTACTGTTGCATGTTTCCGACTAGCTTGAAAAACTGTGTCACTGTCAACACCTGCATATAACTTGTCTCTAACCCCTGCAAAAGAGACCCAGTGTGCAGTGATGCACATGTAATCAAGGGCTTGGCAACTGGTCCACATGTCTGTTGTCAGGTGGATAGTGTGAATAGCACTCTTCTGCAAAGCTGCCCCAATCACCTCCAGCACATCTTGATGTAGTGCTGGAACCGCAACTCTGGCAAAATAGGACTGGCTAGGAACCTTCCATTTAGGGCAGACTGTTGCCACAAATTCTAGAAAACCCACCCCTTCTACGAAAGAAAAAGGGAGAAGGTCCAGCGCTAACATTTTAGCCAGCATTGCATTATAAAGACGTGCCATTGGGTGGTTGCGTTCCAATGGCGCCTGCGACCAAAACATGCTTTTAATGGTGGTCTGGACCGCTTTCATACGTGATGATGATGATCCAGACTTCTTCAACCCAGTCAGGTTCATTGATGTACTTTTTCGCATTGGTGTCTCTCATAAACTCTTAGTGTGCCTCATAGATGTTGCTGGGGTAGAGGGTGTGGGCGCTACCACTGCAGTGCTGCTGCCAGGGGTACTGTGTGTACCAGAAAAAAAGTCTGTTGCTTCTTCACCTCCCCCCTGCAGGATCAGTCCCTCGTCATCATCAGATGCAATATCAATGGATACATTTGGATTTGTTGTACTTATGGCTTCCCGGATCTTACTTAGGTGCGCCTCCCACTGGATAGTTTGATGTTTTTGGAGATGACCTCTCTGGCCTCCGGTACCATAGTTGGTACCAAGCTCACCCCGACTAACTACAATTTTACAAATCAACAAACAACTAGGTTTTCCGCCTTTTTGCTAATACTGAAGAAGTCCCAAACTGGGGAGTTGAGATTTCTGGTGGTGGTGGTGGAGGTGCTACTTTCAATGCCAGATGAAGTGGAGGATGGGCGTGGCCGAATTTGACCCTGTTGTGCACTTACAGTTACAGCACCACTACTTGGGGTAATGGAGGTCGAGCTGGATAGAGGTCCCTAACGGCCCTTCTGAAGAGAAAATATGGCAGCTGTAGGTCATGTTGGTGTAGTGGTTACCTGTGTTGGTGGTAGTACCAGTGCCACGCCGCCCACATCCTGCTCAGCAGCAATTCGGGATAGGGTAAAAATGTCTGTCTGCTGCATGCCCGCTGGGGCTGGAGTGACGACTGTGAGGACTGGGTCGTCATCGTCAGACTGTTCATCAGCAGCAGAATACACCACTTCTACTTCTTGTTCGTTGTCATCACCCATAAATGGTAGTTTTGCGGGAACCTTCCGTTTAGGCTCCCGCTTTTGTCTTTGATTTAATTTTTCTTTTAGCAGCGTTTCACCCTGGTTTTAAATCCCCTATGCGCATACTTGCATATTAAATTGGTCCCCTCACCGCTACTTTGGCGGCCCGGTCCCTCGCGCTTTTGATTTTCGGAGCACCATCTTGGGTAGGTGCAGGAAATGCTGGACACTCCCGCGCTCTAGCAGTCAGGAGGACTGGCTAGAGCTCTACTTAAACCGAGTGCGATGACGCGCAGCGTGTGCGCGCAGCGTGATTGCCGCAGCCACGCCGGAGTCACGCCAGAGTCCAGCCCGTCTGCGCCCGTCCGCGCTGAGGACGGGCTGGACGGCGGGACCCATAGGTCGGACATAGTTGGGCATGGTGTATTAAAATATTCTTTACAGGACATTTTACGCCTCCGGCCTATTACTGCACCATGCTTCCATAGATTTACTCCTGAGGACCTCTCCGTGTTCAAGGGATGTGGGTGCTTCAAGTCAGATCTGGCCGGTGTGCATTCCGTACTTCCCGTCCCCCCCCGGGAGCCTCGCTCGCAAGTATTTTCTAGGGAACTGAGCGTAAAGTGCCTGCTCCTTAATGCGCGCTCACTTATTAAAAACAACATCGTGTTTAAGGAGCTGGTTCTGGAGAAGAATCCGACATGGGTTTTTATTACGGAAACGTGGGCTAAGGACTCCTCGGGCCCAGACCTTATTGAAGCAGTCCCTGATGGGTATTGCTTGACTCGGCAGGACAGAGTAGGCCGAGTCGGTGGTGGATTAGCCATCCTGCATAGGGACAGTGCTCAATGTCATACTATGCCTCTATCTGACCCCAAGGACGCCACCCAGGTTCTGTACTTTTCATTACAGGATGCTTCTAATTCCCCTTTTAATGGGATTTTGGTCTACCGTCCACCCGGGCCAAGAGCAGATTTTAGCCTAAAACTGCTTCAACTCTTGGAGCCCTACTTTGGTCGGGAGAATCTAACGATTCTGGGTGATTTTAATTTTCACTTAGAGCTATTGGAATCACATGACACTTCCGTGCTGCTGGAAGCACTGTCAGCTTGTGGACTCACCCAATTGGTGAAAGGACCCACCCACCGAGCTGGACACACGCTCGATGGGATTTTCTCTAACGACCAGAGACTCTTAGTTACGGACCCCTTCTCCCTCTCCTGGTCAGACCACCTGGCTGTTCCTTTTAACGTGTCTGTCCCTAGCCATGAAATTCTTAGGAAAGTTCCGAGTACTTTTGAAGTGCGTAGGAATCTCAAAAACATCGGGGAACACTCTTTTGACCCATGGATTCCTAGTCTGTCTCCTATTTGGGAGATGGATCCCTCTTCGGCGGTCCCGCATTATGACAATACTCTCACAGAGGCCTTGGACGAATTGGCGCCGGCTCGGACCTGCTATTCAGCCAGGAAAAGACCATCAGCTCCCTGGTTCTCGGAACACCTTAGAGTCCTGAGGCAGGAAGTCAGGAGGCAGGAACGGCGATGGCATGCAAGCTGGGATCTCAAAGACAGGGAAGCTCATAAAGCCCTGCTCAAGAGATACAAGTCGGAAGTCATCGGGACCAAACAAGACTACTTTGTGACCCTGACTTCCTCCCTTTCATCTCCCAAAGAGCTCTTCAGGATCGTGGACTCCCTTACATCTCTTCAGGTCCCCGATCCTGTTGTTCCATCTCAGGAGCTCTGCAATGACATTGCCCTCTTCTTCCAGTCCAAAATATCGGACATTTACACTTCTCTGGAGTCACAGAGACTCTTAACGGCTGAGCCTCCGGCCACTGTAGTCCCGGATGTTTCTGTGGCGGAGCCTCCTGTGGCCGACTATTTGGAATCTTTTCCTCCGCTCTCCCTACAAGATCTTGACATGCTGCTTGAGAAAACTAAGTCAGGGTCTCCATTAGATGCCTGCCCTCTTAAGATCATGAAGCAGTGTAGAGGATCTCTTCTACCCCCATTACTTGAGATCATGAATGGGGTTATGAGGGAGGGCGTTTTTCCACAGCAGTGGAAAAATGCTGTGGTAAAACCTCTCCTTAAGAAACCCTCCCTAGATCCCGGGGTATTAAAAAACTTTTGCCCCATCTCACTGCTCCCGGCCCCTGCAAAGATGCTTGAGTCCCATTTAAATGGGCATCTAGCTGCCTTTGTGGAGAAGTCGGGCTGTTTGGACCCTTCCCAGCATGGGTTCAGGAGGGAACACAGCACCGAGTCCGCCCTCACCTTTGTCCTCGACTCTATCCGTATGAGTGTGGACGAGGGTCGGACATCCCTCCTGATCCTTCTGGACCTCACGGCTGCCTTCGATACCCTATCTCCCCGGGTCTTAACATCTCGTCTGGGTGAGATTGGGGTCCGGGGGGCAGCCCTGGGTCTGCTCTCTTCCTTTTTACATCATAGGGAGCAGAGGGTAATGCTGGGAAAATTTCTATCTCCATCCCTGTCTGTGCATTGTGGGGTCCCTCAAGGGTCGGCGCTTAGCCCCACCCTTTTTAACATCTATGTGACCCCCCTTGCCAGACTTATTAGATCCTTTGGGATGGAGGTAGTCTCCTACGCGGACGACACTCAGATCCTCGTGTCTCTCTCCCAGTCAACAGAGCTGACGGCCCCCAGATTTAGATCTTGCATGGAGGCCGTCGGCCAGTGGATGATCTACAACTCACTGAAGTTGAATGGGGAGAAGACCGAGGTGATGGTGTTCGGCGGAAGGGAAGACATTTGGACCATGGAGTGGTGGCCTGACTCGTTTGGCTCCTGCCCTAAGCCCACCTCCTCGGCTAGAAATCTTGGGGTGATGATTGACCCTACGCTTGATATGCGCCAACAGGTCAGCAGGACGGTATCTACCTGCTGGGGTATAATCCATGTTCTTAGGAAAATCAGGAACTACCTCTCCCTGCAGGCAAGAAGGCAACTGGCTGTCGCCCTTTTGGGGTCCCGTCTGGACTACTGCAATGCGTTGTATGCTGGACTGAATAAGAGTCAGCTGCAGCGCTTGCAGGTGGTCCAGAATGCGGCAGCCAGATTTGTTCTTGATCTTCCCCGACGCTCTTCGGCAACGTTGGCTAGAAAGCAGCTCCACTGGCTGCCGATAAAGGAGCGGATTGTCTTTAAGTCCATGTGCATGGTCTATAAGGCCTTGGCAAAAAGTAGCCCTACAGGCATTAGATCCATCTTGACCCACTATAATCCTGGCAGGAACCTTTGCTCCTCCAACCATTTTCTTCTTCATGTCCCTCGCATTCGGAAAGCCAGATGGGGCGGTAGGGCTTTTTCCATCTTGGCTCCAAAATGGTGGAACGACCTCCCTTTGGAGCTCAGGTCCCTCCCCTCCCTGCAAACCTTTAGAGCCGCTCTCAAAACTCTCCTCTTTGTCCAAGCGTATGATTTAAGCGCATGAGTGCCAGCCTTCTGATCTTTTTTGTTAGGCGCCTTGACACCTTCGGGTTTTAGTTTGCGCGTTACAAGATGCAAAATAAATAAATAAATAAATAGGCTTAGCTACCTTTGTGGGCTCATGGCGTGCCTCCCTCTCAGACGGTGGGTTCCAATCTTGATCTAGATGATCAGAAGGAAGGGGGCTTGAAGAACTTGTACTAGCCCTCCTTGACCTTTTTCTTGCTGGGGATCTGGAAGACAATGGTTCATCAGGAGGAGTGGCTTGCTCGGATGATACCTCCGCTTGAATCTCGATTTCCTGATGTGCCCCTACTTCTGGAGGAACAAGCATTGTGGGCAGTTGTGCCTCTCCATGCGCCTCTACTTGCGCCTCTCCATGCGACTCTCCTTGTGCCTCTTCTTGCGCCACTCCTTGCGCCTCTCCTTGCGCCACTCCTTGCGCCTGTCCTTGCGCCTCTCCTTGCGCCTCTCCTTGCGCCTCTCCTTGCACCTCTCCTTGTTGCACCTGTGGTTGTCGTTGCGGCTGCGGTTGAACACTCGTCAGATGAGTTATACCCTGCGTTGATTGGATGCTACTTTCTTGCGATGAGTCAACGCCAACATCACTGGTCAATGGTGATTGAGAAATTAAAGTGGCTGCCTCTGCGGCACTCATGGCCTTGGGCCTAACTTGGCGTGGTGGCACTGAGACCAATGAAGCTGAGGTGCTGCTCCCAGCTTGGTCCCCGGCGGACACCGCTGCTGCAGGCGTAGTTTTTCTTTCCCAAAAAAAGTGTCTGTGGGCAAACCAGTCTCCTTGGTAAGTGGCGCTGCTTGCTTCTTCTGCTCTTTCTTACTGGCAGTGACACTGGCAACTTTCTTGGTAGAGGAGCTACGGCTACCTTTCTTTGGGCCCATCTTCTTCAGATGTCAGAACAGCAGGCCGCAGTTGCACGAGTTGCAGAGTTGTCTGTGGCCACACGTGACGTCACGTGATGTTGTGCTGCACACACCGCAGCAGGACTTCTTCCTGGCACTAATGATGAACGATGACTGATTTGTGGTTCTCTTGTGCACCTAAAAGCAAAGGAAGCCAGAAGAACATCAGTTAAATAAATGTTGCATATGTCGTGCTTCAATTAATATTTGCAACTAGGCATTTATTTTTACAACACACCCAAAAACGGAAAGACCCAAAATAAAAAAATTGCAATTCTAATCAAAAATTGATGTTTACATTAATAGAAGAGAGACCACACAGAGAGAGTTGTTTCATGCACCACTGAACACCCCTGGGAATAATGAATGAAAGCAAGGCAAACTTGTTGGAGGCCTGAGCACCCTGCCTGGCTCCAAAATGGCCCCTTGACCCCCACCCACATGGCCATCCCCTGCCTGGACCAGGCCTCAAAATGGCCCCCACCCACATGGCCAGGCCCTGCCTGAACCAGGCCTCAAAATGGCCCCCACCCACATGGCCAGGCCCCAACACCACCCCAAAAAGTCGAAAAACACACAAAAGTCACCACAATCCAATGCCATCCATGCCCTCAATGATGTTTAAATTCAAGACACCCCACAGAAAGACTTGGTCCATGCACCACTGAGTGACTACCCCTGGGCCTACTGGCTAGTGTGGCTTTACACGCACCCCAAAATAAACAAAATTCCACATATAACAGTGAGCTATTCAATTCCATGACATAAATTATATTTAAGTTCAACAAAACTCACAGAAACAGTTGTATTATGCACCCATGACTAACCCTGGGCCTACTGGATACTGTGCCTATCCACAATATATTTTTTTTGTGAAAAAGTATAAAAATTGTAGTTGCAGCAACTGCAATGCCCCAAGCAAACAACACCAACTTACTTGTAAAATCTCAAATCCAAAAGTAATCCAAAAGTGATCCAAACAAAAAGTCCTCAAATACAAATATCCAGCAGCAGCCGCAAAGAGTAATCCTTCCAGCTCCAGATCCAAATGAAAAGTGACCAGGACATAGACAAAGCACTGGGAGGAGCCTGCTGGATAGGAACAGGAAGTTGGAGACTCTGGGGCACTTCCTTCCTCCCACCCCCCCCCCAAAAGTGGACTCCTTGCACAAAAAAGTGCAGCCAAATGTCAATCTGAGAAGTTATTCTGATCCAAATCATCATATTCAGAAGGTTTATGCTGCCTGCGGTAGATTTCTTGTGCAGAATTGCAATTTTTGCAAGTTCGGGAAAGCGAGCTGTTCAAATCTCCCGCCGGAAGTCAGCTGCGCGTCGCATCTACGTGTTCGCAATTGTTTACTCCCGCGATGCGTGATTGCGGGCCCTTATGACGTAGTCGCGTTCTCAAACTCTCGCAGTGCAAGATGGCGGGCCGCTATGACGTACTCGCGGTCGAAAAGTCTCGCACGATCAGACAGCTAGATCCAAAATGGCGCAGCGCACGAAAACCGGGAGGAAAAACAACTCAGCGAACTCAGAATCACGGTAAGTGAATGCCGCGCGCGCGATATTGTATTTTTGAATCGCGACCAAGAAAAAAAATCCGCCAGCTTGCGAATTGCAAATTCGCGCGATTCGCGGAACGCAAAATTGCAAAAAATTTGCACATTTTGCGAGCGGAACGGATTTTCATCCCACGCTTAGATGGAGTAGCCTTGGCAGGCAGCCTCACTGAGAAACAGCAAACTGATTGCAGACAAGTTCTACAGCAGTTTAGACATATGTTTTCACTGACTCCAAGTCAGACTAACTGGTGCACTCATGAAGTGGACACTGGAGACAGTATGCCTGTTAAAAGTAAGATTTATAGGCAACCTGGCCATGTCAGGGACTGTATCAGGACAGAAGTCCAGAAAATGTTGGAACTGGGAGTTATTGAACCCTCAGATAGCCCTTGGGCTAGTCCGTTAGTCTTGGTACCAAAACATCACACCCAGGGTGGGAAGAGAGAGATGAGATTTTGTGTAGACTACAGAGGTCTCAATGCAGTCACTAGGATTGATGCCCATCCAATACCCAGAGCAGATGAGCTCATAGATACTTTGGCATCTGCCAAGTTTCTGAGTACATTTGATCTAACAGCTGGCTACTGGCAGATCAGACTAGCTGATCATGCAAAGCCAAAGACAGCATTTTCAACCCCTAGTGGACATTATCAATTTGTGGTAATGCCCTTTGGTCTGAAAAATGCACCTGCCACATTTCAAAGGTTGGTGAATACAGTTCTAACAGGCCTGGAAGACTACTGTGCAGCTTATCTTGATGATATTGCTGTCTTTAGCTCCACCTGGGAGGATCACCTGATCGACCTGAAAAATGTTTTGGAGGCCCTGCAAAAAGCAGGCCTAATTATCAAGGGTACTAAGTGCCAGATAGGGCAGAGTCAGGTTGTGAACCCGGGTCACCTTGTAGGTGGAGGTCAGGTTCAACGTTTGCAGAGCAAAATCTAGACCATAATGGACTGGGTTGCTCCAACCACCCAGACACGGGTCAGAGCTTTCTTGGGCTTGACTGGGTACTATAGGAAATTTGTCAAGGGGTATGGATCCATTGTGACCCGCTGAATGACTTAACTTCTAAAAGAATGCCTAAGAAAATTCAGTGGACAGTCAGCTGTCAAAAGGCATTTGATGACCTGAAGCAGGCCATGTGCACTGCACCAATTTTGCAAAGTCCTAACTACTCCAAAGAATTCATTGTCCAAACAGATGCATCTGAGTTGGGTGTAGGGGCTGTGCTATCACAATTGAATGATGAAGGTCAGGACCAGCCAGTAGCTTTTATTAGCAGAACGCTGACCCCTAGAGAGAAACGTTGGTCAGCTATTGAAAGGGAGGCCTTTGCTGTGGTTTGGGCTCTGAAGAAGCTGAGGCCATACTTGTTTGGCACTCACTTCACAGTTCCAACAGACCATAAGCCCATCTTATGGCTAAAACAGATGAAGGGTGAAAATCCCAAACTGCTCAGGTGGTCCATTTCCCTACAGGGGATGGACTATACAGTGGAACATAGACCTGGGAGTACCCATGTCAATGCAGATGGACTCTCCAGACATTTCCACTTAGAACATGAAGACTCAACTGGTCATGGTTAGTTTAATGTCCCTGCGTTTTTGGGGGGGGGGTGTAGGAGAGTAGGGTCTGTTTCCTATGGTTACCCCCACTTTTTGCTGTGTTTCAATGGTTTTTCGACTTTAGTCTGGCTGTGGCCCTGCTAATCAGGACCACAGCCTAGCTGTTCTCTCTCCAAATTGATTGCATGTACTTTAGGTACATACCAGATTGGTTACTGAGTTACCTTGTAAGCCCCTAGTATATGGTACCTTAGGTATCAAGGGCATATGTACCCCAGAGGCCTAGCAGGGGCTGAAGCATGTGTTATGCCACCCCCGGGAAGCCTTCCAAAATGACACCACAGGTCTGCACTTGCAGCCTGGGTAAGGTGGTGTAAGCACCCATTACTGTGCTATAACCACCATTTCAAACAGACACATATTAACCTATAAGTCACTCCTATGGCAGGCCTTGACAATCCTGAAGGCAGAGTGCTTGGTTTTGTGTGAGAGGATGCCCTAGCATGAGATGAGCCCCTCTGCAGCTTTCAGAATCCCTTCCTTATAGCTGTTCTGAGATATGGCCATACCATATACTCTTAAGTGCATTATGATCCTCGCGGTTAATGCTAACTTTGGTTTGGCTTTATCAAAACATGTTGTGTTTGGTGCCAAACACTTCGGAATCCTAAACCCCCGCTCCCCCCTGCCAGTTCTGGTGGCAGGGGTAGAATTCCACCCTTCTAGAGGGAGAAGACATGTACACACTGGTACACCCGGTAAATGTTTATAAGAGCCTCAGCATCACAAACTGGATGCTGCTGCCACAGACACGAGTCTGACCTCCTGCTGCTGGATAAAACTCCGGCAGGGGAGACCTGAACAATATGTTTCCTGTCCAGGGAGGTGATAGCACCTCCCCAGACAGGCTTTAGTGTATTGGGGCAGGGTGGGTTGCATTTAGTGAATGCTTTCCAGATACTGCCTGGGGCACACAAGGTGTCCCTTGCATTTCCCAGTTCAAACCGGTTCCTGGGGCACTCAGCCCCAGCCATGGTGCGTAACTGGACAAAGAGGAAAGGGTATAACCGCTACCTCCCCAGGTCCTCCCATAGGTAGGACCTTAGAATTACTCCATCCCCTAAACTTAGTATAAGGATAGGAACCCAGTCACTGAGACTTTAGATTAACCTCGACGAAACTCTGAAGATGAAAACATGGACCTTCGATATTCCATATCGACTGAAAGATGAAATAAATCTCCCTTGGGTCAAGGAGTGACCTCCCTGTTCAAACAGGCACCAAAGAAGCATCTTGCTGGTCTGCATTTTTGAGTCCCCAGCGAAGATGAGACCTGCAGCTATCACGAGAGGCGTGGGACCGGAACTCCTGGACATCCTGCAAGTCTGCAAGTGCACCTACTTCCCGAAGTTTCCTGAAGTTGTGCATTGAGCTATTTGTTGCCCTTGCCCGAGCACCTTTTGCATCAAAGCGGAAAGGCCTACACTCCACGAGTGTTCTTTGGGCCTGTTTTCTTCACCGCAGCTCGAGGCCCCTTCGCAATCCCTAGTCTGTTGGCTAGTGGGCTAGTGGGTCCCCATGAAGGACAATCCATTGTTTCTTGAGCTTTTCTGGTTGCTCCAGACATGCTCTGACTCCGCTCCTAAGGGTGAGTCCCTCAGACCTTGCTGGTCTGCACCGAAGCCAATCTTTGCATCTTGCATGGGTTGCTATTGCCAAGGCTTGTTTGGTCCAATCCGTATTCCGATGCTGCAGCACTCGCCATCCTTTCTGGGACAGCTTGAATCCAGCTCCTGGTTGTCATCAACACCTCCTGGTCCTCGTGGCTGAAGAGTCAAGCTTCACCTCCTCCATTTGAAAGCACCCGACATTGGCTGGCATCTTCTTGTCGCCATCCTGGTCACTGACTAGTGACCCAGACTCTATCCCCTCTGCTTTCAGGTTCTTCAGATCTCCGATCTACCCTTCGGTCCATTCGGACACTTTTCCTCTGGTCGCCTGCAGCACTTCTTTGCAGCTCTCCATTGGAATAGACGACGAAACCCGACACGAAAAGACACCTATGCACCCGGCTTCCCTGGGTGAGGTAACACGAGTAGTCCAGTGCTCCCGTGGGTCTTGACACTCGAAGTGTCCTAGTATAAAGGGATTTCACTGTAGGCCACTTCTAAGTATCCTTAATCTTTAAAATTGTAACTTAATCTTT
The DNA here is from genome assembly GCF_964261635.1 of Lissotriton helveticus. Classification (NCBI taxonomy): domain Eukaryota; kingdom Metazoa; phylum Chordata; class Amphibia; order Caudata; family Salamandridae; genus Lissotriton; species Lissotriton helveticus. The sequence goes on from NC_136061.1 coordinate 575,761,557, forward strand.
CCCCATAGAAGTCAATGGTTATTCGCGGCTGTGTTTAGACACTGCACGCGTCCCCCATGGGCCTCCTGTGTCCCTACCTTGGATGGTTCCTGGTTGCCCCAGCAGTTCTACAGGCCCTAGGCCTCACTTCTATCCCTCATGTGGTTCTTGTACCACTATTTTAGTATATGGTTTGTGAGGCTCCTAGGGCAAAATGTATACTGTGCTATTTACTGTGTGCTATTTAAAGTTCTTGTATTGTACTTTTGCCTCTAGCCTCATAAAGAGACTAGAGGTGTTGTGTTTAGAAATACATATATATTTGATATATACCTTGTGTAGCGTACTTTCATGTGATCATTCAAGAGATTATAGACTGGTAAAACAAGCTGCTTTACATTCCTTCAAAACTTAGCCTGAAGGCTGCTCTCCACAGCTACCACTAGGATAGCTTTCTATAGGTTGTCTTTAAACCTACCATCAATAAGAGTTGTTTGGACTGGTGCAAGGTGCCCACTAGAGTAGTGGACATCATATGCCATGCCAACTTCTCACAATGTGCCCCAGATACAGGCGGCAGGCACTAAATAACTAAGGCAAGAACATACCAACTCTCTAAAAGTTATTTGCAGAATTGCAATTTAAAATACATTGCACCCTGCCCTCTAGGCTGTCCAAGGTCTGCCCTATATGTATTAAAAAGGAAGGTCTGGACCTGGCAAAAGGTGTACTTTGGTCCAAGCTGGTGACTGAATAGACAGCCAGGCTGCGTCTTAGCACCATTGCTTTTTACCTTGTTTATTAATGAAGTATACGCAGTGCTTAAACTGGTACTGTCGGATGCACCCCAAGCTGAGGGCCAGGATGTGCCGGTTCTGCTTTATGCAGATGATGCTGTACTTTTTTATCGAACACCGATAGGCCTACAATGGCTAATAGAAAGGTTTGCTGATTTTATTAGTGGGAGGAAGTTGTTGATCAACAAGACGAAAATGTATACCATGATCTGCGGGCCGAAACCCAGGAACATAAAATCCTTCTTCATAGATGGACAAAAAGTGCAAACCGTCGACAACTTTTGTTACCTGGGGATATCTTTTTCTGCTGACGGTAAATGGTCTCGGGAAATGTCTAATGACCAGGCTAAGATGGCAAAAAGTGTGTATGGGGTCTTCAGGTTCGCATCTAAATTAGGGTATCGCTGAATTAATGACATGACACATATCTACAAAGCTAGGTGTACCTCAATTGCATTATATGGAGCAGGGGTATGGAGTTCCCATCCTAGTGAAGAATTGCAAATTGAGGAAAATTCCTTTCTTAAAAAGCTCATATGTCTGCCTACCTCAGCGTCCTCTGAATTAATTCATTGCGATGTGGGGCTTAAATACTTGTCTGACCTGATTGCGCTTAGACCTCTACTGCTCTGGAGATCAATATGGTTGAAAGAGGAGACACTATTTAATAAAGTGATCATCAAAGACTGCCTACGACTGGACAACTGTTTTAAGATCCCCTGACTTAAATATATAGCATATGCCTATAAAGATCTATTCAAACTTACAATATTGGATAATCCTAATGAAGTAACAGATTTGTCCAAACCAGAGATAAAGAATATTTTCCTGTTACAAAGGAAGGAGCGCAGATTGAGATCTGTAGGGAAGCAAATGACATATCAGTTGTATCATTCCTTTTTGGACTATGATGGATTCCAGACTTGTCTGACATTGGTAACAAGACCGTCACATCGTTTTGTCCTAAACAAGAATGAGACTGGGCCTTGTCCATCATTTAGTAGCGTTTCCTAACATGAAACAGCGTCCAGTCTCCCCATGCCCATGTGATGGGCACACCAAACAAAGCACTTTGCACTTTCTCCTCCTTTGCGATCTGTCTCTGAACTTTGAAATTGTTTATTTAAAACCTCTGTTTAAAAAATATCACACTACAACTACTAATGCTGCTATGAGCCTACTGTTTACACTTAGAGAGCACAAGATTTGTTTTTATGCTGCAACATTCATTTTAAGATCAATCCATGCAAGGAAAAGTATGATATTTTAATGTTATCTGAACTGTGATTTTATTTTGTATGTTAAACTTAACTGTAACTGGTTTTTATTATTTGTGTTTGTACTTTTGCTTTAATGGTTACCACATTTTAACTGAATAAAGCTTATTGAAATGAACGACAGCCAGTTCCAGAGTGCACTCAGGAGCGGCCCAAGCAGGTAAGAGCAGTGGGGCTGGTGGAGGGAGAATTCGACAGACGAAAGGAGGGACAATTAAATAAATAATTAATTTTCCCTGTGCCTCGTCTGTCGAACCACCCCCACCCCGCCCCACCATTACACCGCTCTTACCTGCATGGGCCACTCCTGAGGGCACTGCTGAGCAAACGGGCCTGTCGGCCCTTCAAACTCCAGCAACATTCTTCTATAGTAAACATTTTTTTCCATTTTTTAACCATTTTAAATCCATATTAGTCCAAAGTTTTTAAACAAGATGAAATAGTAATATCCATGGTTTTTCATGTTGTCACTTTTAATGTCATCTAAATATTCCAATATGCAAAGAACGTAGAAACATTTGCTTGCATCATAACTCCTCAGACTGCGACAATGCAAACACATCCCTGTACATTTAAAAACCCAATGCATTTAGAAAGAGGTGATTAAAATATAAACGTTGAAAAAATTGCATGAGAGTACACTCTGTGCAACATATCTCCAACAGCTGTAACCTTAATGCCAAGATGGCACCTAATGCAGATACTAAGGGCCCCATTACAATGGCGGGAGGACTTTGTCTGCCCGCCACCATAACGGGAAACGGGACCGACCACCAGAGGTGCGGTGGTCCCACAAGGCCAATTAGGATGTAAACAGCACTCGCCACAATGGTAATGGAGCATGTTGTGCATTGCAATGCACAACCTGACAGGCACCGCGCGGTGCCTGCCACCTTGTGTATGTCAATGAAGGGGGGTACCGTAGGTACCCAGTGCAGCCAGCCACCCCTCCCTGGGGCCCCCAACGTGCCCCCAATGTCATTCACTGCATGCCTTTCCATGGTGGAGTCTCCGTCATAGAAAGCCATGCACACCGCACACATCATAACATGGAACGCGGGTGTCTGCAAGGCACCACCACCATATTGTGGGCCTTTTCCACCTGGCAGGAAATCGTGACAATTGCCTGCCGGCGGAAAAGCGGCGAACAGTCTTTCCGTCCGTCGCGGTACCCCCCGCCATGGTAATATGGTGGGGGGTAAATGGCGGCCGGGGACTAATGACATGCGGATCGTCACCGCCGGTCAGGCGGTGGCGATCCGCACGCCATCATAATAGGCCCCTTAATGCTTAGCATGCCAGGATAAATGATACATTATTCCTTTCTCCAGAGGATATACATATTCGCCTGTAATTTTGAAAATTTGTTCTATAAAGTGATGCCCACCCCGTGATGATCGGCTCACCTCACATGTTAATTGAAAATAATCATCATGCCATATCGAAACATCAGATATCCGCTCTCAAGACTGTCTTAATTTGAAAATCGGGCTTGTTTAAACATAACCTTGTATGTACACTATGTGTGATGTGAACACGAGACAAAAGAAAATGTGGTGTGTAAAAACGATGGACTTACAAGACTGTAATGAAAAATCATCTGGACGCAAGTGTGCAGCCTCAACAACAACCATCCTAATAACAAAATACACACAACCCCTTTACATTGCAAACCTCATTAAAACTACGTGATCCAAATGTTAACCCGCGACCTGCAAGGAAACAAACAAAATACTTTAAGGCCCCGTACCCCAGTGAAATTAAAACCTACGCTATGTGCAAAATAAGATAACCAAACATTTAGCCAGAAGCGAACTAATGATACACCAGTGTCCCATTTAGTTCGTGCCTGGCAATGACACAATAACCATATTGATTTACAAGCATTAGTTGAAATCGACAAGAGGTACCATGAATAGGAGGAGTTTTTCTTAATGTGTGCTAAATGTTCTAATTAACACATGCAGTTCATCTGCAATATTTTAACACACATAGATGTTGAACAGAAAAGTTGTTATAAAAGAGATTTTATGTGAAAACATAATTATTTCATCTAATTCGAACATGGGGTGCAACAGTAGGGGAAAAGAAAAAGATATGCAGACTTTACAAATGACAGGATGCACACCCAGCCATAGAACATTCATAAAATTGTTTAAGATTATAAAGATTGTTTAAAGTAGGGAGTGCATTCTGTCATTTGTAAAGCCAAAAGGTTTACTTTTCCAGGTCGAAATGGCAGTTTAAAACAGCATACTCAGGCCGCAATGGGAGGCCTGATACATGTTTATAATGCTACTTAAGTGGGTGGCGCAATCAGTGCTGCAGGCCCGTTAGCAGCATCTAAGGTACAGGCCTTGCGCACAGGTAGTGCCACTTCAGAGGGGATTACAATTAGATTAAATATGCCAATTAAGTATAAGCACATTTTATCATGTTTTAAGGAGAGAATCCAAGTGCTTTAACCCTGGTTGTCAGTAGTTAAGTGCACAGGGTCCTCCGGTCAGCAAAAACAAATTCAGCAAAAAGTGGAGGGTAAAGGCAAAACTTTGAACTGAGTCGTACACTTGGGGGCTCATTAGGATGCCATTTAAAAAATAAACCTTTTGCCAGGCCTTAACCTTCATGTTTAATATGTATAAGTCTCCCCTAGGGAAGCCCTAAACATCCAATAAGGTGGGGAGAAGGATTGTATCTAAAGAGTTGGATATGTACTTTTAGGTTTTACATGACCTGGTGGTGAAAACATTCAAATATGTTTTTCACTATTGCAAGGCCCCTACTTCTCTCCTGCGATAACATTGGTTTACCTCATTACATTTAATAAATTATATCTTTTATTTGGGAGCAGGTGGGAATATCATATTTGGTGTCTGAGGAATTGTAATGTAAAACTCTCTTTAATGGTAAGGTTGAATTTTAAGTCACAATTCTGAAAAACTTATAGAAAGTTGGTTATTTGGTGCCTGCAGCCTATTTTCTAGGTCACATAACTAGGTGTTTTTGGCAGTTGGCCATTATTTATTCCTCACAGACAGCCACACAATAGAGGGTCTGGGTGTTGGCAGGATGTGCCATCCTGACTTTGTAAGTGGGGCAGGGCTGTCACCTGGGCTTCATACTTCTTTATTATTCCTGCAGACACCCTGGGACCAGGGCAGGGAGGCAGGAAATTCCAGACACTGTGGTTGAGGGAAGACTTCAGAAGTTTCTTCCACTTCAAAGTGGGCACCAAGCATAAAAGGGGACTCTCAGACCCACTCTTTAGTACACTCTTTCCTCAAGAAGGAATGCCCAGCTGACCTGCTACACTGGAATTGCCTGGACCTGTAACTGGCCTCCTGAGGACTGCTTTGTTGTTTGAGAAAGAAGACTGGGCCTGCACCCTTCATCTCAGACTGAAGGGTCAGCTGACTGACCTCATGTTCTGAGTTACAAGAACACAACAAGCTCCAGATGCCTTCCTGTAACTGCCCAGCTGAACCTGCTGCAAAGGATCTGCCTGGAGCTGCAACTGGACCTGCAGAAACTATGCTGGCTTGTGCTGGAGTGTGTTTCTGAACCCCAAGAGGTGGCTACCAGGTCCTGAACCCTTGGAGTGGCATCAGCTGAACTCCTCCTAAAGGAAAATGAGAAATCCTGATGTTTTTAGCCTGTAACAATTGTGTCAGTTCCTGCAAAGATCTTGCCGCCAGTGCAGCCTCCAAAGCGGAGCTCCAGTGAAGCCAACCTTTCATGCTACAGTGACCACCAGCGACAAATGGCAACTCAAGATCTTCACTTCGTGCTACAGCATCAACAGCCCGCTTCTTCAGGAATGACCTTTCAGGGCACCCAACAGGATCTTTGAACTACAGCTTAACCATCGGGGACACCAGGCCTGCTCTTCATGCTACAGTAATGTCCATCACTCTCCATGCACCTCACAGCCTCCCCATCGTGAACAGAACTCTTCACACATTACTTTAGAAGGTAACATTTTCAGCAGGACCAACCTAAATCGCTGTATCCAACCCACGCTCCATCACAGTCGGTCTGCACTTGTGACTTTCGCTTGGTCTCACACAACCAAAAAACAGCGAGTGGCACTTTGTGCTTGTAGGTGCTATACTTAAAACTTTGAAAGTGCTTATCTCTGATTCTACTGATTGCATTTTCGTTGTTTTGGTGTCAAATATTTTATTACATTTTATTCTATTTATCTAAATTGGTGTGGTATTTTTCTTGTGTTGTGTTTTCACTTTATTACTGTTTGTGTGATGCATATATGCTATACACACTGCCTTTAAGTTAAGCCTGACTGCTTTTGTGCCACACAGAGTTAAGATCCGGTTAATTTAGTGTTTTGTGGTCGTTCACCATTACAAGGATAGTGGCTGTTGCTTGGGAAGGGTTCACCCCAAAAATCACATTTCTTATAGTGTTTGCTTGACTTTGGTTGTAAAAAAGCATCTCTGACTCTATGTTGTCTACGTTTTCTGTATCTTTTTATGTGTGTGCTCTGTTTGGTTCAGGGGCCACAGGGCAGGCAGGAGCTACTAGGACCCAACCATGGTGGTGAAGGTTGCTTGCCACTGGTGTTCAGGGGTCTGTCCTACTATGGCTCTGAACTGGGAGAAATAAAGCCCTTTGCTCACTTAACTCTAAGGGTAATGAGGGCAAGCAGTCACAGACCTCTGAGGGAGTTAGCGTGAGGTGCAAGTGCTGAGAACTCAACAGCCAACCAACAGACACAATAATGTACTTTTATGCCCAATGCTAGTCTTTTAAGTAAGAATTTGTTTAAATAATTCAGAGTTACTAAATAGTACACATTCCAAATGTGATTTAGTTACAGGGGTTGCACATCACCTAGGGGATCAAACGAAACATAGATAACACTATGGTGCCTGCTTTCATCCCTTTCTTTCTCTCAAGTCACTCACGCAAAGATATGGGTATAGGCATAGGCTAGGCACAGGTGCGGATCACTGGTAATTACTCCAAAGATAACATTTAGTTAACTTTTGGCCAAAAGGTCCATGTCTGTGAAGGTTAACATTTACAGTAATTGTTCCCCCTTGTGTGCATTCATGCAGAGTCTCGAAGTTCATGCAAATGCAGTGCTGCATTACCCACTCTGTGACACTAGTGAGTACCAGACGTGTGCAGGTGTGATCAGCTTCATCATACTCTTCAACTTTGACCCAAGGTGGTAACATACTCTGCAGGCTTGTCAGCAGTCATGGCTTCAGGCCAAGGTAGACAAGTGTTTATCCTCCAAAGTTGTGGACCTTGGGGCCGCTGAACCTAGGCACTCATCTTGTGCAATTGCAGCCCTTCAGGCAAATGCTGCACCTCCTCTCAGTTGAACACTTGAGGTGACAGTGGCAACAGCAGGCCCCTGGAGTTAGTGACCATTTGGAGAATATGCATTTATGCAGCACCCAGCAGAAGCTGCAACGGGAAACCAAGGGACCCTTCAGAATCTGGCTAAGCAGTCAGCTGCTTCTGGGTGAACCATAACCAAGGGGCACACTTGACTTAACCTCCTGGACCATCTCTCCTTCTACAGGCAGACTCCAAGTCGCTATAGCAGATTCGTAGCTTTTCCAGCAATTTGCAATCTTCAGGTAATGTTTCCCTACAGTAGTCTTCTAATTTTTCAGGGGAGCACTCCTTTTCTTGGTCGTCATGAAGGACACGAATGACTTGGCAATGTAACAAAGCTGGTGGGTGGAATCCCACTTTATGCACATTTGGACTGGAAATGTGGATCCACTGTGGATCCATTGTCTTAGGCTTCAGAACCAGATGGAGTTGGTTCTCTTTCAACTGGCATTTCCAAGCTGCTCTGCAGACATAACCTATGTGCAAAGTGATGGTTCTCATTGCTTGTAGCATTGGGCTACCAAGGAACGGTATCTAAATTATGGGTATAATGAAATGTCCATTTTGCTCCTGGTTGCAATCATCTAAAACAGTAATCAGAGACTGACAAATGGTAGGCCCTGCCTAGAAGCCCAGTCTCCCTGAACAACAGAAAGTGTAGTCTCACCCCTCACCTCTACCATCTATCAAAGGGCTTTACTCAGGCAGAAGAAATCAGCAACCTTTTTGTTAATAATACATTTGTAATAGAATATTTTTTACGGTAGTCCTGTCTCCATCCTCCACACTTTAGTGGTTTTGTTTCCATCGTTCAGCCACAGGAATTCAGGAAATACACCTCCAATGTCTGGGGAAGCTATCCTCACCCTCCATCTTTTTCTATGATAATTCAGGGCATCCCACTGTCCCCTTCTACTATCATACATGGGCGAAACACACAAACACATTGCGCATGCACTTACACCCATACACACAGGATGTCAGCATAGGGTTCTGAGTTTCACATAACAGCAGAACTTTACAGTTCAGTAAACTGCACTATCTCTGGTGCAGAGAAAAAGGTCTGGTCACACTAAACATTTACAAAACATGGCAGCCTCTATTTACAAACATAAATTTAAGCATAAGCAAATTTACATGGATAAGTTTACTCTTGAGTGTTAAGCAACTTTACTACTTTTGGCTATTTATCATTTCGGAGAGTAAAGTTACTCAAAAGTGTAGACTTACATGTCCCCGCCCTTGGAAATAGTAGGTGGAGTCAGTAAAAAGATCAATTAGGACTATAAAGTTGCTACTAGTAGTGACTTTACAATTGCATTTGACGTGCCGCACACTTGGCAGATACTTCTGCAATTGGAGCTCAGTTCGTCATATGGTAAAGTATAGGAAAAAGATTTAAAAAGTAGATAAAATATTTTTAAATTAAATAATATTGGTACTTAATTTTATATGTTTATTCCAAATCTTTCAACACTCACAACGTAATCTTAAATTAAACATTTAAATACATTTAAATATTTTGAATATAATAAATTAAAATAAAATGTATTTTATTTCAAATGTAAAATAATATTATAACAATTTACAGGACTAATAATCTAATTTTACATTAAACATTTAATTATTTTAATTATTTTTTGTTTTATTTTTAGACTTTCTTTACCATTAAATAAAATATATTTATTTATTTATTTTTTATTTTCGCGATTTCTAGAGCGCCAGGTGACCCGTAGGCATCCCCGCGCTATGAACCTGACGATATCCAGAGGGGAGGGGGGAGGGAGTGATTTAATTGGGAAACAGGAATGTTTTAAGTTTCCTACGGAACACTATGTGGGAGGGTTCCAGACGTAGGCTGAGGGGGAGAAGGTTCCAGGCTGTGGAGGCTTTGACCGAGAAGCGGCGACCGCCGGAACGAGCCTTCTTGAATTTAGGCACCTTTTAAGCAGTTGTAATAATCTAATTAATTTTAACATTAGTTCCTAAGGGGTTTTATTTTATGTCCCTACCTTCCTTACCTTCAATAATCTATATGTGAGGGTGTTGCAATACCACTGGTTGACCAATCGTGGTGCTGGACGTACTGCAGCTTGGAGCTGGAGTGCATTTACAACTGTGTTGGGTCCTTTTTGGTTCTAGCAGCTACAGAAAGGAAGTTTTTGAATAGCTATGGGCCTACACTTTTATGGGTGGGTGGCATGTCCTTCCCTAAACCTCACAGTAACTATAACTCTCCCTTAACTCCTCTTTACTCTTCCCTTCCCCTTTCTTCGCCCACTCCCCTTGGTCCCACCCAACATTTACTATTAAAACCTATTCTTAAATGTGCGATGACCTCTGCCTTTGAGGTGGAGAACTCCACACTCCTTGCAGAGGTATGTGAATGGCATTTTGTAGTACATTAGTAGTAGTATTGTACCACTTCTAAAGTACTACAACATGCAGTTTGTGAATAGGCCCCAGTATGCTGCTGTCATTGATTTATGTAACATACTCAGGCAAGGACAGTAGTCCCTTGCATAATATGCCCCTCCAGGGGACAGGACAGGCCAGGGCCACAATAAAAATCAAGATAACAGTTAAACACACAGTCTGCCACTCAAGGCAGGGGTATACGCCTGTTTGCCTCTCAAGGGACATTCCCATCTCAGCAGTGTTTATTAGATAGTTGATTACGAGCTTGCGATGGGGTTAGCTCATCTCTGGCGGTAGTCTGTTTTATATGATGCATGTACCATAATACATGTGTGTCTGCTACTTATGATATATTTATCCTGATGGATAAATATATCAAAAGTAGCTAGGATAATGTATGCTTGGGTAAATTAGCACTGAATAGAAATGTTGTAATCTCTACCAACAGGTGTACTTATGTGTTTTATATCTCTCGGTGCAGTCTGCCTTCCTGTCTTTCGTTCTTTGATTGCATCTAGGTTGGATGTGTTTTTCTATCTCTGGCTTCAGTCTTCTAGGACGTTCATCAGATCTAGCTGTGTGTTTACTGGACTTGTGGCTAATTTTTTTATTTGATCTCTAACTGTATTACCTGTGGGGCGGGGTTCATTTGTAGTATTTATGTGAATGTGTCCGTTTATTGAGTATATGACTGTCGCCTGCTAGAAACTGTGGGGCATATTACCAACGATTAGAGATATTTATCGCTAACGAGGCTTAGCAACGATTTTTTTATCACTAAGCATCGCTGGAAATTATCGCTGAGATAACGTGCTATTAGCTACGTTTATCTCCAAAGCGATAATTTTTCCGGCTATATCGTGAATATGGCTGAGAATACAGCTATATTCACGCATTAGCGACAAAATGCTCTTAGCCATGTTATCCACCTCCCATTGGATAACATGGCTAAGAACTGGTCTGGGCAGGTGTTAGTTTTTGGCGATATTCGTGCTTAGCGCGAATATTGCCATTGCTAAGCCTGCCTTGCTAATAGGCGTTAGCGACGTTAGCGACTGCTTTCAGTCGCTAACGGGTTGGGAACGCCCACTTTGCATGTCATTAGCGATAATTATCGCTAACATGCAAAGCGGGCCCCAAAATGCTCGCTATTGCCTCAAAGCTGTCACTAACATCAGTTAGCGACAGCTTGCTAATTGGGCGATAGTATTATCGCCGCTTAGCGGCCGAAAACGGACGCTACATCGGCGAAAATAGCAAATCGCCAGCATTGATAATATGCCCCTGTGTTGTAAGTCTCTTTTGTGTTTTTGCGATATTTGGCTGAGAAGGCTTGCATGTTTATGTGGTGTATGCTTGAATACTGCGTGCTGAGTATTTGTCTCTGGCGGACGAAAGTTGGTACCTTTCTTTATTTTCTCGCTGTAACCCTCGCATATGCTTTTTAAGCATCTGGCTGTCTTCTGCTATTGTCTTTATTTGCCTTCTATGCATACTCTGATCAAGTGTTTATTTGATCTCAAGCTTTTGTGTGTGTTCGTGTATTTAATTTTTGGCTACACTTTGTTCCTGTGTGTATTTGAAATCTAACTGTATGTTGCTCATGTGTTTGTTTGATGTTTGTAATATTTGGGCTTATTGGTCTTTGGGTTTGTCTTTCTACGGATTGGAAAATTAATTTAGTCCACCTACAGCCTACCGTAATTTCTATGTGCTTCAGAGTTTGCCTAACCTCTCTAATTGTTTAGCAGCCTCGTTAAACACACAGCTGTCTGCCAGAGCATAGCTGCGAGTATTAATACCATGCTGAAGAGCCACAGCAGGTCTTGCCTGGAACTATTAATAGGAAACACAGTAACAATTGTTGGGCTAGTAAAACAAGTGGCCCAAAAACCTGGGAGTAGATGTACGTTTCAGAACTAAATGAATCTTTTAAATGGCTCGATTGAATAAGCATTGACTGCACAGGTCTGTGTGCAATTGATGCAAATCACAAAACCAATTATTGAATGGACAATTGAATTATCTGTTTCCACTCTCACTCTCAACAATCAGTCAGCTTTCCCTCAGCTCTCTGGAATGGGCCAGTGATTACCTAAGTAAGCTATGTTATCAAACGAGCAGCAAAAACGAAGCGATCTCCCTTATTGGTTCTTTATTTAGAATACACTACAAAGGCCACTTGGAGCTATTATTTCCCATTTTATTAACCATTGAAAAACGTAAAGAAGGCTCATTCTACCAAATATCCGTCCAGACACCTATCTTCAGTTTACACACACATTTCTACATCTCGGCTAATAACCAGCTAACTAATATTACCTGGATGAGAACTTGTGAGCTGCTAGTAAAACAAACACGGTTTTATCTGGCTTTCATACTCTTTCTAGGGGTAACCTGCACTCCTTTTGTCTGTGCTTGTTTATTTGATGCCTGACTGCTCCTTCCTGTCTATTTGTTTCATTTCTTGGTGAAGGTTGATCTCTGTCGGTGAACAACACAGCAAATCTGCTGGACCAAACAGAAAGGAGCACAGTCTACCATGACTAGGTATCAAAACGTACATTTTGAGCATGTAGTGAGCAATTCGGCTAGCATCAGCAGCTTCTCAAACAGAAGTATGGCAGATCGGGCACCGCGCGGATGCATCTGCTTAGACTTTAGAGTCTGGCCAGGTCCCTCTTTTCAAAGGACTCCGAGGCAAACCAGAGCAAGATTGCTGGCTAAGAAGGCCATGGACACTGATGATTCTGCCACTAGTCATGGGAAACCTCTCATACCCCACAGCTGTCAATGAAGCGGTGGCCTGTGACTCTTTCCTACACAGCGCTTTACAGAAATGTTGGCAGCTAGGCAGGCTGGAGACAGAGCTTCTGAGCCTTTGAGACCCTTGCGGAACTTGGTGTACAATCGGATATCCCACCGGATTAACCAGATTTTTATATATCCTAATTTTTCTGGCAAAATGTAAGTTTACCAAACACAAAAGGTGATGCAATTTGCCTAACTACTACCCATTTGATCGGGGAAGCATTCAAATCCATCCTACTTTTGCCCATCATGCCACCTCAGTATGGAGCTAGCTATATGCAAATCAGTCTTGACCCTGCTCCAATGGGAACAGTCCAGCCCAAACTGCCAGGCCAGGTCCTCCTTGAACCGAAACACAAGCAAGCCAAGAATGCCTTCACCCCGATTGGGGTGCATCATTTGGGGGTAGTTTAGCTCCAGTGGCACAGTGAGCTCAGGGCCCACATATGGGTGTACCAGTGCTCACTGTGCCCCTGGAACTAAGCCAACCCAAAATGACAAGGGCTATACCTGTTATGAAAGGACCTGCACCAAGTTATAGACCATAGCCACAAGCGAGGGAGAGTGCAATTAACATGCGGTATAGCCCGAGACAGAAAGGCTATAATTCTATTAGAACATTCCAACCACTAACTGTAGCATCTTCTAATTTAAAAAGGAGGAAACAGAAAGCAATTGTAGAGCAGAAGGCTTATACCAGCCATTTTTTTTTTACTTTATTTTTTCAATTTTGTGATATAACAGATACACATTTATCCCCCCCCCCCATGTGGCATCATAAAAACACACGTATACAGATCGACCGCCTCATTAAGGCACTTTTTGGACATAGATTACACTTTAGGCATACTGAGATCCATGAGGAAGATTCAATGGAGAATTAACTGAATAAATATACTGTATCGTGAGGAAATAACCGGGCCCGCCCCATGCACTACTCCAAACACCGCTCAGGACTCCCCGCCCTCCTCCCCGTCAGATCCCGATCCCTGTGTTGAAAAAAGGTCGCCACTAGACCCCTCAGAATCATTGTGTGAAGGCTGCTCTCCCTCTGTTAATCCTGAGATGCACATAGCCCGCCAAGCCAACAAGTCCTCCTGCAATTTCCCATCTCTCCTTGTGCTCTGCATAGGCGTTTCTTCTGCTCGGGTCCATTCCCTGACATCCTTGAGCCATGTAGGGATCTTTGGGGCTCTCTGTCCCATCCACGTTATAGCTACTCTGCGCCTGGCCAGCACGAGCATCAGCTGCAGCAATTTATAAGAAAGTTTCTGCTTTCTCGGCCTAGGTTCTAACGCCAGTAGGCAGTGTAAAGGTGTCAGCTTAATCTGGAGGCCTGTAGTAGCCTTTATGTGATCTACCACGCTCGCGCAAAATGGCCCTATCAAAGGGCAGTCCCAGGCTAGGTGTAAGAAGACCACCCCCGCCGTACCACATCTAGGGCAACTGTCCTCTCTACTCTCGGAATAGCGACTCAGCCGGGCAGGAGTGAGATAGGTTCGATGCAGGAAGTTAAAATGAAGTAGTTTAAAGCGTGCATTACATGATACTCGCCGTGTCAACGCTCCTATTCGTTTAAGCTGCCCCTGGTCTAGGGGCGAGCCTATATCAGTCTCTTAAGCCGCCCAGGCCGGAGGGACCGGCAGGGTGGAGCCGCATCTCATGGCTGCGTAAAGCAGGGAAATCAGCCGACGTCCCCTGCTGCATGTCAAAAGGATATGTAAGGTGTGAGTCATTGGGGGCTCCGCAGGGCACTGAGGCCAAACCGTCCGAACTATGTCCCACAATCCCTGGTAATGCAAGCATTGTCCCCCTCCAAGACCAAAGGTTTCCTCAGCCTGTTCGTACGTCAGGTAGGTGTCCGCGGGGTATAAGTCAGCCAGGAGCTTACAACCCCCCTCCCTCCATGCCCTAAAGGACACATGCCCGTCCATCTCTATCATGGGCGCCAAAATCCATATCGAGAGTTCCCTGTGAAAGGGCGCCAACCGTAGGACGTTTTCTATGAAGCGTTGCCAAACATCCGCTGTGTGCCATACCACGTGGGGCAATGTAGCCTGTGCCCCCTCCCCTGCATGAGCGCCACCTTTAACTCCGGGACCGTAGCTCTACCAGCCAGCAGCCGTGTCACCCATCCATCTGCATCGGCGAACCATCTGGCAGCCGGTTGCAGCTGCGCCTCATAGTAGTACATATCGAAGCGCGGGGCTTCTAGACCACCCTCCTCATAGGATCTCATGACAGTTCGGGGAGCCACCCTGCTGCGCCGACCCGCCCACAACAAGGACGTGAGCAGCGCGTTCAGGGTCCGAAAAATCCTAGGGGGGAGAGGACAGAGCGTATTCTGAAGGACATAGAGTGTCCTGGGCAGCATTACCATTTTAGCTACGGCCAGAAGGCCCATCAGGGACAACAGCAGTGTGTTCCAAAAGGCCACAGATTGCTGTAAAGACTGAAGCACCCGGTCAATATTGCGTGCCAATAATTGGGTCTCTGTAGAAGCCACTTGGATACCCAAATACCGAAAAACCTCCCGTTCCCAACGCAGGCCCAGGTCCGGCAAGTCCTCCAGGGGCACCAATTCAAAACCCGACAACAGAAAAATCAGGGACTTGCTGCAGTTAAGCCGCAATCCCGACGCCTCACCAAAGCGGTCCAGGTGATGCAACAACATCAGAAGTGCCTCACCAGGGGCCTCCAAATAAAACAGTGCGTCGTCCGCATACAGAGATATAACGTTGCAAGTGTCTCCCAACTGGATGCCCCATTGTGACATCTCAGTGCGAATCCTCACGGCGAATGGCTCTATAGCCAGGGCAAAAAGGAGCGTCGAGAGAGGGCACCCCTGTCATGTGCCCCGTCCCAACAGCCACTCCTCCGATCTCGCAGTACCCAGGCGTACCCTCGCCCGAGGGGAGCAATATAGGATACGAATCCATCGGCAAAAATTAGGACCCAGGCCCATTGCCTGCAGCACCTCCTGCAAATACCCCCAATCGACTGTATCAAACGCCTTAGCGAGCTCGATGGAAACCAGAACCGTCTGTTCATCGCTACCCTGCACTTCATGTTTTATGTGATTCAAGCGACACAGATTCATAGCGGTATTGCGCCCTGGGATAAACCCACATTGGTCTGGGTGTACTAAGTGCTCCATATGAGAAGCCAACCGGGTAGCCAACAACTTGGTAAAAATTTTGACATCCGTATTAATCATGGTGATCGGGCGATACGAGGAAGGATCCTGCTTATCACCACCCGGTTTAAGGATCATACAAATTTCCCCTTGCAACATGCCCTGAGGGAGAGATCCGTTCTCGAACGCCTGCGAGAAGACTCATAATAAAAGACAAGACAGCGTGTCCACGAACTCCTGATAAAATTTCGGTGGGAATCCGTCACTCCCAGGTGATTTAGCCCGGGGCAGATGGACCAAGGCCGCTCGTATCCTGGACAGCATAAGGGCACCCTCCAGGTCTTCCCGATCTGACTCAGAAAGTGTCGGCAGGGGCAATTCCTGTAAATAAGGAATATAAGTGGCTTCGGAGACACGGGGGTCCGCTGTATAGACTCGTTGTAAGTGGGACTGGAGAACTTTTAAAATGTCCCGTTCCGAGTGAACGATGTCCCCGTTCGGGTCCCTCAGGGCCACTACGTGCTCAGGGGTCTGTTCCTTGATAAGGATCCAAGCCAGGAGGCGTCCCGATTTGTCTCCCTCCCTATGTAATCGTTGACTGTATTGGCCCAGTGTATATTTATCGAGCCGGTCAAGGATATCATGGAGCTGAATTCGGGCCTCGTGCTCCCCTTATAGGGCTTCCGGGTCTACCGGAGTTTGGGCATGTAGAAGCTTCTCCTCCGCCTACTGGAGGTCCTGGATGAGCTGCTTGCGGACTCCATAAGTGAGTCCCATACAGGCCCCCCTCACTACTGCCTTCAGGGCCTCCCTCTTAGTGGCTAAGGAGTCATCCCCTACCTCCCAATTAAGTTCCACATAGTTCTCAAGGGTCGTCGCGATGTGGGCCCGCCCTACCTGATCCCGAAGGATGTCCACTGGAAACCTTCAAGACCTCGGGCGGCTACCCGGGGCTCCCCATTGCACCAAGCAGGCGACTGGAGAGTGATATGAAAGGAACCTAGCCTGGTGGTTAATCGCGATGGACATATCCAGCCCCATATTCGCCACTAACACCCTATCGAGGCGACTATAGGTATTGTGTATGGGGGAAAAGCAGGTATAGAGTTTCTGCGTCGGATTCTTCTGGCGCCAAATATCCACCACCCCTATGTTATCCATGACATTCCTGAGCCGTGCGCTCATGCGAGGTTTAGTGCCCGCGCGGGGCGGAGACCTGTCCAGAAGCGGGTCAACAACACAATTAAAGTCCCCGAACCAAAGGACTGGGGCTTCCAGATCGTGAACCAGGACGTCCTAAAGACTTTGGAAGAAGACCGGGTCATCTGTATTAGGTGCATAAGTGTTCAATATGACGATGTCCCTACCATCTAGCTTCGCCCTAAGGAGCAGGTATCTGCCGTGTATGTCCGCTTCCACATATTGAATAGAAAACGGAACCCCAGGTGCAACCCAAACTAAAACTCCCCTGGCATAAGTAGAAAAGGATGAGTGGAACAGCTGGCCCGCCACTTTTTCCCCAACCTCTGCACTCCTTCATCTACCAAATGGGTCTCCTGAAGGCACGCAATCGATACTCCATGCCTACGAAGGAAAGAAAGGACCCTATACCTTTTTGTGCACGTGCCCAGCCCCCTCACATTCCAGCTCATAAACTTGTACCCCATGGTTGATCATGTAGCCTACCCCCCCGATAACCTTATCTGCCACCTTCCTTAGGTCAGTTCAAAGCAAGTTCTCATCAATAGACACTGTTTCTATCTGTCGCTCCAGGGCCGAGTGTGACCTGGATCGCCTTCAGCAGCTCGGCTCGGGAGGGCTCTTCAGGGGCCTCAGCTCCTTCATCTTGCCCCGACTGGCATGTGATCCTTTGTGAGGGGAGCCGCTGGGTGGCATACTGCGTTATGGTGTTAGGCTGTGAGGCACGCGACATCCTATCCTTACGCATAGCTTAGCCTCCCGCCGAAGTGAGACCGGCTCTCCTATGGACGATGGAGTTCCCAATGGACACCCTGATGGGCCCCACTCAATTACCAGTAGGCCTCCAGCAGCCAATGCGTCATCGTTCCTTGCACGGGCTGCAGTGTCCCTCTGTCCTGACAGCTCCCAACCTCGCATACCCTGCGCAGTGCCCCTCGAGATCTGTGCGGGAAAGTAAACTAACTCGGTCGGTCCCGACTTCCGGCAGGGCCGGGGGCGCCACCCACTGCACTACACCAGCTTACCGCCTCACCCTCCTCCGGGGGCAGATAAGTCACCAGTTCTCAGCGTCGCTGCAGGCGATCCGGTCTCACAGGTAGGCCCCAACAGCAGCTCGGTACTCCAGCCACAGGCCCTAGCTCCAGGGGTAGTCTCGCTGCACTTCAGCAATGCAGGCTGCACTTCAGGGACAGGCAGCAGCGGGCAGCAACCCCACATCGGTAACGCATCAACAAGCCTGTCAGGGCCACCGGCACCGCTCCCAGCTCCCACGTCACAGGCTACAGCAGTCTTCTCACTGGGGTCACACTCCCCTCACTTCGCTGGCTGGGGTATCCAGGCAGGGAACTACCCGGGCCTCCCACACGATCTCCAAGGGTCTCCACCTCACCTTGCTTCTTCAGGTCTGGCTATCTCCTCAGGATGCAGAGCTTTACGGAGGGCCCCGATGGCAGAGGGCACCCCCGCTTCAGTCCGCCTCGACTGGCCCAGCGCGCCAAGCTCCTCACAGGCAGTGGCTCCAACAAAGAATCTCCCGCAGGAGGGCCCCAGATATCAGCGGGTCTCCTCCGTGCAGTATCCTCTCTCTTGGGTCAGGCCCGATGTCCGCGGGCCCCAGAGGCCCAGCCCCACCTCTCCGCCGATCCAGGCCGCCGATCTCAGCCCAATGGTGATCCAACCCCGCCTATACACAGCCGGGTCAGCGCGGGTCCCTCCATGGAGCTCCTAGGCAGGGGCAGCATTCTGGCCCGATCGGGCCCAATCAGGAGGCCCCCCACAGCATCGGGCGCCTCCCCAGCCAGATCCTGCCTAAGGAGCAACCCAGGAAGCCCAGCAAGGGCGAGCCAGTTCTCCGGCAGCGCGCCAGCCGGCGCAAAGGAGGCACACGGCGGCTCCACTGAGGCTGCTGACTGCCCCCGCCGCCACTCGCCGGATAAGGCCCCCGGATTTCAACGGGTCCTTTCCTCGCAGCAGTATGATCCCGGCGCGGGGGCAGCAGTATCTGTGGGCATCGAAGGCTCAGGCCGACCTCCACCAGCGAGTGTAGGCCTCAAGCCCCGGCCTCTCGTAGCTCAAGCTCCGCCTCCGCCGCTCCCGGGGCAATATCTCCGCCTTCCCCGATGGCTCCAGCTCCAAGATTTCAGCAGGCTTGGGACGAAGGTGGGCGAGACGCTCGTGTCCCCACCACGATAACGCTGAGCCTGATAAGGATCAAATATACAGGATTTCTTGTAGGGCCCGCCGGGAGCCGAGGGAGCCTAAGTCCTGTCGGCCATTACGCTTGGCCACGCCCCATACCAGCCATTTCTAGCCCTGAGCTACTTAACTGTGTTTATTGGAGCTCCCAACATTTGAGGGAACATCATCCAGTGACAGAAGAACGGCAATGAGCTATCACTGGAGAACCTGCTGATCAGTTTTAGTTTTGGCTCGCATGGAATCTATATAAAAATACCTCAATATTTTTGATGTTCCTAAATGTAACGTGTAAAATGATACTTGTTCTCTAAATAACGTATTGAACGTAAATAAGATTTGTGAAGTTGTCCATTTTTTATCAAGCTTTTTGCAAACATTTTTCTTTTTGAAAAATTCCCCTTCAACTTGCATCATTAGCACAGCTCCAAAGGAATATTAGTGAAACAGGCAACTAAGATACTCTCAATACTCATGTGGCAGCTGCCTTGGGTTAAACAAGAAACAATCACATATATTTTCATATCAATGATATTTCTTCTTCCCAAAGAACATTTGTACCTAAGAAATGCGGTGCATTCTGAGAACACAATAGGCCCGATTCCCAAAGATTGGTGTATGAATAGGCATGACTTCCTCTTGTTTTACTAATGAATTTCAATAGTAAACCTAATACTTCTGTCTTACTCCTGGAATTCAAGAGTACAGCATGAGTAAGTCACAGCAAAATTGATGTGAAGTGGTACATGGCTTGTAATGCCTAATGAACATTTCCAGTAGGAACAACTGCAATATGTCATTGGCCAATCCTTGCTCACTCTTACTAGAGCCGGGTACAATTAATAAAAGAAAGTTATATTTTGGCAGTACACCCTTATTAGGCCTGATCATAAAATTCTGCTCAGCTCACAGAGTTTGCGCAGTTTTTCCCACTCTGCTCTCCGCATATACAGCAGAGTTCTGTAAAACTCTGCATTGCGGAGTTTTTCCACTCTTGCGGCCCACCAATATTGTCGGTGAGCGGGCATTAGGAAAATCCAATGCTAGACCACCTCTCTGCGATATTTCTCAAAACGGGTGGTCGGGGCATGTTGCTACTGCTCACGATGAGAAACCTGCCGCTCGCGTTGAAGCAAAAAGAACAATTGATGGACAGAATGCAGAACAATGTCATACCTTCAACCCAGTACAGGGATCTGGTCCTAAATACATGATTTTTATGTTCACCATGCCATTAGCCATTACAGTTAGGACCCAGCCAAATGCAAATCAGTCTTGACCCTGCGCCCAATGGGAACAGTCCAGCCCGAACTGCCAGGCCAGGTCCTCCCTGGACTGGAAACAAGCATCTTAGGACCGGTATCGGGGTTTCACCCCTCTTCAGCCAGGATAGCTTAACTCCATTGGCATGGAGAGCACGGGACCCACGTCTGGGCATACCCGTCCCACTTGGTGTGAAAAATGCAAAAAGAACAATTGATGGACAGAATGCAGAACAATGTCATACATTCACCCCAGTACAGAGATCTGGGCCTAAATCCATCATTTGTTTGCTCAGCATACCATTCCAGTTTGAACCCAGCCATATGCAAATCAGTCTTGACCCTGCTCCGAATGAGAACAGTCCAGCCCGAACTGCCAGGCAAGGTCCTCCCTGGAGTGGAAACAAGCCTCCTAGGACCGGTTTCGGGGTTCACCCCTATTCAGCCAGGATAGCTTGACTCCAGTGGCATGGAGAGCACGGGACCTACGTCTGGGTATACCCGTCCCACTCAGGTGACCAATTAAAAAAGAAGAATCCATCCTTTTTTTGCTCACCATGCCATTCCAGTCTGGACCCAGCCAAATGCAAATCAGTCTTGACCCTGCGCCCAATGGGAACAGTCCAGCCCAAACTGCCAGGCCAGGTCCTCACTGGCTGGAAACAGGCATCGTAGGACCGGTTTCGGGGTGTCACCCCTCTTCGGCCAGGATAGCTTGACTCCAGTGGCATGGAGAGCAAGGGACCCACGTCTGGGCATACTCATCCCACTTGGGTGACAAATGCAAAAAGAACAATTGATGGACAGGATGCAGAACAATGTCATACATTCACCCCAGTACAGAGATCTGGGCCTAAAACAATAGTTTTTTTTGCTCACCATGCCATTCCAGTTTGGACCCAGCCATGTGTCCTCCCTGGACACGAAACAAGCGTTGCAGAAGCTGCTGCTTGAGTATAACAACTACTAGAGTGGCAGTAATAAACTGCGCCTTCTTGCGCTGCACATGGTGCCGTTTCCATTTCTTTTACTGCACATGAGAAAATCATTGCACTAAAAAACCACGGGAGCTGCTCGACTTATCTTACTCCTCAGCTTGCGGATCTCCGTGGAACCAACTGAGTTATTTTGTCACTTTTGCAGTGTTACGCGGAACTCCGCGAACTCCGTCCAGGCCAAATCCTAATTGAGGTGCATTTTAACAAGAAGAAGTCTTGCACCCAGCTCTGGATTGTCTGGTTGCATTAGTAGCCAGCTACCTACGTGTGAATATGTGTAAAGTTGGATGCTGCTTAAACATTTGTTTAAGGGTAGGAGTTGAGCAAATTATTTCATTATAGTTGGCTAATACAAATGGGGAAAGTCTTTAATTCCCACTCTTTCTCATCGCTAGCACGTTTTGCATTTAATCAATTTAAAAAAATTGGATCTCACCAATTAAGTTATTATATTACTAGGAAATAAATCCTCTATTCTAAGTAGACTGGGTAGAATTTCTTTAACAACAGCTTGCTATACGTGATTTTGTGTTTTGCATTATGGTGAAACTCTTGAAATTACAACTTTACTCCATGTCGATTGTAGCACAGCAGCGGCGGCTCCTCCATTATCCACTGCATGGAAACATTGAATAAAATGAAAATAAAGCAGTTCATAAACCTGCTTTATTATCATTTTATGTTACAATATGGAGCTCATTCTTGATGGTGAGTCCATCCTCTGCAGCAGCAGGAGTAGTAGTGGGTAATGACAGTTTGGCCGGCTGGCCGGCTGTGGCCGGCTGTCTTAGCACGGCCAAACCGACATGCACACTTCGCTATCTCCATGCTGTTGCATGGGGAGCAGCAGGAACAGACTCCCAGTCCCTGCTGGGGTGTAAAAAAAGTCCGCTCTGCTCAATCCCGGTGCTTATCTCATGCTGTGTAATACCAGCATGAGAGCAGAGTCTGGATTGGCGCTGGGGAGTCTGGGAGCCTGAGCACTGAGGAGGCAGGAAAATCTTCTTTTCTTTTTCTTATTTTTATCCCATGTGCTGCCCACCACTTTTCACTGCTAGCAACCGCTAATGGGAGCAGGGGATCAAATTGAATGTTCACAACGAGACCAGCTGTTGTTTGTGGCACTAATGTTTTTGCACTATATTATTTAGCGTGAAAGCATCCTTGTATCCAAGTAGACCCGAAGATGCATTTCACACTAACTATAACAAAAAACGCTGATTTTGAATTTAGCCTAATTTCAATTACTTTTTGAGGAATTTTGCATTAAATGTAAAATGTAAATGTAAATGTAAATGTAGTATACTTGTAAAGCGCACAGATGCCCCAGCAACGGGGCGTCCCGGCGCTGTATAACTCTGGGGAACCCGTCCTGGCTTTCCCTGTGGGATGGTCCCTTGCTGGGAGTCCCCAAGGTGGAGCCAGGCATCCCCGGAATTAACTAAGCAAATTATGCAAAATTCACTCAATTTTAAGAGGACACAACAAAGCACCGAAAAAATATCAATATTCACGTTTTATTGAATCTGCTTTTTAAAACAACTTTAGATGGCTTCCTTCAAAGATAAATTTAAAAAAGTTGTATTGGTACACCATAGGGTTAAATGCAAAATTGTTAACCCAGATGGCAGACTTTGGTCCATCAGACACCTAGGAGTTAAGGCTGAAGCAAAGCAATACATTTTGCAAATCTAGGAAATCCCACCTTCCTGCCCCATCCACTGGCAAAGATTACTACCATTTAAAAACGAATATGTGATGTTACAACGCGATCAAAATGATCGCGTTGTCTAACATCACAGTTTTTACAACGCAAGTCGTTACAACGACTTGCGCTGGAGGGCGCTGGACTTAGGAGTAGTAAGATTTACTATTCCAACACCAGTCTACGTAAAATAGGGAAGGTATAGGATTAGTAAATCTTACTATTCATTAGGTTATAGAGCCCTCCAGTGCAAGTTTATGTAACACTTGCATTGTAATGGCAGCGTTCTAAATGCATCGCGGTGTAATCACCGCGATGTAAAGGATGTTTCCCTTTAAAAATAGTGCCCCTTATATTTCCAAATAAAAAATATATCATGCTTTGGTGGATTCCACTGAAGAACTACCTATCTCAAGAGTGAAGAAACACCTTACAAAAGGCAATACACAGAAGAAGTAGCACAATTTTATTAGGGCTGCAGAGATTTCCAGGCCTCAAGCTATTTTCTGATTTTTAACAACAAGCTGTACACAATTCAATTTATTTATGGCATCCACATTTTAAAAATGCAATAGCAGCTTCTTGGTAGATCTTCACAAGACATTAACTACATTTGTATACATGTATACAATTTCCGGTGATCAGATAATATTTCAACATTAATTTCAGTACTCTTTCAATTTTTTTTGTGGTTTTCATCAGTCTGCAGACGAATATTCTCATTGTTGTAATAATGGCTTACAACTTTCCATAATAATTGCACACATGGGGCGTTAGTGCACTTCTGAGTCCTATATCATTTGCACCCACCACCCCTCCGTTGATTACTAATTGGCCAATGAGTCCATGTATAAAGAGTAGCTCAACTTGGAAAACTATTGGCCTAATTACAATGTCGGTCAGATGAGCGTCCAACCGACACCTTGCGGAATGGGACCACCCGGCCATAGGTTGGCGGTTCCACCCACTGTATTTGGATGCAACCACCCAATGGGTGGTCAGAAACATCCATTTTTCAATGGCAGCTTGTGTGGCGGGCGCAAAAGGGCTGCAGCACAAGCTACAATTGAAAAATGGATGAGGTGCAGGGATGTTTAGGGGGGCACCATAAGTGTCCCCGAGATCCCACAGCAGAGGTCCAGAGGAAAGGGGGCCCTGGTAGGGGCCCCCAAAGTCACTTTCCGCATGCTTTTTAATGGTGGGCAGACAGCAGTGAAAGGGTAGTTGAAAAGCAACATCATAATCCCAACGGCGGATCTGGCACAGGCTCCGCCGTCATTATCGGATTAAAATTTTGCGCGTTGCTCGACGCGCTCTGTGAGCCTGTTGGAAGCAGAACAGAATCCCCCACGGGTTTCCCTTTGACCACCAGTATTATAATACAATGGTCAGAGGGAAACCATAGATGTCGGGCGGAAAGCCTCTGACTAACTGTCAGATGGCTTTCTGCACAACATCATAATCAGGGCCTATTCCGCTTGCAACTCGATTGCTATTAAAGTTAGTATTGTTATCTGGTCTGGATGACCAGAAACCACTGTTGTTTTTCTGTGGTTTTTATAAGCACTGGGCAGTCTGCATTATCAAATTGAATGCATGTATTAAAATTTGACCCATCTCTGCCCTGAATGCACATAGTTACAAAATCTACCTTGCCTGGTGGCATGTGCCCTAAAGATCATTGCTTCCATGATCCCAATTTCCATAATCCTATTATTGCAAAATCAATGTACTTAAGCAGACATCTAAAGCAATAATGGGCAGCTGAGGTTTTCTTTGTAAAAATGTTGCCAAAATTCTTAAATTCTATTGCTAATGCCTTTCGAGAAGAGCCTGTTAATACCTGTTTCTAGGGCCAGTGTAATTTCAACATTAACTTGGCGATATCTTTCTTGTATAGCCAAGCAAATTAGGTGGTTGTTTTACAGCATATGTTACTTTATTACACAATTTACACCATGAGCTGGTTGATTTCTGTTTATGTCTTAGATCATGTGACTTTATTTAAAAGTCCCCCCAACAATTACAACGTCCCATTACTTTGTGCTTCCAGGGTGTTACAATCCCCACCTCCTCTTTATTGGAGGCAATTTTGTATGCAAATGAAATACCAGCACTTGTAAAGCACACAGCTACATCTGGAGAGGTGTACCGGTGCTGGGGGCCGTCGGGAAGATTAAACGAGCTATTACCCAGACTCACCAGGTGCTGGGCTAACCTGCCCCGGGGATCGAACCGTGAGCCCTCGTGTTCCGGAGTCAGCCGCCCTGGCCGCTGCCCCACACCTCTTCCCTCTGCAAGTCACAGTAGTCACAGCCCTTTGTCTCACACACAGCCATTGCAGATTGTGCATCCCAGTGAACACACAATCCTGCTTCGTATGACATCAGTAGTCATATGTTCTGGAGGGCTCTTTGCAGTGGATCCATAGGTGTTTGTTGTTTATCAAGGTACAGTGAGTTTCAGTATTCCATCCAAGAATTGACTGAGGCACCAATGAATATTTCTTTGAAATTGGCTGGAATGAGTGAGTATTTTCCTAAAGCAGTTGATTTTATAAAACACTCCATTGACCACCTTGTCATTTGCATTTATCTTTTGTACACTACTCATAACTAACCCAAATTCATCGCCTTCTCCGGCTGACACACTACAATAAACATCTGTGATCTGCGTCACTACCATTTACAATACGTTTTATCAAAGTGACCACGGACAGGATATTTCAAAAAATGCATACACCTAACGTGGTTTCAGGCGTTAGGCACTATCTCTTCCTCACCGTTGTACATATATGTCAATAGCATGGATTCAAAAATCAATTCTCCTGCCTTCCCCCTAGAATTGATCCTTCTCCTCTTCTTTCATTAGGTTTCTCCTCCTCTGGGTGGGAAGTCTTATCAATACATTGAATCCATGCTGGAAGCAACAGGCTGGGGCCACCAGGAGGAAACCAATGACTTGTTGGTGAGAGCAGGCAGGAAGAGCAGAGGAGGGGGTTGCGACGTCTTTTAAATCCTATGCGAGCTCTGATGCGTGAACATATGTCCTTTCTCTATGGCTTCTCTCACAGCCATGCTTCTGGAGCTTTCAGAAGTGCATTTGGCTGTGTATAACTCGTGCCAGGACATTGGACCAATTGTAGCTTTGATGGACCATTGCATAGATAGTGCCCCCTTTAGCAATGATTCACAGGGTGGCATATGTATATCTGCTGTTCAATGTAAGTGCTTGTTTGATTAGTAAATTAAAATCAATTGCTCAATTTGCTGTGAGGAATAGCCAGCAGCCTTTGTAATCTAAACATGCTGTGTGAAGTGGCCAAAAAAGAAACAGCTCTGATTAGATTGTCTGCCTTATTAACTCACACTGATATTAATAATCATAGATGGCCCTCGCTTTGCTCTATGCTGGCCATCTTGAAGGGACAGATTTATCACTGGTTCTAACAAGGTAAAATCAATAAAATGTAATGAACATTAAAAATGAATCATCTTGGTAAACCCATTCTGTATTGAGAATGTGTGGTCGTACATAAAGATTTGGCTTAAAATGACAAATATTTATATTTATATTGGATTTCCGCCGTCTAGTGTTCTTAATAAGTAAACCAAATTTATGAGCAGTTTGATTCTTCTCTGAAGCTAAGGGGAATTGGAATTTTGGGCAGGGTTCCCTATCTAAATATAGCAATTGTGAAATGGAGACAGGGTTTCGTAAACCTGGATGTACAAACTACATGTTGGTCTCACATGTTGATGACCTATCTATTGGGTTAGGTTTCCTGAATTCTCCTGGACTGCTTCTTCTGCTCCTACCCGGGATGGGTCATGGGCTGCCTTTATTCACCTCTACATGTCGCAGGGTCTTCTCAGCTCAATGTCCAACATCCCTCCTGCTCTTTGCCCTCTCACAAAGCCTTTGGTGGTGTTTGTTGCGAGCTCAGTGCTGGTAAAAAAACCCAATGCAAGAGCATAGTGGGGATGAGTCTGGGTGAAGCCCCTCCTCGTTAATCCTACCCCCCCTTGTATATCACCATTCTCCAGCAACAAACCCTGCAGCTCACATGCATACCTCTAGCCAAATAATCCCTTCATGCTTTACTCATTTGTCTGTGAACTTCGGCGGCAACAGCGTGTGTGCCTTTAGTGGCATAATTATTAGGCTTTATAATCAGCAACTGAGACCTGGCTTAGAGGATCAGGGCAATCACTGTCAACAGGGCCGGACTGGGAACCAATACCGGCCCTGGCAAAGTACCCGGCCGCCCCCCCCCCTCCCAATCCGGGGGATTGGGGATGCCGCCGAGCTGTTTGCCAGGGCCGGTTTTCGTCCGATTTTGTTACAGGGCCGATTTTGCAGCTATGCTGCAAAAACGGCCCTGTAACAAAAAGGGACCCCAGGGGTCCAAAAACGGACCCCAGGGAGCCAAAACCGGCCCCACCCTTGCGGCACACCGGGGGATTGCCCGGTGCCCGCAATGGCCTGTCCGGGCCTGACTCTCAATCTTCCACGCGCAGTCACATCACACAACACCTGAAGGAGCTCAACTTGCTCCCCATTCATAAACACGCACAATTCAGACTCCTCACTTATAATTTCAAGGCACAACATAACACTGGTCCAGTATACCTCAACATTCGCATCTGCTTTCAAAAACCTTTGAAACTTCTCCACTCATCCAGATTACTACTTGCACGCATCCCACCCATACAGAAAATCAGATCTGGCAGTTGAGCCTTCTCTTACATTTCTCCTAAAGTGTGAAATGACCTGCCACAACACATACATGCCTCCAGGGGCAGCCTTAGGCATGTGCAAGCTGTGCACCTGCACAGGGCCGCCAAACCCCAGGGGCCGCCACGCCAATATATATCCTTAATATAATAATCCTCTGAGGATGGATACATATTTGTGTGGCGGCCCCTGGCAGGGATTTGGCGGCCTCCGGCTCTGTTCCACTTCCAAACACCCTGACCCCCCCCCCCCATCTTCACTGGCATCCATGCCTGCGTTCCTCCTGGTTCCTGATTGGCTTCTTTTTTTCCCTACCCACTGCTGTCCCGCTGGTACAGGCGTATATAACATTGCAAACAAAATTAAGAGAATTCGAGTACACAAATCTGGTTATTCGAAACGAAAGAGAAAGCCGGCTCAGCAGGCTTTCGTAGCGTCACAGGAAGGAGCAATCCTGAATTTTATCACCCAAGGGAAACCTAAAGATGGAGAATCCTCCAGCCAGAGTACTGCTGATGCACTAGGTAAAACAGGCGCTGATGACCATAAACAAGAACAGAAAAATGATGATATCCATGAACAGAATGATACTCGTGGCGGCCCCTGGCAGGGATGTTTCCGGGCAAAGAGGCCACTGATTCTTTCTCTGTGGGGGGGCAGTGGGTCCGGGGCCCATGTCATGGCCCTGGCACTGCAGCCATCTGTGCAAGTCCCTCACATCGTGTGTCACAATATACCCTCCTCCTTCTAAATGTTATCGTTCTGAGACGAATTTGGAAGGGTAGGAGCAGCCACAGGTACTGGTCATCTAATGCCTTTTCTGGATGTTTTATTAAAACACCTTCCTGAGCTCCAGGGGGCTCAACCCTGCCCAGACCCCCTTTTCCGGGGCCCCCTACCTACGCTCCTTGCCCAGGGCCGCCATGAGCCTACAGCCGCCCCTGATGCCTCCTCCTCACTTCTTGAATTTTGCAGGAAGCTTAAGCCCTGGATTTTCAAGCAGTCACACTAGGCTCTAGGTTTGGATGGATTCACATCAGATCAATTCCAGGACACCCTCTCGGGTGATAATGCGCTCTATAAATCTGCATCAATGCTTAATTTGAGCCATTAGTTTCTGGTGCTCAGCACCAGAACTTAAATTTCAACACCAGCACTTTTGACAGTCTGCCACATGGTGGCGCTGCTTGTTTAATTAAGCACAACAAAAGCTGTTTATGAATTCAATATGCATTACAAATGACTAATGCCTGCTGCCAAAGCCATTCTTATGGCTTATGGGCCTGGAATAGTCTGAACTGTTACACTTGTAAGAGTATGATAGCAGTTGGCTTAGTACTGTCATTGGCAGTGCTGTCAGGGACAATGAGTAATGCAAGCTACAGCAGCATACTGATGAGGGCCCTGCCACTTATATATATTTTTTTTACAAATTAAGCACTGTATAACATAACAGAAAAGTAAAGATTGCTAAAAAAATTGTCATAGTTGGGTGAGTAAATCTTAACCACAAAAGATTTGGTCTGGCTCTCCTGTAGTTAAGATTTATTCTCCCAGCTACAATGATTTTTCGAGCAGTCTTTGCCTCTGCGTTCCTCTCCTGGCAGATTCATGCATGCTGTACATTGTAGAACGGAGAGCTACATCCATCATTGCAATTAAGTTCCTTGTAGCACACACTCTCTCTCTGTGTTTACACAGCAGTCCGGAATGGATTCTCCGATTTATTCTCTCTACACATGATTCAGCCCTGGCTTCATAACCAGTGTTTAATACACCGCCGAAATCCAGTTGCATCTAGTTATAGTGATGCTTCTACCCCAGGCCAGTTGGCTCGAGGTCAAATGCCATCAACCTACATCCTGGTCCGCTGTCTTTGACCCGCCAGGTGGTTTCTTGATGAGCAATCGGTTGAGATTTATTCCAAACAAATAGATTCAGAGCTCTCATGCTCAAGTCCTGAGACCTCAGACTAACTGAGGTCAAAATGCCATCAACAGCCAGATTTAGGATAAGATTACCACTTTGGCTGTCCGACCACCGACTGCCAAAGCTGCATCCACCACAAGACAGCAATGCTAGAGGTCTTAAGACTGCCGCATTATGACTGGACTGCATGCTAGAGGTCTTAAGACTGCCGCATCAGGACTGGACCGCAATGCTAGAGGTCTTCAGACTGCCGCATTATGACTGGACTGCATGCTAGAGGTCTTAAGACTGCCGCATCAGGACTGGACCGCAATGCTAGAGGTCTTCAGACTGCCGCATTACGGCTGGACTGCCGGGCTGGTGATGTTCCGGCCACGGTCTTAACTAACTGTCTACAGCTTCGGCTCCCTGAGTGAGCCTGAAGCCAATGCGGCAGCCCAGCAGCGCCTGCACTATTGTTCGTGCACTGCTGGCATGCACCATGTCGTGCATGTCACACAGTGTAAGCACAACAGTACAGGTGTCACATAACAAAATAGGTAACAACACCCGAGGGCCCTGTTTGGGACCCCCTCCTTGTCGTTTTCCCGTCTTTTTCATGGCTGTTTCACTGCCATGAAAAGGCCTGCAGAAGGGAAAGTCGGAACATGGGCAGCAATTCCAGGCTCGGCACCGCCTCCATTCATCCCCTCTTTGAACACCACCATCACCTTAGGATTCAGGATCCTGGTGGTGCCGGCAATGTTGCAGCAGGCTGGTGTGTTCGACTGCCACACTTGTAATCAGGCAGTCAGACGGCCTAGGTTACATCGATCGGTCGGACCGCGATCACAGGTAAAGCGGTCTCAAGATCCCTGAACTCATCATCAGCCCCTACTATTAAAGTTAACCATAACCAGTGATTTAAATGGGCCGGTACTCACCGGTACTGAGTGCTGGCACTTCTTAGAATTATCGCTCTGAGTACTGGCACTTCTCTACTGCCCTTGAGAGTACCGTACTCATGAAAAAGGTAGGCTCCCTGGCTGAGCTTGGGAGCAGGAGTGGAATGTGCCTCTGGCAGCCAAGGCGCCGCTTCTGTCTCGCCGATCTGAGCCCCTGCTGAGCTATTCAACAGGGCTCCTTTGAATATTGTCCGGGTGCTCGCCATCACGCTGTGATGTACTTGATGGAGCAGGGTCCGGTCAGGCGAGCAGAGAGGTGAGAGAGGGTGGACAGCGAAAGAGCGCGAAGCAGGTAAAGAATCCAATGTGTAAATGAAAACGAAAGAGATGTGGAAGAAACAGGGAAGGGCTCCTGGCATGCATAAAACAGGAGGGGAGGGGTGCCAGTGAAAGACAGAAAGAGAAGCAGCTGGGAGGGACGCAAGGGTGACAACGTCAGATACAGAGGCTACCGAGAGATACAGAGTGAACATGAGAAAGAGAGGATTGAAGAGAGATCACATTTGGGTGTGAGATAGAGAGAGGGGCATGCGAGCGAGCGAGAGGTGTGAAGGGGAAGGTGAAAGGATGAATGGATAGATTGATGGAAGAGACAAGACATTTCTTCTGGGGAGGGTCATGATGAGTTGCTTCATTTGCTTGGTGTCATAAGAGGTTTGGTGCGACGTGGTAGTATTTTCAGTTTCTTTTACTCGCATGCTCAAAAATATAAAGTATTGTGCCAAACAACAGCAATTAACAGTATGTCATTAAGAAGATGCAACTATTGCAAAAAAAGGACGTTATCATATTATCGTTTTCATTTTTTGTAATGAGTTAACCTGCTTTGTTTATATAAACACATTTCTCAGGTATTTTGTTGTGTGCTGCAACTAATATAGCAGTTGTTAAGTTTCATCATGTCTTGCCCTTAGCCCCGCTCCTAGCCCCACCCCCTCATTACACCTCTAGCTCATTTTAATGAGTACCTGCACTTATTTTTTTCCATTTAAAGCACTGACCATAACAGGAGTCATATGTCTGTTTAATAGTAATGTAGTGGTTTGAATCCCTTTTAACTCACCTCACTGCACCTTCCCTTCACTTAATAGCATGAGCACATGCTCTGTGTATTCGAGAAAAACATAAATGAAAGGAGGGGGAAGGAATATGTGCCTTGAACTGCAGAGAAAGAGTTAGATTTGCTGAGGTAGTGTTTCTGGAGCTTCGGCCCCCCTTTCACAAGAAATATTTAGCAAAAAGTAGGATCAAGCTCATTTTAAAGAACATTTTACACATACATGTATTAACAAGCAACAGGGAACATTTTACACATAAATGTATTAACAAGCAACAGGGAACATTTTACACATAAATGTATTAACAAGCAATAGGCTCGGAAGCACACTAGGTGAATATTAAAGTTCTTTCAAGGTGTGCCAACCCTGCCGGTCACCATACGTTCACCTCATGACTGCTATCGATGTGTCTCAATTCTCTCCAAAGCCGAGAACGCCTCAACACCCACAGATGCCTAGTTGGTAGACTATCTACTTTGCATTCATGCAAGGGTGTGAACATGATTCCAAGAGGCGAGGGCACCCTGCAGTGCCACGCTGTGAATCCCCTCTACCTCGAAGGAATGGTGACTATTCTAGTTTCACGTTTGTGTTTCTTGAGTTCGGACTGTCTCAGTCCTGCTCCACACCTCAAGCAGTCTATTCTGCCAGCCAGTGCATGGAGGCAGGTGGGAGAGGTCTCTGGTGAGACTGTTAACAATGACGCAGGTGGTTCATGATGTTGTGTTTTTATTTAACTTGTTCACCTGTTGACCCAGGTGGGCGCTAAGCACTAGTTGCACTGATAGCTGTTCATTTACCAACTTGCCACCAGGTTGTGAGTTATTAACATTCCCAATGAGCAGGTAATGTCTTCACCAGTTTGCAGCCACTGTGCCCCCCCCCCCCTCCTTCCAGCCTCAGCTGAGCACTGAAGTGCTGGGGCACCAGGGTGCAGAGTTCAGCCAGGGTCACAGATCAGAGATGGTGAAAGATTCCACTTAGATGTGTGGGTCGGTCTTACACATTGTAAACTTCCTTAAACGAGACAGGGGGTGGGGATTGGGTTGTGGGGAGCAGGCGCAGCTTTTTGCGACCCAAGCAACGTGCTAACCAGGAGTGGGTCCCTGTAGGTGTCCGAGTGGAAGGGGCCCTAGGTAGGACTGTGGGGAGTCGAGATGGAGCCTTCCCAGCACAGCAGTATCCGTGGGTGGCTGCTCATGCAACGGAGAGTACTGTGGGGGGTAGGAGAGAGGAAGGCTTCCTAGGCAGGATAATGGGCCAGGTGGCGGGGTATGGTCTTTAAAGTGATGAGGTATGCATGGGAAAATGCTGGAGTACTTGTGGGTATCTCGGTCAAAGTGTCGAGGGTATTTGGTGAAAGTGCAATAGATATTTCGCTGCAAGTGCTGGTGTATTTTATTGAAGGTGATTAGACACCCACGACACAACAATAAGGGGGCTGCCATTTCCTTAAATTATCTGCCTCTCCTCTTTCAAAAGTCACTAGCCGCCACTTTGAATTTTGGAGGGTTCTTGTGCTGGATATGGTGTGAAATTCTGAATGTGATTAATTTGATTGATACACATACTAACAGAAATCAAGGATAACATTTTTGCAAGACAACGTTGCATTCTCCGATATTTACGTTACATAAAGACAATACGACACATCAATGGGATGGACATCTTTTCATGCAAAGTTACAAGTAAAATGAAACATGAGATGTATAAGAGAAACCTAAATAAAACTTTTTAAAAAGAGCGGGGGATCTCAGTAGCTGGGACTTGCCTATAGACTCCCTAATGTACTAGCTGATTGAGAAAATCGTGAGGCGTCAGGGACAAATAGGGAGGCTTCTGAAAGAAAAAACAGCAAAAGAGCAGGGCATTTCAATCCAGGAGAAAATAGATGGATATTGACAAAAGGGGAGTTTTTCCCCAAATACATGAAAACGTGTTATTTGATGATAAGGTCCAGAAAGACCACTTGGTGAAGGATGGGAATGTTGTGAAAAGCAGGAGGTGAATCGGCGGGTTGGTCCAAAGATCCAGGAGATGGCTGGGGAAATTAGAGGATTTTCAGGGAATAACAAGAATGTCAATGACTGGCATTAAGGTGGAGCTGAGACCAACTGTGAGGCATGGATTGGTACTATACATTAACTAAGAGGCCTGGGCTATGGATGCACTACTGTGACCATAAAGCCACTGGGGCAAGTTAAGAATTAAAGAGGGACTGAATTGCCAGGATATGGGTATTGGGGCCTAGGATCCCAAATATTACTCAGGAGAGATTGCATCACTGTCCTATTTTTTCTCTGTTGCGCAGTAACAGTATCTATGATTTTTCTTTTGCCGGCAGTATTCACTCAACATTTGGGTAGTCTTAACCTGCAGTCAATAGACATGGAGGAGTTGGTCCCCTACTCTTAAGGACTCTCAAGGAGTTTATTCTAGGTTTGCAGTGTCCACGGGCATAGCAAAGTTTATTCTTGTATCTAGAAAAGCACTAGACTTGATCACACACTACAGGTTGAGTGAACTGTGTTTCTTCTGTGTGAACACAAGAGGATTAGGTTCAGTTCAAAGAAGCTGAGTGATTGGTATATTTTGACCTGGTCCTTATATTGTCATAAATCGGTGGAGCAGATGAAGTAGGCTGGAGATCTGGATGCCTCCCAAACATGGTGGAAGGGTCTGTGTGCTGATTATGGCCACTCCTATGGGAGTTTGGGTTGTCTTGATCCAGAGCTCTGAGTCTGGAACCCTGACTCTCTGGTGGGGTTCCATTTGCACAGGTAGTGCATTGACCTGGTAGAAAAGCCTGCATTGAAGCAGTTCAAATCTCATACCCAAAATTCTAGAACCTGGAAGTTCTCATCCACTGGTGAATGCCCCAGGTTTTGTGGATTGTCCACTTCCCTTCCAGTAGTGGACATCACAGTTAGACACTCGGCAGAGTTATCGCATTGGGATGATGGTTCTTTTCGTCGGTTTATCCAATCTGATGACTACCTCTCCAGTGGTGTCCTAGGACCAGGCCTTTCTTATCTCGGTGGGGCGTCTGTTAGTACAAAGTCATGTGATTATTTATGGGGAAAATGCAGTAACTGGAATAAGTGAGAGTCACTGTGTTTTAAATGTTTTCACCAATTGAGTCTGACAATCATGCTTATTCACTATTGGACCATCCTGTTAAATGGAATGAGACTCTAGACAAGCTCTCTGAGGGAGAGATGAGGAGGGAATTTATAAGAAGAGGAGATTTGAGGAGGTTACACCAAACCAAAAAAGGAAAGGCTATTTTAAAATTCAGGGTTGGGGTGGTGCATTTTGTTGAGGCATGCATAGCAAGGCCCTTTGTGGTATTACAACGCATTGTAAAGGTCAACATGTTGCAAAGCGAGCAGGATAAAGGCATCCATGGTAAAGTTTCATATTCAAGGAATACAGTGTCCTATGGGTGAAGGTGTCAGATCCCTCCCTTTGTAGTTAGCCTCCCATTCCCTTGTCAGGGCACTCTTGCCTTCACCCCTACTTCCTACCCAATCTGCCTCACAAAGGATCAGGCCACCTTTCTGTGCACAGCAGTACTTCTACACCTGAGCTGGTAAGAAGTTCCACTGTTGTCTATGGCACTGGTATGTGGTGATCATGCATTGCTCATGCATCTATCGAATGGAGGAGCCCCCTAAAAATCAAGCAGTGCACCAGAGTTGATTCAGCCACTCTATAGATAAAATGTAGATTTTCCTAGTTGTTATGACGGAAACTCTTAATTTTGTTAAAGACACGGAGGCGAGTATTATGCTTTCTAATCTTGCTTTTATTACAATATTATTATTATTATTATTAACCGGATTTTGTAGAGCGCAAACAACCCGAAGGCCTCGTAGCGCTAAGTACCGTCATACTAAAAGAAAAGAAGGGATAAGCAATAAACCACAGTTCCCAGGGGGCCAGGCGAAGGGCTTGTCAGTGGGAACATGAAAAAACGATAACACAATGACCAATCACAACATAGTTTAGAGATAAGAGACAACACTGACTGCGCAGCTTCCTCTTTTCGCTGACGAGCTGGTCAGATTCGATCAGAAAAGAAAGGAACCAGAACAAGAAACAAGGAGAACGCCAAAGTCCATGAACAGACATCTTGAACCAGAGGGATCCAGGGCAAAAGTGCAACTTGAGCCTCCGATGAAGGATTCAGACGAACAGGAGTCGAAGTCCGTAGAGGTGAAGAGCGGAGTAGCTGCAGAGAAGACTTCCTACGACGATGCAGGCGGCAATGCCGGATTCGCTGCAGGGAGGGAGAACACAAGTGAGAAGTGTAGAGGTAGGATAATACTCGCCTCTGTGTCTTTAATAAAATTTAGACTTTCCGTCATAACAACTAGGAAAATCTACATTTTATGGCAAGACCGGAAGCTCCTATTATGCTTGTTTAAAGCATATTAACAACATCAGAAGCCACAGTATGAATTGGTTTGCAATAGAACATTCGAAAAACATTGTCATTGGACCAATAAGCAGATCTCAGAATGTCCTCTAAATGGGAGCCTGCCCAAAAGGCCTTAGAGGCCATGGCTCCCCTGGTAGAATGAGCTCAGAAAACAGAGACATCAATACCCGCAAAGGACATAACCCAACGGACCCACCGGGCAAGGGTAGGGGAGGGAACAGGAAGGTGGGGCTTTCGGAAGGAAATAAGGAGTTGGGAATGAGAGGGTGCTCTGTAGTCCCCCAAACACCACAGCTCGAGACTGGCTGACTACACGAGGACTAGGATTCCACAAATGTGGTTTCTGCTCCATGTGTATTTGGGGTAAACATGGCACTAAAACGTTCCAGGGTCCTGACGGAACCATATACAAAATTAGACACAACATCACATGCCTAACTAAATTCGTAGTATACATAATCGAATGCCGATGTGGCAAGATTTATGTAGGCAGCACCATTAGTGCTCTTAAAGATAGAATTGCTGAACATATGAGAGCGATCCAAAAAAGAGATCCCAAATACCCAGTAGCCTTACACGTAGCAGAATGTCAACCTATGGAGGATGATATCAAAGTGCGTGTTTTTGGGATAGACATGATTCCCCTCAATATCAGAGGGGGTAACCGAGAATTGACACTCAGACGTAGGGAAGCAACATGGATCATGCATTTACAATGCGTGGAACATGGGCTTAATTATGACCCTGAGTTACAATATTTCTTGGGTAACTAAATGTTACCCCTTGGGATCCACCTAAAGAGACATTCACTCTGAATTTCAAATAATAACCACCTGTAGGTCCATATCACTTTATGTAAACATTTCATCAGTGAGCTATGTATTTTGGAATGAGATTACGCTTACGTATTGGGTACTGTCATACACACATGACTATAATGAAATGTTTAGAATTGTATTTTTATTTGTTCAATTGTCTTTAATAAGATGTCATCTACACAATGTCACAGGCATGACAGAACTAAGTGTTGTTGACAGCATGATGAACAAAGTCACCAATGGGTTGGTGGATGGGGGCACCTTCACCTTCGAAATCGCCTTCTTTTCTTTCTTCTTTTTTCTCAAACAGCGTCACAATATCTATTGGCACCGGGTCGTATTGGTCTGTTGCAGCTACAAGAGCTCATCACCAAACAAACAGTAATGACTCACCAATAGAGCATTCATTCTGGAAATCGTGACCAATATTAATACAAGACCAAAGGACTCAATCATTGGCTTATGCTACTCGGTTTTAGAGAGAAATTTTGATTTACCTATTTAGTCTGGTAAATGACACATTTACTGCTTCTATACTCGTTATCATTCTTTTTGACCACATGGGGCTCATCCACATACTTTCATTCGTTTGCTAACCACAGTATACCCAACAGCTTTGCACATCGCCATATTAGCTCTCCTCTTAAACATGGCGGGCTTGTTATAGAGGCATTCAGTCTGATTTCTCGACACGAGAACAAAACTCTGAATAAATAGGCACCTCCCTTCCGGTCACGTGTCCGTCTTTCGAAACACGGCGACCGGGAAATAACAGAGGAGGGATACCGCACTCCTGGTGAGTTTCCATGCCCTTTCCACGATTTCCCTTTCCTTTTCTCATTGTCTGATCGGTTTCTCATGATCAGGCTAAACCGCTACTGAGTATCGACCAATACCGGCAGCGACTTTGTCTTGTCTGCCACTTCTAAACCTTAATTTAAGCTTTTGCGCTTCTAATGTGTGCGCATCCATTTATGTTTCCCGACACAGCACGTCGAGATTTGAAAACGCACCCGTTTCCAAAACATCTCAGCAGGTGGATCCCCTCCCGGTACAGCTTAATACCTACCCGTATTAAGGTATATACATGGTGTAATTTACCTTCACTTATCTATAACCTCAACCTTAACGTGTTTTGAGTGATGCCATGTACTTGATCTCTAGCCTGATGGCGTACATTTTCTGTGTTTTCTCTTACCTGTAGCTTGAATTTTGAAATCTTTTATCTACCCTATTGGACGAGATACAGAAGCAAGATTAATTTCTTGCTCCCTACTTAACCTGACGAACCATTCCTGTAAAATAGCATTTCTATGTATATGCCTATGCAGTGGTAAGAACACTCTCCGCTTTATATTTTTTCTCTCCAACGACACAGATGTCCGCGGACATTGCCCTTTTCTATGTCTTCCTTATGATCTTTTCTCTCTCCCTCAACCCTTCTTTTCAATTTACTCAAACAGAACGCCACTACGAGTACCAGACTAATCTCAACTCACTTAACCCGAGCTGAGCCTCAAGGTAATAACTCTACCTTCTTGAGAGAGAGAACTGTCTTACTTCACTTCTGGCACTGCCGATACTATAGTTTTTTCACCTCGATCACACGCTCCATGTTGTACTCAATACCACTATTGTCACAGATTAGTTGCAATCCATACTGCTCACATTCGCATGTCATGTTTTTCACGTCAGAACCTTCTTTGTGCAGCATCGCCGTGTGCCTGTTAACAGATGTTATAACACTTAACCGAAATCACGACTTCATGTCCCTCCTAGCGCACTACCACTCGAGGACACCTACACACACCTTGCAGTGGATCACGCCCAACGAACCTAGCGTCATCACGATCCACACTCACAACGTGTGATAGACTACGCACGTCACAGCTGCATGTGTGATGCACCCTTGTCACCAATACAGCATGTTTAAGTGATAAGACGCTCATTTGAATATCTTTACAAAACGTTATTTTGTATTACCAGCCCTGAAGAGTCGTGTTGACTCACCGAAGCACGACGAAACACGTGTCGGCAAACTGTGATTGTTCTTCAAGTCTGGACACACTTAACCATCGTCTTGCTAATACAAGAAAAATACCCAAGAATCTGCTTCTGTCTGTTTAATTGCTTTTGTCATTTGTACTATGTTTATTTTACCCCACTGTAGTTGCGAGAGCTCAGCTGTGCATATGTTGTTAAGTCTTTGACTTTTTTAGACGGTTAAGGGCTTTTTCCGTCTGCTCTTTACGCACTACTCACATACTTATTTACACCACACACTGTAACGTAGAATTTGAGGCAGAGCGCCCTTAGTATCTGAAATCTCCTAAAAAAACCCTATACAGCTGGCTTTTGTAGTCTTGTGAGTTATTGAAGGAACCTCTGGAGCCTTGATTGTTGTATGGACGGCCGGAAGAGCAACCCCTGCCTCTGCCGGCCTGTCCAAAAACCAGAGGAGCGAAGACTTTTTTTATTGATTGTTGAGCCTTGTCCAGGGATGCAAAAGTGGAAACAAATCTGCAAAGATCCCGGACAAGATTTTCTCCAAAAGGAGTCCATTAGCCTTGGAACCCGGATCCAAAGGCGCAAGATTGGCAAGCTTGGGATCCAGCTTAATTAGGAGGCCCTTACGCCGTTCGTGAGTGATGGCCGAATTGGCATTCCCTAGCAAGCAGAAGGCACGTTGAGCACACATAGAGACGTCTTCAGCAGAAAGGTCAGTACCATCCAGGCAGGCAGACTCTGCCATATCAAAGATGCGGGCCAGAGGACCCACTACATCCATCAATTTGTCTTGGCACGTAGACCAAGCCTTGTCCACTCCTCTGCGAGGGTCCTTGCCAAACTTCGAAAAGAAGGTGAGAAGAGGTTGATTTATGGAGGGAACCCCTTGTGATCTTATCTGGTAAAGCAGGTTTCTGGCACTCTGACTTAAGCCTAGACCGAAGAGCGGTCTCCAAAGGAAGGCGCAGTCTGGCAGAAATATATTCTCCAACGTGGTGGGAAGGTAACCACTCAGTAAAATTAGGGTGACGGATGGACGAGGGATCGAACATAGGGAGCCCCTCAGAATCAAAAACTGGCTTTTAGGCAAAAGAGTCTAATTTAGCCTGCTTGGAGGGAGGAGAGGGGGGGTCAACAACATCAAAAACATCAAACAAATCATCAGCGGCAGGCATGTCATCATCCGTTGCCAAGACGGTGGAAATAACCAATATCTGAATTGGTGACTCTGCGTGCTCGACTTTTGTTTTCGTTTACCCCCGGAACCGACAAACCCCTCCTTAACAGGAGGCCTGGGAGGCACTAGGTCCTCAGTCATATGCGAGGAAGACTCGCAAGTCAAAACTGATGCCTTTTTAGAAGCACGAACTGGAGCAGAGTTGTCCACCTTACGTTTTCTGCTTTCCCCCGCAGATTGGGCCAAAACCTTGGACATTAAGCTAAGCATGGAGTTCTCCATATTTTTTGACATGCGCCTCATAGACAATTCGACTGCATTTTCCACTGAGGAATTAATAAATGTATTCAAATCTTGCTTGAAAGATTCACCGTCCATTTCAGGAGAGCTATCCTGCTCCATAATGCTGAAGTACAGCAAACAGGCAGTCGGGGGTTAATGGAGACAGAGGAGGAACCAGGTCAAGAGAAAACCACTCCCAGGGGCGTGTCTAGAGGGGCAGAGCTCCGTGAGGCAGACGAGCTTGGAGACCGAAGAGAGAAGGTCAGAACGGCTGCGCTGCAAACGTGAGGAAAGGCAATGTTTTGGAGACACCAGCCTGCACAAAAGAAACGCGTGAGAGAGCGCGTCAGCGCTAGCCCAGAAATGAAGGAAAAAACGGGCCAAACCACCACAGCGCTGAGCGTGGGGGGAACGGGGGCTAAGCGCTCGAAAGAAAACGCCGTGAGCGGCGAGTGAGCAGGAAATAAAATCGGTGAAAGCGCGAAACAGGCGCGAAGCGAAAATTAAGCCACAATTAACCAATGCATAACAATTCAAACAACAGTAAATAAGAATAACTGGGAGCAAAGATAAGAGGCACTTATCTGACTGCGAGCAGCAAGAAAAGAGGAAGCTGCGCAGTCAGTGGTGTCTCTTATCTCTATACTATGTTGTGATTGGTCATTGTGTTATCGTTTTTTCACGTTCCCACTGTCCAGCCCTTTGCCTGGCCCCCTGGGAACTGTGGTTTATTGCTTATCTGCTGCTATTGTAATAAAAGCAAGATTAGAAAGCATAATAGGAGCCTCCGGTCTTGCCATAAAATCTGGTCTGTCTGGCCAGTTCAGTGTTCCAGGATCACTCACTGACCAAAGAAGGAGCTGTACACAGTATGTTTCATAATTGCTCTGTTCCAGGGCTATGATCTGACGATTGCTGACTTTTTACCAGGTTTGGGACTGAGCAGACGCCAAGATTCCTACTGGAAATGCTGCCGGATTGGCTAGAAAAAGCAGAAATGCACTACGTGCTTGCAGAAAGGATTACTAGACTGTACCCTACAGAAGTGGGTCTGCATGAAATGTGGTTGATCAGCCCAGCTGCCTGAAGAACTTTGTGAGTTCTGGAGGACGAAGCATCAGCTACCATCTACATTGCCTCGGGCCAAGAAAAATGGCTACCGCCTACAGCGCCTTATGGTGAGCCTTCTTTGTTCCTGCCAATATGCTGCTTCCTTAAGAAGACCTCACAGATTGCCTCAGTCTCATACCTTGACCTTGGAATAGATGGAAAATTAGGTAAAGTTCTGCTGATCTCAACACCACAAAATGAACTCTGACATCTGGTTCGAAAGGGCCTAGACAGGTTCAGTTTTCTATGCTTACCTTCAGCTTATGTATAGTATTTGGTTTTGTGTCATAAAGCACTTTTTAATGTTACAAAATACAGCACTGAAATGGTAGCCTGATTGAATGGTACTTCTGTATTTTGTTGTGTTCTGGTATAAAGCCCATGCTACCTCAATAAGCCTTTGACTTCTCTGTCTCCCTGACAATCTTCACCAGCTAATAGGCCAGGCTTTTTATAAGTAAAAATGCCTCTTCAATAACTGGTGAGCCAGCCATTCATTCACTCAACCATTCATCTGTGTTCCTATTTACCTATTCATCCATCCATTTCCTCATTCATCCATACATGTATCCATCATTTGACCCATTTTTGCATTCACCCACTCACTGGTTTGTTCTACCACATAAAATCAACAAAAATTGCACTTCTTATTATTTATTTTTTAATTAGGCTGGCTTTGCCATTCCTTGTTTTTACAACTTTTCAAGCTTATTGCCTCACAAAATTTGCAATGTTAAAAAACCCCTATGCAAAGTAGTGAATCAGATGACTTCACAATAACCTTGAACACCTGTACTGCTGCAATGACTCTTGGGTTTGCTCTGAGTGAGCCAATAAATTGGTAGGACCCTCGGACAGCTGAATGGAAGAGTACAAAGGTTCAGAAATACACAACAGTAGGATCTGTTTTTGAGACAGAGCATTTCATGATGCACAAATGCTTGAGTATGAGAGAAGAAGGCTACAATGTGCAGGTCGTGTCGCTGGCCCTTGAGGCGCTTCATGTCCAATTGAGTGCTCTCAGCATACATACATTGCATACAACGTTGACTGCTGAACATACGCCAGGAAAAGTCACCATATTGAGATAGACAGCAAACAAAGGTCAAGCAGTTCAACTACATGCCAGGCTAATATTTCAGGGAGGATAATAGATGTACACAAGGGCCTCCCGATGCCAGACGTGCCCATGAGATTCAAAAGGCAATACAATGATGCCAGCAGTGGTGGATTCATGCCAAGGGCAGTAACCACGTGTTAGGTGAGTGCCATGTGGAAGACAATGTCATTGCATGCCAAA
This sequence comes from Lissotriton helveticus, assembly GCF_964261635.1. NCBI lineage: Eukaryota > Metazoa > Chordata > Amphibia > Caudata > Salamandridae > Lissotriton > Lissotriton helveticus. The sequence continues at coordinate 575,804,512 of NC_136061.1, forward strand.
CACCATCATTTTTTTCTCCACATTCTTTTTATTGTAGCCTTTTACCAGTACAAAATGGCATGACAGGATAATGACAGCATAACATGCTTCTCTGGATTATCATACGGTAACAGGAAGACTGCAAGCCTGGGGTGAGTCCTCTGTGGAGCTCCGAGTGGAAACAAAGTGGGGGCGAAGCAAAATATGGACCGCCGCCTGATGAGGAACAGCGCCGGTCAGCTGTGCAGTCTGAGACGGGTGCTTGCGGGAGGATGCTGCTGTTCCATCGTGCTGTTCGCATGTACGGGCACCTCTAGAACAGTAAACTGAGGGCAAGCAGGAGTGAAGCGGGGTCGCAGCATCAGGGGAGGATTCAAGGCAGACAGGAGGGCCCCAAGGAGGGCGCCACGGCAGGGTGTACGACTCATGGCGAAGGTGAACGGAAAGCGGCATCAGGGGCACCGTAGGCATTGGGAGGGAGAAGGGGGGCAAGCCAGACTGACAACCTTATTGTGTGTGTAAAAGGCTGCTTCATTGAAACAGGTGGACATCACAAACTTTATTAACTGGCTCCTCGCCGTACAAAACTATAACATCTCTAAACATTGAGTTACCTGACCCCTTGCCTTTCCTCACCCTGCCCCTACGGTCCCCACATGATAAAAACATCCCCCACCCTGCAAAACACAATAGATAAAATGCAAATACATTACATAAATCCACCATAATACACAATCTTTTTCCATAACCTTTGACCTTTTTACCCCAAAACCTAACCTCCTAACTGTCTTCCTGCAACTGTAACTAATGAGCACCAATGTAAAACCTCCAACCTGTTTAACCTTTCCCCGTTCCTGAACACCAACTCCCCAACTTAACGCTAGCTACCAAAACTCCAGCCAAACCTGGCCAACTTCCAAAACAAACACCACCAGCACCTGTTCCAAGCAACAACATACAATTCAGAAACCCCTGCGCACCTGTTCCAAAACGGGCCCTGTCAAAAACCTAACAAAAACCTCCCCAAAAACCACTAAACCCAGTGAGGGTGGGAGGAGACAAAAACCTATCCTGCAGCGCTCCCAGCCACAAGGTTACCAAAACCTAAAATGGTGGCTGGGCAGGCGCTGAAACCCCCTATAAACCCTTTGGGCTTTCTTTCACAATTGGGCTGCCTTTGGGCTATCCCAAAAGCAGCCCAACACAGCACAACATGGCTGCCGCCATCTCGCCCCCCTCCCCCTCTCAATCTGCCCGGGGGGCAGACCTCGAGGCTCAGCTGCCCCCTAAAACCCCCTTGGGAGGGAGAAGGGGGACAAGCCAGACTGACAACCTTATTGTGTGTGTAAAAGGCCTCTTTATTGAAACAGGTGCACATGACAAACTTTATTAACTGGCTCCTCGCCTTACAAAACGAAAACCTCTCTAAACATCGAGTTACCTGACCCCTTGCCTTTCCTCCCCCGCCCCTACAATCCCCACATGATAAAAACATCCCCCACCCTGCAAAACACAATACATAAAATGCAAATACATTACATAAATCCACCATAATACACAATCTTATCCCATAACCTTTGACCTTCTTACCCCCAAAACCTAACCTCCTAACCGTCTTCCTGCAATTATAACTAATGAGCACCAATGTAAAACCTCCAACCTGTTTAACCTTTTCCTGTTTCCTGAACACCAACTCCCCAACTTAACGCTAACTACCAAAACTCCAGCCAAACTTGGCCAACTTCCAAAACAAACACCGCCAGCACCTGTTCCAAGCGACAACATATAATTCAGAAACCCCTGCGCACCTGTTCCAAAACAGGCCCTGTCAAAAACCTAACAAAACTAACAAAAACCACTAAACCCAGGGAGGGTGGGCGGGGACAAAAACCTATCCTGCAGCGCTCCCAGCCACAAGGTTACCAAAACCTAAAAATTGTGGCTGGGCAGGCGCTGAAACCCCCTATAAACCCTTTGGGCTTTCTTTCACAATTGGTCTGCCTTTGGGCTATTCCAAAAGCAGCCCAACACAGCACAACATGGCTGCCGCCATCTCGCCCCCCTCCCCCTCCCAATTTGCCCGGGGGGCAGACCTCAAGGCTCGGCTGCCCCCCAAAACCCCCTTGGTGACGCCAAGGGAGGCTTGTTTGGTGCGTTCGGGGGGCTGACGGCTGTGAATGTGCATGAGGCATCAATCATGGGGGGCAGGAGATTGGGGAAGGGGGAGTGCAGAGGGGTGGAAGGTCTATTTTTTGACTACTCTGGGATGTGGGGGGAGTTCTAGGACCCAGCATCTCCTTGCTAAATTGTGTAAGCACGGGATCCCACACGTCAGCTAGGAGCCGCTTATGGAGATGACGGGCCTCCTCGTAAGGCCGGTTTGTGCTTTCGGCCTCACCCCACCGGAGAAGGGCGGTATGCCATTTAATCAGGGGTGGTGGCAGGGGGGCCTTCCAGAGAAGGGTAATAACTTTTTTGGTGAGTAGTAGCGTCAAATTAGCAAAGTGGACCTGAACTATATGTTTTGGCGCCCTCTTATAGACCCCTAGAGCAGTCCACTCCCATGGGTTGAGACGTGTGAGTTCAGGAGCAGAGGCCAAGGCATCATGTACTGCTTTCCAGTAGTTACGAGCGTGGGGCAGCCCCAAAGCATATGTTGGAGGTCTTCCTCTGGATCTTGTACAGCTAAAGGTTAAGTTTAGCTGGGGTCACATAGGCTCAGTGTAAGATTGTGTATTGGAGGCACTTAAATCGCGAGATGATGCGATGTGAGGCAAGCACCTGCGCCCATTCTGAATCATGTAGTAGGGTGCCTAACGTCATCGTCCAGTCTTTGCCACAGGAGTACTAGGGAAACTCTGGTATGTTCTCTAACCGCCTTATATAGCCAAGTGATCAAATGGTACCCGCACCCATTATGTATAGCGTTTCAACGACTACATTTGCGGGGGCTCCTCGTCCTCTGTGTCCCACAGCCTGACCCATATTACCAACAAGTGGCCATGCAGGAGAAACTGGCCCGGGGGGATACCATTGTCTTGACATGGTGGGTTGGATAACAGGAGATGGTGGTGGTCAGAGAACAGGTCTCCAATTTTTTCAATTGATCTATTGTGCCAAAGGGACAAGTCTTATGGCGTGAAAGCTCTTGGAAAGTGAGGGAGTCACTGGAGGGGAACCTCAAGGGCATAGGGTGTGATTTGGCCTGTCAGCTGGAACTTCCGTGCCAAGCACTTGCGGGCTACCCACACAAGCAGTGTGCAGGAGCGATGGTGTTTGGCGGAGGGGAACAGGAGCTGGTGAAGAACAGCTCCTGAGAGGGGACCACCAAGGAAAGTCATATATGCCAGGGGTAGTGTGTGCCACTAGAGCCCACGTGAGGCAAGGCAATGTTCCTGTATATCAGGGGTGAGCCCCAAGTGACAGGGGTAGCCCCAAGGGATAATCTGCAGATTCTAAGGGTGGCCATCATCTGCCAAGGAAGGACACCACAGCAGACACTCTCATGCACATATACACAGACATATATGTGCACATAGGCAGGCATGCAAAACAAGCCCACTCCCATAGACTCATTTATAAGTAGTACCACAGCCACAACACCACCCACAGAACATCCCACCACCTAGCTGTGTAATTCCCACCTGCACCTGCGTCCATGTCTACCCCAGAAAGATGAGGCTGAAATTGTCCCCTCGATCCCTTTCGCACCACATACTCAATGTGACTGGCTGCTTGGGGCCTGCAGTGTGGGTAATCATTATGTGGCATGTTAAGACGCGTGGATTGGCTTTATTGACTGCTGTCATTACCACTGCTTATAAATTCAGTGAAGAAGTATCTGCTGCCAATCACACTATCGGGTGAGCGTGATGCCGAGTCAGCCTGCCAATTGAATGTACTGCTTAGAAAGTATTAGGATTGACTACTTGTCTCTCGGGGATCACTAATGGCGAATGTGATGCCATTCCCAGCTTTGTGACAGAGCCCTCAGTGAGGTTCTACTCCCTACACAAAACAGGCCTGAGCTGTACATCTGCTCAGATATGTACAACTAAAACTGTGGAGTATATTTACAAGAAAAGTGACAGAGCGCGGCGTTAGCCTTCTTGGCTCAACGCTGTGCTCCGCCACTTTTGAAACGCAAGGCTGGACCGTATGTACAACAATACAGTGCATACCTGCGTTTCCGCCTGCACTGGCACTAATTACAGCTGCCTAGTGCCAGCGCAGGCACCCTTGCACCATAGTGTTGCAGGAATGAATGTTTATGTGCAGGAAGGTTTCCCTTCCTCCACATAAACAATTTTAAATGGTGATTTGTAACTTCAATGTGTGCTGCTTTGTGCAGCACACATAGAAGTTGCAACTCATCCTTTTTAAAATGATTGTTTGTGTGCAGGAAGGGAAACCTCCCTGCACATAAACAATTATGCATGGTGTTTTGCTGTTTGTAGGTGTGCTGCACAATTCAGCATACATGGAAACAGCAAAAACTAAGAGAAATAAAGCATTTCTCCTCATTGCACCATGCTAAAACCAGGTTTTTTTTTTTGTCTTAATTTTGGTGATGCCCCAAATTTATGTCACCCTCGTAAATATATGGGGCAGCGTCGAAATCAATGGAACGACCACCACAATACCCATCGCCCACCCCTTTCACACTAAGTATAGCATGAAAGGGGGCCTTTTTTACAAGGCAACGTTACACCACTTTAAATGGCTTAACGCTGCCTTGTAAATATGGCAAAGCCCGTATCTCCACAGGAACATCGAAAAAAGTGAAGCTCCTGTGACGATAGGGGCTTCTTAATATGCCTCTGTATTTCATTCAATAACCTTTAGAGTAATTCTACATCATTTCAAGATTCATTCAAAGGTCATTTACATTTTGTATCAGCCTCATGCCACCCGAAAATAACCCTGGATCACTGATGTCTTCGGAAGCATGACCGTTTTTTTCCCTAGATTCCTACCTAATTTGTAAAAAAACAATAAATGTAAGAAGCCAAAGTCTTTTTCTCAGTAGCCTTCCTCAGTGTTGTTGTTTGACGAGGTTGTTAAATGCAGAAGCTGCCTAACCTTAATTCCACCTCATGACATTTTGGACACCACTCCAGCACCCCTTAATGGCATATTACAACCAGCAGCAGGTCTCATCTATAGATGGAAGAAATATGATCACATCACCCTCATCCTGATGAAACTCTCTTGGCTCCCCTCGCCGGCTTGCATAATCTTTAAAACCAGATGCATAATTTACAAAACCATCATGACCAGCACACTCGCTTAGCTTGAAAAAAGTTCACCATCTCTGGTGTTGCCCACCACCCCCACAGATCACCCAATCTTCAGATTCGAGATAAAGAACAGTAAAAAAAAAACATCCTGTACATTAAGGACTGTCCCAATGCTGTTCCAACTTAGGAAAGAGTTAAAAGGTCACTTCCTTAAAAAAAAACCTTATCATATTGCACTAACAATCCAATAACCAGCGACATCTCCTATCACTCATTGACTGTATGCTTGCCTTTGACCCTGGACCCTGTACAGTGTTCTGCTGATTTTGTGGCTAGGTTAACCCTCTGCAAATACCTCATATTCACATACATATGGCCTTATTACGAATTTGGTGGTCCAACCGCCATAGGACCACGTCCGGCAGCAGCCCATGGTGCGGGAGCTCAAAAGAATGCCGTATTACTAGTTTACCATGGGGCAGGCGATGCGGAGGCAGGGATCTTAAAGCAGTGGGGAGCAATGTTCCCTCTAATTATTCTTCCTCTTGCACAGCAGGAGAATGTTTGCATGCACACTTTCCTTGGCTGCGAGCGCAACCGAGTGATATGATGTGCAACTATGCAGGTGAACCAGGTACTGCTTAAAAGTAGGTATAGAGGAAAGGAACCCCTTTTTTCGGAACCTCCTTTTCCCATTCAGCCTAGTTTTCACTTTTCTAAAGTATGCATTTTATATCACATTTCCCCAATGATATTGACTTAAATGTGTTAGGTTTAGATACTGTTGAGACTGATAGCTCAAAAAAGTAACCAGTACTTCAATCAAAGACACTGTACATATCATTAATCTGGAACAAAATACAATCATATGAAAGTCTGGAGTGTTCTTCGTTTTTCATATGTAAAAAAAACTACACATCACTTCTAGACACAAAAGAAAATGTGCAACAAGATGACCTATGCCAATGTGAAAAAGTGCCACAGCAATAATAACGGCCCTCAGAATTTATATGCCAGCCAAAAAATTAAGCATCTTGGAACCAGGGACAGGATCTAGACTTATTATCAAAATATGCATCTCAAATACCTTTGACACAAAATAAGGCAATCAACAGTACAAGAAAGAACGGTGTACTCATACTATTTCTTGGTATTAGGAATATGGCAAAATGTATGAGAGAATATATAAAGATGTTCTTTGGTTGCACTTTATACGGAGAGCAAGCACTACAGTGCCTTACAGCTTTAAAAACAGACATCAGAAGTATCCTACAACAGGAAAATGACAACAACCCTGAGGAAGACCTTCTTTGTAAATACACAGGTCCAATCCTGAAGGTCGAAACGCATCGGCACACCACCCCACCCATTCACTTACCCATCCACAACCCAAGGTTAGAGCATCACTATTGCAGAGGCAACGGAAGCAATAAGAGACTATCAGCTCAACCAACATACAGTGGTTGGAACTTTGAGAAGAACTACAAAAGTGTTCTCTGACCCTATTACCTTTCACTTTTTTATTTGGACCACGGAAAAAGAGAAAATATTGAGGCTAAGTAGTGTATATCCCGATAAATAAGGACCATGTAGTAGGACTTTATGGCACTAATGTAATGTCATGGTGAAAATGTTTGTTGTTTGATCAAGCACTGTAGATAATTTGTCTTCACAATTGTATATCGAGTTATATGTATATATAAGGCTACAGTACATAATATGTTTGAAGAATACGTACTAAAATAATAACAAAAAGAAAAAGAAAATAATTTTGAAGTAAAACTATTTTTTCCAAAATTAAGGTTTTTTGATTATATATTGTGTTTGTCTATATATTGCTAAAGGTATATGTTTGAGCACTGATCCATGTGATAAGAAAACTTTAAAGAGATCATTTCAATAATTGAACACCTTGGGTAGGGAAAATTAAGGCCCTGCTTCTGAAAGAATACTATGAACAAATGGTACAAGAGGTAACCTGTTATAATTAATTTGCTTGTCTAATAGTCACTGTGCCACAGAATACCTGACCGTAGATCACTCTAAACGTAACACACTGTTCACCTGTTACTGGGTAGCATAAAATAGGCATCGATAGGCCTGCACATCACCGGGGTGTAAAATGCCTGAACATGAGGTACTACATTAATAACACAAACTGAGGTGCGGGAATAAATTGCTACTATTATTTCATCAATATGATTACTACAATTAATCATTGGTCAAAATCTAAATTTCAAACATTGTTTATTTAACACACCCAATAGTATTCTTCAACGTTTTCGTACTAGGAATGCAACACTGAATAGTGTCGTTTATAAAACATTCAGATCTAACATTTGTACATAATCGAAACAAAACATTTAAAAAAGAACCATACAAAATAAAAACTCTTCTTCCTCCAATACCTATAGAAAAAAGGGCTGTGCTTGCAATTTTCGGCACAATCGCATTGACTGATAGTCTCTTTTGTCTGTATATGAATGAACAGTAACAATTCCTCTCTTCGGTATTTAATAATGTGTACAGGGTACTTAATATATAGATGTTATGCTTCAAGAGACTTCTTTAGCAGAGTGTTGATGCGTTTCAGCCTACAACTTTTTTAGGCCTCTTCAGGACAAATGAAAGAAGAAACACATTGGAGAGCACAAGCAAAATGAGTAGCCCGACCAGCCAATGGCCACTATTCCAGAGCCTCCGAGGATCGATATAAGTATCCCTTACTTCTAATGCGATTCCTAGTCTCAGAGGGAGCTGGACAGGCACATAGTGAGACACAATTTAGCAGGTTCTATCTGGAAGCCTTGTCGTAGAAGAGGTGATAATTAAATCCCTTCTGGCACCGACAGCACCCGTGTCCGGCGTACTCCAACTAGATGCCTCGCCGGTAGGTAGAGAGATTAAATCCCTTCTGGCAATACGAGCAAGGTGACTGCTTGGAAGTCCATCACCCATATCCGGTGTGCTCCAACTGGATGCCTCACCGGTGGGGGAGAGTAGCTTAATCCCGGCAGGCACCAAGAGCAAAGCAACAGCTAAAAAGTCCGTCACCTGTGTAAGGCGTTTTTACTTTTCCTCTAGAGACCGATTTGTGAGGGCAGCGTGAGTGAACATTAGGTACTAGCCACACAAACACATCCATGGTCACTCCATCTCACTGTATTTCTCTCCTTTTCTCTCCTTCGTTCTGGGAGATATCTGTCACATCACGGTGTTCACACTGCAATACGTTTACAAGGTGGCCATTAAAACGCAAGTCGTTACAACGACTTGCGCTGGATGGCGCTATACACTAAGGAATAGTATGATTTACTATTCCAACACCTTTCCTACTGTTACGTAGGCTGGAGTTGGAATAGTAAATCATACTACTCCTAAGTCCAGTGCCCTCCAGCGCAAGTCATTGTAACGACTTGCATTGTAATGACTGCGTTGTAAACGTATCACGGTGTGAAGACCGCGATGTAACATCATACATTCCTTAGTTCTCACTCTTCTCATACATTTTCCCTTGTGTTACATTCATATTTGCTTGTTTTCTCAAATGTTCATTATCTATTTATATTTCTAATATCCATAGTTTCTTTTTTTCAGTTCCATCTTTTACTCCCACAAAGACACTATTGCTTCTTGGGCCTCTTTTTCTTAACTTGGAATGAAGAATTGAAACAAGAGAGAGAGAGAGAAAGAGAGAGAGAGAGAGAGAGAGAGAGAGAGAGAAGCATGTCCTAGATCGTGGATGAATTATAATTACTCGGAGGGCGTGACAGAGTTCAGAGATCCAGGCCGCATCTAGATTTCAGAAGTAGGAGAAGTCAGGTGTTTGATGTTTCCTCCTTCTTATATTCAAGCACAGCAAAATAAAATAAATGAAGATACAATCTACTCAGAAAGACTGACCCAGGGCAGGCCCAGCAGTGCCAGGCCTGCTCCTACACATACAAGAGTCTTTAAATAATGAACAGCTGCTCTGTCTTTTTTCTTGTGCTGCAGAATTGTTTACAAATCCCATCCCTGCAGTGCTCTCAACTCACCTTTTTGCTTTGTGAGGAGAGGAAGGGGGAGATGGGAGGGGATGTTGCTCTATGGCCAAACTGCAGACTCTCAGCATTGGTTCAACATACTGTGATTCTGGGCAGAAAACGTAATCTCCTCGTGCAGGGAAGTTAATGTGGCCTTGTGTATTGTAACTGGTCTTCATGTAAAGTGCTCCAATACCTTTGGCCTGGTTCTCTGTATATAAAACTGCAAAAAAAGGAGACAGACTCAAGAAATGAATACTTAACTTGCCCGTCTCCCATCAAGGCATTGGAGCTGCTCGCCCTCTCCTGCTGATTTAGGGCTGAGCTCCACTGCAGGTGTTCATATTCCTCTCAATGGTCTCTCAATATTAAAAAAAAAACTGTTCTGAAAGCGGCATTTCACAGCACATTATCTGTGCTGCAGCGTCATCAGTGATATCTCCTTACAAACACAAGCTGCACAGTGACTGGGTAGCAGACACCTCCAGGCACAGTCTCCATGCACAGGAAAACTGCAGGCCAGTGGGTGGTAGAGATAGATATCATCACAGTCTCCTGGCTCTAAAGCCTAGCGTATCAGTAGAAAACATCATATCGAATTGACTCTGCATGCCTTCCTCTTGAGTCACTTCAAAGGCTTCACTGAACCATGTTATGGTAGCTACTGGTCGAGGAAGTGTGTGCTGCACCACACGCAGAGGGAAAACCCATTGTGCGCGCCCGCTTAAGTGCGCAGCTTAAAGTGAACTATTGTGGTGAGTATTATTACCAAATGTGTATATGCCTTGTGTGCATTTCGACTGCATATGTGTTGGATGCATACATATGAATGATATATGTGGAACAATACCATATACCGATTACCGAGGTTCAACCCATTTGTGGGCAGTCCTGTCAATGGGTCTATGATACAAAAAGGACTCACCTGTAGATCGCCGCCCATAGGGCCATAATCCTCGGGGTGCAGATGCTGCTGTGAAGGGTAGACCTGGAGAAAGGGATCAAAGTTGTAATCTGCCTGGAAGTAGAAGAAAGGGGTGAGTACATCCCCCAAATCCATTATCACTCCCACCTTGAAGCCGCGGGGAGACCATATCATTTCCCAGATGCCACCAAACCAAATGAATATATGCTGATATAAAAAATTCTGTGCCCACAAAGTGCCTACATGTATGCCTCCTTGTTGTGAGCAAACTAGGGGGCCTTTAAATTGCATTTCCTGGTGACTTTCGAACACTGTATAACACGAGTGCAGGCATCAAACAGGCCTAATACTTGCACTATATGATGTTGCACGAAGCCTTTTTTTCAAACAAAAAACTCATTACCTTTCCCACCGTACTCATATGGAGTTTCATTGTACAGGTGTAAATAATTTTATATGATATCACTGTGCATTATTAAACTCGTCATAATGAGACTCATCATCCCTCCTCCCGCCCCAGATGAAGTATATATTTATGGGTGTGATACATGGTTCGCCTGAGCCTGGTATCACGTTAGAGTGCACACTTATCACAGGCATGTGAGGATGTACTGCACCAATCCATGGGCGAGCTCTAGTGCATGTTTTATTATAACCATGACACGTGTATCTTGGTACTATCCTGGCACGATATATGTAAGATACCTATAAGCATGTGAGTGTGTATGGCATTAATTCATGAGTAAGAGTAAGTGCATTAGTTATTATAACCATGATGCACAATATTTATGCAAGCACTAATGTTGGATTAAGGACACCAAATGCTACGTGACTGGTATGTTGAAAGATTACGAGCAATTCTGGTTCAGGCACGCCATATAAAAAGAATGCTACACTGTCATTGGTGATATCCGAGCCTTGATTTGTGAGAAAACAATTGCATATTATCAGTGTGTGACTATGAAGGAGACGCCCCCCACACTTTGCCATGAAGTCCACAGTTTCTAGTGCAAGTGACAATCTACATATGCATGCATTAACAAGATGCATTTTTCTAAAAAAGTTTTTTTCAACCCAAAAACATGTATTAGGTCACTTTTGACTTATATACATATATTTTTAGTTTTAAAAATGCTGCTGTTAGTGATCGTGCATTAGGGTTATTCCAGTTTCTACCACATATGGTGCAGTGTATATTCAGATGTTGAGAGCCTAGCCTGTGTCGAGTGGCTATATTGTATTTTGATTTATATTGTTGTTTAATTTCCTATCTTTTTTTAGGATAAATTGGTGCACTGGGATATTTTGTGAAAACATATTTTTCTAGCACCTATTTGGGTTAGAGTATAAGCAATGGGTCACATATACTTATCTTGGTCCCCTGTGTACCTTTCTTTTTTTAGGTTATTCTATCTGAATGAGGGACTGGTAGGGTTTAATTCTTTACCTTATCTGCATGGTTTAACTGTACACCAAAGCTTTAAATTACTTTACCCTGAAGAAGAACTGTGACCTTTAGAGGCAAATACAAGGTTTGAAACATGTTGGTATTTATAGGATGTTTTCAGCTCAAGTGATTCATTGCATTTCACCTTTCTGGTACTTTTCCCATTGTGATGCACGAGGTAGATTCACGGACCCTTTCATTGCAGGTGCTTAGTGCAACCTCGTGTACAAACTTGTTTATGTTTAACTATGTTTTACGCTCTATGATGGTTCGCTGTTTGTGGATTTCCAACCAACATTCATTTCGTGCTGGGATCTGCAGCAGTTGGACGCCGTGGTCGTGGGTGCTATTCTATCCTTGAATAAAACACCACTTTGACCCTTTACTGCCTACATCATCTCATTTAACATCTTGGCGATGAGGATGAGATTTTTTTTTATTCATCATCCACCGACCTGGAACACTATACATTTATTCTACACCAACCTTGGATCACGGTTGGCAACTTAATCCAAGGTTTGTTGTTGTCCTTGCGGATTATACCTCGAAATGGGTCTCAGCTTGTTGCATGAGCTCTGTTGTTACTAAGAATACCATTGAGTTTCTTAAGGATAACTTTGCTTGTGAGGGGATACCTTGGTGGAATCTAGTTTGTTTCCTATAAGGTTATCCAGCAAACTGATTGCAAAACTGAATCGTTGGATGTTACAAAGGCTAGGGTGAAAAGCAATCAAGATGCCATGAAATGTCATTTCGACTCCAACAAATGTTTTAGTGGTGAATCCTTGAAACCTTGTCATTAGGTTTTTATTAAAAATCCTAATGAAAGTATTGAAAGGCACTTCTAGGTTTTCTTCACCAATGCAAGTCAGCAAAGTGAGCAAAGGTTCAGCTCTTTTAGTTAACAGAGGATGGTGGAATAAACGGAATTAAGTTCTCCCTTCCAATACACAAACTGACATTATTAGGAATCCCTCTGTTTCCTAACACAGATCAATTGCAATCTTATAGTTGGTTACAAGATATTGTTGGTCCCAAGCCTCCGGTGAATCCCACCTCGCCTACACCTGTTCTTTCAACTCCACGTGGGACATACGCACCCATTGCCTCTACAGCTCTATTAATAGGTGACAAAAGTGAAGTGACATGTGACAAAAGTGATGTTCGCACAAGATTACCTGACAGATTTGAGGATTATGTTTTAGACTAACTTGTTTCTTTTTCCTTTACCAGATATCGCAAACTGTGTTTATTCACTAATTGCATTTTTTCCATATGTTAGAATTCAGATTGTATTTTGTTTGCTGTTTTTTTATTTTCTCTTATCTGTTAAGGAGGAATATGTTGTGGTATTATTCCCATTGTGATGCACGAGGTAGATGCACGTAGCCTTTCATTGCAGGTGCTGCGTGCAACCTTCTCGTGTACAAACTTGTTTATCTTTAACTATGTTCCAAGCTCCATGACGGTTCGCTGTTTGTGGATTTCCAAGCAACGTTCATTTCGTGCTTGGGTCTGCAGCAGTTGGACCCTGTGGTCATGGGTGTTATTCTATCTTTGAATTAAACACTACTTTGACCCTTTACTGCCTTTAACGACCTTATAACCAACTTTTAATTTTTGTAATCAGTTCACAGGTAGTCTCTTATAAAGAAAATCTTTGAATATACCTCTAGGTCTCAGAAAGGACCCAAGAGACTATACTGAAAAAAGATTTATAAGAACTCTCAAGGTAAAAAATAGTTTCCCTCGGTTGAGTCTTCTGGGGTGGCATTGTTCCTACCCCAGTGTGAGAGGTCCTCAAACGATGAAGCATGCCTTGATACGTTAAGGATGAAACGACCTTTCAAAAATCTTTTGATGACCCCTTGCTTTACTAAGTCAAAACCGCAATGGGATGGTTTGGCTTTCCCTTCCTCAAGTAGTTTTTGGGTGTTTTCATCCTTTAATTCCCTTTCACTACCAACTTCCAGCACACCCCTGTTATCCTCGCTCTCCCTACCTCTCTTCAACACCAAGCACTGCTGCAGCTTGATTGTTATTATTTTGTTGTACTTCTAAGATGGCTTGCACTTGTTCCTTCAATGTACAAAACATTTCATAGACGGCTGCACTCAGTTTTGACAGCTGTTAACCCAACTATTATCTTTTTTTGTTTTTTCAAAACAAATTCCCTAAGCTGGAGTTTTTTTTCGGAAAAAGGAAATGTTAATGACCCCTGCACGCTGAGAGCTTTCTCTGAGGACATGGGGATCATTGTTTTTTAATATCCCTCACCCCAAGGCTTGTCCTGACAGTGATGGACAGAAAACAGAACATCACACCATCTGCTCTAAATAGAGCAGGCGGTTTAATGACTTTATGCTGACGGCACCTACTCTATCACGCCCTTGGTGTAAGCTCTCTGTCGATGGAGCCAACGGGCCTATGCCGACAAAGAGATTATGGTCCATGAGATAGGCAGACAGATAAATTGGAGGGCAAGGGTTTTGCATTGTAATGTATGAAAGCACATATTTAGTCCTTACTGCCCCAGTGTGGTTTGCTGAAGCTCTTTGGTAGGGTTTGCAGTTGAAAGTGTGTTGTCTTTGTTTTTATCCTAAATGAAAAGTGCTTCCATGCCTTGTGTGATGATCACCTAGGTGGGGATATAATGTTATAGGAGCAGTGCTTCGCAGAGTGATAAATGGGGATGTGTGAGAGAGAATCACAAAGTATATGGTTTTCACTAAGTTGGTAGCCTTTACCAGCTCCGCAGGTCCCTTTATGGTTTTCTTATAATCATAGTCACTTAGCTAGTTACTTCACTGGGATGTCCACTCTGAGATATTTTGTTTATATTATACAGTCCTGAGCAGGCATTGGTTGGAGGGAGAAATGGTGGAGAGATTGGCTGCAATTGACTTGGATAATATAATCCCATATCTGATTGTCACTGTGATGTGCTGTTGCAGTGTGTAGAGTGCCATGACTTATAGTGGTGGACTAAATTAAAGTCATCCATTGGCAAGTGGCATGTGACAGGTCTATTCAGGGATTGCATGCCTTTTCACTTGGTGAAGGCTGGTTTAATTCTGTGGAGCGGTATGCTATTGTGCGATGGACAGGACCTATAACAACTTTATCTTTTGTGGGCGCAAGAATGTTAAATTGTATAACTGCCTGACCGCTGAGTGTTATGCTGATAGGATTGTACTATATTTTGACTTTTATTGCACTTACTACCCTTTACAATGCATTAAAGCACTTTACGTGGGGAAGTACACTACTCCAGAAGCCAAAGTTATTTTTTTTCACATGGTTATTGTTGGTTATTGGGATTAGTCTTGTGCTCTTAAGGAAACCATTGCAGGTGTTTACTCCAGTTTGTATGTGGTAGATTAAGTTATTAGGAGTTAGGTGTGATATTTAGTGGGAGAGTGAGAGAGGACGTATGTCAGTCCATGCCTATGACTGATGATATCAAGAGATGATCAACAGGAGATACGTCCTTTCTAGATTGTACTGGTATGGCTTTTTAAAGGATAAATTGTGACTTTTGAAATGAGGTTCGGGCAATTTGCAGAGATACAATAATAGGAATTAAGGAAACCGTGCATGAGATTTAGAGTAATCCCTGCTCAGTGAGAGGAGTCATGCAAAGCAGGGCCTTTGAAAGAAAAGGAGAGCAATAATTCAAACGTTTAGGGGAATGTTCACTTTCCTATTGTCATTTTCTTTAGGATGGTCCTGTCCTGTGGACCCCATTTTATATACATTGTCCCTCCCACACAATAATAACAATTCTAAACTAGGCTCTTGGTACTGCATCATAATCCCTGTACCTGACGTACATAAACATGTCCTCTGGCACAGCAGAATTATTCTGTATAAGGGCCACCTCTTTTTTCATCCTTGGCCCACAGCCAGCTGTTCTTGATCACACTTATTTTTAAAACCATTGTACATATGTACATCGTACATCGTTTATTTCAGCGCCATGATATCCTTACAGGATGAATGTTAGCGCTTTACAAGTACTTTTACCATTACCATTACCATTGTTTTCAAAACATTTATGATTGTTTTCAAAACATACATGATTGTTTTCAAAACATATTGATTCTAGAAAAAACTCTGGAGTGTCAACTTCAGTATAAAGTACCCTCACTCCCCCTACAAATTAGGGGAGAATTCTTTCCAAGCTGAGTAGGGGTTCTGCATGCCGAATCTTCGACACACAGGAGTCTGACATCCTTTGCGGGGTGTCATCTTCGATGCAGAGACAGGGTTCTTCGTTCTAAACCATCAGGTGAGGGGGCTGCTTCTTCCCTAGGGGTTTCTTGGCTACGAATAGATACACATAGCTATGCGCATATACACCTTCACATCCAGGTTAGGCAAGGTACATCTGGGCAAATTACTTAGGGCACACATTTTAGGAATGTGCAAGGGCTACTGTTTTTATCTGAACTGCTTATATTTATCTTATTAGCACTATGGTAGAATTGAATCTTCTATTTACTATATTAGTACTAGCAATCTCATTTGTATGCTTCTTTCCCCTGATTGTCCCAGCACATATGTTTTACATAAGGCTATCGCTGGACCAATAAATACTTATTGAACCCTCCTAATCGCCATCCTGTGTAGTTTCTGAGAAAAAGCAAGCACAAGTGTCTGAGTGAAAAGTACTGTACTGTTTTCCACGATCCCTGAGGAATCAGGGTTGTCATGTTCAGTGGTTGACGGAGACTACCTACACCACTGTAGAATACAGGGGGGTGGTAGTGGCACTGTAGAGCTAGCTGGTCTAATGGGTGACATACCCTGTGGGGGTGTCCGGAAGCAGTTGGGACACTAAGCCCTCAGTTTAGGTCACCCAAAATGCGCAGGTCCAGGAAGACTCCTAGGAACTACACAACACTATGAATACAGAGGACGTCGTTTTGAGATTACATTAAATCTGAAGAGGCAAAACTGCAAAAGGAAATGAAAATTGAACTGAAAAAGCAATTTGTAAAGCACATCTGATACCCAAAGGTGTATAGGCACTGGCTCAGAGAGAAGACTAAAGTGGGTGGGAAGATAGAGTTATTGGTTAAAAAGCCAGGGTTTGAGTGCCTTCCTGAAAACTAACAGCTGAGTTTCCCTTTTCAGTTCCAGAGGAAGAAAATTCCAAAGTCTGGTACTGCCTCCTTGAATTTGGGCACTTCATGATTGTGTGCTGTAGCAGACCACAGCGGCCTAGGTGGAAAATACCATTCAAAATTGTGTGCTTAAGGTACTTTGGGCCTATGCCATGAAGTGCTTTAAAGGTGATCTTAAAAATAAGAGAGTTTCCCAGAAGCCAGAAAGGACCGGGTATCAACAATATGAACAAGAAAAGTTCCTTTCTGTGCTGTTGTACTTTCAATAGGTGACCAAAAGGCCTACACGTGAATCATGATTAACTTTTGTATCACGATTATGGCACAGGTATTTAATGCTACACAACGCAGGTATTTACTATTTGTTTCTCTAATTTTATTTTCATTAAAAACATTTTCTTTTCAAGTTAAAAACATAAACTCATAGGGCATTCATGTTATATTGTGATCAAGATCATGTGCTCTGGTACAATTACAGAAAAGCTATCTAACAATTCCAATTTACGGTTTACTATGTCAGAGTCACTGATCCTACTGTTTTAAACAACACTTTACTAACTTTACTTTATCACAATTTGATAGACAAACCAAAATTACAATTAATAAAACCAATATGCTTAAAAAGTCCTTAGTCGACGCGTTTCGGTGCTTTTGTCGTGATGTAACACCTTCCTCAGGACAGACGAATTAAAAACAGGTATAGTCTTCTCTCTATAAAATGAATGCACATAATTACTTTCGGTTTATGGAAGAGAACATCTAGTAAAACTGGTTGTGTACTAATCATATCATTTAGTTATCATGTAGTTATTATCGTAAACTAACGGGCTTACGTAGGTTAGTTGTATCTTGGTCCTTCTTTATCATTTAAGGCCAATAGAGATTCATTTAAAATCTGGAGCCAGTCTAATGATCGCCCTCAGTTTTTCTGTAATTCAAAAATTTACCACATTTAGAAAAACCAAGGCTACCCTTACTTTATCAGGTGTTAGGTCAGGTTTCATGCCTACTTACTTAAAAACGGGAAGACTCGTTTTTACAGTGTCAAGATTGGTGGTCGCTGCGTCTTTCAATCTGCGCAGAACTTCTGGTTAGTTCTAGTGCCCCAAATGCCTGTATGAATTAATCGAACATTGAGTTCAGGGACTACATATTTGGTCCAAACTCAGGTGATTCCATAACTTTAAATTATAACTCCATACCTGTTGGTTTGAGGTATATCGCCTGCTCCGGCTATATATCTTCCCACAGGGATCAGTTTTGAGGTGGGGTACCACTTTCTTGTTTGTAACCTGGATAGTAAAATTTATTCATTACACATATCTGTAAGCGCGTTATGGAAAATATAAATTGTTACGTCTTTTATTTACTTATATATCTATGTTTGAGGTTTTAGTGCCTCATGCGGGCTCTATTTAGGGCATCGTTTAAGATGGCCCACGTAGATGGTGTTTTTTTTTTTTTATATAAAGAAAACCTTTTAACCGCTGACCCGATACAACGTTCTATGAGTTGTTATTAGCGGTATGAATGCACTAAAACCTCAAACATAGATATATAGATATATAAGTAAATAAAAGACGTAACAATTTATATTTTCCATAACGTGCTTACAGATATGTGTAATGAATAAATTTTACTATCCAGGTTACAAACAAGAAAGTGGTACCCCACCTCAAAACTGATCCCTGTGGGAAGATATCTAGCCGGAGCAGGCGATATACCTCAAACCAACAGGTATGGAGTTATAATTTAAAGTTATGGAATCACCTGAGTTTGGACCAAATATGTAGCCCCTGAACTCAATGTTGGATTAATTCATACAGGCATTTGGGGCACTAGAACTAACCAGAAGTTCTGCGCAGATTGAAAGACGCAGCGACCACCAATCTTGACACTGTAAAAACGAGTCTTCCCGTTTTTAAGTAAGTAGGCATGAAACCTGACCTAACACCTGATAAAGTAAGGGTAGCCTTGGTTTTTCTAAATGTGGTAAATGTTTGAATTACAGAAAAACTGAGGGCGATCATTAGACTGGCTCCAGATTTCAAATGAATCTCTATTGGCCTTAAATGATAAAGAAGGACCAAGATACAACTAACCTAAGTAAGCCCGTTAGTTTACGATAATAACTACATGATAACTTAATGATATGATTAGTACACAACCAGTTTTACTAGATGTTCTCTTCCATAAACCGAAAGTAATTATGTGCATTCATTTTATAGAGAGAAGACTATACCTGTTTTTAATTTGTCTGTCCTGAGGAAGGTGTTACATCACGACAAAAGCACCGAAACGCGTCGACTAAGGACTTTTTAAGCATATTGGTTTTATTAATTGTAATTTTGGTTTGTCTATCAAATTGTGATATTAGTAAAGTGTTGTTTAAAACAGTAGGATCCGTGACTCTGACATAGTAAACCGTAAATTGGAATTGTTAGATAGCTTTTCTGTAATTGTACCAGAGCACATGATCTTGATCACAATATAACATGAATGCCCTATGAGTTTATGTTTTTAACTTGAAAATACATTTTTTTAATGAAAATAAAATTAGAGAAACAAATAGTAAATACCTGCGTTGTGTAGCATTAAATACCTGTGCCATAATCGTGATACAAAAGTTAATCATGATTCACGTGTAGGCCTTTTGGCCACCTATTGAAAGTACAACAGCACAGAAAGGACATTTTCTTGTTCATAGTGCTTTAAAGGTGATGCACAGAGCCTTAAAATGAATATGCATCCTAATAAGGAGCCAATTCAGGAGACTAAGGGGTCCATTAGGATGTAGGGCAGATCGCCACCGCGGCATTGCGATGGGTGGTGCTGAAAGCACCGCTTGCCGCAATGTTAAGAATGCAGGATGCACCCGCCAGTGTGGCTGGCGCATCCTAAACACCCCCACAGGACCGCCACACATATGGCGGGCGGTCCCTTTCTATGTCAGGATGGCGGGGGGACTTTGTTCTAATGATGCCCTAAGTGCGGGAGAAGCAGATTTGTGCTTAGGAATGCCCAGAAGCAAACTGCATTTTGTACAATTTGGACTTTTGTCAGACATTTTTCCTAATATTGACGAACCAGGCATTGCAATAGTCAATCTTCAAAAGTACAAGGCCTGAGATCAAAGCTTTTTGTAGATACCAGGAATGAAGAGAAAAATTGTTCTAAGAAGTTTTAGAATGAAGAACGAGGCGGAAGTAAGGGTATTGACATGGCCTTCAAAGTTTACTATTACAGGTTACACCTAAGTTCTTCACCTTGTTTACTGGTGTAGGGTTAGAGCCATGTTCCTGCGGCCACCATGTTGGTGATCCAAAGGAGATATTATTCCCAAAGAGTAGGTCCTCAATTTTATTGGAGTTAAGTTTTAGACAATGTAAAGTAAATTTAAAGCCATCAAACCCGATCTGCAGTAGGCAGTTGTGGAAATGTGTGTCAGTGTCAGTAGCATTACTGGCCACAGATACTACAATTTGTGTGTCATCGGCATAGGACACAACAGAGAACCCAAAGGACTGAATCAGTTCCGCCAATGAAGCAACATAAATGTTAAAAAGGGTAGGGTTCAACAAAGAGTCCTGGGGGATATCCCAGAGGAGTGTGAAAGTCGGTGAGTTAAAATCGTTCTCAATCGGTAGGAAAAGATTTAAGAAGTGAGAATGCATGCCCCTCGATACCAATTGAGGCAAGATGGTCTAGTAGCGTGTTATGGTTGATAGTATTGAATGTTGCAGAGAGGTCTAAATGAGGTCCATTGTCTACTGTCTATCTGGCCTTCTCTGATGGTGTTATCAGAGCAAGTTTGGTACTGTGGTGGCTTCTGAACCCCCACTGGGTGTGGTTGGGATGTCCATGAGTCTGTATTTGTAACTTTCTCCACCATTTTGGCAAGGAAGGGAAGTCAAGAGATGGGCCAATAGTTGCTTGTGTCTGTGTTGTCCAGATTTGGCTTTTTCAGAAGCAGAAGGACTAATGCTAACTTCCATTTAGTTGGGAAACGACCACAAGTGAACATTTGGTTGAAAATTACAAAGAGATGCTCTGTATTGATAGCTGGTGCTAGATGACATACCTTGGGACAACAAAATCAAGCGGAGAGCCTGATTTTGTTTGGTGAAGCCGGTTCATGACTTGAGCTATGGTAAGGGGCAAAAAGGAGGATATAGGGGGGATGTCAGCTGAGACACCTCCAAGGTCTGAAGTCCGCTTTGGAAAGAGGTTTGTGGCATTCAAGCTAAGAGACAAAGATTGCTCCGAGAGTTGATTGTTTGAGAAGTTTCTATAGACTACCTTGATCTTATCCTGAAAGAAAGTTGCAAGGGAGTCACAGAACCTCTTGTTAACATAATATTTGTAACTTCGGGAGGCATGGTGAGTTTTTAACCTTGGCAAACAGTTCCTTAGAATAGTTTTTTGAGGCTTCAATAGCAATCAATTAGGAGTATTTTTTCTGACAAGATTATTGCTTTGTGAGTTACTAAGAACTGGTTGTAGGATTCCCTTTCAATGGAGCTGGAGACTCTCCGAAAACCATGGTTCTGAGAACTTGATCCTCTGTTTTTTGTATTTTGTGACCGGTGGTATAATATTCAGGGGTGCATTGATCCACTGGTCAGAGATTGCAGTCTCATTTAAGTCCTTACTACGCAGCAGGCGAATATGATACAGGGATGTCCCCAAGGCTTCTGATGTAATAGAATGCCAATTTATGTGCTTGCAGCTGGAAAGGTTGGGTGAAGCAAAGTGGGGATTGAGGGTGAACATGACAGAGAGATGGTAAGACTAGACTAGCGGAAGTGAGGTTAGAATTTGAAGGGAGTAATTGTTTGAAAAGATTGGATCCAGGAGGTGACCTGCCGAATGTGTGGCTCCTGTGACCTACTTGGAAGATCTAGGCTATCCATTACATCAATCAGATGGGCAGCATGCTTTTTATGTACATCTACTAAATGAAGATTAAAATCGCCGAGGATGGTGTAATCAGAAGACTAAACTACTGTGTCCAAGATCTGACCAATTAGACTCATAGAAGATGGCCTGGGGCTATAGGATGATATATAAACAGACAATTAAACATGTGATGGTTGGTGAATGATGGCTAGACCACAGCCTTCTTTGTTGGATCGATCTTGCCAGAAATAGAGAATCCTGCAGGAACTTTGGTGGATAGTTCTGGGTCAGACGCCACGTCCGCTCAGGACTCCATGATGAAAGCAATGTCTGTGGTTTGAGTATCAAGGAAGTCTGCAAACTCAAGCATGTGCCTGATCAGGGAACGCAAATTCTTCATTGACGGACAGGAGGTCATCCTGATGTTCTTACCAAGACATAGAGTGGGGCCAAGACAGAGCTTACCTGAAAGGCTCATATCAAGGATCTGGTCTCTAGAATATTTCGTCAGAGATCTGGGCTGAGAGGGGAAACTGGTATATTGGCTGAAGCAAGGTCCAAGGGCAAATGGGTACAAATAGGTTTGCCTTTGGCGCACCTTTGGTATGCCAGCGGCATGGACACCCTTTTAAGGGATTTCAATAACCCTCCACGTAAGGGGGGTGTCTGCCACATGAGTGCTAGGAGTGCAAAACAGCCTTAAAAACAAGTGGTGAAATGAATTGAGGCAAATCCAGGGTCCAGCCACCCAGCAAACTCCCCTGTGGAGGAATGTTACTGGAAACTAAAAGTAAAAAAGAAAACAATGAGAAATTCAAGACAACAAAATGAATACAACTGGGAAACGAGCCCTTGAAAGATGGCACCCTTTTTCAATTAGGGAGCCAGGCAACTCCAAACTAGGGTTGACTGCTTAATGCACCCGGCTCCTACAGGGAAAACAACAAGAATAACAGAGGTAGCAGTCTCAATGAAGCTCATCTGAGCTGCGCAGACACGCCATTAGGGGATTTAACTAACCCGGCATGTAAGGGGCGTGACTGCCACATGAGCGCTAAGAGCGCAAAACAACCTTAAGAACAAGTGGGAAAATTAATTGGGGACAAATCCAGGGTCCAGCCACCCCGCAAACCCCACAGGCTCCCCTGTGGAGGAATGTTACTACATTATTTGCATGTGAGACAGGACTATATTAGGCACTTTTGAAAGCATTAGAATGAGGCGAACATTCTATCCTATAAAAGGCTTCTGTTAGTACTCCGTTGCATTTGTACCCTGCAAACCAAACTCTAAATGGTAATAGTATTTAATAAGGCAGTATTCCTCTTTAAAGGACTAATCTGCTTGGATAAACATCGAACTACGTTGATAGTGATAGTTTTGTGGGTGTTAGAACAAAAATAAGGAACAAAATGTGTGGTTCAAAATTATTGTGTCAAGAATTATGGGATATCGAAAATATTGTCTACAGGAATATTGAAGGAAAAAATATTGTTTTGAGTGTTGTTTTTAATATTTGTTGTAAATAATATCGATATAGAAAAGATTGTGGTATGTAACATTATTTGTAAGTGTTAATTAGAATGTAATTCATTGTAGTGTGTTTGATTCTATATGTTTATTAATTGTTTTTATTTGTATTTTTACAAAAATATATATTAGCTATGAAATTGTTGAAAATTATATTTTTTGTTGTATTAATGTTCATGAATAATGGTTTTATAATTTTTTTAGTACTGGAGTATTGGGTTTTTAGGGGATACGGGTTGGTAGATTTTTCAAAAAGTGTATATATTAAAGTGTTAATGATTTTAGAGATTGACAAATTCAATCTAAATAAGCTTTATTCGAGATCACAAAGTAAGTCATAAAAGCTACAAAATACATCGCTACAATGATTTAAGAATGACCAAAAATACAAATTAAAAACAATTATACACAATTCATCCTTATTTAAAAATTGAAGACTTAAAATATTAAAAAGTCTAACATGGTATCAAGAGGCTATAATTACAATTTACAGCTGTTTCCTACGATTTATGACAGTCAACAAAAAACACAACATTACAAAGCACGTAAACATGTCTGGAAGCATTTGCAAGTATGTATACATGGCTGACAATCTACACTTTACATTATAAATAGTCATCATCTCCTTTGGGTGTTTAAAGCCACACTGAATTGCGAAACTCGATAGGGCAGTTTTTGTTCTCATAAAATGTTGTCGCCTTGATTTAATAGCCCCTTGCCAATGCCCTAATTGATTAAAAACAATGCCCAAATATGAAAAAGAGTCTGTAAACTGCATGATTGAACCCTCAATAAAAATGTCGCAACAGTGGGTAACCTTCTTCCCAATCTTCATGGCGATGGTTTTACTTATGTTAATTTTTAACCCCAAATTAGACATATACTGGGCAAATTCGTCCACCAAGCGCTGCAGAACAATGGGAGTACGGGCCATTAGCACCGCATCGTCAGCATAAAATAGTGCTGGAGTAGGCCTTTGTCCCACCTGAGTTAGATCTACACATTTACTTGCCAGTATATCTCCTCTGCTGTTTATATAAAGGTTAAATAGGAAGGAGGCCATTACGCATCCCTGCCGCACCCCTCTTCCTATATTTAATGTCTCTGTACAAGTACCATTAAGACCGTATCCTACTCTGCCTCTGCCTTGGGCATACAAGTCTCTTAGGAAGTTCACAATTTTAACATCCACGCCCATATCGGTCATTATTGCCCAAAACTTATTGTGAGCTACCAAATCAAAAGCTGAAGACAAATCAATTAAGACTAAAAAAAGATGACCTCCTTTCATGTGTACATACTTGCCAATTAACAAGTCCAGGTTAACAGCCTGCTCTACAGTACCCAACCCTGCCCTGAACCCATAATGTAGGTCTGAGAGGATGTTATTGGATTCTGCCCACTCCTGTAAGTGTCCCAAGAGCATGACAAATTCATGTTTTACAATTTAAAAATGTATTTTGTTACATTAATATTTGTAATACATTTTAATTTATAATTAACTAAACTATGTATTAATTGTATTACATTCACAAAATAAATGTTTCAATTATCAACAAAATATTAAAATATTAAACAAATGTAAAAGTATATAATTTTTTTTAACAAAGTTTAAAAAAAAGGGCATTTTTTATATAAAACTTGTAAACCTTACAATTGTTTAAAGAGGATAAATCATACATTTTTTATTATAAATTTTATATTAAAATGTATACATTTTTGTTTACTTAAAAATCGGTTTTTATATTTTTTATTTTAGGATTAATCTCTTCTATGCCAAGGAGGTAATGTTACTTTCTCTGAGTGGTACTGCTGTGCCGAGGATGTAACCCTTACGTCCGGGCACATGCCCACAGGAGAAGCGCTTGATGGGCATCCCACTTACCTGCCCCCACCGGGAATGGCAGCGGAACTGCTGTCATGCCCAACCCCCCCATCAGATCTGATGATGTCAGGGCGCTCACGGTGTGTCAAAGTCATTATATGCTGCTCGGGATGCACTGGAAGCCATTTTCTTCAAGCGCGTCCCGAGATATGATGTTTTCCAGGTATGTCCTTCTCCTGGAACTGGTTGGTGGAGGGAAAATAGACACAGGGGGGAAGGGGAGAGTTTTTCCTTCCCCTTTGCCCGTTTTGAATGGATTCCTGCTCCACGATTGCGGGCTTACCCACGATCGTGGAGCAGGAATACATCCACAGGACCACCAGGGACTTTTTAATGTGTATTTAGGGGAGCGACCCCTTAGGCAAGGGTCACTCCCCGGAGGGTATTTGAAATTCATGCTTTGGCCCCCTTTGGGGGCTAGATCTGATTTGTCTTGGCCGATGTGCCCTGCGGGGGGAGGTGGTCGAAACCCAGTGGGTTTACATTTGGTGCACTTTGGGAGCGACCCCATAGGCAAGAGCCGCTGGCCTGGGGGGCATAAGCCACTAGACCACCAGAAAAAGTTTATGAGTGAACTTTAGTTCGGCTGATGGTCTGCGTGTTTTTGCATGTGGCTGGCTATGTGTGGACTGGTGCTTGGCTGGTGATGAGTGTGGCTGGCATTTGGATGGTGATGGGCAGAGTTCATAGTGTTTGACAATGTTTACTGTTATTATTTGTCATCATTTCTGATCATTACGTTTTTTTTCTCCTTTTTATTTTAGAGCAAAGCTTTTGTGTTACTTGCGGTTTCGGCACTGGTATATCTGCAGATTGTGTAGTTGCAAGTGTTTGCTAAGGAATAGTTTCTTTATACTGTTTACTCCAAATGAGTATCAATTGCCTGCATTAATATGTTTTTTTAATGTTGCTAAACTAGCACCCTAGTTAGCTTCTGTATGAATGTTTGTCAAATGTTCCTTCTATTTGTGCACAATGTGTACTGTGTTGCTTTGCGTGTAATTTTTGTGCTCGTTTTTTTCTAGTGGGATATCGTTTGTGCTTGCTGTGTCTGTGCAGAGTAGTAGCTGATGAGTCTAGCTGTCTCTGGAAAGTGTGTGGTATTGTTTTACAATATATAGGTCTTTGTGTGCTTTGTATTGATTGACCATGCCTTGAAATTGCTATATGCCAGTAATTGTTTTGTCTTATAAAAGAGCACTATGTTTATTAATTTTTTGCACAGTGTTCGGTATTGTTGACTTGTTTGTCAAATTATTTTTCAACCAAGGGTTATGGTGTTTCGCAGATGACAACTCAGCAGGTTGTTGGTATGCTTTATGAGACTGACTGCATTTGAGACATAGGAGAAATGCCAGGATTCTAGAAGTGCATTTTCTGTCTGAGAGGAATCATCTGACGATGAAGCCACTACCAGTTCGGATGAGGTGCTGCTTTTAGAAGAAGGCAATGGTGTGCCAAAAGTGGGCCAGGGACAGACTAATTTGCATATAGCCAGGTTCTGAGCTGGGATGGGGCAGTGAGCTAAATAACGGTGATGGATCAAGCCCTGATCTTTGGACTGGGTAAGAGTGGTCTGCTTAATTCAGACACTCTGTTCATCACCACCCCCTATTTGAATCATTTTGTCCACCATAAGCGTGGAAGGGTATACTCAGACATGAGTCCCTTGCTCACTGCTCCATCAGGATTCAAGCAAGCCGGGCCGACGACGCCTGGAATGGCAGAAACCGGTCCCCGGAAGCTTGTCTCCTTTCTGGTGAAGAATTGGCTTGGTAGTTTGGTCTGCCCTGTTCCCATGATGCACTGGGCCAGGGACAGACTAATTTGCATATAGCCAGGTTCTGAGCTGGGATGGGGCAGTGAGCTAAATAACGGTGATGGATCAAGCCCTGATCTTTGGACTGGGTAAGAGTGGTCTGCTTAATTCAGACACTCTGTTCATCACCACCCCCTATTTGAATCAAAAGTGCGGCAAAAGGCATCTGGATCGCAGCCTGAGGCTGAAAGGCTTCCCATTACAAGTGATGGAATCTGGGTTAATCCAAACATGGTGCAGCCGGTGCTGCCTGTCTTTAGTCGTATTGCAGGGTGCACAGTGAATTGTGAAAATGTTTGTCTATAATTTTTTCCAGTTGTTTATGGACGATGTATTTTTGGATGAGATTTTTTCGCTGACTAATTTGTATGCTGAACAGTATTTGAGGGGCAACAATGCCTGACTTAAACCACACTCTAAAATACCACAAATC
Source organism: Lissotriton helveticus (assembly GCF_964261635.1). Lineage (NCBI taxonomy): Eukaryota > Metazoa > Chordata > Amphibia > Caudata > Salamandridae > Lissotriton > Lissotriton helveticus. Next base: position 575,831,823 of record NC_136061.1, read on the forward strand.
TGGATGAGTAGAAGAAGTTCTTGGGTTTACAATTTTTGATGGGCCTTGTAGGAAAGCAGGATCTGCTTTCAACAAAGTCCTGAGTATTCCAAAACCTTCATTGTCCAGACAGATGCATCTGAGATAGGAGTAGGAGTTGTTTTGTCACAAATAAATGCAGAGGGACAAGAATAACCAGTAGCTTTTACAAGAAGAAGGTTGACCCCCCCAGGGAGAACATTAGTCAGCTATAGAAAGGGAGGCCTTTGCTGTGGTGTGGGCTTTAAAGAAGTTGAGGACATACCTTGTTGGTACTCACTTCCTTGTTCAGACAGACCATAAGCTCCTCTTAAGGCTTAAACAAACAAAGGGTGAAAATCCAAACCTTTTGAGGTGGTCCATTTTCCTACAGGGGATGGACTATTCAGTGGAACAAAGGCCTGGGAGTAACAATGCCAACGCAGATGCACTCTCCAGATACTTCCACTTAGAAAATGACGACTCAACTGGACAAGGTTAGTCTTGTCTCCTTATGTTTGGGGGGAGGGGGGTTGTGTAGGAAAGTAGGATCTGCTTTCATGGTCATCCCCACTTTTTTCTGGTGTCATTACGTTTTACTGACTAGTCTGACTGGGATCCTGCTTATCAGGACCCCAGTCTCTCTACTTCTTCCCTAAATTGAACATGGTGAGTACTTAGGTACCCCCCCCCAGATTGGCTACTGATGTACCCATGTAAGTCCCGAGTATATGGTGCTAAGATGCCCAGGGCATAGGTACACTAGGGGTCCCCCATGGGCTGAAGCATGTATTATGCCACCCATAGGAGACCACTTAAATTGAGACAACAGGTCTGCCGCTGCAGCCTGTGTAAGCTGATGCTAGCACCACATATGACTGATATAAATGTACTTATATCTGAGGTCACTACACTTAAAACCTAACAGTCACCCTTAAGGTAAGCCTTTCAAACCTGAGGGCAGGGTGCTTGGTTATAAGTGTGATTGTGTCCTTGCATGAGCAGGACACCCCTTCAACCTACGGAGTCCATTCTACTGGGTTGTAAGTGCATCAGGCATTACAATACATAGAATGGCCATGCGTCATTGTGTGATGACAATCTCTAAACTGGCTGGAACAAACCCTGTTTGGTATCAATAATGTTGAAATCACCAACACTGTTAACTGTTTTGGGGTATGATTCCATGCACTGTAAAGCTCCTGTGGGAGTCTCTCAGTGCTCCCAGTACCAGTCTTCTAGTCCTGGACAGCAAACTATCTATTGGGAAGATGGGCTCCTGTATTCTGAAGGCAGAGACACCAAGCCTGGTGCTACCATGAGGTTTTCTTCTCTCCCTGGCACATGACATTCACCTTGCAGGACACCTTGGGCAAAGTAAGACTTGGGACAGGATTGTCCCTCATTTTCCCTGGCCCCATATGGCAGAAGACACCGAAGAGTTTTGTCACTTCTGTGTAACTTGCCAAGCCGGTGGCAAGTCATGTGGCACTACAAAGGCCCCCTTAATTCCACTGCCAGTGGTTGTGGTTCCCTTTGAGAGGGTAGGGATTGACATTGTTGGTTCCTTGAACCCTCCAACTGTATCTGGGCACAGTTAAATCCTAGTGGTGGTGGACCATGCCACTAGGTATTCAGAGACAATTCCCCCGTAGAACTACTACAGCTCCTGTAGTGTCCGGGCCCTTCTGGGAATCTTTTCCAAGTGGGCCAGAGGTACCAACTTCATCTCTAATTATATCCCTGTAATGTGGAAAGAGTGTGGAGTAACTTAACGCTTTATCACACCCTACCATCCACAGTACAATAGGCTTTTTGAAAGGTTCAAAAAGACCATAAAGGGTATGATCATGGAACTCCCAGAAAAGCTAAGGTGAAAGTGGAATGCCTTACTACCCTGCCTTCTCTTTGCTTACAGAGAGGTTCCTCAGAAGGGGGTGGCTATAGCCCATTTGAACTTCTGCTTAGACATCCAATTAGGGGTCCATTGTATCTGGTTAAGAAGTGCTGGGAGCAACCTCTCAAACCTCCTATACAAGATATTGTGGACTATGTACTTGGCCTGTGTTCATGAATGGCTGAGTATATGAAGAAGGCCAGTAAAAACCTTGATGCCAGGCAGGAGCTTGAAAAAGCTTGATATGACTAAAAGGCTATCCTGACTGTTTACCAGCCAGGCCAGAAAGTGTGGGTGTTGGAGCCTGTGGCCCCAGCAGCTCTCCAGGACGAATGGAGAGGCCCCCATATCATCCATGAAAAGAAAGGTAAGGGCACCTACTTGTTGGACCTAGGCACTCCAAGAAGTCCCCACAGGGTACTTCCTGTGAACTGCCTAAAACCTTTTGTGGACAGGGCTGACATGAGCTTGCTCATGTCCGCTGATGAGGGACAAGAGGAAGAGAGTCACCCTCTCCCTGTTCTTCTTTCTCAGAACCCTGATGATGGGTCAGTTGAAGGATTAGCCTTGGCATGCAGCCTCACTGACCAGCAACCCGATTGCAGGAAGGTCCTCAATCAGTATAAACATACTTTTTCTCTAACACCCAGTCAAACCACCTGGTGTACCCATGAAGTGGACACAGGTGACAGTCTGCCAGTAAAGAACAACATTTACAGACAACATGGCCATGTCAGAGACTGCATCAGGACATATGTCCAAAAGATGCTGGAATCGGGGGTCATCGAGCCTTCAGATAGCCCTTGGGCTAGTCCAGTAGTTCTTGTGCCAAAAAAGAGATGAGCTTTTGTGTGGACTAGAGGGGCCTCAGTGTAGTCACTAGGACTGATGCCTATCCTATTCCCAGGGTAGAAGAGCTCATACATACTTTGGCCTCAGCCAATATCTGAGTACATTTTACCTAAATCCAGGCTACTGGCAAATCAGACTAGATGAGGATGTCAAACCTAAAACAGCATTTTCGACCCCAAATGGGCATTATCAATTTATTGTGGTGCCCTTTGGTCTGAGAAAATGCACCTGCCACATTTCAGAGGTTGGTGAACAAAGTTCTAATAGGTCTGGAAGCATTTAGTACATCATAGCTATATTATACTGCTATTTTTAGTTCCATCTGGGAGGAACACCTGGTCCACCTCAGGAATGTTCTGGGGGCCCTGCAGAAAGCAGGCCTCACTATGAAGGCCACAAAGTGTCAGATAGGGCAGAGCAAGGTTGTATACTTGGGTCACCTTGTAGGTGGAGGCCAAGTTCAGCCACTGGAGATCAAAATCCAGACATTCATGGACTAGGTTGCTCCCACTACTCAGACTCAGGTCAGAGCTTTCAGGGGCCTGACTGGGTAATACAGAAGGTTTGTTAAGGAATATGGGTCCAATGTAACTCCCCTAAATAATCACACCTCAAAGAGAATGCCTACGAAAGTTCAATGGACAGTTAGCTGTCAAAAGGCATTTGATGACCTGAAGCAGGCCATGTGCACTGCTCCCATTCTGCAAAGTCCTGACTATTCCAAAATCTTCATTGTCCAGACAGATGCATCTGAGATAGGGGTAGGAGCTGTTTTGTCACAACTAAATGCAGAGGGCCAGGACCAACCAGTAGCTTTGATAAGCAGAAGTTTCACCCCCGGGGAGAAACGTTGGTCAGCTATAGAAAGGGAGGCCTCTGCTGTGATCTGGGCCTTGAAGAAGTTAAGGCCATACCTGTTTGGTGCTCACTTCCTTGTTTAGACAGACCATAAGCCACTCTTTTGACTTAAACAAATGAAGGGTGAAAATACCAAACTTTTGAGGTAGTCCATTTCCCTACAGGGGATGGACTATTCAGTGGAACACACACCTGGGAGTAACCATGTAAATGCATATGGACTTTCCAGATATTTCCACCTAGAAAACGAAGACTCAACTAGGCAAGGTTAGTCTCATTTCCTCACGTTTGGGGAGGTGGATTGTGTAGGAAAGTAGGATCTGCTTTCATGGTCTCCCCCTCTTTTTGCTGGTGTCATTACATTTTACTGACTAATGTGACTGGGATCGTGCTAATCAGGACCCCAGTCTCTCTGCTTCTTCCCTAAATTGGACCTGGTGAGTAGTTAGGTAGCCCCTGGATCAATCAATCAATCAATCAATCATAGCATTTGTAAAGCATACTACATACCCGTGAGGGCCTCAAGGCACTGGGGTGGGGGGACACTGCTACTGTTCAAAGAGCCAGGTCTTGAGGAGTTTCTTGAAGATTAGGAGGTCTTCGGTCCGCCATAGGTGAATGGGGAGGGTGTTCCACGTCTTGGCGGCAAGGTGGGAGAATGATCTGCCGCCGCCGGGGGACAGTGGCGACTGATTGACCCTTGTAAGTCCCTAGTATATGGTACTAAGGTACCCAGGGTATAGGAACACAAGGGGTCCCCCATGGGCTGAAGCATGTATTATGCCACCCATGGGAGACCACTTAAATTGAGACTACAGGCATGCCATGGCAGCCTGTGTAAGTAGGTGCTAGCACTACTTACGACAGATATAAGTTTACTTATATCCGAGGTCACTATACTTAAAAACTATAGGTCACCCCTAAGGCAGGCCTTTCAATCCTGATGTCAGGGTGCTTGGTTAAAAGTGTGAGGGTGCCCCAGCATGAGCAGGATACTCCTACACCCCACAGAGTCAATTCTCCTGGGTTGTAAGTGCATCAGCAATTACAATACATAGAATGGCCATGCGTCATTACGAATTGGCTATCTCTAAACTGGCTGGAACAAACCCTGTCGTGTTTGGTATCAAACATGTTGAAATTATTATGGTATTGAAGGTATGATTCCATGCACTGTAAAGCTCCTGCAGGAGGCCCTCAGTGCTCCCAGTCCCAGTCTTCTACACCTGGACAGCAAACTATGGATGTTGATGACCAGAGACATGATTCTCCCCTCCTGATGCTGCACCAAGGGAAAGGCAGGACAATCGGTTTCTTGTCACAGTGAGGTGTGATCCCCTCCCAGACAGGACTTAGTGTATTGGGACAGGGTAGGGACACTTTCCAGGGCCACAAGACTGCTTTGAAGGGCACGTTTGATGCCCTCCTTGCATACTCCAGTTGAAAACAGTTTGGGGAGCCATTGGCTCCCGGTCTGGCATGAAACTGAACATAGGACATGGAGTATCCTCCCCACTGTCCAGCCCCTCCTATGCGAGGGACCCCTGAATCCTCTCAACCCTTTCATTAGGATACTTAAGGGCTTATCTGCGGGTGGGTCTTTAGATTCATTGTGGGACAATATTCAGATCCAAAACAACTTCAACTTCTAACGATCTGGGCACTTGGACTTTACTTTGGGAACCGAGACTGCAACACGGAAGACTCTTGCTGCTCCTGGTCTTGTCATCCTGCCAGTCTTCTGCAATGTCTGTGCTCCATACAGGTTCTTCACAGGGCCTGTGAACATCCAAGACACCTGAAGGAATCTACCTTGGAGTAAGGAGTCACTCCCCTGCATCTGCAAGCACCACAAAAGAGCAGACCAGTCTGCTGTTCCTGAGCTCCTAAGGATTTCAAAAGGTTCAGCAACACAGGTGGTGGTTCTGCAACTCCCTGGAGGCCTATACTGTCTTCACAGCAAGTTTGAAGCCGGTATCCCTTGTCTGAACCACTGGAGCAGTACCCTGTGCACCGTGTTGACTTGCCGTTGCCAAGGCTTGTTGACTCCCTTCACCAGAGACCTTTAGGCTCCAAGAGGCTCCAGCCTCAAGCATCTCCTGCTGCCAAGATATTTGCCTGCAACACATCCTCTGCACCATGGGCCTTTATCCTTTGGTGAGCTGCTCGAAGTCCTTCTTGTGACTACTGTGACTTCGCCCTGTGGGTCCTCTCGAGGGTCTTCTTCAGCTCCAGTAGGCTCCCCTGCTTGTTCGGGGCCAGCTCTGACTTACCTGCTTGTGGTGAGTCACTTGGACCTTGCTGGGCCCAACACCGCACCTTTTTCTTCAACTATGTTGATTATCATTGCCAAGTCTTGTTGGTGCCCCTGCCGGACACTGATCCCTTGGCTCTTGACATTTGATGTGGGACAACTTGTGAATGGATCCTGGTCTTCCACAGAATTGCCAGGTCTGCACACTTGCAACTTCAAGGGCACCCTCAACTCTCCTGCATCTCCAACATCTGTGGGCATTCGTCTTCTGTGTGTCCTGGTCACTCCTGAGTGGCACAGACTGTGTCCCCACAGCTTGCAGGTACTTCTCATCTTGAATCCACCTTCGGATTCCACTGGACTATTTTGCCTTCTTCACCAGTGGAATCTTCACTGTAGTCCTCCATTGTGGTCTACGGCTGATTCTGACGTCACTTTGCACCTAAGCACCTGGCTTCCCTGGTGTAGGTATCTTGGCTCCTGGGGTATCCATGGGTGGGGTGACTCTCCAATTTTCCAACTTCCACTGGGTTGCTTCAGGGTCCACTGGGAAGGATCCTTTGTTTTTTTAAACTGCAACCACGACTTACCCGTTGACTTGTATTGAGCATGCTGTCGGGTTTCCATTCTGCACACAACCTCTGTGGGGTTTGCAGATTCTCACCTTGGGTGGTTTCTTGGGTCCCCGACTATTCTACGTCTTCTGGGTCCATTCTCAACTTAGGTCATGGTTCGCATGCCACTATTTTAGTATATGGTTTGGTCTCCCCCTGGGGACCACTGTGTATTTGTGCTACTTACGTGTTCTATTATCAAAGTATTGAGCGTATTGCGGTTATATCTCCGGGTAGGAGATGTTGCAATGAGTTAGTGAGTGTTTATCATAGATACATATTTTTATAACTACACTGTATGGTTCTTTTTAACTTAACCTATAACATAATATTAAGTACTGGTAAAACAAGCTGCTTTACACTCCTTCTGGACTCAGCCTAAAGGCTGCTCTCCACAGCTACCACTTATAGAGCTTTCTAAGGTTGTTTAAGACTACTAATATCACCATAAGGGCTGTCTGGATTAGTGCAGGGTGCTACACTTACATAAGTGAGCATCATATACTAAGCCAGCCCCCTAAAGGTCTCATAAAGAAGCTGTTGCTTTCTTCATGTTGGTCTTTCAAGCCTTTCATGGCAACGGCTATATTTCCTGCAACCAGGAGGCGTAATCGGTATTCACTTCTTCTTCGGATGATCCATTTTGTTGATAATGCTTTAGAGTTGCCACAAGATCACCTTGATTGTGACCATCTTTTTAAGGTTCAGCCTGCCCTTGATCACTTTGTAGTTCGATTTTCAAAGACCTATGTGCCAGGGAAAGAAATAGCTGTGGATGAGTCTTTGGTCCTGTTAAAGGGCTAATTGGTTTTTAGACAGTACATTCCTAGCAAGAGGACCCATTGTGAAATTAAGATGTATATTCTGTCTGAGAATAATACTAGATATGTCTATAATTTTAGGGTCTACACCAATAGGGTTTCCAGTATTAAACCAGCTGGTTGTCCGTTCACTTTTGGAGTTACAGAGACAATTGTGAGGAAATCGGTAGAGTGTTTTTTAACAAAGGTCACCATTTATATGTAGATAACTTTTAAACTGGTGTGTAATTGTTCAGGCAATTGTTCAAAGGAGACACTGTTGCTTGTGGGGCAATTCGCACTATCGGTAAAGGTTACCCAAATAGCTTGTTCATAAAAAAAACATGAGAAGGGACAGTGCAGTGCCTTGCGTAGAGAGGAACTTATATCTCTGAAATTTTCTGAGAGAAGAGATGTCTATATGCGCTGTAATGAAATAGTTCACCTGTGACTGTTTGAGGTCAGGTTGCTGAACTGTGCAAACCTGTGTGCATTTTACACTACAATAAGCACAAGGTTCATATAGATAGAGTAGATCAGAGGTTGGAACCTTACACTGCTGTTCGTAAGGAGTACGTTTGGTATAAGAAGTTGGTTATACATGTATTCCACTTAGCAACCTTCAATGCTTTTGCTGTATTTATGGATTGCTCTCCAGAGTTAAAGATGACATTTGCTTAGTTTCAGCAGTCTCTGATAGGCAGCCTCGTTGTATTGGAACAGGCAAGAGTTCCTAGAGAAGTAGTGGTGGAGGATGTGGCTAGATCAAAAGATCTTCACTTTCCTGATCACATTCCTCCCACAGTCCAAAAAACATTCCAGCTAAGAAATGTAGAGTTTATGCTCAAAGAGGTATCTGGAAGGAGGGTCGAATGTACTGCCCCTAGCGCCCTTCTAAGCCTGGGCTGTGTGTTCCTACATATTTTAAATTCTACCATACGGAAAGGTATTTTGGCTGCAAACATGAGCGTAAAAGTAGACTGGTCTGTCTCGTTTTATGTTTTTTGTTCAGATTTCATGGTTGGCGTTAGTGTGATGTATTTAGATAGAGCTGTTGTGTTTGTAGTTATAGTTTTGTATCTACTGTCAATTGGTTTGTGTTTTCTTTTTTGTATAAAAAATGTGATGGCAGTGTGCTGGACTGGTGCTTGGCTGGCGTTGAGCGTGGACTGGTGATTGACTAGCAATGTTTGTAGACTGGCGCTAGGCTGGTGGTGTGCGTGGACTGGCGATTGGCTATAGATGTGCATGGAGTGGGGCTTGGTTGACGGTGTACGAGTACTGGTACTAGGCTGAAGGTATGGTTGGACTGCCGCTTGAATGGCAGAAATGGCTGGCACACAGAAAAGTGAGGAAAATGTGATTTTGTTTAGCTAAATGTAGTGTTTGCAAGGGATTCAGGGTATGGAAATTTTGGGGTATCTGTGCATGCCACACCTCCCAGCTGTCTAGTTTTCAGAAATATCTGAGTTTGGTATGTTGCCCTAGATGGCCGTCGAGCCTGCGAACAAAAACACACGTGATACCCTTGCAATGCCAGTTCTTTTTGTGATAAACAATTTTGCTGTCTCCACAAGTTGTGGGCCATTTCCTGTTGCAGGCACTAGGCCTACCCACACAAATGATGTAACATGTTTATTAGGAGACTTGGGCAAATGCTGGGTGGGTGAAAGTTTGTGGCTCCCCACATATTCCAGAACTTTCCATCACAAAAATTTGTTTTTTGACAAAGTTTGAGGTTTTCAAGGGATTCTGGGTAACAGAACCTAGTGAGAGCCACACAAGTCACCCCATCCTGGATTTCTCTAGGTTTCTAGTTTTCACAAATGTACAGATTTGCTAGCTTTCCCTATGTGCATAGTGAGCTAGTGCCCAAAATCCACAGACTGTGAAAAAACGCTGCTACAAAAAGAAGCGTATTTAATCTTAAAATTCAACAGTGCGTTGACTGGACTCAACACACTGTCTGAAATATCAAGACTAAAGAGCAACATGAAATACTAAGATCATGTCTCAAATTGATGTGTTAATAGGAGGTAATCCTACTGCCTTCAACAAAGTCACTAAATAAAATCGGCACTACTATACATTCTAAGATGGGCGCTATGTTTCACGCCTGAACTATGCACTCGGTCGCGATGTTTAAAAACATACCCAAAGATGGCTGCCACACTTTGTGACGGAACCAAACAACCAAACAGCCACCGAACGATGAAGGCACAGGTAAGGTGGGAGATAGTTTTGGGAATTAAGTTAACTAAACTATTAGATCCCCGCTCAAAAACTTCCAATTATCTGTATACAGGGAACTTGAGATACGACGGCCCCACGCCGAGGAAGCTGTTCGAACTAAAATAGGCGCAAAGCATACAGCGTTCGAAGCGCCCATAAGGATTGAAACAGGTATGTCCCTCTCCAGATGAATGCTAGCGGGTTTCACCAAATTTACATAGCCGAGTAAAATCCTTATTTGTTACTTACAGGCGGTTAAAAACAGATAGAACGACCTGAATATAAACACAGAGACAAAGATTAAGTGTCCACGGAAAGCGAAAGACACATGCAGGTAGGTCCAAGAGGGACTTCGACATTTGGGTTACTATGCTGATGATTCCTACAAATGGTGATTATATGTCCCATTGGCGTTGTAGGTCAAATGATAGAAGACCCCCAGAGTCATAAACTACCCTGTGGTCCGGTGACAACTGTAGAACAGGTAAAAATGAGTGACATGAAGAGGTATAGGGAGAGTGACTGGATAGAATAAGAGAACTAAAACAAAGTTTTGTTATATGTATTTTACAGACAAACACATGAGACAGAGTCCTGAGGAGAACCCGAAAATTGGTGTCATTGGGTTCGAAACGCGTCGGCAAACTTAAGAGAATCGACATTAGCTGTCCCATACACCAATGAATTTTGTTGTGGTGCATTGAGCCTTTTTTTGTATGAATTTATTTTCGATTGAATCTTTAGAAAAACGTGACTTTGTCCAATTGTGGTGCTATTTAAAAGACCCTGTGAGAATCAGTTGTTTGTAGGTAAAAATTGGATATGTATTGTATATAGATGTTTTTTATGTGTAAAGTGTCTTAAGTGTATTGTATTTATGTTGAAAGTATAAATTGTATAGTGTGTTTTTTCTCGCATATGAGTATATCAGAACAATGAAACTATAAAATAAAGAGGTATAAATAAAGGGTATCTTACAAACTATAAGTAAGATTAGTTTGTTTTTCCTCAATTTAGAGGTCTGAAAAAGAAGTGTGTAGTTGGAACTTTTTGTCTACTTTTAAAATCCACAGCTAAGCACATTGTTCTAAATGGTCAGTTTTCAATGGAAACATTTGATTTGTCCACTTTGCATTTTGGGCCGTTTCCTGTTGCGGGCACTAAGCCTACCCATACAAGTGAGGTACCAAATTGTATCGGGAGACTTAGGGGAACACAGAATAGTAGAACATGTGTTATTATCAGTTGCCTTTCCATGGATTTCTGCCTTCCAAATGTAAGAGAGTGTGTTAAAAAAAGAAGTCATTTTGAAAAATGCCCTCTAATTCACATGGATCCCAATTTGGAAATACATAAGTTTCCTTGATACCTCTTTTTCATGCTTTATATTTTACCAAATGAATTGCTGTATACCCGGTTTACGATGAAAGACAATTGCAAGGTGCAGCTCAATTATTGGCTCTGGGTAACTTGGGCTTCCGGTGAACCTAGAAGCCTCATATATTCTCACACCCACAAGGGTCCAGTGTATGTAACAATATATTGCTTTAAAAAATCTGCCCTGAAAATGTAGGCCCAAATGGCTGTTTTTTTCAACTCAATTTCAATATTTTTTAATTTCAACTGTTACTTTCTAAAAACAAACCTTGAAGGATCTACACAAATACACTCTTGCTGAATCCAGAATTCTGTCTACTTTTCAGAAATATATAGATTTCCATGATCCAACATAAGTCCCAGTAAAATGGCAAAACTGTGCAGAAAAGTTTGGTTTCCTGACAAATGTCTGCCTGTTCCTGAAGGCTGGGAAGATGGTGATTTCAGCCCCACAAACCCTTCATTAATATCATTTGCAGGGAAAACAGGTGCTTTCTTCTGCAGCACATTTGTCCCATAGAAACCAACATTTTGCTGTATGTTGGCTTATTTCTCAGTACCCTCAAGGGTTTTGGTTAGTGTGTTTTTAGATTATATTATAGTTTATTTTATAGTTAAAAAATGTATGTTAGCATAAAGTATTGATTGTATATAATCATTGTTTCATTTGTATTACCTTGTAAAAAATGTTTTAGATTGCAGTAGAAATAGTAAGTTTCACCTCCTTAGTATCCAACAACGTCTTCAAATAGGCTAAGATTGGAATGGGAATAGTGCATTTCATCCCCTTAGTGTCCAACACCTACCCTCGTTAAGGCTAGATTGGAGTGAAAATAGCCAATGCTGTCCCTTTAGTGTGCAACATCTTCCCCCAATATGGTTAGATTGGAGTAGGATTAAGAAATGCAATTCCTTTATTCTTCAAAACCTCCCCCCAGCATGATTAGATTGGAGTGGAAATAGTAAACTACACCCTTTTAGTGAGCAACTTTTCCTCCAAATTGGTTTAAATTGGAGAAAGAATAGTATTTTCTACCTTTTTAGTGTCAAACACCTTCTTGAAATTGGTATAAATTGGAGTGAGAATAGTAAATGATACCCTTTTAGTGTCCAACACCTTCCTGGAATTGGTATAGGATGTAGTGGGAATAATAAATTACTTAATTTTAGTGTTGAACACTTTGCCCAAATTGGTTTAGATTGAAGTGGGTAACAAAAATGTCACCCTTTCAGTGTCTAATACTGTACCTAAGTTGGTTTAGATAGAGTGAGATAAGTATTTTAGACTTCTTTAGTGGGTTTGATGGGAGTGTGAATAGTACTCTTTACCCCTTTAGTTTTCAAAGCCTTGTTCAAATTGGTATACTTTGGAGTGGGAATAGCACATTTGACCCTTTTAGTTCCCAACGCCTTCCCCAAAATGGTATAGGTTAGCGTACCGGCGGTGGCGATCTGCCCGCCAAAACACCCCGCCGGACTGCCTTTTACGCCCGCCACATTAGCATGGGGGGGAGGGTACCGAGGCAGATGGAAAGGCTGTCCGCCGCTTTTCCGCTGGTAGGCAATCGCCCCGATTGCCTACCGGGCGGAAAAGGCCTGCAAAATGATGGCAGTGCCTTGCAAGCACTGCCATCCATATTACGATGGCAGCGGTGTAATGCCTTTGCAGGGTGGGGACTCCGCCATGGAAAGGCATATGGTGTTTCCTTTGGGGGCCGATTGGGGGACCCTAGGGGGGTGGGGGGATGAGGTGCTGCACTTGGAAAGGCCAATGCACAACATGCATATATTGCTTTGTGGCGGGTGCTGCTTACAGCACCACCCACCACAATGTAATATAGGTGGGATGCCACTGCCACCATGGTGGTGGTATCCTAATTGCCAGTTCTGGACCACCGCACCACTGGCGGCCAGTCCCTGCACCGCTAGGATGGCGGACGGGCGGACTGTAGTCTGCCTGCCATCCTAATAGCCCCCCAAGTCTTTTAAAGTATTTCTTTAATGGTTTTGAGGGTAGGAGGAGGTGGGGGGGGGTAGTCTAGAAGTTAATTATAGAGTTGTCTGTGGGTTTTCTGTAAATTTAGATATATTAATAGAAGCGGTTTTCACTAGTTTGTAGTTTTGATTTTCGGACACTGTTTTAGTTATGTATTGTTATGTTATGTTATGTTAAATTATGTTTTATTAAAAAAAGTCCAATTGGTCGCACACTGCTTGTCTTACCAGCGTGTTGCCCCAAAGCATTGTGGTCCATGAAGTAAGCATCAGCAGGGGCGCCTCTGCCAGAGTCTTGAGCAAAAATCACTGTCGCGTTGGCCATCCCTGGACACGTGTTTCGAGGTCGCTACCTCTCGTCAGCAGGGAATAGGCCTATATGTAGGGGTGCTGCGTAGGCTGCCAAAAAACATTCTCAGGTCCGGTACCGCTCGTGGAACGCAGGTGCTTAACCCGGGCTCGTCAGCCCCACCAGCTCAAGAGAGCATGAACATAAAAGAAAGTCCAATTGGTCGCACACTGCTTGTCCTACCAGCGTGTTGCCTCGAAGCATTGTGGTCCATGAAGTAAGAATCAGCGGGTGCGCCTCTGCCAGAGTCTTGAGCAAAAATCACTGTCGCGTTGGCCATCCCTGGACACGTGTTTCGAGGTCGCTACCTCTCGTCAGCAGGGAATAGGCATATATGTAGGGGTGCTGAATAGGCTGCCAAAAAACATTCTCAGATCCGGTACCGCTCGTGGCACGCAGTTGCGTAACCTGGGCTCGTCAGCCCCACCAGCTCAAGAGAGCTTGAACATAAAAGAAAGTCCAATTGGTTGCACACTGCTTGTCATACCAGCGTGTTGCCCCGAAGCATTGTGGTCCATTAAGTAAGCATCAGCGGGTGCGCCTCTGCCAGAGTCTTGAGCAAAAATCACTGTCGCGTTGGCCATCCCTGGACACGTGTTTCGAGCTCGCTACCTCTCATCAGCAGGGAATAGGCATATATGTAGGGGTGCTGCGTAGGCTGCCAAAAAACATTCTCAGGTCCGGTACCGCTCTTGGCACGCAGGTGCGTAACCCAGGGCTCGTCAGCCCCACCAGGTCAAGAGAGCTTGAACATTATAAGAAAGTCCAATTGGTCGCACACTGCTTGTCCTACCTGCGTGTTGCCCCGAAGCATTGTGGTCCATGAAGCAAGCATCAGCGGGTGCGCCTCTGCCAGAGTCTTGAGCAAAAATCACTGTCGCGTTGGCCATCCCTGGACACGTGTTTCGAGGTCGCTACCTCTCGTCAGCAGGGAATAGGCATATATGTAGGGGTGCTGCGTAGGCTGCTAAAAAAGATTCTCAGGTCCGGTACCGCTCGTGGCATGCAGGTGCGTAACCCGGGCTCGTCAGCCAAACCAGCTCAAGAGAGCTTGAACATAAAAGAAAGTCCAATTGGTCGCACACTGCTTGTCCTACCAGCGTGTTGCCCCGAAGCATTGTGGTCCATGAAGTAAGCATCAGCGGGTGCGCCTCTGTCAGAGTCTTGAGCAAAAATCACTGTCGTGTTGGCCATCCCTGGACACGTGTTTCGAGGTCGCTACCTCTCGTCAGCAGGGAATAGGCATATATGTAGGGGTGCTGCGTAGGCTGCCAAAAAACATTCTCAGGTCGGGTACCGCTCGTGGCACGCAGGTGCGTAACCCGGGCTCGTCAGCCCCAACAGCTCAAGAGAGCTTGAACATAAAAGAAAGTCCAATTGCTCACACTGCTTGTCCTACCAGCGTGTTGCCCTGAAGAATTGTGGTCTATGAAGTAAGCATCAGCGGGTTCGCCTCTGCCAGAGTCTTGAGCAAAAATCACTGTTGCGTTGGCCATCCCTGGACACGTGTTTCGAGGTCGCTACCTCTCGTCAGCAGGGAATAGGCATATATCTAGGGGTGCTGCGTAGGCTGCCAAAAAACATTCTCAGGTCCGGTACCGCTCGTGGCACGCAGGTGCATAACCCGGGCTCGTCAGCCCCACCAGCTCAAGAGAGCTTGAACATATAAGAAAGTCCAATTGGTCGCACACTGCTTGTCCTACCAGCGTGTTGCCCCGAAGCATTGTGGTCCATGAAGTAAGCATCAGCGGGTGCGCCTCTGCCAGAGTCTTGAGCAAAAATCACTGTCGCGGAACACAAACTACACTTACCACAGTCCTTATTGGCGATCCCGCTGGTGAGTAGTGTGCGACCCCAACCCCAATTGTAATGTTAAAGCTCCCTCGAGCAGTTGGCTGACGAGCCTGGGACCCCGCACCTATGCGCCTGAGTGGTACTAAACCTGGCAATATTTGGTAGCCACCGGCATCCCCAGAACACGGCCTAATCCCTGCTGATGAGGGGTAAATACCCCAAAACACGTGTCCAGGGATGGCGGAGATAGCGAAGATAGCAGAGAATCGAGAGAAGATGCATCGCGGAACACAAATTACACTTACCACAGTCCTTAGGGGCGATCCCGCAGGTGTGTGAGTAGTGTGCGACCCCACCCCCAATTGTAATGTTAAAGCTCCCTCGAGCAGTTGGCTGACGAGCCTGGGACCCTGCACCTGCGCGCCTGGGTGGTACTAAACCTGGCAATATTTGGCAGCCACCGGCATCCCCAGAACACGGCCTAATCCCTGCTGATGAGGGGTAAATACCCCGAAACACGTGTCCAGGGATGGCGAAGATTGCGAAGATAGCAGAGAATCGAAAGAAGATGCATCGCGGAACACGAACTACACTTACCACAGTCCTTAGGGGTGATCCCACTGGTGTGTGAGTAGTGTGCGACCCCACCCCCAATTGTAATGTTTAAGCTCCCTCGAGCAGTTGGCTGACGAGCCTGGGACCCCGCACCTGCGCGCCTGAGTGATACTAAACCTGGCAATATTTGGCAGCCACCGGCATCCCCAGAACACGGCCTAATCCCTGCTGATGAGGGGTAAATACCCCGAAACACGTGTCCAGGGATGGCGAAGATAGCGAAGATAGCAGAGAATCGAAAGGAGATGCATCGCGGAACACAAACTACACTTATCACAGTCCTTAGGGGCGATACCGCTGGTGTGTGAGTAGTGTGCGACCCCCACCCCCAATTGTAATGTAATGCTAAAGCTCCCTCGAGCAGTTGGCTGACGAGCCTGGGACCCCGCACCTGCGCGCCTGAGTGGTATTAAACCTGGCAATATTTGGCAGCCACCGGCATCCCCAGAACACGGCCTAATCCCTGCTGATGAGGGGTAAATACCCCGAAACACGTGTCCAGGGATTGCGAAGATAGCGAAGATAGCAGATAATCGAAAGAAAATGAATCGCGGAATACGAACCACACTTACCACAGTCCTTAGGGGCGATCCCGCTGGTGTGTGAGTAGTGTGCGACCCCACCCCCAATTGTAAAATGATGTTATATTACTTAGATTTTAATGAGCAAGTGTGATCTATATGTGTGTTTGGGAATATAATGTTTTTTGCAGGTGGTTTTCTTCTTTACTTTATAGGTTTTTGTCTACGAACATGACGTATGAGCATTGGAACTTTCAATTTTTTTTCTTTAAGAAATCAATTTTGCTTTATAATAAATCAATGTTTTTTATCAATCCAAATCCGGCCGCCCGAGCATGCGCATGTCATGCGAGAAATGCGCAAGCGCTGGCGGCCGCGCGTTTGCTTTTCGATGGGAGAAGTCGGTGCAAAATAGAAGAGGGAGCCCCGGGACGCCGCGGACCAGATAAGTGCTTTTATGTACTTTTATTGTACTCGTTACTTAAAATTATGTATGTACAAGAGGGCGGGAGGGAGGCGGGACGCACATAGTGGGGCTACGCGAAGCGCGTGAGCGGGCGTAGCATCATGCCCACTTCACGTAGCTTCGCGTAGCCCCACTACGCATACTACGCCCAGGGTTACCTGGAACAAGCCCGAAAGCAGGATCTGCCAAGATAGACGAGCTGGATCCTAGCGGACAACCGAAGGAGCCGACGTTGCACGATATCCTCAAGGCCATCACGACCGTGCGGACGTCCTTGCAGTCGCGTATAGACGCTGTGTGTTTGGAAGTGTCCCTTATCGGGGGAGATATGACAGCGATGAACTCGCGATTGAAGGACGTGGAGATCAAAGTGAACTCTTTGGTCGAGGATACCTCTACACTACAGTGCAGGACGGATGAAATGCAGACGCACACCGCGAAATTGGAGATGCAGTTGGAAGATTATGAGGGGCACTCCAGACGCAACAATGTCTGAATTTTGGGGGTGCCGGAACGGGCTGAGGGGCCATTTGCGGACCTGTTTGTGGAAGAGCTAATCACTACTTACCTCAAACTGAATTTCTTTTCGGTTGAACGGGCGCATCGAGTGCCGGGCCGAAACCCGGAGCCCCCCATGTCCTCTCCTTGCTAGAATCTTCAATTTCCGGGACAGAGATGTTATCTTACAGAGCACCCGATCTGTCCCACCGGTGGAATACCAAAACAGTACTATCACCTTCTTCCCGGACTTCACCCTCAGGGTGCAGCGACAGTGGCGAAGCTTCTTGGACATGAACAAGGCGCTACGTGACAGGGACCTGAAGTATGCTGTGCTATTCTCTGCTAAACTGAGGGTGGAATCGGAAGAGAGGGCTTGGTTTTTCACTACCCCTGAGGAGGCCTGGGACTGGCTTGACAGATGGCGTAAAGCTGGCCGGAACAACGACCACGCCTGGGGTGCAAGTGTGGACAGGTGGAGGCACATCATCCCGGGGACAGAATGAGGCAACGGGTGGCATTGGATAACTGGTCTGTAAAGCTTACCTTTAATGGATGGAGGGATTCTTTGATGCCTGCGGGCTGAGTCGGAGTGATGGCTTCCCTACAGGTAACAGTCTTACTGATCTTAGTGCACCAGGCTTTCACTCGGGACTTTGTTGACATAGACTCTCCAAGGCTCTCCATGATTCCCTGACATTTCTGTATAGGTGACACAGTGCTTTTTTTTAGCTTTGGCTGTTGCTCTTAGTGTATCTCTATTATTTGAATGTGATTACCATTGGGCAATTTTCAGGGACGGGTGCTCGATTAGGCTACACGTACCTGTAAGTTTTTGGAAGGTGGGCAATAGGTACTCTGCTAGTTTGGGGGGCAGGAGGTTTTGACACTGCCGCGCAGGGAGGCAGGGAGGGGGCTATTGAGTAATGTTTTTTGGCTTTTTGGGGAGGGTGGGGGGTATTGTATTTGTGTTTGTGTTAGGGTTTTTTTGTTTTTCAGGCATCATATACTTGATCGATTTAAAGTAGAGGCAGCTACAGGTTCAACATTTTTGATGTCCTCATTGATGCAAAGGGTAGGGCTTATGCCGATGCTTCACCCGGGGGGGGCCTTGTGGAATGTTCCTCTCTGGTTCACCACATACCTCCACACCCTCTCGTGGGATGGGCATGGTGACTAGACAGAAGCTCAAATTGCTTTCCTGGAACGTAAATGGTCTGGGGGACAAAATTAAAAGGGGTGTGGTTCTGCAATTCCTTAAGCGCCAATCCCCTGATATAGTTCTCTTGCAGGAGACCCACCTGTTGGGGAATGGATGTAAAGCCCTCTCAAGATGGGGCTTCCAGCTGGCGGCCCACTCCGTGTTTGGTTCTGGTTCCTGGGGTGTGGGCATCCTAATCAGAAACTCGTTTCCCCTGACTGTCAATGTGGTCCGCACTGACCCACTGGGTATATTTGCTGCTATTTCCGGGATCTGGGAGGAGTCCACACTTAATGTGCTCTCAGTGCATATCCCACCAGGCTTACATACGCAGGCCTTTATTGATCTCGGCGATCTCCTCCTCGGCTTGCCAGATGGGAGGTTACTGATAGGGGGCGATTTTAACTCCATTGTCTCTGACTCCCTGGACCGTTGGCCCCAGAATCATCTGCCGCTCTCCCGCAGGCAAATCAATAGTTTCCGGGGTGCATTGGGCCTCATGGATGTTTGGAGATGCCTGCACCCCGGTGAGCTCCAATACACCTATTTTTCCGGGCCTTATCATAGTATGTCACATATAGACTATGTGCTTACACTCATGCATCTCATTCACACTGTTAAGGACATACAGCATGTGGCTAGGGGGATCTCTGACCACTCACCTGTTCAGTGTTGTTTGGAAGTGGACGAACGCACAATCGGCCGGGTGGCGACGATTAATTTTTGGTATCTCACGACCCCCTCCATCAGAGATAAGGTCTTGAGCGAGTCGGATCAGTACTTTCAGGCAAACTTGGGATTGGTTCGCTCGTCCATCGTACTCTGGGAAGCTTATAAGATGGTCATTCGGGGCATTGTGTTGGGCCAAGTTGCTGGTGCCCTTGGAGGGCAAAATACTAGATCTAGATATACAGGACTCGGAGGAAGTGCGTCAGAAGCTCTGCATTAAAAGCAAGGAGTTCTCTGACATAGCCATAGATGCGGCCAAGGCACACTACAGGGCTACCCTCAGCAGGATCTATAATGTGGGTGATAAAGCAGGCACGTTATTAGCTTTGTTGTGTTGTATGTCGATTTAGATTCCTTATGACTTTTCCTGGTTCCTGCCCTTAAAAAGGTACAATTCACATTATATAGGCGTAGAAATCCAGTCCTTATTTAGGCATAGCCAATGCTACGTCACAACGATTTCTTGGAAAACCAGACTCTTAAGCTGAAGGGACGTCCCATTGCCTGGATAAACAGTCAAAATATCGACTACAAAATATCGAATGGATATAATATCGAGTTTAAAATATAGAATGGACAAAATATCAAATGGACAGAATATAGACTTCAAAAATATTGTTTTTAAGGTAAGTAATGTAATATCGAATGTTAAAAATATAGACAGTTAAAATATCGAAGTATATAATATAGGTTATTAAAATTATCCAATTTTTAATAATATCGAATTTTTTATAGTGTTTTTTATGTTATTATATGTGTTAAAAGTGTGTACTTATGTTATAATTTATTTCAATTAATTATTTTTTAAATTTTTTTTTGCGTAATTTAATTCTGTAGCGGGTTGTGGGTTTATAGGGGAATAGGGTGGGAAGTAATTTAAATATAATTAATTAAATATGTAAATTTATTTAATGGTATTCATTTTTAATTAATTGTTAATTCATTTATATTTGGTAATTAATTAAATTTTAATTGCCAATTAATTGTTATTAATTGATTAATTGTTAATTATGTTAACTTTACTAATTTAATTTCTGTAGCGGGTTGTGGGTGTATAGGGGAATAGGGTGGGAAGTAATTTAATTATAATTAATTAAATATGTTAATTTATTTATTGGTATTAATTTTTAATTAATTGTTAATTAATTTATATTTGGTAATTAAATTTTAATTGGCAATTAATTTTAATTAATTGATTAATTGCTAATTATGTTAATTTTACTAATTTATTTTCTGTAGCGGGTTGTGGGTGTATAGGGGAATAGGGTGGGAAGTAATTTAATTATAATTAATTAAATATGTTAATTTATTTATTGGTATTAATTTTTAATTAATTGTTAATTAATTTATATTTGGTAATTAATTAAATTTGAATTGCCAATTAATTTTATTTAATTGATTAATTGCAAATGATGGTAATTTTACTAATTTATTTTCTGTAGTGGGTTGTGGGTTTATAGGGGAATAGGGTGGGAAGTAAGTTATTTATAATTAATTAAATAAATCAATTTATTTAATTGTATTTAATTTGAATTATTTGTTAATTAATTTTTAAATGTTACATTTTTAATTGTTAATTTGTAATTAATTTGTATTAATAGGTAGATAATTGTATTAATTAATTTTAATTTGTAATTGTAATTGATTTATTATTATATTATATTAAATTGGTAATTACTTTTAATTAACTTTTTATAGATATTAATTTATGTTTATTGAAATAATATATGAAGTATTTAATTTCCCTACTGTTGCACTCTCTGGAGTGTAAATAGTAATTTTTACCACTATGCTATCCAACGCTTTCCCTACTGTTGCACTCACTGGAGTGGGAATAGTAATTTTTACCCCTACGCTATCCAACGTTTTCCCCACTGTTGTACCCACTGGAGTGGGAATAGTAATTTTTACTTCTACGCTATCCAACGCTTTCCCTACTGCTGCACTCACTGGAGTGGGAATAGTAATTTTTACCCCTACGCTATCCAACGCTTTCCTTACTGTTGCACCCACTGGAGTGGGAATAGTAATTTTTACCTCTACGCTATCCAACGATTTCCCTACTGTTGCACTCACTGGAGTGGGAATAGTAATTTTTACCCCGTCGCTATCCAACGCTTTCCCTACTGTTGCACTCTTTGGAGTGGGAATAGTAATTTTAACCCCTACGCTATCCAACGCTTCCCTACTGTTGCACTATTTGGAGTGGGAATAGTAATTGTTACCCCTACGCTATCCAACGCTTTCCCTACTGTTGCACTCTTTGGAGTGGTAATAGTATTTTTTACCCCTACGCTATCCAACGCTTTCCCTACTGTTGCACCTGCTGGAGTGGGAATAGTAATTTTTACCCCTACGCTATCCAACGCTTTCCCTACTGTTGCACTCACTGGAGTGGGAATAGTAATTTTTACCCCTACGCTATCCAACGCTTTCCACACTGTTGCACCCACTGGAGTGGGAATAGTAAATTTTACCTCTACACTATCCAACGCTTTCCCTACTGTTGCACTCACTGGAGTGGGAATAGTAATTTTTACCCCTACGCTATCCAACGCTTTCCCTACTGTTGCACTCTCTGGAGTGGGAATAGTATTTTTTACACTTCTGCTATTGTACGGTAATAATATTGGATATTATTTAATTATATTATGTTACTATATATATATGTTTTAACAAATATGATTCTAAAATTTTTTTTTTATAACTTTCAATAATTATTTAATTATTATAAGTTAATTTAAGTATTTTTAGGTATATTTTAGTAATTAAATTTTATTATGAATTTAATTTAACACTTTTTAATAAAGTCGATATTTTTATAAACTATATTTTTGTAAACGATATTTTTAACTCAATATTTTTGTACTTACCTGTTTGTAGATACAAACTCGATATTCTGTCTGTCGATATTTTGTCATCGATATTTTTGCTTCTCGATATTCTGTCCCTTGATATTATGTCAGTGATTCCCTGGATATTGATTTCTCCAAGAACTCATTTATTATGCTTGAACAACTATTCCTTAGGGCATGGGTACTCACAAACTTTCTCTCGGGGGCCAAATTTACAGTGTGGTTTGTGGCCGAGGGCCGCACCGGTGGGGGCGGGGTCACTGGGGGAGGGGGCGGGGCTAGAAAGAAAAAAACTGTGACCATGAAGTTGGACACAGGCACCTGCAGCTGACGCGTTCATCCACTGAGCCAACAGACCAGCATACACACACATCTCTCTTTCTCTCTCTCTCTCTCTCTCTCTCTCTCTCTCTCTCTCTCTCTCTCTCTCTCTCTCTCTCTCTCTCTCTCTCTCCTATCTCTCCCTATCTCTCCCTCCCTCCTATCTCTCTCTCTCTCTCCCTCTGTCTCTCTGTCTTACCTCTCTTTTTCTCTCTGTCTCCCTCCCTCTCTTTCCTTCCCTCTGTCCGTCTCCCTCCATCTGTCTCCCTCTGTGTCCCACTGTCCGTCTCCCTCTGTCTCCCTCCCTCCGTCTGCCCTCTGTCCGTCTCCCTCCCTCCCTCCGTCTCCCTCCCTCCCTCCCTCTGTCTCCCTTCCTCCCTCTGTCTGTCTCCCTCCCTCCCTCTGTCTGTCTCCCTCCCTCTGTCTGCCTCCCTCTGTCTTGCTGTCACACTCCCTCTGTCTGTCTCCCTCCCTCTGTCTGTCTCCCTCCCTCTGTCTGTCTGTCTCTGTCTGTCTGTCTGTCTCCCTCTGTCTGTCTCCCTCTGTCTCCCCCCCTCTGTCCCTCTGTCTCCCTCCCTCTGTCTATTTCCCTCTGTCTGTCTCCCTCTATCCCTCTGCCTCCCTCTGTCTCCCTCCCTCTGTCTCCCTCCCTCCCTCTGTCTCCCTCCCTCCCTCTGTCTGTCTCCCTCCCTCTGTCTGTCTCTCTCTCTCCCTCTGTATCCCTCACTGTCTCCATCCCTCCCTCTGTCTCCCTCCCTCTGTCTGTCTCCCTCCCTTTGTCTGTCTCTCTCTCTCCCTCTCTCCCTCTGTCTCCCTCTCCCTCTGTCTGTCTCCCTCCCTCTGTCTGTCTCACTCTGTCTGTCTCTCTCAGTCTGTCTCCCTCTCTCCCTCTGTCTCTCTCTGTCTGTCTCTCTCTCTCTGTCTCTGTCTGTCTCTATCGCTGTCTGTCTCTATCGCTGTCTGTCTCTATCGCTGTCTGTCTCTATCGCTGTCTGTCTCCGTCTGTCCCTGTCTCTGACCCTATCTAGCTCCGTCTGTCCCTGTCTCTGTCTCTGCCTCTATCTGTCTCTATATGTCTTTATCTGTCTCTATCTCTATCTGTCTCACAACACCCGGCTCTCACTCCCTCCTTTGCCCTCCACCTCCCTCACCCGGGCTCTCACTCCTCCCTGCTCTGCCCTCCACCTCTCTCACCCGGGCTCTCACTCCTCCCTGCTCTGCCCTCCACCTCCCTCACCCGGGCTCTCACACCCTGCTGCCCTCCCACCTCACAGGGCTCTCACTCCCTGCTGCCCTCCACCTCCCTCACCCAGGCTCTCACTCCCTGCTCTGCCCTCCACCTCCCTCACCCGGGCTCTCACTCCCTGCTGCCCTCCACCTCCCTCACCCAGGCTCTCACTCCCTCCTTTGCCCTCCACCTCCCTCACCCGGGCTCTCACTCCTCCCTGCTCTGCCCTCCACCTCTCTCACCCGGGCTCTCACTCCTCCCTGCTCTGCCCTCCACCTCCCTCACCCGGGCTCTCACTCCCTGCTGCCCTCCCACCTCACAGGGCTCTCACTCCCTGCTGCCCTCCACCTCCCTCACCCAGGCTCTCACTCCCTGCTGCCCTCCACCTCCCTCACCCAGGCTCTCACTCCCTGCTCTGCCCTCCACCTCCCTCACCCGGGCTCTCACTCCCTGCTGCCCTCCACCTCCCTCACCCGGACTCTCACTCCCTGCTGCCCTCCACCTCCCTCACCCAGGCTCTCACTCCCTGCTGCCCTCCACCTCCCTCACCCAGGCTCTCACTCCCTGCTGCCCTCCACCTCCCTCACCCAGGCTCTCACTCCCTGCTGCCCTCCACCTCCCTCACCCGGGCTCTCACTCCCTGCTCTACCCTCCACCTCCCTCACCCGGGCTCTCACTCCCTGCTGCCCTCCACCTCCCTCACCCAGGCTCTCACTCCCTGCTGCCCTCCACCTCCCTCACCCAGGCTCTCACTCCCTGCTGCCCTCCACCTCCCTCACCCGGGCTCTCACTCCCTGCTCTACCCTCCACCTCCCTCACCCGGGCTCTCACTCCCTGCTGCCCTCCACCTCCCTCACCCAGGCTCTCACTCCCTGCTGCCCTCCACCTCCCTCACCCAGGCTCTCACTCCCTGCTGCCCTCCACCTCCCTCACCCAGGCTCTCACTCCCTGCTCTGCCCTCCACCGCCCTCACCCAGGCTCTCACTCCCTGCTGCCCTCCACCTCCCTCACCCAGGCTCTCACTCCCTGCTGCCCTCCACCTCCCTCACCCAGGCTCTCACTCCCTGCTGCCCTCCACCTCCCTCACCCAGGCTCTCACTCCCTGCTCTGCCCTCCACCGCCCTCACCCGGGCTCTCACTCACTGCGCTGCCCTCCCACCTCACCCAGCTCTCAGTTCCTGCTGTCCTCTCACCTCCCCCCTCCCACCCCCCACCCCCTCTCCCCTGTGCGTCAGCCTGGCTGACACAGCCTCCCGGGCACCCCAGTACTTAACACGTCTTTAAAAAACCATTTGTTTGTTAATGAGGCTTTGTTCACCTCTTAGCGCCCCTGCAGCTCCACTCTTGACTGTGGCTGGAATCGCCCAGGCCCCCACAGAGCAGTGTCTCTGACTCGCACTGCTGCTCAGCGAGGTGTTTGCTGAAGTAAAAAAAAAAACACACACAGCACACACAGGTGCGATGTGTCTCAAGCTCCGCGGGCCGCCAGGGAAGGCTTGCCGGGCCGCTACTGGCCCGCGGGCCGTACTTTGAGTACCCCTGCCTTAGGGGTTCATTCATGACGTTCATATGCCCGACTTTACATCACAGCTGGCATTCCAAAACACCTTCAAGGTAAAAATATACCTTTACTTGCTATGGCAAAGCATGATGTGGTTCGGTGCAGTTCGACTACCTACTTGCACGACGCAGCTCGCTGCAGCAAGTCCCGAAGGAATCCAACTCTCCGGCTGACGCACTGACCAAGAAGCTGTCATCCTCCTGCCGAGAGTCCAGCTCCAGTGTTTCTGACTCCCCTTGCGGGGTGTTGGGAAATCGAGTCCCGAGACAGAGATACCAACCTCTCTCATTCTAAGGTATGGAGCTGATTAGAACCTAGAGAAACCTTTGGCAATTCTTGGCAAAACTAAACTTAGCTAAAAGACAGCACCTACTTCTTCCCTGGTACTAGACCTAGGTTAGGTACATTGGGGTAGGCGTTTTTTAGAAGCACCAGTTGAGGATTTTAGCCTGTGTTATTTATGTATGCATTTTATATATGTTATAGCAGCAGATAATGCTATTACAGTATTAGTTTAAATTACTGTTTACGGTGTACACATTATACTTTGCATTCTGATTGTAGCAGTTCATATCTCTTGCATGAAAAATAAGACTGTTCAATAAACACCTTTTTATTGAAAACGCCCGTCTCACTGTTTCTCTGCAACTCTGTAGAAACAAAGCATGCAGAATTGACTGATTAAAGTAGTTATCTATTGTTTCCACGACTCTGAAGATCTTGTTCCAGTCCTAGGGAAGCAAAGTTGTCATGTTTATGCGGTTGTCGAAAACTAATCCCTTCTTGTTAATTCGAGAAAGTTTCTAGTGACCTCTGAGTTAGTCGGCACACTAAATTAAGTTTAATATACTCAATAGAGACATACTGACCTCCGTCCTATGTCAAATCTATAGTGTATATTATTCCAATGCACAGAGCCTATTGGGAATATAGGAACTATACTACATGGCGCCCAACGTTTGGTAAAGCACTAATTTAATGCTAGATACTAGAGTAACTCAGTCGTGCTTTTCTCAGAGACCCCTTTTTCTCCGTAAAATTCCAATAGGCATCTGGAGTCCATTAAGGATAATGTCTGCCATAGCTAAGTAGGACGAAAATCCTTTGGGTTCATTCAACATTGAAGGATACAGTGTTCCAAAAATATTGTGCACCTTATCTTTGTTTTCTTGAAAACTTGCTCTGCAAAAATGTCATTAAACAATGTTGAATAAGTGCAACAACACCCAAACCGGTGGAGCTGCGGCCGATCCAGTCATTCCAGTTTTTAACTATACAGCTTTCCAAGAAACCGACGAGGATGCTATAGAGGTAACCTCTAAATTTAAGGAAAGCCATATTTATAAAACTAATAAAACATGGCCTAACATCGAGAGGTGGTAGGGCGGTTTTTGTGATAGAGGCACATGAATATCACCAGACAGAGGTATTCTATTCATGGATAGTCTTCCCTGAAGCAAATCTAATAACACATGTGTTTCACTTTTACAAAGATGATGATCCACCAGAGGAATACATTCCTTTCGAGGATATTGAAATTCCACTTACATACCAGGAGCATGAGATCTGGTTTAAAGGCGCCCTAAAACATTTAAATCAAATTACCAGGCTCGGTCCACTAGGTAGACTATTAGCAACATAGTCGGCCCTAGCCGGCTACACACCTAACCCTGACATTGAAGCAATGTCGGACGATGAATTACTTAGCAATATACAAAGATTAGTAGAAGTATACAGTTAAACCACAACTGTTTGAAAGGCCTGAAAAGGTCTTTACTAAAAACACTCCTACTCTTTCTAAAAAGAAGTGGGAAAACACTAAACAAACTTCTAAAGAGAAGTGTTCTCAATCCAGAGGTAGGTCTCCTCAAAAGGATCTCTGAAACCTCTGAAAGAAGGTATAACCTCAGGAATAGGGATAATTTGCGAAAACCTGATAGATATCAAGATACTGATACACGTTCCTCTCGTACCTTTTAGACTTCGTCACAGAAGTCGGAAAGAAGAGACGGTCTGAAAACAAGGAAGAACGTGTGAGGTCCAAAGATGATCAACACGTTCAGAAAAACAGGAAACCTCAATTTACCAAAAAGGTCTAAAAATCAGACATGCAGAGGATCTTGAGGACACAACTCAAGAACGGAGCATGGGCTCAGACAATGTTGGACAGCGTAACGGAAGTCACAATAGCTCACCAGAACCTGAAAGAACTTCTGGAGACAGTGGACTTGAATGAAGACATTGAAGTTGAAACTGCAGATACTAGGGTTAGTTCTCCGCATAGGTTATATGAAATAATGCTCCGGATGGAGGGAGACATACCGAGAAAAGTGAAAGCACTCTTTAGGGAGCGACTTTCGAGGGGTTATGACATACTTCTTCTAGCTGAATTTGTCAGGGAGTGCCCACATGGCGAAGCCATTATTATGCCAGCCTTCTCTAATCATATTCCTATACATTTAAATTATGCTTATGCCAGGCAATGGGCAGTAGCCCAAGCTCCTAAATTATACAATAATCATGTAGGATGGGATGAGGACTCTCCTTACTATAAAATCCAACTAAAAAATCAACCAACTGTGCAAAGGCAGTACCCACTTAAGCAAGAAGCTAAAAAACAGGTCAGAGAGGTCTTATGTCAACTTGAATACCAAGGGGTGATTAGAACATGCGCCTCATCAATGAACAATCCTCTGTTTCCTGTCTCTAAACAAGACAATACATATTGTCTAGTTTTGGATTACAGACATCTAAATTCTTGTTGCAAAACATTTGCAGTGCAAAATGCACACAGTACAGCATTGATGAATAATATTGTGCTTAAAAAATATAAAACCACATTAGATATTTCTAATGGTTTCTTTTGTCAAAACATTGTACCAGAAAGTAGGTATTTGACCGCTTTCTCAATTATGGGGACACAGCTTCACTTTTGTCGTCTCCCTCAAGGATTCAAGAATAGTCTGGGGTTATTCTCAGCAAGGGTAACAGAGTTACTACATATTTATGATGATGAGGCATTGTCATATGTCGATGACATCTACCTGACAGACGATGACTTGGACAGGCACTTGAACAGGGTGAACACCATTATACTGGGCCTCACCTCTGAAGGGTATAAATTCACTTTTAAAAAATCAAGAATTGCCCATCTCAACATCCTATTTCTAGGATATGAGTTATCAAGTGACGACAAAAGCCTGGCAGCAAACTTTTTAGAAAAGTGTGCGCTGCTCCAACCTCCAAAAACGCTGAAAAACTTACAGTCGATTCTAGGTTTCCTGAACTTTGAAAAAACGTACATTCTAAATTACGCAGAAAGGGTTAAACCTCTCTATGAATTAATCAAACCTGATTTTAAAACAGTAAATTGGACACAAAAACACACAGAGATTTTGTGTTCATTGCAAATAGACATGTTAGCAACTAAACATTTACAAACACACGTAAACGGATGCAATTTAGTGATCCGAATCATTCCAGGACAATGCGGATTCACGTACTTAACTTTTAACGAAGATGAAAAAGTACCAATTGCTTACAAATCACATTTGTACACACAAGCAGAAATGCAATTCACATCAACATAAAAAAATGTTGACAGCTGTTCAGACTGATATAGCCAAAGAAAGATCCCTGGCACAGGGAAACGCATTATGGTTGTAACTCCTGTACCTGCCTTAGAGGCAGTGCCAAAAGCAAGCATTCCTAGTGCTAAAGCTTCACATCCGAGATCGATACAATGGGTACATTCTCTTACTGCAACAGATGTTGAATACGTTTTTGATCCTTATTTGAAAACACAAGCATTTCTACAATACGAACAAGAATGTCTTCGGCCTACTGAAATTCTGCCTCTTGACCAGTATGAATGTATATTTTACACTGAGGGATCAGCACAACTCGCTACGGAGGGTAAACAAGCATATAGTGCTGCGTGCGCGATTGTTAAAGGTCATTGGCATGATGGCAAATTTAGACCAATGGTCACTAAAACTCAATCCTTAGGAGATTGTACAGCTCAGCGAGCTGAACTACAAGCATTCAAGATGGCACTTGAAACTACTGATCGCGAATTCCCCACACTCATAGTGTGCAATTCATATTAGTGTGTTCAATCTTACAATGAATACCTGCAGAACTGGCTTCAAAACGGTTTCAAAGACGCAAAAGGTGGCACAATCAAGCATAAAATGCTTTAGGAACAAGTAGTTCACTTGCAAGAAGGACTACAAACCACTCACGTGATACACACACTGAGTCATCAATGTGATGGCGTTCATGCTGAATGGAATTCATTAGCTGATGAAGTTGCGAAGGCAGCTGTGCAAACGGCTTCCGTACCTGCAATCAATCGTTCAAAAATGAAAATAGACAGTGAAATAATGCTGGCTGTCAATGCTTCCAGCAAAGACAGCTGTAAAACATTACCTAAAGGGTTTCCACTCAAATACTCATATATAGCTGATGCAAACAATGTTCTGTTTGCTCGACTCCCTGGAGTGGGGATTGGGTAATTCCAAACATGGAACATAGATTAGGACTAATACTAGCAGCACATGAAGGGCTCGCCTCTGCACATGCAGGTGTTTCCGCCATGGTATCAATATTGAAATGAAGATATTGGTGGCCGGGGATGAGGAAACAAACCAGAAACTATGTTCTGGATTGTGAAATATGCCAAAAGATGAACGTTTCTTCAGTGAAACGTCCTGCGCAGACGCCTCTGTTGATTTCAGCTTGCGTTTACGGGGACCACTGCGGTCCCCTGCAGAGGGATGGTAACTATAAATATATCATCGTTGCATTGGATTCGTATTCAAGGTTCATTTGGATGCAGCCTCATCTCTCGTCTGACGCTCAAACTGTTATAAAAGATTTGCGAGTCTTTATCGGCATATACGCAATAGGCAGGACATATTCTGCGTTTAGCTCTAGAGTTTACAAAGAAGCCATGGCCAATTTGGGCATTGCATTGCGGTATTCTAGTCCATTCCATCCTGAGGGAAATTCGGTTGTGGAGAGAAAAAAAAGGGACATAAAGCAATTTATAACAGCTAGGGTATTAGGTTCGGGTGACGGGTGGGTCAAACATCTAATAAGTGTCCAACGTAGTCTTAACAACTTCCCAAGAAGTTCTCAAGGGGGTATCACTCCATATGAAGTCCTTTTTGGGACCAGAATGTTAGTCGGGGACCTTGGTTGTCAGACATCAGTGGTAGAACAAAAGCATTTTGATATCAAAGATCGTTTGGCTGTTTTACAGGACTTAAATGAACTAAGAACGAAACAAAGCAACGTGTTCCTGAAGCCAACCACCACTGAGGAAAAACCGACCGTCCCAGCAAGGCCTCTCTGGATCCCAAAGCTTGGTGATCTAGTCAGAGAAAAGATCGCGGACAATAAGGAATTTGGGCCGTCTTACAGACAACCACTACCTGTCCTAGCAATCCACGGATCAAGAACAGTATTACTGCCGCCCCTTGCTGGTAAAAAGAACAGGTTTGTGTCCATCGACCTAATTAAACCACACTATGTGGCCAATACTAAGCAGTAGGCCAAGTGGACTCCGACCAAGTAGCTGACGCACTCCTCTAGCTACTATCCAAGAGGTTCAAACTGAGAGACTCATCACCTTTGAGGAATCTGCAGTGCGAAAAGAAGGACTATGCAACAAAGCTATGGACTTTGTACCTCTTGAGACCCAAATAACAGTTCGTCAAAAAACCGCCTGTCTATAACGAAGTAGCTCCAGTCTACAATGAAGTAAGAAGTGATCAAGTTGTTCCAGCGATTTCAACGAATCCTGATGCAATCCCTACAATTGACAGAACTACCTCTGGCTATTTCATTAACTTTGTTTTCTGAGGATCCCAGCGAACTTGAAACAACACCAGTAAAAAGAACTTTCAAAGAACAAGCAATAGAACTTTTTCATCACCTTGAAAAAGACCTGTCTGGTTTCACCATGGATTGAACTAAGGATTGTGTTGGGTGTATTTTTTCTTCTACTTTGGTTGACTCTGGTAATAACTCTGGGTATGCTGATAAATGGAAGAAATGTCACAAAGAACACAGCAAGTAAAAACATCAACTTATTGCTCAAGCCACACAAATTATCCCATCCTGAACAAAGAGACTTGTCAGCAGTGAACATCACAGCCATTCCTATACCTGGTGGTATAGCTTGGGACAAAACCGACAATGACATTTTTGGCCCGTCGGAGCTGCTGAGGATTCTACACCAGTTCAAGATTTCATTGAGTGACTTTGTTTCACCTAGTACATTTTCTGATGATTGGGACTTCGAGACTGTTAATAATATGGTGTTAGACTTAGAAATGTCTGCAGTGTTCACTAATCATGAATATTTAGAAGGTTCATCAGACTATGAACACATGTATTGTTATAATCATTATGGTCATCATTTCTTGCACAGGACTGCGAATCCTAAAAATGTATTAATGTATAACCAATGGGAACATTGTCCTACTCCTCCAAAGGGTAGCTCAAAAACATTTGCTATGAAATTTTCGTACTTTTCAGGGTTCAATGTATCCAATCCAGAATCGTTTTACTTTAGAAATGTGAACAGAACAGGAATGAAAAGTATGTTGACCAATACAAAACAGATTTATCTGCAGCCTTTTATGCCCAACTGTCTAGTCAGGGTTTTGACTTTTGGAAAGACAACATTGAGACAAAAACTGTCTGGGGTACTAAAGATTGGCAAGTGCGGAGGATAGAAGCTTTATTTTGAGCCTGTATAATACCTGAGCAAATTATGTTTTAGAATGACACTGTCCAACAGACGTTTTGCCTTGGATTAGCCAAGAATAAAGACATGAACAATCCGTCCATACCTACACCTACACCTGATAGCAAAAACACTTCAGAGGGGGAGGTCGACGTACAAACTATTTTGCTTCACAACAGATCAGATCCAGATTGGAAAAAATAGTTAATCTGGCCCTCAGACGCCAACAACTGTCAAGATAGATTCCTGAACAAAACACAGGGTTTCACAATGAATAGGCCAGACCCAAGATATGTTCAAAGACAGCATCCTGGAATAGTAACAACATACAGTGTAGGGAAGCTTTGCCTTGATTGGATACCAAGAATGAAAAACAGCACTTATCTTTGCTTAAAGGTGACGCTGTTCTTAGGGAATTCTTGCTAGGACCAAGAAAACCGCGTCATAAACTTTTTATATATGCTGGTATCTATGCTGCTTATAATGAAGCATGGAAGATTACGCAAGCAGAGACTGCAGAAAGAATATGAGACATTGATCGTATTCATTTAGAGAAAACTCTCTCTGTAGTTGACAATGGGTTAACGACTCTGTCGTCCAGGATATATTCATTGGACATCATAGTGTCTTCTGCCATAGACATCATGGAACAGGACTTGGTCATGTTGCAACATGGTCAGTCACAACTACGTTCTATCATGCTATTAGGCTGGTTGTTGCAAAACCTTCATTCAGGCTATGTGCCTTGCTGTTTAATCAATACCACATCACTGTTTTCAGAATTGAATCTCACTGATAAACAGATCAAACTGGCACAGAGGGGAGTAGACTATAAGGTGCTGAGCATTGAAAAACTGGAAATATTGCCATTTACGGTAGCAGAAAAGCCAGCTACTGAATGGATAATACATGGAACAATCACTCTGCAAGTTCCAATTTTCCAATTTTAGTATTGCCTAACACACATACCAGCAGGCACATATGAAAAGTTTGGTAAAGAATACATCAAGACATCCTGGGAATTACCGTACACACATAGATGTTGGAGTGGGGGGCATGAAGTGTTTCTTAGCGGAAAAAACTGTGAAAACGCACTAAGCAGTTCTCTACTTTGTCAGGGTATAAACTTACAAGGGGCCTGCGATGGGTCCTGCCACCTGCACGGTTCACCAGTTGCGGTGATTGATCCAATTTTTGGACAACTTTCGAATGGAAGTTACCTCATGTTGAACGATCACAGTTGCTGTGGCATGTTGCCAGGTATACCATATCTAGTAACTGTGTCAGCCAGGGTCACTTGCTGTATGCAAGTATTGTTTCGTAATAATTTGAAATTTACAGCCGAAATCAGTTGTAAGAATGTGAACTTTCTGGACTTGGAGGTAGTAGTGATGGAGGGCCAATTAAATACAAGGCTGTATCGTAAACCTACAGCCGGGAATTCTATCCTGCATTCTTCCAGCAGCCATCCTCCCAAATTAATCCAGAGTATCCCCCATGGGGAATTACTCAGGATTAAGAGAAATTGCACTACTGAAGAGGATTTCAAGATTCATGCAGAAGCGAGTATCACAAGATTTAGAGCTAGAGGCTATGATAACAAATCTTTGAGTGATTCTTTCTGCAGGGTACAAGAAAACTCTAGAGTAGAACTTTTGAAACAGCAATCAGGTTCGGAAAAAGAGAATCCATTTAGAATGATAACCACTTATTCTAGTGGGGCAGGGATGTTAAGATCTGTTCTTAGGAAGAATTGGAATCTATTACGTACAAATCCCATCATTGGGATGGATTTGCCAACATGTCCCATGGTGACTTTTAGGCGAGCAAGAGCCCTAAGAGACACACTTACGAGGAGCCACTTTGTACGAACGGTACCTATACCTAAACCATTTGGAGAAGCACCCCAAGGCTTTTATCCGTGTGGGAGGTGCAAAGCCTGTAAAAATAGCAAAAAGATTCTATTGTACAAAGTGGGGGAATCAACTCGATGGATTAGAAAGTTTCTGACCTGTAGTACCCCCCCCCCCATACACAGTATACTGTTTGACTTGTCCTTGTGGACTACGGTATATCGGTAGCACGATCCATCAGACTAAAATCCGCATTTTAGAACATCTACGTGCCATTAATAAATGTGACATAACATACCCAGTGGCCAGGCACTTTGAGAAATATCATAGAGGTAAAAGTGACCTGATAACCTTCTTTGCCATAGACCATGTCCCAGGGAGTGTGAGAGGTGGGGATAGGACTATGAGATTAAGAAGATAGTCCAGATACATTATCGATCTGTGTACAAAAGCACCTGGGGGACTGAACAGCAATGAGGAAATGGCAGTGCATTTAGGGTGGCTCTTTATTCTAAGTATGGGTTGTTGCGGCTATGTGAACATTTGCATATACAGTATAGGGGGATAGATATCATTTCAGGTATAATCATTGTTCAGGATTATGAGGCAGGACAAGACATATGGCTATATGTCTGGTACATTTGTAAATAGAAGAGATCAGCACTTTACTCGTAGGTTTCTGTTATATTATGGGATGCATTGAGTATATAAATGGCAGTGATTCATTTTATTTTATTGTATTTATTTTATATTAGTTTATAGATATTATTTATGGTTTTGGGTTAAAGTTGCACTTTTTGAAATTGTGGGCGCAATGTATTACAATGGGCCCATACAGGGCGTATGAGTGGAAAGGGTACGGGACTGATAAATTGGACAGAAGGAATATGCCCATTCAGGGCGTGATTGCCGTTGAAAATTGGTCTTAATGGAATTGTATAAAATGTAATGAATTATAGATTCTTGGACAGTACGGTAGAACATTGTGATACTGTGTATATTTGTATTATTAAGTATATACTTCTGTTACGGAATACTGTTCCAAGATGGCGCCTTATGTTGTAAATATACATTGGTCCTTTGTTTATGTTAATGCCAATGACGAATAGGAAAAGTGGTCACGGTGTAAATAAAACATGCCAGTTTCTGGTGCGCCCTCGTACCACCGAGGAAGGCGAATGCCGAAACGCGTCTGGTGCATTTGAGAGTCTGAATAAAATCTGAGACTCTCCCCCGTGAGACGAGAAGCGATAACCTACAAGTCACTCCTATGGCAGGCCTTGACAATCCTGGAGGCAGAGTGCTTGGTTTTGTGTGAGAGGGTGCCCTAACATGAGCTGAGCTCCTGTGCAGCTTTTGGAACCATCTCCTTATAGCTGTTCCATGATATAGCCATACCATATACTCTTAAGTGCATTATAATCCTCGCGGTTAATGCTAACTTTGGTTTGGCTTTATCAAAACATGTCGTGTAAGGTGTCCAACACTTTGGAATACTACCCCCCTCTCCGCCAGTTCTGGTTAAGGGGGTAGTATTCCACCCTTCTAGAGGGAGAAGACATGCAGTTACTGGTAAACCCGGTTAAAGTTATACAGAGCCCCAGCATCACAAAATGGATGCTGCTGCCACATACACGAGTCTGCCCTCCTGCTGCTGGATGAAACTCTGGCAGGGGAGGCCTGGACAATAGGTTTCCTGTCCAGGGAGGTGCCAGCAGACAGGCTTTAGTGTATTGGGGCGGGTTGAGTTGCATTCAGTGAATGCTTTTCAGACACTGCCTGGGGCACACAGGGTGCTCCATGCATTTCCCAGTTCAAACCGGTTTCTGGGGCACTCAGCCCCAGCTCTGTCGCGAAACTGGACAAAGGGGAAGGGGTGTGACAACCCCTCCCCAGGTCCACCCATAGGAGGGACCTTAAAGTTAGTCCAACCCCTAAACTTACTATAAATATGGAACCCCAGTCCCTAGGACTTTAGATTAACATGGATGAAACTCTGCAACATATATCTTAGACCTTTGACATTCCATTTCAACTGGAAGATGGAAGAAATCTCCTTTGTGGTCAAGGAGTGACCACCCTGTTCAAACAGGCACCAACTGCATCCTTGCCGGTCTCCATTTTTGAGGCTCCCGCCGGATCCTGAAGAATCTGCGACACAGGACATAGACTTCCAGACATCTCTGACACTGACCTGCGCTCCCATTAAAAGCTGAGACCTGTAGCAGACACAAGAGACATAGGACCGGAACTCCTGGACATCCTGCATCTTTGCAACTGCAACTACATCCCAAGGTATCCTGAAGTTGTGCATTAGGGTATTTGAAGCCCCTGCCCCGAGCACCTTTTGCACCAAAGCTCAGAGACCTACACTCCACGAATGTCCCGTGGGCCCACTTTGTGCATTTCCGCTTGAGGCCCCTTTGCGGTTCCTGTTCCATTGGCTAGCGGACCCTCACGAAGGGTCATCTTTGATTTCTTGAGTTTTCCTGGTTGCTCCAGAATTGCTCCCACTCCTCTCCAAAGGAGGAGTCCCTCAGACCTTGCTGGTCTGCATCAAAGCCAATCTTGTTATCTCGCATGGATTGCTGTTGCCAAGGCTTGTTGGGTCCCATCCGGATTCCAACACTGCAGTCAACTAGATCATTTGTGGTATAGCTCAAATCCAGCTCCTGGTTGTCATCAACACCTCCTGGACCTCTTGGCTGAAGAGTCAAGCTTCACCTCTTTCACCTGAAATCACCCAACATCGGTTGGCATCTTCACTTCGCCATCCTGGTCACTGGCTAGTGACCCAGACTCTGTCCCCTCTGCTTTCAGGTTCTTCAGATCTCTGATCCACCCGGACACATTTCCCCTGGTCGCCTGCAGCATTTCTTCACAGCTCTCCATTAGAATCGACGACGAAACCCGAATACACCTATGCACCCGGCTTCCGTGGGTGAGGTAATTCGAGTACGCCGGTGCTCCTGTGGGTATTGACTCTCGAAGGGTCTAAGTCTGAAAGGGTTATATTGTAGTTCAACTCTAAGTGCCTTAATCTTTAATATTGTAACTTGTTCGTTCTCTATAGAAAGTCAATGGTGATCCGCGGCTGTGTTTAGATACTGCACGCGTCCCCGTGGGCCTCCTGCATTCTAACCTTAGGTGGTTATAGGTAGCCCCAGCGGTTCTACAGGCCCTAGGCCTGCTTTCTAACTCTCACGTGGTTCTTATACCACTATTTTTGTATATGGGTTGTGAGGCACCTAGGGTATAACGTATACTGTGCAACTTATCGTATGCTAATTAAATTCCTTGTATTGTACTTTTACCTCTGACCTCATAAAGAGTCCAGAGGGGTTGTGTTTAGAATAAATACATATATATTTGATATATACCTTGTGTGGTGTGCTTTCATTTGATCATTCAAGAGATTATAAATGGTAAAACAACTTGCTTAACTCGCCTCTAAGTCTTAGCCTGAAGGCTGCTCTCCACAACTACCACTAGGATAAGTTTGACTTTACAACCTACCGTCAATAAGGGTCGATTGGACTGGTGCAAGGTGCCCACTAGAATAGTGGACATCATATACCAGGCCAACTTCTCACAACAGGGGGTCGCCTTTATGGCATTCACTGAACATCTCTTCTGTACGAATTGATACTTTAACTCCTTGGACGCTATTGACGGAACAGTTCCGTCACGCCCCTCGGGTGGGCTGTGCTCATGACGGAACGGTTCCGTCACAGCCCGCTCGCCGCGCCTGCGCGGCGCTGATTTCGCGCCCGCGAGGCGTGTTACATTAAGCGGGCGGGGCCGTGACGGAACCGTTCCGTCACAAGCACAGCTCACCCGCAAGCCGTGACGGAACGGTTCTCTCACCCGCGCAGGTGAGCCGCGCGCCCTCCCGCGACCGTTAGCGCTGTGGCGGCTATATGTTGAGCAGATTGAAACCCATTCTTTTGTACAAAAACGGTGCCACCGACCTCGGCCAAAGAGACCTATGATCTACAAGTCGCAAGGACTTCTGCCAAGATACATGCCCTCTTAACTACAAACTGCCCTATACATTTCTAAGAAATGTTAAGTCGTACCGTAAACATGTCTGTTACGAGCGGTATTGTACATCTGTTTAAGCACATATGTTCTGGACTGTTAGCACCTTTTCAAGCAGTCCTCGGAATATTTCCAAACTTCGTGCACTCTGTGTTTGGCGGACTGCCCCTCATTTTCGGACTCATTGCAGGGATACTATTTTTGCTCCTACTGCTACGATATGGCACTCCAAGAACCATAGAGAGAGCTCTATTGGAGATGAAGTGTCGTGAGCGCATTGTCCAAATTTTGGGATTAATTTGTCTACGAGAATTAAATACCACATGGTTTCTATCATTCAGACCAATCTGGCAAGATTGCATCGTACTTGTTCTACGCTGCCTGCTATGCGGAGAAGAATGCGTGCTAGACATTTGTCTGACACTTCCATCAGTCATGCCAACGGATGTTCATACTTTGCTCGACCCGGGTACGGCCCATGTACAGTGTTGTCCCCAGCGGCTACTAATTCTGATGACGGCATTCATTGAGGTCTCGCAGACACAAAATGCTGATGCTGAGGTACGAGAGGAAATTACAGGCACGCAGGTAACATCCGATTCGAACATTGCTGATGCGACCAATGCTGAAAGCGATGCTTCACATCTATGTGCAGTTAATCTTGTGGACGAAGTAATCCAACTATCACCTACAATGATAGACAACTTTTTTTACAGAGTTAGAAGATTTCATGTTTTCTCCAAACACTAGCACTGACAATTGAGTTCAGCACACAGTGTCCTGACAGACTTTGAATTTGACCTTCATTTTTCAAAACAAGAGACTAACTTTGGAACTTTTTCATTTTTTGACACAAGTAATCTGCTTAAAGTAGAGAACAAGAATTCTATGAATTCTTCCAGAGACAATATATGACTCTTGTCCAAAGAAAAACAATTTTTATGTATTCTGACATGAAATGGTTTCGGCCCTTTTTCTTCTGTATTTACGAGCCATTTCATAAATGTATATTTTCATGGTTCGTTTATTTAGCATTTCAAACATCAATATATGCTTAGAATGAAACATTGCTTTAATGTGTACAGCACCAATGCATCTTTTATGTGTACAACTGGTTCAAATGCATTTTTTGTGTATTTTTGGGTGGGTTCTCACACCTCGTGTGTAGATATGCTTTATGAAACATGTTTATAATTTAGTAACGTCGTACATGAGAAAGTGGAGTGGGTGTTGTATGTCGATTTAGATTCCGCATGACTTTTCCCGATTCATGCCCTTATATAGGTACAATTTGTATTGCCCTTATATAGGCATAGAAATCCAGTCCTTATTTAGGCATAGCCCATGCTACCCAAATACAGGCATGGCTACTTCCATCCGTTCATCTACGTCACAATGATTTCTTGGAAAACCAGACTCTTAAGCTGAAGGGACTTCCCTTTGCCTGGATATTAATTTCTCCAAGAACTCATTTATTATGCATGAACAACTATTCCTTAGGGGTGCATTCATGATGTTCATATGCCAGACTTTACGTCAAAGCTGGCATTCCTAAACACCTTCAAGGTATAAATATACCTTCACTTGCTATGACAAAGCACGACGGGGTTCGGTGCAGTTCGACTACCTACTTGCATGACGCAGCTCGCTACAGCAAGTGCCGAAGGAAGCCAACTCTCCAGCTGATGCACTGACCAAGAAGCTGTCA
Source organism: Lissotriton helveticus (assembly GCF_964261635.1). Lineage (NCBI taxonomy): Eukaryota > Metazoa > Chordata > Amphibia > Caudata > Salamandridae > Lissotriton > Lissotriton helveticus. The sequence goes on from NC_136061.1 coordinate 575,871,196, forward strand.
TCCTCCTGCTGAGAATCCAGCTCCAGCGTTTCTGACTTTCCTTGAGGGTTTTTGGGAAATTGAGTCCCGAAACAGAGATACCAACCTCTCTCATTCTAAGGTATGGAGCTGATTAGAACCTAGAGAAACCTTTGGCAATTCTTGGCAAAACTAAACTTAACTAAAAGACAGCACCTACTTCTTCCCTGCTACTAGACCTAGGTTAGGTACATTGGGGTAGGCGTATTTTAGAAGCACCAGTGGAGTATTTTAGCCTGTGTTATTTATGTATGTATTTTATATATGTTATAGCAGCAGACAATGCTATTACAGTATTATTTTATATTAATGTTTATGCTGTATGCATTCTGTCCAACAATTGTAGCAGTTCATATATCTTGCGTGAGAAATAAGACTGTTCAATAAACCCCTTTTTATTGAAAACGCCTGTCTCACTATTTCTTTGCAGCTCTGTAAAAACGAAGCATGCACGATTGACTGGGTAAAGTAGTTATCTATTGTTTCCACGACTCTGAAGATTTTGTACCAGTCCTAGGGAAACAAAGTTGTCATGTTTATGCGGTTGTCAGAATCTAATCCCTTCTTGTTCATTCGAGAACGTTTCTAGTGACCTCTGAGTTAGTCGGCACACTTAATTAAGTTTAATATACTCGATAGAGACATACTGACCTCAGTCCTATGTCAAATCTATAGTGTACATTATTCCAATGCGCAGAGCCTATTGGGAAAATAGGAACTACACTACAGTTGGATCATAGAGAGCGGACGCAGCAAGTGGTGGTTGAAATTTCTTTTGACTCACAATCCATTGTCACTGCACCACAAGACGTCACAGACGCATTCGGCGGGTACTACCACTCACTCTATACTTCCCATACAACATACTCGGAGGAGGAGGCTTCCTCTCTCCTACGCAATATTAAGATGCCAATCGTCACCGTGTAGGAGAGCTCCGACCTTGATCTCGACATCACAGTAGCTGAGGTTGAAAAAGCCATGCACGATCTACGCGGGGGAAAAGCATCCGGGCCCAACGGGATCCCCATTGAGTTATTTAAAATTAAGGCAAATGTGACTGCTCCCTTTCTTACAGATATGTTCCGGGAGAGTAAAAAACAAGGCGTCCTTCCCAAGGATCAGAGATTGGCCAACATCAAGCCCGCTAACCAGTGCTCGTCTTATAGGCCCATTTCATTGCTCAATTACGAAGCCAAAATCCTTGGGAAGGTCCTTGCCACTTGTTTGCTCCAAGTTCTCACCCGCCTGGTACACCCGGATCAGTCCGGGTTTATGCCGGCGAGGAATACCTCCCTCGACCTCCGCAGGCTCCATGGTGTGCTATGTCGGGTGGATACTATCAGGGAAGATGCACTTATGGTATCCCTCGATGCTGCTTCGGCATTTCATACCATCGAGTGGACTTACATGTTTGCGTGTTTCAAAAACTGGATTTAGGCTCTGAATTTATCATCTGGGTGCGACTTTTGTACCATCAACTGCTTGCGCAGGTGGTTATCAATAATAGGAAATCCACAGTCTTTTCTCTCGGTAGGGGTATAAGACAGGGGTGCCCCTTGTCGCCACTCCTCTCTGCCTTGGCTTTGGTGCCTTTGGTGGCATAGATCCTACAGGACTCCGCAATTAGGGGCCTCAAATGGACCCCAGGCTGGGAGGACCGCATATCGTTATATGCGGACAATATTTCGCTTTATTTGGCCTCCCCAGCAGCGTCTCTCAACGCGGTCCTGGATATTTTTCATGTATTTGGAAGGTTCGCAGGATACACAATTAATTGGTCCAAATCTGTGCTCTATGTCATCTATGGATTGTGGCCTTTACTTCCTCTGGGTTGTCAGTTGGCTGAGGCAGCAGAGGGCTTTAAGTACCTGGGGATCTAGGTTTCCAAAGACATCTCCAGATTCCATGATAATAATCTTCGACCGCTGTTGCTATGTCTCAAATCTGATGTCCAACACTGGAAGTAGCTTCCGTTGACTCTCCTGGGACGTGCGGCCCTATTTAAGATGATGTCCCTTCCCTTACTTTTATATGCACTACAGAATACCCCACTTCCAGTTGCCACATTGTATTTCAGGGAAATTGATTGTGCTGTTCGACATTTGTTGTGGGAGGGCAAACACCCCTGCATCGCTACACACAAACTTACACTAGGGGGGTTTGATGGGGGTATTGCGCTCCCGGACATTAAGAGGTATTATTGGGCCTCGCAGTTCATAGCAATCAACCAATGTAGCCATAGATCGCAAGATGACCCGGCCTTTCGGATAGACAGGTGGGTCCTTCCCGGGGGTAGTTTCAAGGGCGAGTTATATACACGGTCTTTGAATCCCACCCTGTCCTGCCCGACCGGTCATGCCGTACAAGTGTGGAAAGTGGCAAACCGAAGCCTGGGCTGGGAGGGTAAGCAACACACAAGCCACGCCACGCTGGTACTGTGACATGTTGGGTCGGCTGGTCTGCTCCAAGGGTTTTGATAAATGGGACCTCATCGGTACTCCAGTGTGGGGGATCTCTGGCAAACAGGTGACCTAATTCCCTTTTCCTGACTTCAGCATGATTATGAAATGGCTAAATATGAGCACTTCCGATATCTTCAAATAAGCAGGCCCTGCTCGCTGTTCTCCCCAGGGGCACTGCCCTCCCTGAGTCCTCCCCTCTTGAAGACAGGGTCCTAGATGGTGATCTCCCTGAAAAATACAATCGGGAAAACGCCATATCTCTTATTTATAAAAAGCTTATCACCAACATGACAGATCCCCGAACCCTTTTGCGAAGTAAATGGGACCATGATGTGGCCAGCTTGGATGAGGAAAAGTGGCGGGCAGCGGTGGCCTCCCCCCGTGAGGTGGCCATTTCCTCCCGTCTCCGACTGGTCCAACTAAAACTTCTCCACAGAATGTATTTGTCAGGGCCCTTCTTGGTCCATATGGGCTACACCCAAGACAGTGGCTGTGTGTGACAATGTGGGCAAGAGGGTACCTTTATCCACGTTCTTTGGGAGTGTGTAGTGATTCAGAAATACTGGGAAAGGGTGGTTCACAAGATGGAGGAGGCACTGGGGCGACAGATTCATTGTAACATTAAACTGGCATTGTTGAATATTTGGGACCCTACAGATTTGAATGCCAAGGAGAGAATGTGGGTTGCTCTAGTTTTCATGGTTGCTAAACGGAATATTGCATGATTGTGGCGCGCTCAGAGCCCACGGAAGACTGTTGATTGGGCTAAGGATATGGACTGGTGCATGGTAAGGGAAAAAGCCATCTATGAATCAAGAGGGTGCCCGACAAAATGGATGCACGTATTGGGGCTATGGAATGCTTACAGGAGGGACATTTGTGTACCACCGAGGATCAGTGATGACATTGCAGCTGGGAACTGACTGTATACGACGAATGTTATCAGCCCTATATTCTTGAGTGTCATTATTGAAGATGTATGGTCTGCATGACTTCAGCTGGTAATCTGCTTGCTACTGCCTTGTAACTGTAACATGCCATATTTCTTAATAAAAAGAGTTAATAAAACAATTAAAAAAAGTAGAACTTGGATATAATCCTGATTAATCAATAAAGCTAGAACTCATTGGTAGTTGTGAGTACACTTATGACCACATTTAAATATGCACATTTCATTTTCATTTCAGGGATTAACAAAAGCTTCTATTTCTCAATGGGAGCTTGTGCTGTGGCCGGTTTCCGACCGCAGCACAGGCTCCCATAGAGAAATGGGAGTTGCCGACTGCACCATGTGCGGTCGTATTGGAATTGCGGAGTTGGGACCGCTGACCTACGGTTGGCCGGTTCCACATCTGCAGCGATGTCAGTCGGAGGCAACTATGACCAACATTGTAATAAGGCCCTATATTGTATTTGCCTGTTGTGTTTTGTGGTGCTTGTCGTGTTACATCATCCAAAGCCAAGTTGAGATAAAGACATTTTTTCTCTGTGTGATTGTGAGGTGCAGTTAGTGTAGAGGATCCTTTGAGCAGGAAGAAGCGGTATTAATTCAGGTGATTCCCACTGGTTGAGGTTCCATCTAAGTGTTAGTCGGAGCAGGTGGGGAAGTGTTACTTTCGACAATTTCTTGTGTGATTGAATACTTTTTTTAATTACCTGAAAAGGCAAAAGTTATTTGTTAAAATTGCTTTACGTTTTGTCTGGCATGCTAATTGCTGAAAAAACTGCAAAGGAGGGTGGGCTGCTGCGAGGAGTGAGACTAATGTCACAGTGTGCCATGCTGGTATTGGTTGGTTAGAGTAGACCTGCATTGATATTGGTTGACAACTTCATAGAGAGCTGCGCTGTTATTGATTGTTGATGCTGAACATAAAATTGTGTGTAAATAATTATTTCCTGGTTTGAACCAAAAGTTACCTGTTATTATCGATATTATTGTTGAAAAATGTGAATCTTTAAAGCAATACAAAGTTTGATGAGGGGAGATGTGACAATACCTGTTAGGGAGGGAGAAGAAGCTCCGTCCGAAGACTTCAGTTCACTATATGATGATAAATGTAGGACTTCACACAGGCATTTGGCTTAGTCAATGGCATAACATGAAGCATTTAATTATCGGGAACACATAGCCCATGCTAGACAATGGGAGAGATATCAGGGAAGAGTCAAAAAGGTAGTATACACTTTTGCAGATGCTAGGTCACATGCAGAACCAAAGAAATGGAGAACTGATATGGCAGAAGGAGCTAAATTATATCCATTTTTTTATTAGCAAAGAATTTGGGTACAACAAAGGAAAGGAAAAGCAGAACACAGAAGAGACAGATGACACAGAAGTTGTAGATGAGGACAGTGAGAGCGAATTTAATGATGTTTTCTTGAATGAATTACTGACCAATTATCCACCTCCATGTAATGAAACCCGACTTGAGGGAACGAGAGATCCATATACTAATGACAATACTGGGATGCCTACTGCACCTATGACTATACATTCTAATCAGATGAGAGAAGGTTCAGGGATTGTTGTCCCTTTAAATACAACTGTCTTATATACCCCATATGCATTAACTGTCCTGGTCACCATTGGTCCCATAGTGCCCTTGTTTAATACTGGATCGATGGGAAACACGGCACATACTTTGGATGTTCCTACTGAAATTGGTTCCTCAGGTAAAGCTCCTGCTGGCCTGACAATGAGAGAGGTTCCACAAGTTCCTTCTATTCTGACAATATTACTTACCCTTTGTGCTGCAAGCGCAGGTCCAACTTTGAATCAGACATAATTTTCCCCAACTATAAGGTTTGTTTGAAGATCGGCTCCTTTCTTTCTGACCAATTCGAATGCTCCTCCAAGTAATGGCCACAGTACCTCCCAGAGCACAGGTAGCAGTAGTGTCACCAAATTCGGACATGGTCATTAGGAATTCCATACTGAACATAAGCTCTCTCACCTCTACAGGAGGGATAATACTTAATGCACATGCAGTACAATCATGTCTTATGCCTAAGAACTCGATGATTGGCTCAGGAAGGAAAATAGAACCCTCAGGTGGAAGTGCATGCCCTGGAGGGACTGTGCAGTTTCCAGTAACAGAGAATGGAATGAACATTGCCAAATTAAATGTGGAACTAGAAGAATTGATACTTGGACTTCTTGATTTATCCCCACTAGATACATACCTGTAAAATTAACTCCTGTTTATTTGTAAAGATGCTACCAGGCGTGCTGAACAGGTTTACGAAAAGTTGTCCAAACTGCCTCAGAAATATGAAATTGACTTGAATAGACCCAAGACATTGCAGACACGCTGCTGTGCATGTTTCAATGATGAGGATATCACTAGCTTGAGAGTACCAGGAATGAAATTACAAATTAGCAAATTAATTGGACATATTTGAAAGTATAGGGCCAGATGTAGGTAATTCTATTTTACCATTTCTTAAATACCGAATTTTACCGATTCAGTATTTAAGAAGTGGTAAAATAGAGGGGGGGGTGTAGGTAACACAGACTCGGTAAATACCGAATCGTTAAGATTCGGTATTTACCGATTCTGTAAATACCGATTCGGTAATGCCCATTGATTCCTATGGGCATTGAAGCCCAAAGGAATCAATGGGCATTACCGAATCGGTATTTACCGATTCGGTAAATACCGATTCCAGCAAGGGTGCAGGGTGTGTCACTTTGACACCCTCTAGCACCCCAAAGACGGGCATGTGTGCCATGTGGCACACAGACATGCCCAAAGGGCATGTCTGTCTGTCACATGGCTAGGTGTGCATGCACACATGTGCATGCACACCTGGATTCGGTATTTTACCACCCAATTGGATTGGGTGGTAAAATACCGAATCTGAAAGGCCTTTGGGACTCAGAAGAGTCCCACCTACATCTGGGATTTACCGAATCGGTAAAAATACCGATTCTGTATTTTACAGAATCGGTAAATTTACCGATTCGGTAAATTTACAGAATCTGTAAAACGATGCCCCTACATCCCAAATACCCATTTACCGGTCGGTAACGGCCGAAATCGGCTGTTACCGGTCGGTAAATGGCCTCCTACATCTGGCCCATAGTGAATTAAATATGTGGGTGGGCAGATGGGCTAAAAATAAAGAACTAAACAAACCAGGGGTAGAACTGCCGTCATCTATAGGAGATGAAGAGAGCGCTTCAAATTTTCCACTAAGCTAAGTGCCTGGTGGAGGTCATGTCTATGTACCATGGAGCAGGAGTGATCTTGCGCAATTCACAAATGATTTCCCGAAATTGAGAGAGAAGCCATTGGAGTGGTACAAACAGGTTGATTGGTTTGCGCAGATTTTAAAGGTTTAGTGGACAGATTTGAACACCTTGTTTGACTTTGTGGTTCTGAGTTATTTGTGGGCTGAATGTAAGAAAGCTGTTGGATGAACTGACATGGAGTCCAAGACTCATCCTGTGACAAACGCCCAATCGCAGTTCAGTGGCGCCTCCTCGAGGGAGTGCTGTGGGGTGAGGGAGGGGCAGGGTACAGCGCGTGCAATTTAAATAGTTTTATTTATTTACTTAACTCAGTTTGGCCGTATGCCAGAGTTTACTACGCCCCACCATGCCCCTCCGCCGCCCTGCCCCACAGCACTCCCTCGAGGAGCCGTCACTGCTGTTTGTAATGAAAACATATCAGCAGGTGATCACATTTTTTTTAAATCGAAGGTGTCCTCTAATGATATTAATTGGCTTAAGGTTGAGAGAACAACCCAAGAGTCCAAAGAGATGATACATTCTTATTATGAGAGACAGCTGCAAGCATTTAAACAGTAGAGTGGTACTGAGACCAGAGAAGCCAAAGACATGGGACATTTTGTGTTCAGATTTGTCCTTGGATTGAGACCTGAAATTAGCCTGATGATTCAGCAGCATTTGATTTGTTTGCGGAATAGGTCAATTGATGAAAGCTTGAGGTATGCAAAGTATTACAGTGATGAGTTGGAAATGAATCACAAGAAACTGAAGAAAATGATGGTAGCACAGATGAGAGCCGCACAGTGAGGTCAAAATAAGCCATTTTTCTGGAATGTTGGTTCTATACAAGGTGTGCTAGAGCAGAGAGTCCCTATGATGCACAGTGGAAATGGATTTCAGCAGTAGGGTACAGGTTGTGGTGTTCCAATTGACCTGAGTACTGGAACTGATGTGGCGACTTTGAAGAAGTCAAATCCTTGTCATGTTTGCGGCAAATTGGGGCATTGGAAGCAGGAATTTCATCTTAATGCTGGGAATCAGGGTCAGAATAAGGGATTTGTGCAACTCCAAAATAATATTCCCTCCCAGATACAGAATGTTCAGAGATAGAGAGCCCAGAAATTTAACTTTCCCCAAGCTCCAGTGATGCAGGTTCCCCAAGCGACAAAACCACAACAAAATTTAAACATTCCCCAATTTCACATGAATCAAGTCTAGAATGTCAATAAAACTCCTTTTGTTAACCAGGCTGCTTTTCAACAGTTTTCCATGATAGAGGCAGTGGAGGATTACAATTCTCCTACATCTCTAAGATGGTACCTGATTGGGTAGTAGGATTGCTTGCTTGGCGCAACCTTAGAGGTAGACCAGAGTGGTCTATTTGTGGAAGGTGAGGTGAATGGCCACCCGTGTCATTTCTAGTTGACATTGGTGCTACCCGCTCGACTGTTAGAACAGCAGAGTTTCCCAACCTGCCCCTCGGGAAAAAGAATCCAAGTTGTAGGAGTCATAAACAAACAAATGACAAATCCCGTAACAAAAGTACCTGCAAAAATATAGTTTTTTGATGAGAATCTCTGATTTGGGATGTGTGATTCGAGTCCTGCACATCTACTAGGGCGTGGCTTTTTTGTGCACTTTAAATTGCACAATCGCCTTTATGAGGAATAGCATTGGGCTTCATACTCTTTATGAAGATGTTGCTTTTAAAATTGCAAGTAAGGATACTAATATCACACTGTATCCAGTGATGAGAAATAATGATTTACCCCTATATCTTTTAGATACAGTGAAACCTGATGTCTGGCACTACTCAGGAAAGGACATAGGTCTCATCAAAGATGTTGAGCCTGTTCGTATAACAGTAAAACCTAATGTAGAGTATCCAAAAACTCCACAATATAATCTGAGCCCTGAAAAAGTTGGTGGAATTTGACTCAATGATCCAGCAAGGCATTCTAAAGGAGAATATGTGGAGTACATGTAACTAACCCATCATGGGTTTACAGAAGTGAAGTGGAAAGTACTGCATTATCCAAATCCTTGTTGTCCCGTGGTGCAGAATCCAGCTGTGATTTAATTTCAGATTCCATGTGAGTTCGAATTGTTCACTGTCATTGGCCTTTACCAATCGTTCTTCTTTATACTGTTGCATGAGGTCAGCAAGTTCCTCTTAGCATTTCGGTTTGGCAGTTATGTTTTGGCATGGTGCAGAGTCCTACAAGGGGACATAGAGTCCCTCAATCTTTAACCAGATTCTTAAAAAAAATCTGGAGTCCCTGATCATGCCTTGTAACTCAGTCCTGGTCCAATACGTTGACGACCTACTGGTTGCGTCAAATACACAAGAAGCCTGTAAGACAGATACCATTGCCCTGTGGAACCACTTAGCTGGGAATGATTATAAAGTGTCCCTAAATAAGTTGCAGTACTGTAAGAAAGAAGTTCTGTATCTCAGACATTACTTTGAGAAAGGAGCAAGGTATGTGTCGCAAGAAAGAATCTTGGTGAATCTGAGAATGAATCCGTCAACAACACAAAGAGAAATCAGGATGTTCTTAGGATCGGTGGGCAATTACCGTCAGTGGATTCCTAACTTTTCTCTAGTGGGCAGGCATTTACAGAGGCTAACACACATGGATGTGTCAGATCCGATACCTTGGGATGACATCTGCCAGAAAGCTTTCCTAGAGCTGAGAGAAAGTCCCTGTCATGCCGCGGCGCTAGGAAAGACTGATTACAGTAAAGTATGTTTGCTTTTTTGCAGTTAGAGGGAGTGCTTTGTTCTCTCAGTGCTCACACAGTCACACAGCAACAGTCAAAGGCTGGTTGCCTACTGCCCTGCTACACTTGACTGCGGGACTGCCTATCAAATCGGTGGCTGCCATGAGTGTCAGCATTGATAAGTCTGAAAGTATTTTCATAGGTCTTCCACTCACAGTTCATTTGCTCCATTCAATGGAAATATTGTGAACCTTTACCTACACACAGCACCTCACCGACAGTTGCCTGAACAGGTATGAACAAGTCATACTCGCAACTGACAATGTCACCCTATAACCCCGAATCTTGGAAACCTAATGCCTGTTACTGAAAGTGATGTTGATAAGGATGAAATTCAGCATGACTGTCGCTGAACTGTGCACCAAGCCTAGACCAGACATACAAGATGAGCCACTAACTGAATCTGATTATGTGCTATTTGTTGATGGCTCCTGTTTGCAAGACCACAGAGGAAGCCTGAGAACTGCTTATGCAGTATGTACAGTCTCAGGTGTGATCAAAGTCTCCTGGCTTCAAGGAGTGTGTTCTGCACAAGTGCCTCACCTGGTTGTTCTTACCAGAGCATGCTCTGTTTCTGACCAGTAAAAGTGATGATTTTCTCTGTAAATTAGTATGGCTTTGATGGTGTGCATGATTTCAGATAGTTGGTTGGCATGGACTATAAAGTCCATGCCGTGCAGGAACTGTGGTACATGTACACAGGGGGGCACATGTCATGCCGCCCGCATGTACCCCAGGGCCCAGAGGCACAAGGGTGCCCTGTAGGCCACTCTTTGTTTCCTCTCCGCCACGGTTTTCATGGAGGAGGAACCATCATAAAAACCTGTGGTGGAGAGGAAACTTGTAATATGCTTGGGGGAACCACTGCAGTCCCACCAAACATATTGCTGCCCCTAAACTGCTGTGCCATCACCTGGGAACAATGGTTTCCTGGCGGCATTCATGCTACAATGGCGGTCTTACCTCCCTACTCATAATGGGGCTGTTGTTGTGCCTTTGTGGTTGTGGTTGGACCGGCACCCTTGCGCCTCCTCGGAATCAGGCCGTTAGTGCCAAATTTTGCTGGTGTTTCTATATGCTTTGATTGAAATGATAGTAACAACCTGATATGGCTGGTTGGAGGCACAAAATGTTATGGTTTGAATCATGGCTTTCTCAAAGTCTATGATTATTTTTAGGGGTAGTAGTTATTTGCTTTATGTTTAAGGGGGTTTAAGAAATTCTAGCAAGTGCTGCTTTGTTTATTTGGTATTTGGGCATATATGAAAAAAATATTTGTATTTTGATGTTCACCATGTATGAAATAGTTTGAGACACATTTTGAAGGCCCCACCCATCATCCAGGACTGACTTTGGCTTAGTTTTAGTAATTTATTTGCAGGAAGAGAATATTAGGATTCACTTCTCATTGTTTAGGTCATTGGTGCAAATCCCATACAAGGCCTTACCATTGAACCCCGTGCTTTTCTCACCATTTGGAAGAATTGAGTTGGTCTTCTGTCCTCCTGATCCTGCTTGCTAGAGAGGAGTCAATGCCTGTTTCCTGTTCTATAGAACGACAGAGGAGCCGATGCGCCCCAAGGCAGATGTGTGGATCCATCCGTGCTACCACCACCATTGCTGCTGCTCTGGAGTTCCTGTTGTCTGGCAAAATGGCACCTTAGTCAGGGGACTGCTGCAGTCGACGGACCTACTTTCCAAGCTGAAGCAGGTGAGCCGGCCGCACCCTGGCCGTACCCCGCCTCGTTCTGCAGGCTGCCGCTATGCCAATGCAAGGGTTTGAAGTGTACAAATGAGGTGTGATTGATAGTATCCCTCATTGGTATCCACAACTGACACTCCACCTGCATTTCACTATACTCATCCTAGGTCTCCTGCATTTAATCAGATGAGCCTTCCATAACTGAACGCTCTCTGCAACACTCTACACACATCTTCAGCCCTGCTTACAACTAGACATATCTTCCTCAACAGCCTTAACCCATGTGTTTGTCCCCACCCCATACCTACTGCCAATTATAATCTAACCTTTACCCTCGGTGCCACCTTCCTTCATCCCCTGTACAATCCCTACACAAAAAAACATCTTAGCATCCCCAGACCCAACACTGGGACTCTGATCCCAGCCCGGCCCCTACACAAACTACCTGTTGTGTGGCGTTTTAAGCTTCAAGTGAATTTTCCCGATTCCTGCCCTTATATAGATACAATTCACATTGCCCTTACATAGGCATATAAATCAAGCCCCTATTTAGGCATACCCCATGCTACCCAAATACAGGCATGGCTACTTCCACCCGTACCAAACGTCACAACGATTTCTTGGAAAATCGGCTTAAGCAGTTAGGGAACTTCCCCTTGATTGAATATTCATTTGTCCAATAACTCAGTTACTTACAAAGAACAACTATTCCCTAGGGGTACTTTCCTGACATTCATATGCCCAACTTTACATCAAACTATGGCATTCATAAACATCTACAAGGTATAAATATGCCTTCATTTGCTCTAGCAAGATACAGTGCTTAGAAGCAGTTTGAAGACCTACTTGCCCGACGCAGCTCGCTACAGGAAGTGCCGAAGGAAGCTGACTCTCCAGCTGACGCACTGATCAGGAAGCTGCCTTTCTCCTGCCTTGAATCCAGCTCCAGTGTTTCCGGCTCCCCTTGTGGGGTGTTGGGAAATCGAGATACCAGACCTCCTTCATTCTGACCAAGGTATGGAGCTGATTAGAACCTAAAGAAACCTTTGGTAGATTATTGGCAAAACAACTAAAACCTATGCTACATAATACTTACTTCTTCCCTCGTACTAGACTTAGGTTAGGTACATTGGGGTAGGTGTATTTTAGAAGCACCAGTTCAGTATTTTAGTCAATGTTATTTATGTATGTATTTTTATACGGCTTAGAAACCATACAATGCTCTTACAGTATTATTTTATAATACTATTCTCGCTTTACGCATTATACTTTGCAGTCTGCATAACGATTGTAGCAGTTCACCTTTCTTGCATGAGAAAGAAGACTGTTCAATAAACCCTTATTGTTGAAAACGCCCGTCTCTCTATTTCTCTGCAGCTCTGTAGAAACAAAGCATGCACGATTGACTGAGTGAAATACTTATCTATTGTTTCCGCGACTCTGAGAGATATATTCTTATTCTTGGGAAACAAAGTTGTCATGTTTATGCGGTTGTCCGAAACTAATCCCTTCTTGTGTAGTCGAGAAAGTTTCTAGTGACCTCTGAGTTAACTGGCACACACACAATTAAGTTTAGTATATTCGATAGAGACCTATTTGACCTCAGTCCTATGTCAAATCTATAGGATATATTATTCCAATGAGCAGAGCCTATTGGGAATATAGGAACTACACTACATACCCGCTTTAGGGACAACAAAGTTGATCGCTTCTGCCACTGCCAAGAACTTTTCCAAGGGCCACTCCTCTTGTGACGACACACCACACCCTTGCATACCTACATTACCTTAATTGGCGGCACCATGTAAAGCCATGTCCTCAACTCCCACTGCAGAAATTTCCACCTAACATCTCCAAACCAGCTGCAAAAACCTACAAACACAATATCCTCAAAGAACACCCAAAAACTCTAATAACATACATCTATCATGGCGCAACACACGGAGGCCTTATAACAGACCTAATTTTCTGCACACTAAATCCTGCCAGATGGAAGGGCAACTTTCTACTGCACCTTCATGCAACAAACACCATAAACATTCCACACGGATCAAAACTTACGATTTCCCTATCCCAACAGTTTGGCAGTGAACTGTCCATATCTATTTAGAGAAATAAAAACATCTTAATTCAAGCCACAGAACACAATCGCCACAGAACACAATCACACTATCTTCAACCACCACTTCCCCGTCCTCTGCACCTCCTTAGTCCTCTGCTCTTATGCCCACCGTACCTACCGCCATCCAAAAAATAAATCTCCCTCCAATCACCTTCCCCAGGCTACCAGCCCGACTCACATCCATCCAACTCACACACTGCAAACGAAAATCCTCAACCACATTAAATTGTATGCTTCTAAACTGTCGGTCAGCAGCCAAGCATGCCACTGAAAGAGCAGAAACCATTCTTCTCCACAAAATTGACATATGCTTCCTGACTAAAACCTGCCTAAATGACCACTCGTCTGCCATTATTGACCTCCTCAGCCCACCAGGCTTCTCAATCATCCGTTGTGACCATAAAGACCATCCCAGCTGTGGATTAGCTATCATACACAACAAGGACCTTCGCCTAAAATCCTTCCACACAATAAAATACTCACCTTTCGAACAGCTAGGATCTGATCTCCCCTCAAAAGTTTCCAATCCCATCAAAATCCACACCATCCATCACTTCCCAGGTAAAAAACTATTTCTGAAAGAGCTAACAGACCTTATAACACTGAACTCTATGAAAGATCCCAAATACATTTTACTAGGAGACTGAAACCTGCACTTTAATGATGCCAACAACACAACAGTAAAGCCATATCCACCCTCCTTGAATCAAAAGGTCTCACTGAATACTGCAAAAAACAAACCCACAATAAAGGCTCTACCCTGGACACTAACCATAATGGCATATCCTTCCACTCTATTGTTCCCGTCGGCTGGACCGACCAACACCTATTTCTTTTTTAACCCAACGTCAACCAGCCCAAGCTCACCAACCAAACCCATCGTCAAAACACTAGACAAAGAACATACACCAAATCTAGCAATCAGAACTAGAATCATTAATCAGCTCCCAAATTCTCCCCTCTGATCTTACCTCCGCTGATTACCTCGCCTCCCACTATAACACAAAAATGTCAATACTTCTTGACACAATTACCCCCCTAAAATTTGAAAATCAAGAAGTATCCCTTCCAGATCTTGGTTCAACACAGAACTTAACAAGGAGAGACAACAACTCAGACTGACTGAAAAACTGGAGAAAACAACCCTCTCCAGCTCATCTCTCGCTTCTCCGAGAAGACACACAAAACTAAAAACACATACATATCTACAGAGAAAACGCTTTTTTTCTGAACTCAATTGGACCATTCCTGAAACAGACCCACAGAAAAAGACGTGCATATCTATAGAGAAAAATCTTTTTTTTTCTGAACCCAATTGGACCATTCCAGAAACAGACCCAAAGAACTCTTCAATAACATCAAACACTAAACCTTCTCCATCCCACAACATCCTATTGAAACCTCCACCAAGCGCTGTGAAGAGTTTGATAAATTCTTCTGAGATAAACTAACAAACATTGAACTCTCGCTGGACCCTCTCACCCTCCCCCACCTACTAAAGTTGATTCCAAAGATGGTCCCCCCTTGCCTCATCAGCAACTGAATATGGTACTCCACAATCCACCCCCCCCGAGAACCATAACACTATCACCAATCACCCTAAAAACTAAGCCTGGGCGTAGTTTGCGAAATAGCGCTACGCTTAGCTACGTGAAGTGCACTTCGCACTACGTGAGCTATGCGTAGCTACGCGAACTGTGTAGTGCACTGTGAAAAATGCTGTTCGCACGGATTGCACAGTGCCGATGCTTGTCCGCACTGTGCAATCAGTGCAAACTGCATCTTGCACAGTGCAAGCGGTCGTTTTCTGCCGCTCGAGTAGATTTCTACTCGAGCTGCAGCTTTCTCACCGCCGACTGGTAGCTTCTCATCGCAAGCGGTCGCGAGCATACGCGACCACTCGCAATGAGAAACCTGATCTCCCCGAGTTGAGAATCTCACCGGGAGGTTTATTTTCCACGCTCGCGATCGGCAACTTGATGTTGTTAATCGTGAACGAGTAAAAAGTCTAAAGGTAGGAGGACAATCATTGGTGGCTTTTTTAGTTTGTGCATATAAACCTTTTAAAGTGGGTATAGGTGGTAGATGAGCTGTGATTTGTGCAGGAACTTTAGGCAGTTTTGGTTATGGGTTCCTGGGAGCCAGTGCTTGCGTCTCTTACATCCTATACTTTCTCCCTTACTTCTATTTCTATCACATTTGGGGGTTGGTTGTGCTCTCCTATATGACTTACAACATCATCTTTTGCAATTGCTCTCCTGTAGCATGCATTAGAATAATATTTGATACATTTCAAATTTATATTTTCTGCTAATGCACTTTCTTGGCTGTAGGTGTAGCCCATGTGATTTAGTAACTGCTATACTTTCTGCTTGGTTATGTATTTTGCTGTCTCTTTCATTGTATTTGAAAGTAGTATAAAAATACAAATATATATATAATATTTGAAAGTTTGTGAAAAAAAAGACATACCTTGTTGTCGGCGGTCGCTAGCTGCCACCTTTCCTCCGATGCAGGGACAGGAAGCACCAAGACTTCCCTAGCCAATCACGCCACCGCCTTATAGCAGCGTTATGATTGGTCTGAGCATCGTGGTTCGGCATTGAGATGGGGACTAGGATGCTGTGAATTGTCTCCACCCACTCTGTACAGTAAGTCTGTGGAGACAATGACAGTGCGCATGACGGTTTGGCAAGTCCAAGACGGCCGGCCAATCCATCATGCGCACTTAAGGTGCAGCAGGAACCACTCCTCCCTCCCTCTCTCAGGCTGTAACAACCCCCCCCCCCCCAACCTGGCTGGCACCGTACTGAAGAAGAAACTCATAATAACGTAACGTTATTCGCATTTTCTTTTTCTTGTTGCTCTTAGTGGGGACGATGCTCCGCCACCTTAGCAGAGGAGCCCCCCTTGCCTTCATACCACATCCCCCCGAGTAAGAACTTGCCTACTCGATCACATATACAAACGAAAACTCCGGAGTCCTTTCTAAAGCTTGAAAATCATCAGGTTCACTGACAGTGCCATGCAAAATCTGGAGTAATACTCAATATGTAGTAATAAGGTCACTGCGCAGTTACACTTTGAACTAGAGTGTTACTATTGTGAAACAATGACATGCCTTTCTCGGCCTTAAACATAAAAATGTGAAACCATAAACGAAATGGATATTTTTTTATGAATCATACGCCTGACTGAAATGTCCTTTATTCTACATATCTAATAAGAACGAGCTGGGTGAATCACAGAGAAATAAACAGGCTTATTTACTCTGCGAAGGCCGTAGGCTCAAAGTCGCTTTAAGCATGCTCAAATGTAAAAGAGGGAGAATTGCCAGTAAGGAGCGGCCATTTTGCTGCTCACCTCCTCCCACCTCCTCCACGTGACTCCCGTCTTCAGGGCACGCGGCCCGTCAGTCAGCATTGACACACTTACGCTTACTCTGCCTCGGGTCCCTTGTGCGACGAAGAGTGCTTAATTCTCTCTGCCTATTTTTCCTCTCCTGGTGACGTTTTCATATTTTTTCCCTGAGCCAATTAACTAATAAGGTAGAATACATCAAATGACAGACTAATGGCTGTGGAATGGGAGGTTAATGGTGGATTATTGCTGTGCGAGGGTTTTATGTCGGGAGCCATTTTCTGCTAAAAGCCCGGAAAGCCCCTCTGAAAAGAATCATCTATAGTCGTCTGCTTCGTGTCATGAGCCATCAAAGCGCACCTCGTGAGTGACCCACTGGGTGCCACTGCACGAAAAGAGCGGGCAGCAAAAGAACGGTGGTCACGAAAAGCTAGGTTTGGAGTCAGGCCAAACAGCTCGCCTATCACTGCAACTTTCCTGCATAAATATGAAAGGGGCGAGATTTTGATCGATACCTTATATCTATTGATCCAAACCTCGATCTGGTCGACTGAACCTTTATTGCCTGTCTTGGAAGGAAACAGTACACCTATCTGCAAATTAGTTCACCCAAGAAAGGACTCTACTCTCAAAGATCACGGACAACTTCTAGGTTTCAAAAGTTTATTGTAAAGATATAATGAGCTGCAAATACAAGCATCTCAGAATGAGATTCACGAGGTACACAGGTCCAATTACATACATGTGCTCTCGAAAAGCCCTCAGACGAGCAACAGAAATCACTAACACAAGTTCTAAAAATAGCAAAGCTATCAGCATAGACGCATATCTCTCCTTCATTTAGGTTGGAGGAAAACAAACACAGGTTAGGCGTCCCTACCCTGTTCTAGATGGTATCCCTACTTAACCAAATCCCAACCTAACAAAGGTGTCAGCAATGAATGACCCCCAAGGGAAGTCACCCACTCTAAGTCTCTTGGTGAAAACCTAAAGTTCTCCAGTCATGACCCCTCACTGCCTACCCATCCGCTCTCTAAAGGGTCCTCAGGTCTCTGCTCTAACTCCACCCAGGGGTGCTGTCCCTAATACAAAATAGTCAACAACATTTGAGACGCCCCTTGCGAAACGCCTCTCACGTGGTGCAACTTCAGGCTTTTTCCATGATGCTTTGTATTGGGCCTCAGACGTTAGAGTTGACCTTGCTTCTCAGTCTCTTCTCCGGCCCGCTGATACCCCTTAAACATTCCAGAACCCTCCTCCATGTCTGGGCCGTCCTCTGAACAGACCTCTATTCATTCACTTATAATTGGATCCCCCCTTTCCTGTTACAGACAGATATCTGCCGCCAAGAACCCAACTCTCATAGACTTCTAAAAAGGCTTGCAACATTTCTCAGCCCAGACATGTACGTGTAAATCAATGCTAAAACATTTCAGGCCTACAATATTTCACATTATGATTATAGCATTCAATTCCTTCATTTAATTAAAGCATGTTAAAACTCTTATTCTATTATTTAGCAAACATTACTCTAAATCATGGCCCATTAATGCAATGACCAAAAACGTTAAAACAATCTGTGTCGTGAAAAGAAACACCTTCCCTTTTAGCTCCAGCTCTGGCCCTGAGGCCTACCACGTTCTGCGTTTTACCACAGACCATCTTATATGTTAACAGCTACACGACATAGATTCAAAATAATCTCGTCTAATAAAATCATATAATGTCACGCATTTCTGTATTAGTTCCACTTCTACTTAAATCTCTATATTAGCTATACATTTAGAATATAATTTCAGATACTATTAGCACTCATGGCATTTCTCTTCATGAATTATGCTCTCTATAGGTAAGTGTGATGTACTCATATATTTATCTCAGTTTGCGCTCTCTCAGTTCCCCCCTTTGATGACCTCTCGGGGTCATCACTAATATTTAAACTGCAGTTATTGCTGGCATTCTCTGCGCTTCCAGAGCTCTCAGGCTCCTGTACTGATTATCTTGTATGGCAGCCAATCTCTGCAACTGTTCTCTTTGGGCCCTTTCTGACCTTCTTGCTCTGTACCATTTGAATACCCTCACCAATCCCCACAATATTATCCCACAGATCAATATTATGATGATAGGCTTTAGGATATACCATATAAAGCTTTTGCCTAAGGTGGAAAACCACCCTCCAACTGTACTCATTCCGTGGCCCACCTTTTCCCAGACATTTTCTCTACTCAAGTCTTCGATCTCTTTGTGTATATTAGTTATGTTCTTAATAACCTTCTCAAGGGGTTTTGAAAGGTCTGGAATGTAAGTGCAACATTCCTGAACCTTCAAAGCCTTACAGACTCCGCCCTCTTTTGCTAATAAGACATCTAATGCAAGCCGATTTTGAAGAACCATAGCCCTTATCGATTGCATCTCTCCTTCTACCAGCATTAAGGACTGAGCAGTGCTGGCAGACAACCTGTCGACAACTGTTGCCAGTCGTCTAATTTTAACATCATTAAGGATTATTCCCAAAAGAGGGAACATAGCTCCAAAGACATCTCCAACCATTTCTGCATCGCCTAAATCTCTCCTTCCCCTCGATGATGTCTGGCCCTCAATGATCAATAAGTCTTGTGCATGATATATTTTGGGGAAGACAATTGCCAAGTAACATGATCCATACCAGTTGTCAGGTAGTCTCACGTAAGCATTTCTTCCACATACAAAATACACATTTGGGATCACTTGCATTCCCTTCAGGAAATCCTTAGTGTAGTACTCTAAATTAAAAGCATGTTCACAGTCAACTTCACCCACGTATACATTTTCATAATACGTTTTGGCTCGGTGAAGACATAACTTTCCTTTCTGCGCTTTATCTAAAGCTATTGGACCACTACTACCCTTTCTCTTGTGTGACTTCTCTTCCTCGGTCCAATCTAATTTCCCTTGTCCTGATTTTTTCAAAATCTTTTGTCTCCTGTAACGATCATCCACCTGCCCTATGAACTTTTTCTCGACTTCTGACACCTTGCATGTCAGATTATTTCTACGGGCATGTGAAGTATCTAAGGTAATCCAAGGAATGAAGAACTTGGCCAATCTGTCTTCACTCTTCCAGTAATCCCATTTATTCATCTGCTTATAATTCGGGACTTCTGGCAACACAGAATCATAATTGGAGAAATAGTATTCAAAACTATCTCTCTCATAAAATATACTAAGCAATAAGCTACATGTAATGCCATATGTCAGAGGGAGGTGATGATATCGAATTCCTTCATCTACAGACGCAGGCAACTGCATGCAGACGTAGCAATCCTTAACCTCCATGGCATCCACGTATTCATACAAAAGTTTAGCATAAGCATTTGACCTAAAGTCTCCTTGGGACTCGTCTACATGTAACCTGCGGGCTTCTGCAGCCAATAACGCTTTCTCTTGAGTGTTTTCCCTTTTCTCACCTGCAACAGTGGGTGTAAGTGTTACTACAGAATTCGCATCAATTACCTTCACCTCTTCCTCATGTCCCTTTACATAAGAAATTGTTACCACTAAAGCTATTAATATTATCACTCCTACTATTAGTGTACCTATTATACATTTAGCTCTGCGGTTCGGGGTGCCGGCCTCCATTTCGTCAGACAATCTAGCTTTTCCCTTTCTCTTTGCAAAAAAAGTTCTTTTCCTCTCGTTCCTTTACAGTCTCTTTCAATCCTTTTTTTGTCTTTAGAATCCACACAGCTGGAGGCTGACAGCCTTTTTCGCAAAAAGTCCTTTCACAGTTCAAAAAGACAACCCTAGCCCTTCTCCATCCACTCAAGGGGTTCCCTAAAATTCTCTGCTTCCTGGGCGCTAGGTAATCTTCTTTTCTTCTGCTTGCTTTATTTACAAAGTCCTTTAACAATCGACTATTAGATTTGTGGTTGCAGCTTCAATAGCATAGTTCAATATTTCCATGCGAAGAGTATGCTCTTCATGTGCTGTTATCGTGGTACCAAAGTCGGGGAATTTCAATTCTGTAAGAAACATGTGTTTTAACTTGCTGAGGCGGGGAGGTCTGGGGAGCACGAATGTTAGTGACCCTTCTTGTTCGACACCGGGTACCAACAGTTGTATTTCCACGGTGATAATGGGCTCAGAACTGGACACCACCACCGCTCGGATCCTCCCTGTCTCCGGTTTCACAGACATTTGTCGCCAGATATGTCCACTCAGGTGTGGAGTATCTTCTGTTAGGCACACGCACTCTTCTTGACCTTCTTCGGTCTGGTGCTTCAGCGCCCTGAGCACCTTCTTCTGGGTCTGAGTCTTCTGATATCGGAGGAAGGGTTGCTTCTGGAGTTGACCTCAGGCTTCTTTGCGGCCAATTTGCTTCTCCACGTGCCCTTCTACTCCTTCTCCTTCTGGTCTGTTCTCGCTCTCTTTCAGACCTGTCAGGGTCAGACTCGTACTCCCAGCT
Organism: Lissotriton helveticus; assembly: GCF_964261635.1. Classification (NCBI taxonomy): domain Eukaryota; kingdom Metazoa; phylum Chordata; class Amphibia; order Caudata; family Salamandridae; genus Lissotriton; species Lissotriton helveticus. The sequence goes on from NC_136061.1 coordinate 575,892,322, forward strand.
GTCTTCTCCTTCTGTAGCGTCTTCTGTTTCGCTGTTGTACTGACCGTCCTCAGCTTGGTCAGACTCGTTCCCTGCTTCCACTGGCACCTCTACAGCTTGGCTAGCCCCCTCTATGGCTTCTTGGTCCTCAGCTGGACGTCCATCCGAGAGAGGAGCTGTTTCCAGAGGTGCTGGAACCCTTTTCGTATGCGACGCGTGTATCCAGTTGGGCAGGCCTCCCACCTTTACAGCTGTACTTGTGATCAGGATGACCTGGTAGGGCCCACGCCAACGAATATCCAAGCAGCTTCTTCTCACATGTTTCTTCACCAGGACCCAGTCCCCAGGATACAGGTCATGGCAAGGGCCCTGGCACGCTGGAACCTCTGCAGCCTGCACCTGAAGGGACACAGAACGCATGGCGTCAGACAGCCCCTTACAATAGTCCAGGATCATATCATCTGTGATATTTAACAGTGCAGTAGCTGGAATAGATGGCAGTCTCATTGCTCTCCCCATTAACACCTCATGTGGTGACAACCCTGTTCTTCTGTCTGGGGTACTACGAAGGCTCATGAGTACTAATGGCAGGGCGTCAGGCCAACTCAGGGTCGTTGAGGAGCAAACTTTCGCTATTCTGGACTTGATCGTGCCATTAATTTGTTCCACAATTCCTGAGGCTTCTGGTCGGTAACTGCAATGGAGCTTTTGGTCTATATTCAGTGCAACACAAATCATCTTCACAAGCTCGCTGTTAAAATGTGTTCCCCTATCTGATTCCTCAACCCATCTGGAGAACACACAAACAACCACCAGGACATAGCGGAGGCGGTTGCATCTTGGCATTTCAATGAAATCTATCTGCATTCTGTTGAATGGACCTCCAGACCTTCCTATGTGACTTAGTGCAACTGGTGTTCTTTTCCCTACATTCAGCTGCTGGCAGGTCACACAACGCTGGCACACTGCTTCTGCTGCTATTCTAAACTTAGGATTGTACCAAGTCTGTCTAAACACTCTCAGCATAGCATCTCTCCCTAAGTGTACTGGACCATGTATGAGTCTAGCCATTGGACTCACCATCTCATTGGGCAACACTGCTCTGCCGTCTGCTGAGACCCAAAAATGAGTCTCACCCATTACACATCCTGCCTTTTCCCATGTTTCTTTCTCAGAATCAGGAGCATTTTCTTGCATGGTTGACAGTTCATCCCAAGTATCAACAGTTTCCAGTATCATGGCTAATTCAGTTCTTACATTTATTCCACCCACATCCACCTCTGTGAAAGAGTAACCTTGTTCTGCGCAATACCGCGCAACTTCATCAGCATATCTATTGCCTTTCGAAACAAAGTCCTCATTTTTGGTATGTGCGATGCACTTTACAACTGCGATACTTGCTGGACATTGCAATGCTTCTAACAACAAGCGCACAAACTCTCCATTGCGAATGGGAGAGCCTGAAGAAGTCATGAACCCTCTTTGAGACCATAACTGCCCGTAATCATGAACTACCCCAAACCCGTATTGGCTGTCGGTGTAGATGGTGACTCGAATTTGATTGCCTGCTAAGCAAGCACGTGTTAGGGCAATAATCTCGGCTACCTGAGCGGAGTTTACTCCTTCCAGGCACCCTGCTTCCACAACTCCTTCAATTGTACAAACAGCATAAGCTGCTCTCAACTGCCCAACTTCGTCTCTTACACATGAGCCATCGACAAAGAAAACTTCGTCTGGGTCGGTCAGTGGCTCATCTACGATGTCGGGTCTGGGTTTGGTGCATAGTTCAGTCACATCGAGACAGTCATGGTCTGTATATTCATCATCATCATCAATATCATTTGGAAGTGGCATTAAGGTAGCAGGGTTCAAAACAGAGCATCTCTTGAGGGTCACGTTCTCTGCAGCAAGAATAACTTGCTCATAGCGCGTGAGCCTGCTATTGGTCAGATGCTGTGTTTTGGTCCTGGTCATCAACAGTTCAACAGAATGTGGCACGCACACCTCTAACGGGTGCCCCATAACAATATTTTCACATCTCTCAATGCTGACACCCGTTGCAGCAACGGATTTGAGACATCCGGGCAACGCTGCGGCTACTGGGTCTAAAGTAGCCGAGAAATAAGCAACTGGTCTACGGGCATTCCCATGGATTTGGACCAACACAGACAACGCACAACCTTCTCTCTCACAACAGTAAAGAAAGAATTGTTTATTGTAATCAGGCATTCCCAATGCCGGAGCACGACACAGGTCCTCTCTCAGCTGTAAGAATGCCATCAAACAGTCTTTGTCCCATGGTACCGGATCACTCACCTCCTTGTGCGTCAGTTTTTGCAAAGGTTTTGCTTTCAGTGAAAAGTTCACGATCCACTGTCGGCAATAACCCACCATCCCTAGGAACATCCTGACCTCTCTCTGTGTCTGAGGCGCGTTCATTTTCATGATCGCCTCTATCCTATCTGGTGACACTTTTCGTTTGCCTTTCTCAATTCTGTGTCCCAAGTACTGCACTTCTGTCAGGCAGTACTGCAATTTTCCCGGGGATACCTTATGCCCATTGGCAGCTAGGTGATTTAACAAAGCAATGGAGTCTTCCCTGCAAGCTTCTTCTGTGTCTGACGCCACAAGGAGGTCGTCTATGTACTGGACCAGAACTGACTTCTGGGGCAGCACTAGACTTTCAAGATTTTTCTTCAGAAGCTGGTTAAAGATCGATGGACTCTCTGTATACCCCTGAGGGATACGACACCATGTTAGGACGCGATTTTCCAGCTTAAATGCGAAAAGAAAATGGCTATCTTCGTCCAAAGGGATCGAAAAGAAAGCCTGACAAAGATCTATCACAGTGAACCACTCAGCTTGAAATGGAATCTGAAACAGTATCACTGATGGATTCGGTACCACTGGACAACATGAAACGACTATGTTATTAATCTTTCGCAGGTCCTGTACTATCCGAAATTTCCCATTGGGTTTCTGCAGACCCATAATCGGGGAGTTGCATGGACTACCCACAATTTCTTTCAGTATTCCCTGTTTAATCATGGACTCGATCACGGGTTTTATGCCTGCAATCGTTTCTGGAGTCAATTTATACTGGGGTGTTCTTGGGAACTCAGCATGCGGTTTCACTACAATTTTCACTGGGTCCACCCCTTTGACCAATCCAATCTCTTCCCCAGTGAAATCCCATACCTCTGATGCCACTGTCTCTCTCAAATCCCAGGGAAGCTCGTCTACTGTCAAAGTAGGGTACAGCTCCACACATATTCTTGAGTTTGCAACTTTGAAATCTGCATCATCATCATTAGTCAATACCTCCACTCCCTGGGGTGTACAATATATAGTACAATTCAATTTGCACAACAGGTCTCTTCCTAGCAGACACACAGGGCTTGAATCGCAAACCACAAATTGGTGCTCATCGCTGTACTTCCCTATTTTCACCTGTACCGGTTCTGTCAATTGGCTGGTTATTCTCCTGTTTGCGACCCCTACCACCTGTATGGTCTCTCCAGACATGGGCAGGTCTGGAACTGCAGCTGATCTGATCGTGGATCTAGTGGCTCCTGTGTCCACCAGAAATGTCGTAGGGCACCCTGCTACTTCTGCTTCCACATAGGGTCCCCTCTGATCTACCTCTAAGGCTGCCCCAAGGGTGCAGTCTTCTCTTTCCACTCTCTGTCCGGTTAATGGGTCCACATAATAGCATTCTTCCCCTTCCATAAACAGGGGCATTTGTCTATAGGTCTTACCCATACTCCCTACTCGAGGAGGTTGCGGGAACTGGGCTCGGGGAGGAGCCCCCCCCCTTTGAGCACCTTTCCTTGGTATGGCGTCGCCCCTCTCATAGGTGCGCTCTGGACCTCTTCCTCCTCTATCTCTTGCTCTCCGATCTCCACATTGTAAGGGCACTCGCGTTTCCAATGCCCCAACTCGTTGCACTGGTGGCACCTAGTCGTTTTCTTCAAGGTAGCTATGTCTACTCTGGGTCTAAAGGTAGTACTCTCCTCATTACCCTTGTTCTGACTGTACTGCTTCTTACCTCCTGTACCTGTCCCTTGCTGCTGTTGTTGCGGTCCCCCCTTTCCTGCTGTCTGCAATTGTACCACCATCAGCTTCTCTTTTAGTTTCTTAGCCTTGGAGTCTACCTCATCACAGCAGTACCTGGCATATCTCAGTATTTCATCTAGGGGTCTACTTTGCCAACAAATCGAGTGTTGCTGAATCATTAAACTAATATCCGGTCTCAGTCCCAGGACGAACTTGGACACAAATTGCCCTATGTCCTTTGGATCCATTACATCCAAGCCGCTATACTGTTTAAACGCCTTCAGCAATCTCTCGTAATATTCATGGACTGTCTCTTTGGGTTCCTGTCTCGTTCTGTCTATTCTGACCCAATCTATGTCTTGCATTGGCACTTTTTCTTTCAGCCAAGTCATCACTCTCTCGAATTTTGCCATCACGATCTCGGACGGCCCATTAGTCCTAGCATCTCTCTCTGGCTCCGTTGTGGGCCACTCAGCGCTAACCTTGCATGCTGTCCACAGATCTCCTGGTACTACAATGTCAAACAGCGTGTTCAGATCTATCCATAGGACTTTTGAGATCTTTACAAACCTCTCGACTTGCTTGTACCACTCCACGGGGCTCTCTCGTAACTTGGGGAAAGATGTGGTAAAAGCAGCTAAATCTCCCCTACTCCAAGGGACATGTACATAGCTCCCATTGGCAACTTCACGCAAAGGGTAAGCTTCTATTCCCTGCTGTCCTGGTGTTATACCAATCATGCTTCTTCTGCCGGTCCCTTTCTTGGACCACCTCTCTTCCCATTTATCTAGTGCCCTCCATGTCCTTATTCCAGTAATCAGTTCCCTTATGTGTGTTTTCAGCCCAATCGTTCTCCTCTCATCTAGATCTCGATCTGTATAATGTAGCCTGTGGTTACCCTGTAATGCTTTGGTTCTTGACAAGTCCACCATATATTTGCCTGCTAGTTCGACTAACTTCTCATGGACTGCTCTCGCCTTTCGTGTGATGTCCTTTGCCATATACAGTATTTCATCCTGTTCATACATTTCCATTCTTTCTAAAGGCAGGGTACCATCTACCATGTCATCCAGATCTGACCTTAAGCTGGAGACATCAAGTCTCTTGGCTTTTATCTCAGCTCGCAATATGTCTTTTGAAGGGGGCTCACTGGTCTCCCTACCATCCCAACTTCGAGCTCTGCGTTTGGGCTCAGGAGAATTAATGGGTGGCCTCCCTTGCTCCCATCTCTCCAGGTCCCATGCTCGGCCATCCGATCTTGGAAGGTGATGGAACACGGGCCTTTTATCCCTACTCTCTCTCTGCCCACTCTCGTCTTCTTCTCTCCTCACACCGCACATCTCTCTGTTATTTTCCCTCTGGTCGCTACACTCCCTTTGCCTCGTATCGCTCAGTATCCGATACGATCCTTCCTGGTTCCCCATATTCCCTGGGCTGCGCTCATTTCTGTCATCACAGGGACTATGGTGCGACCTCTCACAACTCCCATTCTGTTCTCTGGTGGCAGGCACACAGTGTGGACACCTAAAGCTGTTCCTGTACTCTTGCGCTCTCCTCTCCCCTTCACTGAGTATTGGGCACGCCACCCCTCCACTCCCGGGGCCCCCGTTTTCCAGGTCTGTTCTACCTCCATTCCGGGCCCAATGGGTGACTCCCCTACTCCCTCTACAGTCCCACTCCGGGCTACTCTCCCCAGCCCCGCAGTGAGTTCGTGCTCTGCTGTCCTGACTTTCTCTTTCTGCTTCCGCAGCGTTGATGCACTTTTGAGCCTTCACTGCCTCATCCCACTGCTTCATGTACTCATTTAGCTCTTGAAAGGATTTTCGTCCAGATCCCCTCAGATCCATTGGCCATCTAGGGCCCCCAGGATCTCCTCCTGGGTCCCCTGCTGTGTGCATCGGGGTGCTCCACTCTCTGGGTATCGGCTTCTGACTTGGGGAATTAGTGGTATCGTTCCTCCTTGCCTGCTCTGCTCTTTCTCTGTCTTTCCTTTTCCGTTCTTCCCCTTTTGCTCTCTCTTGGTCATATATCGATATTATAGGACCTATGGTAACAGGTACCTGTAGTGCATCTGGTAATGGGTAGGATGTGGCGCTTTCCGTTTCCGGCGCTCTTTGTACCACAAACCTACCGACTACCTGTTGCACCTGACTAGGCTGGAGCAACTCTTTCTTTGGCTCAGGATCCCACTCTGAACTGGGAAGCGGTCTATGCTCTCCTGCATTGCCCCCCTTTTCTCCTTCAGTATTCTCGACCTCTCCCCCTGCTCTATTATACGGGGGTGGCCTGTCTGTCAGTAATCTGTTTATCAGGCTGTCCTCTGTTTCGCTCTCATCATCTTCTTCTAGGGGGCTTTTATTTACTGGCGCCTCTAACACTGGGTACAGTTTATTTATTTCCAAATTATGCATTCTCCATCTTTTAGCATCCGCATCCCACCTGGCATCCTGTACTGCCCTTACCGAGCGTTTCACCCTTTCTTGTCGTCTGTTCATATTCCTTTCATGCGCTGCCCTAAGCCATGCTTCAAGGGCTTCAAACTGGGTTGGTCTAGGCAAGGGTCTCTTTGAGGTCATGACTGATTTCAATCGATGTAACACCTCTAATCTGAACGTCCCGTACTTCGGGAACGTCAGTTCCTCGTTTCCTTCAGTAATCTTACTCCACTCTGATATCCAAAGGATCGTATGCAACCCAACATTTACTGCCATATAACGAGCTGGCGTACCCTCCGGCGGGGCTTCTTCCCCTTCATACGATCCTCGCCTCTCTTTCTTAAACAGCGCTTTCAACCATTTAAAACACTTCATAATTATGCGCACAAAATTCAGCCTCGCTACTCTGTTTACTTCCTGATGACAATCCACCAATCCTGTCGCGGCTTTGCTAGCTTGGCCTATCACAGCGCGGTCTTTCTCCTGTTGGCCAATCACGTCGCGACCCTGTATGACGTGTTCGCTAGCTGGCCTATCACAGCGCGGTCTTTCTCCGGTCAGCCAATCACTGCGCGACACCACCTGACGTCTCTTTTCTCCGCTTCGCAGCAGCACCCCTCCTTTCTCAACTCGTCTCCCGGTTATGCATGCGTCCCATTCATACACTGAAAAATGACTACTTCCGACCAAGCGGTCACTTCTCTCGACTGTACGTCCACAGTCTATCTGTAATTGTCAACTCAACTGACGAGATGTCTATCGTCTCTCTGATAGGTTACTTACACACACAGTAACTTCCGACCAGCGTCCGTTACTCACGCACTCACTCTTACGTTCCCCCTATCTCGGTCTCTCGGGTGATCAATAGTACCTCATGACCCCCTTCACACTAGTTGACAATTACTCTGGGTGTCCGATACACCCGAACCACTTAAGCTCTCCTTGAACTTAAGATTTCCACCGGTTGCGCGCGCTCACAACCTGTTCCACAGTCACTCTACAGACATTCAACTCCGCCAGACATTACAACATAGATACAATACAAAACACCGCAATCTAACACGCATAACCCTTTATACTCACTCTCGACCGATACTGCTGCTTTTCTGTCTCACGTCATCCGGATCTTCATCTGCGGGCTGTTCTTCCGATCATCGATTTCTAGGGGCCTTGGGGTAAGCTAACCTGGCCTAGGTCACCGTCCTCAAGAAGGCAACCATCCTCTATAGCTACCAACTGAAAGGGGCGAGATTTTGATCGATACCTTATATCTATTGATCCAAACCTCGATCTGGTCGACTGAACCTTTATTGCCTGTCTTGGAAGGAAACAGTACACCTATCTGCAAATTAGTTCACCCAAGAAAGGACTCTACTCTCAAAGATCACGGACAACTTCTAGGTTTCAAAAGTTTATTGTAAAGATATAATGAGCTGCAAATACAAGCATCTCAGAATGAGATTCACGAGGTACACAGGTCCAATTACATACATGTGCTCTCGAAAAGCCCTCAGACGAGCAACAGAAATCACTAACACAAGTTCTAAAAATAGCAAAGCTATCAGCATAGACGCATATCTCTCCTTCATTTAGGTTGGAGGAAAACAAACACAGGTTAGGCGTCCCTACCCTGTTCTAGATGGTATCCCTACTTAACCAAATCCCAACCTAACAAAGGTGTCAGCAATGAATGACCCCCAAGGGAAGTCACCCACTCTAAGTCTCTTGGTGAAAACCTAAAGTTCTCCAGTCATGACCCCTCACTGCCTACCCATCCGCTCTCTAAAGGGTCCTCAGGTCTCTGCTCTAACTCCACCCAGGGGTGCTGTCCCTAATACAAAATAGTCAACAACATTTGAGACGCCCCTTGCGAAACGCCTCTCACGTGGTGCAACTTCAGGCTTTTTCCATGATGCTTTGTATTGGGCCTCAGACGTTAGAGTTGACCTTGCTTCTCAGTCTCTTCTCCGGCCCGCTGATACCCCTTAAACATTCCAGAACCCTCCTCCATGTCTGGGCCGTCCTCTGAACAGACCTCTATTCATTCACTTATAATTGGATCCCCCCTTTCCTGTTACAGACAGATATCTGCCGCCAAGAACCCAACTCTCATAGACTTCTAAAAAGGCTTGCAACATTTCTCAGCCCAGACATGTACGTGTAAATCAATGCTAAAACATTTCAGGCCTACAATATTTCACATTATGATTATAGCATTCAATTCCTTCATTTAATTAAAGCATGTTAAAACTCTTATTCTATTATTTAGCAAACATTACTCTAAATCATGGCCCATTAATGCAATGACCAAAAACGTTAAAACAATCTGTGTCGTGAAAAGAAACACCTTCCCTTTTAGCTCCAGCTCTGGCCCTGAGGCCTACCACGTTCTGCGTTTTACCACAGACCATCTTATATGTTAACAGCTACACGACATAGATTCAAAATAATCTCGTCTAATAAAATCATATAATGTCACGCATTTCTGTATTAGTTCCACTTCTACTTAAATCTCTATATTAGCTATACATTTAGAATATAATTTCAGATACTATTAGCACTCATGGCATTTCTCTTCATGAATTATGCTCTCTATAGGTAAGTGTGATGTACTCATATATTTATCTCAGTTTGCGCTCTCTCAAATACCTCAAGCATAACTCGGCTTCCTGCTATTTCCCCCACTGGCTCTGCAGTACGCTGCTATTTGAAACTGCTCCCGGATTGGTGTTTCCAACGTTCTACTATTGTGCTCTCTTCTGAAGACGGAATTTGGAAATGAGCATTGTCCTTATTTGGGCCATGCAGAGGCCCACTGAGGTCCTTGTTTTATTTTACTACTCAGGCAGCAGCCTGTGCCTTCATTTTCCGTGCTTGCATTAGGCCCAATGCACCCTAAAAAAGCTCTAAAAAGCATAATTTGCTTCTCCACGCAGAGAGCTCAGAGTTCGTTCCTATTCTTGCTCATAATTCTCCCTCCAGAAGTGCCATGGAGTGACTCCTGTTCATAGGTTAGTTAATCTGTTGCGAGACTTGCGACGCATAAACCTACCCCTTCCTACCACCAATCTGCAATCACCATAGCCCAATGTAAACTCCTCTCGTTAGGATGTAAAGGAGTCCATGGCGTGGCCACCCCTACCTACCTCAGCTCTCATCCTACCACCTTTCAAGTACATGACTGCAATCCTCAAACCTTCACCTTCTCGAGGCACCCAGACCCCGTGCACACAATTGACATCTGGTGTGGGCTATAACAAACTCAAATAGTGGCAATGCTAGCTCAGCCTTTCATCTTTCACAATTTAATAATTTCAGAGCTTAGAAACGGCAAAACTTTTTAAGCACTATAGAATAAATAAGTTAGGGTTGTTATTGTATGTAGCATGCAGGGAACACGTTTGAATGCCAACAAAGCAAACTCAGCGTTTTATCCTTCTGATGTATATACAAAGAGTAGAAAAGGTTTTAATAATAACAGCACAAAAGTCCTAAAAAACAGAAGTGGGGAGACTAACCAAGTTAGGCAGTATGGAAGTGACATCATGGCGTATGACATCACAGCACATGACGTCACGGCATGTGTCATTGCACGTGGCATCATAAGAAGTGACGTCACAGCAAGGGACATCATAAGAAGTGACATCAGATATTAAGACCTCACACATAGGTTTAACAGGTTTATCATGAGTACATAAGGCGCATTACAAGATTGAACAAATGAGATTTTGCATTGAAGTTGTGATAAAAAACAGGAGCAACCCCGACGCAAAATCTGGGCGTCAACTAATTATATTTTTTCAAAACTCCATCACAAAGAAATTGGCAACAAAAAGAAACATGGCAGTAGATCTATTCTGCTTAAATGTTTGCAAAGTCTGCTTTTGAAATATGGTATGGGGTTAAGGCACCTTCTGCAGAGATCTTTATGTGCACAGAAAAGCTCAGGGAATAATATACCTATAGATTCATCAAGCATCCATTCTGCGATTCCTTATTAGCGAAAAATAAGGATTCACTAATAAGGAATAGCAAAAGGCAATGCATGAACAACTCTCTAAAAAAATAGTGATTTCTTAACATTCCTTAATTGTGACTCGCAAATTGCGAGTCACAATTAAGGAATACCTCCCCATTCATTCCTATGGGTCTAGAGGCCCATAGGAATGAATGGGAAGACATTCTCAATTTGCGATTCTCAATTAGAGAATCACAAATTGAGATTGCAATTTCAAGGGTGCCAGGGTGTCAAAAGGACACCCTGTTGCACCCCTGAAATCTGTATATGGGTACATCTTGCACACACACATGCCCTAAGGGCATGTTTGTGTGTAAAATGGAACTTTGAAAAATGCACTTTAGTGCATTTTTCAAAGTTTTTGCAAATTACCATGAAGTTCAACTTCATGGTAATTTGCTTCTCCTATTAGCGAAATCAGATTTTTTTTTACTTTAATGCATTGCATTTAAGGAATCTCAATTTGATATTCCTTAAATGCAATAGCAATTTAAGTAATCGCAATTTTGCGATTTTCTCAAATTGCAATTTTTGCATTTGGAATGATGCATCCCAAATGCAAAAATACCGGTCGCAAAGGGGCAGATTCTGAGAATCTGCCCGTTTGCGACCGGTTTTTAGCTTGATACATCTATGCCATAGATGGTAATATAACTCCGGAGGTTAACACATTTGCTTAAGCGATCTGTGTTATGTATAGTCCCAGATATGAATCAAAGTAGTATAGAAGACTAATGTGCAAAGAACATCATGTAATAAGCACATGACAGCTTTTTTATTTTATGTAGAAATGTAAGTGGGTTGTTGAATTTTAACACAATTACTTGCAGTTCATAAATTGTAATCGTCTCATATTCCACAGAGAGCTATGAAGGACATGTGACTGTACACCTCACCATCTCCTGTAAAGCATCACATGATTTATTGTCAATGTATAATGTATATGTTACGTGAAGTGGTCTGACACCTACATTGGGATGAGTAGTGCTGTCAAAGAACGAAAACAGTGGTATTTAAATTGTTATTGGTGTAAATGCTTGAACAAACCAACACATGCCACATTCTTACAGTGCGTGCATATGTCTTATATACAGGGACTGAACAAAGTAAAAACCATGCCTCTCTTAACCGCTTAACCGCGGTGGCAATTCCGCTGCGGGGCAGCGGTTTGGCGGGGTGGGCGTGGCCGCGTCGGCCAACGGACGTTCACAGCACTACGGAGGTAGTGCTCGCGACGGCCGAAGAACGCTCGCAAAGGGTTAAGTACCTATTAAGTAGTAACAAGCTATGTGCCTTTGTTTCCCCTCTATTGCATTTGCATCATCTAAGTGTGAGGCTCCAGACTGCTCCCAGGCAAAATCCTCCAACAGAAGGAGGCCTGATGGCCCCTTATTTTCAGCCTTTTTGTTTGGATCAGCTGGAGGTGAAATAACAAAGCCGCCTTGCCTCCATTATGTTGCTGCTGGGAATGGAAAGCAGAAAATGTGCAGGCACTGCTGAATGTGTCCCGCTGTCTGAAAATTACACCTGGACAAGGTCAGCATATTTCATTGGGCCCAATGTCTTGGCAGGGAGGCCATCATCTACCCTATGAAAACAGTAGGTGGACCCCTGACTTGTTCCCTGGCTAATAACACCTGTTGCTTAAGTACAGAGACAAACTATCTTCACAATCAGACTCTGAAATGAATCTGATATGCTCTCTTCTGTCTGAATAGTTTGGCTTCAGATGACATCCTTTATAAGAACTCCCTATGAATAGGTTGCACCCCCAAAGTATGCCCCATGATCTCCCTTCTTTGTCCCCTCAACCCCTTATAGGGCCAGAGGTAACACAGATCAAAGATATATTTGACCTCAATTCAAGGTTTCTGCAACATTGTCTGGTAAGAATTGTATGACATTACAAAGCATGTATATACATTACCTAGTGGCGGCCGCCAGTAGGTAGTTATAGTAAGGAACATTTGTAAATAGTAGGGGGGTAGGGACTGCAAAGCCAGTGAATACCCTAGGTAATCCAGCTTCGCCCGAGGAGGGCGACATACCAAGAAATACACAGGGGGACAAGGTAACATCATCAGCAAACTCCCCTATATTGAACAAAAATGCAGGGACACCTTTTTCTAATACTAAGTCTATCAGAGCTCCACCTCCCCCCTTCCTTTAACCACCACTCATGGCCAGACCCAGAAGGGAGTGGGAAACCTTAACAGCAAGAATTACAAAACCGGTCCCAACACTGAAGAGGGCAAAATTGAGACAAAAAGTAGCTTGTCTAAAACAAGAAATGTACCAGCTAATGCTGGTCCAGCCCGATTGCCGACCATTAACCTGCCACTTGAAGCCCTGCCCTTCGTTGTAGCACTCACTGGAGTCCCGCCCCTAGATGAAGGGAAAAGAGAAAACCACTTTGACTTAAAAAATAAGTGCACACAATGGCTAAATGCAAATAGACCACTACCCCCAAACACTTCAGGGGAAATACTCGCTGTCAGAAGAGTGGAATGGATAGGGGAGGGACCAAAAACTGTGGCAGGAGACATCATAGTAATACATTTTAGGGATACCTCTACTGTGGATTATATCTATAATGCCCCCTTGGGTGCACTAAACACCCAAATATATCCACTACGTCTGTCATACTTTTACTCTATCCCACCCTGGAGATTAGTCCACCCTAACAGGGCACCTCGCAGGAGGGGCCTGTATGGTCCACCAAACAGAATGCAACAGTGGCGAGCACCGGGGGAGGCTACTTTCCCACACGATCTTATAAATCCATTACAAGCCCATTGGAATAGGTTCAATGTTTTGGAGGAGGTGGATTGACTCTCACCTTTGGAGAAGGAGGGGACCAGAGAAAAGGGAAAATTAGATACCCCCCCTGTAAATGGAGGGAGGGAAGCGCAATGCCAAGATAAACCAGTAGAAGGTTGTCTAAAAATAATCTCCTGGAATATAGCCGGGCTAAAAAATAAACTGATCACACCAGATTGGCATTCTTTTATGGCTGCTCATGACATCTGCCTTATGCAGGAGACCTGGGCAATGGAGGAGAACAAAAGCCCGGCCTTTGTAACCTATGATATTCCAGCGGTGTCTACAGGAAGAGGTCGCCCTTCCAGCGGACTATCAATATGGATAGGTACCCACTTGGGCATCCAGGCAGAACAAATACAAACTAATTCCCAGGATCTCCAGTGTGTCTTATTAACACCCCAATGTCACCCACAAGTTGCCATAGTAAACATCTACTCAAGACCAGTCAAAAAGGGGCAGGAATCAAAAACTATCAAAGCCCTTGATCAATTTATCCAAGGTTTAGACCTCTCCATTGTGATAATTTTGGGTGGTGATTTCAACTGTCAATTCGAGCCTCTGGGTAGCATGGAGGATAGCGAACAAGACGAGGTAGACTTATTTTGGCACATCCCAGACCCGAAGATTGCCCCAGTGAGAGCATGGACACCCCTGGTGCTTCAGATAAAATCCTTCACCCTTGCAACGTCTATGCGGTCGTGCAATGGGAGGCTGGACCCTGACTGCCCAGGAGCATGCACCTACAATAGGGCAAACCATTCCTCCAACATAGATTACATTATGATGGAGGCTAAACATTGGGATAGGCTGAAAGAATTCAGGGTTGTACCAAGGCATGATAGTGACCATAACGCCTTGGTTCTAACCCTTACGCCCGGATCTTTTGGCCTTATAAACCCTGCCTCAGACCCAGCTATGGAGAGAATACCCCTCATGGTAACTAACAACAGGAAAAGGGTAAAATGGCCGCACTTTGCGAACTCTCCCATTAACCTCGCTAAAATATACCAGATTGCAATCCCCTGCATAGGCGAGATGGGTGAGCCGGCCTCTTGCCGGCAACCCGTACAAATGCATATGCAACTGGCTATGACACTAGGGGAGGTTCTCTACCCTGTCAGTGGAAACAAACGAAGCACCCCTAGGTCGCACCCTTGGTTCGATTGTACTTGTAAGAAAGTAAAGAGGGACCTCCTTGCAGCAATAAAATCCAAAGATACGCCATTGATTAGGGCAACGAGACAGCGGTACAAAAAGGAGATCACCAGAGGCAAGAGAGAGTGGGAGGAAGCCAGGTGCGAAGAACTGAGACAAGCGCTCCTTTTAAAGGATGCTAAATTATTTTGGACTCTAATTAATGCTGGTACAAAAGGGAGGGGGGAGGTAAATTTCCCAAATATAGCCACCGCAGTATGGGAGCCACACTTCGCAGCTCTGTACACTAGCCCGGAGACCGGAGTTGACGTGCATCATAGACAGGCCCAGTTGCCAGGGGTAGATAGGACCCTTCAGACCTCCCCGGCCCCAGACCCCCCGCACGAGTATCGACTGTCGGGGGCCTCGGGCCGGGGTCGGCGGAGGGGTCCGGCGGGCGATTGGGAGATTACTTCCTTCCAAAACCTAGAGAGCATTTCTCTCAAGGAAGTGGAGTCTGCTATTGAAAGATTGCTCCGAAACAAAGCCCCAGGACTTGACAAACTACCTGGTGACCTCTTTCGCTCCCAGCCCAAAATCTGGACTCCTTATCTTGCAGTCCTGTTCAATGCCATCCTTTGGGGTTCCAAGCTACCGGAAACTTGGTTGGGAGCTGAGATCGTCCCCATTTACAAGAAGGGCTGCCCGTTTTCCCCGTCCAACTATAGGCCCATTAGTCTTCTAGACACTTCCCAAAAACTAATGGGCCGGATTCTATTGGATAGGATACTGAGCTGGATAGAGGAACACAAAATACTGACCACCCTGCAAGCTGGTTTTAGATCAGGCATCTCGACCCTGGACCAGATCTTTAGGCTGCAGGTCCTTTTCTGGAAAACTGCAAGAGTAGAGGGTGGCAGCCTCTACCTTGTTTTTGTGGACCTGCGGGCCACCTTTGATCTTGTGCCCAGAGAGAAACTATGGAGAGTATTGGAAGAACTAGGCCTCCCGCTCTATTTACTAGATGTCTTGATCTGACTCCATGCGGGGAATTTTGCCCAAGTCAGGTGTGGAAGGAACGGCGAACTCTCGGCCCCTTTTTCTGTAACCAGGGGGGTACGTCAGGGCTGTGCCCTCGCCCCTACTCTCTTCAGCCTTTATGTTAATGGCTTGATAGATGAATTGGAGGGAGTTAGGGATAACGATGCCCCGAGATTGGCAACTGGAAGGGAGCCTGCTCTGATGTTCGCGGACGACACTTTGTTGCTATCCCAAACATCAACAGGCATCCAGTGGGTTCTGGATGGGTTTTCAACTTTCTGTGCCTCGAGGGGATTGGAGGTTAACCTGGACAAAACCAAGTTTATGGTTTTCAATCCCCCGAGGCACACCCTCCCGAGCCCTGCCTTGAACGGGACCCCACTTGAGCGGGTGAAAACCTTTGTCTACCTGGGGCCAACAGGTGTCTAGATCTGCCCTGAGACTTTCACAGATTATAGGGGGGATTGGGAAATTTCACAAAACTACACATTTTAAACCAGTCGCCCCTGTCCTCGAAACTTATAGAGCTCAGACCAGGTCCGCAGCTAAGTATGGGGCAGAACTGTGGGGGCACAAGAACGTACTGAGTCTACTAAAGGTGGAACAAGCTTTCATGAGAAATATGATAGGCTTACCCCAAAGCACCCCTCTCACACCATTGCGGTTAGATATGGGCCTTGAGTCCATAAAAGATCTGATTGCCGCACGACCCCAGCTCTACTGGAGAAGGCTCTGGACTGTACCGGAACTTGTTGATTACAGATCGGAATTTTCTACCGTCTGGGGGCAGCTCAAGAACAAAAACATACCCTGGCTATCCCACATTAAGGCCTCACTCTATCAAATTGGCTTGCCCCAATTGTGGGAGTCCCCGGAGGTGAGCTGTCCTAGGCTCCAGAGGTCAGAACTGTTGGCTATCCTGAGAAACAACAGCCTCAACGCGCTACTCAGCTCGCCATCCCAGGGCAGGCTAACAACTGAATTCCTGCAAGTGAAAACTGTGCCCAAGAAGGAGGATTTTTTAGATCTAATACAGCCTCCTCTAGCGAGAAAATTATATATTCAAGTAAGGCATGGCTGTTTGCCCATCAGGGGGCTGACTTCCAAATGGACTATTTCAAATGAGGGAAGTTGCCCAGCATGTAACAATAGCACAGAAGATATCGTCCATGTCTTGTTCTTCTGCTCGGCGTATAGCAAAATACAGAAATGCTGGTTGGCCCCTCTGTGTAGAAACCTGGGACTTAGACAATGTGCTCAGGCTTGCAGAATTTTAACATACGATACCTCCCCCCCATTGTGTTTGCTGTCTCCCGCTTCTTACACGGTATGTGGCGCAGAAGGACTACCTTTTTGACGAGGACCTGATTGGAGCAACCCTCCTTTAGTATTTCTACTTCTTTTACTCCCCTTTTTTGATAACATTCTGATAACATGGGACAAACTTGTGGTTTAATATTTTTTTTACTGTTTATTTATTTATGGATTGTATTACCGTGCTTGTATGTATTTTATCTGCACTTTTATGGTCCACGACCGAAATAAAGTTATCAAATGAATGATTTGATCAAACTGAAGTAAGGACCATGTTCCCATAGGAAAAGAGTATTTTGACTTGCCTAAATCTTTGGCGCCGGTTCATAAAATCTTCACAACATTTTCCAAAAAAGTGCTCTGGTGATTCTTGGTGTGTATAGAAAGATTCAGGGTAAGGTGTCACAAGGAAACCAAGAAAAAGTAGGAGGGGGTAAAAAAAGGGTTTTTCCAATGTTGATTCCCATAGAGATTTGAGTCTCGACTACAGTCTGAACCGCTGGACAGAATGACACCAAATTTGGCAGAAAAGTAGCTCTTGGTCCAAAAAAGCCTTTTTGTTATTTGGTGTGAATCCGTTCAGAAGTTTTTGAGTTAATAAAAAAAACTTGTATAAATAGGGAAGAGGATCCTCAGAGAATCAGAATCAGGCAGTTCTTGTGCTGAAATCTGATTGCCTGCTGTTGGACTTGGCACTTTTTGCAGGGACATCCCTGAACTTTTTGCCTTCCTCCTATATTTTTTCTGACCGGTTGTTGGCTAATTCATGACTCTGGGCACTTTACCACAGCTGATCAGTGCTAAAGTGCATATGCTCTCCCTATTGTAAATTGATGTATGGATTAGTGACTCCATGAATGGCCTATTTGCTTTACTATCAGACCCTAGTACAGTGCACTGCGTGTGCCCAGGGCTTGTAAACCAAATGCTGCTGGTGGGCTTGCAGCACTAGTTGTGCCAGCCACAGAAGCAGCCTGTAAAAGTGTGTCGAAGGCCTGCCATTGCAGTGCCTATTTGCAGTCTTGTACTGGCATGCTGACTGAGCACGTGCACCCACTTGCCAGTCCCTAAACCTTCCCTTTTCTTCATATCAGACACCCCTATGGTAGGTCCAAGGGCAGGGTGCAGTGTAAGTATAATGTAGGAGAAGCCCTGATGTGTGTGGCATGTCCTAATAGTGAATTACAGCCATTTTCGTTTTTCACTATTGCAAGGCTACCTGTTCTCCATAGGCCAGAATGGGCAGTTAAAATATTACATCCTATAATCCTAACTGACTCAGGGAACATTGTAGAAATTCGAGTTTAGTACGCCTGAACTCAGAATGATAAAATACATCTTTTAGTGAAGTTGGTTTTAACATTCTGTGTTTGAAAATACCACTTTTAGAAAGTAGGTATTTTCTTGTCTAACTATCCAGGCCTGCCTTGCTAGGTTGTGTATTCCTTGTCTGGAGTTTGAGTGACAGGGCTGGGGGATTCCAGGAGACAGAATGAGCCAGCCCAGTAGTGAATAGAGAGATCTGCATCTAGATGGGTGGGAGGAGTTACACCTGGGACTGAATAGGACTGTGCCTGCCCCCAACAGTGCTTGCTCCACCGCATGGGGTGCGTCTGATGTCTCTGCCCTGCACTGTGAAGGGAGCGAAGGAGTCATGTCAACAAAGTGCTCCAGGGCTGTGCTTTCCCTCCACAATGCTGGCTCCACCTCCTGTGGGGCGGCTGATGTTTCTGCCCTGCACTTTGAAAGGAAAGAAGGAGTCATGTAAACAGAGTGCTTCAGAACGGGTTTGAACTAGGCAAAGGCCCCTCTGCCCTCAGAGGACAAAGGATTTTGGGGTATAAATATTGGGACCCTGATCCCAAGAAATGAGATCACTTTTGGACCACAAGAAGAAACCTTTGCTGAGGAGAGGAATCTGCAGAAACTGAGGAGAGACTATCCTTAAGCTGAAGTGCTACTTGGGGGATTGGACTGCAGTGGTTGCCTGACTGCCAAAGAAAGGATAAAGGGGCTTGGAACAGAGCTTGCCTCCTGCTGAAGTCTCAGAGACAACAGACTTCAACCCCCAGCTCCCCAGAGTTCTTTGGAAGTGCCGGCTGCTGTTTTGGGCCTTCTGAGGGACTGCGTGTTGCAAGGAGCTGGAAGTGTGACTCAACGAGAAAGAATCGCGTTGCTGGTGCTGCGGTCGCATCTCTGAACAAGGGTGTCGCCGCTGGAGCTGTCGTATTGCACCGCATCGAGAGAAGCGTCTTGCAACGAAGAGGAAGCGTGTCGCTACTGCTGCCATCGCACTTCTGAACAAGGGTTTCGCCGCTGGAGCTGTCATATTGCACCGCATTAAGAGAAGTGTCTCGCAATGAGGAAGAAACCTGTCGCCATCGCTGTGGCTGCCGTCGCATATCTGAACAAGGGTGTTACCTCTGTCGCTGTCGCATTGTACCGCATCGAGGAAAGCGCCTTGCATCCCCGGAGAAGCTCGCTGCCGTCGGAGCTGCTGCCGTCGCATTTCTGAACAAGGATGTCGCCGCTGTAGTTGTCACATCGTGCGGAAGCTACTCGCAACCGTCGGAGAAGAGTGTTGCAGCTGAAGCTGTTGCCGTCGCATTTCTGAACAAGGGTGTCACCGCTGCATCTGACGCACCGAATAGAGACTTCTCGCATCACCGTAGAAGCGTGCCACATCTAGAAGATCTTCACATCTTTATTTCTTTGCACCGGAACTTTGCCGCATTTCCATCGCTGCAACATTACTTGTTGTGGAAGCGCAACGCATCGTAAGGTACATTGACGCAAAGTGTCGCATCTTAAGAACTGAACTGAACTAAGCTAAAACTATAATTTTTAAGTATAGTATTGTGGGTTTTTGTCGTCTAATGGTCTTGTGTTAAGTCTATTTAAAGAATATTTATTTTTGATATAAACCTTGTGTGGTGTCCATTTGTAGTTTTGTACCTGGGTTACTGTATGTGGTCACAAATCCTTTACACACTGCCTCTGAGATAAGCCTGTCTGCTCGTGCCAAGCTACCAAGGGGGTGAGCAGGGTTTATTTTAGGAGTGTACCCCCTTACCCTGACTAGAGGCAAGGGTCCCTATTTGTCACAAGTACCTATATTTGCCAACTAGAGACCCCCAAATCTAACACCTGCCAACTCTTAAACCAGAAAGTGTTGGCAGTCATCTTGGTACTCGGCTTCAGAAAAAAAGTAAAAGAAGGGGGCAGGGTAAGAATACCCTGCTCCCTAACTGTGCTTCTAGGGTCCTCCGACAGGGTAAAAAAACATGTTTAAAAAAGAATTACCATGGGAATGCGAGAGGGCTGCAAATCCACTTCAAAAAGTTTCAAAAAATCAAGTGTGGGCTCCTGTGCTTGTTTTTCATAAACCCCTCGGGTGAGCCAGATCCTGGGTGTTGGACTTGGCCCTTTTGGCAGGTTCACCCAAAACTTTTTTGCATTCTCCTAGTATTTCTGTAACCTGGTGTTGATGATTTTAGGCCTCTGAGCACTTTAGCACTGTGGCCCAGTGTAAAGTGTGTGCGCTCTCTGTGGACGTGTGGTGAGATTGGCCTGCCCTCCCATAGGAATGCATTGGGGATAAGTGTGTCCATGGTAATTCCTGGTAAGAGGGGAGTGCAGGGTCGAGTTTAGTATGTATAAACTTGTGAGAATAAATGCTGAACAATGGTGTGCGCAGATCTATGATGACTGGTGGAAAAATGCCACTTTTAGAAGTATACATAGGCCAATATTCTCGTGTACCATCTGGCGCACTGCGTCATGGGTGAAACTTTCTCAGTTTTTTTTAACTCCTTAGAACAATTTTTAAACTTGGTAATCC
This sequence comes from Lissotriton helveticus, assembly GCF_964261635.1. Lineage (NCBI taxonomy): Eukaryota > Metazoa > Chordata > Amphibia > Caudata > Salamandridae > Lissotriton > Lissotriton helveticus. The sequence goes on from NC_136061.1 coordinate 575,912,963, forward strand.
AATTAAACCAATGTTTATACAAAGTCTTGGCAGTCAGACACTCTAATGAAATCACTCGGGAGACAGCGCCATTTCAACTTCTGGCTTTATTCTTCACCTTTTCAAGTAAATACTGTTTGCCAATCCAGGCTTTTTACAGCAACTCGTGGAATCCAGAAAATGAAACGTACATCCAAATCAGATCGTCTTTATACCCAATGCATTTCGAACCTATACTGGTTCTTCATCAGGGGTTGCTACAATGAATAAAAGACATTCAGCTAGCTGTTCACCGTTAACCTTTGACATACAGAAAAAATATATAAAAGCTGGCCTAATTCCTCACATTGTAACCTTGCTACCATAACCCACTGCGCTAGAAACCCAACAGAAACTCCTACCCATAACTGCCCCTATTCCCCCAAACCTCGCAGTTCCTGTAAAAACCAATATTCACACCCTTATCCCTTCATCAACTATCTTCGAATTTACTCTAAATCATGGCTCAACCATACTACCCACAAAACAACTGCCCTCATGCTCAAATCCTATCGTCCAAATTACAACCCACTTTTTTGTAACAGTTATCCCCATAAACATCTAACCTGTCTACGAACTTAAACCCACGTCACTTGCCGCTTTCCAAAAGCGAAACAATAATGTACCTTATCAAAGCTCTTAACCAACGTCCTGAGCACCTCGTCCTTTTCTCCCCATTTAATGGAAAATCCTTCTTTCTCCTTGCTTTAATGTCCGTTACTTTAACAAAGCGCCCCTCCAATCAAACTTCACGCTTTTAACCCCGTGACCATAACCCACGGTTATGCTAATTAATTAAAACAAATTGGAATTCAACTTCATGTCCCATAATGCACTACACACAGTGTTGCCCCGATTAATTCAACCTAAATCAAAACCTTGTGCTTCTTACAATACTCAACCCTCCTATTGCACATCTAATTTACTCGTCACCACTAAAGGGGCCCATTTATTTACAGCACCAGTGCGCTCCACGTTTTGGGGGCGAGTTCTCCTTCCTGATTTTGGTGCATAATTATTTCAGGTATCGAGTGTGCTTCAGGGGACATGATTTTTAGAGCCTAGGTGGCTCCAACGTTTGGCCCATTTGTTTCTAAGGGCCATTGCGAGCCCATGGCACATTTTTAACTTTCACAGCTGCCCAGCAAGTAGTGGGCAGCTGCACCGTTTAGGCCTTGCTTTATTTTGGGGGACATATTGAGGTAGGAGTGAGACACACTCTTTCTACCCCATCTTTTCCTGCACAGCTGTGCAGCACTTAGTGCCAGCTGCTATGTTTAGGCCTTCATTTGAGATTCACAGCTACCCCACAAGTAGTGGGCAGCTGCAACGTTTAGGTTTGCGCAAAGTGCACACCCTTAACTGTCGCTGCATTGGCAGCAGCCCTGACTTTTGGACAGAGGGCAGTTGAGCCCCTTAGAAAGGGCCAGTTGCCAGGGGGACTATTAGGTTTGTAGGGCGCCAGGCCCTAGTGTGATTTATATTGGTGCTAGGAAATGTAATGTATATGCTAGGTTTTATGCACCTTGTTTAATGCTTATAGATGTAATTTTATGCTTATTAGGTATTACCTACTGTCTTATGTTTTATTTGATCCTCTACTGTGGGCTTGGTTTGATTTAGTCCCTACTGCAGTTCATGTTAGCAAGTTTGTTTCCTAATGCGAGTTAGGTTGAGGAGATTGTGGCCTACTATGTTTAGGCTTATGAGGTTGGCGCAGAATAGATTTCTCGGCTTATGTGATACTGTGCATGATATGATTTATGTTACAGGTTGACGTTCTAAGTTCCTTATATATTCCTACTTTTACTATTTTTACCAAGTGATGATTCTGACAGTGGCCCACGTGGCCCTGTCATGTGTAAATAATCCCTTGTAAATATTGCCCCGTGCCAGTTGGCACAGTGTACATGGTGTGATTACTATTCTAATGTGTTTGAGAATATAAAGGCTATTTTTGATATAACCTTGTGTGGAGTTCCTTTTGTAGTGTGCCCGGGATGTTGTTGCTGTTGGGCGCGTGCGCAAATGCTTTACACATGGCTTCCGGGATCAGACTGACTGCTCATGCCAAGCTACCAAGGGGGTCAGCAGGAGTTATCTTTAGCATGTAACTCCCCAGCCCTGACTAGAGTGGTGGTCTCTGCCTGGCTCTGGCGCAAGCCTGCGCCAACCAGAGATCCCATTTCTAACAAGGAGCTTCCAAAACAAAGTGCTCCAAATCCCCCCTAAACCAGTTGCAACTGGTTTGCCAAAGCCTTACATTAAAGACAAAGGAAATATGGGTATAAAAGTAGGGGCTGTGACCCCATGATGTTGTTCAGTTTTGATGGGCTGTTCCTGGCGGGGCGTGTTGCTGCTGGGGCCCGGGGGGGGGGGGCTGTCATGAGGGCTTGCCTCCCTGGGCCCTGCATTGCCCCTTTGATTCCTAAAGGACTTTTGGGACCCTTTAGCTTGTGATCCTCCAGGTCCCTGGAGGAGCTTATTCTACATTTTTCACCCTGGAAGCGCTGTGCTGGTTTTCCTTTTATTTGCCCAAGAAGAGGAGCGTGCATGCTCCGCAGCGTTGAGCTGCCGTCTGTGTAGAGGGGATGCCCATTGTAGGGATTCCCCCATGGTGCCAGAATTGCGGGTGCCCACCCCGCTTATACTTTTATTTTAGGTGGGTGCCCACCCCACTTAGTTTGAGAGTGGTGGGTGCACACCCCACTTATTCTTTTATTTGCCGAGCGGGTGTCCACCCCGCATCGGCCCGGCTGAAAGGAGATTACCGACGTGGCCCAAGCCGCTTTTGGAATTCTCTCTCAGAGCGACCCGGAAGACAGGATCCCCTGCCTGGATGTGGGCAGGGCCTCGTGGTGGGCTGGAAGCCAGGAGTCCGGAAGGAGGACGGGAGCCTACCCCGCCTCTCAAGCTGGAAAACAAAGTCCCGGGTCCCAGGAGGGGGCCCGGGTGAAGTGAGGCGGGGAGAGCCTTGCCTACAGCAGTGGAGAGGAAGCCAGGAGTCTGGAAGGAGAGCGGGGGCCTACCCCGCCTCCGTCGGGGAGGAAGTTGTGGCGAGTAATAGAGGTGCTGCATTCAGAGACCCAGGCGGGAGCCCACCCCACGCTGGGACGTCCACGGAGGAAGTCTGGAGCCTCGCAGGTTCCACATCCGAGTCCCGGGTCCCAGGACGGGGCCCGGGTGAAGCTAAGAGAGCCGACAAGAGGAGCGGAGAGGAGGCTGCAATGTCCCGGTGAGTGGGGCCTAACGGGAGGCAGCGTTTTTGTTTAAGAAGCTCTTTGGGGCTCAAACAAGCGTTACCAGTGCCTACCCCCCCTGCCAGAGAGACAAGAGGTGGCGGAACCAAGCCCCGGTGAGTGTGGCTACTCTTGGGCATTGTAGGAACCAATTGAGGGTTCCCAGGGCACCGTAGTGCCAAAGCAGGTCCACCAGCTGCCCCACCTGACATTGGGCAGCTGCATCGGTTGGGCACCATTGTAGGATCCAAGTGAGGGCTCCCAGCGCACCGTAGTGCCAAGGCACTTCTCCAGCTGCCCCACCTTACAGTGGGCAGCTGCAACATTGCGCATAATCATTCAGAGAATCCTGTGGAGATAGAGTCCCAGGAGGGTACCCAGGAGGGGACCCAGGAGGGGACAGTGAGTGCCAGTGATTTCCACAGCTGCCCAGCAATTAGTGGGCAGCTGCAACGTTTAGGCTAGTGCCTGTGCGCACTTCCTTCTGCTGCATTGGCAGCCGGCCCTGACATGGGGACATAGGGCATTCAAGCCCTTTGAGAAGGTCAGTTGGTGAGATTGATAGAGCTTCAGGCTCTACCAAAATGCGTAATGTGTCTATTACTAGGAGTGTTGCTAAAAGAACGATTTAGGCCCATTGTATCTCCGCTAATGTGTTTATGCAGGTGATACCTAATGCATACTGTGTTTATGCTAATGAGGTTCGGGCCTAATGTGTTTATGCCTAATGTCATGTTGTGATGTTTTGGGGAGTGCCTATTTGCGTAAGGTGTTTATGCTTATGAGGTTATTGCATAAGGTGTTTATGCTGGTGAGGCCCATTGCGTAATGTGTTTATCCTGATAAGGTTTGGGCCTACTGTGGGGTTATGTCTAATGTGATATAATGCTTAGGTCATTATGGTACCAGTAGTTACTGGTTGTGTTTTGCATTTACTTACCTGCATTCTAATGGTTCTGACCATGGCCCGATTGGCCCGGTCCTGTATATAATCCCCTGTGAATATTGCCCATGCCAGTTGGCACAGTGTAAATGTATGATTATGTTTTTAATTTATTTATGACAATACAAATGCTATTTTTTTAATATAACCTTGTGTAGAGTTTCTTTTGTGGTGTGCCTAGTGTGTTGCTGCTGTAGGTGTGTGTTGCGCAAATGCTTTACGCATTGCCTCTGGGATAAGCCTGACTGCTCGTGCCAATCTACCAAGGAGGTGAACAGCGGTTATATTCGGTGTGTAACTCCCTTGCCCTGACTAGAGTGGTGGTTTCTGCCTGGCTTTGGCGCAAGCCGTAGCCAACCAAAAATCCCATTTCTAACACCGGGGGAATATATAAAAAAAAAGAGGAGGGCACACGGGCCCCGCCTCCTTAGGCTCTTAGAGCCAGAGGGCCAACCACCTCCTGTGGGCTTTATTTAAATAATGAAGGAGGGGGATGCATGAGGCTCTTCTCCTCAGGTTCTATTAGCTCCAGAGACCACAATCTCCCCGGGGCAAGCAAACACTATTGGGGAGCACACGGACCTGTGGATGCCCCCTAACCACGGTGATCACCACCTCTGCGAGGCCAAATATTTTATGAAAGATAGAGGGAGGGGCTGTACTGCCCCTTTCCTGGCCTAATCTGTGGCCCGGGGACCACCATCTCCCAGCATGATCTGTGCATTAGAAAGAAGGGGGACCACGCAGGCTCGTCCTGGAGCCATACATGTCCCTGGGGACCGCCATCTGCCAGTGTCAGCTCCTGCTATGTCCTGGGGTGCCTTCCCAGGACATAGCTGTTTGCTTTTCCTTGGTGGGAGCTCCCACCAAGCAAAATTAAACACTCCGGTTTCATTGGGCCGAAGCTATCAAAGTGCTGTTGCCCGGTGGAAGTGGAGGTTTCATCTCTTTTCCTGACTGCAGACATGCAGGCAGGGAAAGCCTTTCTAGCAGCTTCCCCTGTGCAGCAGCAATGCCGGCTCCTGCAGGAGGCGGGGAGCCATCTGGGACTACGGGGGCCTTTAGGCTCCCCCTGCAGACCCAAAGTAATGGAGAAGAAAGAGGCAAGATAAAGGTAAGAAACGAGCAGAAAGAGGCAGAATAAAAATCAGAAATGAGCAGAAAGAGGCACAATAAAAGTCAACAATAAGTAGAAAGCGGCACAATTAAAATGAGAAATGCGCAGAAACAGGCAAAATAATGATCAGCAACTAGCAAAGAGAGGCAACATAAACGTGGTAAACGTGCAGACATCAGAATAAAGGGTAGAAGGGAGCAGAAAGAGGCAGGCTAAAGGTAGAAATGTGCAGAAAGAGGCAGCATAAAGGTGAAAAACAAGAAGAAATATGCAAAATAAAGATGCGAAACAAGTAGATAGAGGCAAAATAAAGGTCAGCAATGAGCAGAAAGAGGCAAAATAAAGGTCAGCAATGAGCAGAAAGAGGCAAAATAAAGATGAGAAACCAGCCGAAAGAGGCAAAATAATGGTAAGAAACTAGCAGAAAGAGGCAGAATAAAGGTGAGAAGTGAGCAGCGAGAGTCAAAATAAAGGTGAGAAATGATCAGAAAAAGGTAAAATAAATGTGAGAAACAAGTAGAAAGCAGCAAAATACAGGTTAGACACCAGCAGCAAGAGGCAAAATAAAGGTGAGAAATGAGCAGAAAAAGGCAAAATAAAGGTCAGCAATGAGTAGAAAGAGGAAAGATAAAGAAGGGAAATGAGCAGGAAGAGGCAGAATAAAGGCAAGAAAAGAGAAGCTAGAGGCTAAATAAAGGTGAGAAATTAGTAGAAACATGCTATATAAAGGTGAGAAATTAGCAGAAAGAGGCAAAATAAAGGTCAGCAATGAGCAGAAAGAGGCAAAATAAAGGTCAGAAGGAGCAGAAAAACTGAAAAAAGTTCAGAAACGAGCAGAAAGAGGCAAGATAATGGTCATAAACCAGCAACTCGAGGCAAAATAACACTGAGAAACAAGCAGAAAGAGGCACAATAAAGGCCAGTAATGCGCAGAAATAGGCAAAATAGAGGCCGGAAAAATAAGGCAGAAATGCCAACGAGAGGCAGAAAAAAAGAGCAGGAAAAGAAAAACAGAAGGCAGAAAAGCAAACAGAAAGGGCAAACCAAAGCAGAAAAGGGCAAACAGAGAGCACTCAGACACTTACACACCCACTCAGAAACTCTCACACCAACTCACGGACCCACTCAGAGACTCACACACCACTCACAGACTTACTGAGACACTCATGCACTCACTCACACATTCACTGTCAAAGGTTAGTAGTTACATTTAGGAAATAAAATTCAAATAACTTTAGAAATTTACTTAAACCAAAGGTTATAGGGACGTTATAGTTAGAAAACAACATTAAAAAAAAACCTTAGAAATTCACTGACAAAAACAAAGTTTAAACTGACATTATTGCTAGGCTAAGATTTCACTCCTATAAAACCAGTGAAATTCATAACTTATGTCCCTGCAATGCACTATTTATGACCTCAAATATTACATTACTCAAGGCATGGTCTGTGACATCACTGTTGATATCTCAAATGACATCACTGATGACATCATCCACAGAAGCACTCTCACAGCCACTCACACCCCTATGCAACTTATCACATACCCACGCGTACAGAACCACTCACATACCCATACAAGTACTCATGCAACTGACACAGTCACTCACTCACCAATTCAGTCACTCACACAGGATTTCACTCACCCACACAGCTACTCACACATCTACCTATATACCCATACAGCCACTCATACAACCACTCACACACCCATACAGAAATGCAGATAACCACTCACACACAGATACACACAGTAACACAGCCACTCACATAATATCTGCTAGAAATAGTATCACTCATACAGAAAGTTTACTATTTTAACTTTTGTAATACCTTGGTATATATGTTTAACACTCATTGGGGCATATTTACAAGGATGTATCGCTGCCATAGCATCAATTTGTTGACGTTACAGCAGCTTTGTTTATTGCCTTATTTAAAGTTGCCGCTACCTGCAGTTAGCTGCACTTTTTCAGCCTAAACGTGAAATCTCAAGATCGTCACTTCTGTTAGAAGGACTTAACGAAATTGAGATGCAAGGTGGGCGTTCCGTGCAAAAACTGTTGCTAACCCCACTTCGTGATATTTTCAATGATATTCCATTTAGAGGCAGTTATTTAAGAGCAGAAAACAGCTGGTCTTAAAATTGGGGCAAACACTTGGAACCTCACTTCAGAGGTTTTGGTGCTGGACAGCTGTGCTGGACTTTTACTGCGCCCTTCTTGCGACACCTTAGATACTTCATATTCACACCTGCAACATGCAAATGTATTCCTCTGACCAAACAAATAAACCAGTCCACGCACTGAAGAGAATCCCCCAAACCAACTTGGTAATTGAAAGGCGTCGGTATTACACAACAAGGGCACTTTCGTATTTTATTAAGTTACCCCCTATCGAAATGTTTTTTGAATGGTCTAACTACTGGGTCTAATGTTTATTTTCCCCGTGGGTAGCAGCTTCTTAAATTGGTTACATAATGTGGATGGTAAAGGATGCCATTGTAGCTGCTCCTTTTGCGAACTAAGACTGGTGATATAATGTTTAGCTAATTGTTTTTATGTATCACTCTTCATGTATTGTTTGTTACATCACATTACCTCATCACAAAATCTGTATGCTTTTGTTACATATCCACACTTACCTGACCTATGATTATATGTGGAGTAAGGTGCATAGAATGAAGTAGCAAAAAATGCTAAAAGCCTATAGCAATTGAATTGATGGCCTTTAGTCTGTTAAATTGGTTTAGCAGCATTTGAATGTGACGTCTAGGATACCTTTTCTCTTAGTATATTCACTATACGGCGCTCCATGGTGCAATTATTGACAGATGCGTCTGGAATCCTGATGTATCTGTCAGCACTAAATTCACGCGTTGCAGCAGTTGTGTCACAAGCATGATGCAACTCCAGCATTGCATGGGGCCAGCCTATCCCTATGGCACTGTGTCACCCTTATGCCTGCCATGAGGCAGGAGTAAGGTTCTGACACATTGGCATCCTAGAATTGTTGCCGTGAAATCTGATGGATTTCACTGCACCACTCCAATAAGGTTTTGTTGCGTTGAAACGCCCACCCAGCATACATCATACCTGATGCAGGTATACTGTGGCACAGGGCTTCACAAGGTTACACATATGCCTAAATGCGTCCCTTTGTAAATACGGCGCAACATGGTGCAAAATTAACGCTGCAAGTATGTCAAGAAAATGACGCACCTGCGGCTTTAAACTGTCGGAAGGGACTCAAGGGGCCTATCTGCTGCCCCTAGCCTGGTTCGTGCCCCGCATTGTCTGCCATCGGTACTTGCGTCCTGCTCTGTTAACTGCTCTTTTTTTTTTTTTCACTGCTGTCCTTCCCTGTTTACTTGTATTTGCTCTGTATTTTTTTCACTGCTGTCCTTGCCTGTTTACTTGTATTTGCACAATTATCTTTGCCCTTGACCTTTCACTCCCGTTTGTGCCCTCCTTGCCCTCCATTACCACCACCCGCCCCACCTTCGCTTCCCGCCGCTGCATCCCCTGCGACCCCACCCACCGGCTCTCCCATTCGCCACCCAGCTCCCGCCTCCCAGCTGCTCCTCCCTCCCACATCCCCTCATGTGGAGGCCGTGCAGTGGACACGCAGCGGATGCACCCAGCGGACGCATGCAGTGGGCGCGCCTAAGGCAAGCCCGTCTGGTGCCGGTCCGTGCCTGGATCGCGCCCAGTGCCAGAACCCCTGGCCCCCGCAAATGCTACGACACACGTCTATGCTACGACTCCAGCACCCTCCATGCACTCAATGCCGGACGATCACGCACCTGCTGCCTGGCCGCCCCGAAGCGCAGACAAGGACCCTTCTCCTGCCAGAACTGCAGCTTCACCAGCATCTGCCCCGCCAACCCACCTACCAAAGAAGCCAACTACCTCAGATGCATCCTACTCAACACCCGCTCCGCCCGCAAACACGTTGTCGAACTCTGCAACCTACTTGACTCCAACATCCCAGACGTCGCCTTCCTGACGGAGACCTGGTTGAACAACTCCTCGGCACCCAACATTGCCATAGCCATCCGGGAAGGTTAAAAGATCACCCGCAAGGACCGCTCCAACGGAGTAGGAGGAGGAATCGCCATTGTCCACAGGAACACTCTCAGAGTCTCGACCAGCACCGACGATACCCTCAGCACCGCCGAACATCTGCACTTCCAGATCCACCCCAACCCCAACACCACCCTCAGACGAACCCTCGTCTACAGACCCCCCCGGATCCCGACCACAGTTCAGTGACGCCATTGCCGACTTCATCAGCACACAAGCCCTCGCCTCCACGGACTACATCCTCCTCGGGGACCTGAACTTCCACCTCGAGAACAACAACGACTCCAACTCTTCCACCCTGATCGAGAACCTCACCAGCCCCGGACTCAGACAACTCATCACAACACCCACCCACTCTGCCGGCCATACCCTTGACCCCATCTTCTCTGCAAGCTCCTACGTCTCCTTCAACCACACCACCGAACTCCACTAGACCGACCACCGCTGCATCCACTTCACCTTCCGGAAACCCACCACACACCACCACACCCAACAGATGCCTCGCCGCTGCTAAAGACCAGCTATCCACCACCCTCACCCAGAGCCCACCCTCAGACCCAAACGACCCCGACGCGGCCACCCACAATCTCAGACACTGGATCGACGACTGCGCCAACACCCTCGCCCTGCTCTAGAAACCCTCAAACAGCCTCACCAGAAAGAAAGCCAGGTGGTTCACTGAAGACCTACAGACCTCCAAGCAAACCTGCCGAACTGGATCCGTGAATAAACACCAGAAAGTTAGGCAGCCCACAAGAACGCTACCTGCAGACACCACCACCTCATCAGATCTGCCAAAAGGGCCTCCTTCAAAGACCGCCTAGACAACAACGCACACAACAGCAAAGAGCTCTTAAATATCGTGAAGGAACTCTCCAACCCCATCTCCAACACCAATGACATCCCGCCTTCGCAAGACCTGTGCGACTCGCTGGCCACCTTCTTCCACCGCAAGATCACAGACATCCACGACAGCTTCAACACCGCGACCGCACCGGCATCCACCAAGACCTCCACCCCCACGACCACCACCCACACCAACCGCCTGCTCTCCTGGACCAACATCAACAACGACAACACCATCAAGATCATGAACACTGTCCACTCCGGTTCCCGTCAGACCCATGCCCACCCAACATCTTGAACAAAGCCAGCTCCACCATCGCACCCCATCTCCGGAAAGTCATCAACATCTCCTTTGAGACAGCAACCTTCCCGGAGAGCTGGAAGCACGCCGAGATCAAAGCCTTGCTGAAGAAACCCAAGGCGGACCCCAAGGACCTCAAGAACTTCCGTCCCTGCTCCCGTTCCTACTACCCGGCGAAGGTCATCGAGAAGGCCGTCAACAAACAACTGACCAGCTTTCTCGAGGAGAACAACATCCTGGACCCATCCCAATTCGGATTCTGCAGCAACCACAGCACTGAAACTGCCCTTATCACCGCCACCGACGACATCAGGACCCTGCTAGACAATGGAGAAACCGCAGCCCTCATCCTCCTGGACCTGTCAGCCTCCTTCGACATGGTCTGCCACCGCACACTACGAACACGCCTCCACGATTCCGGGATACAAGAGAAGGCCCTGGACTGGACCACCTCAAAAAACAGTAGAGGGACCCTGAGAAAAGCTAATCAAAAGGGAACCACCCGCCAGGGGGAAAAAAGGTCAACAGTATAACATGAAAAAGTGGTATCCCCACAATAAAGATAGGACAAAAGTTCCAGAATATGAAAACAAACGTCCACAGAACAGCTAATAGGTTTTCATTATTTATTTTTCATTTTAATCATTTTCTTTTTCATTAAATAGGCAGAAGGCAAAATATACAAAACAATTCATTTTGATACCTTCATGACATGTAAAATTCCATAAAACATTTAGAAAAGAAATAGTCCAAGAACAAAATATACAGTTCAATATAAATACCAATTCACACTTTCTCTTTCAGGCAGCCATCCACCCACTCACACAAAACACTCATTCAATTCAAGAATGTAAAAAACAACATAATACATTACATAAAGCAAACAGGGGAGAGAGAGACAACCTAATCATACACAGAGGAAAAGCGCCAACGCGCGTTTCGGAAAGTACCAAACACCTTTAAAAAAATTCCTTCATTAGGGCGCACAAATTTCATAAATCTTTAATGTCTCAGAATTCTGTCATCATGAAAATGTGATATAAGCCAGCGTGAGCATCAGGACTGAAGAAGCATATCTGTGGGCGACAGGAATAATAATATAATAATTGTATTCAAAAAAGCTGAAAAGTCCAGGTCAAACATTGAGCAAGACAGTCATAGAAAGAAAAAATTGCATACTAGATGCACATAAAACAGAAAAGGCTCATTCATACATCACCATTTATAACACCTTATAACCCTCTCAAAGAAAAAGGACAAAAGACGTATCCAAGTGCACAAAAAAATAGGTTAAAGTAAGAACCTATTCATACCAACCTTCGAGCTTAAAAGCCAGTCTCTAATTAGTAGATCCCCTTTAGGATGGATGAGCCCAGACAAAATATAAGGCTAAAAATGAAGAGAAATACGCCTAATTTAGACAAACAATGAATAGAAATGCCAGTAAGAACACAGGCAGAATATAAAACATACATTTCAGAAGAGCTATTCATTCCTCCACTTTCTAGAGACACAAGTCAAAAGAATTCCTTTTCTATATACAGTTAGGAATATAGGAAAAAAGAAAATGATCTGCTCACCTAAATAACGCCTGACACAACAAAGTGCATGCAGGCTATGTAATAATACAGCCGAGAAAAACAAGGACGGGTCACCATTCATAGCGTGAAAGGTCAGGGTGTAAACTCCTAGACAAAAAAAAATAAAACGCTAAGAAGAAAAATAAACTAATCCTAACCGATCAGAAGACCAAACAGAGTATATATCCGATGCAACACAGAACTCAACGAAGCCAGGGCTCCTCAGAAAAAGACTTACCAGAACTACGTCTTTTAAAGATGGTCTGTTCTGATTTTGAAGAAAAAAGGGAGAGACCAACTAGTCGATCTGTCTCCCTCCACGATAAACGCAATCCTAAGCAAAACAAAGGAACATAACATCCGCTAGATTAAGATCAGGATGCCAGGCGAGGGGGAAGCAATAGCACCAGAAACTCCCTACACAGCCCCCAGTCCCAGTGGCGGCTGGTGACATTTGAAAGTGGTGAGGCGTAAAATTAGTGGTGGAGCACACGACTGTGTCTAGCGAGCATAGCGAGAGAGCCCGAACGATCTAAGGAGGTCCACATTTCACCTAATAAGTAAATTACACAATAACATGCACATTTCAATATTTCCCTGTGTATCAAACACCATTCCAATGCCATGCTATGCCTTTCCCCCTGGGTGGTGTAAAGCACCATTGCTGCCATGCCAATAAAATACATAACATTGAGTTATTTAAATAAACATCAGAACATTTATTTTGGGAACATACAACAATACATACCAAATAACAAAAATTTAAACTACTCCCCCTCGCTCTCAAGCAGATCTAGGATGGCTTTGATCATTATTTACAGTGAAGTTTCACGCTTTCTTGAGAAACATGTGTTATCTTTTCTCATCAGTGGGTGGGGTGATCTAAGCTCTGTTTTACTGTCACTGCACTATTCTATTTGTATACGGCTGCATTCGGAAAATTATTGAAAGTGCTGCCAGTGCGCTGTGAGCCAAGTGGTTTAGGGACAAAATTCTGATTTATAGGAAAATTATTATAATTGTATGCATGCTCCAAAGTTAAAACGCACGAGTGACAGCTGCACTATAAACAGATAGCTTTCAACATGACATTCAAAATCCAAATCCAGAAAGATTACGTATGTCTTCACCTTTGCTAAAACTGACTCTTAGACAATCAGTTGCCTTTAGCCTGGGACTCCATCACCACATCCATAGCCACAGACTTCTTTGACACTTGTTCCAGCACCGATACAGTATGCATCCTCCTTGTCGCAGCCATTACCAAAGAATACCTCTTAGCCTATGCCACAGCTGCATGCTCCTCTACTGAGGGGCCAGTAAGTGTTAGGGGCACTGTGTGAGTGGGAGCGGGGGGGATTCAGAGGGACACTGAAGCAGCAATATTAAGTGTAAAGGAGAGTGGAAATGGGGCATTTATCTCTCGCCAAGAATTAGAAGGCTGCTTACAGAGACACACTGAAAAGTAGCAAATATAATTATGTTCTCAAACATATATAAAGATATATTTGTCACAGAGATAATGGCAACGATTCATCACTGGGCACATACAGTCATAGAAATAAAAACAAAAAATAAATCATGAATGCAAGTGGGAGGACCAATACAACAAGATAAATACTGAAAAGAAACCGAGAATGGCAGCAAGGGAAATAACAAAAAAAGATGTAAAGTGGAGAGTGGTTTTCGAGCAAGAGAAAAGAAAACCAGGCAAGAAGGGGAAGCAAGATAATGAGAAAAGTGGGTGGCGATAAAGGGAAGGAGGGAAAAAAACAAAAATTGAGCAGCGAAGAGTACCAAGGTATGGTTGGTTGTGCGTCCGAGAGTTTTGCTTGTGGCAGTGTTAGTTTGCTGTTTGCGAGCTCTAGGCCCTGGAGCCCTGGGGAGGAGGAAGGAGCAGGCAGGGTTTGTTTCTGCTGTTGTTTTTCCAGTTTCTTCACTTGCCCCACCGAAGTAAGGCATCTGAGGGATGAGAGGCCGCCTCGGAGCCCTCAGAGATATCTGCCTTACAGACATCAGGAACATGTCACTGTGGGCCCATTCGACTGTCTCTGCTGCTGTCTGTCTCTGCTGACTGTCTCTGCGTCTATGTGGCTGCAGTAGTCTGTCCCTGTGGGTGCAGAAGCCCGTTTCTGCGGGTACAACTCTCTTCTCTGTGGGTGCAGAAATCTGTCTCTACTTTTACCCTTCTCTGTGGGTGCAGCAGTCTCCTCATGGCATAGAAGCCTCTCACTGCAGGCACTGCACTCTGCTCTGTGGGTGCAGTGCAGACTCAGAGGCTTGTCTCTGGGGGTGCCCTACTCTCTAGGTGCAGCAGTCTCCTCTGGGTGCACGTCTCTGCAGGCACTGCACTCTTCTCTGTGAGTGCTGCAGTCTCCTCAGGGCGCAGAAGCTGGTCTCTGCGGGTACCCTTCTCTTTGGGTGCAGCAGTCTCCTCAGGGTGCAGAAGCATGTCTCCGCAGGAACTGCACTCTTCCCTGTGGGTGCCGGAGCCTCTTTACCTGGCATTAGTCTCTTTAGACTCAGCATTGTGCCTCTGGTCCTAAAGCCAATACTGTCTAGTGCTTCGGGTGCAGCCGCCAGTCTCTTTTGATTAATTCAGTAGGCTGTCTCTAAGGACCCTGGAGCTGGTAGGTAGTCTGCCACTAGGTTCAGTGACGGTCCCTTAGTCTGTCTGTGTGGGTTCAGTAGACTTTTCTCTTAGCGTGTCTCTGTGGGTGCAATAGACTGTCTATGTGAATCCAGGAGCCTGTCTCTGTCGGTCCAAGGGCCTGTCGGCCGGTTGTGACTGTGACTCTGTCACTAGGAAAGTGGTCCGGATCTTCTGGCGTCACAATAGTGTATTACGATCTAATAGCAGAAATTATGTAAACGGGTCAGGTGACAGTCAATTACACTGTAACATTACTTTGTGGGTACCCTTGCTTATGTTCTCTTGTATTGGATGTAACGACTACATTGACCAGCTTAAAGGGCAGCGAAAGGACAATATAATATTTATTTACCTTCAGACTCCGGAGGAGGCGAGCTGCGAGCACACGATGACGACGAAGGTCAGGACGACTGGTGGTCACGCGTGACTCTCCACAGACTCTGCACTTTCACTTTCTTTACTTGTGTTGTGTTTTGACCGGGTTCACCACGCACGGTGACGTCCCCGACAGCGTAGAAAATGGCCAATCCCCTCGACATGGCTGGATAGCCATATGGTGATTGGCCATACAGTGCAGCCCCTCAGCAGAGCAGCCAATACCAATGCCCGGACACATCCTGCTGCAGCAGCCAATCCTGGCGCAGCGTTAAAGCAACACTGCGCCAGGATTGGGCTATGAGCAGGATACTATCTGCCCATTTATGAGACCGGGGGCCCGGGTCCCTACCTGACTGTGCCTGTGTCTCGGGAAGGGGGGGGGAGAAGGTCTACTGTGCGCATGCGCGGGCCAATCAGAGTTTTTACTACTCCTGGATCCCACATGCGCATTACTGATTTACTGTCTCAGCTAGTATTCTCACTCTGCCTGTGCGTGCGCTGCCTGTCACTCTCTCTGCTGCAGCCCCGCCCCCCGGCCAAGGCCCACTTCCTACGATGCCCGATTGTGTCAGGCTTGTCCCGGGGCTGGTAGCGCACAGTGCGCTCGGATTTATTTTTTCATCAGCTGAGCTGACAGCTGCAGACAGCACAGATCCGATGGATACCCTTGGCTTTCAATGCAAGTGCGGTCGTCCATGGCTAGTGGGGCAACGCCCCAACGCCCCCAATGGACGGACCGCCACTGCCCAGTCCTGCTTACCTCGAATAATTGATTCCTTTAGCCAAACTCCAAACCACGCTGTCCTTGTCGGGATCCGATAATGCAAAAGACCACACGCAAAGCCTTCTTTTAAATCCTGCACGAAGTATAATTAGCATCGTAAAACGCTACACCTGGGCCAACTAGAGTTGAAACTAGATCGAAAATGTTGCATTTTGGGGCCTTTTTTATACCCTGCACCTGTTTACCACCTGATTTGAATCCATGGTAAATACCGACTCTTAAATACCGAATTTCATGCAAATTCGTATTTAAGAGGTTTCCTACATCTCAGAGTAGGATGTAGTCTGTGGATGGGAGAGCCTGGGGTGCGATGAGGTTTACAATGGCATTGGTGAATGGGGGTCATGGCCCGGGGGCCTGTAGATGAGGGTGCCGTGGAGGGTGGTGTTGGGGTTGGTCCGGATCTGGAAGTTAAGGTGTTCCATGTTCGCCATTGGGTCATTAGGGTGCGTGGTCAGTCGTAGTGTGCTTTAGTAGACAACGGCAATGCCTCCTCCTGGATGGTCGGGGTGGTCTTTGCAGGTGATTTTGTAGCTGTTGGGATGGCGATGGCAATGTCTGGTTGAAGCAGAGGTTGGTCCAGGTTTCCGTTAAGAAGCGATATCTGAAGAGGTGGCGTTGAGAAGGTCCCAGATTTCTGTGGCGTATTTGTGGAGGGACCGCACGTTGAGGAGGATGCAGTTGAGCTGGCTGGGTGCACTCTTGGTTGGCTGGGCAGCAAGAGGTGCTCGTGTGCTGATGTGGCAGGAGGTGCATTTGCAGTTCCGGGAGGCGCAGGGTGCAACTGTATTCTTCAGTGATGCTAGATGGCAGGCGGTGTGGCGTTCAGGGTTGAGGGCCAAGACAGAGCTGATGTTGCAGTGGGGGATTGTCTGAGAGGCAGTGCTGGGCACGGTACAGGGCAAGTGGAGGCAGGCGGGCTTGCCTTTGGCGAACCAGTGGCACCCCCACTGCGCTTAGCTGCACAGCGTCTGCCATTAAGCATTGCTGCAGGGGGGCTGGACAGTTGGGAGGTGGGAAACTCGGGAAAGGACACTGGAGGGGCAAGGACGCAGGTGATTGCAGCACCAACAAGGGAGAGGATAGGGAACAAGGACCTGCAAAAAAGTGCAGGAAAAACAAAGCCAAACAAAGCAAAGATTATAAGAAAGACATAGGTAAAAAAGCAATGGAGAAGATCAGAAAGATGAACAGGAACAGCAGAAAAGAGGGACAGGAGGGCAGTCAAGCTGCTGAGCAGTGACGCTCCACAACTGGACCACCAAGGAAGAGGCGCAGGTAGGAGCCTGTGAGTGGAGGAGGTACTCAAACACCTGACCTCCAGGTCAGAGGAACCAGTAGCAGCAGATGGGGACAACAGCAGAAGCAACAAGATGTCGCTGTGCTATGGGAAGAGGAAGTCTACTAAGGTTTAGTCCCCCTTACACCTAAAAGTAAAATAACAGGGCAGAATGAAATGCAGAACCACTCGGTTGCCTCTTCCGATCTAACAGTGGCAACCAAGATTCTGTGTTCCCCAATTCCCCAGCGAGTAACGGCGGATCAAGCTGCGTACCCAAGAGCTTGGGCCAGAACTGGCCCGTACCCATGGTACCCACTGCCACCAAAGGCTAATCTCAGCAACTTGAGCCAGATAGTGGAGTCCCCCACCAGTCTTGTGTGATGGCTTCGGTGATGTAGGTCAGCTGCAGCACAGGGATTGCTTAGGGCATGGTGCGCGTCACCCACCGGAGCTATGCCTGGGCCCAAATCGCCCTCCGTCCTCCTCCGCTATGCGCCCCCCCTTCTCCTCACCTGGACACTGACACCGGGGCTCAATGCGCTACATTCTCTCCAAATCTGTGATTAAGCAAGCAGGAGCCTCCGCCAGGTGGTTTTACACAAGCCTGGGTACAGCAGTCACCGCCAACTCCGCTGAGGAACCTCCCGATGCAGGTGATGCAACAGGGACCCCTTGGGAGTGAATTTGCAGTGCTCCCACCACACAAGTTTGGTGCAACTCAGGGGTCTCACCCTCCACAGCGTCTGGCCAGCGCAACATCCTTTGGCCTCTGATGCAGAGAGGCGCGGCCCACCATTGGTAGTCTCTTCCGTGCACCCCGGTGTATTGGTGGCACCTGGTATGTGATGCAGACCTTCCTACGTTGATGCACAGTAGCGCCTCTACTGTTCACAGCTCCAAGGGGCGCCAGGCGATCTTCTCACAAAGGTCAGCAAGGTGTCTCCATACGACCTGCCAGACTTCACCACCAGGTAAGTACGATCGCATTTGCCTCAATGTCTACTGCCACGGCCCAGCAACTCCACAACACCTCTGCTTCCCACTCCGGGTCACAGACGCAGGCCCACTGAGAACTCCGGGCCCCAAGGACTATCCCCATTTTCAAGGTTTTGGCTGCCATGGTATTGCAAGGAAGGTGCTATGAAAAGTGATGCATCACTGGTTTTTCCCAGCGATGAGCCACGTTTCATAACTGTACCCCTGAATCTTCCCCAAGGACTCTGGCTGGTCATCTTGGCTGTTGCGGGTTGTTGATCTATGCTACACTTGGCCCTGGCTGCTTCATCCTGCAATCCATTGGTTTTATTTCCTATTTTTCATTGGAGGTGGTCTTATAGGCTATTTTTGCCTCTAGAGGAAAAAAAAAGTCACATTGGGCTGACTAATGTGAGTTTTTTTTGCCGCTAATGGGCCTTTCGTCACTTTTCTCTCGCTAACGTCAACATTTTTATTGCCTTGGCGCTAGTGTTAGCAGCTGTTTTCACCGCGGCTAGCTGTTACTATTGCCATGTAGCGACGTATTTTAAATACATCGGTAACTGGGTGATAGTTTTTGGTGATAGACCGCATTAAGAAAACTGCTGCTAACTAACGCTAGCGGCAGTTCTTGTAAATATAACCCACAGTCTTTTAGAAAACACTCACACTCATTGGATGATGTAATCAGTGATTTCATTTGAGGTGTCATCAGTGATGTTACTGGCCATGCCATGAGCTATGTTATATGTGAGGTCATAAGCAGTTTTTTTTTGCAAGTAACTCTTGTGCCATTTGACGAATCTTCATGAAATCTTCAGAACTAGTTTGCCACTCACTTCACCTACTATCTGGATAGTTTCAGAGTGATTCATCAAGTGGGGACCGAGATAAAGGTGGATACCAAAATGCATTTTCCCTAAGCAATTTTTCATAGAGATTGTAGACACAACTACAGCCCAAACTGCTAAACTGAATTACACCAAATTTGGCAGAAAGCTAGACCTGAGTCCAGAAAGAGTGATGTTTGTAATTGGTGTAAGTCTGTTAAGTCATTTTAGAGTCAATATTTATGTTTTTCTAGAGATGAGGATCCACCAGGGACCCATCGCGTGGGATCCACACACTAACAGCAATGCTGTGATTGGCTGGCGGCAACCTGAAAGAAAAGTTGCACCTACCATTTTGTCAGTCGAGACACGGTTGTCCAAATGTTTTTTATTTTTTGTTGCGCTAAGATCCGTGGATCCACAGCATCGATCTGCGTGGACCCCCGTGCAAATCTACAGCAAATTATGGATCTAGACCCTACTTAAAAATACACACACACACATTCAGTCACAGACCTGCAGAATCACTCACACACCACTGACAGACCCATACAGCTACTCACATACCCACTCATACACTCACTTACACAACCACTCACACACCCATACCGTCACTCACATACCCATACACAGATCCACAAAACCACTCACATAGACACTCCCAGACCTGCACAGCCACTCCTACACCCACTCACACACCCATACAACCACTGACAGTCAAACTCACAGAACCACCAAACCTCTCACACACCCACTCACAGACCCAGACAACCAGTAACACACTCACTCACACACGCACACAGTCCCTCTTACTCAAGTTACCCACCCACACAACCATTAGCACACCCACTCACACATCCATATAACCACTCAAACACCCACACAGTTACTTACACAGTTACACATACACAGACAGGCAGTGATACAGTTATATAACTTGTAATAGGATATGTTTGTAGTAAATGTGTTGTTGTTTTGCATTGAATGTGTGTTTTTGGTTGGGTAATCACTAAGTGGTAATTGTTCCTAAGAAAAGAGGGAAAGACAACCTATTCTGGTTGAGAATAAATTTCAGAGTGGCCCTCAGAACGGTTGGGTTCAGAAGAAGGTGGCGGAATTTATCCTTTTGAATTTAGTGCCCTCACACACCCTTGGGAGTGTCATGCTTCATCATCAGTCGCTGCTCCTTGTGGGGGCGGCGCAGCTGTCCTCCATTGGCCCCACAAGAGGGCTCTTTATCTGAGAGCTTTTAAGGAGATGCAGCAGTTGTGCATGTGGGCCTAAACAGAGTGTGTACGCGCTAATTGGAACGTCTGGATCTAGTTCCTTTACACAAACCCTCTATTTGGAATGATTGGCGGTAATGAGGATGAGTCTAGTCACTCTTGGTGACACCTGATTATAGGTACAGTAAGAAGATATGGTGCCTCTTCACTGATTCCTAGTCTCACTTTCTTATGTTTTTCACCTCACGGTCCTGACGAAGCGCTCTTTGATGCATTAGTGACCACCCCGAAGCGCGAAACTTCACCTATCACACACTTACATGGATATTGAGAGCAACAGGAAGACACTCATCCCTCCGACACAATTGCTTTAGGGAGATGCTCCCCATCCCTTGTTTTTAAACCATATCTTCTGGACCCCTGAATACAAATTGGTTCTGGGTACCACGAAGGTGTATTTAACTCACTCACTTTGTTTAGGCCCACATACCCACATGCACAACTGCAGCGTTTCCTTAAAAGATCTCCGATAAAGAGGCTTCTTGCGGGGCCCATGGAGGACAGCAGCGCCACCCCCATGAGTAGCAACGCCCGATAATGAAGCATGACACTCGCAAGGGTGTGTGAGGGTACTATATTCAAAAGGAGAAATTCCCCCATTTTCATCTGAACCCAACCGTTCTGAGAGACCACTCTGACATTTTTTCTCAACCAGAATAGGTTGTCTTTCCCTCTTTTTTTTAGGAACAGTTATCACTTAGTGATTACCACGTCAGTCCTTGGGAGCATCGGTACAGGATCTTTCCTCTTCCTAT
This sequence comes from Lissotriton helveticus, assembly GCF_964261635.1. NCBI lineage: Eukaryota > Metazoa > Chordata > Amphibia > Caudata > Salamandridae > Lissotriton > Lissotriton helveticus. The sequence goes on from NC_136061.1 coordinate 575,934,035, forward strand.
TAGTTCCCTGTCCCACCCTCTTGACATTTTGTTGTGTTTTTTGTAGGAACAGATCTACGGATCTGCTGCTTATCCACCTGCAACATAGCTGGCAGACCCTTTATTTGGCTGAGTGTCCACGATGGATTTGCATATTCAAGTGAGAAAATAGAAAAAAAAATTAAAACAAAAAGAAACAGTTTATGGGAAATGGGTTGGCTCTAAAAAGGGCCTGTGTGTTTATGGTGCATAGATGATACCTACACTCAGATCAGAATGCAGTATTTTAAGTTGTTGAGGATCGCCTTGTTGCCTAATTCTGTGAAATAGACTCTGTCTTTTCCATATATTTACTCCATGTCAAAGCATAAGTTATAATGGTATAAAGATCCTCATTTTGTGGTCTCAGAGAAATGCAGAAACAGCTTTATTGACATAATTCCTTGCTTTTTCAATCTGCGACAAAATTGGGTGACCGCTGCCTCTTCTGTCTTTGGCAAATGTTGGAGAACACTAAGGAAGTATGTGGGAAATGCAACATTAATTTACCAAAGGTATCCTTCATTAGGATTTCCAGTTCTACTAAAGTAATTGTGCCTAGGTCATTGCCACCACAGTCCAATATCATGAGCTCTGCGTGTTGGCAATCCACAATGATTTCAGCCAAAGGCAGCAATTGATGCCACTTTAACCCTCTCTGGCCAACCCAAGCAAAGTAAGTAAGTCAGTCCATATTTACAATGTTGAATGCACGGTTTATGAAATAATTTGTTAGAGACCTACATGATTTTGAATCTTTATATATGTTTTCTCATGCATAGGCCTAATAAACTGTCACCTATAGGAACCTGATGCTTAACTTTTATGTTACCATCTGATAGACTATGACTTCCATATGTCTTGCAATATTATGTTTTACGTCCATGAATAATTCCTTACACATAAGGTGTAATGAAATATAATTCATATAAACTATATGCTGAATCCTTGTGTCGCTATATGAAACAATTTGTTAGAGACCTGCATGAAATTGAATCTTTATACATGTATTCTCATGCATAGGTGTAATAAACTGTCACCTATAGGAACCTTATGCTTAATTTTTATGTTACCATCTGATAGACTATGACTTCTATATGCATTGCAATATTATGTTTTACATCCATTATTGATTTCTTACACATAGGTGTAATGAAATATAATCTAAAGAAACTAGATGCTGAATCCTTGTGTCGCTATATGACAGACTGTCCTAAGTTGTTATGTATTATAATATTATGCTTGATGATGTTATATCTGTTCCTTTTATTTTAACTTATTAACTGCATTATTAGGGATTAGTATTTTTATTGTGGAGGACATATTTACAAATGTAATTGTATTACTACACACAACATTTTTAAAATAATTTTTTCCTTTTGTTATATGTTACAGAATTTTGTGTGGCTCCTGAAGAAGGCGTTGTTGTACGCCGAAACGCGCGTCGAGAAATATTCTCTTGCCACCTTTTTTATGTCTTATTGATTATTGATTATTGTCTTTTTTTGTTTAATGTTAGTCTCAACCATTATGTGTATTTTATATTGTAATGTATGTTATATTTGAGTGATAACTGTATAATTTGTAGTTGCCTATTAAACATTATATGATTTTAATAGTTTTTGTGTTGAATGTCCTCCCCTTCCACATACTAGTTCCCTTTGTTTTTATCCTAATTGCCTAGGAATTACTACATATACAACCCAAGCAATGTCTACATTGGGTAAACCTAGGTCCCTGTCAATGCTACTCTTTCTAGTGCTTTATCTAACCCAAAATACAAAACTATGCCCCACGATCCAGACTCTGATCATTTTGAAGACAAGCATGAGTAGCACTTAGGGAAAGGCTGCAGCAGAGTAAGGCAATTTTGACAGTCACATATTACATCACTCATGACATGGTCAGTGATATCACTGATGACATCTCAAAAGACATCACTGATTACATCATCCAGTGAGTGTGTTTCATAAACGTTTCTATTATGCACTATGCACTACCACACACATACATCAGAAGGGGACAGGTGTCACTGTATCTTATCTTATCTTATCCAGAATTTGTACAGCGCACGTACACCCGAAGGTTTCATGGCGCTAACTGACAACACTGGAGACTAAATCCAGGGAATACAGAAAATAGAGGAGTTACGCCGGTGTATGCACAAAGAGCCACGTCTTGAGCAGCTGCCTAAACTGGAGAACTGTAGAGGCTAGTTCACTGATAAATAGTACACCTGCTTTAAAAACGGGATTATAGATCTGATGACATTTGTTAGGAATAGTATCACTCGTTCGTAGTGCAGAAAGAATACTATTTTAACTTATGCAGTTGCTTAGTATAAACCTAGTAGAAACCTTTATATAAACACACTCATTGGAGGAAGTCATCAGTGATATCATTTGAGATGTCACCAGTGATGTCATCATTGATGTCACTAACCATATCATGAGTGATGTAATATATGAGGTCATAAGCAGTACATTGTGGTGGCGTGAGTAATAGTTAGCTCAGGTAATGTTTCTGCTACATTTATATATTTTGTGTGTGTGTAAAAGTTTGCCTTTCTGCAACGTCCCTGTAACCTTTTCATTTTCCAGTGAATATATATATTAGAGTTGCCAGAGATAGGGGTTTCTTGGATTTTTGTCCCATTAATACCCTTGTATCCATTTGACTAATCTTCATGAAACTATGCAGTCCTGTTGCACCTTTTACATTGTTGAAGGATTGAAAGTTTCACTGCATTTGATCGAGGGGATGCAAAGAAAAAACAGAGGAGTACCAAAACACGCTTAAAATCCGATGTATTTTTACATCGACTTTTGTATTTTACATAGCCGCTAAACAGCTGAACAGATTGCAATGAAATTTCACAGCAATGTACATTAAACTATGTAGATGATTCATTTTGCTATTGAAAGTGATGTTATGAAGTGGTTATGAAGTTATAAGGGCAAACAACTTAGTTATAGCTTGTAGCACAATACAACTAGAAGTAGCAAGGAAGCCTAAAAAAAACACTAGACTGCATATGTAAAGTTTCAGATTTACTACAGCTGAAAAGCCCATTTATGGTCACATGCTAATGGAAACCTATAAACAAATACATAACGAATAGAATACATCTTAATCTACATACGTTTTCTTTGCATGCTCTCTGGCTAAAAAAGTAAACTGGCCAAACAAGCGAATCTGAAACCATCTTTCTTATGTATCCCTGAGCAACTGGCCCCCCTTTTGCCCCGGTGCACGGGGGTGCTTGCAAGGGGCTACATATTGTGCCCCCCTGTAGTTTTGCACCCCCGGTTCCTGCACGGGAGGGAATTCATGACATGGTGCACTCCTTCCAGTGCAAAAACGTGCACTGGCGTTCCTGTGGCGGTGCTATTGAAGGCTCACAATAAGCCTTTTAACAGCATGGCCACTGGACCGCCATGCCACCCACCAGACCACAACATTACTTGTAATCTAGCGGGCGGGCGGGTGGCAGTAATTCCTGGCAGAGTGGGGCAGCCATGGCAGCTGCAGGTAAGAGCAGTGGGGCCAGCTGGGGGTGGATTTTGAGAGACGACCACAAGTGAAAATTAAATTAATCATTAATTTTCCCTCATGGGTGTCTCTCAAAATCCCCCCATCGGCCTCACTGCCCCAGCGCTCTTACCTGCAGCGGCAGCGGCTGGAGTAGGGGCGCAGCAGTGGCATTCTGCGCACTCCAGCACTACCAAAAGTCACAATCATGCCCTAAATCTGGTTGCCACTCTGTAGTTGTAGTTAATACTCCCAAAGATAGGAATTCCACAGATTTTAGCTCCCTAATAACTGTAAACCCATTTGACCCAAGGGTGGAGTGACCCTTGATCCGGTCACTCCACTACCGCACGGCCCCCGTGTGCCCGGATTCTGCTGCCGCTGCCTGCTTGACCCTCTTGCTGCCGCCTCTCCTTTGGACCCCTGCTCTCCAGGCTTGCCGTCGCTCTCCAGGCTTGCCCAGGCTTGCCCTCACTCTCCAGGCTTGTCCAGGCTTGCCCTCTCTCTCCCCCGCTCTGCTTTCCCGCTCTTTCCAACCCCCCCTCTGCTCCCCGCCGCTGCTCTCCTGTGGCCCCGCCCCCTTCTCGTGTCTCCCGCTCCCCATTCGCCGCCCCTCTCCCGCCTCCCAGCTGCTCCTCCCTCCCACTTGGCCATAAATGGCGGGGACCGCGCGTACGCGCAGCGGCCACACGCAGCGGGCGCGCCGATTGCGCGCCAAAGGCGTACCAAAGGCAAGCCCGTCTACGCCCGTCCACGCCTGGACAGCGCCCAGCACCAGAACCCCGGCCGACATCCAGCCTGCTACCAAGCCACCCCGAAACGCACCCACGGAGCCTTCACCTGCCACGCCTGCTACTTCACCTGCACTCGGTCCTGCACCCCGTCAGCCAAAACAGCCGCCAACAACAACCACCTCAAGTGCATCCTGCTCAACACCCGCTCCATCCACAGGCACGCCGTCGAACTATGGGACCTCCTGGACAAAACGGCACCAGACGTCGCCTTCTTCACGGAAACCTGGATGAACGCATCTTCAGCCCCCGACATCGCCATTGCCATCCCGGACGGCTACAAGATCATCTGGAGGGACCGCGTCAACCAGACCGGAGGAGGCATCGCCATCGCCCACAGAAACACTATCCGCATCACGACCAACACCGACGACACCCTCGCCAACGCAGAGCACCTGCACTTCCAGATTCACACCGACCCCATGACCACCCTCAGAGGAACCCTCATCTACAGACCCCCGGGACCACGCTCACACTTCAGCGAGGCCATCGCAGACTTCATCAGCCCGCTCGCCCTCGCCTCCCCCGACTACATCCTCCTAGGAGACCTCAACTTCCACCTGGAGAACGACCAGGACACCAACACCACCGCCCTACTAGACAACCTCGCCAACCTCGGATTCAAGCAACTGGTCAACACCCCCACCCATTACGCCGGCCACACGCTCGACCCCGTCTTCTCCTCCAGCAACCACATCTCCTTCAGCCACACCACCGAGCTCCACTGGATCGACCATAGCTGCGTACACTTCAACTTCAGGAAAACAACGACCCACCACCGCCCTCAACAAACCCCTCGAAGATGCTGGAGCAAGATCACCACCGACCGACTCACCACCTCCTTGAGCCTAAACCCTCCCAGCAACACCACGGACCCCAACAAAGGAGCCCTCAACCTCACACAGTGGATCACCGACTGCGCCAACACCCTTGCTCCACTGAAAAACCCTCCCAGCAACCTCAACAGCAAGAAAGCCGCGTGGTTCACCAACGATCTAAAAGACTCCAAGAAATCCTGCCGTGACCTCGAGAAAGCCTGGCGCCACAACCAGTCAACGGATATCATGACAGCCCTCAAGAACGCCACCCGCAAGCACCACCAGCTGATCCGCACCACCAAAAGGTCATCCTTCAGAGAACGACTGTACAACAACACCCACAACAGCAAGGAACTCTTCAACGTTGTGAAAGAGCTCTCCAACCCCAACGCCAGCAACTATGACATCATGCCTTCTCAAGACCTCTGCAACTCTCTGGCCACCTTTTTTCACTGTAAGATCGTCGACATACACGACAGCTTCGGCGCTCAAAACTCGTAACCCACCACCAAACCTACACCCCCCACCACCACCCTGTGCGCCTGGACTCAGGTCAGCACGGAAGATACCACCCACACGATGAAAACCATCCACTCGGGCTCCCCAGCCGATCCCTGCCCACACCATATCTTCAACAAGACTGCCCTCATCGCGGCCACCGACGACATCCGGACTCTGCTGGACAACGGAGAAACCGCCGCCCTCATCCTGCTCAACCTTTCGGCTGCGTTCGACACGGTCTGCCAACCCACCTCCGCCACGCCGGGATCCAAGGAAAACCCAAAGAGTCCATCTCCCGCCCTTCCTCGCAGAAGCCACCAAGATCATCTGCGGCGTACCTCAAGGCTCCTCACTCAGCCCCACCCTCTTCAACGTCTACATGAGCCCCCTCGCAGCCATCGCACGCAAGCACAACCTCAACATCATTTCCTACGCCGACGATACCCAACTGATCCTCTCCCTCACCAACGACCCCACCTTCGCCAGAGCCAGCTTCCAGGACCGAATGAAAGACATCACAGACTGGATGAAGCTCAGCCGCGTGAAACTGAACTCAGACAAGACGGAAGTCCTCATCGTCAGCCCATCCATCTCCGCCTGGGACGACTCCTTGTGGCCCCCTGCTCTGGGCCCCCCACCCAAGCCCACAGACTACGCACGCAACCTGGGCTTCATCCTTGACTCCTCCCTCACGATGGCCAGGCAAGTTAACGCCGTTACCTCCTCCTGCTTCAACACACTCCGCATGCTCCGTAACATCTTCCGCTGGATCCCCACTGGAACTAGGAAAACGGTCACCCAGGCCCTCGTCACCAGCCGTCTGGACTACGGGAACGCCCTCTACGCTGGGACCACCGCCAAACTACAGAAAAGACTCCAGCGCATCCAGAACGCCTCAGCACGACTCGTCTTGGACATCCCCCGACACAGCCACATCTTCGCCCACCTGAGGGACCTGCACTGGCTCCCCATCAGCAAGAGGATCACGTTCAGACTCCTCACCCACGCACACAAGGCTCTCCACGACTTGGGCCCCGAATACCTCAACAACCGCCTCACGTTCTACACGCCAACCCGCCACCTCCGCTCCGCCAGCCTCACCCTCGCCACCGTCCCACGGATCCGCAGAACCACCACCGGAGGAAGATCCTTCACCTACCTGGCGGCCAAGACCTGGAGCACCCTCCCCACCCACCTACGACTCACCCAGGACCATCTCTCCTTCAGGAAACAACTCAAGACCTGGCTTTTCGAGCAGTAGCAGCCCCCCCACCCCAGCGCCTTGAGACCCTAGCGGGTGAGTAGCGTGCTTTAAAATACTCTTGATTGATTGATTGACTAAACTTTCCTGACCTATAGCATTTTCTACGTTGTGAGATTATGTCAATTTTTTGTTGAATCGTTTGTGGGGTGAAAAGACAAAAGGGGATCCCACAATGTATTTTCCATAGACTATTGTATTTGACGTACCGCAAAAATGGCTGAATGGATTTACATGAAATTTGACAGGATTATTCATCTACTTTGTGGGTGCTGCAGTTAGGGTAAGTACGTTTTAAGTTACAAGGCATTTAAACTTAGCAATATCTGTCACCAAAATTGGTAAAACTCCTGCGGTACATGAGCGTAAACTTATTATATATTAAAAAATATAAATACATTTCTCTACCTATTACAATACAATGTTCAACTCTATGCCACTCCACTCTATGCCTCACCACTGTATGAGTCTCGATACTATGCCACTCCACTCTACTCTATTACACTGTACGCAATGCCACTGGATACTACTCCACTCTACGCCATTCCACACTATGCCATTTTTACTGTACTATACTCTACTCCACTCTACTCTATTCTCCTCCTAGCCACTCCACTCTACAACACTTCACAGAACAGTATTCTACTGTATGCCACTCCACTCTACGCTACTCCACTCTGTGCCACATCAGTGTATGGCACTCCACTCTACACTACTTCATTTTGCGCTATTGGATTGAACACCACTCCACTGTACACCACTGCACTGTATTTTAGTACACTCTACCCCACACCATTATATGTTACTGCAGGTTACACCACTCCATTATACGCCACTCCACTGTATGCTAATCCATTATACAGACCCACAGGATTTTGTGGCTTTGGGTGTCAAATTTCACGGCCATAAAAAGCAAAATGTGCGCCTCAACCTTAAAATTTGCTGTATTTTTTGTGGTGGGCAAAAAATGTGCCCGCCATAAAAATACTGTAGCCTTGTGCTCTGTCACTGTTGGAGACTGTGGTATGTCACAGTCTGCAACGTTGCCGAGTCTTCAGCAGCACAATGCCTGGAATGAGAGGGTGTCTGAGGCCAAAGAGAGCAGATTACAACATGAAATCTGCTCTTTTTGGCATCAGACAACCTATGCGTGCAGGGCAGCAGGGGTGGAGCGGGGTTAAGGGGTGATGACAGAGAAGCTTGAGGGTATATAAAAAAAATTGGTGGACCTGGGGAGGTTAGGTGTTAATGGGAGACAATGGGGAGCCGAGGGAGAGAAGGGCCATGGAAGGTGGGGATAGGATCCTTTCAATGGCCTGCAGGGTCCGTAGGGGGCACACAAACGTGTGAGGTGGCCTGCAGGCTAATTGTTCAGGAGGGGGCTAGGTGCATTTCAAAGGCAGGCAACAGAATAATTTAACAACTCTGCTGCCTGCTGGCCTGTTCCTCACCCACCCTTTACTGGCTCAGTGGCAGCACATAGCCATTAAAGAGAGGGTGAATGGCAGGTTTTTTTCAAACAAATTTTCCAGGCACTTTTTAAAACTTGCGGCATTTTTTTTTACAAAAGTACTGATTTCACGATTTTTTGCAAATCACCAAATCCTGGGGTCTGACAATACACAATTACACTCTATGCCACTCCACCATACACCATTCTGCTCTACGCCACTCAACTCTATGATGTTACACTGTACATTAGTCCACTCTACACCAGTCCACTCTACGTTATTACACTGTATGCAGCTCCACTCTACACCTCTTCAGTGCATGCCAGACCACTGTATGCCACTCTGCTTTACCATACTCCACTCTACGCCATTCTACTGTATGCTGCTCCATGCGATTCCACTGTTTGCCACTACACTGTAAGCTACTTCACTCTGTAGTACTCCAGTGCATGCAACTCCACTGTTGCCACTCCGCTATATGCTATTACACTTTATCACATTCCAGTGTACGCCACACGAGTCTACACCACTTCATTGGACACCATAGCACTGCATGCTGCTCCATTATACACTATTCCAGTCTTTGCCACTCTTCTGTGCACCTCTCCACTCTATGCTATTCCACTGTATGCCGCTCCACTAATATGCTACTCCACTCTGTGCCACTCCAGTGTACACCACTCCTCTCCATTCTATGCCAGTCTATGGGACGCCACTCCACTCTACACCACTCCACTTTATGCTATTTCACTGTACCCCAATCCACTGTACACCACTGCAGTCTACACCACTCCACTGTACACCACCCCACTCTATGCTATTGTACTCTACGCTATTACACTCTACGCTGTTCTATTCTACACAATTCCACTGTACTCTCCTCTTCACTATTTAACTGTACGCCACTCCTTTCTATGCTATTACACTCTACACAACTTCAATCTTTGCACCTCTACTGTGTGACTTGAAGACAGGCCCTGTGTCCAACTCCCTGCTGGCCACCCAGGGGCAGCCAACTCCACGCCACGCAAAACCGTTGCTAATGCGTGGCATTAGCCGCATGACCTGTGGCAGCCAGACCCTGCTTTCAACTTCCCACAGGCAGTTAACCCCATGATGTGAACAGCTTTTGGGCGCATCCCGTGGGGGTTGATAACAGGGCTTGCCTGCCACCAAGACCACAGCAGGCTGCCAACTCTGTTGAGGGGATTCTACACATACACAGAAATATGCGCAGGAAAACAGGACCTCGGTGTGTAGGGGCTAAGCCTTTCTACCACCTCAGTACCCAAAATCCCAAAACCGACTAGCTATAATGTCTCATTCGTTCTCCTACATAATCACGCAGCTACAAATGATTAGACAACCCAGAACACAACACTCCAGACTCTCTCAGGAATCGCGGTAGCAAGACGTACCATTTCACTCACTAAGCCGTACTTGTTCACAATAAGATTAGACAGAGTCACTGTTATAGCTCAAAATGTTTGTTTTAAACTATCGTTCTCTATAATGCAGTATGCGAGCCACTACCAGCAGCAAACCACATAAACCTAACACAGTGAGCATTGTAGTAAGTCCACAGACTATGAAAGGGGAAATCATTGCATACAGACATTGGATAAAGGACTATAAGGCCTAACCACCGCCCCCCCTTTGCTAGAAGAAGTTTTACTATATAAAGGTAAATCTCTGGGCTTTGTCAGCAGACCCCATACCTTAGTGCCTATGTTTTGTCTAAGTGCTAGGACTGACCAGAACAGAATAACAAGGGGCATTGTTTATTGACCTTGCACAGTGTGTTCATACTAAACTCCAGGACAGGCAGAGAACGCAGAAAGCAGACAATTCTCATGTGAAAGGCCCAAACAGAGTCTTGCATAACAAAGCCATGTAGTAACATGCACAAAAGAAGCATTGTAGCAGCAGAGCTCATGCTAATTTAGCAATGTCGACAATTACCCCAATGGCCATACGACAACACCACACAGAGCCTTTGTCTTGCGCAGCATAGGGTTGGCATCCAAGTCCCGGGCACCTTATCTCCTGGGGCCAAATATAATAAAAATGGGAAGGGTGGCCATGCAGCCCATTGTTATGCCCCTGGGATCCCATTATCTAAGGCCATATCAACAAAAAAGGGGAGGGAGCCATATGAACCCCCTCCCCTGACCCTCATTAGGCCGTGGATCCCCATCCGCCAGGGCCTTAAGTATTTTAAAGTGGAGAGGGGTCATGTGGCCCCTCTCCCTGAGGCTCATTAGACCCATGGGACACTATACCCCACAACTTTTTTTTTAAAGGGGAGGGGCATCATGTGGCACACCTCCCCAAACCTCATTTGGCCCTAGGGACCCCATCCCCAGGGCCTTTTATATTTAAGAGGAGTCTCCCCTCCCTGAACCTTGTTAGGCTCTGGGGATCCCACCCCCAGGGTATTATGTGTTCAAAGTAAAGAGGAGCCTCAGAGCCCCCTTCTCTGAGCCTTATTAGGCCCTGGGGACCCTATCCCCCAGGACAGGGGACTATGTCCTTGACTCCTATAATGGCTGCCAGCAACATTTTTATTATGTTGCTTGCAGCCAATCAGAGCTTTCGCTCCTGTGGGAGTGAATTGGTCCAAGGTAAATAAAACTACCTGGGGCAATCAGAATGCTCAGTTTTTGAACTGGCGCTCCCGCAAGAGTCTCTGGAGGACCCAACCGTATAGATATACAAATATTTTTTACCCTTAATTTCTAAAGAACAACTGAATGGATTTACACCAAATCACAAAAAGCACAATCTGTAGACCAAGGTCTAGCTTTCTGTCAAATTTGGTTTAATTCTGTTCAGCAGTCTTTGCTCAGCTCTTCCTAAAGAAGTCTATGGAAAATGCATTGGGATTTTGAGAACTCCCTCGCCCTTTTTCTCCGCTCCCAATTGATGCATCACCTTGAATCTTTCAATGCACAAACTAGTTAAAAAACAGCACCTTTTCGGAAAGTTTCCGGTAGATTTGTCAGACGGGGCCAATGTTATCAGCAACACAAAAATAGCTGTTACTATTGAACAGATGACATAACAATAACTACCTACTGGTGACTGCCACTGGGCAAAATATATGTATATATATATATACATACACTTACCATTTTGTTGTAAAGGCATATGTATGGTAAAACATGCATAGTAAAGGCAATGCGTGGTAAAGTCATTTTGTAGTAATGCAGGCATGGTAAAAGCTGTTTCCCCCGGTGATCCACCTCCCCCAAACTTACTGATAATGGGGTACATGGGATTGGACAGTGAGGATTCCAGTAAAAATGAGGAATTACCAGGGGGACTGGAAATTGTGTTCCTGATTCACCTGATTATTCTTCGTTTCCTCCCAGAATTTCAGCCAGATAGTCCACCTGCTTTTAGTTTGTGGATTATCTGGGTAAATTAAATATATAAAATCGATGGATTCATCAAAAATCTCATAATTCCAACGGGGAAATTTGGATGAGGGTCTTTACCATTACACCTAGAGGTCCAATTAGATGTACTGCCCTGACAGAGTGGATTTGAACCGAGGACATCGTTTTGCACCCAATTAAACACTGTAAGGATGTACTATTTGCGCCTTTCCCGAAGTGGCAAAATGACAAATTATTTTAGTTTCTGCAAAAAACATGGACTCCTGTGAAAAAACAAACAAGCACACATTTTCGTAATGTAATTAGCGCTATATAGCACCCCAGTACAGATTAGGCCCACCTGGACAGTTTAGGTAATAGGCCCTAGGCTGTATTAACTGCATCCTTCGTGGATGGCAGGCATTGCACGGAGCCACAGAAGCGTGTTATGAAGTCTAATAATGCAAACAGGATATCTTTGAACGGTGGCAGTACAAATATTAACGCAAATGGCACTGTTTGGGGCTGTTGAATAATAGATGACGTAACCCCAACGAAAGAGGCCTCCTTTCTACCGGGAAGGGTTTGCGCGGTCTCATGGACAAAAGGAGGCAATATCGTGTTGTCTTTCCGTCCGCAGAAAGAGGAGATGGAATTACCTTCACGCTCAGCGACGGGGCTTCCCATCTGTCATGGTGCACGGGTCAGAGCGTAAGTGATTGTGTCCGTCCACTGCGCCACCCCATCTGTCTGACGTAGCACATATACTTTGTTCTGAAGGGCATGTGGGTATTAGAAGGCCCATTAATTCGGCCCATAGCTGTGCCACTGCCAACAACGTATGTTATCCAGTTACACGCTTTACGCTGGTTCGCTCCGGAGATTAAGGTGCATGGTGGCCTGTGGCACACTCGGCTCAACACATATACGACGTTTGACAGATCCCATCCAGGTAGCCCCAGGGTGGGCAGGAGCCATGTGGTCTCAGCGTTGTGGTTTAGGTATTCTGGTATTCTGCAACTGGTGCAATGGGGTCCATCCTACCATGGCTCTACAACCTTGATCATGTGCAACCCCTTCACTTCACACAGAAGGGCCCGTACAAGCGTCTGAGGCCCCTACAGTAATAACATAGTGCCCGGGGTGCACACAGCGAGAGCTCATGCCTTTTGCTCCGCCAGTTCACAATCCATAACGCTGCCCCAGGAGTTCAAAATAGCTTAAGATGACACCAAGGAGAATTTCTGATGGTACCCTGAAAATCATAAATCAATTACAGTGAGTATCAGGGCCCTGCTGGGCTCATCTTTCTTCCCTGAAGGTTCTCTGTAGAGATAAACACCACACATAAACAGCAGTAAAACCATGCTACATTGCGGTACCAAGGAAGCTGTAGAGCACTAGAGCTAAATATTTCTTTACCACGGAGACATGAATAAAAGTGTAGGGAAAGCTCACCCTATGCTGAAGCACCCTCCTTAGATGGAACTGAAGAGTGCATCTGGTCCCAAAGGAAGTCAATGGTAATTCTTAGCCTCTGCTGCATCTGGGAGAGTGGCGCTTGTTCTTTCCTCTGAGAGCCAGGGTGGTTATAACATTTCGGCGGATCGGTCTTTCCACCCTGTTGTTAGTAACCTCATAGAGTCTTGTTCTCCCTTTCCTGTTGTTGGCTCCCACACACCTAGCTGGGAAAAAGCTAGACTTGCTTTTCACCAATAGCATGCACATTAATTCCCTATCTCCCCCTCATATTCCGTAAACTGAGCATTTCTTAATCAATGTCTACTGGAATTTCCAGGTAGCTAACAAACCCTCCACCCCCTACACACACACCACCACCATCAGGCCCTGTGGCCAAACACCTAGCAGCTTGCCAGGTCCACACCGCAAAAATATGCCGCCCATGCCCCTCGACAGTAGCCCTACCTTGCCGAAAAGTTTGTTGGTTTCTGTTACCTATTCCCAGTTTTCCTTGACATTCTACAATGCCTGTCGTTGGCTTCTATTTCCTCTTTCTAACTTCTCAGATAACTTTAGCAGGTGGGTCTCGACTGCGAGTGATACAATCGTACCTGCTAAACTGGGCCAATCCCATCCCTCCTAATCCTCTAAACCTTAGTATAATGGCGATTCATCAACTGTCAAACATTTTTGTGATAAACTGGAGCAAGTTTGGTACTATGATTTGGCATCTAGGAAATGTGGCGTTAAACGAAAAGCTAATCACTGTTACAAAAAAGAGACCTGCTTTGTCAGAGCTTCAGGCTCAAAGCTGACAAGACTCTAGAGTTTAGTGATTGGTAAACAACCTTCTTGGAGGACCTCACAGGGGTGGACCTACAGTTTTGAAGCGACATTGACCTCCTTCTCTAAAGCCTGACATTTAGGCCTCTATTTGGACTGTGCAATGTCTTTCTGAGATCAGCAGGCTCTCCGAGTCTTGTTTTCATTGGATCTACCTGCTTTGAAAGATAATTCCTTTTTTCTGTCTGGACTCCAGGCAAACAAAGGACCAGGATGTAAATCTTTTTTATCCAGGCCCCTGTAATGCTCTTTTCCTAGGGCTCCCTTCACTTCTTCTTGATCTACTTTAGAGATTCGAGAATGCAGGTGTCCATCTCATCTCTCAGTTTCTGCGCTGCTAACAAGTCTCCCAGTTTTGTTTACATTGGCTGCCTTTCTCCAAATAGATAGTCCTCAAGGTGCATTACCTGATATAATTGGTCGCCCACAGGCTTGATAGTGATGAATATAAATGTATCGCCATCTTCCTACACATTTTGTCAGATCAGCCACCTCAAGGGTTCAGTCTGTCCCCACACCATCGGTGCAAGCTCATATTCATACCAGTGGAAAGACAATCTGGTCCTCTTTTTCTCTACATAATATTGACAATTATCTCACTTTCCATAGGGCCCTCGGAGCCTGACTACTTGAGACAGGTCTTCATAATTCCCTCTAGATGGAGGCTTCCTGTAAGCACCTCAATGCCCTTCTGGTTGTTTGCTCCCATTCTAATAATTTCCAGACTTCACTAGACTGCTGTTGGCTGTTTCCTGAGGAGGCTGAGGAGCAGGTGGAAGTCCAGGAGTAGGGGAAGGAAGAGAAAGATGAAGGAGGAGGAGGAAGTGGAAGTACCAGCAAGGATCTTGATTTAAAATTACTCCCTACCTTTGTTGCCCCATAGAAGACCTTCACAAGTGGATGAGCTATGGAAGTCGCCGCTGGGGTAGTGGCACTTATTAATTTTACCAAGTTATTCTCACCAAAGTTTGATGGCCTTTTCCTGTGACTTCTAATTCTGGCCCAGCACTGCTGACACCTGGCCAGACCTAAGTTCATGAACCTTTTGCCAGAATTAAGGAGGTCCCAAGAAATCAGCCGCTTTTTTTGTGAAACATAATTTCCTAGGTTGCTCATGAGTGTGTAATCCTCCTGAAAATTGTTTGGGAACAAGGAAATTTTACAGTAATTTTTGTGTAAGAAATAGAGCCCTCAGCTGGCCCACATGGTGTTGGTGTGGCCTAGTTCAAAGAGAGACCAGTAAATGTTTGAGCCCATTGTTCAAGCAGGTGGACATCAGATTACCCTTCACGGATGCAGCCATAACCACTTCACAGTTCTCTCAAACTGTGTGTTGAGACCTTCATAACATGAGGAACTAGGCTCGAGGCAATAGTGTAGCAGAACCTCCAGCGCTGAAGAGTTTCGCCCCAAGTATCCTCAGATCCCTGCTATTTGACACCCCTTCCCGCAGCTGTAAGAAAAAATTCTAGTGGAGTTCAGGTGATATTGGATCAGAATATATTTTTTGCAATTTAGCACAGGCCACAAGAAGAAACTGTGCCATGGCAGCCACGTTGGAGGCCCTGGACAGTATCAATATCCAGAGCAGTAACTGTGAATGGAGGGCAGTGTTACTAGCCTCTACTCTCAGCACACCTATCGCTTGCTGGAGTGCAGAATAGTTTGGTCTTAAGTGATAGGCAACCACCAGGTTCACAATCTCAAACAACAGCTATGTATATATTAGTGGAGCAAGCCAGCAGAGGGTAAGCCGAATCAGGCAGAATCAAGTGATTGCTAGGTGGATTGAGGAAGATGGTGGTTGCTTCTTAACAAGGGCCACAACAAAGTCAACTGCTTCATAAAGAGAGACTTCATCACCCAAGTGAGGGATCAGGCAAGCATTTCTTTTTCGTTACTGTTATTTGCTATGCTAAAAATCCAAGTTGTCAGTGACTGGGCTACCTCTACATCACATGTGTAGTTTCTGCACTTTTTAAGTTTGGCCTGTGTAAATTGGCCTCAGCCCAGAACTCCTTAAAGGTGCAGGTCCTCAAATAATAACACTGACGAATTTAGGTTCTGCAATCAACCTCAGAGCTGCACCCTTCTACTCTTTTTGCCTACATAGCTATTTGATGGTTCCATATCATGTGTTTGGGTGTACAATTTCTTTTTTTTGGGGGGGGGGGGGAGTACATGTAATTTTCGCTAAATTGCACGTTTCACGGAAAATACATTTGCCAGTACTTTGAGTATATCTTTTTTCACCAGGGAATGTCTCGCTCAGAAAAGCCACACAAGATACAGACATAAGACTGGTTCAACTATAAAATATCTAGTTTAAAGAAAAGATGTTTCTCGCCAAGACGTTTTCTACTCAAGCCAGTCTTCAGCAAGCAAAATTCGTGTGAAAATGTGCTTTTCCGAAGGGGTGAAAATGCTGCACTTTCTGCCTAATGCAAAAATGGAAATTAGGTGACATTGGCTAACAAACATTTCACCTTTAGTCAGTCTTGGCTTTTTAACCAGCAGTAAATTGCATTAAGAAAATATAGTTTAGCTTTTAACATTATAAGTAAGGACTCAAACCGTCACGCAGTCACACATAAACCCGCCGAGTTAGAAGAGCGTGAGAGTGCATGTCACGCATGTGATGCATACTGGCCCTGTAAACGATTGCCAGTTCATTTTAATTAAGAATTTGTTTAATTCATTACAATTATCGCCCAGAGCTCAGCTATCTAAGGAGAGCGCGCGGACAGACTCTATAAAACTCAAACAGTGCTTTGAATCACTGATTGTAACAGCTCTATAAATGCACCTTTACCTGACATCCATTACCCTTTCACCACACAGCTACATCTCTACCAGTGCCCCTCCATTTTATAATAAAAAGCCACTTGTTCGAGGGGCGGCTGGTGACATTTGAAAGTGGTGAGGCGTAAAATTATTCTCATACTGAACCGCAGCGAGCAAGCGTAGAGAGTGAGCCAGACCAACCTATGGGGAGTTCTCCCTCTGAGAAAATTTTGAAAAAAGAGTGGGTAAATGGTGCATTTACAAGCAATTTGGAGAAAGCAGTAAAGTTAATAAAGCAATTGTGATAGTGCAGTTATTACATTAATAAAGAGATGTCACTAATTCCCCATATGGTAAAAAATACTAGTTCTACTATATGAGGGGGCCTAAAGAAACCTTTATCAGCAGCAAATAGACCACCAGAGACTCAAGCAAGCAGCAGTCAGGGACACAGTGAATTCTGGTGATCTTTCACAACTTTTTTAGGGGAGACAGACTTACAACTCTTTTGTACGTTATCACTACACAACACAATATTCACTTTTCATGCAGTTGTATACAAAAACCGTACTAGAATTATTGGAACAGCAAGCCAAAATGCATTTTGTCCTTGGCACCTCCCTACCAGCAAAATAGTCACATTTTCACTTCCCAGATGCAACACAGTACCCTTTTGCTATCTATTAGCACTGTAAGGCACCTGTCTTATCTCATCTTAAGGATGGTCTTCAAGTGAGGCAAGGCCTGGACTTAAGCTGCATGGTGGCATTCCGCTCTAACACAATCTATTATATTGGTTTGCCTGCTCATTATATGACTTAAATGAATTTCAATGACTGTAAACAAATGTAAATTTCCAGATTACAACATATAAAAGGGCATTCATTGCAAAGAATATTTTTTTGCCTGCGTTAAACGTGGCTGAAAATGATGCTTACTTGACAACTGCTTTTTATTCACTGCACAGAAGAAAAAAAATTCTAGGCCTTATAGGCATTGTAGAATAAGTAGTTTCGCCTTTCTAAAAACATTCTTATCCATCAATGATATTTATGGCTATCGACTGATTCCAAATACTTTCTCCTCTCTGGTAAGTATGGGAGGCCCAGTTCTCACAGCAGGGTTAGCTCTTTGCAGAGGTGACTAAAGATTGTACATTTGTAAATACAGTACCGCGAACAGCCTTTTTCATCTCAGGGTCAGGAGGGCGAGGGCTGAAACTTGTCACGCGCACCTTGCTGGAACTTGGTGATATCTTTCAAAATGTGGCTTCAGAGTTTAAAATGTCTAAAGTGCAGCAAACTCCAAGTTTTAAGCAAAGGCCAGGCCCGCGAGAACCCAGGAGAGTTTTCACTAGCTAGGTATTCAGCAGAGGAGCACCGAAAGCCAAGCACCTTGAGGCGACAGTTCTAACTAAGCAGGCACTCTACAAGAGTAATGCTGCCCAAAATAAAAATCCCAAACCGCAAAATCCTGGGAACAGCTAAAACTCTAATAGAGTGAAACATTCAGTAAAATATGTTAAATAAAAACTGGAACTAAATCACTGCCATGGGTCACCTGGATACTTATTACATTCATTTTTCACAAATGGTGAATGTTTTTCACAGTCATGTTAAGGACATGAATATAGTGCCCGACAGGCAGCGTTTCAATGTCCGTTCTAAAATGCTACTGGGTCCGAGAACCGGATTAAGGGACCTCAATCACATGTCTCTTGCTTTGATTCCTTTCCCAAGTCTCATGCTGTCATCATTTGTGCTAGTTATCTGCATCTACTTAGAACCTTGTTGTCTGTTTGCTACCAATCTTGAGTATTTTACATTAAGGCCACTGCCTTTCTCTCAAGTATATCCTCCCAAAGTTTATGGGGAGGTTTCAGAGACTCAATTCCTCTACTTCATCTCCCATACGTAGATTCATTAAAAACTACAGTTTTCACAAAGTTTGCTGCAATGGAGGCTACCTCCGCTTCTCATCCAAAGATTGGCGCCCCCTCACCTATGTCATCATTTGTGCCTGTTTTGACAAATACAGCCAAAGCTAACCCTAAGCGCCTCAAAAAAGATCCTCTGTCTCCTGCAAAGTCACAACCTTCTGTCTCACTTGATCTGTTATTAGAAGAAATACGCTCTTTAAAACCCTTTATGCAAGAGACAAATTCTAAACTTAAATTTTTGACAGACCGGTGGTCCCAGTTGGACGAAAGACTTCTCATAGTAGAACAGAGTGTTTCTTCCTATAACAGAACTGAAAATAAAGCTCAAGCTCTTCAGTCACAAGTATCCTCCCTGCAGAAGCATGTAGAGGATTAGAAAATAGAAATCGACGGAATAACCTACGCATCTATGGCTTACCAGAAAACACTAAGGGTGCGGAACCTCTCACCTTCTTCAAAATTCCTAAAGTGTTGGGCCTACCCGATGATATTACCTTCAACATTCAACGAGCACATAGATTAGGGCGTCGCTCTCTCGACACTTCTTGCCCTCATCGTCCCAGAGGTGTCATTCTAAATTTCCTGGAATATACGGATCTTCTCAAAGTCTCTCAGCCTCTATGAAATCACCTCTTATCTCTTGGTTAGGCCATACATAATTTTTTTTGCAGGACTTCGCTAAGAGTACTGTAGAACGAGGCAGAGAATTTCTTGATTTAAGACCGGATCTTCGTGCTCTTGGTGCTTGATTCGGCCTTTTCCATCCCTGCCTCTTTAAAGTCACATACAGAAACAAGACAACCTCCTACAACAACCCTATTAAGCTGAAGAGTTTCCTCAGTACATGCAGAGTTGAAACTATGGACACCTCCTGAGCTTCAACTTCTCAGTTTATCTGAGCGTTTGACTTTGTTTTTTATACTGTTGTTTTCACTTTTACATACCCTTTTGACTATTTAGTCATTTTCCTCAAACCATTTCAGTTTTCTGTTGTATGATTACATTGTGAATGTTATTCTCAAATCTTTCTTTTTGCTGTCTTATATAACTTGCGACTGTTATTTCATAAATTTACAATCTAGTAATATCGGTGGGAAGGGTATTAGCATAAATGGAACAATTGCGCTCTGCAGGATAAGCGGTTGTCAAGTGGATATAGGACTAGGTAATATGGCGCTAACAGGAAAGGGGTGACCCTACGAACCCCTTAACTAGCCAAAGACCTGTGCACACATACATCAAAAACAGTGTCTGTTCATATTCAATACAACTGGACAAAAGAAGTTCGCCACAAGTTATTCTTGTTTCATTTAATTCTTATTTACATAAAGACCAGTCAGCCGACACGTGTTTCATCTTCAGGGCCGCGTCGTAATAGACGGAATCAGTAATCCCTTTGCCGGTGATAATTCCAACCCAGTCGAGGTCTGGGATAACAGGAAACGAACCATATGCAAGTTAATTTTCAGGTTTCTTCACTCATACAAATACTGATATAGGCTTAATCCAAGTTACAAAGGACGATAGGATGAGTGTATCCGATCAATAAAAAATTCCAACGTGGAAAGTACTTCACTCAATCGAGGGCTGAGGAAGAGTAAACTGCGAGGACCAGCGGGCAGTGCGTCTAACTCGCCACAGCTGGTCATCTTCCCGCCTCCTCTCTGAGCATTCAAATCGGGGGCTGGACTCTGCTTCCCTGTGTGTCGCGCTGCAAGGGGTGTGTTGCATTGGCCCCGGACTTTGTTTTCTGCAAGGATCTTTACTTTTGGCTTCAGTCCCCACGCCTCGCGGCCCCCGCTCCGCGGGAGCCGCTCGCCATCTAGGGAGTCCCGGTGTCTGCTGCTCACAGGACCTAAGCCTAAAACCAATGAGGCCCGTAGCGGGACTGCGAGGACCAGCGGGCAGTGCTTCTAACTCGCCACAGCTGGTCATCTTCCCGCCTCCTCCCTGAGCATTCAAATCGGGGGCTGGACTCTGCTTCCCTGTGTGTCGCTCTGCAAGGGGTGTGCTCCCCCTTCTACAAAGCTACACCCCCATATCCGGCCCGCGGGACGCGCACAGACGCACCCGGGCGAAGCCTGGGCCAAGGGCGGGCCCGTTTCTGCCCGTTCCTGACCGGTCAGCACCGGACCGGTCAGCACCGGACCGGGCCCTTTCTCTTGATTCAGGCATAGTAAATCTATTACTAACTTTGTGAAACATGTCTGGGCGCGAACTGAGGAGCAAGTCTTCGATTGTTGGAGGTTCAATTGTGGGAGGTATGGAATTTTTTTTAATTAGAACTCACTCCCTAATTGAAACTGAAATCTCTGTCTTGAAAAAACGTTTGTCACAGGAAATCACAGTAAATAAAAGATCCTCTCTGGGAGCAATTGCTAATGCCAAAACGCCAGATAGGAATCTGGATACCGCCATTCCAGTGCCTTGTTTAGCAGAGCAAGACATTACTTCTGGAGTGGAGGAGCATGATTTGCAGGACTTGGACATTCTAATTAATGAAATCTTGCCCGAAATTAATTTAATCCTTGATAATCCTATAATTACACCCTCTGACCCCGGGGACATCATTAATAGCACCCTGGCTCAAGGGCCCAAAGAAGGGGCTTTCCCTAAAAGGAAACAGGTCTATAACAAGAAAGATGGGAGTAAAGCTAAAATAGCAAAGCGACAGAGCGATAGCAATCCATCAGCTAGGCCAACGGTGGGGCTAAAAGAATCTGCGAATGGGTCGGTCAATTTAACTATGCCCCCCCCCCCTGTTATCCATCCGCGGACCCAGCCCGTCAACAATTTGTCCATTGAAAGCCTGGAAGTGCTATTTAAATCTATTTTATTCCCCTGAGAAGCTAAAATGGAACAAATTGAACTTAGATTGGCAAATATTGAGAAAGTTACATCTGCTTTATTACCAAATTCAAGTATGGCAAACAAGCCGGGCGTAGCCGTAGCCTTAATCCCTGCATGTCAGACTGGGGGGACATTATCCTCTGTAGATGGTGGAGCACCCATTCCTAATTGTAGACCGCCTGGTCCACCAGGCTTTAATCCTGTACACCAGGCACCCCCTAAGCAGACTCCTGCCCCCTTGCCCAGTGGTAGTGTTAACCAGGGGAATGCTGATGTTTGTTACCTTGCACCGCCAGCGTTAATAAAAGAGTGTAGAGTTAAAAGACCCAGACTACCAGACCTCCCACCTGAAGCTAATCGTTTATGGTGGTTTTGGCGGGCGCCCCTGCTTTAGAAGAGAGAGAAGGAGAATCTTTTAGCTCACTAAAAAAATAAGGCTGTCAGATGGCTAAACTGGAATAGACCCTTGCCGGCTCACTTATCTAATGAAATTATTATGGTAAGAAGGTTGCCCTGGTTGGGTAAGACAGCTAAGACCATAAATAGGGACTGTATAGCAGTCAATTTTAGAGACCCCCGAACTGTCTCCCATATTTGTGCTGGTTTTAATAGGTCATTTGACTCCACCATCCAGACACTGCCTTTGTCCTTCTTTTTTCTCCCGAACTGTATGGCCTACGGAGGAGGCACGGATGATTGGACAAGGGTTGACCATAGGGGAAGAAACAGAAGATTTGACGGCAGACTAGCCCCTATGCCAACCTGCGCTCCCTTTTGCAATTTAATTCGGTTTAGTTGTCTTGATGCAGTAGACTGACTACCTCCTGTTGCCCAGGTGCCACCCATGGTAGGAACCCTAGACTTGAATAAAGAAGTACTCGTGGGAAGTATTGACCTATCGGAGTATGACCCTGTGGAGCATCTGCCAAAGGCTGTGGTTCGACCGGGGACAAATTACCAGTTGGTCTCCATTACTCCCTTGTGTGATAACCCTTTGGAGCACCCGCTAATGACTATAGTTCAATCAAGGACAAGCTGTGATAAACGATCCTATAGTTCAGTGGCCCTATCAAAAAAGGCACCCCCTTTCATGCCCACAGGGGAGTTTATAGGAGTGGAGGACGGCCATCATGGTACTGGGTATAAACTAGTGAGCTGGAATATTGCTGGTTGGCGAAAAAAGGAAGAGACTCTTGGTTGAAGGGAGACTGTTATTAATTACGACATACTCTGCCTCCAAGAGACGTGGTCCACGGTAGACATACATTTTAAAGGATATGTGTCTTATAACTGTTTGGCGCAGGAATCAACCATGGGTAGGGCGAAAGGTGGGTTGGTGATTTTATTGTCTGTGAACTTTACGGTTCGAGTTAAATCCCATACCATCATTGGATTCCATTCACAAGTGCTTTGGTTGCAGCAAAGTGGGGGTCGAGACATTCTGCTAATTAACCATTATAATAATGTGTTTGACTCCTCTTGCTCCACAGTTGTTAATGAACTCGAGACTGCAGTTGATCAAATTTGTAGGGCCAACCCTGTCCCTTTTGATATCATTTGGGGGGGGATTTCAATATCTTTACGTGCCCCTTCTCCTTTATGAATGTCTGTGGTTTTGATGGGGCTAGAGGGGAGGACCGGGCCCACTTTGTTCACACCCCATATGGAGAATCTCTCAATATACTTATGCTTAAATTAGATCTGTTAATTCATCAGCCGGCAAATGATAGCGAGGGCAACCCTGTCCCTACCTTTGTAGGGAGGAACTCAGCCTCTGTCATTGACTATTTGTTGGTCTCTGTAAATATCAGCTTTCTCTGCGCTATTCCCTGACTAATAAGCATACGTCGAGTCCCTGTCCACGTGACGGGACTTCGAAGCAGAGCACTGTGCACTTTTTGCTCATTTGTCCTTTGTACTTGTATCTCCGTACTACCTACCTTAAACCGCTTTTTAAAAAATACTCTGTGCCAACTGTTAAAACTGCCATGAGGTTTTTATTTGCACTTGATGTACCAGATGTGTGTTTTTTTGTAGCGACATTTATTTTGAAATCCGTGTCCGCTAGGAAAAGTATGGACTTTACAACCCAACTGTGAATGTACCGTTTCCCGTAAAATTAGCTGCTATTGTCCACTTGTACCTCTCCCTTCTTTGTGATTGTAATTAATTTTTATTTTTAAATTTTACAGTTGTTATGTATGTTGATGTATTTTCTTGTGTGCTTTTATGATTGTTTTTTAAATGATCGAATAAAGCTTTTGAAATGAAAAAAAATGACTGTGCTTTGACGAAACACGTGTCGGCTGGCTGGTCTTTATACAAATAAGAATTCAATGAAACAAGAATAACTTGTGGCGAACTTCTTTTGTCCAATTGTATTGAATATGAAGAGACACTGTTTTTGGTTTATGTGTGCACAGGTCTTTGGCTTTATAAATTTACAATCTAATCATCTCTATTTCCTTCTATAGGCATCCCTGCTGTATGTTTCTCCGTTGTCTCGCAGCATGTCATTTCCAGTTGCCCCTGTGTCCCCCTCCGTGAGATCTTGATGCTCCGTTCTTCCATGTGGTGTTACCCCCCCCCTCATCCTCATTTTGGGATTTTTATAAGTATGTGTTTTTTCTTTTATGTTCCTCTTCTTTCATTCTCTGTCACTTTCCCTTTCCCTTTATCTTCCCCCTTCCTCCCTTTGCTGACTTATTCCTTTACTTGCTATTTTTCTAAATTTCTATTTTTGACACTCTCCCTTTCTCTTCCTAGTACAACTCATGTTACTTTTTTCCTCACTTACATAATGTTGTGGTCTTCTTCATAGCAGCATTATATTCTGTCTGGTCTTGTTCACATAGTTCGTTCCATGATTCATTTATGTAATTGAATATTGTTACTTGGAATGTCCAAGGTTTGAATTCACCGATCGAAAAACAACGTGTTTTAAAACACTTATCTAAATTGAAAGCAGACATAGCAATGATTCAAGAGTCACATCTCACGGATTCTGAGTCCTTAAAACTGAAGAGAGATTGGGTTGGTGATGTCTTCTTCTCTCCGGGTTATGGCAAACGCAATGGTGTTGTTACATTGTGTCACAAATCTCTTAATGTCAAATTTATTTCTCAAGAGAATGATGATGTTGGTCGCTGGATGTTTACAGATTTATTGATTGGGAAGGTTCCACTCTCTTTACTCAATATTTATGAAACAACTGCCAATGACTTCCTCTTTTGGACTCACTTTGAACAAAAGCTGATGCTATATTCCCAGGACACAAACATTGCCCAAAGGGGATTTCTTTTTGACGTTGATATTCCCAGGACAACCTTATCTTAGCTGGCAATTGCAATCAAATTATAGACCCCTTCATAGACCGATACTCTGTAACATACTTTGGGCCAGATGTAGGTAATTCTATTTTACCGATTCATAAATACCGTATTTTACAGATTCGGTATTTATGAATCGGTAAAATAGAAGGAGGGAGATTTAGGTAAAATCGGTAATTGAATTACCGATTCTGTAAAAATCGGTATTTACCGAATCGGTAAATACCGATTCGGTATTGCCCATTGATTCCTTTGGGCCTTGAAGCCCATAGGAGTCAATGGGCAATACCGAATCGGTATTTACCTATTCGGTAAATACCGAATCCAGCAAGGGTGCAGGGGGTGTCACTTTGACACCCTCTAGCACCCCGAATACAGGCATGTGTGCCATGTGGCACACAGACATGCCCTAAGGGCATGTCTGTCTGTCACATGGCATAGGTGTACGTGCACACATGTGCATGCACACCTGGATTCGGTATTTTACCACCCAGTTGGATTGGGTGGTAAAATACCGAATCTGAAATGCCTTTGGGACTCAGAAGAGTCCCACCTACATCTGGAATTTACCGATTCGGTAAATTTACCGAATCGGTAAAATTGGCCCCCTACATGCCAATTCCTAAATACCGGTCGACCGACCGGTATTTGGGCTCCTACATCTGGCCCTGTATCCCTTATGAAGCTCATAAAGAATTTCTACAGTCCTATAAACACAGACACTTGATTGACTCATGGAGATTATGCAATCCCACCCTGAGGGAATATACTTATTTCTCCCCACTTTATAAGACACAGTCTCATATTGACCATATTTTTATTTCTCACAACATCACTCAATCCATACACTTTGCTGACATTGGCTCAATATTGATTTCCGATCACAACCCTGTTTCTATTTCATTAGACATACTTCATAAACCTTCTACCCTCAGACGTTGGCTCTTTAATAATTCATTGTTTCTTGACCCTGTTTTTACCCCCTCTTTTACTTCTTTTTTTGAAGAATACTTCCATGTTTTTGACACCTTTAAGGCTTCGGCTAGCGATTTTGCTATTAGTTATGTCTCCAAAAAACATAATACTGCTCGCAAAATGGACACAGACCTTTTTTCAAAAATAAAGAGATTGGATTATTCCTACTATTCCACCAGGCCAGATGATTGCTTGGCTGAACCTATAGCTACTAAGCGTAAAAATTTAATAAGGACTCTACTGAAAATGTCTCCTTGTACTTGCTCAAAACCAGTGCCAAATTTTATGGAGGCCAAAAATAAGTCTGGAAAACTGTTAGCAAATTACCTTAAAGTTAAAAAACATAAGTCTAACATTGAGTCGGTACTTGATGATCGGCACCTACCCAAATATAAAGTTTCTGACATTCTGCAAGAATTTTATAATTTTCTTGAATCCTATATACACCTGAAGTCTCACCTAAAGACAAAGCCATTTCAGCATATCTTTCTTCTGTTCATCACTCTTTTGATCTTCACTCAAACTTTGATTTATTGGAACTTGATATTTCACTGAAAGAATTGCATACTGCGTTACTCATGCTTAAAAAGGATAAAGCCCCAGGCCCTGATGGTCTTACTGACAAATTTTTCCTACATTTTTCCCAGCTTCTCCTTCCTAAGTTACATAAACTTCTAACCTCATTTTCACAAGCAGGAACTTCCTCTGGTTCCTGTTTAGAAGCCATCAGTTGTCTCATACCCAAGGAAGATAAAGACCCTTGTTTCTGTAAAAACTACAGACCAATTTCTTTAGTTAATTTTGATTATAAAAAAAACTTCCAAGTCCTTGGCTCTCAGATTAGAATCACTTCTCCCCAACCTATTTGGTAGAGAACAATCGGGTATAGTTAAGGGTTGTTACCTGACAGACAATATGAGTCTTTTCTAAGATATACTCTCTAAATCCTCTCATCTTTCCGAGTCTTTAGCAGTTAGTGCTTTAGATGTGGAAAAAGCATGTGACAGAGTTTACTGGCCTTTTAATTTTTCCACACTCAAATGGTTTGGTTTTGGCCCTAACAGTATCAATCTAATTTCTCTCCTCTATTCTTCCCCCATGGCGGCAATCTTTGCAAATGGCCGTACCTCCTCTTATTTTACCTTGGAAAGAGGTGTTCAACAGGATTGTCCTTTATCCTCCTTTTTGTTCAATTTAGCTTTAGAACCTTTTCTTCTCTAAAATTCACCAAAACACTGCTATTTCTGGATTTGCCTCTGGGAACACTCATATTAAGTTAGCTGCATTAGATATTCTGCTATTCCTTTCGAAACCCCAATCTTCCCTTCCTAATTTCCTAAAAGATACACTGGCTTACTCCTCTGTCTCCGGCTATAAACTCAACAATAACAAATGCAAAATTCTACCCCTGACTAAGTTCACTTTTGAAGATGTTTTTCAAGTAGCCAATTTTAAATGGAACTCCCAACATATAAAGTACTTAGGCATGTACTTCTCTACATCAATCAACTCGTCAGTCTCTATTATTCTTGATGAATGCCTTTTGAAACTCTCTTCCTTAATAGACAAATTGCACCCCTTATATCTCTTCTGGTGGGGAAGATTGGACACAATAAAAATGATGTTATCCCCGATTGTTCTTTTCACTATTTCTAATATTCACGATGCCATACCTCAAAAGTAAAAAAAAAACCCTATTAACATCTTTTCTTTGGCACAACAGGAAGGCCCGTATGTCATTATTAAAACCTATTTGCCCCAAACTTGAAGGAGGTGTTAACTTTCCTGATTTTTCTGCCTACCACACAGCTTTCATCTTAAGTCAAATATCTCATTGGCTAATTGGTTCTAAGTCGAACTCTCCATTATGGGTTTCACTTGAACTTTCATATATCACCCCTTTCTCTTTTCAAGAATATTAATCATTTACTCACAAATCCCAGAAACTTTCTAATCCTGTTGTTCAGCACTCTAACAAAATATTGGATCCCTTCTTATTAGGTGATTCCGCTGACATAAGTTCACTCTTGCAGTCCACTATTTGGCATAACAAACACATATTGATTAATGGTAAATGTTTTTATTGGAAATCATGGTGACAAAAAGATCCTATTTGGGTCAACCAACTAATCCAAAATGATACACTCATATCTTTCCATCAAGCTCAGGCTATTTTTGAATTCCCTACTTCCTTTTATAATAACTATTTATTGCTTCACAATGCTTTGACCCTAGTCCTTGATCGTACTGTTCGCACTCCAGTCTCATCCAGCACTTCTCCCAGTATTCCCCGGGACTTCCTCTGCTCGTATCCTAAAGCGTCAAACATTTACGCTTGTCTGCGCAGTCTCTTAGAGATAAAACTAAAGTGGAATTGGACTGGGAGCCCAATTTGGGTGTAAACTGGCCCATCTTTTTTTGGAACTTTTTTTGCTTACGATACGATAATCTTCTAGAGCAGCTAACACCACGCAAACACTCTTATTTATCTATAATAGATTACTCCTTCCTACCACATTTCTTAATAAAATAAATAAAGATGTACCTCATACCTGCTGGTCATGCTCCTCCTTAAATGCTGATTTAAACCATTTGCCCTTCACTTGCCCTTACGTACATGATTTTTGGACATGTGCCTGGAAGCAAATTACCTTAATCTTTAATTCTACGGTATCAATCAATCAATTAATCATTTGTAAAGCGCACTACATACCCGTGAGGGTCAAGGCGCTGAGGGGGGGCTACTGATCGAACAGCCAGGTCTTGAGTATCCTCCTGAAGGTTAGCAGGTCTTGGGTCTGTCGTAGGCTCAGTGGGAGTGTATTCCATGTCTTGGCGGCGAGGTGGGAGAAGGATCTCCCACCGGTGGTTGCTCTTCGGATGCGTGAGAGGTCGGCGGAGCGTAGCTGGCGGTTGAGAATGTAGAAGGAGAGTCTGTTGAGGTAGGCTGGGCCGGTCTTGTGGAGTGCCTTGTGTGCGTGGGTGAGGAGCTTGAAGGCTATCCTCTTGTTGACGGGGAGCCAGTGCAGGTTTCTCAGGTGGAGGGTGATGTGGCCGTGGCGTGGTACATTGAGGATCAGTCGTGCTGAGGCGTTTTGAATGCGTTGTAGTTGTTTGATGAGCTTGGTCGGGGCTCCCGCGTAGAGGGCGTTTCCGTAGTCGAGTCTGCTGCAACGAGGGCCTGGGTGACTGTCTTTCTTGTATCTGTCAGGATCAATCTGTAGATCTTGCGGAGCATGCAGAGGGTGTTGAATCAGGAGGTGGAGATGGCATTGACTAGCTTGGTCATTGAGAGCGTTGAGTCAAGGATGATTCCCAGGTTGCGTGCGTGGTTGGTGGGTGTCGGGGCTGCCCCCAGTGCTGTCGGCCACCAGGAGTCGCCCAGGCTGATTGTTGGAGCCGAGGATGAGGACCTCCGTCTTGTCCGAGTTCATCTTCAGACGGCTGGTCTCCATCCAGTCGACGACGGCCTTCATTACTTCATGGAGGTTGGCTTTGGTGGTGATGGGGTCCTTGGTGAGTGAGAGGATCAGCTGAGTGTCGTCGGCGTAGGAGATTATGTTGAGGTTGTGCTGTCGGGCTACGTGTGCGAGCGGGCCATGTAAATGTTAAACAGCGTCGGGCTGAGGAAGGATCCCTGGGGTGCACCGCAGATGATCTCGGAGGCTTTGGAACGGAATGGGGGGCGGCGGACGCTCTGAGTTCTGCTGGAGAGGAAGGAGGTGGTCCAATCCAAAGCCTTGTCTCAGATCCCTGCGGTGTGGGGGCATGCGCATAGTGTGCGGTGGCAGACGATATCGAAGGCAGCAGAGAGGTCTAGGAGGATGAGTGCTGCGGTCTCGCCGTTGTCAAGCAGTATCCCTTTCACTTTCCAATATTTTTTTAGGCTCCCTTTCTGATGACTGGCCTCATTTACATATAAACATACACACTTTAGACTTACTTTTGGGAGTAGCCTTTCATCAGATTACCAAGCATTGGAAATCTCTATCCGATTTGTCCTACCAGGCTTGGTGGTGTGCGGTCTGCCATAACCACAGATTGGATACTGTCTATGTATATACTGTGTGTCTTGCGGTAAAACGTTTACAAATATGGTCTCCAGTTATGAAGTTTATTGATTGCTATTCTAAGCTTTCACACGCACATGCCTTAAAACCTCCTTGACATTCTGTTTTCTATTTTAACAGAGTTTAATTCTACTCTATAGCAATGTGTTGTTATATTTTTAATATGTAACCAGACATGTTTTTATAATATTGTATTTTTCCCTATCCTATTTCTTCCTCTTATTGATGATGTAAATATGATTTCATATGTCATTATTCATTTTCATGTTGCATTGTACTTATACATTTTCCTCTATTCTCGCCTTCTCCCTTTTACTTCGATAAACTTTCTTTTTTCAAACTAAAAAAAAACCTGTGATCCTTCTTAATATTGGCCGAACATCCGGAATAGTATGTGAATTTCATGCCAAAGCCTCTGACCGACGAGCAGGGCCGGTGCATGATAGTCACATGCAACCTTCTTATTAAGGACCTGTTCTGAAACAGATTACAATGAGGTGCTTGGTAACCTGCAATCTCCCAGTTCTATGTATAGGACAACGCTATGGTAAACTTGGTTCCTGAATTCTTCCAAATTGTTGGCAGTTATCCATTCTGAATATCACATTGATACAAGGAGGTGCACAGGATCCTACAGTTGGCAACTTAGTCAACAGACTACTACTCCTTCCTTGTACCTCATAATTTAATCTGGTTCCAATTTTATTATTATTATACCCTTGCAAAGGATGAACTATTCGGTAGACTATTATTGGATGTCATTTTGCAACGAACTTCCATGTCCTTTACAATGTCACCTAAAATGTCAAATTACCGAAAAGATTATACCAGATGAATATCACCTTACATCCACACACACTCGTGGTTGAAGAAAGCCAATGGATGAAGGTGGCAGACCCATCCCACATTATTCATATTGTAAGCAATAGGTGAGTTTGACAGCTTTGCTGTCACCTAAGCCTTCAAAAAATGATAAACTACAGCACAGTCTCCACTTGCAAGGTAGCACATTTTTTGTAACATAAAATAGCATTAGAAATGATGTATGAATGCTTGAATTAATCTCATTCACATGTTTTGGTCATTAATCTATGCCACATGCAAACTATTGTTTTTTAGTTTATCTGTGTGACTACAGATGGGATACTGTAATATGCATATCAGTCTTAGCCCATAATGAAAAGCCCATTTACTTCAGGAAAATTAATTAAAGCTGAAGTGAACAGTAGGGTTTGATCTGAGAAGCATGTCCGTGTATAGTACTATGCACCATTGGCCAGCCAGTAGAGGCATAAACTCTCTAGCTGACCCATGACAACACATAATCTACCCAGTCCTGTTTTTTCTTTTAATTTGCGGCCATGTATTTTTTGTCCTGTTATGAATAAAGAACTAAAAGTACCAGAATTCAAGAAAAAAGCAGGACTGGTCAAACTGCTAATGACTGACTCAAAATCCATCACTCTCTCGAATTCAGAAAGCTGCTTATTAAAAAAAAGCATGTATTGGTATTTTTTAGCACTGTGCAAATCAAGCTGGGGAACAATGAAGCACTTTACAAAGCAATGGTGCTGATGCAGTAGCTGCATCAGCAATAAGGTCAGAACGATTGCTGCAGTGGGCACACTTGCCATTAATCAAACTCGATATGTAGTAGCTCTGACGGGGACCTAATATAAAAAATATTGTACTTTTGCTTTTATGTATTCTTTTTCTTTGTTTTTCAATGTTAGGCGATTTCAGTGGCAGAGATGTGAATGTTTCATAAATGCAGATAACTCTTTCTTTCTCCATATTTCTGTCTCTCTTTGTGGGATTAGAAGTACAGATCCACACACAGCATTGAGGCAATAAGTGGTAATACAGGTACTAGGAATTTGAAATTACAGACCCACATAAAGACATGGGCCTCAGTATTAGAAACTAAACCAAAAGCCTTGTGGGATCAGACGTCTATAGGCATTTTCCCAGGTACATGATTTTGTAGAGACCATCTAGCAGTATCAAAGGGGAGTTACGTGCATTCTCCATTGACCAGGATATAGTTACAGGGTGTGAGTCAAGTCTACAGGACTCTCCTGAGTAGCTTAGTGAAGCAATTAATGCATAGCACATGGTAGTAGGTGTGAAAAACTAGCTTATATATGACAGCATTCAAATGGAGCCTAATCTTATACACCACACCACTTTGATTATGTCGGCCAAGTCTCAGCCCTTGAGATGTTAGCCCAAAAGACAAAAGGATTTGTCCTTTTGTGGCTTTGTTTATTAACTTCTGTTTTAAAGTGAAGATTGTCTCATCAGGTTACACTGATGGGGTAATTAAGGGCGCGCTTCATATTTTGGCTGACGGCCCGTTTCCCCACCATGGCAAGCAGGTGCCACCTGCCAAATTTAGAATTGTCAGCTGGCCCGGCGGACATTTCTAGCATTGACAGGAACCACTGTCACAGCGGTTCCTGCCAATGCATTGTCAGTGTGACGGGCGGCTCCATCAGCATGATCGAGCCAGACTGCAAACTTGCAATTTCTTTTATTTTTAAGAAGAAAATCTCAAAGCGGAAGTTTTTTTTTTAAAATAAAAAAATGATGTCTCCATTGCCATGGAGTTTCCTCCCGTGGTAAGGATGCATTGAACACTTACTTCCAGGGTTTTCCTGGTGGTGACCAGCATTGAAAATCAGCTGTATGCTCTCCCATCTGAATTAGGTGGATGGATATACAGGCAAACGTCCAACAGCCCTTAATCCATCGGGTCGTGGGAGGGGTTTGACCCTTATTTTCAGCGGTAACCAACATTAGAGAGAGCTACAGGAACACTGGATCTCTGACCATCCAGAGGACCACAAACTGCTCAATCTCTACAGGATGGGCGTCCATCCAAGGACAGGTATCAAAACCGCTTTTGTTCGTCTTCTTACTGAGTTAAGGATGGAGCTGAATGAGGACAAGCCAGAGTGTCTTGTTTACTTGGTCTTTCTGCTGCCATTCACAAGGTGGTTCATTTGATCTTAATTCACCATGTTGCAGCAGTTGGTCTATGGGGAGTGGTCTTGTGCTGGTTATCTTCCTTTCTGTCCATGTGAACCAGTGTTAGAAGTGGGCGGGATCGGAAGGGCACGGCGTGCCCCTACTTTTAAAAATGATCTCAGTCCGTTCCCCTACTTGTTTGTTTTAAAACAGCGTCCCGGGACTGCAGGAATAGCCATACTTTAAAATGACATCTTTATTTGTCAGCCAGTGTGGTGCATCATGCACATCGAGGAAGGCCTCTGCAGTGCCCCCGGCCTCACCCCGTTCCCCTCTGAGTCTGGGGGCCTCAAAGTGACACTGAATGGGCCATCAGTCTTAGCATGGCGCGTAAACTGCCACCTCTGATAGCCCTGCTGCTGCCGCGATTCACCCCTCATTTAGTGAGGACACCGCTTGCAAGTCGCAAAGGAAAGCTGCAGTGATTTACAGCTCATTACTGCCGAGGCTACCTGCCTGCCCCCACTGTGACCAATGCAATGGTAAATAATGTTTTTAATTAGGAGTTTTGGTTGCAGTGGAGTGCTTATTCTGCCGGTTTTTTGTTGAGTAGATTTCCTACTTGATAAAACGTGTCAGAATGAGTGGAGTATCATTTCATTTATTAACTGTATTATAACAGTGCTAGCCTGTGTGCTGTGAAAGATGCAAAGGTGTTTTTGTTTGCGATTTAACCTGCATTTTATGAGCGATGTGGAAGGGAGGGCGAACAAAGTTATGAGCATTGTTTATTAAAATAATGCTTTTTTTGTTCTTGATGTTAATATGACGTCAGGACATCTCTTCACTCCCTTGTGAAAACAAAATAAGTGTTGACTAGAACGGGAAGCAATTGAGTGTAGGTTTTAAGAAGCTAATTGTTAGCAAAACCTCACCTGTGAATCCTAATGATAAGTAAACTTCACTAATTATTAATATTTGGAATATAATAAGCAGAAACAGGTCCAAAAAGGTTTATGTAGATAACAATGTAACACCAAGCAGGTGAGTCATACAAATAATAATACTGCAGGACTATTACATATTTCGTGGAAGATTGATTAAAAAGCATACTATTGAGTTAGGCAGCACAAACACTAGTTATTACAGCGGTTAAAAACGTAAGCAATAAGGAATAACATGGGCACACAGCTATTTAGCAGATCAGAAGTGCACTGAGTAGCGGATTATAGTGTTATAAGAGTACAATACGTGCAGGACGATAAGCAGCTGGGACACATATAGTAGCGTGAGATGGGTGAAGGACCCCAACCTTGCAGTGACACAGATATAGAGTGATCTTCTTGTGATTGGTATAATTTTACGCAAGGGTATCCATGATTTTATAAATTAAAATTAGTAACATAGTTTTGTACTTAGAACTAAAACAATTACCATTTTTAACAGTCTATTGCAATTAAAAATCAGACGTAAATCTCACACATCTCAAAAGACACAGATATATGTTTTTTTCACTATAACTTCATCACATTTATGTGGAATTTATTAACAACTTAAGAGTTACCGCTGCACTATCATCAGCACAGGCTTGATTCACCCTAAACCCTAGGAAAGTTTCCACTTCAGCAAATAAAACTCTCTCAATTTTGTCATCATTTTGCAAGCCAGAAACCATAGTTGAACGTACAGATAATTGCCAAATAGCTGGTATCACCGGGTCATAAATATGTCTAATTTGTTCACTTTTCCACAAAAGGGTGTACAATGCTAGTGGCCTTAATCCAACATAAGGGAGTAGCAAAAGCAAAGGTTCTTGATCAAGGGGGTCTGGATCATGTAGTGTAACCACAAATGTTGATAAGTATCAAAACTGCCCCTTAATAATGCAAAGCTCACTCAAAATATGCGAATAAATACTGCTATAATGAAAATGTGTACTAACTAAGGTCCAAGGCTACTTTTGAACGGTCTTAGTGGACAAAGATGATACCAAAGGGGATGATGGGCGGAGCGTTTGAGCAAATCAATCACTCACCCCCAGTCAACTGATCTGGGTTTAATCCATCATCATTCTTTAGCTCACTCCGCCACCCCAGTTTATACCTGGCCATATGCAAATCAGTCTGACCATGTGCATCATGGGACCACTCCAGCCTGAACAGCCAAGCCATATCTTTCCTGGACCGGAAACAAGCATCCTCGGACCGGTTTCTGGCTAATCAGCCGTCATCAGCTGGGCTAGCTTGAATCCAGTGGCAAAGTGAGTAAGGGACCCACGTCTGGGCATACCTTGCCAACTTAGGGCAAACAAAGCGATACCAAAGGGAATCAAGCTATCCTGGCTGAAGAGGGGTTAAACCCCGAAATCAGTCCTAAGATGCTTGTTTCCAGTCCAGGGAGGACCTGGCTTGGCAGTTCGGTATGGACTGTTCCCATAGGGTGCAGGGTGCAGACTGATTTGCATATGACTGGGTTCAAACTGGAATGGCATGGTGAGCAAAAAAACTATGGATTTAGGCTCAGATCTCTGTACTGGGGTGAATGTATGACATTGTTCTGCATTCTGTCTATCAATTGTTCATTTTGCATTAATGGACAAAGATATCGGATGCCATGCCTCACCTGTAGCCAGTCACGCAAGTGTGCTTTTTTAAACACATAAAATAATCTCCACTCCTTAAGAAATGCAGCATTATACCCATGATGCACAGTTTTGTATACATATTTTTATCCCAATCTACTACGGACGATGTGTAACAGAATATTAAACGATGATAAAGAGCATATGACTCTATGAAGAGCACACAGTTGCGCGGTTCAACTGCAGATTTCTTTTGTTTAAAGCATCATAATCAAACTCTCTATAGTTAAGTGTGAGAAGTTGGCCTGGCATATGATGTCCACTATTCCCTGGTAGGCCTCTGGGGTACCTATGCCCTTGGTACCTAAGGTACCATATACTAGGGGCTCACAAGGGTCACCCAGTAACCAATCTGGTATGTACCTAAAGTATATGCAATCAATTTAGAGAGATAACAGCTAGGCTGTGGTCCTGATTAGCATGGCCACAGCCAGACTAAAGTTGAAAAACCAGTGAATCGCAGCAAAAAGTGGGGGTAACCATAGGAAGCAGATCCTACTCTCCTACATTAAGTATTTGCAGACAATGAACCGTCTTTTGCTTTTTCGCTAACGATAAACAGATTACATTTCATAAACTCTATAAAGTACTATATCCCAATCTACACAAACATCTCAGGGGCGGATTCTGTGTAACCCTCTACTATCATAAAATAAGATCTGCTTGTTACATCACTAAGTAAACCGGAAGAGTTGTGTTACAACGTTTCTCCTCTATTTGTTAATTTTTTTGGTGGTTGAAAATTTAAATATTAGCATTTGTACAGACAGCCCAGAGGCTGTCACTGAATCCATCCTACATTACCCATATCCTCCCACTCAAATGTATTAGGCGGTGCTGCACTGGCATCAATACCTAGGGATATCATAGTAATTGTTTTGACTAGAAATGTATAGGTTGGGTGTTGGTTCAGTCTAGAAGCTCTGTGGTCACAGATCTAATGCAGTCAATGCTTCTTCTCCAACAAGGACCAATGCTTAGCTTAATGTGTCCACTGATCCCTTTACTGAAGAGACAGGCTACTTCATAAATATCACACTTGCCACCACAATTCCTCCGTTTGAACAGCACATTTTCTCTAACGACCTAATTGATGAACCTCTGTACAGCGATAAGAAGAAGCTCATATATACCCAAGCGGAAAAGAACTCAAAAATAGGTGTACAGTGACAAATTCCCAGCACAATTCTAACCTTTCTAATGACCGAGTTTCAGGGGCTCGGTGCACTAGTCCTGCTGGTTTACTTGTAGGTGTTCCCACCGGCTGTATTTTTCCCCCTGTTAGTGTCCCGACCGGCTGCATCTCTCTCCCTTCCACTGCTCCACAGGCTCATATGTTGATTGGCAGCCAGCCTCTCAGGCATTTCCGGTTTGAATCGAAAGCCGAAGGCACAGAAGCAACCCAAACAAGATGGATCGCCGAGCTATCGAACGTCTATTGCTGCAGAAATAACGTATCCTGAAGCTGGCGTGATAACGCAAGTTGCAGAATTTATATGCTGTGTGTGACGTACTGTAGGACAAACAGCTTTAGCACCTAGTGCATCCCATATTCTCATGATGGTGGTGAGAACTTTTTCAGGAAAGTGTAGCTCCCAAGTCACGGGAACCAAGATGGTGTCGGGCTGTCCAAATGGGCCGTCCTTAAAGTGGACAAGGCGGTAACCCAAAAGCCCCATTGCCAATCACACACCAGCGTTTAACATAAACGCTGATGCAAGCGAATTAAAAAGAATGGCGTGGCCTAATGTCCCCTTCTCAAACCGTATCGATTCCAAAAGGCCCTCTCATGGCGAGAGCAGCGCATTCAAGTTGGTGTCGGGCTGTCGATATGGGCTGTCCTTAAAGTGGACAAGGCGGTAACCCAAAAGCCCGATTGCCAATCATGGGCCAGCGTTTAACATAAACACTGATGCAAGCCAATTAAAAAGAAGGGCGTGGCCTAAAGTTCCCTTTTCAAACTGTATCAATTCCAAAATTCCCTCGTATGGCTAGTGCAACGCATTCACCCTGCTAACACCAGGCGAGACCTAAAAAGGGCTTCACTGAGGACTTTGTGACTTGCTGTAAATCTGCTCTCCACCTAGCCAGAACTGAAAAATAGGGGGACAGCGGCGGCTGTAGAAGAGGCCCTAAGCTGACCCAGCCTCACCTGAAAATTCTTCTCCGTGCCTGCCTAGAGGTCCCCGGACCCTCCCTTACAGCTCTGCTCTTTTCTCTGTACCGGGGCCTGCAAGAGGAGCCTGGACTGCTTCTGAACTCCACAAACATCACGTACGTTGGGAAAATAAAATACCTGGTGCATTTTTTTCAAATAACCGGAAAATGTTGCATGTCTTATCTGCTGTTTTATTGTTCTTTTTTTAATGTGTACCACTGCTTTGTCTGTGTTTAGGGATGTGGTCTATTAAAACAAGCATTTGCAATGCAATAGGTCTCGCATTACTGAAAGCTCAAACCTTCGGTAATGTGAGGCCTATTGCATTGCAAATTGTTGCTTTTTCAGACAAAAGGACATTAAATGATTTGCCCAGAATCAAAGCATGCTTGAGCCTCCTGCCAGACCCGAACCTGGTTATGTTAAATAAGAAGACTAGGAAACAAATGGCTTATGATTCCACTTCTAAGCGTGTTTGTAATATTCTATGATTGGAAACATGTCCCACATTGTAAATGAATTAAATGTTAACAACTTATATATTAAACCTCAAATAAACATGTTTATCAATTGTTTGATTTAAATAACGTTATAAGCTGTAACTGGTCAGTGAAATGTCATACGTCTGACTCCACCCACTGATCCAATCCTCTGTTTATTCCCCCCCCTGATTCTCCGCCCACAGTTCCCCTACTTTTTTTTCCCCACTTCGACCACTGATGTGAACCCAGCCTTTGGCATAACCTATCGCACCAAGCAAGTCTGTCATGTATGGGGTGCTATATGGTCCATCCTTATCTCCACTCTTTTGAATATCTACCTACAGCCTCAGGCCAGAGCTATGCAGTCTTTTGGACCCTTGACCCTGTTGTAGGGAGGTCGCTCCCCACGCCACGCAGCTGTACCGGACTGCGCCTGCCTTGACCCAGCGGCTGCTGAGTTCGAGGCCCTCCACCACCCGCAAGCTGCCATCTGCGCCTCATCCCTGGTGGCCAGTGGTAGGTCCGTAGATTTGTTTCTGCCAGCGCTGTTGTTTTTGTGCCCCACTGTTTTAATTCTGTACTGTGCTTTGTATTGATCCTGATTGTGCCTGTTGCTTGCTGCCTTGTTCTTGCCTTGTCTCTTGCCTTGTTGCCTCACTGCTCCCTTGCCTCTGCCTGTGCTTGTTTCTGCTGGTCGTGCCCCGTGCGCTGCATCCCCTGCGGCCCCGCCCCCCGCCCACTGTTTTAATTCTGTACTGTGCTTTAAATTGGTCCTGATTGTGCCTGTTGCTTGCTGCCTTGTTCTTGCCTTGTCTCTTGCCTTGTTGCCTCACTGTTCCCTTGCCTCTGCCTGTGCTTGTTTCCACCGGTCCCACTCCCCGCCGCTGCATCCCCTGTGGCCCCGCCCCCATTCGTCCGTTCCCCCACCCAGCTGCTCCTCCCCCCCCCAACCTCCCCTTCTTATGGCGGCCACTGCACGGCAGTGAGAGCGACCCTTGACCCTGTTGTAGGGAGGTCGCTCCCCATGCCACGCAACTCCACCAGACTGCGCCTGCCCTTGACCCAGCGGCTGCTGAGTTCGAAGCCCTCCACCACCCGCAGGCTGCACTTCATCCCTGGTGGCCAGTGGGAGGCCCGTAGGTTTGTTTCTGCCCGTGCTGTTGTTTTTGTGCCCCACTGTTTTAATTCTGTACTGTGCTTTGTATTGGTCCTGATTGTGCCTGTTACTTGCTGCCTTGTTCTTGCCTTGTCTCTTGCCTTGTTGCCTCGCTGCTCCCTTGCCTCTGCCTGTGCTTGTTTCTGCCAGTCCCGCTCCCCGCCGCTGCGTCCCCTGCAGCCCAGCCCCCCTCCCCCATTCGTCCGTTCCCCCCACTCAACTGCTCCTCCCTCCCACCTCCCCTTCTTATGACGGCCGCTGCCCAGCAGTGAGAGCGACCCTTGCCCCTGTTGTAGGGTGGTCGCTCCCCACGACACGCAGCTCCACCGGACTGCGCCTGCCCTTGACCCAGCGGATGCTGAGTTCGAGGCCCTCCACCTCCCGCAGGCTGCCACCTGCGCCTCATCCCTGGTGGCCAGTGGTAGGTCCGTAGATTTATTTCTGCCAGCGCTGTTGTTTTTGTGCCCCACTGTTTTAATTCTGTACTGTGCTTTGTATTGATCCTGATTGTGCCTGTTGCTTGCTGCCTTGTTCTTGCCTTGTCTCTTGCCTTGTTGCCTCACTGTTCCCTTGCCTCTGCCTGTGCTTGTTTCCACCGGTCCCACTCCCCGCCGCTGCGTCCCCTGTGGCCCCGCCACCATTCGTCCGTTCCCCCACCCAGCTGCTCCTCCCCCCCCACCTCCCCTTCTTATGGCGGCCACTGCACGGCAGTGAGAGCGACCCTTGACCCTGTTGTAGGGAGGTCGCTCCCCATGCCACGCAACTCCACCAGACTGTGCCTGCCCTTGACCCAGCGGCTGCTGAGTTCGAAGCCCTCCACCACCCGCAGGCTGCACTTCATCCCTGGTAGCCAGTGGGAGGCCCGTAGGTTTGTTTCTGCCCGTGCTGTTGTTTTTGTGCCCCACTGTTTTAATTCTGTACTGTGCTTTGTATTGGTCCTGATTGTGCCTGTTACTTGCTGCCTTGTTCTTGCCTTGTCTCTTGCCTTGTTGCCTCGCTGCTCCCTTGCCTCTGCCTGTGCTTGTTTCTGCCAGTCCCGCTCCCCGCCGCTGCGTCCCCTGCAGCCCAGCCCCCCTCCCCCATTCGTCCGTTCCCCCCACTCAACTGCTCCTCCCTCCCACCTCCCCTTCTTATGACGGCCGCTGCGCAGCAGTGAGAGCGACCCTTGCCCCTGTTGTAGGGTGGTCGCTCCCCACGACACGCAGCTCCACCGGACTGCGCCTGCCCTTGACCCAGCGGATGCTGAGCTTGAGGCCCTCCACCTCCCGCAGGCTGCCACCTGCGCCTCATCCCTGGTGCCTGTGGTAGGCCCGTAGGTTTGTGTTTGTTTCTGCCCGCAGTGTGCTTTATGTTGGTCCTGATTGTGCCTGTTGCTTGCTGCCTTGTTCTTGCCTTGTCTCTTGCCGTGTTGCCTCGCTGCTCCCTTGCCTCTGCCTGTGCTTGTTTCTGCTGGTCCTGCTCCCCGCCGCTGCACCCCCCTGCGGCCCCGCCCCCCAACCCCCATTTGTCTGTTCCCCCCACCCGCCTAAGGCAAGCCCGTCTGCGTCCGTCCGCGCATGGACCGCGCCCAGCGCCAGAACCCCTGGATCCCGAAGACACCACGACACCCGTCTGCACCCTCCATGAACTCAACCCCGGAGGAGAACACACCTGCCCCCCGGCCACCCCAAAGCACACCCAAGGGCCCTTCACCTGCCGGTACTGCAGCTTCACCAGCATCCGACCCACGAAACCACAAACCAACAAACCCAACTTTCTGATGTGCATCCTCCTCAACACTCGCTCCACCCGCAAACACGCCCTCGAACTCTGGGACCTCCTCGAATCAACTGCCCCAGACGTCACCTTCCTGACGGAGACCTGGCTGAACCCCGCCTCAGCACCCTACATCGCCACAGCCATCCCGGAAGGCTACAAGATCTCCCGCAGAGACTGCACCAACGGAGTAGGAGGTGGAATTGCCATTGTCCACAAGAACACCCTCAGAGTCTCGACCAACACTAACGACACCCTCAGCATCGCCGAACACCTGCACTTCCAGAACCACACTGACCCCAACACCACCCTCAGAGGAACACTTGTCTACAGACACCCCGGACCCAGACCATAGTTCAGCGACTCCATCGCCGACCTCATCAGGTCCCACGCCCTCGCCTCCACAGACTACATCCTCCTTGGGGACCTGAACTTCCACCTCGAGAACAACACGCCAACTCCGCCACCCTGATCGACAACCTCGCCAACCTCGGACTCAGACAGCTTGTGACAACACCCACCCTTGCCGTCGGTCACACGCTCGACCCCATCTTCACCGCAAGCCCGCACGTCTCCTTCAACCACACCACAGAACCCCACTGGACCGACCACTGCTGCACCCATTTCACCTTCAAAACGCCCAACACACACCATCAGCACCCAACAGATGCCTCGCCGCTGCTGGGGCAAAGTCACCGAAGAGCAGCTAGCCACAACCCTCGCCCAGAGCCCACCAGCTGACCCAAACGAACCCGACACCGCCGCCCTCAACCTCTGACAGTGGATCAACGACTGCGCCAACACTCTCGCCCCGCTCAAGACACCCTCCAACAGTCACAACAGCAAGAAAGCCACCTGGTTCACTGATGACCTCCAGACCTCCAAGCGTACTTGCCGGACACTGGAGAAGAACTGGCTACGCAAACGATTACCAGACAACCACACGGCCCTCAAAAACACCACCCGCAGACACCATCAACTCATCAGAACCGCAAAGAGGACCGCATTCAAGGACCGCCTGGATAACAACAGCAAAGAACTCTTCAGCATCGTAAAGGAACTCTCCAACCCCTACTCCAACACCAACAACATCCCCCCTTCGCAGGACCTGTGCGACTCACTGGCCACCTTCTTCCACCACAAGATCGCCGACATCCACGACAGCTTCAAAGCCATGACCGCCCCGCCGACCACCGAGACCTCCGCCCCCGCGACCACCAGCCGCCTGATCGCCTGGTCCAACGTCAACGACGGTGACACCATCAAGATCATGAACTCCATCCACTCCGGATCCCCATCTGACTCATGCCCACACCACGTCTTCAATAAAGCCAGCACAAGCACCACCCCCCCATCTCCGGAAAGTCAACAACATCTCCTTCGAGACAGCAACCTTCCCGGAGAGCTGGAAGCACGCAGAGATCTACGCCTTACTCAAAAAGCCCAAGGGCGGATCCCAAGGACCTTAGGAACTTCCGCCCCATCTCCCTGCTCCCATTCCCGGCGAAGGTCACCGAAAAAATCGTCAACAAACAACTGACCCGCCACCTCGAGGACAACAACATCCTGGACCCATCCCAGTCCGGTTTCCGCAGCAACCACAGCACCGAAACCGCCCTCATTGCCGCCACCGACGACATCAGGACCCTGCTCGACAACAGAAAAACAGCAGCCCTTATCCTCCTGGACCTATCAGCCACCTTGGACACGGTCTGCCACCACACACTACGAACACGCCTGCACAACGCCGGGATCCAAGAGAAGGCCCTGGACTGGATCACATCCTTCCTCTCTGCAGAACTCAGAGCGTCCGCCTCCCAACCTTCCGCTTCACCGCCACCGAGTTCATCTGCGGCGTACCCCAGGGCTCTTCCCTCAGCCCAACGCTGCTCAACATCTACATGGCACCCCTTGCCCACGTCGCCCGACAGCACGACCTCAACATCATTTCCTACGCCAACAACACCCAGCTGATCATCTCCCTCACCAAAGACCCTCACACCACCAAAACCAACCTCCACGAATGTATGAAGGCCGTTGCCGAATGAATGAAGAACAGCCGACTGAAGCTGAACTCGGACAAGATGGAGGTCCTTATCCTCGGCTCCACCCCTTCAGCATGGGACGATTCCTGGTGGCCGACATCACTGGGAACAGCACCGACACTCACCGACCACGCACGCAACCTGGAGATCATCTTCGACTCCACCCTCTCCATGACTAAGCAGGTCAACGCCATCTCTTCAATCCTGCTTCAACACCCTACGAATGCTCCGCAGGATCTTCAAGTGGATCCCCACCGAAACTAGAAGAACAGTCACCCAGG
Organism: Lissotriton helveticus; assembly: GCF_964261635.1. Lineage (NCBI taxonomy): Eukaryota > Metazoa > Chordata > Amphibia > Caudata > Salamandridae > Lissotriton > Lissotriton helveticus. Next base: position 575,977,525 of record NC_136061.1, read on the forward strand.
CCCTCGTCTCCAGCAGGCTGGACTACGGAAATGCCCTCTACGCAGGAACGTCAACCAAGCTCCTGAGACGGCTACAACGCATCCAGAACGCCTCGGCACGAAGGGTCCTCGACATCCCCGCTGCAGCCACATCACCACCCACCTGAGAGATCTTCATTGGCTCCCCGTCAGCAAGAGGATAACCTTCAAGCTCCTCATCCACGCACACAAGGCCCTCCACAACACTGGCCCAGCATACCTCAACAGACGATGCAGCTTCTACATCCCTAACCGCAAGCTCCGCTCTGCCGGCCTCACCTGCGCCACAGTCCCCCGCATCCGAAGAACAACCGCCGGCGGCACATCCTTCTCCCACCTCGCCGCCAAGACCTGGAACACCCTCCCCACCAACCTTCAGCAGACCCAAGACCTACTGGCCTTAAGAAGACTTCTTAAGACCTGGCTCTTCGATCAGTAGCAGCACCCCCCTCCGCCCAGCGCCTTGAGACCCTCACGGGTAGGTAGCGCTTTACAAATGTCCTGATTGATTGATTGATTGAGTGGAATCAGGCCAATACGCTGGTGATGCACAGCTGATTCAGTGAGTTGATTGCATTCTGCCTGAACTTTAAAGCCTTCTCTTTACCGGTTTGTGTGCCATCAAGGCCTCGATAAATAGCAAATATCCAACATGTTCAATGCCAACAAGATATAGATTGGAATTCTTGGTTATGAAAGGTTTTGGAACTAAACAAATGACATTTTTCCATTGCTTATTAATAAGGTTGCAGCCTTAGCTTTCACACTGATAAAGAGCTTCATTCAGGGGTGCAAGTAAATTCCTTTGTGGCATCCTTCCAACAAAGGTGGCTTCTTGAGAAGAGTCCTTGCCCTGGGAGCTTCAAGCATCTTTAGTTGAAGCAGGGGTCCTTGCGAGGTTGGCTCACCCATACTGCCATCTCAATTAAGATAAAAGTGCAGCCAGTGTTGTTTCTCAGAACAGATAGTCCAGTGTGCCTGGCCCAAATCGTTCAAATTCAATAAAAGTTTTTAAACATGAATTTTGTTCCAGTTTATGGACATGTTTATGAATAGTTCTGGAGTGCTACAGAATACCTGTTGGGAAACAATTGGCCAATATTAGCCTATGAGGATTCAGCAACATGGATGGCTTCAGAGCTGTCTAGAAAGCTGAAATATTTCACCATTCAAGTCTACGCCAGAGACTCTGAGGGGCATATTTACAAGGAGCTAGCACTGCTGCATAATATTTTGACTCAGCGGTTGTGCAATCAGTTGCTCCACACAGCTCCATATTTACAAACTAATGCATTGGGCCTAACGTGTCAGTTTGTAAAGGCCTGCGTCACATAATATCTGCGCTAGATATAATGTTTGCAGGGTAGGTGTTTCGAGGTTAAAAGCCATGTAGAACTGACGCAGTGCAATTTACAACTTTTCACTGCGCTACTCTACTACTTGACTGCGTCTAAATCCCTATGCCTTTTCAAACCAGGCATAAGGGTTGATGCAAGGCTTTTAACATGGGACTCGCCTTTGTGTTCTGGCGCATTTCTGGAGTTGTGTCAGTCTTACGTCCAACTCCAGCAATTAGTCACTTTAGCACCAAAACATGTATCAGAATTTTTGACTCATCATGAATCCCTGTGCTATGGAGCACTGTATTGTAAATACAGTGCATCCTCGTCATTGTTAGGGAATTTGGGCAGGTGCACAAAATCTGACACATCGATGCCGATGTGTCAGTTCTTGTAAATATGCCCCTGAGGAGAGCATTCACAGACGTTGGTGAAGAGAGTACCTCTGCAGTGCTCACTAGAAATACTCTATATAACGTTTTGACTCCTTTTGGGGTTAATTCCAGAAATAAACCACAAGTTCATATCAAAGTCCATATCATTGCTAAACAGGGATTAACGAAAGTACATATAAGTACACTTTTTTCGATTCTACCAGACATGGTTGATTTTTTATGATGCTCCATGGGTGTCTGGTCCACTTAGAAAAATATCTCAAAATCGACTGGCTTCCGTCAGCACATTTTTGTTCCAGTGGCCCACCGACACCTTTAGTTAGCCAACCAATAGGCTTGGTAGTGTACACACTTCATTATTCAGTACCATTTGTTAAGACTGAAACATTCCAATACTGGGGAACTCAGGCTAACTCTATGCTAATGTTTGGGACGTCTGGAAAGGCTGTAATTTCAGTCCTATTCAAGACAGGGACAACCTTTCAGTCCTCTAAGAGTCTTTCTTAAAAGTAAGAGTGGGTAGAATTTGCTAAAACCCTGATATTGGTTGGTGGTTCATGAAAGGGGTAACAAACAGACACGCAAAAAGACCTTCTGTTCCTTACACAAGCTTAAGGGTACAGGGCTGTGACACCCAACCTCGCCCCCTAAGTGTACCTTAAGGACTCTTTGCCTGATACAGAAGCCAGACCCTAAAGATCTAAAGTCACAAGGAAACTGACAAATGCTGTAGCATGCTTACTAGACAGAGTAACTGTTCTAGAGGAGTAGCTCCCCAATATTTTAATAAAGGTCTTTGGCGCACTCTGCTAGCACTCATGCAGAGTGGTAGAGGGCAAAATGGATCTGGCATCTCATGTCTCTGTAGCAAGCTAAAGCTCTCATTGCAGACAGTCTTTTCAAGCAGCAAATGAGTCAGTAGATCAGGGCACTGGCAAAGTGTCAGGCTTAACCCAAGACTAGAAGGGATGGAGAGCTTGGAACCAACTTGCTCCACGCAGGCTTTGTTGAGGTCAGGTTTTCCACTGGACTGGGTGCCTTCCATCTTGTATGCCTAGAGTGTATCAATTTGGGAAGCATCCTCTTGCCAATAAATTAGGATGCCATGCTCACAGTTTGAGAAGTAGCAACTCAGGTCAAGGTTAGCTCTGTAGAATGCCAGTTGCCGGGGAAACCAAATATGGAATCCTGTTCATCGCAAAGAATTGTTGCTTGGCAGAGCAGACTTGCACTGCTCCAAGAATGCTGCAGGTTACCTTGGCCCTGTGTCGCTAGTCAAGCAGCTTCCATCAGGCAGCTGCTCTAGCAGGACCATTTGGACATCTCAGCCAGACAGCTTCAAGAGAAAGAAGAAGGTAGGGATTCACTGTACCCGCCATTTTGAGGGCAAGCAGCCATCCTCCATCTTGCACATGTACACACCAAACCACACCCGGATGAAGTGACACATCATGGGTGAGGTGGAGAAAAGTCTATGTGGCAGAAGGAGAAACTCACTGTTTTGCTATGAGAGAACTAATGAACTAACTCTGAATTGCAACCACACAGCATCCAAAAATATTAGTAAACTCCCACGAGCTTGCACCCACGCAAGAAAGGTGTTGAGTGGTTTATGTCACGGAAACCACATTTTTGTGAATACTTTTGGAATCCCTCTTATGTCAGTAGAAACCAAAGATGATATCAGGTAGCACTCGAGTTGGTATTCTGGGTCTCTCCTGGGATTAGGGCCACCAGACCTTAGCATTAAAATGGAACACACAGGGGAATCTTCTTGGTCGGAAAGACAAATGGCAGGATGGGACATATGGGGCAAGGAGATGTGTACTTTCCTCCTTACAAAATTGATGTATCAACGCACACTATATTCACAACAGAGCCTTACACGAGATTTGGAAGATGGGAAGAACATATTCACAAACTGTGGGTGTAGAACAGTAAAATGCATGTTTATTAGAAAATCTTAAGCAGGGTCATATCCAAACATTTACACTGGAGTTGATTGCCTGTCTCTGGTGGTGCAAATCACACAATTGTCTGGATTATTTGGAAACTCAGTGTACATGTACATGTATTCAGGTACACACGTTTTGCATGATAAACACACCTATGCTTGGAGACAATGGAGTTCATTCCACTACATGAAGCACTATATCAATCCTTCGCCAGATGTGTCTCGTGTACCTGTAACCTCTTACAGGGCCATTGAGCTTAGCCCCAGTCCTAACCCACTTTAGAAAAAAAATAACTGAACAGGCAGCTGTCTCGTGCATTGTTTGCATTTCACTTAGAACCACTTTTGACATACATTTTAGGGGATCCTGCCCTATCACCATGCTGCACAGGCCACAATCTACAACAGTATTCCATCTTTGCAGATTATATGGCAATACATCCCATTATCCATGCACATAATCTAGACCCAGGTTTTTTTTCCTGGCAAAAGAGAATTTAAGTCAATCTGCATATAAATTGAACAAGAGCAAAACTCAAATTTGGGCAGTACGTGTGTGATACTTATTTTTCCCTGCAAAACAGTGGAAAATTTGGGGTAATATATTTTCCAAACTATCAAGGTAGTTCTTCATCCCTTTTTCTGTTTAGTTTGGTTGTTGCTTTGCTTCATCCCTAATCTTTTTTCAAGATGATGCAGAGTGTGGATACCAAGTTTCTATGAACTTCCAAGTGTGTATGCAGAGTGAGCAAATTAGGTCTGAAGATACATACCCAATTTTTCATTTCTAGTATGGAACGTGTAGTGTAGTTCCTATATTCCCAATAGGCTCTGCGCATTGGAATAATATAAACAGCAGTGTAGACGTAGGACTGAGGTCGACTAGGTCTCTACTGACTATATTAGACTTAATTAGTTTTGCCAGCTAGCTCAGAGGTCACTAGAAACGTTCTCGAATGTTCAGGAAAGAGTTAACTCTCCCGATTTAGACAAGAAGGGATTAGTTTCTGACAACCGCATAAACATGACAACTTTGCTCCCTCAGAATAATGAGTGTAGCTCTAGAGTTGTGTGAAAACAATAGACGGTTATTTCACTCAGTCAATCGTGCATACTTAGTTTCACCAGAGTGCAGAGAAATAGAGAGACGGGCGTTTTCAATAAAAGGTGTTATTAATTGAGCAGTCTTCTTTCTCATGCAAGAGAAGTGAATTGCCACAATTGCAATACTTATCATGAAGTAAAGTGCGTGCAGTAAAAGGAGTATTATGAAATAATACTGTAAAAGCATTGATATGGTTTCTTAGCCATATGATACTTTAAAATGGATAAAATATATACATACATAAAAACATTGACTAACGTACTCAACTGGTGCTTCTAATATACGGCTACCCTGGTGTACCTGACCTAAGCCTAATATGTGGGAAGGAGTAAGTAAGTTGCAGTTTAAGTTAAGTTGGTTTTTGCCAAGAATCTGAATCAAGAAATCTCTTAAGGGTTTAGTCAACTCCGTACCTTGGTAATAGAATGTAGGAGGTCTTGTATCTCTCTCTCAGGCTCGATCTCCCAGCAACCCGCAAGGGTGACTGGAAACACCGGAGCTGTATTTTCTCGGCTGGAGAAAAAGACAGCGTCTTTCTCAGTGCGTCAAAAGGGAGGGGCGGCTTCCTTCGGCTCTCTCATCAGCTGGGCTTCGGGCAAGTAGATAGCCGCTCTGCTTCAAACCACGGTGTGTTTGCTTAAGGCAACGTTGGTATATTTATACCTGAAAGGTGCCAGGTTTGACGTAAGGTTGGACATAAGACGTCACTAAGAACTAACAGTTCTTTCTGGACTCCAGGAGTTCTTGTGCAAATCAAAACAAAAGCAGGGGGAATTCCCGGGCTGCTGGAGGCTCGGTTTGTTTAAAGAACACGTTGTGCTTTCTAGGAGTCTATGGGAGTAGCCTTGCCGTATTTGGACTGCATGGGCTATTACTAAATATGGATATGATTCTTATGCCTTTATAAGGATATTATTTATTATAACCACATAAGGGCATAAATCGGGAATATCGAATTAGGGTCCTAGATAGAAACACAACACACACTCCACGTAATATGTCAATCATTACTGAAAATACTAAGCAATAGTAAACATATAACGATGCATGTGTGTTTTACAACCCACCCCAAAATACATAATTCGCATTTGAAATGGTATGTGGTAAATACACGAACATGAGTATTGGTACTGTACGCTTTTCAAGCAGTGTTATCATTCAGTTAAAAAATGCATATATGTATCAGCTGAATGAATTGCGAAAATTACACATGAAATGGCTCTGAATACAGAAAAGAAGGTCGAGACCATTATATCACATATTTACACAATACTGTACATGTGCTAGAGGCTGAGGTAAAATATTGTCTCTAGTATCTCTAAAAATAGAAGCTATGTTCTTTAAGAATAGTTCTACTTTAAGCAGATTACTGTGTGCCAAAAAAAAAGTAAATATTTTGGAAATGGAAAAAATAATTTCTCTTTCAGGGGAAAAAATAGCTCTAAATGTTTTTAGTAGTTTTGTTTATCAAAATTGAAGGCCGAATTCAAAGTTCAGTGAACGCTGTGTACTCGTTGTTCAAAAAGTTATTCTTTTTGTTCAGGGGAGAACATCATTTCAGACAGGCTTGCAAAAAATTGGTCTACAATATCAGGTGAAAGTTCGACCAAGTTCGAAAATGCTGAAATTGTGCATATGTGAGAATGATTGCTATCATCGATGTTTGGATCAGCAATGCTCACAGAAGGTTGTACCTGTTTGGTGCTGCTTTCCTCTCGTACTTCACCGCCACCTACTCGTAATGGTGAAGTCTCAACGAATGCCGTCATCAGAATGGGTAACCGCTGGGGACAACAGGATGCATGAGTCGTTACCGGACCTAGCAAGGTATCTATATCCATTGGTACTGCTGATGGTAGTGTAAGACAGACGCCCAACACGCATTCTTCTCCGCATAGCAGACATCGAAGCACAGGTAAGATGCAATTTTGCCAGATAGGTCTGAATGAAAGAAACCATGTTGCACTTAGATCTCTTAGCCGGGCTAGTCCGAGGACTCTAGTGATTTGGTCTCGGTAGCGCATTGCTAGGATTGTCTCTTCCATCGTAGCTGGAGTTCTGTCTGTGGCTTGGCTTGCCATATCGGAGCAGAAGGATCAAAAATAAAATTCCTGCTACGAGTCCCAAAAGAAGAGGCAGGCCGCCTAATACAGAATGGACAAAATTCGGAAAAATGCCCAGAACTGTTTCGAAGGGTGTTAACAGTCCCGAAAAAATTGTCCTAAATACATGTGCGATGCCACTGGTATCAGACATGTTTGGCTTAACATTTCTACGAAATGTACGGGGCAATTTGTTGATAATAGGGAATGTATCTCTGCTGCTGTCCTTGCAACTTGCAGATCATACATCTCTTTGGACGAGGTTAAAGGCACAGTTGTCTGTAAAAGAATTGATTTCATTCTGCTTAAAGTATCAATTCGAATAGAAGAGATATTCAAAGAAGGCCATAACGCAGCCTCCAAGTCTGGATTGCTGTTTGGATACAATACTTGCATACAGCAAATGACCCTGGAAGTGACGGTTACGAGATAGGCTTTTCCTGGCACCATGCCACAACAGCTGTGGTCACTTATTAGGAACATAACTGCCATTGGAAAGCTGTCTGAAAAATGGCTCTATCTGTTTTGCAGGAGTGCCATGCAGGTGACATGAAAGGTTATTTGAAGACTCTTCGCAGGCTCCACGCAAGTTAATACCTTGACACAGGAGTGTACCGCTTAGTGATTTTTTACAATTGTTACCACTAAGAAATACCTCTTTTTTCACTATAACATTTGTGTGTGTATGGTAAATGCCAGGTTGATTTGATGTATCCTTTACCCAACCTTTCATACAGGCCTGCTGGTATATATTTTTGGCAATACTTAAACTGGAAAGTTGTTATTGGAATTGTAATCGTTCCAAGCATTATCCATTCAATGACAGGTCTCTCTGACATTGTCAATGGTAATCTGTCAAGTTTTTCAATGCTCAGAATCGTATAGTCTGCTCCTTTTTGTGCCAAACTGATTTGTTTATCAGTAAAGTTAAAGATAGAGAATAATGGCGTTACGTTGATTAAACGCCATGGCACGTAGCCTGAACGCAGATTTTGCAACATCCAGCCAAGCTGTACAATAGAACGTAATTGGGACTGACCATGTTGTAACATTAGTAAGTCCTGCTCTATTATATCAATAGCAGATGATACAATGCTGTCCAGTGAATATATTCTGGAGGACAGAGTCGTTAACCCATTGTCCACAACAGAAAGTGATTTTTCCAAATTTATACGATCAATTTCTCGTATTTTTTCAGCTGTTTCAATTTGTGTTACTTTCCAAGCTTCATTGTAAGCAGCGTATATACCGGCGTATATGAAACATTTTTGTCGCTGTTTGCGTGGTCCCAGTATGAAATCACGCAAGTCAGCACCGTCTTTAAGTAAAGTCAAGTGTTGCTTAATTTCAGCCAGTGTGGATTTCTGTAGCCATTCGAGGCATAGTTTCCCTACACTGTATGTTGTAACTATCCCTGGATGTTGTCTCTGGGAGTATCTAGGGTCTGACCTGGTCTGTTTAAACCCCTGTGTTTTGTTCAGGAATCTATCTTGACAGTTATTTGTGTCTGTGGGCCAGATCAACCATTTTTTCCAATCAGTATTTGTTCTGTTTTGGTGTAAAATATGGGATACGTCTATCTCCACATCTGTAGTGCTATTACTATCAGGCATAGGCTTCGGAATAGACAGTTTGTTTAAATCTTTTATCTTGGCTAGGCCAAGATAAGTTGTCTGTTGAATAGAGTCATTCAAGAATATTATTTGTTCTGGGATCATGCAGGCTCTAAATAATGCTTCTAAACCTTGTACCTGCCAGTCTTTTGAACCCCAGATGGTTTTTGTTTCAATGTTGTTTTTCCAAAATTCAAAACCAAATGTAGACATTTTGTCATAACATTTTTCAGAATAAATCAATTTAGTATTTGTCAACATTGTTTTCATTCCTGTCTTATTTAACATTTCGAAATAAAACATTTCTGCATCACTGTTGTTAAACACTGAGAAGTAATGGAATTTCTCATAAAATGTTTTCAAGCTGACTTTTGGCGGTGTTGGACAATGTTCCCATTGATTATAATTTAAAACATTTCTAGGTTGAGCAGATTTATGCAAATAGTAATCACCATAATGATTATAACAATATAACTCTTCATAATTTGATGAACCCTGCAAATAATCATGTTCTGTAAATTTTGCTGACATTACTAAATCTGACATCATATTATTAATATTTTCAAAGTCCCAATCATCAGAGAAAGTACTTGGTGTCACAAAGTCACTTAAGGAAACTTTAAACTGGTGTGGATATTTCAAGAGCTCAATCGGGCCATAGATTTCATAATCCGTTTTGTCCCATGCTACCCCACCGGGTATTGGATTGGCTGTGATGTTCACTGGTGACAGTTCTCTTTTCTTGATGTGAAAGGATGTGTGAGGCTTTAGAACCAAGTTGATGTTCTGACTTGCTGTGTCCATTGTACTAAATGTTCCATCAATGAATCTACCCAACATAAAACCATGATGAGCCAAAGCAGGAGCAAAAGTACACCTAACAGAATCCAAAACTCAATCCATGGTGAAATCAGATAAGTTTCTTTTAGTTGGTGAAAAAGTTCAGTTACTTTGTCTTTGAAAGTTTTTGTTGCTGGCGTTTCTTCAGGCTCGCTTGGATCTTCAGAAAAGTCATCGAAATTGATGAAGTAGCCAGATGCAGTTCTGTCAATTGTTGCAATTGCTTCCGGATTCTCATTAGCCTTTGGATTTTTCTTTGTTTTATTAGCATAGTCTGAGGCTGCATCGTTGTAGACAGGTGTTTCTTGACGAACTGTTGCAATTTGGGTTTCAAGAGGCACAAGTTCCATGGCTTTCTTGCATAGTCCTTTTTTATTCACTGCAGGTTTATCAAATGTGATTAGTCTTTCAGTTTGAACCTCTTGGATTGTAGCAAGATTTGGTCTTCTGCTATTTCTTGGGAGTCCACTGGGCTTACTACTTATTATTGGCCACATGATTGTGGTTTTACCAGGTCGATGGATACAACTCTGTTCTCCTTTTTACCAGCAAGGGGCGGTAGTACAACTGATCTTGTTCCGCTGACAGCTAAAGCAGGTACTGCTTTTCTGTAAGAAGGCCCAAATTCCTTCTTCACCGCAATCTTCTCTCTGACCAGATCCCCAATCTTTGGAATCCAGACAGGTCTTGCTGGGACAGGTGGTTTCTCTTCAGTGGCTGTTGGCTTTAACTTTATATTACTCAGACTTTTTCTTGTTTCATCTAAGTCCTGTAAAACAGCCAAACAATCTTTGATATCAAAGGCTTTTTCTTCTACCACTGAAGTCTGACAATCAAGATCCTGGATGTGCATTCTAGTGCCGAACAATCGTTCGTAAGGAGTGAGAACTTTTAGAGAATTTCTTGGCAGATTGTTAAGACTACGTTGGACACTTGTTAAATGTTTGACCCACCCATCACCCGAACCTAATACCCTCGCCGTTATAGATTGCTTTATGTCACGGTTTTTTCTTTCCACTACCGCATTTCCCTCAGGATGGAAGGGAGAAGAGTACCGCAATGCAATGCCCATGTTTGCCATGGCCTCTTTGTAAGCTCGAGAGCTAAACGCACGACCCTGTTCAGAATGTAGCATGCCAATTGCGTATGTGCCGATAAAGACTCGCAAATCTTTTATAACAGTTCTGGCGTCAGCCGAGCGTTGGTGTCTGCATTTTAAGTGAATCTAGTCTTAATATTTATGGGATCGCGTTTCTCCTACTGGATTTTTGCGTATAGATAGCCTTATGCTTTCTAATAGAGGTGTCCTGGCACTAGCCTGGTCCGGTTCATGACTGCGATCTCGGTTGCAGTCTGGACAATCCTTTGCAAATTTGTAATGTTGCAAGCTCATCCCCGTCCACCAGTATTCTGATTGTAATTCTTTTAGAGATTTCACGATCTCTTGGTGCCTTAGACCCTCGCCCATATGTGCATCCGCTATTAATAAGACTCTCCTGTTCGTGTTTGGAATTACTCTATCCCCCACTCCAGGGATTTGAGCAAAAGGAACGGAGTTTGCATCAATTATGTATGTATTATTGAGTGGATAGCCGAGAGGTAATGCTGCATAGTCGCCTTTTAATGAGGCTTTTACAGCTAGCATCGTTTCTCCGTCCATGTGTTTTATAGAACGCTTTTTTGTGGCTACGGAAGCCGGTTGAACCGCTTCTGCTGTGGCTTTGTTAGCCAATGAATTCCCTGCAACGTGAACGCCATCACGTTGATGACTCAGTGTATGTATCACGTGAGTCTTTTGTAGTTCTTTCTGTAAAAGAACTACTTGTTCCCAAAGCGTTTTATGCTTGATTGTGTCACCTTTCACATCTTTGAAGCTGTTTTGAACCCAGTTCTGCAAGTATTCATTATAAGACTGAACGCAGTAATATGAATCGCACCCTATTAGTGTGGGGAATTCGCGATCAGTATTTTCAAGCGCCATCTTAAATGCTAATAGTTCAGCTCGCTGAGCTGTACAATCTCCTAGAGATTGGGTTTTAGTGACCAGTGGTCTAAATTTTCCTTCGTGCCAACGACCTTTAACAATCGCGCACGCAGCACTGTAAGCTTGTTTACCCCCAACTACGGGTTGTGCTGATCTGTCTGTATATATTATACAGCCGTAATGTTCCAGAGGCAGGATTTCGGTCGGCAGAGGACATTCATATTCATATTGGAGAAATTCCTGTGTTTTTAAATTAGGATCACATTCGTATATTTCGTCTGTTGCAGCAAGAGAATTAACCCATTGTATCCATCTCGGATGTAGTGCTTTAGCATTTGGAATGCTTGCTTTTGTTACTGCTTCTAGGGCATGTACTGGTGTAACGATTAATATTCGTTTACCTTGTGCTAGGGCTCTTTCTTTTGCTACAGCAGTTTGAACCGCAGAATTTTTTCAGTAGAACTTAATGTCATTTCAGCCTGTGTGTACAAATGTGATTTGTAAGCTATTGGTACCGTTTCGCCCTCATTAGAGGTCAGGTACGTGAATCTGCATCTTCCTGGGATGACTCGGATTACAAGGTTGCGTATGTTTTCGTGTGTTTGCAATTTTGTTTTAGTTAACATATCTGCTTGTAATGATCTTAAAATTTCTGTGTGTTTCTGAGTCCAATTGATTGGTTTGAAATCAGGTTTTATGAATTCATAGAGAGGTTTAACCCTCTCTGTATAATATAGAATGTATGTTCTTCCGAAATTCAGGAATCCTAGTATTGATTTTAAATTCTTCAGCGTTTTTGGACCTTGGAGTACAGCACATTTCACTAAGAAATTGTCTGCTAGGCTTTTGCCTTCATTTGATAATTCATATCCTAAAAACAGGACAGTTAGGTGGGAAATTCGTGACTTCTTAAAGTTGAATTCATACCCTTCAGCTGCGAACCCAAGTATTATGGTGTTCACTCTTTTCAAGTAAGTCTCCAGGTCATCATCTGTGAGATAGATGTCATCGACATAAGATAATGCCTCATCATCATATATTTGTAGTAACTCTGTTACTCTTGCTGAGAATAATCCTGGGCTATTCTTGAACCCCTGTGGGAGTCGACAGAATTGTTTTTGCGACCCCATTATTGAGAAAGCGGTCAAATACCTGCTTTCAGGTGCAATGTTTTGACTAAAGAATCCATTTGAGATATCTAATGTTGTTTTATATTTTTTGCGCACAGTGTTATTCATTAGTGCTGCACTGTGTGAGTTTTGTACTGCAAATGTTTTGCAGCAGGAGTTTAGGTGTCTGTAGTCCAAAACTAGACAATATGAATCGTCTGGCTTGGAGACAGGAAACAAAGGATTGTTCATTTGTGAGGTGCATGTTTCAATCACCCCCTAGTATTCAAGTTGATCTAAGATCTCCCTGACTTGCTTTTTAGCTTCTTGCTTAACTGGGTACTGCCTTTGTGCAGTGGGTTGATTTTTTAACTGGATTTTTTGGGGAGGAGAATCCTCATCCCATCCTACATGATTTTTATATAATGCAGGAGCTTGGGCCACTGCCCATTTTCTTGCAAACATATATTTTTTATGAATTGGAATATGATTTGAGAAGGCAGGCATAATCATTTCTTCGCCATGAGGGCACTCCCTGACAAACTCTGGTGGCCAGTCTTTCTCAGCTAACAGGATGTCATAGCCTTTCGAAAGGTTATCCCAAAAGAGACCCCTTACTTTCCTAGTCTTGTCCCCCTCTATACGTAATGTTATTTCGTATAATTTATGGGGTTTGCTAACTCTGGTGTCTGCAGTTTCCAGTTGAATGTATTCATTCGTGTCCACTGTCTCCAGAAGATTCATCAGGATCTTGCGAGCTATGGTTACTTCTGCTGCGCTGTCTAGCATTGTCTGGGTCCACTCTCCGTTTTTCAGTTGTGTCCTCAGTATCCTCGGCATGTTTTATTTTAATACTGGCTACCTTCTTTCTTGGATATTGTAATTTTTTACTTTGATGAGCAGGTTCCTTGTCTTTGGACTTGACGTGCTCTTCTTTGTGTTCTGACCGTCCTCTTCTTTCCGCTTTCTGTGAGGAAGTCTGAAAAGATCGAGAGGAACGCGTATCAATATCTTGATATCTGTCAGGTTTTCTCAATTTTTCCCTATCTCTAAGGTTGTATCTTTTTTCAGAGGGCTCCCTCTGGGGAGACTTGCCACCTCGTTCTGGAGATCTATCTCTCCGTTGAGAAGACCTTCCTCTGGACTGGAATCGTTTTTCCCTGGGAGTGGATTGTTTATTACCCTCCCAACTCTTTTTTGGAATGTTTAGATTATTTTTAATAAATGTTTTTTCAGGATTTTCAGTTAGTTGGGGTTTTACTGGTTTCCCACCCAAACTATCTCTTCCTTGTTCTTCATAGGATTTTTCTATGATTCTGGCAAGTTCAAAAGGTTGTTCTGCTATATCTGTTTCTTTCAGTTTCTGGAGGTATGTTATATCGTCCATAGCCAATTGAACTAATTCTCTATATGCCTTTGTTAATTCTTTTAGTTTAACTAAGAGTTCTTCACTTGACATTTCTTCAATGTCGGGATGTGGTGTGTAGCTAGCTAGAATGGGCCACGTTACTCCTGGTCTACCTAGTGGACCGAGCCTGGTAATGTGATTTTGATCTTTTAGGGCGCCATTAAACCAGAGCAGGTGCTCTTGGTAAGTTAGTGGGATTTCAACGTCCTCGAAAGGAGCGTATTCCTCTGGAGGTTCCCCTATTTTGTAATAGTGGAATTCGTGTGTCACAGCGTGTGCTGCTGGAAAATTTATCCATGAATAGAATACCTCTGTCTGCCGATATTCATGGGCCTCTACCACGAATATGACTGTACCACCTCGTGATGATACTCCATTTTCTATACGTTTTTTAGTTATAGTTCTTCTTACATTTACCGGAAAGAGTATAGCATTCGAGTCTTCATCTTGGAGACTTGTGTCATCCGCTAGGAGTTGAGCTGCTATTCTAGCTTTCTCCCTTTCATCGTCACTTTACGCCATTTGCTGACTGAAAGTTTTGTTGCAGATCAAGTTTCAAGGAAACAAAGATTAGGTGCACAATATTTTGGAACACTGTATCCTTCAACGTTGACTAAACCAAAAACTAATACATAGGAATCTCTTCCTACTAAGTTACGGCGGATATTAACCTTTTACCCACTCCAGACGTCTATTGGAGTTTTTACGGGAAAAGGGGTCTGTGTGAAAAAGCCTGACTGATTTACTCTAATGTCTTGCGTTAGATAATCGCCTTACCAAACGTTGGGTGCCATGTAGTGTAGTTCCTATATTCCCAATAGGCTCTGCGCATTGGAATAATATAAACAGCAGTGTAGACGTAGGACTGAGGTCGACTAGGTCTCTACTGACTATATTAGACTTAATTAGTTTTGCCAGCTAGCTCAGAGGTCACTACAAACTTTCTCGAATGTTCAGGAAAGAGTTAACTCTCCAGATTTAGACAAGAAGGGATTAGTTTCTGACAACCGCATAAACATGACAACTTTGCTCCCTCAGAATAAAGAGTGTATCGCTAGAGTCGTGTGAAAACAATAGACGGTTATTTCACTCAGTCAATCGTGCATACTTAGTTTCACCAGAGTGCAGAGAAATAGAGAGACGGGCGTTTTCAATAAAAGGTGTTATTTATTGAGCAGTCTTCTTTCTCATGCAAGAGAAGTGAATTGCCACAATTGCAATACTTATCATGAAGTAAAGTGCATACAGTAAAAGGAGTATTATGAAATAATACTGTAAAATCATTGATATGGTTTCTTAGCCATATGATACTTTAAAATGGATAAAATATATACATACATAAAAACATTGACTAACGTACTCAACTGGTACTTCTAATATACGCCTACCCCGGTGTACCTGACCTAAGCCTAATATGTGGGAAGGAGTAAGTAAGTTGCAGTTTAAGTTAAGTTGTTTTTTGCCAAGAATCTGAATCAAGAAATCTCTTAAGGGTTTAGTCAACTCCGTACCTTGGTAATAGAATGTAGGAGGTCTTGAATCTCTCTCTCAGGACTCGATCTCCCAGCAACCCGCAAGGGTGACTGGAAACACCGGAACTGGATTTTCTCGGCTGGAGAAAAAGACAGCGTCTTTCTCAGTGCGTCAAAAGGGAGGTGTGGCTTCCTTCGGCTCTCGCATCAGCTGGGCTTCGGGCAAGTAGATAGCCGCTCTGCTCCAAACCACCGTGTGTTTGCTTAAGGCAACGTTGGTATATTTATACCTGAAAGGTGCCGGGTTTGACTTAAGGTTGGACATAAGATGTCACTAAGAACTAACAGTTCTTTCTGGACTCCAGGAGTTCTTGTGCAAATCAAAACAAAAGCAGGGGGAATTCCCGGGCTGCTGGAGGCTTGGTTTGTTTAAAGAACACGTTGTGCTTTCTATGAGTCTATGGGAGTAGCCTTGCCGCATTTGGACTGCATGGGCTATTACTAAATATGGATATGATTCTTATGCCTTTATAAGGATATTATTTATTATAACCACATAAGGGCATAAATCGGGAATATCGAATTAGGGTCCTAGATAGAAACACAACAAACGGACATGGCGAAAGTATAGTTCAAGCAATGAAATTGAAAGTGTAACTCAACATGACAATTTTAATAGCATTTAAGAACCAGACTCTAAGGTGTCTTACTTTCTAAGACATTTAACTGGTGAAACTCAAGAACCCCAAAGAGCAGCTTTACTTATGGAGGGACAGTGCTTGTATATTTAATGTATAGGAAAAGTAATAGAACACTTCTTTATGACAGTTGCCTTGATTCCAAAATACTACAGGAATGACAGTAAGATGTTAGGATGCCCAAAGTAATTTCACTGTAGGAGACTTACTATAACTTTATTATGTCTGAATGTGTGATGCTTCAGAGCACCATATTCTACTATCAGACAGCATTTACTCATGTATGGGAAGCTTCCCTCTATCTTTATTCTTCTTGAACAAGAACCCCAATATCTGAGTCTAGTGTTCCAGAAAGAGTCCTGCAAATTTGATTTGACTGAAGTAAATATTGCTGTTGAACGATCTGGTCAATCATCTCAAAACTACAGCAATTATGTGGATAAGAGAAGGCAAGTGAGTCATTAACCACTGACATTGTAAATATGCATCAACTTATAACTACATGCAGGTTATACTCCATGACAGCTGTCCTGCATCTGTGGTGGTGCTGGGAAACCACAGTGGGCCTGATTCACTTTTGTGTAAGCTTACGTTAGTTTTGGTATTCACAAAAACAGAGTTAACAGTAAGTTTACGACTGTGGAGACTCTGCACATAAAAAGATAGGTATATCCTACCTTTTTATGTGCAGAGTTCTCCACCCCGACTGCAAAGTTTCTGGAGGTGCAAACTTAGTATTAATTCCTTGTTTGTGAGTATCAAGATAAACAAACTTACACAAAAGTATACGTTTACCTTTGTGAATTAGGCCCGGTGTGTTCTCAGTGAGATCCTCGTAAAAAGGTACCTCACATGATAGCATTATTCCTAGATATGCACAATTATCAGATAAAGATATGTATTACCTTTTGGATATTTGTGAAAATGAGGTGGACTTGTCTCAGCGCCTTATAATTATGAGAGCAAATGGAGAATAAGGGGCATATGTAGGTAGCCATTTGCGATTCGCAAACACCGAAATTCGGCAAATTTCGGCGTTTGCGAATCGCAAACGGCGTTTTGATATGCAGGTGCCACTTAGCAAAATAAGGAATCGCAAAAATTGCGATTCCTTATTTTGCTTATAGCATTTAAGGAATCACAATTTTACGATTCCTTAAATGCTATGTAGAGGTGCTTTAAAAATTGCAATTTTTGCATAAGGAATCGCAAAATACCACCTACTTCAAGTAGATGGTATTTTGTGATTTCCTTCAAAAATGCATTTTTTTTAAAAATTCAAAAAGTGCCATGTGGCGCACAGACATGCCCTTAGGGCATGTCTGTGCGCCACATGTACTTACAGGCACATTCCAGGGGTACAACAGGTGGCACCCTTGGAATTGCGATTCTCAAATTGCTATTTTCACACAGAAAATCGCAATTTGAGAATGTATCCCCATTCATTCTTATGGGCCTTTTGGCCCATAGGAATGAATGGGACACTCATTCCTTAATTGCGATTCGCAATTTACGAATCGCAAATAAGGAATGTTAGAGAATCGCAAAAAAATTGTGAATTTTTACCTACATTCCATTTTGCTATTCTCAAATAGCGATTCCTTAAAAATAGCTATTTGGGAATCGGAAAATGGAAATTACCTACATATGCCCCTACATGATATATCTAAAGTTATCCCTTCGCTGCCAAATGTGTGGCAAAACGGTGACTTCTTTGAGCGGGAAGGTGGATACCGTCTGGCTCTGCCATCGGTTGGGATAAGGTAATACCGAGTCAAGAGCAGTAGTATAACATAAGGAGAAGATGAGGGTGTTGCACTCCGATAAAAAGAAACGCCACCTCAACTGAAATATAAGCAGTAATATGCAGGGGATGGAAACGTATGGTTATGGCAAGGAGAGATGAACTCTTGACTGGAAGAGAGCGGGGAAAAAATAATTGAAATTGCCATATGTTGTCCCTCTGCCTTTGCTGTGTTTCTATTAATCTTGTGTAATAATACTAAAACATTTATAAACATAAAAATTACAAAAGTACGACTTTTCAAGGTCCCCCTGGATCCCTCCATCTTTCTTGACAATAAAACACACTGCAATAAACAGGAGGTATGTCCCATGGTAATGCTAGCACAACAGTGAAAATGTGCACCAGTCAAAAACAGGTTTATATCTGTGAACTAAGTGGTCTACTAGAGTTTAATCAGAATGTTGATTTATGTATGACTCTGAAATGTGTCTAGTTACTAACGCAGTATAGATATGATCCCCACGGGGAGATCTAAAGATGATGATTTAAAATCCTAATTGTGATGAGTTCTGGTGCCCGGACCTCATACCTGTACAGCACACCAACTTGTGAGGAGGCCATGCTGACTCTGAACAAAGTAGAACATCCATTTAAAAGTGGCACATCCTCACATCTGTGCATTTGGTGTATTGGCATGCGCACACCTTGGGGCTTTAGAAGGGCCCTGGGCTGGTCACAGTGACCTTTGAATATATATCAGCACCACATGAATTCATAATGGTTAATGATCGGAAGGCGAAATTACAGTAATTGCTTGTGTGTACACAAACGAAGAATTCCGGTGGGGGCTCCCAGCAAGACATTCCCTTACACAAACAATTGCAGTGCAGCATCCAACAGAAAATGACTCACCCCTGGTTTACAAAGCCATGTTTCCTGTTCTGTAAATTAATTTTAAGGTACACAATGCACATCTCATAATAAATGTGCAGCAACCATCATTTGTGCCTGACTGTGTTTTTACAGTAACCAAATGCACTTTATAAAGTTGCGTGAAGGAACATGTTCAGAGGATAGCTAAAATCATTTCTTAAGATGTAACATGCATTAAGCACTGCATATCCTAACAAGCTCTTAGGTCCGATTCGCTAACATTTTTGCTCATCCCTAACTAGTTTGGTGGAAAAGCAGGAGTTTATGAATTGAAGAATTCCAGTCGTGATTCAGAGTGTAAGAAATGTTTGATGCCATTTTTGTAACTGTCATTGGCACCAAATTTCCAAATCTCACCTGTAAAGCTGAATTATTGCATTCCCAAGTTTATGGTTCGGGTGGCAATATAGGTGTACCAGGAGATGGTGATGAACCTGCAAAATAAAGTGAACAACCAGCTTCCACACATGCATGACAAACGTCGTGGGGTAGCTGAAGAACAACTGCATGCAGCTGAAAACAGACAAGACAGAAATACTGATCTTTAGCAACAGCAGCAAAACATGGAATGACTCCTGGTGGCCTGCACCCTCGCCCTGCAACCACCCAAGAAACCTCGGAGTCATCATTGACAACAACCTCGCCATGATATCACAGATCAACGCCATCTGCTCTGACTGCTTCTTCACTCTGTGCGTGCTAGGTCAGGTCTTCAAGTGGCTACCCCTGCACAGGAGATGCACTGTGACACAAGACCCCATCACCAGCTGACTGGACTGCGGCAATGCCCTCTTTGTAGGAATCATCTCTGGCTGTTCGACTAAGCCTCCGATACCAGCAAGCGCCTGGATACCCTATCGGGTGATAAGCTATGCTTTATAAATCCTGATTGATTGATTGAACCACAAATATGCAACGATTTGTTGACATTTGCTTCCAGTTTGTTATGTACCAAATAACTTCTGTCAAGGGCTGTAGTAATTGCCTTTTTAGGGTGCGAATATTAAGGAAACAAATCATATTCAGTGGGAATCTGGTTTCTCCATGGGAAAAATATTTTAGCCATGTAGCAAGAAATTTTTAAAAATGTGCAAATCCATTCATTTACGTTTTTAAAATCTTTCACCTGGCTACACTTCGACAAGGGGACATTTCACACGTTTGAGTAACCCTTGAAGCTTATGTTTCGCATGTCTCCCAGAGCTGCTCCTGAAATTTCTTTCAACTTCAAAAAATGTTGAAGACTTACGGAATAAGTGACCCTACAGGAGAACAATTTGGACTTTCCCCTCTTTGTAGTTATAAATAAGACCATGTGTGAATAAGCCATTACAGATAATGAAACGTCTGACAAGACATACATGGAGCTAGTGGGAAGGCTGGGATACATTTTCTTTCTCTGTCTTTCAGCACATTTTCATAGTTTTTGACTTAATCTCTAGTTAAACCACTCTGTTATCCTCCTATTTATTCTCCAAAACACTGTTGAAAACATATAGGGCCTGATTACGATCTTGACGGACAGGGTTACTCCATCACAAAGATGACAGATATCCCGTCTGCCATTCTATAATTCCATTGTATCCTATAGAACTTGTAATACGGTGGATAGAATATCCATCACATTTGTGACAGGGTATCCCATCACCCAAGATTGTAATCAGGCCCTTAGTTCCCTTACTTTCTGCTGCCACCTATGACCATCTCCAATAAGATGTCTCTGGCATCCACACCTCTGTGCCGATGATTCAACTTCCTTTTGGAAGCAGGAAGAACATGCGAAGACCAAGTAGCTCTCTTCACTAGTGCTTCAAGCTCTGAGTATAACTAGGGCTAGCACCACCCCGTTTGACTGCCCCTCAGTTTCCATCTGATACAGAATAGACGATACAGGCAGCCAACCTCGCTAGAGCAAAAATGCTGTACAGAAACCCTGCTCTGCCTCTAACAGTAGATGCATCATGTAGGAAGGCACAAGAAGATCTAAGACTCTGTTTCAGCTATTGAAGCTGCAATGACAGTTAAAAGCCCCCAGCACAAAAGTGGTGTTACGTAGAACACGCAGAAGTACATGATGCACACACCACTCACTATCACTTGGATTGCTTTCCACTGGCCTGGCCATCTGCCGCCCTAAACCTACTTGTAATAACTTAAATCTAATAAGAGTACTCAATCCACACCCAGATCCCTTCCTGACTCTATCCT
This sequence comes from Lissotriton helveticus, assembly GCF_964261635.1. Classification (NCBI taxonomy): domain Eukaryota; kingdom Metazoa; phylum Chordata; class Amphibia; order Caudata; family Salamandridae; genus Lissotriton; species Lissotriton helveticus. The sequence goes on from NC_136061.1 coordinate 575,998,451, forward strand.
TATCAGAGAACCTGTGTTTTTATTCCAGGCAGCTACACCCTGGAATTTGTGCCAGCCATAATACTAAATGTATAAGAACACCTGAAATTCAGGAAGGAAGGAAAAAGTCGACTGTTCCGGGGATAATCCCCCAGAATGTTAGAATATTGGTCATTAAAGCTAAATTACCCTCAGGGCCAGTGGGCGCCATCATCAGATGCCCGTATGATTTTAGAGCCATTACACGAAAATACCAACACCGTGATCATCACCTGAACCAGAGAGATAAATATGCTCCTCTTACCTAAATATGAGGTATCGCACAAACAAGGATGGATAGGCCTCTAATGGATGGGCATTTCCCCAGTGGGCTGGAACCTTTGGAGTCCAGTTTTGAAATCACAGGGTCAGTCCTAATGCCTCTGTCTCGTTCCCCAGCTCCTGAGGTTAATTGCAGCAGGCACAGGGAGGCGTCAAGTGAGAGAGAAAGAGAGGGTGGGAAGGATACGGTTGAGAGAAAGCATTCAGAGAGGAAAAAAAGATAAAGGAGAGGAGAGGGGAGAAGAGAAGAGATGGAGAGAGTAAGAGAGAACTGATGGATGGAAAAAGAGAGGTTGCTCGAGGAAATGCAGGGATGGTTTGAGCATTTTTGCAAGGGCTGCTTTTTGTTCCATGTGCGACTCTGCCCACACGGGGGTTTAATTCCTCTGTGTAGATGCATTGCAAATATTCCTCCACAAGTAATTTGGTCATGGCAATCCCAACCATTCCTTCTCCTGTAAGACGTCATTCATCTTAGCATGATGCAATCACACCAATTCCAGCCAAAAATCCAATTATTATACTGGGATTCTACCAAATGAATTTATTATGAGTCCACTCTATTCTAAGCGCTCAATGCCATATGGACAGGTAGCCTTTGACAAAGAGATCTGACACACACAGCTGGTAAACTGGAGGACTCCAACACCCTGCAGGTTCAGTACCAAACTAATCCTCCCTCACCTTTGATTCTAATCAAAAGAAGGGTCCGTTTACTGCATGCAAGCTGTCCAAGCAGACGTCTGCTTCTGCAAGTCACCACCTGTGCTCGGGATGGACATCCTTCTGCTGGAACAAGGACAGAAAGGTACTAAAGAAACAAATCACAATAGTTGACCTGCAGAGCTAACTCATAGCCATCAGCCTACTACAAGAATAAACCTGTGATCCTATCCCTTATTCAGCTTTCATCAATCACATCACTAAGCCTACCGCCTAAAGACAAGAGAAGAGCACCTCTCTGATCACTTATGCACAACACCAGCACACTTCCCACATAAGCACACTCTTGTTGACAGCACAGTTTCAACCACAGAGTCCTGTATGGTGTAGCTTGCTGCTTGCCTCGAGAGGTGCTTTGGCATCCAAAATAGAGCAATGAATAAATGCTACCATACAATCCTCAACTGCATCAAAGTCCACCACTAACCTCTATTAGTGGTTTCCAAAGATCATGATGCTTGTGATTCAATACCCTATGACCAGCAGACTCATCGACTTCAGCTTTTGAGCTTGTGCATCATCATGAGTACTCCATGTATGCTCCATCATGTAGACTTACAGACCTCTATGAGAGAAGCTGTTTGTTTCCACAGTGCACCTTATCCATCTATTCAGGATCCCCTCGTTGCATTCATGGCATTGAACTAGTGTCTACATCACAAGGCAAGTAGATGTGAAAGTAAAAAATAGAAATCATATACATACCCTGCCGAAGAAGTGATAGGCGATGTAGAAGATTTCATATTTTCATAGATCAAAATTATTGCCCCTGAAATTGTGTTATACAACCATCTTTCCAGTGAGAAAATAATTTTCAATTTGTTAGAAACACCTAAAAAGAATGAAACATGTAGTCGTCTTCACAAACACCTAAAAAGAATGAAGCATGTATTCTTCTTCATAAAACTCTTACATAAATAAGTACAAAAATTCTCATCACCATGATTACTCACTGCGTCTTATTTTCACTGAAAAAGTTCCTCCTGTGGTCCCCTCTCGTGATTCCTAGTGTACTGCAGTTAATTGGTGGGCTGAACACAGCACCCATGGAAGGAGCAGTTTGCTTTCTCCCACTCTATTGAATACCCCTTAAAATTGAGTTGTCTTTCTATCCGACAAGACAATAAAGGTTTAGCAGCTGTCTATGCTATGAGTGACAGTGCATGCATTTTTTTTATTTTTTACACTGTGTATGCCTATAGAAAATTTGTGCATACATGCACATAGTGCCAACCTCGAATGGTTACTTTTGGTTGTGCATGTACTGTGTAGGGATTTGTAATGTGTGCACGTAGGATGTATGTAACGAAGTCTGGGAATGCCTGAATCACTCTGTAAATGCAGTTCTTTTACTGTGAGTGTGTGAAAGTGACAATCTGTACAGTGTCTGTTTGTGAAGGAGACTGTGTTTGTCAAAGTGCAATTATGTATGGTTTATGTGTTTGTGCGGTTCATAGGTGTAACATATGTTTAAATGTGCTGCTATTACATGTGTGTATGCGTTTTTTTTGTGTATATGTAGTAAGTCTGTGTATGCCTGCTGACAGGTATGTCAGTTGGTCTGTGGAAATTGGTAGGATATATCCATAGTATGTTTGTAGCTGTGCAAGGCATCACTCTATGCAACTATGGAGGCATACGGTATAGTTAGTAGTCTTGTTAGGTCGCAGTCTATCAGAAAGTGCAGGAATGCATTCTGCCCGTTGCTTGCCATTGGCTTTGTGGTTTATAACTCACATTTTCTTGCATTCCATTTGCTGGCTTTATTTGTTTTAGGGTGTCCGGCTTGAGTTTGTATCCTCCATTGCCCAAATCTAATTAACAGTATGTTTCCAATTGTTACCTTTCTGTAAACAGGCCTGAAAATCGTGTTTTTATCTCATCACATTTGCTGTGCATTCAAAGACTGAGGACAAAAATCAGACACTATCTTCAAGGGCTCCTGTATACTCTACTTTCTCTGACCTTAAAGTGAGATGACTTATGTGACAATCTTGCTGGATGCTAGGGGTAGGAAAGAGGATTTTTCTAACGCACGACAACATTTAAATGAATGTGTTTAAGTATTTCAGAATATAACAGAATTAGGAACACAAATGAAGCACCTTTTTTGTTAATTCTGAAGTGTGCTGCAAACATATATATTTTAATATGATCAAAACAAATCATTACATTAGGTGATGTCATTTCCGCACATTTTGTCTGTGCACTGTGTAGTTTATTAGCAAAACTGTATGTTTGTGCAAATGCAGTAGTCATTTCAATTGGAAATGTGTTGTCTGTAATGGCAGTGCACTACCACACCATGAATACTCCACTCTGCTCTGCACCACTCCGCACCCCCTCACTATACACTGCACCACTCCACGTGACTGTGCACTGTTTCATTCCACTCTACGCCACTGCACTCTACACAATTGCAGTCTATGCCACGCTACTCTATCCTGTACCACTCTACTCTATGCCAATGCACTCTCTACCACTGCACTCTACAACAATCCAGTCTAGACCACATCAATCTACCCTGCACAATTCCACTTTACACCACTGTACTCTGCGACACTGCACTCTATGCCAATACACTCTACGCCAATGCAGTTTACACTGTATAATACACCAAACTGTGTCACTCAACTCTAAGTCCCTGCACTCTATGCCAATCCACCATACGCCACTCTAATCGACTCTGCACCACTACATTCTGCAACACTTTATTCTGATAGTACACTTTATGCCATTTTACATAAATGCAATATACCCTGCACCACTCTACTGCACGCTGCTTTACTCTATTCTGAAACAATTTATTTTATGGCACTACATAACTCTATTCTACTCCGCGCCACTCCACTCTGGGCTACTCCACTCTGCACCATGGCACTCTACTATGCACCACTCTAATCTACGCCACTGTGTTCTACAACACTGCATTGTATGCCACTGAATTCAATGCCACTGCACTCAATGCCACTGCACTTTACTCCACTATATACTGTAACACTCTATGCCAATGCATTCTACACCAGTCCACTCTACTCTCTGCCACTCCAGGGTATGCCACTCTACGCGATTCCACACTATGCCATTCCAATACACAACACTCTGTGCCACTAAACTATGCAACACTCTACTTCACAATTCGCCACTTTCCTCTACGCCACTAACCTTTAGCCATGCTGATTAACAGCCACACTGGTGTACAACATGGCTGAAACACATTTGCAAAGCCAATAGTTCTTGCGTAGGCGAGACCTATTGGTTTTCCCACTGCTTGTCTCTCGCCGACTGTCTTTTAGAACACAGTGTTATGTTTGAGGTGTGCATGAATTTCAATTTGCAAACCACGCAGGGGGTGTCGTCTCGTAATTAGAGCACCTGCAAATGCTAAAAACCCTTCACCAATAATCCATGTAATAAAAATAAACTGGCAGTGGAAAACGTGCAAGGACTTTGGCAGAGAATGATCCAGAAGTCTATTTCCCTGGGCGTTCGCTCCCGCGTCATGACGTTCATTCTGAAATTCTGACCCAAACAGTGGATATTATTTATGAAAGAGCTAAAGCCCCTCCGTAGGTATGACAGTAGGGCAATGGGTGGAGAGGAGAGCTCCCAGGAGGGGGCTTATAGGATATAAGACGGCATGGCTGAGGCGAGAAGCAGGGGACGGGCAGCCCCGTTTCTTCATGCAGCTCGGGTGCTTATTGATTCCTCTCAAACTCTGGGATCTGGCCTTGAACGGGGAAAGGCTGCCAAAGCCTGTGGAGAATCTGATGCAACCTTCAAAAATAACAAGCGATCTATATCATAAATGTATGTATGCGCCTACTTGTGAACCAAAAAAAAGCAGGATGTGTGCTTGCAGAATCACTTGGCGCGCAGAAGATTGCAGAACTGTGTAGAGATAAAGTTCACAAAAGTAGTGCCCATAGGAAATATGAAGTGTATTTGAGTACAATAACAAAACTACTCTGAAAGGTGTTAACACCGTTTTACAGACTTTAACATTATTGAATATGATGAATTTGCCAAAGGCAAGGTGAGCCCGAGTGTAGTAAAATCTGGATATTTCATTGCATATCGGTGCTGCTGGAAATGCGGGGGCTGGGTTACTGTCAGTCGCATTCCACAGACAAATCTTCAGAATCCCCTTTCTCAAAACACGCGTGCCTGCACAAATACACATTGACATTACCACACGCATCAAACGCACATCCGATATTCCACATCTGACTACTGTCAGACATCCAACGGCACTTTCAACCCATCCACACTACTGCACGCCATTACTCCATTCACCTCACACTGGGCCTTTCTAAAATGAAAGCAAATCTCTTGTACCCTCATGCAAACGACACATTACTAAAGCCTTCTATATGATAAAGTCAGCATTGAACTTATACACCCTAAGAGCACAACATCAAATCACACCTATCTACCTGGATACCAATCGCAGTTGAGAAAAGGCTCTAGTTGGCCAAACAATAGTCAATCCACCACTTAGAGCAAATGGAAAAAAATGGAAAAGTAATTTAGAACACTCGTTCTTACAAATAAGTTACTACAAATATGTTAGATTACATTTTTTTTGTTTCACAACAAGCAACATTACTACTAAACTAATCATTGAACATTCTCTACACGTACAATCAAATACCTCCAAACAAGAAATGCAGCCATTAATCGAATACTAATAGTAAGTGAAGAAACATCTGTGTCATCAGTTCGTAGTCCCTTTGTTCATAAGGAACCACAAGGTAGTTGTGTACTGTCTCGGTAATAATTGTTTATATATGCTTGAATACAGACGCACTGCACAGTGTGTCGCGCTGAATCTCTTATTGTAGAAAACTACTCTAGTGCACACTTTCAGCAATTATTATTTACAGTATTCGTCATCAATAAAAATGTAAAGTTGTGCAAAAGGGCAAGACAATACAGCAGTATTGCTCATTACCTCGTTACCATTGGAACACCTGTGAAAGTGTTCTATGATGTGTTGAGATGCCAATGTCTTAAAGGACATAAAGGGACCCAATGAAGCATTGGCCCCTCTAATGAAATTATTAAACTCTTTATGACTTCAAAGTTTTTCCTAATTAAGATGTCTTTTGAGGGGACAATGGAGGGATCAGACATCATTTGTAAACCTGTCCTCTGTCCCTTGTACCTGCCGTTGAGTTTTTTAGTTTCCGCATCCTTTGTGGTGCATTTCACCCTCCTGGACCTCCTGGGGTCTTCCTCATAACCGGGATCGGGCCGTGAACAATCAGGTGTGAACAAGTTCCTTGTGGGTCGGTGCCAAAATATACAACTGAAGTAGTGTTAGAATGTCAGACAGTGATTCAGTCAGCTGTGCGCTACTGACTTTTTGGGTTCTGTTGAAAAAATAAATATCATTTAAAAATGTGATCATGTTATAGTTTTTTGAACACAGTAACTTGTATGGAGCTCAGACCAGGACCGTGGGGGCCCGATGTGTTCAATGGTGGGAGTAACAGTCTGCTTTGTTCTGTTTCTCTGTGTAGTGACCTACTAAACAAGTTAGTGGTACCTCCGTTTAGTCAAGTATACAATGGTGAGACCTAAGTGCACTGGTACAACCTGGTTCAGTGTTTGCCATTGGAATTTTTCTGTTATGTTTGGCAATGACTTTGTAGGGTGATTTAAGAGGCAGTACATACATGATAACACCTTAGCATATGCTGAGACAGAAAAGTCTTCTACATGGTAACAGACGTGCACCCCTGCCCTGAATTCCCAACTGTACTAATGTCTGGAGCCCGTATGATGATTTTTGTTGTCATAGGTAAGCACGGATCATGTGTGTGCGCCATGACATAGGCCTGTCTCACGGACTGCAGTGTCGGTGGATCAGGAAGGGTAACCAAAGTGCTACCTTCATAGTGGTTCAAGGCTACTGCCTTCACCAGTATGCAGAACAAGTGTTGTGTTGGCAGTATACTGTGAAGTGATTAGTAGGAGTGAATAGGTAAATTTGTCACTGAAGTGAGGCCTACAGGCTCACACACTTTTAAAGTTCTCCTGCTGTGTGCAATACAGGGATAATGCAGTACTGAGCTATGGGTGCATGGTGAATGCATGTGTTGGATATATGGGTGCCTATGAGTAGTACAGTACATGAAGGTTGTAGTACAGGGCAGAGCGTGCAGGATAAATGTATGTGCTGGGTGCATATGTACCTGCGATTGACTCAGCTGAACTTTGCCGCAGCTGTTGCTAGCATACGCCGGCGGGCCGCACTCAGGAACTTCGAATGCTTTGCACCTGCTGGTGTGGGTAAGAATGGTTTAAGGCCTCTAGGCCCTGGGGAACTTACTGCTAAATTTGCACAGTAGCACTGGAACACTATTGACTTTAAGTCATAGTGGAATCTTGAGACTGAGACTACTAGTGGGGCATACCCTGGATGTTACCAATAGTGAATGGGGAGTGAGCATTATTGTTAATGCGAGGAGTGAGTGGTTCAGGAAACAGTCATAGAAACAGTGCATCTTGACCTCAGGGGAGGACTGTGTAACTGTGAATGTTATAGTTTTCCCTTGTTAGGTTAGTGGTAGAAATAAAATGCTTCGCTTTTTTTTTATAATAGTGAGTATTTGGATGAACAATGATTTTTTGCTGCTGCTGCGCACATTTTGAGTTGTGAGTTTGTGTTCACTATCCTGTGTCCACCTCACACCTGAGGAAGCCTTGGACTGCTCAGACCAAGATTTCCTGAGGGTTAATATGAAGGACAGGGACATGGCCCTGTTGCTCATGGTCCATAGTGGGTCAGGCTCAAGGACATCCGGCGTAAAAGGCTTCAACCCCCTCAGTTTGTACCAGTAGCTCCTGCATGCTTCGTGGACCTCTGAAAGGGGTTCTGGCAGCATAGATAACCTATGCTCAGGTATCAATATGCTGATGTCAGCATGTCTGGCTTAAACCCATAGCTCTATTTACCACACGCACACCCTTCCTGTTTCACTAGGTTATGTGTATGTGCCTCTGGATGTGTGTCTAGGTGTTCGTATCAGATGAACCTACTAACTGCTCCCTTATGCAAATGTACACCACAGATGTCCAACAGCACAGAGGTTTCCCAACACACATAAACCTAAGAGTGAAAGACAATTCTGCACACTGACAGACACCTCGCAAAACAATACACACATGGATCACGTGTACACAGAAATCCATACACACACGTTAAAGCCCCTCTCATTAATTCAAAGCCTGGCGCATTAACTTATTCAGTAATACGGGTGAACACCCCGGTTTAAAACGGGTCACAACAACCACTGAAAGAGGTCTGTAAATACATAAAAATAGTTACACAGCCACACACACAGATACGAAGATAGACACACTGCCCTACCTGCTCCCAGTAGTTCCTTTAAATCGTTCTGCTATGCTATACTATCCTCCCTTCTGATTCCCCTCATCTACCTGTGACTTTTGAAATGTTGAACGACCCCATTCTTCTTAATGTTCTCTCCTCTATTTCGCCCTGTCCTCGCATGGGTGACTTCCTGCCTTTCCCAACATTCTGCATTGTCACCTGGCCTAATGGTAACTCTCATTCACTCCCCTTCAGCACTGGCGCCTAAAGATCTGTCCTGGGCCTTCTGCCTTTCAAGTCAATGCTAGATTAACCCAATTAAGTAACAAAGATCACTTGACCCTACCCGCACAGCAATTGGCAAACATCCGTCTGACCAACTTAATCAACAACATTTTGTTTCAACATTTTTTATATATTCTAATGTCACAATTAATACACTGAAGATCATCAAAACGAAAAGTTGTCTACAAATTTTACTCATTCTTTTGCAATGAACATCATCAACTAATAAATTCCTTAAACTAAACAAACAATCCTTTCTACTTAGAACACAACTATTGTTTAAACAAATGAAGTTTTCGTTTCTTGAAAATGCTTGTTGTCCAATCCTAATGCATTTCGGAAATAAATCCCTTCTTCACCAACTTCTTGCTATTGGAATGAATCTGCGAGTTCGAAGGAGCTACAACGAATATTTTTAAAACAAAGCTTGGAGCTTTTAGTCATCAAAATCACTGAAATGTAGTGGACGCCGTCCTCCTTCCTTCCTGATACACCGAGTTGCCCGTTCAGAAAAATATTCTGCGCTTCACTGCTGTTATAATTCCGACAAATTACTCCAGTCAAGGTGGATCCTGTTCCTCCTTTTTCACTTCCTCCAATGTGCAGAGAACTTCTTTCTGAATGCGCTGCGCTCAGACATATATCCGTCACTTTACTATGAAAAGTCTATTCCGCTCACCCTCAATCTAAACTCTCCCGTACTCGACCACTGGTACGACGCCAAGTCAATGCGGCAGAGCTTCCACTGCAATATACTCTATGACCTTTGCACGGCTCGCTGCCCCTATTGGGTGATTCTCATATAGTGTTCTTCCTTCTTTGTCCCTTTTTAGGTTTCGACCTGGCGAGAGCTCGCAGAGCTCCGCCCAGGCCGAAAACTTTTGTTGACAGTATGGATGTTCGTTCCCGCCTCTGTTTCCCATTGGCTAGCTCCATAAATGGACGCGAGCCATTGGCAAACAGAGGCGTCCGTCATCCTGCGAGGCGACTCGTGGGCGTTCCTGGGATGTTTTTCTCATCCGGCCCCTTTGGACACGTCATGAGGCTGTGGGCGGATGTTATATATTTTTTCCGACGCCATGTTTTGATCATTTGCCGGATTAATGTCCAGGTGAGTGCGCCCCCCTCCCGCTGTCCGTTCCCGCCCCCCTCCCGCTGTCCATTTGCGCCCCTTCCCCCCCTGTCCATTTGCTCGTTCCCGCCGCCCCCCCTCCTGCTGTTCGTGCACCGCCCGTGCCACTTCCATTTGCGCAACTTTTGCTTCCATTTAGAGAGTGCGTTTTGTTCGGTCCCAGAAAGCGTTGGTTTTGCTCGCTAAGGGTGCAGCCTGCCCTTCTACCCAGCCTTTAGTAAACACACTTAAATATAATTACTTTACGGTGATCGTATGTGATTGTGAGGGTTTTCAGAGGACCAGACACCTCCCGAATTGAATTGCCTGATAAAGGAGCTACGGTCCCCACGAGACTGCCTTTAAGTTTGCAGTCACAGTACGGGGGTGGGGGGTCCTCCAAGGGGCAGACGAGCAGCTCTTCTACTCCCATGGGAAATACAAAGGGAACCTCCCCGGCCCCAGAAGCCAGGGGACAAACAACATTTAAACCCTTCGGGCTCCAGCTGCACTCTGGATTACACTTCGGGACAGCCGTCTCGGGTTTCCGAGGGGTGTTTGGAATTGCTTCTGCGCCTCAGGTCACATTCTTTTTTCAGGTACAGGGAGATTAAGTGATTTGCTCAGAACCACAGGATGTTTGAGCATCCCTGCTCAGACTCGAACGCGATTCCATAACGTCAAAGTCGGCCGCTCCGCCGTTACGCCACACCTTCTCTGCCACCCATGTACCTGAAGCCCGCGTGACGGCCGGTGTCCCAGCTCTTCTGGCACTCCATGCACGTGCATCGTTTCTGTCCATCCATTTCTCTCCGGCCCCCGTCTCCGTGTCTGGCTCTCTCTGTTTGCGTTTCCAACCCTAAGCCAGTTATTATAATGCGAAAAAGTCTGTCTTAGAGGTGGGGGAAAATGTGACGGAATTGGGCGGCGGGGGGCCCTGAAAGAAGCGCAGTCCTCTCACGGGCCGCCGTTCCGTGGCCCCCAGAGGGGGGCCTGGCGCCTCTCTACCCAAACACCGTCAGAAATTGCGGGAATGCCTGTAAAAGCCTGGCACGTGACATCCCTCGTGCACGGGGCAACACCCTGCAGCCCGACCACAAAGCTCAGCGGGTTGGTGATTTGCTGCAAAAATAAACGAAGCATTTACACCGCAATCGCATTTACTTCCATCCTTGCGGGGCCAGCACAGAGGCTCTCTCTCTCTCATGCTGTCACTTTCTCGCGCTCTCTCACACTCGCACGCACTGTCACTCTCTTCCTCTCTTGTCTATAAGTGCCACGGACTCTAATAAAGTTATTGAAAATAATTTTGGGGATATATCTTCCCCTTGCCGTTCCTTGTATTCGATAATATTCTTGCGAGGAGGTTGGTAATATTAATAATTTATTGCTGACAGCCCCCCCCGCTGTCCGTGTCTCCGGCCCCGGCCCCACTTGTTACACCCCGCCCCTTTTTCTTCAGGGGAAGACATCCTTCTTTACCTACGATTCTGTCTTCCACAGTCGGAACAGAAAGTGCATACCAACTCACCTTATGCAATACAAAACACTTCACTGGTGCAGGTTAAACAAGTTTTGACAAAGAGCGTAAAATTCTTTAAACCTCACTGTCGTGTCAACAGTGGTATTTTCAGTTTCCATGTTTTATACTCTGGCTTTTTGATAATGTGTGCAGATTTGTTTTATTGGGTGTTTTGACAGTTTTCCTACTTCACATGTAACTGCAAATACTTGATTTTCTTTTCGGAATATGGGAAAATAGATGGCTCAAGTGTAGTTTGGGCACGCAGAAGAAAGTGTTTCTGTTTCCCAAAAGTCTACCAATTGACAAATTGTAACCTCTATGCATTTGTGGTCTGATCTGTGCTGGTATTCGGTATTTATGCTGTCAGTTTTTGACCAGTGAAGTATTCTTCAATGGCGGTTCTTGCAAGTGATCTGTTGCATTCTAGCTTGTTGTCTGAATTGTCTCCAACTAAAATTTTGAGTGCTTCTTTCGGGCTGGTTGTATGCCAGAAGGAAGGCTTTTGGCCTCCTATTTCAGGATTCTCTGTGACTGCTCCAGAGGGAGTTTGCAGCTGCGAGGGTTGTTTACTTTCAACACTTGGTCGTGGAGGACGTTTGGTTGCTTTCTTAGTGTAGCACCAGATTTTTTAAAACCTTTATAAGATGTTTAATTATACAAACAAAAAACCCCCACAGAAGAACACAAACAGTACCAGAATTTTAACACGCACTTGTGGATAGTTAGCAGCAGAAGACATCTCACTATATCTGCTCTCCAAACTTTATTTTGGCAGTTTCTGTTTCAGCATAGAACTTACTTCAGAATCGGAGATACAGAGTTTTGTTTGTAGATTGCTCACTGCATTTACACGTTTTAAAGGTAGCACTATCGCCCATGGGGTGTACTCTTTTACTCTTTAGGATATGCACTCCTCCCTCCTTTCAAATAAATGCCCCCATTCAGTGCTCGCATACCTTGTGCCATACAACACAGATATATCCCTCTGATGCTTTTCTTCAGTGTCAGCAAGAATTCAATTGGTGCATGAATGCATTTATCCCACCAACCATTTGTATTAACTCATGTATCCTGTCTAATGATCACATCAAACACCTTTTGATTTATTCTACTGCCAAGAAACTTGGGCAATAGTTTTTACAAATACCAGACTCCTTGGACCTCGCGTAATCGATTCCAGAGGACGGAAAGCTCAGTTGGCCAGTCCAGCATGTGAGTTTGTGACCAGAGGAATATACACAGATGTCTGCCTTGCCTGGCTGACACGCTGAACTATCTGACAATCTGTTAAATGAGACGCACTGCTTTGTTTAGAATGTTTGCTGTTTCTTTATTTGTCCTTGTTTTACCTTATTGGTAGGTCGTCCTGTGGGTGTAGAACAAGCAGGAACTGTAGTTTATTTGCAAACATTAACAATAGTCCCTAGGAGGACACTTTGTATTCATGCTGCAGTATTTAAGACACTTACAGCCTGATTCATGTACGGGCCGTTTTGCGTGGCCCTAATAGCGAATCATAGCGACTCGCTATTGAGGACACGCAAAACGGCATTCATGTAGGAATTGCTAAATCAATAGCGATTCCTACATGTTCTCTATTTGCGAGTAGCAATTTGCTACTCGCAAAAAAAGGAATAACTCCCCATTCATTCCTATGGGCCAAAAGGCCCATAGGAATGAATGGGGAGTATCCCTTATTTGCGAGTAGCAATTTGCTACTCGCAAATCAGATAGCGATTTTAAGGGTGCCAGGGGTGTCCAAAGGACACCCTGTAGCACCCCTAAAATGCACATTTGAACAGGTGTTGCGCACACACATGTCCAAAGGACATGTGTGTGTGCAACATGCAACTTAGAAAAATGCTTTTAAAAGCATTTTTCTATGTTTTTGCTATTTACCGAGAGGTCTGACCTCTCGGTAAATAGCGGCCCAATTTTGCTAAATCGCAATTTTTGCAAGTGTCATGAATAGCATTTAAGGAATCTCTAATAGAGATTCCTTAAATGCTAATCCTCGCATATTTGCTAATTCCTCATTAGCGATTTTTGCATTTGGGATTGTGAATCCCAAATGCCAAAATTGCACTCGCAAAAGGCAAGATTCTGAGAATCTTGCCCTTTGCGAGTGCAATTTTGCTTCATGAATCAGGCTGTTTGTGTTCAGTGTCACACGTGCTTGCTGAAGTTGGTACACTCCAGTAAACAGCCTCTTTCTTTAATAGCTGTCATTGTTTGTATCGTTTGTGAGGGGTTTGTTTAAGTTTTCCTTTAGCTACGGTAGTCATGTTTTTTCTTACTTGGGCAACACCCTATGGAGGTTGTTGGATTTGTGGCTTAAAGTTCTTCTTACCCCACATCTCCCATCAGGAGGAGACAATGTAAACTGAACAAGTTTGAATACAAAATGAAAAGGCAGGCCTTTCGCACTGTTCCCAGTTTCACTTTCCGTCTTAAGCTGCAATACAGTAGTTTTACTAACAATCGACGAGTTCAGACTACTGGCGTTCCCCCAGTGAAACCTGCGTTAAGACTTTATCTGCAAGTTCAAAGTATTTCCCAAGATATCCGCAGGGCTGTACCTTCGGATGCTGTTGAGGGGTCTTTACATTCTGGATGTAGTAACGTGCAAGATTGGTTTAAATGCTTCTGAGGCCTTCAGTACACACATGAAAATACAATCTTCTAAAATTTAAATGTACAAGCTGTAACGCAGTACATACAGGCAGGAAGATTTACAGCTGCCTAATACCGTCCTCTGCCAGTAATGAATAGTTTTTTTAGGTTTCGCCTCGCCGAAAGCTGCGTAGCAGACTTTCGCAAGGCGAAAACTTTTGAGAATAATATGTGGCTTATTCCCGCCTCTGTCTTCCATTGGCTAGCTCCATAAATGGAGGCTAGCCATTGGAAGACAGAGGCGTCCGTCATTCACCGAGGCGATTTGTGGGCGTTCCTGGGATGTTTTTCTCATCCAGCCCCTTTTAGGATTTCAGTGCGGTGGTGGGCGGGGTTTATTTTTTGGGTCGTCGAGGTTTCATTTGTTCATTCCGCGGCCGACCGCCGCCGGAAGAAGTCCTGGTGAGTGCTCCCCTCCCCTCCCGCTGTCCATGTGCCCGTTCCCGCCCCCCCTCCTGCTGTCCGCCTCCCGCTGTCCTTATGCCCGTTCCTGGCCCCCCCCCTCCCGCTGTCCGTGTCTCCGGCCCCGGCCCCACTTGTTTGTCTTGGAAAGCAAGCTTGGTGACAACAACCGATATCCGCAGCAGCAGTAATATTGTTGGTTTGGGGCGCGTGCAGCGTTGCAAGTACACTCGGCGGAGCACGCGCCTGTGTTGTCAGTCTGGCGCGTGCGCCTGCTGCTGACTCGAGCCACGTGTGCTCCCTCCCAGGCGGTTTGCCCTGTGCATTTGTCATAGTGTAGGTTTGTGAAAGTGGCCATTAGCCGTCTCGGTGGTTGCTTTGACGCACTCTCCCTGGAGCCATTTTCTCCTGCTTTACTGCACCGCCTCTTGCGGTCCTTCGCACACGTGTAAATCATTCTTACTTGCCTCAAGCGACTGAATATTGGGCTCGAGCCCGGGGCTATGTCTGCCTAGGGGCTCTGGGGTGGATGGCATCTCACCTGGGACCTGGAGGGGCTTCTCGTTCCTTGCTTAATTGTTTGCCGAGCACATCTCAAATCCTCCTCTCTCCTCATTGAAAAATGGAAATAGATGACAGACGGGTGCCGGCAATTTCCTGTCATCTCTTCGCAAAACATTTCTACACGGTCTTGAGCTTGGTCTTGGCAGCTTCTGTAATTTTGCTCCACGTTATGTGTCAAAAACTAATCTGTTTACTATTGTTGGTCTCTGTATGCAGCTGTTCCTAGATAGTTCTCGAAGTGCATAAAAAAGGGGAACTGTGATGCGTGCAGTGGGGGCGGGGTGAGTGAACTTGGGGGTGGGGGTCATAGGTGGGACTGAAAGAATGTTTGTAACTTTTTTTGGTCTTCCATCTTCACACAACGACATAACAGCTTAAATGAAAAATAAAAGCAAGTTATGCTAATCAGGCCCATAGGCTGCCATATATTCCTCTATTCCGACATTAGTTCATGCACTGCAGCAGAGCCACAATTAAATGCTGTTGGTGCAGTGGATAATAGTGACTTGTGTATGTTTAGTGCTACAAAGTCCCAGTCTGTGACAGAAAAGACTGTGGACATGCAAATCCTTATTTTAAACCGCATTACACACAGTATAAGATAGGCTGCTATAAAATTAGTAGAAAGGTTTAAGATAAAGTGCTTCCAAAATATGTTTTTGTAGTACCCAGACAGTAGGTAATGCACATTTTTTTGTAACTCTTTTAAAAGCACACACTTCACAGCTTAGCTGGAAGCTCCCTTGCAACATCACTCAAAAAGAATAAATGTGCGCATCAGGAGGCTTCAAGTGATTCCATCGGTGCAGAGTGAGTGTGTAGAGTGCAGAGTAGTGAGTGCAGAGTAGTGAGTGTGCAGAGTAAGGAGTGCACAGTAGTGAGCGTGCAGACTAGTGAGTGCAGAGTGTGAGTGCAGAGTGCAAAGTGAGTGTGCAGAGTAGAGAGTGCAGAGTAGAGAGTGCAGAGTAGAGAGTGCAGAGTAGAGAATGCAGAGTAGAGAGTGCAGAGTAGAGAGTGCAGAGTAGAGAGTGCAGAGTAGAGAGTGCAGAGTAGAGAGTGCAGAGTAGAGTGTGCAGAGTAGAGTGTGCAGAGTAGAGTGTGCAGAGTAGGGAGTGCAGAGTAGGGAGTGCAGAGTAGGGAGTGCAGAGTAGGGAGTGCTGAGTAGGGAGTGCAGAGTGACTAGGGAGTGCTAGGGAGTGCTAGGGACTGCAGAGTGCTAGGGAGTGCTAGGGACTGCAGAGTGACTGCAGAGTGACTGCTAGGGAGTGCAGAGTGACTGCAGATTGCTAGGGAGTGCTAGGGAGTGCAGAGTGACTGCAGAATACTAGGGAGTGCTAGGGAGTGCTGAGTGACTGCAGAATGCTAGGGAGTGCTAGGGAGTGCAGAGTGACTGCAGAATGCTAGGGAGTGCAGAGTGACTGCAGAATGCTAGGGAGTGCAGAGTGACTGCAGAATGCTAGGGAGTGCAGAGTGACTGCAGAATGCTAGGGGGTGCAGAGTGACTGCAGAGGGACTGCAGAGATTAAGCTAATGGCAATGTAAATGACAATGCCATTTATTTATTTGTTTTCAAAACAAACCAACACATAAATACAAATTTTGTCATTTACAATGCCAATAGCTCTAACTTTTCCAAAGGCGAAACCATTGCATTGTAAATGCTTGTTTATGATACTGTCTCTAACACCCACAGTGCTGGTAATTCATGGATCTCTTTACGTTCTGTCAGGCTTTATATGACAGAAGGACGGTCCAAAGGCTCCTTGGCTCTCACATGGTGGGTCTGCCCGAGCAGTCAAGGCTTAGCTTATAAGAGGCAGTAAAATGCGAATTGCACGGAGCACTGATAGATAATATTTATATTGAAAATGAAGTAAGCGCCTTATTTTGAGTTTGGTGGTCCTCCAGCGGACAGTGCAGGCGGTTGTGTGGCAGTCTGACAGCGGCAGTCTGTCAGGCTCATAGAAGAGCCTAACAGGCAGAGTCCCACTCTCAGAGCACTGCCTGCATCTTCCTGCACAGTGTGTGCCACACTGTGCCGGAACTAAGGGCGTAAACCGAGTGGGAGCACTACATGTATCTACTTCAAGCACCCTCAGGCCCAGAGGCACCTTTGTTGCCTCTCCGTCACCCTTTTCATGGTGGTCTCACTGCCATGAAAAGGGTGGTGGTGAGACAACTCGAAATATGCTCGTGGTGCCGCTGCAGCACCGCCAAGCATATTTCAGCCTCAGACCACTGCAAGACCATCACGGGATCCTTGATCCGCGGTGGTTGCATCGCTCCAGTGGTGGTCTGACTGTCACACTGGTAATACTACAGGTGGGCCACCACCGATTTGGAGGTCCTATGGACCGCCTAACTCGTAATAAGCTCCTAAGACATGGTTTGCCCTTGGTACCCATTCTTTTTAATGTTTACATTTGCAAATAAAGTTCCAGCCCAAAGGAACTACGGAAGGATGACCCCATGCTGGGAAGATCCTTAGTTCTATCATTTCTGTATAAAACCTATGCCACAGCAAACTAATTAAACACCTCAGGTCGATCCCTGCCCAGTTAATAAATGCTCTCAAATGTAAGATCTTGGTAGCAGGTGATATGCAATAGGTGAGGGAAAATTCATGTTGGTCTAGATTAGAACAAGTATCCCTGTCTGATTACTTGTAGTTTCCTTTCTCTATTGTGAGGGTGATGTTTGGACCAGGTTCTGCAATCTGGCGTCTGCATCAGTGGCTCTGGACAACTTTAAATAAGAATTAGGCTTTTGCAGCGTTTCCAACATTTACTTTTATTTTGCAAAATGTCTGGCCTGCGCCCCATGTGGGTTCGACGTTATGGGGCTAGAAAACCTTTCAGAGCCAAATTCAACTACGAGTGCGTAAAGGCTGAATTACTCGAGCAAAGTCCTGTTTAGTTCCTGATTACTACCCTGCCCAAAGTTTGCAGGGCTTCCAGCACCCACAACTACATCATCTTAAAGAGGGGAGAGGTGCCACTAGGGCAGGCTAAATTGGTTTGGCCCATCCTAACTTTGGTCTGTGGCTCGCAGGTCGTGACAAGACAGAAGCAGAAATCGTAAATAAGGAAAGAATAATTACCATGACACATGGGGATCAAAGAGTGCAAAGGAAGCCGAAACGGAAAGAAAAAGAAATCAAAATGGCAATCGAATGTTAGTGAGAGACAACTAGAGTGGAAGAGCCTGAAGGGACGAATGAGAGTAGAAGAAAAATAAGAAAGAAAGAAAGATGAAACGTAAAAGGGAAGCAGGATAGAAAGAAGGCGCTGAAGAAGAATAGGAATAGGGAAAGAAGCAGGGAAAAGAAGAATAAGAACAGAAGGTAGCACTTAGAAAAGAATGATTGAAAACTGGAAAGGACGGTAGCAAGAAATAAAGGTGCTAGGAATAAAGAACTACCAAAAAAATGGAAGGATGGAAATAGAGTACATAAACACGGAATTAAATAATGGAAAAGAAGAAGTAAGAGACAAAAGGAAGGGCGAGGGAAAGAAAGAAGAGAAATAATTAGCAAATCGTACCAATACAAAAACGCTGGATGGAATGCAGGTGAGAAGGAGGGACAAAAGAATTATAAGAAAAGGAAGGAACCAATCTATCAATCAGGGTATTATAAGCACGCTACTCATCCATTAGGGTCTCAAGGCGCTGGGGGGGTTGCGCAGCTACATTCAGACGAAGAGCCAGGTCTTGAGGGTCTTCCTGAAGGTGTTCAGGGAGGGGGTGCCGTTTGATGTCTGCCGGTAGCTCATTCCAGGTCTTGGCTGCAATGTGAAAGAACGATCTTCCGCCTGCTCTGACTCTGTGGATGCACAGGGTTTCAGCTAGCACGAGGTCGGACGATTGTAGGTTTCTTTTGGGTTTGTTCTGTCGTTAAGGTATTTGGGTCTGTTGTTGTGTAGGCATTTGTAGGCATGAGTGAGGATCTTGAAAGTGACTCTCTTCTCCACGGGGAGCCAGTGGAGTCTCTGCAGGTGTTGGCTGACGTGTTCGTGTAGGGGATGCCGAGGATTTATTATTTGTGTATTTTGTAAAGCGCACAGCTCCCCCAACGAGGATGAGTCGGGCTGCTGTGTTCTGTATTGTTTGGAGTTTGCGGAGTAGGAACTTGTTGATGCCGGCGTAGAGTGTGTTGCCATAGTCCAGTCTGCTGGTAATGAGTGCGTGGATGACTGTCTTCCTTGATTTGGTGGGGATCCATTTGAAGGTCTTGCCGAGGTGTTGAAGCAGCTTGAGGTGACGGCGTTGACTTGTCGTTTCATGGCAAGTCATGAATCGAGTACGATGCCAAGGTTTTTTGCGTGATCTGGGGGGGTGGGGGGACTTCCGAGGTTGGTTAGCCACCAGGTGCTGTCCTGTGCTGAAGGGGTGGTTCCAAGGACGAGGACTTTTGTCTTCTCGGCGTTGAGTTTTAGGCAACTGTTGGTCATCCATACTGCGACTTTTTGCATTCCTCCCTGGAAGTTGACTTTTGCGGTGGTGGGGTCTCTGGTGAGGGAGAAGATGAGCTGGGTGTCGTCTGCAAGAACAAGAAAAGAATGAATGAATGGAAAGGGGCAAGGAAAGACAGAAAAAAGTAAAGAAAATGAAATACAAATACAAAGAAGGACTGAAAGAAAGAGAGTTGGAATGAAACAAGGAAGGAACAAACAAAAGAAAGATGGAAAGAAAGAAAGGGGATTGGTAAGAGGTAAAAAAGTAGAAAGAAAGAAATATGGATCAAAAGAGGGGCAGGATGAAAGGAGAATAAAAGGATAGAAAGAACAATGAAAGAAGGAAAGAATGAAAGAAAGAAGCCTATACTGGTAAACGCAGTTTTGGCCATAGTCATATCAGATCATACTGTAAAATACATTATTTCTAATCATTTTTTGCAAATTTTCCTCAGGGGACCAATTCTTACTGGCGTTCATAGCAAACGTTGCGATTCCTCATGTTGCTATGTCATGCCTTATGGTTTAAAGTGAGGGTATTTTATTTTCCTTGCTACTCCCTTGAATGCGAGGGTTCGCTGACTATGAAAATGGACGTGCTGTTTTCACACAAAGTTCAAAGCCATTTTTCTTCCGCTTTGAAACAGACTAGGTGTTAGCAATCTTCTTTTCTACAAATCGCCTTTTGTGTATGGTTTATAATTATGCCCTAGATTTTCGGTATGGGAATATTGAGTGTGGCAGCTATTTTTATCTATCATAAAGTGATGGGCAGAGTATGCATTTGGAGCTACAGTGTGGTCCTTGGTGGCGGGCGGGAGGTATTAACTTTGACCTTACTCCTTTACTTAGGTCTTGCTCTAGAAGCAAGATCTAAGTAAAGCACTAGTCACCCTGTTTTGTACAGGGTGACTAGTGCTTGGCCTTCGTGCCGTCCTGGAACCCCTGACTTGGAGAGGATAATAACTGTTCCCTGGAGGTGGTGCAGTGGTCAAGAGTCTTCAATATCCCAAACACATTACGACTTTCCTAACCACCACTGATTTCATTGAGGTCTTTCCTCCATGAAAACAGTAAGGTCGGGAAAGAATGGGGGCCCTACAGGGCCCCCTTATGCCTCACTCCTGAGGATGCACACAGGGGGGCACAAAATGTGCTCCCCCTCTGTGCACGCACCTACAGTTCCAGCACGGCAAGGACTTCACAGCCCATGCCATGCTTTGACGTTCCCATTGCAGTGCCTATTTTATAGGCACCACCGTTGGACTGACACGAAAAATGACTAAAAAAGTCCTAATATGGTGGGCGGTTCTCTAGCGGGTTTGGTGGGAAGCGATTTCGCTGCCACACCATCAAACTCGTAATCGGGCCCTAGATGTGATCTGGAAGTGGTCACCTTTACTGGTCTTCACATGGGAATATATATTTGTTTATTAAACATGCATCTTTTAATTATGTTACTTGCATGTATACTCAAGATCACTATTAGCCTTGAGTTCTTGGTAAAACCACAGAAATGTTAATGCCATGACACTTTCCTGCATGTATGTCTGCCCTTGATGTTGCCTTTTACCAATACATGCCTACACAATGAGGTTTACAGCTCTACTGTTAAGAAACATGCAAAATTAACAACATTTTATTTGCAATGTTCATGATGGTAGTTGGCAAAGATATGTGTAACCTTTCCAGAAACGTTCAGATCTAGCTCTTTAAGGGAGATCTAATCTCTAAATAACATTTTGTTTAGTGTTGGATAAAATATAACTAATTCAATCAGCACTGATAGAAATTGAAATTTCGAAGATGGAGTTGACTTGCTTGTTCATATATTAATGTACATTCTTTGGAGGACCGTGGAGGGTATATCATTTTAACCCAGAACAGAATAGCATGTAATTCTC
Organism: Lissotriton helveticus; assembly: GCF_964261635.1. Lineage (NCBI taxonomy): Eukaryota > Metazoa > Chordata > Amphibia > Caudata > Salamandridae > Lissotriton > Lissotriton helveticus. The sequence goes on from NC_136061.1 coordinate 576,019,734, forward strand.
ATTAATCCCATAGAGGGTAGATATTATGGGGACGATTAAGATGTCGGCCAACAGGGTATTCTTAAAGTCCGACTGCCACTTTAGGATGACCGCGGTCAGAGTTCAAAACGGCAGGGGAATCTAATGCAGTTCCGTTAATCGGAAAGGCACCAAAATCCCTTAAGGATGGCGTTTCCGCTGTCGGGATTAAGATGTCGGTTTCCAACAGCCAATCCATGTTGGCCTGAGGTGGAGGGACCGTCCGCAGGGGCAGCGGTGGTCCCTCCGTTGGAATTAGGATGTGACCGCCACCCTGGCGGTCACATCCCGTTTACTTAACATTGTGGCGGGTGCTGCTTTAAGCAGCACCCACCGCAGAGTTAAAAATGCATGTTTTTCTTTGACATGCACAACGTGGCGGGCACCGCGTGGTGCCTGCCACCTTGTGCATGCCAAAGCAGGGGGGTACCATAGGTACCCCCATGTGCACCCTCCACCCCCCAACACCCTGGGGGCCCGCAAGGGGCCCCCAGAAGCAAAGGTCCACATGCTTTTCCAAGGCGGAAAAGCCACCGCGGAAACGCATGTTTCCGCACCCATCCTAATGTGGCTGGCGGTGTCTTGCAGACACCGCCACAATATTGCGGTCCACACCCGTGGATCAGCGGCGGATGGACCTGCTGTCCGCCGCTGATCCCACCGCCATCATAATCTGGCGGTGGGTGTTTTCTATGCCACGGCGGTGAATCCGCATCCTCCGGGCCTGCGGTGGCTTCCACTGGCCCGGAGGATGCAGATTCACCGCCATCATAATCGACCCCTAAGTGTGGATACATGCTAATTGGGAATGCGGGACCACCAACCCATGGTCATACGGTTCCTTTCCCGCAACAGTTTTGGGCACACTCAAGCCCATTCTACATCATAATGAGGGCCTTTGTGTTTAATAAGACCAGGGTCGACACAACATGAGGTTGCATTTCGCTCTAAAACATAGCACAAAATGACAGGTTTGTATTTTGCATACTAACATGTAATTTTGCTAAAATTATGTGTAATGGCACAAAAGCAAATCATGTGACGTTTGCACATCCCTACTGGAGACCCATTGGACTGATAACGTTTTGCCACATGAAAGAAATAAAATTTAAATATCATTTTGACAACTGCTCCTAAACCACAACTCCTTTCCAACAATGTGCACTCCTCAAGTGTCAGATGCGCTTTGGCCAAGTTCCCACTGAAAAACTCACAGAGATACCTTGTGGTCACTGACATTTATTAGAAATAGCAAACTCCATTTTCTACACTCTTTGCTTTATAGTTTTTATGGTGATAAGTTAATACAGTTTTTCTTTTTTATGAATTTGGTTTGGACCTTGAATTTAGTATTCATTTAACTACTTTGCTCGGATGATTTTTTAAGTTTAAATGTATTTATTGGTTTTCCAAGAAACAAATAACCAGACAGGGGCGTGATTGTCATCACAATACAGTGAATTATGCATTCTGAAAAAGGTCTCATAGCTTGACTGCTACGCAGAGTCCAAAATAAAGAAAGCTGATATATAGTCCTGGATGGATTACATCTTGATTTGCTCTGCCCCTGATGGGAACCAAAAACATTAACTCCCTCTCCCCCTACCCGTCCGCACCCCCTCAGCAGGGCCGGACTGGCTACCGGGGTTTTTGTGTGCTGGAAAGCTGGGGGCTAATTTCTCTGCTGTGGGGGCTGATTTCGTTGATGGGGACCTGCGTGCCCTTTGAAATAAAAAAAGCAAAACGAATTTTGTTCAGCACATGTAGGTCCCCATCAACTAAATTAGCCCCCAGCTCGGCAGCACATCATAATGCCCGGAAGCCAGTCCGGCCCTGATCCCCTGTGTCCCCTGATTAAGTCCCTTTGCGGTGATCATGGTGTCACCAATTAGTCATTAGTAAAGGTGGGCGGGTCATTCCACAGCTCCGACAAATGTAGCACTCGTAAGTATTTGGGCTGGGTAATCTCATGGAATTCTGACAAGAGTATGTTTAGAAATGGACTCCAAGTTTTCTGAAAAGAGTCAACGGAATTGTTCAGAGAAGCTGAGATGCAGTCCATCCCCAGGATATACCAGAGCCTGTGTAGCCAACCCGTATATGTGGGAGAGGTAGAAGAACCCCAATGTGATAGCATGTTTGTAGCGCTGCGCCCAGTGCGAGCCCCATTTGGCGCCCCCTCATGCTCTTAAGTGGGTAAGTGATAGGGTTGGGGAGTCATAAGATGAGGTAGACAGGGAGCCTTGGAATCTCCGTGTCGAACATCCAGTCTACTTGTTCCAGGATGGGTGTCCAATAATTGGACAACATTGGGCAATCCCACAGGAGGTGTAAGAGTGTTCCCTCCTTGTCGCATCCCCGCCAGCAGGTTGGACTATGATTTGGGTTGCCCCTATGCAGCCTTGCAGGTGTGAGGTACCAATATGTGGCTAGTTTTATGGCCATCTCGGTGCTAGCCACATTTCAGGCTGTGTGTTTTGCCCTATAATAAATTCCCTCACTGTCCTTCTGTGAGAGGTCCCCCCCAGCTCCCTCTCCCATCTCCTCTGGCACGGCATGGTGTTTCTCAATGGGGTATGTCTAATCATCAGATGATTTTTTGAGCCTTTAACCTCCCACCACTTCCAACAGAGGAGGTCTTGAGCTGATGCTACTGAGGGATAAGACAATGATACCTTTTAAGGAACCTTTGCTTTGAATGTCTTAAAAGTTTTTATGAGGGGGTTACCAATATTACAAGAAATGTCTTTGACAAGCTGTTGTTCTTAAAAAGAGACAACCTCTATCCCCTAAGGTCTACTGACATGCCTATGACCAACCCAATGGAAAGCAGCCATGATGAGAGACAAAGGTCCTAATTTGGATGCCGGTCGCAAAGCCTCCAACCACAGGTCGGAGGCTTTCCAACCGGCATCCTTAGTTTGAATTCGGACCGCCGGATTCTGATTACACCAGTTGGAATTCAAACCAGCTGTTCAATCCGGCTGGCTTCCGATGGGCTCAAAGAGCCCGTTGGCCAGTCAGAAACTGTCACATAATGCCTTACGTACAGCATTTCTGCCATAGGGATTATAATGTCGGTTTCTGAAAGGCTTTCCATGTTGGGCTTTCCAACATTTAAAGAAAGACAGAAGGCAAATTTGGGGGCCACTAGCAGGGCCCACTTATCTCCGTAACTTCCAGCACCTATGGTGCCCTCCTATACATCCCTGCACCATGTGGCAGGCACCCAAAGGTGCCTGCCACACGGTGCAGGGATTTACACACAGTCCAATTTCTCTATGGGAGCTTGTGCTGAAGGCGGAAACTGCCTGCAGCACAAACTCAGATAGAGAAATGGGAGTTTGCGACCACACCATGTGCGGTCACATCATAATACGGTGTGGAACCGCCGACTTATAGTCAGTCAGTTCCCATCCCGAAATGGTGTCAGGAGGACTCAAATTCAACCAACATCATAATAGGGGCCAGAATGTCTGAGGGTTGCAGTACTTCAAACTTATGTGCATTCGAACGTTACAGTAATGAGCAAAAGGATATGTCTTTTAATACAAGTCTGGCAGAGGTGTCAGAAACTATTTGTGGTGATAATGGGACCAAGTGAGGATTGTAAATAGCTGGACATATCAGTAATGTCATGATTCATAATTTTCCATGCCAAGTGTAAGGGCTGCTCCTTTCTGTATCCATCGTGCCTTTGCACACCTACCAAGAAGCATGGAAGAAACAGGTGTCCACTAAGATGCCCATCAAAAGGAGGAAAGGGTCTAGAAGCAGGGTACAGAAGGGTGAAGACTGACATAGCAAAAGAATGATTCTTGCACTAGACAAAACTGGAACGCCAAGGCGCAGAACTGAAACAGAGTAGACCAGAACAGTAGGAATCCAAAGGGTTAGAGAACACAGCAAATCAAGGAACAAAAGTAGGTAAAATAAAGAATCCACTAACAAATACTGAGCTGTGGTGCACAGTCATAGCAGTTATGAGGCATTGTATAGTGCAGGAACAGGATGTAGAGAAGACTGTATCCAAAAGTGGTACAAATGGAGTGTGGAGTCCAGTTTGGCTTGGAAAAACTTCCTATAGATAATGATAAAGACTCAGTGGTCTGGAGGTACACAGGATTTGGACCTCCCTACTGAGTTTGACTACTGTCGGCTTGCTGGGCTGCAGAGGAATGACAATAGTGGCAGTGATAAAATATTATAGTAAAAACAACAGTTGATGGACAGAATGCAGAACAATGTCATACATTCACCCCAGTACACAGATCTGGGCATAATTCCATTGTTTTTTTTTCTCACCATGCCCTTCCAGTTTGAACCCAGCCATATGCAAATCAGTCTTCACCCTGTGCCTCATGGGTACAGTCCAGCCCGAACTGCCAAGCCAGGTCCTCCCTGATCTGGCAACAAGCATCCAAGACCGGTTTTGGGGTCTCAGCCCTCTTCAGCTGTTGTATTTCTATCTAGGACCCTAATTCAATATTCCTAATTTATGCCCTTGTATGGCTATAATAAATAATATCCTTATAAAGGCATAAGAATCATATCCATACTTAGTCGTAGCCCATGCTGTCCAAATTAAGCAAGGCTACTTCCCCTAGACTCCTAGAAAGTACAACGCATTCTTTAAACAAACCAAACCTCCAGCAACCTGGGAATTCCCCATGCTTCTGTTTTGATTTGTCCTAGAACTCCTGTGAGCACTGAAAGAACTGCCAGCTCTTAGTGACATCTTTATTGACGTCTTATGTCCAACCTTACGTCAAACCCGGCACCTTTCAGGTACAAATATACCAACGTTGCCTTAAGCAAACACACGGTGGTTTGGAGCAGAGCGGCTATCTACTTTCCCGAGAGCCCAGCTGATGCGAGAGCCCACGGACGCCGCCCCTCCCTTTTGACGCACTGAGAGAGACGCTGTATTTTCTCCAGCCGAGAAATCCAGCTCCGGTGTTTCCAGCCGCCCTTGCGGGTTGCTGGGATATCGAGTCCTGAGAAAGATATACCAGACCTCCTGCTTTATATTACCCAGGTACGGAGCTGACTAAACCCTTAAAGAGAATTCTTGATTTAGATTCTTGGCAAAACCAACTTAACTTAAACTGCTACTTACTTACTCCTTCCCACGTATTAGGCTTAGGTCAGGTACACTGGGGTAGGCGTATTTAGAAGCACCAGTTGAGTACGTTAGTCAATGTATTTATGTATGTATATATTTTATCTATTTTAAAGTATCATATGGCTAAGAAACCATATCAATGCTTTTACAGTATTATTTTATAATACTCCTTTTACTGTACGCACTTTACTTTATACTAAGTATTGCAATTGTGGCAATTCATTTCTCTTGCATGAGAAAGAAGACTGCTCAATAAATAACACCTTTTATTGAAAACGCCCGTCTCTCTATTCTCTGCACTCTGGTGAAACTAAGTATGCACGATTGACTGAGTAAAATAGCTGTCTATTGTTTTCACACGACTCTAGAGATACACTCTTATTCTGAGGGAGCAAAGTTGTCATGTTTTATGGTTGTCAGAAGCTAATCCCTTCTTGTCTATCCAGGGAAGTTAAACTCCTCCTTGTTTATTCGAGAAAGTTTCTAGTGACCTCTGAGCTAGCTGGCAAAACTAATTAAGTCTAATATAGTCAGTAGAGACCTAGTGGACCTCAGTCCTACGTCTACACTGCTGATTATATTATTCCAATGCGCAGAGCCTATTGGGAATATAGGAACTACACTACATGGTGCCCAAAGTTTGGTAAGGCGATAATCTAACGCAAGACACTAGAGTAACTCAGTCGTGCTTTTTCACACAGACCCTTTTTCCCGTAAAAACTCCAAAAGACGTCTGGAGTGGGTAAAAGGTTAAAATCCGCCGGAACTTAGTAGGAAGAGATTCCTATGTATAGTTTTTGGTTTAGTCAACGTTGAAGGATACAGTGTTCCAAAATATTGTGCACCTAATCTTTGTTTCCTTGAAACTTGATCTGCAACAAAAAGCTTTCTGTTAGTAAAAATGACGGAAAGTGAAGACGAAAGGGAGACAGCTAGAATAACAGCTCAACTCCTAGCGGATGACAAAAGTCTCCGAGAAAATTACCCGAATGTTATACTCATTCCGGCAAATATAACAAGAACTATAACTATTAAACTTATAGAAAATGGACTGACATCACAAGGTGGTACAGTCATATTTGTGGTAGAGGCCCATGAATATCGGCAGACAGAGGTATTCTATTCATGGATAAACTTTCCAGCAGCAAACACTGTAACAAAAGAATTCCACTATTACAAAATAGAGGAACCTCCGGATGAATACACTCCTTTCGAGGATGTTGAAATCCCACTAAATTACCAAGAGCACCTGCTCTGGTTTAAAGGCGCCCTAAAACATCAAAATCACATCACCAGGCTCGGTCCACTAGGAAGACCAGGAGCGACGTGGCCGGTTCTAGCCAGCTACACACCATATCCAGACATTGATAAAATGTCAAGCGAAGAACTCATAGTTAAAATAAAAGAATCAACAAAGGCATATAGAGAATTAGTTCAATTGGCAATGGACGATATAACTTACCTCCAGAGATTGAAAGAAACAGATATAGCAGACCAACCATTTGAACTTGTCAGAATCATAGAAAAATCCTATGAAGAACTAGGTAGAGATAGTTTGGGAGGGAAACCGGTAAAACCCAAACTAATTAAAAATCCTGAAAAGACATGTATTAAAAATAATCTAAACACTCCTAAAAAGAGTAGGGATGGAAATAAACAATCCACTCCCAAAGAAAAACGATTCCTACGGAGAGATAGATCTCCTGACCAAGGAAACAAGTCTCCCCAGAGGGACCCTCTGAGAAAAGATACAACCTTAGAGATAGGGATAAATTGAGAAAACCTGATAGATATCAAGATATTGATACACGTCCCTCTCGATCTTTTCAGACTTCCTCGCAGAAATCGGAAAGAAGAGGACGGTCAGAACACAGGGAAGAGCATGTCAAGTCCAAAGACAAGGAACCTGCTCATCAAAGTGAAAAGTTACAATTTCCAAAAAAGAAGGTAGCCAGTATTAAAATAATTAAACATACCGAGGATACTGAGGACACAACTGAAAAACGGAGAGTGGGCCCAGACAATGCTAGACAGCGCAGCAGAAGTGACAATAGCTCGCAAGATCTTGATGAATCTTCTGGAGACAGTGGACACGAATGAATACATTCAGGTGGAAACTGCAGATACCAGAGTTAGCAAATCTCATAAAATATACGAAATAACATTGCGTATAGAGGGAGACAAGACTAGGAAAGTAAGGGGTCTCTTTTGGGATAACCTTTCGAAAGGCTATGACATCCTGTTAGCTGAGAAAGACTGGCCACCAGAGTTAGTCAGGGAGTGCCCTCATGGTGAAGAAATGATTATGCCTGCCTTCTCAAATCATATTCCAATTCATAGAAAATACATATATGCAAGAAAATGAGCAGTAGCCCAAGCTCGTACATTATATAAAAATCATGTAGGATGGGATGAGGACTCTCCTCCTCACAAAATCCAGCTAAAATGTCAACCCACTGCACAAAGGCAGTACCCAGTTAAACAAGAAGCTAAAAAGCAAGTCAGGGAGATCTTAGATCAACTTGAATACCAAGGGGGGATTGAAACATGCACCTCACAAATGAACAATCCTTTGTTTCCTGTCTCCAAACCAGAAGATTCATATCGTCTAGTTTTGGACTACAGACACCTTAACTCATGTTGCAAAACATTTGCAGTACAAAACTCACACAATGCAGCACTAATGAATAACATAATGCGCAAAAAATACAAAACGACATTAGACATCTCTAATGGATTCTTTTGTCAAAACATAGCACCTGAGAGCAGGTATTTGACCGCGTTCTCAATAATGGGGTCGCAATAACACTTCTGTCGACTCCCACAGGGATTCAAGAACAGCCCAGGATTATTCTCAGCAAGGGTAACAGAGTTACTACAAATATATAATGATGAAGCATTATCGTATGTCGATGACATCTATCTGACAGATGACGACCTGGATACTCACTTGAAAAGAGTGAACACCATAATACTTGGGTTCACAGCTGAGGGTTACAAATTCAACTTTAAAAAGTCACGAATTGCCCATCTAACTGTCCTGTTTTCAGGATATGAATTATCAAGTGAAGGCAAAAGCCTAGCAGACAACTTCTTAGAGAAGTGCGCTGTACTCCAAGCACCTAAAACGCTGAAGAACTTACAATCAATACTAGGTTTCCTGAATTTCGGAAGAACATACATTCTAAATTATGCAGAGAGGGTTAAACCTCTCTATGAATTAATAAAACCTGATTTCAAACCAATCAAAAGGACTCAGAAACACACAGAAATTTTAAGATCATTGCAAACAGACATGTTAGCTAAAACAAAATTGCAAACACACGAAAACATACGCAACCTTGTAATCCGAGTCATCCCAGGAAGATGCGGATTCACGTACCTGACCTCTAATGAGGGAGAAACGGTACCAATAGCTTACAAATCACACTTGTACACACAAGCTGAAATGAAATTCAGTTCTACTGGAAAAATTCTAATAGCGGTTCAAACTGCTGTAGCAAAAGAAAGAGCCCAAGCCCAAGGCAGAAGGATAACTGTTTTAACAGCAGAATCAGCCCTTGAGGCATAAACAAGCCCACGCAATTTGACTGCTGTGGCATTAGATCCAAAATGGATACAATGGGAAAATTCTCTTGCTGCAGAAGACGTGAAATACTATTTTGACCCGAAAATGAAAAAACTAGAAAATCTAGAATATGAAGAAGAATATCCTCTGCCAATCGAAATTCTGCCTCTCGAACAGTACACATGTGTAATCTATATGGACAGATTTGCACAACATTACGATGTAGAGAAAAAATCCTACAACGCAGCGTGCACGATTGTTAAAGGTCGCTGGCGCTTAGGTAAATTCAGACCGATGATTGCAAAAACTGAATCACTCAGAAACTGCTCAACTCAGCGAGCTGAAATAAGATCTTTAAAGATGGCGCTTGAAAATGCCGATCGCGAATTCCCCACACTAATAGTGTGCGATTTGCATTACTGCGTCAGGTCTTACAATAATGACTTGCAGAACTGGGTTCAAAACGATTACAAAGATGACACAGGTGCCACAATAAAGCATAAAAAGCGTTGGGAACAGGTAGTTCTTTTGCAGAAAGAACTACAAAAGACTCACGTGATACATACACTGAGTCATCAACGTGATGGCGTTCACGTTGCAGGGAATTCATTGGCTCACAGAGCCACAGCGGAAGCAGCTCAACCGGCTTCCGTAGCCACAAAAAAAGTTCAGAAAAATACATAGACGGGGAAACAATGCTGGCGGTAAAAGCATCTTTGAAAGGCGACTGTGCAGCATTACCTGTGAACTATCCACTCAATTATACATACATAATTGATGCAAACTCCGTTCCTTTTGCTCAAATCCCTGGAGTGGGGATAGAGTAATTCCAAACACGAACAGGAGAGTCTTTTTAATATCAGACGCACACATGGGATTGGGTCTAAGGCACTGAGAGATCAAGGAATCTCTGAAAGAATTACAATCAGAATACTGGTGGCCGGGGATGAGCCTGCAACATAACAAATTTGCAATGGGCTGTCCAAACTGCAACAGAGATCGCAGTATTGCCAGGACCCTTCTTTTAGAAAGCATAAGGCTATCTATACGCAGAAATCCAGTAGGAGAAATGCATCCCATTTATGTTTAAGACTAGATTCACTTAAAATGTAGACACCAGCGCTCGGCTTTCGCCAGAACTGTTATAAAAGATTTGCGAGTCTTTATTGGCACATACGCAATTGGCATGCTACATTCTGACCAGGGTCCTGCGTTTAGCTCTCGAGCTTACAAAGAGGCCATGACCAGCATGGGCATTGCATTGCAGTACTCTTGTCCATTCCATCCTGAGGGAAATGCGGTAGTGGAAAGAAAAAAACGGGAAATAAAGCACTCTATAACGGCGAGGGTATTAGGTTCGGGTGACGGGTGGGTCCAACATTTAACAAGTGTCCAACGTAGTCTTAATAATCTGCCAAGAAATTCTCTAAAAGGTCTCAGTCCGTACGAACTATTGTTCGGTACTAGAATGCACATTCAGGACAGTCACACTTCAGTGGTAGAAGAAAAATGCTTTGATATCGAAGACCGTTTGGCTGTTTTACAGGACTTAAATGAAACAAGACGAAACCTGAGCAACATAAAGTTAAAGCAACAGCCAACAGCCACTGAAGAAAAACCACCTGTCCCAGCAAGACCTGTCTGGATTCCAAAGATTGGGGATCTGGTCAGAGAGAAGATCGCGGTGAAGAAGGAATTTGGGCCTTCTTAAAGAAAAGCAGTACCTGTCTTAGCTGTCAGCGGAACAAGATCAGTTGTACTACCGCCCCTTGCTGGTAAAAAGGAGAACCGAGTTGTATCCATCGACCTGGTAAAACCACAATCATGTGGCCAATTATAAGTAGTAGGCCCAGTGGACTCCCAAGAAATAGCAGAACACCAAAATTTGCTACAAAACAAGAGGTTCAAACTGAGAGACTAATCACATTTGATAAACCTGCAGTGTATGCAAAAGGACTATGCAACAAAGCCATGGAACTTATGCCTCTTGAAACCCAAATTGCAACAGTTCGTCAAGAAACACCAGTCTACAACGATGTAGCCTCAGACTATGCTAATCAAACAAAGAAAAATCCAAAATCAAATGAAAATTCGGAAGCAATTCCAACAATTGACAGACTGCATCTGGCTACTTCATCAATTTCGATGACTTTTCTGATGATCCAAGTGAACATGAAGAAACGCCAGCAAAAAAAACTTTCAAAGACAAAGTAACTGAACTCTTTCATCAACTCAAAGAAATCTATCTGATTTCTCCATGGATTGAATTTTGGATTGTGTTAGGTGTACTTTTCCTCCTGCTTTGGCTCATCATGGTTCTTTGTTTGGGAAAATTCATTGAAGGAAAATACAGTACAATGGACACAGCAAGTCAGAACATCAACTTGGCCCTAAAGCCTCACAAGTCATCTCACATCGAGAAAACAGAACTATCATCAGTGAACGTCCCAGCCAATCCAATACCCGGTGGGGGTAGCATGGGACAGAACTGAATTTGACATTTTTGACCCGATTGAGCTCTTGAAATATCCACACCAGTTTAAGGTTTCATTAAGTGACTTTGTAAAACCAAGTACTTTTTCTGATGATTGGGACTTTGAAAATATTAATAATATGATGTCGGATTTAGTAATGTCAGCAAAATTTACAGAACATAATTATTTACAGGGTTCATCAAATTATGAAGAAATGTACTGCTATAATCACTTTGGTCATCACTATTTGCATAAATCTGCACAGCCTAGAAATGTTTTTAGTTATAATCAATGGGAACATTGTGCAACACCACCTAAAACAGCACAAAAACGTTTTATGAGAAATTCCCATACTTCTCAGGGTTTAACACAAGTGATGCAGAAACATTTTATTTTAAAATGTTAAATAAGACAGGAACGAAAACAATACTGACAAATACTAAATTGATCTATTCTGAAACATTTTATGAAAAAATGATTACATTTGGTTTTGAATTCTGGAAAAACAACATTGAAACAAAAACCATCTGAGGTACAAAAGACTGGCAGGTCCAAGGTTTAGAATCATTATTTAGAGCCTGCATGATCCCAGAACAAATGATATTTTTGAATGACACCATTCAACAGACTACCTGTCTTGGCCTGGCCAAGATTAAAGACTTAAACAAACCGTCTATTCCAAAGCCCATATCTGATAGTAATAGCACTACTGATATGGAGATAGACGTATCCCATATTTTATACCAAAACAGAACACATCCTGATTGGAAAAAATGGTTGACCTGGCCCACAGACACAAATAACTGTCAAGATAGATTCCTGAACAAAATACAGGGGTTCAAAATGACCAGGCCAGACCCAAGATACTCCCAGAGATAACATCCAGGGATAGTTACAACATACAGTGTAGGGGAACTATGCCTCGAATGGCTACAAAAATCCACACTGGCAGAAATTAAGCAACACTTGACTTTACTTAAAGACAGTGCTGACTTGCGTGATTTCATTCTGGGACCACGCAAACAGCGTCAAAAACGTTTCATAGCGGCCGGTATATACGCAGCGTACAACGAAGCTTGGAAAGTAATGCAAATTGAAACAGCAGAAAAAATACGAGAAATTGATCGTATTAATTTGGAAAAATCACTTTCTGTTGTGGACAATGGGTTAACGACTCTGTCCTCCAGAATATATTCACTGGACAGCAATGTATCATCTGCTATCGATATAATAGAGCAGGACTTACTAATGTTAGAACATGGTCGGTCCCAATTACGTTCTATTGTACAGCTTGGCTGGACGTTGCAAAATCTGCGTTCAGGCTACGTACCATGGCGTTTAATCAACACAACGTCATTATTCTCTATCTTTAACCTTACTGATAAACAAATCAGTTTGGCACAAAAAGGAGCAGACTATACGATTCTGAGCATTGAAAAACTTGAGAGATTACCATTGACAATGTCAGAAAGACCTGTCATTGAATGGATAATACACTGAATAATTACAATTCCGATAACAACTTTCCAATTTAAATATTGCCAAGAGTATATACCAGCGGGCCAGTATGAAAGGTTGGGTAAAGGGTACATCAAGTCAACATGGAAATTACCTTACACACACACATGTTAAAGTGAAAAGAAAAAAGATGTATTTCTTAGTGGTAAAAATTGTAAAAGATCACTAAGCAGTACACTTCTGTGTCAATGTATTAACTTGCATGGAGCCTGCGAAGGGTCTTCGAATAACCTTTCATGTCACCTGCACGGCACTCTTGCAACACAGATAGAGCCATTCTTTAGACAGTTTTCTAACGGGAGCTATATTCTAATAAATGACCACAGCTGTTGTGGCATGGTGCCAGGGAAAGCCTATCTCGTAAGCGTTAGTTCCATGGTCACTTGCTGTATGCAAGTATTGTATCCAAACAGCACTCCAGACATGGAGGCGGCATTATGGCCTTATTTGAATATCTCTTCTATTCGAATTGATACTTTAAGCAGAATGAAGTCTATTCTGTTACAGACAACTGTGCCTTTGACCTCGTCCAAGGAAACGTATGATCTGCAAGTCGCAAGGACAACAGCAGAGATACATTCCCTTTTATCAACAAATTGCCCCGTGCATTTCGTAGAAATGTTGAGCCAAATCCTAAACATGTCAGATACCATTGGCATCGCACATGTATTTAAGACAATTTTTACGGGAATGTTAACACCCTTTGAAACAGTTCTGGGCATTTTTCCCAATTTTGCCCATTCTGTCTTTGGCGGCCTACCTCTACTTTTGGGACTCGTGGCAGGAATTTTATTTTTGATCCTTCTGCTCCGATATGGCAAGCCAAGTCGCAGACAAGACTCAAGCAACGATGGAAGAAACGATCCTAGCTATACGCTATCGGCACCGCATAACTAAAGTCCTTGGATTAGCCCGGCTAAGAGATCTGAATATGACCTGGTTTCTTTCATTCAGACCAATCTGGCAAAATTGCATCTTACCTGTGCTTCGATGTATGCTATGCGGAGAAGAATGCGTGTTGGACGTCTGTCTTACACTACCATCAGCAGTACCAATGGATACAGATACCTTGCTAGGTCCTGTAACGGCTCATGCATCATGTTGTCCCCAGCGGCTACCCATTCTGATGACGGCATTCGTTGAGACTTCACCACTACGAGTATGTGGCAGTGGAGTACGAGATGAGAGCAGCATCACACAGGTACATTCGCACACATGCACTGTTACAGCATTTTCAAACTTTGTCAAACTTTCACCTGATGTCATAGACCAATTTTTTGCGAGTCTGTCTAAAATGATGTTCTCCCCTGAACAGAAAGAATAACTTTTTAAGCAACAAGCACACAGCGTTCCCTGAACTCTGAATTCAGCCTTCAGCTTTGATAAACAAAAGCTACTGAAAACATTTGGAACTATTTTTTCCCCTGAAAGCAACATTTTTTTTTTCACTTCCAAAATATGTACCTTTTTCTGGCACATGTACTCTGTTTAAAGTAGAACTATTCTTAGAGAACAGAGCTTCTATTTTAGGAACTCTAGAAACAATATTTTACCTCATCCTCTAGCACATGTACAGCATTTGTATTAATATGTGATGGAATGGTCTCGACCTTCTCTTCTGTATTTGGAGCCATTTCAAGTGTAATTTTCGCAATTCATTCAGCTGATATATATATGCATTTTTTAACTGAATGATACCATTGCTTGAAAAGCGTACAGTACCAATACTCATTTTTGTGTATTTACCATATACCATTTCAAATGCAAATTATGTATTTTGGGGTGGGTTGGGAAACACATGCACCATTATATGTTTACTATTGCTTAGTTTTAGTAATGAGGGACATTAGATCGTGGAGTGGGTGTTGTATTTCTATCTAGGACCCTAATTCAATATTCCTAATTTATGCCCTTGTATGGCTATAATAAATAATATCCTTATAAAGGCATAAGAATCATATCCATATTTAGTCATAGCCCATGCAGTCCAAATTAAGCAAGACTATTTCCCCTAGACTCCTAGAAAGTACAATGCGTTCTTTAAACAAACCAAACTTCCAGCAACCTGGGAATTCCCCATGCTTCTGTTTTGATTTGTCCTAGAACTACTGTGAGCACTGAAAGAACGGCCAGTTCTTAGTGACATCTTTATTGACGTCTTATGTCCAACCTTACGTCAAACCCGGCACCTTTCAGGTATAAATATACCAACATTGCCTTAAGCAAACACACGGTGGTTTGGAGCAGAGCGGCTATCTACTTGCCCGAGAGCCCAGGTGATGCGAGAGCCCACGGACGCCGCCCCTCCCTTTTGACGCACTGAGAGAGACGCTGTCTTTTCTCCAGCCGAGAAATCCAGCTCCGGTGTTTCCAGCTGCCCTTGCGGGTTGCTGGGATATCGAGTCCTGAGAAAGAGATACCAGACCTCCTGCTTTCTATTACCCAGGTACAGAGCTGACTAAACCCTTAAAGAGAATTCTTGATTCAGATTCTTGGCAAAACCAACTTAACTTAAACTGCTACTTACTTACTCCTTCCCACGTATTAGGCTTAGGTCAGGTACACTGGGGTAGGCGTATTTAGAAGCACCAGTTGAATACGTTAGTCAATGTATTTATGTATGTATATATTTTATCTATTTTAAAGTATCATATGGCTAAGAAACCAAATTAATGCTTTTACAGTATTATTTTATAATACTCCTTTTACTGTACGCACTTTACTTTATACTAAGTATTGCAATTGTGGCAATTCATTTCTCTTGCATGAGAAAGAATACTGCTCAATAAATAACACCTTTTATTGAAAACGCCCGTCTCTCTATTCTCTGCACTCTGGTGAAACTAAGTATGCACGATTGACTGAGTAAAATAGCTGTCTATTGTTTTCACACGACTCTAGAGATACACTCTTATTCTGAGGGAGCAAAGTTGTCATGTTTTATGGTTGTCAGAAGCTAATCCCTTCTTGTCTATCCAGGGATGTTAAACTCCTCCTTGTTTATTCGAGAAAGTTTCTAGTGACCTCTGAGCTAGCTGGTAAAACTAATTCAGTCTAATATAGTCAGTAGAGACCTAGTCGACCTCAGTCCTACGTCTACACTGCTGTTTATATTATTCCAATGCGCAGAGCCTATTGGGAATATAGGAACTACACTACACAGCCAGGATAGCTTGATTCCAGTGACATGGAGGGCACAGGACCCACGTCTGGGCATGCCCTTCACACTCGGGGTGACAAATGCAAAAACAATACTCGAGCAGCCCTGTGGCAGAGGACTTGCTCGCGGGCGGCACTCGCAATTTAATTTAATTTTAAATACCTTCTTGCTCCTTGGCTGACTACTAGCCGCTCAGCTTCTTGGTCCCACTGACCACTAGCGGTGAACGCTACATTTTATTAAAACCCCTCCCAACCCGCCCTGCTGACCCCGCCCTGCTGACCCCGCCCACCCTGGTCACCAGCCTATTTAGGCTCTGCCCTCTTTTTCTCGCTATACTCGAGCAGCCCTGTGGCAGAGGACTTGCTCGCGGGCGGCACTCGCAATTTAATTTAATTTTAAATACCTTCTTGCTCCTTGGCTGACTACTAGCCGCTCAGCTTCTTGGTCCCGCTGACCACTAGCGGTGAACGCTACATTTTTTTAAAACCCCTCCCAACCCGCCCTGCTGACCCTGCCCACCCTGGTCACCAGCCTATTTAGGCTCCGCCCTCTTTTTCTCGCTATACTCGAGCAGCCCTGTGGCAGAGGACTTGCTCGCGGGCGGCACTCGCAATTTAATTTAATTTTAAATACCTTCTTGATCCTTGGCTGACTACTAGCCGCTCAGCTTCTTGGTCCCGCTGACCACTAGCGGTGAACGCTACATTTTTTTAAAACCCCTCCCAACCCGCCCTGCTGACCCCGCCCACCCTGGTCACCAGCCTATTTAGGCTCCGCCCTCTTTTTCTCACTATACTCGAGCAGCCCTGTGGCAGAGGACTTGCTCGCGGGCAGCACTCGCAATTTAATTTAATTTTAAATACCTTCTTGCTCCTTGGCTGACTACTAGCCGCTCAGCTTCTTGGTCCCGCTGACCACTAGCGGTGAACGCTACATTTTTTTAAAACCCCTCCCAACCCGCCCTGCTGACCCCACCCACCCTGGTCACCAGCCTATTTAGGCTCCGCCCTCTTTTTCTCGCTATACTCGAGCAGCCCTGTGGCAGAGGACTTGCTCGCGGGCGGCACTCGCAATTTAATTTAATTTTTAAATACCTTCTTGCTCCTTGGCTGACTACTAGCCGCTCAGCTTCTTGGTCCCGCTGACCACTAGCGGTGAACGCTACATTTTTTTAAAACCCCTCCCAACCCGCCCTGCTGACCCCGCCCACCCTGGTCACCAGCCTATTTAAAACGTCCCCCATGCGTCAGCGCAGCGGATGAGCGCAGCGGGCGCGACGGAGGCGCGCCGGAGTTGCGCCTGAGTTAAGCCCGTCTGCGCCCATCCGCGGCCGACCGGGGCTAGGGGCTCGGCACCCGGCCATTCTTACCACCTACTCCTCGGAGAGTTTAAAACGTTTACAAGGTAATTGGCCACTACCGCTTGACATTAGCAGTAACATCTCTGCCCTCGGCCTCAGCCCTCCTACTTCGGTGTCTCGCCCTTCCCTTCCTTCTCCCCCTTCCTCCCTGTCCTTCATTTTATTGAACACTAGATCAGCTGTGAAACACCACCAGGATCTGTTCATCTTACTTGACTCTCAGAAGCCAGATATATTGTGTTTAACGGAGACGTGGTTCTGCAACTCGTCTTTGCCCTCTCTCTTAGAGGCTCTTCCCCCTGCTTACGCGGCCCTTCGGGTCGATCGCCCTGCAGGGAAAAAAGGAGGCGGCGTGGCATTCATCGCCAGATCAGAGTAGAACTTTCAACTTCTCCCTTCCGTTCCTATTGACTCTGTTGAGTACCTGGTGGCTCGCTCTATCACTTTTTCCCCCCCACTTATCTGTTTACTTACTTATCGACCACCCCAGAACACTCCCCACTTCACATCAGCATTTCAGGACCTAGTGGCCACGCTGGCGGTCAATTATGCCTCTATCCTTATATTGGGTGATTTCAACTACTGGCCCAACGATCCGTCAGAATGCCCGGCTTCAAAGCAATTTACCGATTCGCTCCACTCGTTAAATTTTATTTCCCGCATTCATGTCCCCACACATACTGGTGGACACGTGTTAGACCAAGTTTGGTCCCTTAACTACTTTATCTCCTTCATAACAGTGTCCCCTTGTTCATGGTCTGACCATGATTTTATTTTTTCCGCTCTTCACCCTAGTCCATCAGTTAAGATCTCGCGGGAAAAAAACATCTGGGCTCGGAACTGGAACCGTGTCGATCTGACCTCACTGTCATCTTCCCTCCTAGCCTCTACACCCGACTTAGCCGGCTTACCATCGTCATCACAAGCCACTGGGATTGACACCTGGCTTGCGGGAGGCTGTAATTTATCAGCCCCCCTACGCCGGATATCAATCAAAAGAGCTAAGGAGGCGAATCGATGGTTTGACAAAGACTTAAAGGAAAAGAAATTGTCTCTCCGGCGCGCTGAAAGATTATGGAGAAGGGAATATTGCCCCCTTCTGAAAACCTGTTATCTAACATTACGGCAGGAGTACAAAAAAGCTATCGTAGAAACTAAAACCACCTATTTCTCAGCGAAAATTTTAACAGCAGAAAATCAACCGCGAGAAATTTTTTCTATTGTCCACGAGTTAGCTTTTTCAGAAAGGAGCATGTCCAAACCCCCTCCCACTCAATCCCTCTGTGATTCGTTGAATTCTTATTTTCTTGATAAAATTTCTAATATCAAGAACAACATTCCCCCTCCTTCTGCTTCTTATGTTGACCCCCGCCCGCCAACCCTGCCACCTTGTTTAATGTCAATTCCCCCCATCACGGAAGCAGTGCTCCGGGAAACACTTCTTAAAGTCAAATCAGGTTCCCCTGCTGATATTTGTCCGGCACGCATCCTACAACAAATCTACTCAGTCTGCATGCAGCCCCCGATCACCTTTCTTAACAGCTCCCTCTCACAAGGGATTGTGACCCCGGCTCTTAAAGCGGCCACCATTGTGCCCATCCTGAAGAAACCAGGTGCCGATCCAGCTATTCTAACCAACTATTGGCCTATCTCCTTGTTGCCATACCTGGGCAAGGTGCTCGAGCACTATGTCGCCTCGGTGCTCAGTGCCCATGTAGAGGCTACGGGAGGCTTGGCGCCCTGCCAAGCGGGCTTCCGCCCCAAGCACTCCACTGAGTCCGTTGTGGTGTCGGTCCTGAACAACCTCAGGGAGGGCCTGGACCAAAATAAACATCAAGCCCTGGTGCTCCTCGATCTCTCCGCCGCTTTTGATACGGTGGATCATTCCATCTTGCTTTCACGTATCAGAGCGGCAGGAATCGGGGGCTCAGCACTAGTCTGGCTCTCGTCCTTCCTGCGGGATCGCACACAGGTGGTCCGGCTGGGAGAGTTCACGGCAGCCCCTCTTAAGATCACTTGTGGTATCCCCCAGGGCTCCTCTCTGTCCCCCCTATTGTTTAATCTCTATATCTATCCTCTTATCTTTGCACTTCAGCAGCTGGAGGTCACTGTATATAACTATGCGGATGACCTCCAGCTTGTCTTCAACCTTTCTTCTTCCCCTCACGCTATTTCTAATTTTCAAACTATTATGATTTTCATCAGGGACTGGATGAGCCACAACCATCTGAAGCTGAACCCAGATAAAACCCAGTTGGTGCTCACTGGTGGCTCCTCCAGTCCCTGGAACTCTTCTTTCTGGCCCTCCACTCTTGGTTCCCCTCCTGTTCCCTCTTCCACTGTCAAGACTCTTGGCATAAAAATTAACAACCACTTACCCTCCACTCACAAATCAGTTCTGTCGTCTCTTCTTGCTTTCTGATGCTCCGTACTATCCGCACAGTCTCCCGGTTTTTTTCCCCTCTGGCACTTAAACTTATCATGTCTGCCTTGGTGATCTCCCGGCTAGACTATGCCAATGCCCTGTACAACGGCATCCCGGCATACAGCCTATGTAAACTCCAGCTTGTGCAGAACCAAGCAGCCCGGCTGGTGTATGGCCTCCCCCGTTTCCACCACTCTACACCACTGCTGAAGGCGCTGCACTGGTTGCCTGTTCTGCAACGGTCTCTTTTCAAGACTGGGTGCATGGTTTTCCAGGCACTTTATAAAAAAGAAAGAAACCCACACTTCACATTTCACACCATTCAATTTCGGATGAAAAAAGATAAACAAAACTTAATATGTTTATCTTGGCAATTAATTGCGCCGTTTTATTCAGTAAAAAACAACCTTTGCTGAATATTCTTTAAGTCAAGAGAAATACCATTGCCTTTCATGTACTGACCATGACTGTCGCGATGTCTAATTTTTACAACACAACGTAGAAACATAAATCAAATTACATATACAATGTGGAAACATATAACTAATAAATAATGTGCAAAAAAAGTGATACCATATCACACAAAAGGGAAGAAAATGTCAAAGTATTTTTCAATCACATCATAATGAGCACTTAATCACAATATTTGACCGACAAGCGGACTTCCAATGAGTCTGCTGAAAACACAACCACCACTCGGTAGAAGTGTTAGTAGGCTTCAAATTCCTAAGCGGTTTATCTATATTTCAAGACTTAGGACTTGATCCTGTTCGCCTACGCGTTTCGAGTTTGGGAGGATTCTTCACAAACTCTCTTCAGGGCCAAATGAATTCTATCCTTCGTTTCTTAAACCTAATGGTGAAAACATAAACAAATTGTGGACACTCGTTATAAATTGCTCCCCTCAACCTACTCCGTCCTTCTCATATGTACAACTTTTTTTTTTTTTTTTTTTTTTTTTTTAAAAACCTTTATTTGAGTAAGCAAAAAAGTACAAGGATGGGCCTACAACCACACGGGCCGGCCGCTAAAGAGGAGTAGACACATATCATATATGCCCGCAGAGGTAAAAGTCAATCAACAATGCAATACTCATCACTATTTACAGGACAAAAACAGATTTTATTTATATAAAAGAACAAACACACACAAAAGGCGAAAGTGTATTACTGAAGGTCAGCTCAATGGACGTAAGGGGGGGGACAGCAACAGAAGTACAGTAGCAAAACTCTAAGCACTAAGGAGCTCGGGGGGGGGGGGAGGGACACAGAAGTCAGTACAAAAAGGGGGGGGGAGGGCCGGAGACACCAGCACAACCCCTATATGAAAGGTTCCAAGAACGCTTGCCTAAGGAGACAGGGCAAGCTCGATAGTGCCCACAAGGGGAGGAGTACAAATGTCGCCACGGTAGTCGTTCCATTGACCCCACATCTTCACCCATGCCCCGGGCCTGCCCCTGGCCACATAGACAGTTTTCTCACGGAACATGGACCAATCCATGTTATCCTCCCATTGCGAGAGGTCAGGGGGCCTGGAGGCCCCCCAAAGTTGCGCAATATCTCGCTTCGCAACCATATAGCCCAGGGTGGCCCATCTAGTCTGTGCCACCGAGTAGTCCGTGGGCTCCCAAACATTCAAAAGACATCGACGAGGTTCCGGACGCAAGGACACACCTGTCACCACAGCCATCACTTCAAGCACGGCCGCCCAATAAGCAGCCACCATCGGGCACTCCCAAAGAATATGCAGGAAAGTAGCACGCAAACCACACCCACGCTTACACAATCCATCGGAGGAAAAGCCCATCACCACCAGTCGCGGTCCCGTCACGTACACCCGATGAAGGATCTTCAATTGGACCAGACGGAGACGAGCCGGAATAGCCACCTCCTTCGGGGAGGAGAGGGCTGATTGCCAATCCTCATCATCAAGTTCTAACCCATCTCCCATCCACAATTCCCGAAGTCGGGCCAATAAGTCGGTCCGATTGTTAATCAACTTTTTATAGATCAGGGAGATAGTGCTATCAGGAAGATGTTCATCAAGGATACGGTCCTCAAGGGGGGAAGAGTCAGGCGGAATCTCACCAGGAGCAAACACCGAAGCCAGGGCGTGCCTGAGCTGTAAATAACGAAAGAATTCCCGACCACTCAGGCCATAGTCAGCCTGGAGGGCCTGAAACGAACGCACAGAACCCTTAGAGTACACATCCCCCACCTTAGAAATCCCAATCATGTCCCAACGGTCGAAACCCTTGGAAGACCAAAGACCGCCCAGACGTTCTGAAGCATAAAGCGGCGTCGCCAACGTCAAGCGATCCTCCCAGCCCAAGCTCACATTCGCGGCACGCCACACCGTCAAAGCAGTCAATGTAGGTCCCACAAGATGGCGCCCAGCGGAGCGAGAATAAAGCACTCTGTTAAAGTCACCTCCCGGAAGCTGAAGTTTATCCATTTCAAACGCCGGGTTACGACCTGGCGAAAACATAGCGTGATTGATAGCGGACAGATGGGAAGCCCAGTAATATCTCTTAATGTCGGGGAGCGCCATGCCCCCATCATACCACGGGATGGAAAGTTTCGCGAGAGCAATGCGCGGACGCCCATCCCAAATAAGCTGCCTCTGAAGGCTCTCAATCTCCCGAAAATAGGACTTAGGGATAGGATCATAATAATTCTGGAGAGCATAGAGAAACCGCGGTAATGACATCATCTTAAACAGGGCCGCCCGACCCAGGGGAGACAGGGGAAGTTTGCGCCAACGGGCAACGTCCAAACGTAGCCTAAGCAACGGGGGAAGGAGATTACGATCAAAACGAAGGGACGAGTCCAAGGTAACAAAAACCCCCAAGTATTTGAAGCCATCCCTGGCCACCTGAAGAGGAAGTCTGCTCGGCAACGGAGGCAAGACACCAGATAAAACATATACACAGGATTTAGTCCAATTGATGACGAGGCCTGAGTTAGCGCCAAAGGACACAAGAACGTCAAATAAAACAGTTAAAGACTTGCGAGGGGAAGTAAGGTACAAAAGGATGTCGTCCGCATAAAGCGAGACGCGGTCTTCGAAGTCCGGGGCCCAGCGAATCCCTTTAAGGGACGGTTCCCACCGGAGCCAGGCCGCTAATGGTTCAAGAGCGAGCGCAAACAACAACGGGGACAGGGGGCAACCCTGACGGGTACCCCTGCCCAAGGAGAAGGGAGCCGACACTCTACCGTTTACCACAACTTGTGCCAGAGGTTCCGCGTACAACAACTGAATCCAGCTAATAAACTCGCACCCGAATCCAAATTTCTCAAGAGTCGCCCATAGATAGGGCCACTCCACAGTATCAAAGGCCATAGAGGCATCCAGGGACGCCAAAATGGCCGGCTCAGTCAGAAGCCCCGCCCTCGCCATCACGCCGTGAAGGCGTCGCAGATTCAAAGCAGTGTTACGATGCGGGATAAAGCCAGACTGATCCGGATGGACCAAATCCCCGAGAACCGAAAGGAGACGGGTCGCCAAAAGTTTCGCCAAAACCTTGGGCTCAACATTTAACAGGGATATGGGTCTATATGAGGAACAGAGGTCACGTGGTTTACCATCTTTAGGGATGACGACAATTGTCGCCAGGCGCTGATCATAGGGAAGGATGTTACGTTCACGAGATTCTAGAAACATGGCGCGAAGATACGGCGCCATCTTATCGGGGCGTAGCTTGTACAACTCAATAGGCAACCCGTTCGGGCCCAACGCTTTGCCCGAACGGAGCGAACGGATAGCAGTCGCTATCTCATCATTCGTAAAAGGGGAGTCCAAAGCAATACGGTCCAGGTCGGTGACACGGGGCAAAGTGATATCGCGCAAGAGTAAGCGGGAGTCAGCCACGTCCCTCACAGACACGGGAGCATATACAACACGGAAATATTCCGCAAAACGATCAACAATGGCAGTCGGATCAATCACATTCTCACCACTCTCAGACTGAATCACAGGCACCACACGATTAACTCTTTCTTTCTTGTCCAACCACGCTAGGAGTTTACCCGCCTTATCACCCACATCGTACAATCTGCCTTGTTGCTCACGAAACATCACCTTTGCAGCGTCAGTGACCAGGGATTTATATGCAAACTGTTTTAGACCCAGGGCATGGAGTTTCTCAGGCGTGACACCAGATTCCAACTCGTCCTCCAAAGCAGAGATCTCCCCCTCAAGGTCCACCACCTCCCTCCTCCCGGCTTTTTTGGCTTCAACAATCAAGGAAAGGGCCTGTCCACGAATCACAGTTTTAAAGGCTTCCCACAGGGACACAGCCGAAGGGACCGACCCCTCGTTTTCCAGGAAATATGCATCCATGGATTTGAGCAAGAGGGTACGAGTCTCAGGGGAGGAAAGATACCATGGGTTAATTGGAGCCACTCGGCCCGCTGCCTCCACCCCAACCTCGAAACGAAGCCAGAGCGGCGAGTGGTCAGAAATACCCCTTGGCAAATGCAAAATCTCACGAACCGCCGACGACTGGGCCGCGGGCATCAGGAAATAATCCAGCCGAGACAGACTGCCATGAGCCCCAGAATGGAAAGTGTATTGGAGCTGAGTGGGATGCAAAAGTCGCCAGCAGTCCACAAGACCAAAGGTATCTAGAAACCCACCCAACCACTGCTGAGCCTGCGGAGTATCCCTAGGGGGATGGCGATCGTGAAGGCCGGAAAGCACCGAATTAAAATCACCGGCCAGGAAGAGAGTACTTTCAGGGAGATCTAACAAAACACGGCCCAAATCAGTGAAAGTAGAAGTCTGTAAACCCGGGGGAACATAAACATTAAAAAGAGATAGGGTGCGGCCCTCATATCTACCCACCAATACAGTATATCTCCCACGGTCATCTTGAATCACCTCGTCAATTGCTAGGGGGAGGGAGGTTCGAACAAGGATACCCACACCCCTAGATCCGGAGGTAAACCCCGAGTGCGCCACAAGGCGGTAGCCCCACCTATTCATTGCATTACAAACATTACCAATCAAATGGGTTTCCTGCATGAAAACAATGTCTGGCGACAAACGTCGTATACAATTTAAGACCACACTGCGCTTAATACGATCTCCCAGGCCATTAACGTTCCAGGAAACAAACTTCAACCCTCTACCCCCCATCCCATCCACCCGAGCCAAGACCCCTCATCCACTTGCAAGACACCAGAAACAGCAGCAGACACAGGAGCAATTCGCCTTGAAAACAACACACAAAAAAGAAAGAACTTCCCAGCCCACCTCCCCCAAACTGAAAGGAAACACCCCCCACCCTGCACCCCTGCAAAAAGCTAAAGAGCCACCCCAACCTGCAGTGTGCCTGTCGCCCCATAACCCCTAGTCTACACAAAGACCCCGGAGGAGGAAAGGTCTCCGTTCCACCCGCCCCTGACAGACATCAAGAACGAAAAGTAACAAAAGAAAGAGAAAATAATCACAATGCAGAGGAACGCCGGTCAACAATCCTGAAAATGTATTCAAAATAAAACATGTGAGCCAAACAGTCAGATCTCCACACCACCTTCGGCACCACCAGGGTGAGCGGCGGATTCAGTCTCAGGAGTACGGTCAGGCAAGGAGTCCAGCCAGTCATTAACAGCATCTGGGCGATCAAAGAAAAGGGTACGCTCATTGTACTCGACCCGAAGTCTGGTGGGATAGAGCATAGCATAGCGTAAGCCCCGATCCCGAAGACGTTTCTTGGCCCCACGAAACTCCATCCGTTGTCTCTGAACTTGTTGAGAAAAGTCCGGGTAAAAGTTCACCGTAGCATTCTCAAAGGCCACCGGGCCCTTCACCCGCGAGGCCTGCAGGATAGCGTCCCGGTCTCTATAGTGAAAAAGCTTCGCTACAATGGGTCTCGGCGGGGCTCCCGGCCGAACTTTGCCCCCTGGAACACGATGTGCGCGTTCCACCGTGAAGAACTTCGTAAGGCCGGAAGGGGCAAGATGGTTCAAGACCAGATCCTCAACCAGGAGATCCACCGAGTGGGGTTCAGGGTTCTCCGGTACGCCAACCAGGCGAACATTGCAGCGACGTGCCCTATTTTCAAAATCCTCCAGGCGTCGGGTCATGAAGTCGTTCACCCGACGGAGATTTCCGACTTCTGTCTGGAGCTCCGAGACGTCCTTCGTGAGGCTGGACGATTTAATGTCCAACGATTGCACCCTCTCATTCGTCTTGCCGAGATCAGCACGAATAAGATTAACCTCAATAGCCACGGTGTCAAGTTTATGGGCCAAGGCCTCATACTGTAGGCCGGTGGACTCCCTCACGCCCGAGATGGCGCCCATGATGTCCTGTAGGGAGGGCTCCGCCGACTCTTCCAAAACTCGTTCGGACGCTGTACTAGAACCAGGCAGGGCAGCTCCGGGGGACCCCTTAGAATGAGTATAGCGGTCCATGACATTTGATTGAACCGGAGCTCCGCGCAGAGGTGCTTTCGTCTTGCGCGTCTCTCTGTCCCCTCTGCCCGCCATTTTGAAGATGCGTCACAGGACAAGCCACCAGGGTCGACGGGCCCGACACCCAAAGCACAGGATCAAAAGTACATAAAAATGAGGGGCACAACTCGGGTAGAGGTCGCCAAGCCAGCAAATAGTCCGCAGGAAAACCCAACAGCCGATCCGCCTCCAGGTCTCAGCCGCAACTCGATAGTCACACCCGTGGCCCAAGTCGGAACAGAATCGAAACCGAAACTTAGGAAGGGGGACCCACAAGGCCAGATCTCCTGCCGTTGTTGTTCAATTCCAGGACGGCTACAGAACCGCACCCCGTCCCGGGCGCACCTCGAGGGCGGAGTCCAAAAGTTCAGACCATCATATCTCAGGAATAAGAGATCCAAATCAATTTCTGAAAGGTGCCAGGCTGATCAGCCAAACGTCCTCCACACGGATTCTTGCAAGAAATCAGGATTCAGTCAGGATAAAATGCCGGGAGCGGCGAGGGTCCGGAGAGCGCTGTGCTCAAGCGGCCATCTCGGATGCCCGCCAAGCTCCTCCCCCATATGTACAACTTTTAAAATGGAACATACCTCAGGGGACTTGAGGTAAGTTCAGTTCATCCAAAGCACCTTTCATGGATTCGTAGAGTCTGTGCGCCTTTCTAAAAAAACGTGTTTTCACATCAGGTACTGATTGTGTGCAGTTTTAGCAAGTTAAAATACAAATAGAAAAGACAAAAGACCAATTGTCTCGTACCTGAATCTAAAATAAGGGGAGAGCCTGTTGTATTTCTGCCGTTTCCTATTTTGAAATTTTGCCACTCGTTTTTTCACATGAAGCACTGAAAAAAGAATTTTTAAATGCGGATTACTCACTTTTAGTACTCGGTATCACCTTGCTCCCAGATGTTGTATGCCGGAGCATAGGGTAACTTACTGCGTTATTTTTATGGTCGTCTGAAATTGTGAGTGTGGGCGGCTCGCGGGCCCCTCAAGAACGTCTTCGTTTCCTGACGTACCGGGCTGTGTCCGGTCCCCCTTTAGGCTGCCATCGGGTTCAGTGATCCTACATGAAGGAACACGGGCGCTAATTATTTGTAATGCAATCTTTCAATGTGCTTGTGAAAGGCTTGTCAAACGTTAGAAGCCGAACACGAGTCTTGGCTTTAAATCGTTGTAATGAAAGGCGCGCGTAGAATTGTTTACAAACGGCGCGGCAGCACTTTCACATCCAGATTCTAAGAATGGATTTATGAAACGGGGGCACTCTCAAGTTGAGAAATAATGTGGAGGCTGCCTCTCTGTTACTGAGGCACAGACGCTGTGTGTTATATTGCGCCGGCTCACATTTCCTTAGTCAGTCGGACTGTCTGCACGTACCTGTCAGTTTGGCAGCGCGTTCCACTTCCTCATTCCATCACACAGAGTGAATGGGATTCAATTGCACCGGCCTATCTAAAAGGTCCGCTGTTTTCTTGACCAATCACGAGTAACACGTGTTGGTCTTCCGAAAAGGTGCATTATGGGACTTGAAGTTTAGGTAGCTGTGCACCGTTCAAAGTCTGGTGATTTCACTAATTGAATTGAGGCCAGTATTAATGGTGTCAAAGCGAAGTATTAGATAGGCCTCTTTGCGCAACAGTGCCTTCTCAACATTAGGCGATCTGTGCTGTGGGTCCATCCCAGCTAAGACTGTCCATTTGAAATCTGTTTCTTTGTGGTTAGCGGCCAAAAAATGCTCGACCATTGGGGCATTTTGGACTTTTTTCTTTAGTCGTGAACGATGTTGCGTTATCCTGACATTTACTTGCTGGCATGTTTTCCCTATGTACAATTTATTGCATGCACACAGAATCCCATAGATGACATTTTTGCTTTTGCAGTTTGTGTGTAAGCTATGTCTCCATTTCCTACCATTATGGCAAAATTCATCTCCCTCTACAACATTATTGCAGGCCACACAAGTACCACATTTATGGTGGCCTGTGATGGGTTTAAGGTTCCATTTAGCCAACAGATCACTTTTTGGTTTCTGTATGTGACTGTCAGCTTTAATGATCTGTTGGCCAACGCTCGGATTTTTTTTCATTGCAAAAATTGGCTTTTGTAAGGGAAATTCCAATCCCTCCAACAAGTGCCAATTACGCAGTATGATTTGTCGAAATTTATTCGTGTGGACCCCATAGGTGGTGACACAAACAAGTTTCTCCAACTCCTTTTTATTTTTTACTTTCAGCAATTCTTCTCGCGGAGTAAAGCGAGCTCTTTTCTTAGAATGCTTCAGAAGTTTTTGGGGGTAACCCCTTTTGGCTAATTCGTCACAAAAGGTGTCTGCGTGTGCATTGAACTCATCGAGTTCAGAACAATTACGTCTAATCCTGAGTAGTTGACCATAAGGAAGGTTCTGTTTCAAACACTGCGGATGTGCACTTTTATAGTGTAAGATTGTGTTTTTGTCTGTTGCTTTCTTGAATAGGGTAGTAGTGAACTTACCCCCTTCAGTGCAGACCGCCACGTCGAGAAATGTCATTCTTTGATTACTACAATCAATGGAAAATTTAATATCAGGATGTCTCAGATTTAGCCATTCATGAAAGGCCATGAGCTCTGTCTGGCTCCCCTGCCACAGGAGCCAGACGTCGTCAATATACCTCAACCATTGTTTGATGTTTGTGCTGTAGGGGTTATCCTTATAAATGAATTTCTCCTCATACTGTGACATGTACAGCACTGCCATTTCAGGAGCATAGGGACAACCCATAGCTGTGCCCTTGACCTGGACAAAGAATTCGTTTTCAAACTTAAAATAGTTACTTTTCAATGTGATTTGGGCCAAAGATAGAATGAACACGGTTGGAACTCTATGTGGTCTTTCGCGTTGTTCCAAATAGATTTCCATCACCTCAAGGGCCTCTTCTTGGGGAATTTGAGTATAAAGAGAGGTAACGTCTAGCGTTACCATCAATTGCGTTTCTGAGTCAAATGTCATTTCATTGAGTTTATTAATGAAGTCAATAGTATCCCTTAGATACGATTTGACCTCAGGCAAAAAAGGCTTCAGGAAAAAATCAATGTATTTTGATGCCGGCTCAAGGGCTGAATCACAACCGGAGACAATTGGTCTACCTGGGGGTGTTGTGTTGTTTTTGTAAATCTTCGGTAGGAAGTAAAGAACAGGTGTTCTTGGTGACTTTTTGTTTAAGAATTCAAATTCTTTTGGACCCAAGAACCCACTTTCTGATGCCTCCTTGGTAATGCACGCAATCTTGTCTTGGATTTCTGCCACCGGGTCATCTTTCACCGCTCGATACCATTCCAAATTGTCTACATGTTTCCTACCTTCTAGTAGATACATTGGGCGGGGCCAGACAACCACCGCACCACCCTTATCGGCCTGTTTGATAATGATTGATGGATCTGATTTCAAGTCTTTTATGGCTTTGAGTTGACCCTTACTGATATTGTGATGAATAAATGATTTAGTTTTTTCCAATTTTGTAAGGGATGACAGGACCGCTTGTTCAAAAGCGTACACCTGTTTAGGAATATTGCTAGTAGGCAAAAATTTAGATTTTGCCCTGAGGCCTGTAGCTTCAAAACTCGTGGTGACTTCAGCACCAGCAAAAAAAGTTTATAGTCTGATTTTCCGGCAAAAATCCAACGCTTCAAGTTTAAGCTTTGTGAAATCCGTCCGTCGATTTGGTACAAATTTGAGACCCAACTTCAGGATAGTGTTTTCGTCCTCAGTGAGGGTTTTTTTGGAAAGGTTGACTATTGTCGACACATCTAATTGTTGTAGTACCTGTTCCTTGTCCGCATTTCCCATGGTGCTTTGAAGCGGACGTTTTGTTGACCGCCCCTTCCTAAAAAAGATTGATTTGAACCCTTTTTGTTTTGCTGACCTTGGTTGGGATCAGGAGATGATCCTGATGATGAAGTGGAAGAAAAAGTGGTGAACCTTGTCCTTGACCTTGACCTGCACGGCAGGGAACGGCCCCGGCCTTCATTTCTTCCCTCTTAACAGATTATGTCCCCATTAGACAACTCCGATCTTCCTCTCAGTCCCTTTTACAGGTTCCCCACTATACCAGGAAACAATGGGGAGGTTCCAATTTCTCAGTTTTGGCCCCCGTATTTTGGAACTCCCTTCCTGACCATTTACGAGCGATAAAACAATACTCCCTCTTTCGCAAGGGCCTGAAAACCTTCTTGTTTGCTCAGGCCTTCCCACACTAACGGCTCCTTTCTTTTTTTGCTCCTCGTGCCTCCAAAAGCGCCAAGAAACCGTTATGGTGTATGTTGCGCTATACAAGCTTTTTAAATTCAAATTCATAGTTGATGGAGAGAATGCAGAACAATGTCATACATTCACCCCAGTACAAAGATCTATGCCTAAATCCATCGTTTTTTTGCTCACCATGCCATTCCAGTTTGAACCCACCCATATGCAAATCAGTCTTGACCCTGTGCCTCATGGGTACAGTCCAGCCCGAACTGCCAAGCCAGGTCCTCCCTGGACTGGAAACAAGCCAGGCTTTTTTTTTTACCTGTCTATGCCTATGTTTGGACAAAATGTTGGATGAAAAATATCATGCTACAGAAATAACGTGTCAAGAATATTGGGACTTCAAATATATCTTTGCCAGGAAAATCAAAGCTAAACATATCATTTTTAGTGTTGTTTTTAATATCGTTGTAAAAAATATCAATGCAGTGAATATTGTTGTATATAAAATATATTTTTTTAGTTTTATTTAGGATGTAATGTATTGTTTTTTTTATCAAGTGTTCATAATTTTTTTATCTGTTTTTATTTTTGATAATTATATTTCTTTATAGTTTTTTGTAATTTGTATTTTAAATTGTATTAATGTTTTTAATTACTTATTGATTTTTTTAGTAGCTTGATGGGTTTTTAGAGGGTAAGGGTGGGGAGGGTTTTAAAAAAGATGTGTACTTAAATTTAAAATTTCTAAGTTAGTTATTTGAAAGATATGTACATTGACTGCTTAATTTTTTAACTATAGTTTATTGAACTTAAAAAAATATTTTGACCTTTATAATGAATAAGATCTATTTTTATAGAATTTTTTAATTGAACACATTAATTATTTAAAATATGAAATAAAGTTTTTAAAGAATTTTATAAAGTAGTATATTTGTTTTGATGTTTGGAATAAAAATATTACAATATTTGTATGCAATCATTATAATTGCAAAAATTGGAAAATGTACAAAACAATTTACAATACATTTAGAATGTAAAAATATAAGATATAGGGCCAGATGTACGACCATTGTGAGTCGCAAATTGGTGAGTCGGCATCTGGCCCATAGTTTATTTTAATTCCATGACTTTGTATTTTTTTAAAGTTTTTGAATGGTAGAGAATATTTATAAACATATTGTAATTTTTATTAATAATTAAAATATACATTTTTTATTTGTATGTAAAAAAATATATAATGTTTAGCAGTTTTTTAGAGTGTTTTTAAATAATAATGTTAACTTTGTAATTTATTGAAACGTGAGAATATGTAGTATTAATTTAGCATGTTACAATTCAATTTTATAATAATCTAGGTAAAACATTTTAATTTGAACTGGATTCATAATATTTGAAGGTTTTAGTGTCTAGTGCCTTCCCTCAAATTAGTATAGATTGGAGTGGGATTAGTAAATCTCACCCCTTTAGTGCCCAAATGACTTCGCCAAGTTGGTTTGGGTTGGAGAGGGAGTAGTACATGTCACACCTTTAGGGCCTCATTACCTCCATTGGACCGCTGAGACTGCCAGGGATCCGCGATCCCTGGCGTTGGCACAGCAGTCTTAATTCTGTAATATGCTTGGTGGTCCCGCTGCGGCCCCACCAAGCATATTGCCAGTTTCCTCACCACCAGCAGTGTGATGGCGGTACTCACACCATGAAAATGTTGGCAGTCAGGAAACTTAGGGGACCCTACAGGGCCCCCTGTTCCCTCTGGGCGTAGGGATGCACACAGAGTGCCCTCCTTCGGCATTCACCCACAGTTACAGGATTTTGCATTCCATACCATGCTGGAATGCGCTATAGAGGGCCCACCTGTCTTTCTAAGGCTCTCTTTGAAAGGGAGCACCATGAGCCCGTCACCACAGGAATGCACCGTGGAGGTAGTTATGCCTATGTCAGGACTGCTAACAGACTGTCGGGCGGTCCTATTTCCGCTATGGTCCACCCCCCACCGTAATCAGCCCCTTAGTGTCCAAGATTGTCTCCAAATTCAGTACAATAAAAAAGTCACACATATTTGTAAAATTGTATTTTATTGTACAGTTTTAAATGTTATTTTTCATTGATTACAATTTTTAAACATTTATTAACTTTTTAAATATATTTTTAACATTATGGGGTCGATTCCGATCCTGGTAAAAATACCGCCGTACGATTCGTATTGGTAGCCGATTCCGTACGAATGGGAAAATTCCCTCCGAACTGCGAAGTACGATCCATTTCCGTCTTTCTCCGTACGATTCTCAGGGATCCGTACAAACCGCAGTCGGAGACCCGTACGAATAAGCGTCGGGAATCAAACCGTACGATTCGTAAAGCCGGCGTACAAACTGACAAGTACGATGCACTGCGGCAACCCAGTACGCGATTAGTACGGACCAAAGTAGTCGCGCATGAACATTGATTCATACGGAAAATATCGCGTAACAGCAAGCTGCATCAACATATACGAACCGCTTACCCTTCGCTAAAGCGTACGCGAACCCCCCCACCCCCCAACGGCCCGTAAAAGTCACACGCACCAACAAATACGACCCGCACCCCCCCTGATCAAGCGTACACGACCCCCCTAACGGCCCGTATAAGTCACACGCACCAACAAATATGACCCGCACACCCCCCATCAAGCGTACACGAACCCCCCACCGGCCAACGGCCCGTATAAGTCACACGCACCAACAAGTACGACCCTCACACCCCCATCAAGCATACACGACCCCCCCAACGGCCCGTATAAGTCACACGCACCAACAAATATGACCTGCACACCCCCATCAAGCGTACACGAACCCCCCCACCGGGCAACGGCCCGTATAAGTCACACGCACCAACAAGTATGCCCGCACACCCCCCCGATCAAGCATACACAAACCCCCCCACAGGCCAACGGCCCGTATAAGTCACACGCACCAACAAATACGACCCGCACACCCCCCTGATCAAGCGCACACGAACCCCCCCAACGGCCCGTATAAGTCACACGCACCAACAAATACGACCCGCACACCCTCCCCATCAAGCATACACGACCCCCAACGGCCTGTATAAGTCACACGCACCAACAAGTACGACCCACACACCCCCCGATCAAGCGTACACAAACCCCCCCCACTGGCCAACGGCCCGTATAAGTCACACGCACCAACAAGTACGACCCACACACCCCCATCAAGCGTACACGAACCCCCTCACCGGCCAACGGCCCGTATAAGTCACACGCACCAACAAGTGCGACCCGCACACCCCCCGATCAAGCGTACACGAACCCCCCCACCGGCCAACGGCCCGTATAAGTCACACGTACCAACAAATACGACCCGCACCCCCGATCAAGCGTACACGTACCCCCCCAATGGCCCGTATAAGTCACACGCACCAACAAATACGACCCGCACACCCCCCATCAAGCGTACACGTACCCCACCACCGGCCAACGGCCCGTATAAGTCACACGCACCAACAAGTATGCCCGCACACCCCCCAATCAAGCATACACAAACCCCCCCACCGGCCAACGGCCCGTATAAGTCACACGCACCAACAAATACGACCCGCACACCCCCCTGATCAAGCATACACGAACCCCCCCAACCGCCCGTATGAGTCACACGCACCAACAAATACGACCCGCACACCCTCCCCATCAAGCGTACAAGACCCCCCAACGGCCCGTATAAGTCACACGCACCAACAAGTACGACCCGCACCCCCCGATCAAGCGTACACAAACCCCCCCACTGGCCAACGGCCCGTATAAGTCACACGCACCAACAAGTACGACCCACACCCCCCCCATCAAGCGTACACAAACCCCCCCACTGGCCAACAGCCTGTATAAGTCACACGCACCAACAAGTGCGACCCCCACACCCCCCGATCAAGCGTACACGAACCCCCCCACCGGCCAACGGCCCGTATAAGTCACATGCACCAACAAATACGACCCGCACACCACCCATCAAGCGTACACGATTCCCCCCACGGCCCGTATAAGTCACACGCACCAACAAGTACGACCCGCACCCCCCGATCAAGCGTACACGAACCCCCCCACCGGCCAACGGCCCATATAAGTCACACGCACCAACAAATACGACCCGCACACCCCCTTGATCAAGCGTACACGAACCCCCCCAACGGCCCGTATAAGTCACACGCACCAACAAATACGACCCGCACACCCCCCATCAAGCGTACACGAACCCCCCACCGGCCAACGGCCCGTATAAGTCACACGCAGCAACAAGTACGACCCGCACCCCCCCATCAAGCGTACACGACCCCCCCAACGGCCCGTATAAGTCATACGCACCAACAAATATGACCAGCACCCCCCCATCAAGCGTACACAAACCCCCCCACCGGCCAACGGCCCGTATAAGTCACAGGCACCAACAAGTATGCCCGCACACCCCCCGATCAAGCATACACAAACCCCCCCACTGGCCAACTGCCCGTATAAGTCACACGCACCAACAAATACGACCCGCACACCCCCCTGATCAAGCAAACACGAACCCCCCCAACGGCCCGTATAAGTCACACGCACCAACAAATACGACCCGCACACCCTCCCCATCAAGCGTACACGACCCCCCCAACGGCCCGTATAAGTCACACGCACCAACAAGTACGACCCGCACACCCCCCCAATCAAGCGTACACAAACCCCTCCACCGGCCAACGGCCCGTATAAGTCACACGCACCAACAAGTACGACCCACACACCCCAAATCAAGCATACACGAACCCCCCCACTGGCCAACGGCCCGTATAAGTCACACGCACCAACAAGTGCGACCCGCACACCCCCCGATCAAGCGTACACGAACCCCCCCACCGGCCAACAGCCCGTATAAGTCACACTTACCAACAAATACGACCCGCACCCCCCCGATCAAGTGTACACGTACCCCCCAATGGCCCGTATAAGTCACACGCACCAACAAGTATGACCCGCACGCGCCCCGATCAAGCGTACACGAACCCCCCCCACCGGCCAACGGCCCGTATAAGTCACACGCACCAACAAATACGACCCGCACCCCCCCCCGATCAAGCATACACGAACCCCCCCACCGGCCAACGGCCGGTATAAGTCACACGCACCAACAAGTACGACCCACACCCCCCCATCAAGCGTACATGACCCCCCCAACGGCCCGTATAAGTCACCCATCAACAAATACGACCCGCACCCCCGATCAAGCATACACGACCCCCCCAACGGCCCGTATAAGTCACACGCACCAACAAATACGACCCGCACACCCCCCATCAAGCATACACGAACCCCCACCAGCCAACGGCCCATATATGTCACACGCACCAACAAGTACGACCCACACACCCCCCATCAAGTGTACACGACCCCCCCAACGGCCCGTATAAGTCACACGCACCAACAAATATGACCCGCACACCCCCATCAAGCGTACACGAACCCCCCCACCGGGCAACGGCCCGTATAAGTCACACGCACCAACAAATACAACCCGCACACCCCCCTGATCAAACGTACACGAACCCCCCCAACGGCCCGTATAATTCACACGCACCAACAAATACGACCCGCACACCCTCCCCATCAAGCGTACACGACCCCCCAACGGCCCGTATAAGTCACACGCACCAACAAGTACGACCCGCACCCCCCCCGATCAAGCGTACACAAACCCCCCACTGGCCAACGGCCCATATAAGTCACACGCACCAACAAGTACGACCCACACACCCCCCATCAAGCGTACATGAACCCCCCCACCGGCCAACGGCCCGTATAAGTCACACGCACCAACAAGTGTGACCCGCACACCCCCCGATCAAGCGTACACGAACACCCCCACCGGCCAACGGCCTGTATAAGTCACACGTACCAACAAATACGACCCGCACCCCCCTGATCAAGCGTACACGTACCCCCCCAATGGCCCGTATAAGTCACACGCACCAACAAATACGACCTGCACACCCCCCATCAAGCGTACACGAACCGCCCCACCGGCCAACGGCCCGTATAAGTCACACGCACCAACAAGTATGCCCGCACCCCCCCCCCCCGATCAAGCATACACAAACCCCCCCCACCGGCCAACTGCCCGTATAAGTCACACGCACCAACAAATACGACCCGCACACCCCCCTGATCAAGCGTACACGAACCCCCCCAACGGCCCGTATAAGTCACACACACCAACAAATACGACCCGCACACCCTCCCCATCAAGCGTACATGACCCCCCAACGGCCCGTATAAGTCACACGCACCAACAAGTACGACCCGCACACCCCCCCGATCAAGCGTACACAAACCCCCCCCACTGGCCAACGGCCCGTATAAGTCACACGCACCAACAAGTGCGACCCCCACACCCCCCGATCAAGCGTACACGTACCCCCCCACCGGCCAACGGCCCGTATAAGTCACACGTACTAACAAATACGACCTGCACCCCCTGATCAAGCGTACACGTACCCCCCCCAATGGCCCGTATAAGTCACACGCACCAACAAATACGACCCGCACCCCCTCATCAAGCGTACACGACCCCCCCACGGCCCGTATAAGTCACACGCACCAACAAGTACGACCCGCACCCCCCCGATCAAGCATACACGAACTCCCCACCGGCCAACTGCCCGTATAAGTCACACGCACCAACAAATACGACCCGCGCACACCCCCGATCAAGCGTACACGACCCCCCCAACGGCCCGTATAAGTCACACGCACCAACAAATACGACCCGCACACCCCCATCAAGCGTACACGAACCCCCCCACCAGCCAACGGCCCGTATAAGTCGCACGCACCAACAAATACGACCCGCACACCCCCATCAAGCGTACATGACCCCCCCACGGCCTGTATAAGTCACACGCACCAACAAGTACGACCCGCACCCCCCCCCGATCAAGCATACACGAACCCCCCCACTGGCCAACGGCCCGTATAAGTCACATGCACCAAGAAATACGACCCGCACCCCCCCCGATCAAGCGTACATGAACCCCCCCAATGGCCCGTATAAGTCACACGCACCAACAAATATGACTGGTACACCCCCCCATCAAGCGTACAAGACCCCCCCCACGGCCCGTATAAGTAACACGCACCAACAAGTACAACCCACACACCCCCCGATCAAGCGTACATGAACCCCCCCAACGGCCCGTATCAGTCACACGCACCAACAAATACGACCCGCACACCCCCGATCAAGCGTACACGAACCCCCCCCAACGGCCCATATAAGTCACACGCACCAACAAGTACGACACGCACACACCCCGATCAAGCGTACACGAACCCCCCCAACGACCCGCATAAGTCACATGCACCAACAAGTACGACACGCACACAATACCAATTATAGAGCGCACATGAACCCCGAAACCAGCACAAGGAGTCCGCAAATGAGTCGCACAACAACACAAAACATGTCTCCTGTGTACATTCATTGTGAAACAATGTCCTGGCCACATACAAACAGGCATACAGAGGGCCCAAGTAACACCCACCCCATATAACACACCCACCACTAATACAAAATAAGCCACACCCACAAAGTGACCAATAAAAGGGTCCACACATACAACCCATCATCCTTTGCAACATACCTATTTGCAAAAAGAAGACACTGCCAGCACATGAACAACTGCACCCATTAACCCTCACACATACACCCTATCTCATCTACACCCACAACACCCCCTTCACAATCAGACCCACACACCCCCTTCCATACACACCATCACCCCCTCAATCACATACACCCCACACCATGACTGCACCAAAGAATCCAAAGTTCACTAACCCGGAGATGGAGGTCCTTACAGATGAAGTCAATAGAGTGGAGCCACAGCTGTTTGGCGCATTGGTCAGACAGACCAGCATAGCTTAGAAAACACGCTGTTGCACCCATCAGGCGCACCAGGCAGGAATGTCAGTCCAGGTGGTATGATCTGCGGAGGATGGTCAAGAAGAAGATGGACCAGGACTACGCCTGTGCACACCACACTGGAGGTGGTGGTCCCCACAGACCTCCACAATACCAGCCCTGGGAGGAGAAAGTCATGGGCCTGCTACCACCGGTGGGAGTTCACGGAATACAAGGAGCCGTTGAGCCTGGTGAGTATACAAACAACTCATGTAATATGGGGGGGCTCCCAGCAGTGCCCAAAAGTATGGGGGTGGGGTGGATATGAGTCCCAGCAGTGCCCAACGGTATGGGGGTGGGGTGGATATGAGTCCCAGCAGTGCCCAACGGCATGGGGGTTGGGTGGATATGAGTCCGAGCAGTACCCAATGGTATGGGGGTGGGGTGGATATGAGTCCTAGCAGTGCCCAACGGTATGGGGGTGGGGTGGATATGAGTCCCAGCAGTGCCCAACGGTATGGGGGTGGGGTGGATATGAGTTCCAGCAGTGCCCAACGGTATGGGGGTGGGGTGGATATGAGTCCCAGCAGTGCCCTGGGGTGGTTGTAAGGGGGAGGGTGATAGTGTGGAAGGTGTAGGGTAGGAGGCTGCCCTCATCCCATATGTCCCAGGTACACACCCAAGCACAATGCCCAATGCACAGGGAGTGTGAAATTACACACATGATAGCAGACAATGGGCCCTGGTGTAGGCAGCACAAGGCCCTCCTGTGACCAGTGCTAACACAAACACCAGGACAAGGTCAGACATCCTGTGTAGGAACCCACAACCATGATCATGGCAGCATTCTACATGGGGGCACAGCCAAACCACGAAGGATGGACGCTTGCAAATCACACTCAAACAACTAGCATGGCTTGTCACACACACCCCTTACAGAAACTTATCCCCTAGGGACAGGCAATGGAGTGCAACACTGTCACAATTGTCATGTAAGAACAAAACAATCACTGAATTGATTACGCATACAAAATTAACATGCACAGTGCTGATTCTCAAGTCCATTGTGCCTCTCACACAATGCACTTGACCCATCTCATGAACGTTGTGGATGCACTAAACTTGCACCATGGACATGGGTATTGACAAGGTGATGCGTCCTGGAGAAGTGCCACGTTCTAAACACCATTCTAATGTCATCAGCCCAACATACCTGGCATCATGGGAATGGAAAGTGAACTTCAACTCACTGTGAAAGCAAGCGTAGCAGTATTCTCAACCTGCACTGAGGTAACGACATGACAGTGACATGACATACTGGCACAAGGGGCAATGCATCCATGCATACAGACTCACACGACAGTTGTCTTAACATGAGGGACATACACCGGCCCACACCTACACGACATGGTTTTGGGAGACCAAAGTGTACTGGCCCACAGGGTTGAGGGGATGATCCAGACACATCCTGCTGCTCACAGTGAGGCTGCAATCACCCACAGAGTCCGTGGTTGTGATCTCCCACACAATGTCCAACCATGGTATATGCAATCTTTCAGTGTCAATGTTTACACACATTGATGCATTCACCAGAGTCAAAACTCAACGACAGATGACTATCCCGTCATGGGAGTGGGGCTACATGGAATTGGAAACCTGATGTTGTTGCATGTACGCATGGTCCAACAACTTGCGCATGAACATGTACCACACAATTGAAACCATACCAACGCAAAAAAGCCTTATATGAGTCCTTACCCAAACTGACATTTCCACATGTCCGTGCCTGGTCCGTTGATTTGGCTGACGATGCTATCATCATGAGCAATAGCAGGCTGACCAAGATGACACCAACGGACAACAGGCAGGGCGACCTGGGAATGAGAGGCACACAAGGGGTCAAGTACATAATAATTTCATTCAGACATGGTCATGTTGAATAGACTAAGGTTGTACTACACTTGTACATTCCAAGTTCACACATAGCATGTCTGTGTGTGGCATTACATCTGCACCTGTGTGACACTGCACATGAGCTAGAAGTGGGTGTACAGGTCATGGGGGGTTGGCATGGTTTGGCCATCATGGAACAGCAACACCTATCAAAAGTAGCTGAATTGAATCTGAACAATTCGACTCTGTCTCTTACAGTAACATGGCATCCCCCCGTACTCCTGCTGGTTTGCACTACTGATGTCTGGACTGGCGCTAATGCCCTCAGGGCTCCCCTAATCCCAGCAAGGTCTGACCCCGCCGGGTCTACCGGGGCGCTCCCCCCTTTAATCCCCTGTTCTGCCAACGGTGCCGGGGGCGAGGGGGCGGCCCTACCACTTGGGGCGGGGGGGTTATGGGACCTACTGGACTCGCATCCACAGCTCCTGGTCCCTGCGCTCTGTCCTTCTTTCTACTAGCCCCCTTCACCTTGCGTTGTACCTTAGGCTTCTTTACCAAAGTGGGGAAGGCTGCTCTGGGTGGTACTCCCTCCCTGCGTGGGCGGTCCCCCAAACCCCCTGGCACTGGTTCCTCCTGGCTCACCGTCTCCTCATCACTACTCTCGTCACTGTTATTGCCCAGATTTGCCAGAACCAACTTAAGGAGCTGGGCAATCTCAGGGACCTTGTCTTTTCTCTTATAGCTCACTTTCTTAGCTGGCATGATAGCCCTGTCCTCCCGCTCTTCTAGCGCTGTAATTCACTGCCCTGGTGCCTATCACGTTACTGAGCTGCTTATCAAGCTTTGTTTCTATCCCTTGGCACCAAAATGACTGAAAATAACCTCTCTCAACAGCCCCGTGCTATATACGCCCTATGCGCCTCTGCCTGTTCCCTTCCGGTGTGTCCCGCGCTAAACAAACTCTGAAATGTCCGAGCGCTGCTGCCCCGCAATGATGCTGCTCCGCACCCACAGCCTGCACCCGGCCCCTCCCAGACTCGCCACTTAGCTCGGCAAGGAATCAGCGCACCCGGGGGCCTGCCAGCAGCCGCCAAGGACCCAACAGACACCCTACCAATAATACCCTGCCCGCTCCCCACGGCTGCCCACTGGCCCCCCAGCACACATAACTCCGCACCTTGCAAGTTGGACGGTCACGCCACGCTTCTCACCGCCGTCTCCTTCGTTCATGGACTCAGCTGTACCGGCTCGACGCTCGCACGCACTCCGCCGCTCACAGGGACTGGGACAAGTTAAAGTTAAATTACACTTTCTAGGAATGGGGTGTGGGTCGCACCACGAGCGAGCACAGCCGTTCCGGAGTAGGAGGGGGACAAAGAGACCGGGGCTACAGTGACCGGAATCTAAATAGGCCCCGTTCTCCACCCCCTCCCACCTGGAAGTGCGTCATTAGACCCAGAAGCAATTGGCCGAGCTGGGGGCCTCCAGGGCCCCCCGCCCGCACACCTGATTACGTATGAAGGGGCGGGTGCCGGGGGGCCGGGCCCTGTGGGCGCAATCCTCTAGCAACGTACTTGTCAAACCCTGTGCATGCTTGACGCTGGCATAAGGATTGACACTGTATTGTGAATATTGCATCAAACCGAGCACTGCTGTATCTGTGTCGTGCCGGCAACACAAGCCACAGCAATGGCTGTGTCAGTAATTCTCAAGAAAATGGAACATGGCTAATACCCCTGAGCACCTGTTAATTGGATCCCACTACATACACATACACAAGTGAACAATGCCAACAATATAAAGCAGGTTGAACTGTGATGCTGACAATGGAGAACAAAAAAATATGTGTCATGATAGTGCATTAACAGTGTCTGTCTCTCACACCCACAGGGCAACGTGTGGAAACCCCCCCCAACCAGGGGGGAGGAGGATCCAAGTCCCAGGCTCAGCAGGACCCTGAGCCCACCGACAGCGACGCCTCACAACACACCGTGGATGACCCCAACCAACCTGGCCACTCTGGATCCCAAACCCCTGCAGCAACCGGATCAGATACATCTGTGCAACCACCAGACCCATTCCCACCACATCCCAGCAGACAGGTCAGAGCCCTGCCCATGATCCACCAGAGAGCCAGTCTGAAAATGAGGGACACCCTTTGGCGGGCACCCTGGAGGTGGCAGACAGCATCCACTCTGCCAACACTCGGGGGTCCCGTCGATCCGATGTGCCCACAAGCGCAGGCCATGCTCATGTGGGTCAGGGTGGTGGGAGTGGTGCAAGGCGGAGGCGAGATTCTGCCAAGGAAACTGCAGGCACCAGTATGGCTCAACTGAGTACCATCCTGGAGGCATATCGGCGGGACGACAGGGAGGTCAGCCAGGTAGTGGACGCCCTCAACGAACTGAAACAACAGCAGGCCGAGCAACATGCCAGGCAAGTACGACATCATGGATGGGTGGAGGCAACACTGGCTGAGCTCTTGACGGTGCATCGGGATATGAGCCAATCTCTCCGTCAGATGTCTGCCAACATGCATCACCCTCCCTGTGTCACCAGGCCACAAACCTCGAGGCAAAGTTCTACTCCAGCCACAGGGAGGGAGGAGGAGGAGGAACTGTCTGATGGAGCGTCCCATGCATCGTCAAGGCCTGCATGTGAGGGTCCCCTAAGGAAGGTGGGTCGTCCACAGCGAAGACGTTGAGAGGCAATGGGCCATGCACAA
The DNA here is from genome assembly GCF_964261635.1 of Lissotriton helveticus. Classification (NCBI taxonomy): domain Eukaryota; kingdom Metazoa; phylum Chordata; class Amphibia; order Caudata; family Salamandridae; genus Lissotriton; species Lissotriton helveticus. The sequence continues at coordinate 576,062,610 of NC_136061.1, forward strand.
CTCCCAGGACACCTGCCTGGCATATTGCCCTTGGATGCAACAGCATCACCTATTTGACTCTCCCACATGGACTTGCTGGTCACAGTCTGCCCAATGATGCCACGCACTGTGGCCTTGACTCATTTGACTGAAACTGTAAGGCATCTCATCTCCAGCTGTGAACTTTGGATTCCCCCATTTTTGTACAGCACCTACTCACGTTTCCTGCACATGATCACCAAATAAATCTGTGAAACATCATATGCATTGGTGTAGTAATCTTGTACCCAGAGTCTGAAACATATGTGTGTGGAAATGTATGAAATGCTAGACAAATTAACAAACCGCAGCCATCCACACACTTGGATCTAAGTCCGGTTGAGGACACACATAGGTCAAAGTTTTCAAATAACAAGATACATGGATGGCAATACACACCCGTGATGGTTACTAAATGCTGTAGGGGGGTTTGGCTTGAAATACTGCAATTACAGACAGGCACAGGAGAGTCACTTGTAGGTGTATAGATCAGGGTCAAAATGTAGGTGTCCACGTAGGGAGTACCAACATCTGTGTCCTGATGTATGAGAACTATCATCAGCATGCAGCTGTACTGTGGATGTGATGAATGGTGCACAGGCCAAGGGTGGCAGGACAAACTGTGGGCAATGGCCTGTTGCACTCTCAACAAGCTCACCTGTTCATGTGACCGCCCCCTATGCAGCTACAACAACCAAACCCATGTGACGGGTGCTACGCATCCAGAACGCCTTGCCACGTCTGAGAAATCTCTTCACCAGACCGGCCACATCACACCACACCCAAGAGATGTGGTTTTGGTATGTGTTCCCGGTGGCTATTTGACTGTCTGTGACGGACATGTTGAAGTGATGTGCTGAGGTTGCGTATTGCCACGTTACTGTAAGGAAGGCGAGGTGTGCTGCTGTGGTGTTGACAAGGTAACACAGATCAATATTGTGCAGATGGAAGGTGTGTGTGTGCTGTACGAGGCATATTGCCTGGTTGTACGTAGACACACTGTCATGTGGGGCAGCATAGTCTTGCCAGTATGTGTTGCACACACAGGCAGAGAAGCTGTGATTGGTGAGTTTGAGGTATCGTGATACCAGGTGGATGAATGTCTGATGTTCTCTGTGTGTAGGCTGGCAGGAGCATGCTCTACAAATGGATGGAAGGAGGAGTATCCTGTAGGTGTGTGGTGTCCAGGATCTGGCCACTCGGTGCTGCATTGTGGCTGTGGATGTGTCTGGGTGACTCTGGGTCACTGCAAGCAAAATGGCAGACTAATCACCAAATATCACGGTCACAGGATCAGGCCCCTTAGGGCCAAGTGGGGCACAGGACACACAGCGTCAGCAGGTGTAGTCTGCACGTAGTGGGTAGCAAGGTAAACAGCACTTACACAGCCATCTGCCTCATGCACAATATTGAACTTTTGCCTTTACCAACACAATGCATGTTGTCACTGTACACGTATCCACATATGAACTCTTAATTGACATTAGGCCATATTGAATACATGCACATTAGAAAGACATGTGCATTGACAGCAAGGAGGCACAATGTTCAGTGGGAATCACACGTCATACACAACATGATGAAGTTCCTTGGGAGGCCATGCAGAATTATCCAATGTACATGGCCATTGGCATTGCCCTGAATACAATAACAGTCATGCAATGATGTCACCTGTATTGCTGCATAAAGATTCTCCACACGACTGCCAGGGACTGTCCGTACCTCTGATCATCAGAGTGGTGCGATGCTGAAAGGGTTCCACCTCCAAATAGCCCCTTGGTCTGAGTACAAATGACAGACCCAAAAGGGTGATCAGGCGAGGGAAGGAGAGGATGGGAACTGCAGGGAGGGAGCTCTGAATCAGAGACAAACAAGCATTAGGATTGCATTTTTATGTCACTGCTTCAACAAATACCTCATGAGATAAACTGTACCAGTCACACCTGTGAAGTGTAACCACTGTACCCTATTTGAGATCACACATAATGCTATGACATAAGATCAGATGCATGTATACAGACACATAAAATATAGTCCAGTCTGTCACCTATTAGAATCTTGTGTAACGCTCACAAGTCTGCTACTATGCAATGAGATCCATGTTGACAAAAATTAAGTCACAGTGTATGATGATGTGTCCCAAAACAAGACATCAAATTGTATGGCAGTGCTACTTACGCAAAGTCAAATATTTGTATTTGGCCCTGTGTATCCGTAAGGGCCATGAAGGCAAACTTGACATCACCCACAACAGCTGTAAGCATCTCATATGATGAGTAAGATAATGACCTAAATCCAATGAAGCCCCTCTGGAGCCAGTCTGTTGCACTTGCAAATGAGCCTCACTGTGCTAAACATGACAAGCAGTTGGAAATTAAGTCAACAGCAAGTAATGAGGAGCTAGGCCACAGAAAGAACCCTACCGTCACCGTGAGATGCTGCACGGGACTAGAGAATCATGTGATTAACCTCACTCCACTGGTGCCACGGAATAATTTACATGTGAATCAGCCCACCATTCTAATGTCATCAGTCCAACATACCTGGCATCATGGGAATGGAAAGTGAACTTCAACTCACTGTGAAAGCAAGCGTAGCAGTATTCTCAACCTGCACTTAGGTAACGACATGACAGTGACATGACATACTGGCACTAGGTGCAATGCATCCATGCATACAGACTCACACGACAGTTGTCTTAACATGAGGGACATACACCGGCCCACACCTACACGACATGGTTTTTGGGAAACCAAAGTGTACTGGCCCACAGGGTTGAGGGGATGATCCAGACACATCCTGCTGCTCACAGTGAGGCTGCAATCCCCCACAGAGTCCGTGGTTGTGATCTCCCACACAATGTCCAACCATGGTATATGCAATCTTTCAGTGTCAATGTTTACACACATTGATTCATTCACCAGAGTCAAAACTCAACGACAGATGACTATCCTGTCATGGGAGTGGGGCTACATGGAATTGGAAACCTGATGTTGCGCATGAACATGTACCACATAATTGAAACCACACCAACGCAAAAAAGCCTTATATGAGTCCTTACCCAAACTGACATTTCCACATGTCCGTGCCTGGTCCGTTGATTTGGCTGACGATGCTATCATCATGAGCAATAGCAGGCTGACCAAGATGACACCAACGGACAACAGGCAGGGCGACTTGGGAATGAGAGGCACACAAGGGGTCAAGTACATAATAATTTCATTCAGACATGGTCATGTTGAATAGACTAAGGTTGTACTACACTTGTACATTCCAAGTTCACACATAGCATGTCTGTGTGGGGCATTACATCTGCACCTGTGTGACACTGCACAACAAACATCAAAGTGACATTGCATACAGTCAGTTGGACACACAGCATGCTACCCATTCAACTCTATGGTACATGCGTGAACAATATGCACCTAGGACTCACCATTATGAAAAGAAGTTGCGGATGAGCTGACTCCGGATATCATCTTTAACCTCCTCGTCACTGGCATCCTGGCCAAGTCCTTCATCCTCCACAGGCGGATGTTCCAGCTCATCAGAATCTAGGATGAGTGGCACGGCCTCCTCCACTGCCATGTGCCATGCAGCACACGGTGAAGATGTCACACACCTTGAGTGGGGTGTATGAGAGGAATCCGCCTGTCTTGTCGAGGCACCTGAACCGGCTCTTCAGGAGTCCAAATGTTCGCTCTATCACCCGCCTGGTCTGCCCATGAGCATTGTTGTACCGCTGGTCTGCAGCCGTTCTGGGGTTGCGTAGCGGAGTCATGAGCCACGGCATGTTTGGATATCCTGCGTCTCCTGCAAATTGACATCATTGAAATGAGTGTGTAATATGATGCAGTTAAGGAAATAATGACATACAGACATACATGAGTAACAGACTTTACCCACCAACAAGACATGCCCAATGGTTGCACAGCTGCAGCATCATCTGTGGTACCCTGCTACGCCTCATGATGAATGCATCGTGGCACGATCCTGGAAAACGTGCACAAACATGAGAGATCAGCATGTTGGCAAGACACACCACCAGGGCATTTATCGAGTGGTAATGTTTCCTGTTGCGGAACGCTTGCTCCTAAGCCTGTGGTGGAACCAGAGAAACATGTGTTTCATCAATAGCACCAATTACATGTGGCATGCGTCCCAGGCCATAGAATTTCCCCTTGACATCTGTCAACTGTGCAGGAGTAGGGAATGTTATGAATTCATCTATGTGCACCAACATGGCTGCCAATACATCATGTAAAACCCTGCTGCACATTGTTTGGGACATCCCCTCCACATCAGCTATGGTAAATTGGAACGTATCCATCACCTTTACCTTGGGTGTCAGCGCAGTTGGATACCTGTGTCGTGGTTGGAGATGTGGTTCCAGCCTGTCCGTCAGGTACTGAATCGACTTTCTTGTGAAGCGGTAACGCCGTATGCAATCACGTTCCCTCAAGGCTTCCAAGTCTGGCAATGGCCTTGCCAGAGGGGATGCCCTGCACAACATATAAAGGAAAAAAAGGGTACAACTTTCAGACAAAGACAATTACAATGGACATGGCACATGCAACACTGCTTCAACACATCTAATCATTTATGAGTCTGGCGTGGGCTACACATTGAGGACACATGTGCCAGCTGGCTGCCACTCCTCCATGATAACTGATAGACCTGTTGTCTGTGGAATGGACATGACATGCATACAAATGATCTGCTGGGCTGGTCTGAGTGAGCAGGACCATGTTTCATGTCAGTGACACACGTCATGTGAACTGCATGAGGAGGTTATCTGCACATCCAGACAGCTGACAGCAATGCACACACAAACATCACATGTGCCATCATTTGCACATATCAGACATATTGTGCTTGAGGTGTACATTTGCTACAACTACGACATGTACATTATCAGACTGCAGATATGTATATTTGGGGACAAATGGTCTATAATCCCATCACACATATGAGCGGATGATTTGCACCAGTGGCATGGTGTGCGTACATGTGTAACCCTGCCATCACGGCAAAGATCCATCATAGATGCTCCTACAGCAGATGAACTTGACAGTATACAAACAGCATGCACAATTTCGCACATGGCACACACATGACGTGGTCACACACGGTCATGCTGGGCGTCAATTTTACATCTGTGACAGTGGGCATGTTGCTGTCATCATGTGACAGATGACTGTACTGAATGTTGTGCCATACCAGTGTTGATGTGCATCACAATATGTTCTAGATGTAACTCAGGTGAGAAGTGTTGAATGTATGTGGAACACATGTGCACCGTGATTAATGACATGTCTGAACAGCTCTTCCCACATCCACTGTGCCACAATATCACATCCCCTGTGCTATATGACTGTCTGCCACACATAGGGCCTGCTGATGTAAGGATGCCATGCAAATATAGACATCCACATCCTCAACATGAGCCTACACCTACATCCCTGCCATGTGATTTCCTGGTATCACTCTCCCAATGTTGACATGAATGAGCTTATGTACGCAGCCTACACATGCATTCACTTGAGCATGTCAAACGCACAGTATCCCGATTGAACGTGCATGTGTAGGGCTCCTTTCCCTATTGCATTGTAGCTATACGCGAGCAATGCGTACCCCAAGTGAACGTGTGTGTGTACGGCTCGTTTCCCTATTGCATTGTAGCTATACGCGAGCAGAGCGTACCCCGATAGAACGTGCGTGTGTACGGGTCATTTCCCTATTGCATTGTAGCTATACGTGAGCATAGCGTACCCCGATTGAATGAGCGTGTGTACGGCTCGGTTCCCTATTGCATTGTAGCTATACGCGAGCAATGCGCACCCCAAGTGAACGTGCGTGTGTACGGCTCGTTTCCCTATTGCATTGTAGCTATACGCGAGCAGAGCGTACCCCGATTGAACGTGCATGTGTATGGCTCGTTTCCCTATTGCATTGTAGCTATACATGAGCAATGCGTACCCCAAGTGAATGTGCGTGTGTACGGCTCGTTTCCCTATTGCATTGTAGCTATATGCGAGCAGAGCGTACCCCAATTGAACGTACGTGTGTACGGGTTATTTCCCTATTGCATTGTAGCTATACGCGAGCAGAGCGTACCCCGATTGAACGTGCGTGTGTACGGGTCGTTTCCCTATTGCATTGTAGCTATACGCGAGCAGAGCGTACCCCGATTGAACGTGCGTGTGTACGGGTCGTTTCCCTATTGCATTGTAGCTATACGCGAGCAGAGCGTACCCCGATTGAACGTGCGTGTGTACGGGTCGTTTCTCTATTGCATTGTAGCTATACGCGAGCAGAGCGTACCCTGATTGAACGTGCGTGTGTACGGCTCGTTTCCCTATTGCATTGTAGCTATACGCGAGCAGAGCGTACCCCGATTGAACGTGCGTGTGTACGGGTCGTTTCCCTATTGCATTGTAGCTATACGCGAGCAATGCGTACCCCAAGTGAACGTGCGTGTGTACGGCTCGTTTCCCTATTGCATTGTAGCTATACGCGAGCAGAGCGTACCCCGATTGAACATGCACGTGCACGGGTTGTTTCCCTATTGCATTGTAGCTATACGCGAGCAGAGGGTACCCCGATTGAACGTGCGTGTGTACGGCTCGTTTCACCATTGAATGAGTTGCATTTGCGATGGCAATCGCACTGTACTTGTGTGGGGATTCCAGAAAATACATAGGGAACATCTAGGGGAACAGTGGAATGGTTAGAATGCATCCAGGTTGTCAAGGGAACAGAGATTTGAGAGTGTTCTACAGGTGTTCTTGAAAATTCAGTTTGGCAAAACTATACAATGTTGCAAAAGTTGTTGTTGAGCTCAGGCTCAGTTTTCAAACCATGCAAATGTGTGTCATGGCCTTATGTGTCATGGTATTGAATGATACATAGGATGCAAACTATTGTGGCCTATCACACAGTACTCCTTGGACTCACAGACCCTCTGCAGCACAGATATAAGGCAGCATGTGACTGTGAGAGGGCAATTGCCTGCACAACATTGGAGTGGACAACACAGCTGCTGTCTCTGTATCCTCTGGACCCTGGTTAGCTGAGCATGGAGAGGGCCCCTGCATTCAGTGAGGGTGAGAACAAGGCCCTGCTGGATGCCCTCCTGCCTAACTACAGCAAGCTGTATGGGTGACCAGAGGAGCAGATGAGTGATATGTGCACTACCTTGGGCTGTGCACCTGTTGTGTGTGTGACACTACAGCCATTGTGTATGTATTGTTAAGAGATGCTATGTTGTTTGGAGTGAGTGCCGGTGTGTACAGTGTGGTCTCTCACATGCAGTTAATGATGTGTTGCAATAGTGTTTACTGCTCCTCAGCATTGTGCTAACTGTGACATTAACTGCAATGTGAATCACACTTTCTGCTGTGCCACACCTTGCATGTTCATTTTGGATGTTTTCCTGAGCTCTTGCAGTGTTCCCCCACGAATGACAGATGAATGTACTCACTGTAGATGGATTTGTTCATGACATGTGTGCCTGTTGGACAAAAGCATGCTTTGAAGTGATGTACATTGAAGAGTGTGATAGATCTTTGTCACCTGGCAAATTGTGTTGGTGATGTTTTGCAAGACTGGTGCATGACGTATGCCGCAGCTATACCCATGTCATGAGACAAGTATGCTGCGCCGTGTGCATGATTTGGACAGTTAGCTTGAGGCCTGTGTCACATCTTTTGCAGGTGTGACATGTGCTAAGTGATGTTTTATACACTGTTGACAATGACAAGCAGATGAGCTGTGCCAGGGTGTGCATGTGTGGTCTGAAGATGGTTATTTGGTGTAGTGGGGTGTGTGACAGCATGTCACATGCTGCAGTGCACCATGATGTAGCATATATTGCTCAGTGTGTGCCATGCTCAAAGAGTGGTTTGCACCCCTTATTGCATCTGTAGCCTTTCTATGGCGTGTAGTGCATTGTTGTTTTCTCACAGGCCGCATACACATGGACAATGTGGTCAGCATCCTAAGCCCTGTTGTCATCGTCTATTTGGTGCAAGTGTGTGTCTTTGGGACATGGACCAGGTGTACTGATGTTGTCTCACTTTATATTTGTGACAGGTATCTGCCTATGAGAAGGGTGACATCTGGCTGGACATCGCCAGGGCTGTCAGGAGTGAGGGGGGGCTCGCAGGAGGCTCAGTAACATCAGGAAGAGGTGGCAGGACATCCGGTGCTGGACCCGCCGCATCGCCAGGGTACAGCTCAAGCTCGAAGCTCCACGCCGGCATGGCGGCACCCGCCACCTCAACCCCCACATGCTCCGGGTCCTGGAAGTGGTGTTCCCAGACCTCCATAGGCAGTTGCAGGAGGGACAGCAGCAAGAAGGGGGTAGGTACATGTCTGTTTGTTGTCATCTGTGTCACATGCTACCTGCAGTGCTCCGAGGCATGGTAACACTCCCACAGTTGGAGTGGTGTGGTCAGACAGGCACTTTATACATTGGCATAAGAATGGCCCAGTTTCAGCAGATGCTTCTTTACATGCCTTGCCCTACTCCACATTTGACCAGCGCTTTCGCTATTGATTGTTTTCACATGTACTCCTATGGTGCAATGTCTTAGTATGCATATTCCTTTGCAGACCATCATGTTGGAGCAGGGTCTGTGACACCTGTTGGTACCTTACATGTAGCACCACATGTGCACTGTGTCTGCCCTTCTTCATATTCTGGCACTGATCTTGAGTCTCAACATGTGTTTTCTGCACGAGTCAGCCTCAGTGGCCTTTGTTCATGGTACACTTTCTAATTGTCATGTGTTAGCTACAGGTGCACACTGTACATGTGCACTAATTTTGGCTTGTGCATACTCACACTGGGCAGTGCGTGTGTGCATATTCTCAAAATATGTTGCAGGTTGTTTGTAAATAATATTGATGGTCAGCCACACAATGTGACTTTGGGTGTAGACAGCTGTGATGCCAGTGTGAGGTGATGGAGCACTTGGTTCAGGTCCCAGGATGGCATCACATGGCAGTTCGGGCAGGACTTTTCCCATGTGGCACAGGGTCAAAGCGAATCAAACATGACCAGGTCTGGATTTGGGTGGCAGGGTGGGCAAATGAACTGTGATTCATCATCAGCTATCCTGTTGTCAGGCAGTGGCTCATCATTGTGTCTCTCATACAAGTTTTTGCCTTGCCTGTTACTTGTATCCTACTATACATTGAGCGTTGTGTCTCTTACAATTGCCCAAGACTAGGCTTAGCATTGTGCAGAGTTCAGTGGCATGTGACTCATTATGCATGCCATGTTTAGAAATGTGCCCAAATTATTTGTAGCTGATATGTCTGAAGTGTACAGGTGACTGATATGTTTTTCTTCTTCTCCTTCCCAACAGCATCATCACCACAATCTGGAGGAGACACAGGCGCGGACCAGGCAGAGGGACCCAGCGACAGTGCCACCTGCTTTGAGGAGTCTGAGGGAGGCAGTGGCACGGAGGGTGAGGAGAGTCAGACGGCCGGACCTCATGAGCACGGCAGCTCCTACCATGCGGACGGCTCGGAATCAGACTCTCCGGAGGAGGGGGAATATGCAGCTATGCCACCTTCTACATCTTTGGCTGTTCCCTCCTCCTCCAGTACTATCTCCACCCTCCCAGTTGTTAGGGTCACTAGGGTTCGAATTGCCCCCATGTCTCCTTTGTTCCCGGCACCGCAGCCCCTGCCCCTGTCTCCCCTGCTGCCCTCAGTGCTGAGTCTGTGGGCCTACTCCGGCAGATTCTAGTAGCTCAGACATCCATGTTGACTGTCCTCCATGGACATACACAAATAATGATACAGTTGTTGTCGTTCATGGAGGGCATGTCATCTGCCATGTCTGATCTACGTCGGAGTGTGGCTGCCATAGAGTCATCACTGACGGCAGCACTGTCAACCCAGCAGCATCTGCCCTGCCCCCCTCCTTCGGACCCATCCACCTCCGCCGCTCCCATACCTACCCAATGTACACGCAGACGCCACAGGTCAGACACAACAACAGACACACCCAGCACACCCACACTGCAGACAAAGCGCAAATCTCCATGCACCCAATCTCAAGGGGATGTAGGCACACCCACAGGGAGAGGGGACACACGTCACACACGCATCCACAGACCCACGACAACAGACTCACAGCCCTCTACCTCCACCCCCAATGTGTCCCCGGGTTCAGGTGGTAGTTTTTCTGAACTGGCTGAAGTGTGCAGCCAAGTATATGTAGCCACATTCGGCGAGGCACCGGCCAGTGTGGAGGGATCCACCCCACCTGCACCCACTACACCTGTCCTTCCCTCTCCTGTCCCTGCGGTGCCGGAGGATTCCCCAGATGATGTCCCCACTGTTTCCACAGACAATTGAACTCTATGTGCAGGCAAGTGTGGGTGTGACAACATCCAGGATGCCACAACCTTTTTTCAACTTTATTTGGACTGGCCATTGGCCTTCTATGAGCATGGACTCAAATTTACGTTTTATCTTTGGATGCGGCTGAATAAAGCTTTTGATTTTTGGTACAGTACTTTTGGTTTTCTGATAATGGCTTTGACTGCTGTGTGCCTGGGAGCTGGTGTGATGTTCACATTTGGGTATTGTTACATGTGTCTATTTCCTGATGGTAATGAGGTTAACCATGGTATGTTTCTGCTTTCACTGCTGGGCACTGCTGGGGGTCTTAGCCACACACACCCTATGGTGCTGGGCACTGCTGGGCACTGCTGGGGGTCTTAGCCACACACACACTCTAATGATGGGCACTGCTGGGCACTGCTGGGGGTCTTAGCCACACACACACTCTAATGCTGGGCACTGCTGGGCACTGCTCTGGGTCTTAGCCACACTCACATTCTAATGCTGGGCACTGCTGGGCACTGCTGGGGGTCTTAGCCACACACACCCTATGCTGGTGGGCACTGCTGGGGGTCTTAGCCACACACCCCCTATGCTGGTGGGCACTGCTGGGGGTCGTATCCACACACACACTCTAATGCTGGGCACTGCTGGGCACTGCTGGGGGTCTTAGCCACGCACACCCTATGCTGGTGGGCACTGCTGGGGGTCTTAGCCACACACACACTCTAATGCTGGGCACTGCTGGGCACTGCTGGGGGTCGTAGCCACACACACTCTAATGCTGGGCACTGCTGGGGGTCTTATCCACACACACACTCTAATGCTGGGCACTGCTGGGGGTCTTAGCCACACACACACTCTAATGTGGGGCACTGCTGGGCACTGCTTGGGATCTTAGCCACACACACCCTATGCTGGTGGGCACTGCTGAGCACTGCTGGGGGTCTTAGCCACACACACACTCTAATGCTGGGCACTGCTGGGCACTGCTGGGGGTCTTAGCCACACACACACTCTAATGCTGGGCACTGCTGGGCACTGCGGGGGGTCTTAGCCACACACACACTCTAATGCCACACACACACTCTAATGCTGGGCACTGCTGGGCACTGCTGGGGGTCTTAGCCACACACACCCTATGCTGGTGGGCACTGCTGGGCACTGCTGGGGGTCTTAGCAGTGCCCAGCATTAGAGTGTGTGTGGCTAAGACCCCCAGCAGTGCCCACCCTATGCTGGTGGGCACTGCTGGGGATCTTATCCACACACACACTCGAATGCTAGGCACTGCTGCGCACTGCTGGGCACTGCTGGGGGTCTTAGCCACACACACACTCTAATGCTGGGCACTGCTGGGCACTGCTGGGGGTCTTAGCCACACACACACTCTAATGCTGGGCACTGCTTGGCATCTTAGCCACACACACCCTATGCTGGTGGGCACTGCTGGGCACTGCTGGGGGTCTTAGCCACACACATCCTATGCTGGTGGGCACTGCTGGGCACTGCTGGGGGTCTTAGCCACACACACACTCTAATGCTGGGCACTGCTGGGCACTTCTGGGGGTCTTAGCCACACACACACTCTAATGCTGGGTACTGCTGGGCACTGCTGGGGGTCTTAGCCACACACACCCTATGATGCTGGGCACTGCTGGGTGTGTTTCACACACATCACTTGGATGTGACGCAACATACACATACATTACTGACGTATGTCCCACACGTCTCACTATTACACTGGTTATATGCGGTAGCGTACCGTACACCGAGGTCGATGACGTAGGTGCGGCACGTCACAGTATTACAATGGTGATATGCGGTAGCGTACCGTACCCCGAGGTCGATGACGTAGGTGCGGCACGTCTCACTATTACACTGGTGATATGCGGTAGCGTGCCGTACCCCGAGGTCGATGACGTAGGTGCGGCACGTCTCACTATTACAATGGTGATATGCGGTAGCGTACCGTACCCCGAGGTCGATGACGTAGGTGCGGCATGTCTCACTATTACAATGGTGATATGCGGTGGCGTACCGTACCCCGAAGTCGATGACGTAGGTGCGGCATGTCTCACTATTGCACTGGTGATATGCGGTAGCGTACCGTACCCCGAGGTCGATGACGTAGGTTGCGGCAGGTCTCACTATTACAATGGTGATATGCGGTAGCGTACCGTACCCCTAGGTCGATGATGTAGGTGCGGCATGTCTCGCTATTACACTGGTGATATGCGGTAGCGTACCGTACCCCGAGGTCGATGACGTAGGTTGCGGCAGGTCTCACTATTACAATGGTGATATGCGGTAGCGTACCGTACCCCGAGGTCGATGACGTAGGTGCGGCACGTCTCACTATTACACTGGTGATATGCGGTAGCGTACCGTACCCCGAGGTCGATGACGTAGATGCGCCACTATTACAACGGTGATATGCGGTAGCGTGTGGCGCAACGTACCCAGACATTACAGGCGTGCAATGGTGATGTGTGCGTGTGGCGCCACGTACAGGTATACTTCAGTTGTTGGGGTTCGTTGTACTCATCGTCTGTGCCATCGTCAGTTTCTATGTACGAGGTGGTGGGCGTACAGGACTGGGATCACACCGACGATGGTGTTCATGTCTTGTTTGTCGCGTACCGGGGTGCGGTACGTGCCGGACTCTGGTTTTACGACAGTTTTGAGCTCTCGTAGCAAAAGAGCCGTACGGAGTGTCTTCAACACGGATCGTACTTCCTGGTATGGATTACGCGGTCTATTTACGTTCGGACGTAGCGTGGAGCGTCAGCCGACTGCAAATCGTATGGACTTTCGATTTGTACAGATTTTTTACGAGTCGTACGGAGTGACGCTTTTGGTTGGGATCGCACTTGCTGATTTGTACGGGGACATTTACGAGTACGAATCGTACGGGGAAAAACGCTCCATACGTAGATTCGGAGCGCCTTTTACCGGATGGGAATCGACCCCTTGGTGAACATATTCTTTATTAGTATATACTAAATAATTGTATACATTTTTATAATTTTTTGAAACTTTTGTACAACATTGTTTGTCAGGTCTAATAATTTATTACATTTTTTGACATTCATTGCACCTTTGTATTACCACATTTCCTATTTATTTCTATGGGGAGATAGCCGTTTTGTTGTTTATCTGGCAGCCATTTTGTTTTACTGCTACCTTTCATTTGAGAGCCTATTGATTTTATTTTGGGTCATTTTCCCAGGAACCAACTCGCGGATAGGTGCTGCTTTTCGTTGGAACAGGTAAGTCCTTTTTTAAGCACGGTGCCGGATGCGGCACCAGCAGTAACTTCCTGCCAGGAAAAGACTGCCGGGCCCAGTGGAATCCTTCATCTCTGCAGTTTCGGTGGCCTTGGGGTGATCCACCCACCGTAGTTGTTATACTGCGGCAGTCCCAAATTGTGGCGGTTGTCAGGCCGCCGCTGCAACTATCGCGGTCCTATGAACCACCGTGGTCATAATAATTAGGCCCTAAATGTTATGGATGTGTATTTTTGGATCTGTATGGTATCATGCGCATTTCTTTTACAAGTTTTTGTCTTCAAACAATTTCCATGGGAATATGGAGTTTCCTTTTCCTTTTAAAGGAAATCAGTATTAATTTATTATAAACTAATGGTTTTTACTTAGATTTCCTTTTTTTCCTGGTTTTCTGGAGTGGTTCTGTTTTTGGGGTTTTGTTGGGGAACCTAGAGACTTTGGGTGCTTCAAGGGATTTTGATTGGATTGTTTTTATTTTCGCATATGTTGAGGGCTTTTTGAATGTGTTTTCTCTTTTTTTTGGTGGATTACTATTTTTTGTTACTTGGAGAGGGCGAAAGATCTGCTGCTACAAAACAGTTTTATTTCTTATTTTTTTGTCAGTGGGAAATGTGATATTATATTTCTTATGCTATGCATATGTGATTATTCTGTGGAATTGTTTGGATTATGTGTTGTATTCATTTGATGTTATATATTGAACTTTATTAAAGTTGGCTGTTTGATTATTGTTACATTTATTTAAATAATTAATATATATATTTGTATTACCTCAGTGTTTACTAACCTTGTTATTTTATATAATTGAGGTATTAAAATATTTAAATTAATAGTTAAAAACAGAAAAAGGATTTGTATTGTTGGTTTAGCATTTGTTGCAGATTTTTAGGTTCTTGGTAGGCTGATATTTACTTTATAATATGTTTTTTGACTACAATGTCATAGGGCCTGATTTTGAGTCTGGCGGTCCTGAACCTCCAGACTCGCGGTGGCGGCCCTGCGTCCACATCAATATGTAGCGGCTTTTAGGACTGGCCAGCTGTGCCAGGGAGCCACCGTTCCTTGGCGGCGTTGCAGAGCAGAGGGCCTATATAATATGCAAAGCTGGACTGCCACGGTCCGCCAACCATATTATGAGTTTCCCCTCTGCGAGCCTTTTCATAGCAGGCTCACCACTATGAAAAGGCAGGTGGAGGGGAAACAGAGTGGGCCCTACAGGACCTCCATACCCCTGCTGCCATGGGAATGCATTCAGGAGGCACTACATGTGCCCCCTATCTGCTTGCACCCCCAGTTCCCACACAGCATAGACTATGAAGTCCATGCCGTGCTGGAACATTTTTGCAGTTCCCATTGGATGCCCTTTTGCAGGGAACCACGTGGGAACAGCAAAAGGACCGTCCGCCTGCACGAGTTTAACTTGTAATCAGGTGGGCGGTCTTTGCGTGGCTTTTGCGCTGCCGCGCAGGCAGAGAGCCTGCGTAGGAGCGCCAAAGTCGTAATCTGGTCCTAAGTAATATATAGTCCTTTGATATTTATGATGAGTTTGACTTTAAATTTCAGCATGTTGTTTGCTATGTTTAGGGCCAATTTAGGTAACAGATTTCTCGATTCTCGGCTCTTAGTAGCTTTGGTCTTTATGTAATGCTTCGATAAATTTGTATAATGTAGGATGAGGTCTGCCTAGTGTGGAAAGGAAGGTATTGTGCCATCCTTCCACTGCGTTGTTTGTTTTGGCTTACTGTGCCAAAGTGTTGCCATAGATATTCCACCATGGTATGTCTGGTATTTGGCTTGGCATCTGTGCGCTGACCGATTTAGTCTTCCAAAACAAGGGGCTCATTAGGATGGCAGGCGGAGGCACAACCGCGGTGCTGGCAGAAAATGTATTTTTCTGCACTCCAGCAGCAGTCCTCGTGCCCGCCATATTATCATGGGCAAACATAGCCCATTTTCCATCCGTTGCAGAGTGACGTGAACCGCCAGAAATTTGCGCCTGCCACTGCGGTGGAGGCAGCCAGTAGATACACACCGCCGTGCAGAAAGATGTCCCGATCGCCGTAAAAATTACAATGCCGCAAACAGCCCATCAAACCGCAGCGGAGAATCCACCCAAATAGAGACGGCGGAAGCACGACAGCGGAAGGCAAAACCAGACTCTCGGTCCCCATCACCTGGTCCTGACCGCAATGGATCCAGCTCTACAAACTTTTCCTGTCCTGTACCTCATCCACTACCAGCAAGTAATGCTCCGACATGGACAACGCTGCAGGTATGCAAAAGCACAACTCCGCACACAACCACAACACACAACTTCTGTGTTGGCATACGGTTCCTGTCCACATCAGACACTCTGGTGGAGACATGAACATATCCCCCAGTGTACCACATATCCTACCTGTCACAAACTCATCAATCCACATCCAGGTCACCCATCAACTGCAAAATCACTGCAATGTCCCTGTCATGTCACTGCAGAGGTGAAGAAGCGGGAAAACCTGCGCACAATGTAGTAGGCAGGGCCGCCGCCAGTCATGGGCAGTCCGCAAAGATTCACAGGGCTCCACCTTCACCCTTCCCACACTACGCTTCCCACACCATTTGGGCACATGCTGTGTGCTCCACCTGTGCCCCCGCACAATTATTCTGCCCAGTGTAGCCAGACCTTGCACCTCACACACTAAAGGATAAGGGAGCCTGACTTGGAAGCTGGGGATGAAGAGGAACACCCTGCACAGAAGCTCAGGGGCTGGACAACCCTCCTCCTCACACCTACCTCCCACTCATGTGAAGCAAACTGAGTATGATTACAAAATGAAGACTCACACTGTTTATGCACATCCAACTATTCACACTGCCTGTCAAGTCACACACAAACACCCAACACTGACACCCAGCCACATACTCATACCATAGGTCAGCAGCAATGGAAGACAAGAATGGCCCAGCCAAAAGGGAAGTGTGCAGTGCTGGAAAACCATGGAGCAAGCCACATAGCATCTGTACATCACATGCAAGAGAAGGAACTTATGATACCACCCTTAGGCCATCAAATCAGACATGGGTGGCACAGTGAGTGAAATTAAACCAAAGTGACCTCTGTGCAACAACTTAGGGAGACATCAAGGCAAGCCATGCATAGGCACGGAATGCTAAAAAGTGCCTGAAGTCATACAGTGACCAGCCCCACATCTGTGACAACTTACTTGACATGTGTATGTCATCGCGGTACAAAAGGGGGTGGTGATGGACGGTGCATCTGAACCAATCAAACACTCACACCCAGTCAACAGATCTGGGTTTGATCCATCACCGTTCTTTAGCCCACTCTGCCACCCCAGTTCAGACATGGCCATATGCAAATCAGTCTGACCCTGTGCCTCATGGGAACAGTCCAGCCCGAACTGCCAAGCCATGCCTTCCCTGGACCGGAATCAAGCTTCCTAGGACCGGTTTCT
This sequence comes from Lissotriton helveticus, assembly GCF_964261635.1. Lineage (NCBI taxonomy): Eukaryota > Metazoa > Chordata > Amphibia > Caudata > Salamandridae > Lissotriton > Lissotriton helveticus. Next base: position 576,079,739 of record NC_136061.1, read on the forward strand.
GGCATTCCAGCCGTCTTCAGCCAGGCTTGCTTGAATCCAGTTACAAAGTGAGCAAGGGACTCACGTCTGAGCATACCCTGCCAACTTATGGCGAACAAAGCGGTACAAAAGGTGATGCTGATGGACGGAGCATCTGAACCAATCAAACACTCACACCCAGTCAACAGATCTGGGTTTAATCCATCACCGTTCTTTAGCCCACTCTGCCACCCCAGTTCAGACATGACCATATGCAAATCAGACTGACCCTGTGCCTCATGGGTACAGTCCAGCCCGAACTGCCAAGCCATGCCTTCCCTGGACTGGAATCAAGCTTCCTAGGACCGGTTTCTGGCATTCCAGCCGTCTTCAGCCAGGCTTGCTTGAATCCAGTGACAAAGTGATCAAGGGACTCACGTCTGAGCATACCCTGCCAACTTATGGCGAACAAAGCGGTACAAAAGGGGGTGGTGATGGACGGAGCATCTGAACCAATCAAACACTCACACCCAGTCAACAGATCTGGGTTTGATCCATCACCTTTCTTTAGCCCACTCTGTCACCCCAGTTCAGGCTTGGCCATATGCATATGAGACTGACCCTGTGCCTCATGGGAACAGTCCAGCCCGAACTGCCAAGCCATGCCTTCCCTGGACCGGAATCAAGCTCCCTAGGACCGGTATCTGGCATTCCAGCCGTCTTCAGCCAGGCTTGCTTGAATCCAGTGACAAAGTGAGCAAGGGACTCACGTCTGAGCATACCCTGCAACTTATGGTGAAAAAGGGGTACAAAAGGGGGTGGTGATGGACGGAGCATCTGAACCAATCAAACACTCACACCCAGTCAACAGATCTGGGTTTGATCCGTCACCGTTCTTTAGCCCACCCTGTCACCCCAGTTCAGACATGGCCATATGCAAATGAGACTGACCCTGTGCCTCATAGGAACAGTCCAGCCCGAACTGCCAAGCCATGCCTTCCCTGGACCGGAATCAAGCTTCCTAGGACCGGTTTCTGGCATTCCAGCCGTCTTCAGCCAGGCTTGCTTGAATCCAGTGACAAAGTGAGCAAGGGACTCACGTCTGAGCATACCCTGCCAACTTATGGCGAACAAAGCGGTACAAAAGGAGGTGGTGATGGACAGAGCATCTGAACGAATCAAACACTCACACCCAGTCAACAGATCTGGGTTTGATCCATCACCGTTCTTTAGCCCACTCTGCCACTCCAGTTCAGACATGGCCATATGCAAATCAGTCTGACCCTGTGCCTCATGGGAACAATCCAGCCGGAACTGCCAAGCCATGCCTTCCCTGGACCGGAATCAAGCTTCCTAGGACCGGTTTCTGGCATTCCAGCCGTCTTCAGCCAGGCTTGCTTGAATCCAGTGACAAAGTGAGCAAGGGACTCACGTCTGAGCATACCCTGCCAACTTATGGCGAACAAAGCGGTACAAAAGGGGGTGGTGATGGACGGAGCATCTGAACCAATCAAACACTCACACCCAGTCAACAGATCTGGGTTTGATCCATCACCGTTCTTTAGCCCACTCTGCCACCCCAGTTCAGACATGGCCATATGCAAATCAGCCTGACCCTGTGCCTCATGGGAACAGTCCAGCCCGAACTGCCAAGCCATGCCTTCCCAGGACCGGAATCAAGCTTCCTAGGACCGGTTTCTGGCATTCCAGCCGTCTTCAGCCAGGCTTGCTTGAATCCAGTGACAAAGTGAGCAAGGGACTCACGTCTGAGCATACCCTGCCAACTTATGGCGAACAAAGCGGTACAAAAGGGGGTGGTGATGGACGGAGCATCTGAACCAATCAAACACTCACACCCAGTCAACAGATCTGGGTTTGATCCATCATCGTTCTTTAGCCCACTCTGCCACCCCAGTTCATACATGGCCATATGCAAATCAGTCATGCCAAGCAAATAGAACATCACACACACATAGCATCTGTCAGTAGAAAGAGCCAAAACAGGCCAAACACTGCATACATCCACAACAAAAACCACAACAGATTTACAGACCAATCCATCACATTGCAACCTCAGCTGGACATCAAGGGGATGCATACCAGGCAAGTACAAGGCAACATACATTGACAGCACTGCATACACACCAATCAGTGTGTGCACACCAAACAAACCAGTAGCACACACATCTGAATGCCACACCATGAACTCCTACAATACAAATCATCACAGCACACAGAGAACATCACACTCAGGAAGGGTAACAGTACCTCAGCAAACACACATACAGCTTACCCATCACCCACAGATGCACAACTAAGGGAAACCCAGGGGCAAACAACATGACTAGAGGACTGTGCTGCTCAAACATATCCACTGCACATGAGCAACCATGTCAGCAAACCAGTAGAAGAAAATGGCACATAACTAATTTGGAAACTTGCCTGAGTGTCACATTGGTCCTGTACACACTTTGGCCTCCATGGAGTGGAAGACATGAGATTGATGTGGTGTGTACGTCAGTAGTGGACAGGTGAGGAGTGCACAGAACACAAACAGATAGAAGGGTTACTCACAATGTGTAGGCATCAGAAGCACATATAGGGTACGTCATGACTCCACATACCACATAGCATTATGGAGCAAAAAATGGGTCAGGTGACAGCAATGCATGAGAAAACTAAAAAATAATGTCAGTGTGGCTGAGCAGGTACGCACAGTGAGCACAAACAGTAACAAGACACATGGCTGATCAACAAAACACAACACAGACTTTGCAGTCACACACTCTGCATACTCACAACTGGCAGCAACAACAAGTAGGTGTCCCCCAGGAGTGCAAAGACACACCAACATACTGCACAGTATGCAAACTACAACTCCTACATGTGCCCACAATCTGAAGCATATGGCAGACAATTGAAACAAACAGACACTCATTACCTGTATCTTACATGGGTGCAGTTGGCATTGCAGGGGCACACACATATCAAGACTACTGACAATGACAGCCCATTCACACTGTATGACCACTCAAGTTCACATATCTAAATGTAGCCATGTGACTAGGAAGACAGGCCTACACAAGATGACCACACATCAACACTGCTGTGCACACATCAAGAAAGATCACACTGATATGATGAACCCTGGCCACCCCGAAAGTAATCCTTTGGATAGGATTCACCTCTGTTGTGGTATTGCAGCATAAAATGACATGTGCACGATTTAGCAAACATAACCCTAGAATGATTAGGATAACAGTAGATCTTCACAAACACCCATCATTGCACCCTCAATCCTCAGAGTCAACAAGAACAAAAGTGCCTGTAACCTCTGGCAAACTCTTAAAAAGTCAAACAAGCTATTTGCAATGTTAAAGTGGCATACAGAGCATGTGTCTCATGCAACCAGACCCGTCCAGAACACATTTTATTTAGCAAGGACACTGACAAAGCAGACAACAGGAGTAACTGCCTTTATTACATATTACCCAGATAGGCATCAAAATTGTAAAACAGCAAGGCCATTGGCCAGTCCGTAGTTCAAAGTATGTAAATGTGTGCATGAGAACCTGCACAGGGAATGGGCATCCAAAGTGACAAACAGCAAGGCCATTGGCAAGGCCAGTCCATAGTTCAAAGTATGTAGCTGTGTGCATGAGAACCTGCTCAGGGAATGGGAGTCCAAAGTGACAAACAGCAAGGCCATTGGCCAGTCCACAGGGAATGGGTAATACCGTACACTGCCATGGGACTTCCCACAGCTCGGGGATACAAATGGGCAGTCCAGGCACCGCTGTGGGAGAGATGGGTTTGGGATGGGGACTTTGCCTCAGACTTGGCTGTAAGTTGAACTGGGAGGTGGCTGATTGTCGGGGCCAGTTGGATTAGACCGGGTGGCATGGTGGCACGGGGAGGCGGAAACATGCTGCAGTGAGACACAGTGTGTGAGGGAGAATGTGGAGGGCTGCCTTTCCACTTCTTGGGAATTCGATAGGTAATAATTGTCTTGGTAGGAGTGGCAAGTGGAGCAGGCACAACAGCCTCATTCTCCACAAAAGGCGCATCAGGTGCAGGTGGCTCCTCCTGTGGGGATTTGTTGGATCTCATGTTACACTTGGGCTGGTCTTGCCTTTTACCCTCCATCTCCTGTTGACAAGGTGAACCCCCAACATTGCTTTCCTATCCTAGCTTTACAGGGGTGTGGGTGGGAGTTGAGGTTGTGGGTGAATCTGCCTTAGAGAGACGTTTGTGCACACTCTTTGCAAGCACCAGATTCACAGCGGTAGGGCAACTGTGTGTCTTTGGGAGCAGGTTTGGGGACGGGAGTGTCCTTGGATGGGGCAGATTTGGATGCATGTGAGCCCGAGGTCTGGTTCTTAGCCTGACGGCCCGGAGTGTCACCTGAAGGGCTTTTGCCTTTGCACACCTGTGTCCCTGTTTTTGTTTGGGGGATGGCGTCTGTGACCTGTCCGCTTGGAGTGCTGCTGTTGTGTGCTGCATGTTGAGTATTTGGAGCCTGAGGGCTGTGGTATGTGGTCACTCTTGTCAGATGTTGCCACTGGCAGGGTGGTTGCCTAAGGGACTGGAGCTGGACTCTGAGCCCGTGACAGCTGAATGTCTGCCTTCACTGTGGAGGACAAAGACTGGATAGTTCTGTGTAGCACACCCACGTCAGAATGAATGCCCTCCATGAAGGCAACTACCTGTGCCAACTTCTTGTCATGATCCTGGAAGGCATTCAGGAGAGTAGTCTGACCCACACACAGCTGACACAAAAGGTACACGGCCTCAATACTGAGGGCAGCAGGGGAGACAGGGAGAGGGGCAGGGGCAGCAGTGCTTGGGGAGAAGGACACTCTACCCTTCTTACTGCTGCGCACACGGGCAGCCCTACATGTAGTAGCCAGGAGAGTGGGCACTGGATGATGTGTGGTGGAAGAAGAGGCAGATTTCCCACTCCCTGTGCCCACCAACATTAAGGAGTCACCGCTGGAGTCAGATGACGTTGAGGTTGGTGTTTCTGGGCGGGATTCTTCCAGGGCACTCCTGTCCCCTTCCGAGGAGCTGGTCACATCAGTGTCAGTGTGCTCATGTGTAGCAGTTGTGCCAGAGTTATCACCACTGGTGTCCATCCCCTGTCCTTCTGGGCCCTCTGTAGATGCTGCACAAGACAGAGACATATATTCAGTATAGTGCCATGCTCACAAACATCATACGCAAGCAAAGCAAAAAACTCGAATATGATACCCCCATGTTGCACGCCACCCGGCTCAGTCTGCTTGTTCAACCTTAATGCAAAACTCAGAAGATGCATGGAACCATGCATAGTTGGCATTAATGACCCAGGTGACGTTCACACAGCCAAATAGATGGCACGTGCCTCCTGGTAACCTGACATACTTATTTCTGTAAGCATACCTACGTGCCTGTAGGTGAGATAGATGTACAACTCAATATGTTGTCACAGTCACATACAGAGTCCCTTTAACCGGACAACACAGATACTGACTCCAGAATGTCCTTATACCATGGCCATGAGCTAGTGATGTCCACCATGTTGTGCTTTGAAACACAACGACCATTGCATATTGGTGTCAGATGTGTAGTTCTCATAATTTTTAAGTCAGGCACTGCACACATCGACGAAAGCACACTAAGATGAGGCACACTGCTGTTCACTTCCCGGTGATATCTATGACACCCATAATGCAGCAGATGTCAGGAGGCCACATCTCATCTTGCAATGCCAAGGGCCATTATATTAAACGCAAGAAAATATACATGTAGCAGAAAATGCATGACAGCTGCACTCAACACAGAGGCCACTTACAAGCCATTGCATCACACTAGAAACATCACAGAGCTCCGCATTGGCTCAGGGTTGGGATAAATGCAGTCACTCACACCCAAAGTCACCCTCCCCAGAATACTCACCCCAACTTGCTGCTTATGGGCCCTCAAATGTCCATCCAGCTCTGGCTGTGTCACTGCCAAGATGCAGGTCATTAGTGATGTCATGCTCCAATGCGCAGATCTGCCAGTCCGAGGGAGCAGCCCCTGCGTCATCTATGCCACGCTTTTGCTCATCCGGCAGATGTCTTGTGACAGTGTGTTTGCTGTCTGTTGGAGACACTCAGAGCCCCCACCTTGCGTGCAATGGCCCTCCATAAGGCCTTATGCTGGCAAACTTTAAGCTGCAGGCATGGGCGACAAGAAGAGGAAGTTTCAGTGTCAGTGGGTTATGTACCACTGTGTCTCAGTATAGGAGCATACGCAAACTTAGCAGAGCAATACAGATATGTTTAGCTCACTGTGTCATGGAGGTCACATTTAGGGACATGATCTTTCATCCTCACACCCTTCTCATAAGGTCTGTCTTGTGCAATCCACAGGCCCAAGATAGAACATTGATGAATAGGGTGGCAGAATACACATATGTCTCACTCTTTCCATTTACTGATGTGCCCGGTCAAATTGGGCAGTATCTGTGCAGGCCAGGGGGACTCACACTGAGGTTAAACGTGGGCTATCAGAACATTCAGATGCATGTACAATATGAGAGGGCAAACAGTGCATACACATGCGAGTCAGGGAAGGAGGATGTTTTAGGAGTACATTAATATAATGTGTCATCGGTGTATTTCCACCAAGAGTGTCACCCTCAGGCATTTCAATCTTGTGCATAATGCTTACATATCCACGGTGGCAATATTAAAAATTGACACACATCCTTCAGTACCCTCTGGACAAAACCCATTTGTAATTTCACAAATGAGCATGTGGAAACCTTATGGACTCTGACATCAGTTAGCACATGCAATGTTTGTTCTGACTTCCACTTTCCAAACCAGCAGTGTTACTGTATGGCTGCACAAACACTGCATGTCCCTACCATCCTGAAATGCAGCCATGGATCTGTGGGAAATGGCTAAAAAATACATTGACATAAAGTCAGCATACTAGGCAGTGGACCACACAAACTTGCACTCACAGGCACATAATACAGCAGATAAACTTTATGTGTGCAATCTTAGCACTCGCCAACTTTCACTCTGAAACACTTACCATTACATCAGGAGCACCAAAGGGCCTCCCATACTGGGAAAGCACCTCGTCCACCAGAACCTCCGGCTCCTCTGTGGTGAAGGGACGGGCCCTGAAGTTCTCAGTTCTTGCCATCACTGGGTCCATGAGACAGGCACAGCAGCAGTTAGGGAGCAATAATAACAGGCAGCAGTGTCTGGATGCAGTCAAAATGTGTGGCTCTCTCCCAGAAATATATAGCGCCCATGGGTTGTTTCAGTGGTACTCAGATGCTGTAATTGGTGTTCCAGATCAGCTTTTTTCAAATGTAACCAATGACTTGCCCACGGTAGCAAAGCAAGCCTATGGCAAATTTCAAAATTGTATTTCACTACCGCGAATGCGGTTCCCATTGGCTGAATGGGCATTGGTGGTGTCATGCCTCAGGGCCCAGGCAGTCGCTACCCCAAACATGCATCTTTCAATTGTAACCAATGACCGGCCCCGCGGTAGCAAAGCACGCCTACCCCGATTTTCTCAATTCTATTTTACTAGAGTAAATGCGGTTCCCCTCGGCTGAATGGGCATGGGCATTGGCGGTGTCACACTGCGGGGCCCAGGCGGTCGCTACCGCAATCGTGCATCTTTCAATGATAACCAATGACCAGCCCCGCGGTAGCGAAGCATGCCTACCTTGATTTTCAAAATTGTATTTCACTACCATGAATGCGGTTTCCATTGGGTGAAGGGGCATGGGCATTGGCCGTGTCACACCGTGGGGCCCAGGCTGTCGCTACCGTAATCGTGCATCTTTCAATTGTAAAGAATGACTGGCCCCGGGCCGCGGTAGCGTAGCACCCCTACCGCGATTTTTAAAATTGTATTTCACTACCGCGATCGCAGTTCCAATTGGCTGAATGGGCATGGGCATTGGGAGTGTCATATTACAGCGAATTGTCATCTTTATATTGGTGCCAATGGCCATGATTGCGGTGGGAGTGCATGCCTACGAGGGTTTCAAATGTGTATTTCACTACAGCTAATGTGGTTCCCCTTGGTTGTATTGGCATGGGCATTGGCGGTGTCACACCGCGGGGCCCAATCGGTCTCTACAGCGAATTATCATCTTTACATTGGTGCCAATGGCCGTGATTGCGGTGGTGGTACACGCTTACGGCACCTTTGGTCACATCATGCTGTAGCAATGGCAATGGCCAGTTCTCAGCATTGAACACTAGACACTTACTGTGAAGCATGCCATCAGGTAGTGTAATTTAATGCAAGTGTGACACTTAACTCACTGATGACAACACATGCCATGACAGTGCACAGGATTACATGGATTGGTATGTACTCCCTCATAAGTCACTAATGATGTTGTTGTGCATGAACACAGATCTGTTGTGTGATGGACTCTCAAATATGTACACATGTCAATGTGTGAGACGGCTAAGCACGTAGAAGCCAGCAGTGTTTCTGTTTCAGACATTTGCTGTGTAAAATACTCTCAGGGCTGGTGACACAAGACGTTGGAATGTATCTTTTGGCATTCACATAGTCTGAATCTGTTTTGGGGGTACTCACTGTGTATATACTGGACACGTGTACAACTACTTTAGATCAACGTGTCTCTACATGTGACTTGTGCTGTAAGCTGTAGTTTCGGGACATTCATTGTTGGTGCTGTGTCAGTCAAAACGTAAGATGTTGGACACATTTCAGAGGGGAATTGAATTGACATGTGTCCCCTTTCATCTTACCTAGGAGGCAACCAAATGTGCATCGTCCATTCATATTGTTTGCCGACATGGAGGATGAGGACATCATACGTAAATTCAATTTGGATCGACCTAGCCTTCAGGACCTATGTGCTCAGTTGGAGCCCCATATGAGGCCTCGCAGAACCTATCCAACTGCTTTGACACCAACATGTAAGGTGATGGCAGCCGTGCAAATTTTTGCAACTGGTTCATTCCAGTACAAGGTGGCCAGCGCAGGTGGGATGTCTCAATCAATGTTCAGTATAGTGCTACGTGATTTCCTGTCTGCTATGATGACCGACAAGGATAGCTATACCCATTTCCCCAGGAGACATGAATTGGCAGCTGTGAAGGGTGATTTTCATGACCTTGCCCACATCCCTGATGTTGTTGGTGACATTGACTGCACACATGTTGGCCTGGTTCCACCACAGGCATGTGAACACATCTACAGGAACAGGAAGCATTCCCATTCCATCAATGTGAAAGAGGTATGCCAGGCGGATATGATAATCTGTGTAATAACAAACAGTGGTGAGAGGGTCAAAGGGATACACAGTTTAAAGACCCTAACCTGGTTCGAATCCCCAGCTACGACATGTGATTAACGAAAGAGAACACAGGGGGTCTCTTAGCCAAATATTCTGGCTAGACTATCTATAGAGGCCAAAAAAGATCCAGAAAGTACCCAAATCACCTCTGAATAGCCATACAACGAAAACCAACTACTCAGGCTCAATCCTGAGACTCCCCCAAGTCTCCCCCAAGTCTCAGGATTGAGCTTGAGGTACCGAAGGATAGAGCGGGGCCTCGTAGACCTGAGCACAGTCCAGGAGAGTTGAGGTCCTTTCCCCTGTCAAACTGAATTCAATAAATCCATTGACGTGGAGGATTAGTGTATCACGGTTGGTACAGGTTGTATTGTTTCCAACCTTTTCTATAAGTTGTTTTTTGATTTGTTCACATTAATATCTGATAGCAGTTGCAACATCTATAGAGCAGAGGCCCTGATGAAAGCCAAGGGATTATTTGCCCGATAGGCAGAAACATGTTGGCCTGTTTGTGGACAGATATTTGTTGAGACTGTCCTTTGTTCGCACTGCTCTGGTTTTTAACTAGGGGATGTGGCCGGCTGTTGAATAAAGTTGTTTTGTTGGGGCTATATCATCCTATTTTAAACTCACCACATTTTTGTTTATGTTGCACTGAGTTCTTTTTCACAACTTCTCAAACATCAAAGATTGGCTATCTGAAGGCGGTCCATACTCAATGGTGGATCAAATCCAAGACTATCAACCTATCTGGTGGCTGTAAGTCCCTATGATCAAGGGATCAGCCCATTTTCAAACTGGATGGCCAGATGATATAACTGATCACACAAGTCTTTTTGATGGTAATCCACTATTAGATGGTATGGATTTTGTAAACCATTTGAGTATATTTGGTGTCTGTTGAGTGATCCGTCCTTCTATGAATTAGTAGTTGGTTTTTGTTGTATGGCTATTCAGAGGTGATTTGGGTACTTTCTGGATCTTTTTTGGCCTCTATAGCTAGTCTAGCCAGAATATTTGGATAAGATAATCTCCCATGTCTGTGCCAAATTTCCGAGATCTGACCATGACTCCTACATCCTGCGTAACAGCATTGTACCACAGCTGATGGCAAATCTACATCCAGAGCATGCGTGGGTGAGTACGCAGAGTCAAGTATGTGTGACATGCTGCCCTCTGCCACAGTTATATTACAAAATTGGTCTGTGTATCTCATACATAGGTGACTCTGCATATCCCAACCGGCCTTGGTTGCTGAGCCCACTGAGGAATCCCAGGTCCCCGGGTGAAGACCGCTACAAAGAGGCCCATGGGAGGACACGTTGTGTGGTGGAGAGTACCTTTGCTCTTCTTAAGTCTAGATTTCGGTGCCTGGACAGGACCATAGGAGCACTGATGTACTCGCCCCAAAAGGTGTGTCAGATCGTAGTTGCATGCTGCAATGTCCACAACCTGGCCTTGCGCAAAGATATCACCCTGATCCTGGACGATGATGAGCAGCAGATGCCCCTGCCTGCAAACCCACACATGTCCAGTGACGAGGATAGTAGAGAGGAATAAGGTGTCAACCTGCGCCAACAGCTCATCAACCGCTACTTCCCTTGAAGGTGAGTGACATTGTACAACGGTGCCATTGTCTGCTGTTTTCAATGGTGGTGAAAAGGCCTAGGGGAGCTTTTTGACTGCTGCCTGTTGTTGGCTCTGTGCAGATGGCTGATGTTTGTGGCACAAGGTAGTTATGCCCAGCTACATGATGTCTATGTTGATATTGTTGCTCATTGTAATGTGTGCTGGTTTGTGTACCTTGATAACAAGTGTTGTGTATTGGCTGTGATGCCTTCACCTGACAAGTAAATGTTGTTCTCTTACGTCTTTCTTGGTCCCTTCAGCCTCTCAATGCCTCAAATCAATCAGAGTTTCTGGTACATTGGAATCAGAGTCAACATTGTACATCCTGTGATAAACATGGAGCTGACACAAAAACATAGGAGTGTAAAGAGTGTTTATTTACAATGAGTGATGGTGACAGACAAGTGATGTTCAAGAAAATGGTGCTAAGTGAATCAATGAGTTGTGAATGATGGTAGACAAGACAATAGAGTAGTCACCACATTGATGTGGTGACACAGTCCAACAGACACCTGCCATTAACATGGCAGTGTGGGTAAGGATAGTCAACAAAGTCAATGTCAAGGTGAAGAGAGAGGCCATCATGGCTGGCTTTTTGACTGGTGTTTGAATGGTGTTTTGCCACGTGATCCTCCCGTGGTTTTCCTAGGACGACCCCTTGTTTGTTTGGCAAGGGTGGACCTCTGCTGTGGGCTCAGTGGTGTCTGAGGAGTCATCCTGTTCCAGCTCACCCCTCTCTGTACCGCAGCTGAGGTGGTGGGACTGTCATCCTGCAGGCCAATGGAAGGAGGTTGTGCTGCATGACTGCCCCTCAGAACATCCACAAGCTTGCCTAAGAGGTCCATGATTTGTCCCATATGTGTGGCCATGGACCTCAGCAGCAGGCGGACTTCACACACTTCTTCCAGAGCCTGGCCCATGTGTCCCTGGGTTTGTTCGTATGCCCCAAGGACTCTGGCAATGTTGGCCAGGGCTTCGGCCCCAGTGTCCTGTTGAATCTGTCGCTCAATTGCCCTCCCACCTGCCCTGCTGTCCCAGACCTGTAGTGTTACCACTCGATGCACCCGCAGACTCTCCCTGTCCTCCACAGATAGTGGGGAGGTGTTGATATCCTCTGATGCAGGTAGAATGTTGAAGGCAGCACTGGTGGTGGGGGTGGTGGTTGTGGCCGCACAGGTCGTTTCAGCAGGGGTCAGCGCAGTTGTTGTTGTTGCTGAGGCGGTGGTAGTGGGACAGTGGGGGCCTGGGACTTGGTGCGTCCTGCCAGTCCTGATTGGGCCGGCTTGAGCTCCGCATCCGAGGAACTTAGGGAATCTGCATCCGAGAGTCCATGCTCCGGGTGGGGGGCAAGGGGGGGGACTGGCTCTGCAGGTTGGTGTTGTCATCTGCAGCAGTAAATTGTTGGTCACCTGTTGGACGGAGGTGAAATGGTCATTGAGGTGCATCCCACAAGATTGATGTTAGATGTTTGGTTGTTACATGTTATACACCACACAGATTACATTGATATCACATTGTATGTCTGTACGTACTGAGCATCAAGACACGATGTGGAGGTATATACATTACTTGTTCATGGTGTGACATGTCAATACGGAGCATGTTCCACGTATAGATTGTGTGATTACAAGGACATGTCGTCATCTAACGACTAGCAGCACAACAACTTTATGTGAAGCGTCTTTGTTGTTTACTCTGCATGGAAAACGTTACATCTGAGCATGTACTAGCCATTGTGATCTCATGCATCCCTTTGTCATATCATGTACTTTGCTGTCTTTTTACAACTGACCATGCATGTTTTGTGTTCATACGGTCCTTGATGCTCTGCCACCATGGCACTTACAGATAGCATTCAGTGCTGTGCATGATTTTGCCCTGAATTTCTTCAACATGTGATTTGGTGAGTCAAACTTTAATTTCTGTGACAGCTACATACGCTTTGCTGTCTGCACACTGGAAGTGGCTATTGGTTCTATGCCAAGGTGGGTGAGATGTGAGGGCTGGTGTGGTCATTTGGCTCCATGCTTTTTGAGAGGAATGGCAGGGTGCATGCACAGTCTTCCTACCTGTTCTGTGACACAGTTGAGGGGAATTGCTGCCACATGGTTCTGGGTGTGGGGGTGCTCCATCTTTCTGAGCTGTGGGACAAGGGTGTCTGGTGGGAGTTGGAGTGCTGGCTGCCTATCCACAAACACTCCTCCCTGTGAATATGGCTACCTACCTGTAAGTTTGAAGAGAGCAATGCAATAACTGCCACATGGTTGTGGGTGTGGAGTGGAGTGTACCGTCCGGCTCAGCTTTGGGACAGGGCAGGGGCCTGGTGGGAGTTGTAGTGCTGGCTGCCTGTAAACATGCCCCCATGATAATGTTGCTAACTACCTTTCGAGTGAATCAGAGGCAGTGAATGTTGGATCAGTGAGACATGTGTTGGGGAGAGTCTGGTGCACATCAATACATTTGGGCTTAGGAGGTGTCGCTTTTTTAGTTGTGCAAGACAGTACATAGCATTGTTACGGTAGGTACTTGTTGGTACTTACCAGCCTTCACTCCCCCGGGTGTTCCTGTGAGACTCTCTGGATTCAGTATGGCAAGCACCTTCTCCTCCTATACGGGGAATGTTCGTAGTGGAATGGGAGGGCCACCGCCAGTCCTCTGAGCCAGCTCATATTTCTTCTCTTTCACCTTGCTCCTGAGGTCATGCCACCACTTCACGATCTCCTTCTTGGAGTGTGGGATGGTCCCTACTGCATTGACCTTGCTGACTATCCTTGCCCACATTTGCGTTCTGGTGGCTAATGGTGTCTGTTGGACCAGGTTTCCAAACAAATGTGGTTCTACTCTTATTACCTCATCTACCATCACTGACAACTCATTGTCTGTGAATTTGGGCATTTTTTTTCTGTGACATGGTGTGTGATGTACAAATAGGTTAAAGGTGCAGGTGTGAGAGTGGTGTAGGTGATATGTGTGGTGTGTGTGTTAGTGTGATGGTGTGATGTGTGCAGATTAACCTCTCCTTTGTGCTGTGGGGGTGGTTCCTTTAGTAGTGGAGTTGAGCAAAGGATTCTGGTCAGGGAAGGGGGTGGTTTTATAATCAGTAATGTGGGTGTATCAAAATGGAGTATTGATGTCAGGTGTGTTGTGTGGGTTGACCTGGGATTTGTATTTTTTTACTTCCCATGGGGATGTATCATTAGGGTGTGTTAGGTGTTTTTTGAGGTTGAGCCAGGTTAATGGGTATACTTGGTAACCTTGTTGTGTGTTTTTTTGTCGACTGCCATTACTGTTCCGAAGCGACTGCTGCGGTGGGTATACAACTGACCTTCATCCCATTCATCAATGGTTGTGATCGCGGTGGAAGCAGTGGATCGTTCCGCTGTCACCTCAATGGTATCCTAATTTCACATGCGGTCAATCTGCTGCCCGTGCAGAGGTTTGGGGTTTTTCCCGCTGCAAATCCGACCACCGCGGACGGATTTTCACCTGCTCCTCATGCTACCGGCTGTCTCTCGTGACATCTGTCTGCTTTTTATGACGGTTTATCATGATCTGACCGCGGGTTTTCCCGCGGTACCTGCAGATGGTTCATTTCCGCTACCACGGCAGTCAGAATGGTTTTCCGACCGCCATCCTAATATGCCCTTAAGTATCTTCAAAATAGTCCATTAGGGAACAATGTTTGTCTTCATTTTGTTGGTAGAAAGGGCTTTCTATTAGTAAGTTATAGTGGTTAACTACTTCTGTGACAGGGACATAGTCTAGTGCTATCATTTTTTTCATTTTGAAAGTGAATTTACTATTAGTGGAGTATTCTATGCTCATGGCCTGATTACAGTTCAGTGGTCTTACTGCAATACCGCTGTAGTGGGGGTCCCAAGAAGACTGTGGCGGTGGCCGTCTCCCTCTTGCCATATTACAATGTCACTGCTGGACCAGCGGCAGAAGTTCTGACGGCAGGGAATTTCTTTTCGTATGTGTCAATGCAGGTGTGCTTATTTTGACTGCAGTGTACACATATGCAGGACATGTGAAAAAACATACACCGAGTACCTACCTATTGCTGGACCATATGTGCCCAATCGAGTCAATCGGTAAATCGTGCAAAATGGATTTACCTGGATTTCAGCTCCAGACTGGTCATTTTCTTTGGGGTCAAGATGCTGCTGTGAAGAGGGCCCTGGAGGAAGGGATTCACATTGGAGACTGAAGAGAAGAAAAGGAAATGGGTAAGTATGCACCCCATTTCCTTCTATTCTGCCCACATGTAGCAGGCAGTCTTTCAACCACAGCCATCTCAATGGAAAGCCAACTCATAATTCTGACAGCGGTGAACTTCTCTGAACCACCCTCTGATAGCTGCTTTCCCGTTACTGCAATCACAGTGATCGGCCAATAGCTGGCTGTGGCAGTGGTGCTCCGGTGATCTTTTGCTCTACAAACCTCCAACATGGTAATACAGCGGGTGGACTGCCAATTGTGCAGCAGAATTCCAAAGCTGTTTCGACGGCGTTTCCCCTACCGACAAACTTATAATCAGGCCCAAAGAGCACATTTTTGGAAGTGTCGCCATATGCTTTAATTACAGTGATAGTAACAGCCTATTTTTAGATTTTTTGAATAATGGCTTGTTCAAAGTCTATGATTATTTGGGGTAATAGTTATTTGTTTTTTATAGTTTGGGAGTTCATAGTAGGCTCTCTGCCTCCCCCCAGGTAGGCAGATCAGGGGCTATTGCCCCCATATCTCTCCCGGGAGGGTCAGAAAGACCAGCCCCCACTCCTACGTATAGCAACAAAGAAAATCCCTGGCTCCTAGTTGGCTTTCTGTCCCCCCCCGGGGGCAGAAAAGGGGCTATTGCCCCATCTGCTCCCAAGGGAGGGCAGAAATACTGTGGCAATTTTTTGCTTGGTTTGGGGGCATTGGCATGCCCTATACTGGGCAGCCCCCACAGCTGAACTTTGTATTAATAAAAAAACGGTATGCCTAGTGAGCTTTTGGCCCCCCAAGGGGGGGGGGGCAAATCAGGGGCTATTACCCCCATCTGCCTCCTGGGGGGCAGAAATACTGTGGCTAATTTTTGTGGGATATGGGGGCTTTGGCATGCCCCCACCGCTGAACTTTGAAAAAATTAGTGTCTGGTGCCTAGTGGGCTTTCTGCTTCCTCCTGGGGGGGGCAGGGGGGAGGCAGATAAGGCACTATTGCCCCCATTTGCCTCCCATGGGGGGAGATAAACTGTGGCAATTTTTTTTTGAGGGGGCATTAGCATGCCCATTCTTGGCAGCTCCTACATTTGAACTTTGAAAAAAATAATCTCTGGTGCTTAGTGGGCAGATACGGTACTACATCTGCCTCCTGGGGGGGAAGACAGACTGTGGCAATTTTTTGGGGGGTAGGAGCATTGGCATGCTAGACTACTGACCTGGTCAGTGTTACTGCTTTCCCCCCGTGCAGCTCCCCCACTAAGGGCTGCCCCTGAGCTCTCCATTTGCTGAACAAGGTTGGGTATTCGAGGCCCTCATCCACCCACAGGCTCCTGCCTGAACTTCATCCCTGATGTTCCAGTGGGACAGCACTTTGTTCTGCTTTTGTGTCTCTCTTGGCTTTCTTGACCCTCTTTTCTCCTTTCTCTCTCTGTTCTCTCTAAACTCTTTTCTCTCTTTTTCATCTTTTCTCTCTCCTCTCTGCTCTCTTCTCGCTCCACACCACTGCTGCCCCATGGCCCCTCACCCCTCCAGTGTGTCCTTCCCGCTCCCCCCTCCCATCTGACCGCCCACCCCTTGAACCCTAATTAATGGTGGCTGCTGTGTGGCAAGAAGAGCTAGACCACAGACCAGGTCAGTGTGACTGCTCACCCCCGCGCAGCTCCAACGTTAAGGGCTGTGCCCTGAACCCTCTGAACTCTCTGTTTGCTGACCACTTCTAGGTGTTCAAGGCCCGCCTCCACACACAGGCTCCTGCCTGCGCCTTATCTCTGGTGGTCCAGTGGGAGAGCACTCTGTCCTTCTGCTCTCTGCCTCTCTTGGCTTTTCTGTACCCTCTTTTCTCTCTTCTCTCTTTACTCTTTACTCTCTACTCTCTTTGCTCACCCACCCATTGTCCACAAAAGCACCCTCCACATGACAACCACTGGCACGGACGACACTACGACCCTCATGGAGCATTTTCACTTCCAGATCTAGACCAACTCTAAAACGACTCTCTGCGGAACCCTCATCTACAGTCCGTGCTCCTTTTACCAACACCATCACCGACCTCATTGCGCATCAGGTCCTCGTCTCCATTGACTACATCCAACTCTGAGACCTACACTTCCACCTGGACAACCACAATGACCCCAATACCACCACCCTCCTAGAGAACCTTACCACCATAGCACTGAAGCAGCTGGTCATGGCCACCACGCACACAGCGGGACACACACTTGACCCTGTCTTCACAGAAGGAAACAGCACCTCCTACAGCCACACCACAGAACTCTTCTAGACAGACCATCACTGCATCCACTTCTTCAGAAAACTCATCACACACAAGCATGCCTACCGCCTCCCCCACAGAAGCTAGAATGAAGTCACCAAAGACCAGCTTACCTCTGCCCTTATCACCACCCCACCACCAACAACTCTAACACTTTGGCATGCAACCTCCACCGCTGGATCACAAACTGCACCGACACACTAGCCTCCCTCAAGGAAGACACAGGATGACACATCAAGAAAGCAAGCCGGTTCACCCCTGCACTCCAAGAATACAAGCACCCCTGCCGATGACTCAAAAAGACATGGTGGAACAACAGGATCCCAGAAAAATGCAATGCCTACAGAGCAGCCACAACAGCTTACCACCAACTCATCAAATACACAAAAAAGACATTTCTCCAGGACAGAATCCACACCAATGCCCACAAAACCAAAGAACTCTTCTCCATCATCAAGGAATTTGCAAAACCCAACAGCGAAACAACAGACGTCCCACCCTCCAAGACCTCTGCAACAGACTCAGCACCTTTTTTCACCTCAAGACAACAGTTCTCTGCACCGCTCCAGATCCCACCCCCAGCAATGCCACCCAACAGACCCTGCTCACCCTGATCATGCTGACCACAGAAGACATCCTAAAGACCACGAAGAGCATCCACTCCAGAGCACCCTTAGACCCTTGGCCAACCCACATTTTCCACAGAGCCGCCACAGCCATTGCACCCGAACTACACCAGATGATAAACTGCTCCCTCGAAACCGCCACATTCCCCAATGACTGAAAACATGCCGAAGTTAACCCCCTCCTCAAGAAACCCTCCACAGACCCGACAGACCTCAAGAACTTTTTCTTGTAAACTTTTTTTTTTAAAACGTTATTTTTGATTTTGACATATATATCATAACATTCCATAAAGTCACAGTGAATCAAGATACGATTAGATTAGTCCCTTACGTCAAATGCCTCAATTGCAACACATTTAGAAGGAGCAATACAATTGGTTTTTAAAAAACACTATCAGAGGCTGAGTAAAGTAAACAGTGCGGTAGCATGTTTTGGCTGTACAAGAATCACAATACATACATAAGCAATAAGACGCGACCCATGTGCTGTTGCAAATAATCATTCATGTGTCTTCCAGCGATGCGGGAGGCAACTCTTCAGAGACCTCAAGAACTTTAGGCCCATCTCCCTGCTTCCATCTGCAGCCAAGGTCATTGAAAAATGCCCAGCTAGCAAGTGCCACCGAACCCAACAACGTCCTGGACCTCTCCCAATCCGGAATCCGCAGCAACCACAGCACAGAGTCCGCCCTACTTGCTGCCACCGGCAACATCCGCTCCCTCCTCAACCAGGGAAAAGGGCAGCCCTCATCCTCTGGACCTCTCAGCTGCCTTCAACACCATCTCCCACTGCATACTAGCCCCCACACTCCACGATGCCGGCATTGGCAGAAAGGCCCTTGACTGGGTATGCTCATATTTCACAGGCAGAACTCAGTGAGTCAGACTCCCGTACTACCTCTAAGAAATAACTGAAACCAGATGTGGGGCTGAAGGATCCTCCTTCAGCCCCACCCTCTTCAAAATCTACATGCCCCCCGCAGAAACCAGGGGTTCAACATCATCTCCTACACCGACACCCAGCTCCTCCTCTCCCTCACCAAAGAACCCAACATCACCAGGTAAACTTCCAAGAAGGGATGAAAGCCGGTGCAAACTGGAGGAAGAACAGCTGCCTGAAACTCAACTCTGAGAAAACAGAAGTCTGCATCCTTGGCTTCACCCCCTCCGCATGGGAAGACATCTGGTGGCCCCCTGCCCCTATTAAATTCCTCCACCCTGATAGACCACATGTAAAACCTCTTCATCATACTCGACTCATCGCTCATGATGAACCACCAGATCAACGCTGTATCCTCGGCCTGCTTCAACACCCTCAGCACACTTAGAAAAACAGTCAGATGGATCCCATCCGAATCCGGAAAAACAGTCATGCATGCCCTCATTAGTAGGAGACTGGAATAGGGCAACAATCTCTATTCCAGAATCAATAAGAAACTACTCTGTAAACTCCAGACCATCTAGAATGCAGCACCCACACTGATCCTAGACATCCTCCATCACAATCACATCACTCAACACCTCCACGATCTTCACTGGCTCCCCATCACAAGAAGATTAAACGTCAAGCTCCTCACTTACACATACTAGGCCCTTCACAACATCGAGCCAGCCTACCTAAACAACCTCTTCCATCTACCTCCTGGGTGGGCAGAAAGACCTTGGAATTTATTTGGGGGGAGGGTGGGGGTATTGGCATGCCCCAAATCTATAAAAAAAGAATCCTCGGCTTCTATGGTGCTTTCTGCCAGCCCCGGGGGGCAGAGAGACTCGATGTGCCCATTTGGAATGGGGGGAGCAAAGGTCCTTGCCCAAGTGGCTGCTTCCCCCTCCCTGGTGTCTAGTGGGTGGATCCCTGCTTGGGGAATCTCACTTCTGTGGTAATCCTGAGGCAGGAATCCACTAGGGAGGGGTACCACTGAAAAGGGAAGATTCTCCCCTTTCCAATGAAATCTCTCACATGTGTTTTGGTGCTCTGGGGCTGCAATAGTACTGAATGTACTGACGTCAGCGCATCATGCGCGCGATCGTTATTGCATTGAAAATTTTAAAAAATGCCTAAGGAGGTTGGGGAAGCTCTTACCCACATTCCGAAGTAAATGGAAAAAAAAATCCCTCTGCTGTTTGCTCATGTGTGCATGACGTGATGGTTCCATCATGAGCATATGAGCACTGGTGCTCCTGAGGGAACCATTCTGTCAAGAGCACCGAAGGGGTCAAAAGTGGTATTTTGCTACTACTTTGTAGAGGTTTAGGGAGTTAGGTTTGTTTTCGATCATGGTTTGGCAGTGTTTTTAATTTATTCGTTATACATACTTCATTATATACTTTTGGTGCTACGTTATAGTTGATATTTTCTGGCAGTTTGTTGGTTTGGAAGTTGGCTTTAATTTCTTTTAGGCAGTCTATGTTAAAAGTTCGAGTGTGTTATTACTTATTTATTAAATTATGAATTTTTTTGTTTAATAACTGTTCATTTCTAGTTTAAATATATATATTATTTATTTGAATATGTAGTTGTTGAGATAAAGAATTTCTTTTTTAACCAATTGTTGTGAAAATCTGTTAGTGTTTCCTCCTCTTGCAGCGTTTGTCATTTTTGGAGTATTTAGGGCCCAATTAGGATGGTGGTGGGACCGCCACTACCAGCATGCAGGTGGCCATCAGACCAACTACATCTGCCAGCCATATTACAATGGCGGACGGATATGTTGCGGTCGGAAAGACCAACTGCCACGCATCCGACGGGCTTCTTGAGCCCACCGGTGTGGCAGAGGACCTCATATTCGCTACAATGGTGGTGGTGCCGCCATAGGGATTACGATGTCCCTTTCCGCCTGACTGTCCATGGTGGTTAACCCGCTTTGAAAAGGAAGGCAGAAAAGGACTTTGGGGGTGCTTAGTTGGCCCCTCTTTCTCCCGGGCCCTATGCTGTGGGGAGCCCCCCCTACATATCCCTGCACCATGTGGCAGGCACTGCATGGTGCCTGTCACTTAGTGCAGGGATATGTACAGTGTCCCTTTTTGCATTGCGGCCGGTACTGCAGCCAGCAGCACCAGCCACAATGCAAAATATAGGCATTGCAACAGCTGTAGTGGCAGTTGCATTGTACTGCCTACTGCGGGACCGCCGACAGTCTGCGATAGGGTGGCAGGCAGATGAAAGTCCACCCACCATCCTAATCAGGCCATTATTGTACCTTTTTATTGGTGGTTTAATTGTTTGTTTGATTTTATTCGTTAAATTTGTTCATAGTGTAATTGGTTGGCTTATTATAGTTTTCATTTTTTTCATCAGTTGTGTCCTTGTTTGATAAACTCTAACTTATGTTTTATTTTTGTAGTATAATATATAGTTTGTATCATTTATATATGAATTTAATTGTATATAATTTAATATATATTTATATTTATGTTTTTGTTTAAATGTTTATAGTTAATAATAATGCTATTGATGTTTTTATTGAATGTGTGTTAGGTGTACAATTGTTTGGGGTGCATGTTTAATTTTTGGTTAATGTAATATATTTTTATTTAATTATAAATGTTTATTTTAAGTTTTGTGTTTATTTGAAGCAAATGTTTAATGTTAAAATTGTTTTTTGGGAGTATTTTTTAAGTATTCTTTAGTTATGCTGTCAGTAATATTGTATTTGATATTGTGTGAATCAATATTTTCAACATAGTACATGTTAGTTTATAGGTGACGATATGTGTGTTTCCAACATTTTTGTTATCGATATACGTAAAAAAAAATGTTTTTGACAATTATATTTGTGTATTCGAGTTAATGATGTTTATAGTTCGGTAGACGGAGTTAATATTTTTGTTCACAATATTATATTTCTGATATTTGTATATCGATATTAGTTGGTTCGATATTATGTCATTGATCCATATTAGGGAAAGTCACCTTCTGGCCTCTTCAATTTTCTCTTTAAGTTGCTGTCAGGTCCCTACGATTGGTTCATTCATACATCTATGTGACACAATGATATTGCCTGCGCATACGTATTTGCATTTATATAGGTTATGTGTGGAACGTCTGTCACACATATCCATAGCCACATTGGAATCCAATTTGTTATGGCTGCATCCAAGAAGTATGTAAGATGGGGGTTTGGAGAGAGCCCAGACATTAGATGTCAACTGAAGGGCTCAGCCAGGACATTTTGGTGATCTTTTATAGTAGGACAGACGCTTGGGTGTGTATGACCCCATTAAAGCTTAGAGAGTTTCTCCTTCCTTTTCCTGGAACTTTGTCCACTAGAAAGGCAACTTTTTGAACCCTTGTTTATGGTTTCTTGAGATTAACAGCTCTCCCTTACCTTTGTGATAGCACATGGTAACAAAGTCATTGCCTGGACCAGTCTGAGTAGAATAAGCAAACAGGGCAGCACTGCCCAGAACCAGTCTCAGATGTGACTGTGGGAATACACAACAACAATATGAATTTAATTGAATTTTGAATTTGTAAAGCGCATAAAACCAAAAAGGCATCAACGCACCGTCACCACAAAGAGCAAAGGGGGAAACAAGCAGAAGCTATAACCAAGTTTTCAAATGCCTGCAAAACACAGAATAAGATTTAAGACTCACAATATGTTCAGGGAGAGTGTTCCATAGCCTATCGGCTGCTACCGAAAGTTCTCGTTCACCCTATCTACCACTCCAGAACTTAGGAACAATCACTTTCCTCTATCCAGAAGATCTTAACAGTCTGTTTGATAAGTACCAGTTGAAGGCGGTTCTCAGATAGCTAGAGCCCTGCAGGTGAAGAGCCTTATAAACTAAACAAGGGGCTTTAAAAATCACCTGCTTCCTCACTGGTAGACCTCACCAGGAGATGTTTTGGAACACCCAACACCAAATGAGCATCTGAATTTTGGATGACCTCCAGTTTACTGAGCAAGTACTCGTTGGCATTTGAATACAGGGCATTACAGTAGTCGAGGCGATATGTAATCGGCTCAATGACCCCTGAAACTCGTAACTCCCCAGGCAGAAAGGGAAACATCTTCTTCTAGCTCTTGATAATCCAGAAGCAAGAGCTCACAGTTCTATTGACCTGAGAGTCAAATGTCAGAGTATTATCAAAGATCATATCCAGATTTTTAGCGGAAGCCCCTGCAACTGGTAACTGACTGCATGTCTCAAGCCCCCACAGGTTAGTCCAAACCGAATTCTCCACCCCATAGACCACACTCTCCATATTCTTGGCGCTCATTTTAAACCAGTGCGGACTTTTGCCATGCAGAGCCTAAACTTGTCCCCCACCCCAGCCCAGTTATTGGATATGGAAACAATAATTTGGGTGTCATCCATCTAGGACAATACCTGACACCAACAGGATTGCACCAGTTTCACTAAAGGGGCCACCTAAAGATCCCTGCAGCTCACTGTTTGGGTCCTATTCACCAACAAGGATTCTAGAAAGATTACTGCTGATTCCCTCAGCTCACCCTTTTGCAGTCTTTGCGCCAGCTGATATGGAGATATTGTGTTGAAGACTATAGATAAATCTAGCATGACCAGAATAGTAGTGCATCCCTGATCCACTTGGCGGCAAATAGAGTCTGCCGTTATAATCAATCCCGATTCGGTGCTGTCGTTACTCCTAAAGCTGTTCTGAGAGGGATTCAAAAGCTCATGATCAGTAAGAAACTGAGCTAATTCTTGATTGAAGTGTTTTTCAAGAATGTTTTCCTGAGTGGGCAGCAGGGAATTAGGGTGGAGATTTTTTTCATCTCCGAGATACCCATTAATTTTTTTTTTAAAGAGGACAATAATAGACTCTTACCAGCAGTTGGGGTAAACTCCTTACCCCAGGACATAAGTTGTAACGCACTGGGTGGGCATGGAACATCGGAGTGCCAAATGTAGCTTTGCCAAGAAGAATTTTAGTTTTTGCAGCAGAAATAGGGCAGAATGTGGAATCATATTCAAGTAATAACAAATCTGGCCAGTCTTTGGATTCCTGAAATTCTGACAATATCTTCATAATCTTATTCCATGGCCACCCTATTCTAAAAATCTTGAGAATTCTCCAATGCCTGTTAGACTGGCTGGCTGAGATGTAAGATCTCTTACCACCTTAAACAATTCCTTTTCACACAATAATAGCAGACCTTATTTTGTGGGAGAAATATGTTGATTTAGCCTTTTTGATGGCACTTTTGTATTTTCGAATAACCTCTGTGTTTATTCTTTTCTTCCGAATTAAGTGCCATCCTCCACCTCCATTCTTGCCTCAGGCATTGCTGTTGGAGGTCGCTAAATCCCTCTTAGAACCACTGTGCTGAGGCTTTCCTCCTATGATTGACTTTGCTTTTAATGGGAGCTACCCAGTCAATAGCTGACAGCACCCATTTATTAAAACCCTCTGCTGTCTGTCCCTAACCGCTTGATCCTATTACCTGGGACTTATGGAGGGCTCCTATCAATTAATTGCTGGACATTTTACTCTACCTTCTTAGGTGGTGTATTTGGCATGTATAGCCTTCTCCACCTTCTCCCTGTGTACTCTAAACACCACCAAATAGTGATCAGTCCGGCTTAGAGGACGACAATCTTCCATCGTCAGAGCTGCATGGTTGGTAAAAATACCCTCCAGAGTGTGTCCCGCTATGTGGGACGTAGAGTCGACCCATTGACAGAAGCCAAAGCTGTTCATCAAGTCTGAGAAGGACTTAGTGTCGTTGGAGCCTTCCTCATCTAAAGGAAATTAAAATCCCCTAAAATATGAAGGGGCAGATTTATGTCGGACTTGCGCCATGTTTACGCCGCCGTTGCGTGACGCAATGGCGCGGAAACGTGGTGCATCCCTGCGACCTATTTACAACGTGACGCATCTAGGCAGATGCGTCACGTTGTAAAGCCCTGCGCCACATGAAACCTGCGTCAGGTTTCATGTGGGCGTTCTGTCGCAGGGTGGGCGTTCCCTCGTAGGAAAGCCCCATAAAACTGACGCAGTGAAATCTACAAGATTTCACTGAGTCAGTTTTACGACACTGCTGCGTCAAATCCTTATGCCTGCTTCAAGCAGGCGTAAGGAGTGATGCACCACATTATGTATGGGTGGCCTCTGTACATTGCAGGAGTTGCGTCGCACTTGCGACGCTACTCCAGCAATGCGCCGGCCGTACACCACAAGATGCGACACGCATCTGCCCTTCCTTGCACCATGGTGCGCCGCATTGCAAATGCGGCGCATCTGTGGTGCCGCAAGGAGGGAATTGCATGACGCATCAGTTCTGGCGCATCCCTGCTGATTTGCAGAGATGCGCCAGAACTCATAAATATGCCCCTATAACTGGAACAGGAGATAAAGGGTTCCAACACGTGGTTCCAGTTCTTAACTAACTGCGTTCTCGATCCAGAAGAGCGGTAGACCGATAACCTTGACAGAACAGGTATGAGGTTCATTGTAATTCTAAAACTGTCTGAAAAATTGTTACAAAGATGAGACAGTAACATTCTGCCAATGTGGCAAGATTTCTATACCAGAAAGGACTCTGCACCAGTGGAGACTGAGACACTCTGTGCTCCAAAGTTGGGGCTCTCACTGTTCTCTCTGCCAGGTTTAGATCTAGAAAACTGAGAACATTGGCCAGGCATGCCACTTGGGGCTGTTTAGACCCTGATTTCAGAGATAGATTCCATCATTAATCAGTAGGAGAAACAGAAACTCACAGCAAAGCTCAAAGTTGCAGGAAGCATCGGGGGAGGGTTTGGAGACATCATCTGAGAGGACAGTGCTGTGGACACGTTTATTGTCCCTAAGAAGAGACTTCCCCTAGGTTGTCCCCCATTTTCTCCACAAGATTATTTTCTAGAGTTTTACCCAAAAAGTCTCCCCCAATTATGCATGGGATACCCAACGTCTGCTGTTTCAGGAGGTAGGTTGGATTTTGACTTTGCGGTGAGAAACTCAGGTGAGCCCATCAGAAAGAAATGGAGATGTGAAGGGTCACAGAGGATTATTGACCCTAGAAAGAGGAAAAGGAGCAGGAGAGGCAGCAAAAAGAGAGAGATAGGGAACTGGAGAAGGAACAATGATAGTGATTCCAAGTTCCTGGAATCAACCACTAAGGTACCAAAGCAGTTGATATATGTGTATGTGCCAGGCACTGACATTCTAGGATGGTTCCATTGTTTTGAAGGGACAGGGGCCATTGAAAGGATAACTGAAAATGTCAATCTAGCATATAGGTACATTGAGAATGCTCTGATTAGATGGTTTGGACTGAAACTAGACTAATTCTTACTGAGAATCCTCACAAGGAAGAGCACAGATGGAGTTCTGTTTGAGAATTGAATCCATGACTCAGAGAGTGATTTCAATGAGTGGGTGAGAAGGATGGAGGTAAGAGCAAAGGATTGCAAGTCCCTAAATCAATTGATGATAGCAGAGTAACTCAGATTAAAGTGCTCTAACTCACTAAGGCAAACATTTTCTGACCTTGATGTCAGGGCCAGACTGGCTACCGGGCAGTTGTGTGTGCTGCCGAGCGGGGGGATGATTTCTCGGTGGTATGGGCATATTTCGTTGATGGGGGCCTGCCTGTGCTTTGAAAAAAAAAAGCAAAACGAATTTCGTTTTGCACACACAGGTCCCTATCAACGAAAGCATCCCCCTGCCCGGCAAAACACACAACTGCCCGGTAGCCAGTCCGGCCCTGCTTGATGTAAGAAATTCAGGAGAGTTTGCTGTGTTGGCTGACAAGCAGTTAGCTACCAGGGCGAAAAAAAAGACTGGAGCAGCATTGTACCAAACCATAAGGAGAGAAAATCTCCCTACAGAATGGTTTGAGACAAGAAGGGAAGAGCCAGAATAGCCAGAGCTCCTAGTCATAAGTGAAGGAACAAGACCTCCTTTCATCTAAGGTGAAAACCTCTTTAAGTGCAACTGCACAGGGCATTAAAAAAAGGATAGTCTAGTTAAGGGTCCTTTGCCACCGGTACCCTTGATAGGCAAGTGTCACTCAACACAGCCACCAATAAGATTTGGGAAAGTGATTCAGATGAGCTCCAGCACATTTACCCAAACACCATCGGATTTGACAGTGAGGTGGGTATCAATGGGAGGAATGTGTCTGCCATAAGAGATACTATCACCCAGTGGGCCACAGTTGAGAGAAAGTATCTCAAACCTGAAAAGATTCATCCTGGTACCAGTGGCAATGGCCTCACGGCTAGTGGAAATGACAAGGAGTACCCGCTTGCCAGAGCTGAGGTAAAAATCAATGGCAAGAAGGCAATGGTCACCATAGAGCTGCAAAGAAAAACTGGGTGCTGGGTGCAAGTTAGGCAATGTCCTGATTGTGCACAGGTTAGTTCCAGCTCCAGAGGCACACCTTGCCCTGAACATCAGCAGTGCTGACCAGGGGACAGCTTCACATTATCTTCTGGAGGTGGCTGGGTCACTCCTAGAATGGAAGGGGCCAGGAGAGAGCAGTGCACTGCAGCACAGGGCAGGCTAAGTGAAGACAGCTATGGTGTCATTACCCTTTTTCTAGAATGAGATGAGATTAAGAGCACAGAGGGGGACTCTGTGGAGAATTCTGGGTCACTCTTTGAGATACAGGTATTGTTAGCTGCTAAAGGACTCTCCCCGTATAGGCTCTACCTAGCATAGGAAGAGTGTCCCACTGTAGTGCGTCTCCCTAAGCTAGCTCAGGAACACACCGCCACTCGAGTGGCTGGCAAACACAACGTTGCCTTAGTAGACAGTCTGCTGTATGGTCAACCTATTATTCCAGTACACACAGCCAACAAGAGGCTGGTAGTTCTGTTGTTGCTAGCCCATTTAGCAGGGTACCTAAGAAGCAAGACGACCAAGGGCAGGCAAGAGCCTTTGCTCTACTGTCCAAGTATCAGCTGAGAGGTAGAAAGGTTTTGCAGAACCTAGCCAAATTTTCAAGTGAGCGTGCAAGTCTGGACACCATACCAATGCACCATTATTACCTCTACCCATGGTTGCTGTGCAATTTGAGAGTGTGATCCTATATAAATATTGAGCATACATGTAGATATTCCATTGATATTCTTATGCTTCAGGCAACAAATATATTTTGATTTTGGTGCTCCATGTCAAGGACTGGATTCTGAAGGTCTAGCATATTTTCTTCTTATTGCCTTATATGATGGTCGACTCCTACTAGTAGCTATGGTGCCACTGTGCACTTAATATAATGATGTCAGGTGTCTCCGTAAAATGACCCAGGAAGGAGGAATAGCCACAAAGAACAGAAAAACATCCTTGCCAATCTTGATAGTTCTTGATTGAAGATAGCAAGTGTTTGAAAAGCAAGACACCAAAACTATCTTGAAACAGGGTTGAGAAAGAGCCCAGGATAGATCTTTGAGATTTAGAAATATAGACAAGTAGAGGTATCGCATAGAGCAGAAATCAGGGACAAAAATTAAAGAAAGTGGGCACTGAACGCAATTAAAAATAAGAGAATCAATGCGTTGCAGCTCATCCATCTTTATATGTGTCGCTTTATATATGGGCTAAAAAAGGAAATGAAATCACAGGAAAAAGATTAGCTACATCTTGGATAGAGTACTTCAGGTAATAGTGGAAAAGCCACCATCCTGGGTGGCAGCAATGCCCACATCTTCAGAGCTATACAGTTGTTTGGATATGACAAGTAGAATGCCACATTTGACCTTTTTCTTCTCCATGTGATTCGATGCTCTGACTATTGCTTTTCAAGGTTGCCACTCTGTGCATTCCATGGAACACCCTTCTGGGTGAACTCAGCTAAAGAAATGCTAACAATGTCTGAGAGGTGAAGGGAAAGATATCTTTTTATGCATTGAGCAGGGGGGCAAAGACACGCTGCTGCACCCCACACAGAGTTTGGGAACCAGCAATATAATACCTTTTCATAACTGCATTCTGCTGCCTCTGGTAATGTTCTCTAACCAATGCAAGATGCCTCCTTGTATCCCGAGATGGTCCTCAGAAGGATCACAACTGCCAAAGTAGTCATGACTGCGCCCATTGCTATCTTCCCCTGGGTCAGATTTTCTAAGACTGTGGGATCCGACACAGAAATACATTTCATCTCCTCATACATGAGGGTGCCCCAGCTGGCATGTACCACCCACAAAACACTAGGCTGGTGGAAGGCTTAAACAAGACCCGAAAAGGACAGGAACTCAACTTGAGAACCCACTTAAGGAGAAAATAGGATCCCTTCTTGTGGTGTTTATTTTTTGCCTAGAAGGCAACGGGCAGCCTGTCTGCAATCCACTGGCTGGGAAGGTACCCCTGAATTTCCAAGCCATGACAATATGGACTATGTTTTGGGCCAGATGCCCAGGCAGAAAGTGAATTCCTCCAAGGCCTAATGCAAAATTAGAAAGACGGCTCGGTAGATGGTGTAAAATATACCCATGACCTTATTCCTGAACAAGAGATTGAATATAGATCTGTTTTGGGATGGTTTATCTACTTCTTCTCAATCACCAGAGGGTTCAATCCAGTCTGTGTCCAGGAAGATTCTTGGGATATTGAGCCAATGAAAAGCAAACTGGACCGGATGTTAGACATAGTTTAAGAGCACTTTAGGGCAGAGGTTGTTTATGATGTTTCACCTGGGACAGACTGAACACTTCAGCAGTCTGTTGGATAGTCTATTAGTACTACTACAGAAGCAATGGTTTACTCAACCTGTAGTTTTGCATAGACTATCGAGCAGGAATGGTGCCTAAAAGATGAACATCCAGCTTATGCTCTGTGTTGACAAGCTGGTAGGTAGACTTGGTACATCCAGTTACATCCGTACATTTGATCAGAATAGTGGGTACAGGAAGATTGCTTGTCAGTTGATGCCAAGGAGAAGGTTGTAATCTCCACTCAAAAAATCTATCAGTTCAAGGTACTTCCCTTTGAGGTAAAGAATGCCCCTACCACTTTACAGCTCCTGGTCAACTGCAGGTTGTCCAAAATGGAAGAGTCCTGTGTGGCCTACACAGACAGCATTGCTCTACTTCGCAGTTGATGGGATGACAACCTGAGGTAGGTTATGGTGAGGATGTAGGCCAAACTGACCATTAAGACTAAGAAGTACCAGGTGAGTCAGTTATATTAGTCAATCTTGAACATTAGGTTGGCAATGGGAATCCACCCTTTGGAAACAAACAGAGAAGCTGCACTAGATTGGGAGGTTTCCACAACTCAGACTAAGATTAGAGATTTTCTAGCCCTAATAGGATATTACAGAAACACTGAAGCTACCTATGTAACAAGAGGTGCCCCTTTGACAACCCTGACCTCCAAGAAACAGCTCAAGAAGGTGACCTGAACTGAGAAGGCTCCTGAGGCCTTTGATAAGGCTGCACTGCACAGCAGCCGCGGTGCATCCATTGGGGCGTAGGGGCGTAGCCCCACCAGCCACATGGACCCGCATCGCGGCCGCCGGCCGCAAGCTGTCCTATCTATCTGAATAAAATACATTGCAACCAGCAACCAATCAGCCGCCAGGAATTGGGGGGGGGGGGTGGCCTGCTGCAGCTTGAGTGACAGTCCACACACTCAGGCTGCAGCAGACCGTAGTGCGCAGTCCCACTGGGGAACTTACAGTGTGCATGCTTGGGATAGTTGGCAACTGTCTCAAGCATGCGCACTGTAAGTTCCCCAGCGGGACCCAGGGGTAGTTGTTAGCCTGCCACAGCCCGGGTTTACTAAGGGCGACAGGGCGAGCAGCAAATGTGCCCCCCCCTAGCCAATCCTGGAGATGCATGCAGCGCCAGGATTGGCTGGTCCGCCACGCAGCATCCATCATTGGATGCCGCGCGTGGGGGTGGCTGGAGAATTCCTGCACTGAAGCGGTATTGGATTCGGCCGGAGCGTCTCACAGATATTGCTGCTCGGAAGGCTTGCCAGCCCGACACGCTAATGAGCACACCGAGTTCCGAGGGGCTTGCAATGATTCTGAAGAAGTACATGTAAGTCTCGGTAGGCTGGATGGGGTGGGGGCTGGTTTTCCGACAGGGGGCCGGTTTAGTGGCTGGGGGGGGTGATTTTCAGCCCAACCGTCGGACCGTGAGAGGCGTGAGCGTTGCTGTTTAAGCAGGGCCAGTGCCCCCTCAGTGATGGTGTGGGTGATTGGGCACCATCCCTGCAACGCACCGCCTCTCAAATAAATTAACTACTGGAGCACATTTCAATTCAACCTTACATGCACACATGCACTGCACTACTAATTTTATCATCCTCAGAAGGATGAAAGGCTGAGCGGTCGAAACGGCAACTAAACTGTAAAAATAATGTCAAAAACAGATCCGCGCACTGGATGCCCAGGTCCCCTGAGCGCCCAGGCAGCCTAGCCATGTGTCCCTTTAGCTAGATCTGAAAGTAGCAGCCACTGCAGGTCGTAGCTGCTTCAGAATCCCTATGCATGGGCTAACCCCCCCTATTTCA
This sequence comes from Lissotriton helveticus, assembly GCF_964261635.1. Classification (NCBI taxonomy): domain Eukaryota; kingdom Metazoa; phylum Chordata; class Amphibia; order Caudata; family Salamandridae; genus Lissotriton; species Lissotriton helveticus. The sequence goes on from NC_136061.1 coordinate 576,111,202, forward strand.
CCGAAAGTAGTAAACCTCTTACCTGGACGGCAAAGGTGCAGCCGCAGAAGGCGAGCACAAGGGCCCGCTGGCGAGGTGTGGCACCTGCGGTGAGCAAGGCTAGCTGTGCACAAGATGGAGTCCCTGGTGACTGCGCGTGCACCCTGGATAAAAGATGCTTCATGCACATATATATATACACTCTCCACGTTTACGTAACTGCCGACGCAGAGCTGTGGAACGGGACATGCTTACCTCATAAAATATTGCAAAGTTGTTTACAACACAACAACACCGGTCTCTTGCCGGTTATTGCAGAATATCTTCCTGGGGTCAGAGATCAGAGACCTTTAAAATTTTATCAGATCAGACTGCAAACTGTACCTGTTGGCGCTGATGAATTCACATCATGACATATTAGGGCAGGTACATGCACCATACTCTAATAGGACATGTTAGAATCTAGGCATGGCCACTAGAATTGTGGGTTTGTGGGGACGCGCGATTTATGCATAATTAGTTTGACGCATAATCTATAATCTGAAGATTATACCCCCCAGTTTTTACATTTCTAGCTCAAACGGTTCAAAAGATGTTAAAAATGCAACAAGTGTTGCTGCGCGCTGAAAGACACTTTATACAACGGGACTGGTCACCTTTCTATTGCTTATTGCCATATCTGGGTGTTAAACTGGTATTGAGGTGCGACCAATTCCCAGTGTTACCAAGTTAAATAAAATCTTAAATATGGATTGTTTTTAAAAATGTGCCGCATCATGTCGCATAATTATTCTTTTTACCACATAATTTGCTCAAACCGGCTGCACAATTTGGCCGTCTCCTGGCGCATAATTCCTGTCATAAGCAGTATTAAGTTATGCCGAGACTCTGGTGGATTCGGACGAGGTCCATGGAGCAAATCGTGAGGGGGTGACACCAGGAGTTAGGGCACTGGGTGACACCAACCCTAGTGACACCGCTGGTGTGGGAGAGGTCCCTTCGAAACAGGTTTCTCATTTAGGAGTAAAAGTTGCGGGCCCGGAATAGCCATGTGTTCTTAATAAAATCCCTTGCTGCCAGAGACTGTGCCTGCCTGATTTCATTCCCTTTCACCGAAATGTGTATTTCGTCATCTGTAAAGGATGCTGGGAGTAATCGCTCTTCAGCATGATTACTTCATAGGAAGCCCATGGCCTCGTCATCACCATGCGCAGTATTTTACTGGATCTCTCCCCTCTCCATATCTTTTGCCGCTGCATATTTGGCCGTGAATGTAACTCCCCTGTCTGCTTCCTTCATGAATTCTTTAAGTGCGGCGCCAGTTTTGACCTATAGTATTGCATCGCCTGAAGTGTGTTTTTTAAAGCTCAGTTTTAATTTCATATTCCTTCTGTGTCAAAAGGTGTGTTCTAATTGATTTACGTACCCTATGATGTAATACCTGACATTTATAAATGACTACCATTTTGAGTGCCTCCCATCCTTTTCCTGGACTCAAGACTGACTGTTTTTTAATTAAAGTCAGTCTTTAACAATTGCCTCAAGTAGTTCATTGCAGAATCTAGCAGTGTCCTTCTGAGAAGGGGCAGGTTATTATCTTGAAGTTTGGGGCATGAACTAGGGGTGTAACCAATCTGACCATTAAGGTATCTTGTGCCTAGCCTGAAATCTTGAGGATATGTTTTGAATCGAGGAGTGAACTGTGAATGCTTAGGTCATGGGATGTCCAGGGTGCACATCTGGAAAAAGAACAATTGATGGACAGAATGCAGGACAATGTCATACATTCACCCCAGTACAGAGATATGGGCCTAAATCCATTGTTTTGCTGCTCACCATGCCATTCCAGTTTGGACCCAGCCATGTGCAAATCAGTCTTTTTTTTTTTTTTTTTTTTTTGTGCAAATCAGTCTTGACCCTGTGCCCAATGGGAACAGTCCAGTCCGAACTGCCAAGCCAGGTCTTCCCTGGATTGGAAACAAGCTTCCGAGGACCGGTTTCAGGCTTTCAGCCCTCATCAGCCAGGATAGCTTGACTCTAGTGGCATGGATTGTCCCGTTGGGGGTGGGTGGGGGCCGCAGCATCAAGCTATGGGGCACTGGCATGGGTGCAGTGGGGCAGCTGCGCATGCCATGTGCCTTGCAGGGAGATTCGTTGGCATCTGTGTTGTGCCAGTCATGACTATTGGCATCACGGCGGCTCTTTGATGTAGACCATTATCACATTTTTTAAGCTCTAGGCAAAATATAATAGTGAAATTTTCTAGAGCGTGCAGTAACACCAGAGAGTTTCCTAGCACTAAGCGGCTCATCCAGAACTCCCCTCCAGCACCCCCCACATGGAAACGCATCTGCGCTGGAATCCCCGAGAGGTGTACAACTTCCAGTGTGAGGTAATGCCATGCTCTTAGCCACTCTTATTCACACAAGTGGATTTGGTTTAAATAGGCGTATTAATTGGCATGGGAACTTATTTTTTTCTTTGGCACAGCACAGTTGTTTACAAGACCCCAAACCTGTACTCAGAGTCTATTGGGGGGGAGGGGGTTTTGACGGTCCAGAAGCACTGAAACACCTGCCAAATATTGTAAGAAGCGCCTGACATTTCTGACAATAACTTTACAAATGCCCGACTGTCCGAATGGAGCTCTCGGTCAGACACCTCACTGGCAGAAAAAGTTTGGGGAAAACAGCCTCTTCCATAGCCTCAGTACATCTATTCAACCCTTTACCAGCCATCCTCAACTTTTCTCCTTCTACTGCTCTCTGCACCACAATACGAGCACATCCCAGGCCCTGCAGAGGACACAAACACACTGCTCATCTCCTAACCAACACCAATGAGCTTTCAGCCACTTCGCTCCCCCATTTCTCCCACATGCATCTTCCACCCTCTGCTGCAACATACTCAGTTCAACACACATGGAGTACTCTGCAGTCGGCATCCAAATTACTCCTCCTTCTTTACATATAGATCACAGCAACCAACACGTGCATGACAGCTAGCGAACAGAGCCTCGTGGCCATCCTATTGGTAGCGATGAGATATATAATAGCAGTCTCTACATCCATACACTACAAATGCAAGATGTGTATGAGAAAGGGAGGTTTTTCAACTTTTGTGGTAAGGCACAGTGTTCACTTGCATTCACAGAAAAATGAGACCTTACACTTCACAATATGGTTAACGTGCCTGCCTTGTATTAATGAATACTGACGTCAGCAGAGTTGTGCATCTTAGCCAATAAACAGTGTTAGAAGTCATGATCTCATTAACTTGGAGTAAGGTCTTCTCCTTCAGCATGGGTTACTTCCTGGTTCTGGGCATTCTGGGTGACTGTTGCTCTATTTAGGTGGTTACATGCAGGTGTATGTCTCTGATATTCCTGGATTAACTGCTATTTTTATGTTATGTCTCTTTCGTTTATCATGATTGTTTACTAAACCAGCATTCACCTTATTTATTGCAGTTGGCTGATTACTTTCATTTCAAAAAAGGAATTTCCAAATTTAATTTGAGTTCTTGTTGATTACTTTCGAGAAGGTTTAAGTTGCATTTGCTTTTGATTGGGGCTGACTTCGAAGTCTGTTTGTAAATGTTGCTGCTGACCTTGTTCCCTCGTGGGTTCCTTGAGTTATAAGTGCTTGTTCCATTTATTTACGTACATCTGGTAAGGTAGCTCATTGGGTGCATGCGTTTGTTTTCCTGTGACTAGTTTGTTCTGATATAATTGTTTTATTTGCAATAGTTTTCAGTACACAGTTTGCTCAATCAGTTATGATTTTGTGTGACTACCTGGATTCCTGGAGTGCCTCTGACTTCATTCTGTTTCTTTATTTTTTGTGACTGTTGGTCCTGCGGGGAAACATTTTCAATTTATGTTGTCTTGTTTACTGGGAGCATTGCTTTTATTTTCCTTTAGTGTAATAGGCTGGCTGGTGAAGTGCACTTCCCATAGTGTGCAGTCACTTCAATTTGCCTTTAGGTGACTACCCGGCTTGATGGTGGTTTTCTATTTGATTTCATGTAACTCCTTGTCTTGATGAGTGCATTGGTTTTAGTTTGTTTGAGGTAACTGCTTCACATGCTGGTTTCATCACACAGCTGACACCCACCCTGAGAAAGCCAGAGCTGCCCTGTTAGTGGTATCAACACCAGTGCGCTTAGGTTCCTTACAGCTCCTTCACTTGAAGTGGGTTACCACCTACCCGTTACTGTTTGTATCCTGCTCGTACCAAGTCATATCCAGACCCAGACCAGTCCCCACACTTGCTCCGGATTAAGGGACATTGTCATGTCATCTCAGGCGCGATGTAAAGACTCCCAGTGAGCTGAGGACTCTTTTGGCTCAAGAACCAACTAGCTGGAGACCCTTGCATGCACTGTTTTGCTGGATGCATTGCTTTAAGTTACTACTTGATGCATTGCTTTCAGTTTGCTTTCAAGTAATTGCCTCTCATTTTCCTAATGCTTTGTGAAGGCTGTTTCCCAACTGCTGTGCAACTTCTTCTACTCTTAGAGCTGAGATTTTCATGAAAGTCTTATAGTCTGAATTCAGCACCTGAGCGTAATAGGACGGAATGTATGAAGCTCTGTGGTTATACTGAATAAGCAGCTACCTATGTTATGCCATCTATTAATGTAATAACTGCACTTTCACAATTGCTTTCTCAAATTTGCTTGAAATTTGCTTGAAAATGCACGATTTTTCTTCTTTTTAAAAAAAAAATTCTTGGGGGAGGTAATCCTCCCAAACCCCCCATTTGGGGTTCGGGATCGCTCGCTGCGCTCGCTCGCTACGGTGCTGTATGCAAATCACTTTGCGCCCCACCACTTTGAAATGTCACCCACCGCCCCGCTGCACAGATACACAGTGCATCAGTAAACTCTACATTGTGCTGACCAATATTTCCAACAAGGGAGCAGAGGAAGTTCTCATCCAGCTCAATAAGAAGGACGGGAAGTATTTTGTTGCCTTCATCAGCTGCCAGTTGCTGCATAGAGAGCAGACATATGCAGGGCTCCTCTAAGGATCCATTGACGTGGGATAGACTCTTAAATGTGGAAAAGATAAGATAGAAAAGCCTCCTTTGAAGCATAGGGATTTTCTCTTGCCCTTCCCGAGGCCTATTGCTGACTGAAAGAGCTATGCCCTAATGGTTAAATAAGTAATTAAGTGGGACAGCATTTTGTTCCCTTTTTCTGGAGCCTTCCAGCTTCACCCCATATTTTTGCGAGAACCTTGTCACAAAAACCGTGGAATAAAACAAATATATAAGTGGAATACACAAAAGAATCAGAACTGGTCTCAGAGCAGACTGTTGGAATAAACAACTCTGGTCTGCAACTTTAGTATAAAGATGGGACAGAAACTCCGGGATGGTGTGCCAAGATTTCTCTACCAGAATCTGATGCATCAACACTAGTGGCAACTGAGAAACTCTGTGTGCTGTAGGGCTGGGGTGTTCGCTGCCAGCTCCCTCTGCCAGGCTGAGGACCATGAACCTTGGACCTTCTATCAAGACTGCCGCGATGGGCTTCCTTGATCCTGCATTGAGGGAGAGTACTGTCTGATTACCGAGGAGGGTGTTGAAGGGGTTCATGCAGAAGCTGAGGCAGTGTGAGAAAAGGGTGCCTGGCATAGCATCAGGGGAGGACCAGCACTGCTCTGAAGACCCAGGAGTCTCAAAGAGCCTCCTTAGTGCAGATGTGGCCACCTTAAAGGGAACGTACTGAGAAACTCCAGTCTTTCCAAGCTCTGTTTGTTAACCTGAGAGCCCCAAAGTAACAATGCACTAGACTAAGCCAACCCACAATCCATCCAAGGAAAATACAAAGTGCTGGAAGAAAAGGTGCATCGACCCAGAGGCCTGCAGCAGGGAATTAGTACTCACCATCATGACCAGTGGTGGGCACCTAGCTTATTTGGGTTGAAGGGCTTTATGATTTGGCCCAAGGAAGAACTTAAGCTTCAAATATCCCAGCCTTCTGAGCTACTGCTGGTATCACTTACCTGTTTCGCTGCACAAGCACAGTAACTGCAGCATGTGTATAACTCGACTGGGTAGAGGTGAGGCTAGTCCAGACCATTGACCATACAGAGAATATTACGCTGAGCAGCACTGCCGAACATCAGAGAATGCAATCGCTGTCTGCTCTCTTCAATGATTGCATGGACTACAAAGGTACTGTGCAGTCTGGAATAATCCAAAAGGAAGTGGGGTGGGCGAAGTCCATAGTAAACAGGGTGGGGTACATTGCAGGTGCTGGCCCAAGACCAGATCTGCCTCCCTAATGTCAAGACAAATCATATTCTAACTTCTTTTCACGATTCTCTACAAAAACTGTTCAGGATTCGCACACAGGCGGTCAGCCCCACAACTGCTGAAAGTTCTTACAACGCCATGTATAATTTGCTGCCTTCTAAAGTATTGTGCACAGTACTACGTTGTGTGTGTTATTGAGTATAGTTCTACTTTCACTCGCGCTGGTAACATCTTAAAGTGGTGGGGCGAGCAAAAGCAATATTCTGACCTGCTGAAAGGCATTGTGAGAAACCAGCAATGCCTTTAGGCTCAGCGCCAAATCTCAGTTGTGGCTCATTATAAACAGTGTTTATAACAGACCACGGCTGAGAGCTCTGGGGCAGAGGCTGAAGGCAGTGCGAGTTTCTCACAGTGCCTGTCAGTAAGTCAAAAAGGTGTTCAAACACAAAGCCAACTCAGTTTAGAGTGTGCACTATACAAGGGTAATAATCTAAATGGCAAAAAACAAAAACACAACATGCTTTAAATAGCAAACACTCTTAGGGATTGCAAGATCAAATAAACTGCAAGCAATACAAACAGGAGCTAAATTATTATGTTACATTAACATTTTAAAGTTAAAAATGAAATTTTTATCAATTCCCCTAGCCAATCCAGATTTTGCTTTTGTGCTGATAATAATGTTAACCAGTGTGAGAGAAGCACCAGGATTGGTTTGAGCAGGTTCGCTCAGTGCTCCTTAAGACACTGGGGGCCTGGGTCTCCTGTCCACCTGGTTGTCAAACACAGCTCCGGTTGGAGAGGTTTAAAGTGCGCATGTCGGGCTGGATGTCGCATGGTAGCCGGTCAAACCAACATGTGCACTTCAAACTGGAATGACCACCATTATTCTCCCTGCTGCCAATCAGCTGCAATTCTGAACCTAGTATTCACCAGGGGGGAATCCTAGAACCTGGTGAAGTCATCAATCAATCAATCAATCAATCAAAGCATATCTAGAGTGCACTACTCACCCGTGAGGGTCTCAAGGCGCTTGGAGGGGGGAGATAGGGGAGTGATGCTACTGATTGAACTGCGAGGTCTTGAGGAGTCTTCTGAAGGTCAGAAGGTCTTGGGTCTGTTGCAGGTGGGTGGGGAGGGTGTTCCATGTCTTGGCGGCGAGGTGGGAGAATGATCCGCCGCCAGTGGTCTTTTGGTGGATGCGTAGGATGGTGGAGAGGGCGAGGTTAGCGGAGTGAAGCTGGCGGTTCCGGGTGTCGAAGGTGAGTCGTTTGTTGAGGTATGCTAGTCTGGTGGTGTGGAGTGCTTTGTGAGCATGGGTGAGGAGCTTGAAAGTGATTCTCTTGTTGATGGGGAGCCAGTGCAGGTCTCTCAGGTGAGCAGTGATGTGGCTCTAGCCGGGGATGTCGGGGATGAGGCTTGCGGAAGCGTTCTGTATGATCGTCACTACTGCCCCCATACACCTTGCACAAATCAGAGAGGAGCAAGCCCTGAGAAGCACTCACATTGGTTTCCTGGCATCACGTGGTACGCGAGACTGGAGGCAGATGAAGAAACAAACCAGGGTGCGTGGCGCCCACTGCTGAAGTATGTATCAGATCTCAGATAGGTAGTCCCAATGCGGTTTTCAATTATACCACGGTCGATCTAGTCATTTTCATTGATTGGTCAGGGTGGTAATTATATGGTAGCTAGGTAGATAGACGGAAGAGAAAAGGTGGATTGGGACATCAGCAAGCATGACATCCAGTCACCCGACCACAATTCCACCGTTCAAGTGGCCCAACTTTAATATTCTTAGTTAGCGTCACATACTGTCTCAGCTTATTACCTAACATTCACCTCACTCATAGGCATGTTCTCTTTAAAGGTACCTGTGCTACGTGGCTAGTGTGTCAGACAATCAGAAGTCTCGACCCACTGTAGTGTATGGCACTGGTGCTATCAATGTTATGATAGTCAAGCCATATGGGTTGTAAAAAAAACAAGTATTACACAAAATGTAGCTAATGACCCAGGCATATCCAGTGACAGAATAGTGGGTGAATAGTGTGCGGTTGGTGTATTTTGCAGCACATTGCCCCAAATAAATGAATAATGGTCCAGGCCGGTGTAGATTCTCTGGTAATCCACCAACCATGTGTGTTGTCTCTGCTGAAATGTCAGGGGGAACAGAATTTGCTGAAATGCACAGCGCAGGTGGGTTTCTGAGGAAGGTATGTAGCCATGTTGAGAGGTTAGACACAGGCATATTTGGGTCAAGCAGCATTTTTATTACTATCTATGACGTGTGATAAACAGACCACCCTTGATTTTGCAAAAGCATTTGGATAGGTTTTAAGCATTGTCCGTTTTATTTTTTACTTTTGCATATTTTCTCCAGAAAATGTTCCTTAATGGAAGAATTGCTGCTTAATCTCATGTGTTACTGCGCTCAGCATCCGCTGGAAAACATGGCGGATGCACGCTGCTTTGTATTTGTTGCAGTAATAAAGTGTGGTGCGACACATCAGGTTAATGGAATCATTTCTCTGAAAATTACAGTGCTAAACACTCCTTTCCCTCCTCCTCAAACCCCTAATGGCCTCATTAGGAGCATAAGTGCAGCTGACAATGAAATCTACGTACTGCGAGGAGCACGTATCTATTCAGGAAATCCATGTTTGCACAGCCCGTTCCATCCAGGTGAGGAGCACCATCGGATGTCCGTTTGTCATAGGTCTTTTACTGGTGCTTGTTTGTTGCCACTTGTATCCCCATTCTTCGAGTTCAGTTTTGCAAAGAGGCTGTGAGAGGCTAATGTGTTTCCGACAACATTCAGTGATGTCATCCTTTCTTCAGGCTCCTTGGAGAGACATTCCTCTGAGTGTTGTTAGTCTGATGTTTGCTTCTTACCAAGGCGTCGCTCTTTGAAAGAGAGCTTTAGTACGCTCAATTCTGTCCTCTTTTTTTCTTTTCTTTTGTCAGCTTGTCTTTTATTTGACTCTTCTTTTACTCTTTGTCTTACTTGTTCCTTCCTTCTGCTCCTCTTTCTTTCTCAATTCTCATTTCTCTTTTCTTTCATTACATTTCCTACTTGTCGCCACCTCATTATATTATTTCTTTTTCAAGTGGTGCTTTATGTCAAAGAACCATTCTTGTTGCTCGTATGACACATATAAAATGAAGAGCTGTTGACCCACTCAGGAACGCTCTTTTCCTCCTTAGTTCGACATGTTGGTATAGAAATCAGTAAAACTGTATTTACAACTAATATAGAAGAAGCTCTTCACCCATAGTTTCCTAGTTGCTCGTTATGTACTTCAGTTACAGCTTTTGTTTTGTACATTTGGTTTATTGGCCTATAAAGGCACTCAAACCTAAATAAATTCTAAAAAGTCCTTTTACACACCAGCCCCTTCGGATCGCTCAGTCAAACTACTTAACCTTAGTCCGTGCTGAGCCTCAAAACTGGATATGTGTATTCATCCACATAAAACATACATAGGGACTGAATTATATATTGGTGGAAAGGGTACCTTGTCCCTGCCAATATAGTGGTCCGCCCACCAAATTGAAAAAAACAAAAAAAGTAACAATTTTATTTTGCAGTTTCGGGGAAACAAATTAACATGACACATTGTACACTTTCACGCTGAATATAAAATCACATAGAGAAACGACAGTTTTTCCAATTACATAAATCCATATCCCAAAGTAAAAAAAGAATTCAAAACAATAGATCTCCCTCCCCACCCCTACCCCCTCCCCACAGTATTTGAAAATTATATTTCAACTGAATCTCCTACGGATGCGGAGGAGGACCAAATATGAATATTAGATGCCTGCAATGTTTTGGATATCGTCATATGCAAAACCTCTGTAAACGCTTAGTGTGGGTTGTGAATGGACGCCATGTAGTATTGAACGTGGTCACCCAATTACAAAGGATTGCAATCACAATTTCTCCATGGCATATATGTATCAAACCTCCCCCACCACAGGTTTATTGAAGGAGGCAGTGGCTGCTTCCACATATAGGTGGGTCGCTTAAAGCTGGTGGGAAATTTGGCGACCCTGCGGGGTATTTGTGGGAAATATCCTATCAGTCCCCAGGTCTCCCAACAGAATGGTGAGTGGCATCAATGGAAGGTGGATGCCGGTGATGGTTTGCAATGTGCTTTGTATCTCAACCCTGAACGCTTGAATCACCAGGCAAGACCACCAGGTGTGTAAAATGTGCCTCTCTTCCCACACCCCTCCGAGGTCCGGTCCGAACCCCCAAACATCGTGATCAATCGGACTGGTGTAAGATACGAACGGGTCAATAATTTGCATGCATTTTCTTTGTAGCGGACATGTATCAAAGATTTGGAAGAGAGTTGCCAGATTGCCCTTCAAGTATGGTCAGGGATCTCTGTAGCTAATTCCCATTCCCACTGTGGTACATACGCATGTTTTTTAAGGGAGTCAACTGTAAGAGGGATCGATAAAGCCACGATATGCCTTTGCGATGCACGTTTTGGAGGTACAAAAATCAATGGGTGCGTCTTCACGCAGAGGGCCTGGCATGCAGGAGGTTTACCTGCCCAGTGGAGAGCCTGATTCAGTCTAAAGCAGTCTCGGCGGGTAGGGAAGCGGCCCTGGACACAACAAAAAGAAGTTAAATAGGTCACACCCAGGAGAAAATCAGAATTACATGCCATGGGATTGAGGCGAAAGGAGTAGGTTGGAAACGGCCTACACTGTCGTACTTCTCTCCAGTATGCTAAGATCAAAGAAGTCAACAGCAGCAATGGGGGCGATTTGGCATCAAAGGATAGCAGACCCACAACAGCCCCTGAAAGAGCATGGGAGAAAAGGCCTGCTCCACCTGAACCTAGGATTTCCTGTTAGGATTGTGATTCCAGTCCAAGGAGGGGTGGTGCTGCGCTGCTAAGATGTATAAGGAAATATCAGGACAGCCCACGCTACCCTCCACCACCAGTTTACTTAATGTTGCACTCATCACTCTAGGGGATTTGCCCCCCCAGACAAAATCCAACATCTTTGCACAGATGTGTCTGCGCAGCAGGGGAGAAAGGGTCAGCGGAAGAGTCTAAAGGACAAATAGCAAGCAAAGCAGAAACTCATTTTCAGACTATGAAGTTAGTCCAACCATGAAATCTCCAACTTCCCCCACCAATAGTGATCCTTGAAGAGAGGTGTGAGGAGAGGGGGCATGTTAGAGTATGGATCTTTTGACCTAGGAGGCAATTGAATTCCCAAGTATGGGATGGGTTTTGTTTCCCATTGGACGCCACCCCCCAATTGGGGCCCTCTAGACGGTTTTGAGGATCCGCAACACCCACACCTCGAGACTTATCAAAGTTGATTTTGAAGCCTGACACCTGAGAGAAAGCATGTAATTCATCCATTAATGCTGGCAGGGTGGTGTCAAGATTTATCAGGAAGCACAGAATGTTGTCACCATAGACGACCATGCCAGAAATGCGGGGTTGGCCTGGACTCTAGCCACAAACGGTTCCATCATGAGAGCAAAGATAGAATGGGATAAAGGGCATCCTTGAAAGATGCCTCTCGTTAACCGGCCCCAAAATGATCTTTTCGAGCACTTTAGTAAGATAACTCCCGTATACTCTGTGGAACCCCTTCTCGGCGTTGAGAAAGAGAAGGGCCAACAGTTGATGTCTCTGTTCAGCAACTTCCATGAAATCTACCGCTAACCTGGTATTGTCATTATCATGGCTGTTACAGATAAAGCCCGATTGCATCTGGGCGATCACGGTGGGCCATATATGCTGGAGGCCGACAACCAGAGTGGAAGCAAACAGATCCACATCACAGCTGAGAATTGGTATAAGCTGGTAGCTGAGGAGTACTTGCCCGGCTCGAGGCAGATTATGATATGCAACTCTAACAAAGTATCTGTAACCACCCCAGTTGTCAAAAAAGAATTGAATATCTTGCTAAAGGAGACATCAAAAGAGGGGCATAAGCTTTACAGAAAGTGCCAGCATAGCCATCAGGGCCAGGTGGCTTGCGTGACGAAAGGTTACCAATTGCAATCCACACCTCCTCTGCTGTAATGTCATCTTGCAGGAGACACAGCTCCTCTGACCTACCAGGGGGGACATAGGAAGTCAATTAGTGATCTTGTCACTAAGCATCGAGCTGTTGATCCTGGTGTAAGGTGCTGTAGTAATAAGTAAAAATCTCCGGATCTCCTCCGTCTCTCATTGAAGAAGACCCTAGTAATCCATCAACTTCGAAATGTGGTTTGGGGTAGAATGAATTCGCAGTTTATTAGTGGTGAGTCTTCCGCTACGGTGGAGGAGCGTTGCCCCACTGCTTCAACTGCAAGCTGAGTGCATAAAATAAAATTGTATTAACGTTTGTTATTATCGTGTTGTTCGTTGCATTCAGCTTGCAGCTGAAGCCAGGCGGGTGGGGCTGGGCATCCTGCGTCGCAGGAAGAGGAGTGGTGGCAGCACCTAAAGTGTTTGACGCTTTTGCCAGCCGCCTTGGGCCAGCCAAAGCGTCATGCACACTGTGCATGCTCTCCACCCAGGCAGCATTACAGCCTGGATCAAGAACATGCAAAGCCTGCCAGCCTCTGTCTGAGCGCCAAACCACGGCACTCAGACCAATCGCAATGCTGCTAAGGCAGTGTTGTGATTGGTCAGTGGATTCGGGGAGGCTATGTGCTTCCTGCCAAGGGCAGACAGGAGGTGGTCAGCGGTACAAAGATAAGTGCTTTTTTAATTTTTATAATTTCCACACTCTCCCTCCGTCCACCCTTCCCTCTGCCCCACTACCCCTGCTCGGTAGCAGATGCTACTGTAGTTTATGCACAAGGAGTCTATCAGCTTTGTCACCCTTCTCATAATATGTTTGGTTGATGTACAGCAGTTTTTTAGCAGCTGTTTTCATTAAAAGATGCTCAAGTTCGCCCTAAGCTGTTTCAAGTCCCGCAGAGTCCTATCTGAGGCCCCCTCCCTGTGACTCACTTCTGCCTGTCGTATCTGAGCATGTGACACCTGCTGACGAAGCCTATTAGCCTTTTCAAAGGCCTCCGTATGGGAGATTAGCCCCCCCCCCCAGAGAAACCTCTATCGCTGCATCCCATAGAGACACAGGAGGGTCATCTCCCATATCATTTTCGGGAAAGTAATGTTCAATAGTGTCTTTGATACGGTCACGAAGAACTGGGTCTCGTAGGGCAACTTCGATCAGGATCCATGGGTGAAGAAATGGACGTTGTGGAGTCACTAAACGAACTGTGACCTATATTGGAGCAGGGTCGAAAATAACACTCACTCCAATTTCAGAATCAATAAGACTAGTCAATAAAGATTGAGAAGTCCAAACAGAATCTAGTCGGGAATATGTTCTTTGTACATCGGAATAAAACATGAAATCCGGGTCCCGAGGGTCTTGAGAATGCCAAGCATCCATCACCGCCAGGTCTAGAATGCCTCGGGTCAGGGCTGGAGGAGGTCGCGTTCACCATGTTGGGGATGGGAATGGTCACAGTTAGGGTCTAGGAGGACATTGAAGTTGCCTCTGTGTCAATGGGTAAGCCAAGGGAACAGATCTGTGAAGAAGTCTTCTCTGTCACTGTTGGGACCATAAATCGAAACTAAGGACAATTGTGTGGCGCCAAACCTGCCATTTATGCCCCTTATGTCTATTTGATGCCCCTCGTGATCTCTATAGGTGGTGTCCAGAGTAAAAGAGAGATCTCAAAGAAGTAAGAAAGCAACTCCCCGGACCTTGCGTCTATGACAGGAGTGGAATTGGGGGGGATACCAGTATGAATGTAGCCGTTTAGTGTCAGCACGGGGGAGGAGCGTCTCCTGCTGGAGCGCCACATCCAACTCCTTGTGGCGCAGCCAATTGGTCAGTGCCCTATGTTTGAGGGGGTATTGAGGCATTGTATATTAAGGGAAACAATATGGAGTGTTATCATGGGGGAGCTTGTATAGAGCTGCGTAATGCATCTAAGAGTAAACTATATGAGTATGGCACACTCTTCCCGTGGAAAAATCTGTGTGCTGATGTGTCAGTAACATGGAACAATTAACTAAACATCCAACTGGTAATTATGTAATACAAGGCACAGTGGCACAATAGACATCGGGCCAATGATCTTTAAACAAATAATCAAAACAATAGAAAACATGAATAAGTAAAAAAGATATAGCAAAGTCACAAAAATGACTGAGAAAATAGAGCAATAGGGGAGGAGAGAGCTCAAGATAAAATTCACGTAGATCGTCCTCCCCCCACCCCCAATTTCATGTGAAAGCTATAGAAGAAGAAAAAAATGAAACCATCATCAGGCAGAAGAGAAAAGGACCATCTCCCCCTCTAACTCTGTGCCACAGTCACTGGGGAGGTCAGCCAGATTCCCAGTAAGGCCATCTGAATTGTGAAGGTGGTGTACCTTCGTCTGGGGAAGGAGAAAGAAGGTTCTTGTCGGCCTGGCACTCTTGCTTCCGCACTTTTCTCTTGGTCTGGTGTGTGGATTTGAAAACGCCATCCACCCCCTCCATTGACCAATGCAAGGGCCCGGTACCCAGAAGGCTGGGCTCCATCAGGTGGGGGGGAGGCTGAGCACCTCTCAAGTCTCCTGTGACAGTCTCTTGTTTTGGTGTGTGAAGTGGAGGCAGAGCAGGAAGCCCCATCAGTAAGGAATCTTGTTAGTTTGGAAGTGGTGAGTAAGGTCCTTGAAATATTTGTGGCGGGCCAATGTTTGAGCTGATACATCATAATAGAAGGATATGGAATCACCTCAGAAGTCAATCGGCTACTGTTGCTGGGCCGCCCTCATGATTAGTTCCTTTAGATGAAAATAGTGGACACGAGTCAGGGTGTCGGGAGCTAGATTCTTTTGTTGTTGAAAGTCCAAGTACACCCTATGAGTTCGGTCAAGAAGAACCGGAGACTCATCTGAAAGTTGCAAGAGGTGGCAAAAAGGGCCTGAACATGGGGCTTAAGTTCAGAAGGAGAAATAGAGGCGGCAAGGCCCCGAATGTTAATATTATTGCATCTGGAGAGGTTCTCAACATCATCAAGCTTGTCCTGCAAAGCCAAAGGACCCTGTTCCAGCTTTTAAATGTAGGTCATCCTACCCACGTTATCCAGAGCGGATTCTGCTACCGTCACTTTTGTAGTGTTCTAGTTGGTGGCGTAACCAACGGAACACGTCACACCCACGTGACTGGAGCTCAATAAATAGCGTCTATGCACGCACGTACGCCAGTTGGGCGACGGCGTGAGAGAGACGACTTGCAAACTACCCTGTGTCCGAGTGGTTACTTGTCAGGGCCAAAGTGTCACCCCCACCGCCCCCACACTATCACCAATCATTGTCGGGTGTGCCCCACTCGACACAACAGCTGGTGACGAGGGTGGGCGTGCCCTCGCTGCTGTGTCGCCGCGCCTGCCGTGTGGCGGCCGCGAGCTCTGCCCTAGGCTCTCGGTGCCTGTGCCCGGCGGAACCCGGCGGGTGGCTGCACCTCCGGGCTTCGGAGGGGAAGAGTGCACAGTCCGGCTGTGACTGCGGAGCACGCAGACGCCAGGTGAGGAGCGTTGGCCCATATCATCCTGTCCCCGTTTCGGCCGGTCGCAGGCCCAGCGCCACGTGGCTCCCGGCGCAGGAAGGGGGAGGGGCGATCCCCTCCACAGCGCGGAGTTGCGCAGGCAGGTGCTCTCGTTCAGGACAAACCACAGTGCGATACCAGGCCCCACTGTACTATAACCCTTACGGGGGAGAATTATTGTGCTGCACCCCAGCAACAGGCCACCCAGACCCCGAGGGCAACAGTCAGGGGTACAATAGGCACTGCGACACTCCAAGCACAACAGCCAGAAAAGCCCAACAAGCAGTGGCAACTCCAGCAAGTCTAAACCGACACCAAGGGGGCAATTCAGTCTGGACCAGAGAAGGGCGCCAAGTCCCACACAGATATCACTGCGTCTAGACTCACGTCATGGCCACAATACCTCCCATTGAACCCTTCGTGGTGGAGGGCTCCCCATCTTCGCTAGCCCCTAAGTGGAAGGACTGGGTGGATCGGCTCATAATATTCTTTGAACCCACCAAAGTTCACAAAGAGCAAAAGAGGGCCATGGTCCTTCATCTAGGAGGCAACGATGTTCACCACATAGCAAAAACACTGGTAGAGGCCACTCCCAAGAACCACCACACATTAATCAATGTCCTGAATGCACCTTTCGAGCCCATGGCCAACCAGGACTACGAGAGGTTCATATTCAGGCAGGCGAGACAGCTGCCAGAGGAATCGCTAGACACCTATCATGCGCGCTTGAAGAACCTTGCGTCCACGTGTGGATTTGCTGACGTCACTGAAGAGGTTCGCGGCCAGATCATTCAAGGGTGCTCCTCTGCCAAACTGCGTGAGCGAATCCTTGAGGAGTCTGGGAAGTCCCTGGCTGACATCCTAACTTTAGGGCATACCAAAGAGCTGTCGAAGGCCCGGGCTGCGCACATGGAAGCCGCCCTTCTGGCGTCTGTGAAGGCTGAACCAGTCAACAAAGTAACCGTCAAGTCTCCGACGAAATGGGCCAAGAAGGGCTCTGGAGCACCGATGACGGGCCAACCCAAGTCGTGTGGCTACTGTGGAGGATCACCACATCCTGCGGCGGAGTGTCCCGCAAAAGGAAAGAGATGTTCGGGCTGCGGCCGTTTCAATCACTTTGAAAAAGTATGCAGAGCGAAGAAATACCGTAAACCCCGCCAGGTCGTGAACACCATACCGGAAGGAGAACCGAGTCAGAGTGACATGGATGATGATGAAAAGCAAGAGCGGACGGTGCACACGGTGCATATGATTGGCGCCGCCACACGCAAGGCCAGAAGTCTACCTCAGTGTGGCATCCGAGTAGGCACCCAAGATGTCCTGGCGGTCGTGGACACTGGGGCAACCATCAACCTGATGGTTTCGGCCCTACACCAAACCCTAGACCCGCCGCCAGTTCTAAGTCCGTCAGCCATCACCGTGTTCGCATATGGACAAGACACTCCCTTAAAGATAAAAGGAAAGTTCAAGACTATAATATCACATGGAGATCAGTCCGTCACTGCCAACGTATTTGTGTCGGAAGATGGGCAGGGCATGCTATTGGGATGCCAGGCGGCTGAAGACCTAGGGGTAGTGTCCTTCGCGTTTGGAGTACATCCGGAATCCATTCAACAACTATTAACGGAGTTCGCCGAGGTGTTCCAAGGCATTGGACGATTCAGAGGAAAGGAGATCCACCTTCACATTGACAACACCGTGCAACCCGTAGCCCTGAGACACCGTAGGATAGCCTTACACCTGCGACCACTGGTTGAAGACGAACTTTAGAAGCTTCAAAAGGCAGGAATAATAGAGAAGGCCACAGGCCCAACCCCCTGGGTGTTGCCAATCGTGGTTACGAGAAAACCCAAGCAACCTGGGGCGGTCAGGATCTGCGTGGACATGCGGCTCCCCAACGCCGCCATCAAGCGAGAACGCCACATAACTCCCACAATTGACGACCTCATAGGTGAAATGGCAGGAGCCTGCTGGTTCTCTAAGCTAGATCTCCAGTCAGGCTACCACCAGCTGGTGTTAGATGAGTCCTCACGCAACATCACCACGTTCTCGATGCATCTGGGGCTCAGGAGATACACACCCCTGAGCTTTTGGATCTCAAGTGCGGCGGAGGTATTCCAAAACGTGATCCAGGAACTCATTGCTGACATTCCAGGCGTGATAAATGTAAGTGATGACATCATGATACACGCGAGGACCATACAGGAGCACAATAGTCGCCTCCCCCAAGTCCTACGGAGGCTACGAGAAATGGGGTTGACACTGCACAGGGAAAAGTGAGAATTCCTGAAGCGAAAAATACAGTTTTTCGGCTACACATTTTCGACGGAAGGAGTAAACCCTGACCCCGAAAAAGTGAAAGATATCAAAGAGGCCGCACCACCCACTACCGTCACTGAAGTCAAAAGTTTCCTCGGGATGATAAACTACGGTGGAAGGTTCATGAGAGACCTGGCCAATCTGACTCTACCTCTGCGAGAACTGACCAAGGAAGCCACCCCATGGAGATGGGGCCCGGAACAAGACAAAGCATTTTGGGACATCAAGGAGGCGTTGTCAGAAGCCACCAGCCTGGCCTTTTTCGACCCAAGGAAGTTGACGTTGGTGGCGGTAGATGCGGGTCCTGTCGGACTGGGAGCGGTACTGATGCAGCGCCAGCGAGCCGACGAAGATTGGTTTCCAGTGGCCTTCGCCAGTCGTTCCCTTACAGCAACGGAACAGAGATATTCTCAAATTGAGACGGAGGCGATAGCAATACACTGGGGGTGTCGGCACTTCCACCTATATGTATATGGTAAACCGTTTGTTGTGGCCACAGATCACAAGCCGCTGGTGGCTCTGTTCTCAGGAACCTCGACCAACCCCCCGCCACGAATTGAAAAATGGATGCTACAGCTCCAAAACTACAATTGCCGGCTGGAGTACCAACCTGGATCTCGCAATCCTGCGGACTATCTATCACGACACCCGCGAGCAGCCACCCAGGAGGAGATGGAAGATGCAGCTGACACCGAAGAATATGTAAGGTGTGTTACCGCCCGATCATGTCAGTTGCCCATATCCATTGAACACATCGCGGAAGCTACCAGAAAGGATGACTGCCTTCAAAGAGCCATTGGGGCGGTGCAAAAAAGGAAACTGGCATAAAGCGAAAGAGGAGTGGATGATCCTGACTCCGGGAGCAGAACGCATAATGGACAGCTTGTACCACGTACGAGAAGAGCTGAATGAGGACCACACTGGATGCCTACTACGAGGACACCGGCTGGTAATCCCGTCTTCCCTAACCGATCAGGTCGTTCAACTAGCTCACGTAGGTCATCAGGGCATGGTAAAGACAAAATCCCGCCTCAGAACCAAGGTATGGTTTCCGCTAATGGATGACCTGGTTGAGGCCACTGTTCGGGCCTGTGCTGCATGTCAAGCAACCGGAGACCTCCCCAGACCAGCCCCAATCTTGGTGGAACCACGACCCAAGTCTCCCTGGGAGTGTGTCAGCCTCGACTTCGGCAGCCTTCCTGATGGACGCCATACCATGGTAGTAATTGATGATCACTCAAAGTATCCAGAAGTGGAGATTGTATCCACCACCAGTGCTGCTGAACTGATTCCTAAGCTCGAGAAACTTATGGCCGCCCATGGGCTGATTCGAGAACTCAAAACGGACAATGGTCCCCCATTTCAAGGACAAGAACTAGCTAGCTATTTGAGTGCTCTTGGGATCCGACATCGGCGAATTACTCCGAGGTGGCCGCAGGCCAACGGCGAAGCTGAAAGATTTATGCGGACTCTTAACAAGGTCATTAGGATTGCTCATGACAAAGGTCACTCCATTGAACTGGCCATCTTCACATTCCTAAGAAACTATAGGCAGACACCCCACACCACCACAGGGGTTGCTCCAGGACACTTGCTCATGGGACGGGTAGTCATGGATTCGATACCCCATCATCCGCAATGGCAGCCTGCAGTTCCAGATGAAGGTCAGGTTGAATCCCGACGTCAGCGATCCCATGCGCAGGTCAGTCGCCGGCAAAGGGCCCAGAGGCCCCAGATTGCCCAAGGGGACTTAGTATTGATGAAGAATCGGGTTACTAGCGGCAAATTCAGGCTCACGTATGAACCTGACCCATGGACAGTAGTTAGTGTCAAAGGTACCAGAGTTACTACTACCAAAGGTCATGAAAGTGTAACCCGCAACGTTTCACATTTCAAAAAGTACCAACGGAGTGGAGTTTGTGCAACACCCTCGGTGGCGATGGAAAGAATGCAGTCTCCGGCCAGACCCCAGTCCCCAATCGAAGACCCGGATAGCCCGGGGACTCTAATGGATGTGGTCCTTCCTACTGAGTATCCACAAGCTCCTGATGAGACGCCCCGCAGGGAGGGCGGAATGGACAATGAAGGCGGTCAAGGCAGTGATGTGAGCCCTGACCAGGCAGTTGCTGCAACTGGAGGTGATGGTGACTCTGGAGGTGGTGAGAGCCAGAGGCGAGGGCTGTCCCAGTACCAGCTGAGGAGGAATCCAGTTCCCTCCAGTCGGTTGAGAGATTACGTAATGTAAGACTGTTCTTTATTGCTATTTGGTTTATGCTCATTGATCATGACCGCTGTAGTTCTGTTGCTAAGAGGTTCATGCTAATGATAGACTGTAGCAGACATGTTTGAAAGACTGAAACACAATGTTCTATCACTGTTTTGTTTGGTGGGGAGGAATGTAGTGTTCTAGTTGGTGGCATAACCAACGGAACACGTCACACCCACGTGACTGGAGCTCAATAAATAGCGTCTACGCACGCATGTACGCCAGTTGGGCGACGGCGTGAGAGAGACGACTTGCAAACTACCC
This sequence comes from Lissotriton helveticus, assembly GCF_964261635.1. Lineage (NCBI taxonomy): Eukaryota > Metazoa > Chordata > Amphibia > Caudata > Salamandridae > Lissotriton > Lissotriton helveticus. The sequence continues at coordinate 576,131,883 of NC_136061.1, forward strand.
TGTGTCTGAGTGGTTACTTGTCAGGACCAAAGTGTCACCCCCCAGTGCCCCCACACTATCACCAATCATTGTCGGGTGTGCCCCACTCGACACAACAACTTCCACTGTGGTTAAGCGTGCATCCATCTGCTGCAATAAGCGGTCAAGATCAGTTATGGCTCTAGAGAGATCCTGGCGAAGGGGCAAAAAGTCCTTGCAAAATTCAGTGGGCAGGAGTCTGATATCCTCCTTAGTCACTGGGGTGTAAGAGTCAAGGCCTTCTTGCTGACCCGAGGCCTGGAAGGATGGATCAACTTCCACCGATCGCATGAGGTCCGACTCCTGGAGCATATTGCGGATTGATGATGAGTGTTTGTTTTGAACGCTGTCAAGCTGAAACTGGCATGGAAAAAAGCGAGTGAAAAGGAGTGGGCCCTCCACCTCTGACACACTTCAGGAAATGGTGCGTGCACCCTGAGGCAATATATAAATTCACTGGTTGGCCAGCAGTGCGTCTGCTCTCAGACAATGGCGGATAACAAAACGTAACTGCCGGAGAGGAGCCAAATGAGCTCTGTGGGGGGCAGTCAAAGCTCCGACTGCCGCACAAGCTGTGCAGTAGGAGAGGAGAGAATGCTAGTTTCATATACAGTAAGGGTAGTAGCAAGGTAGTCCTCAAGATCTGGCTTTTCGAGCAGTAGCTGCATTCCCCACCCCAGCGCCTTGATACCCTCAAGGGTGAGTAGTGCGCTTTACAAATGATATGATATGATTGATTGATTGATCGAAGGACCACTCTGCTAGAATCCACTTATCCCAGACAACTTTTTCTCTCCCCAGCCTCACCACTCCAGCCACTGCTCCCCACTTTTAGGTCCAGTCCACCTAAGGCCTGAGGCCACACTACTTTGGAGGCGTCAAAGTTTATACGCATACC